>NC_090934.1:1184137652-1185361816 GCF_040938575.1 Ambystoma mexicanum
CTGATGTGTGTTTAACCTGTCCGAATAAGAGGGTGTCCTCCCAGTTGGTCTCTTCCTCATCCTAGTATAATGATGGCATTTCCGAGGGTCAGTTTGAAAGGCAGGAAAGGGAAGGGGTTGACAGTAAACTACAAAGGCTGCTGGGACTGATGGTTCATTGTGAAAAGGCAATGGGGATACCATGTCTCACCCAAGGATATCCTCTACCCACTCCCCAAATCTCCTCCACCCATATGATCCTCCCTCGCATATCCACCCCCAGTGTCGGGATCCAAAAGCGATGGCCTTTTCCTGGACACCTGAGCAGAGGATGTTGGGGAAAAGGAAGTGAGGACGCCCTCAGGTTCCTCACAGTCCACATAGGACGTGTCCCTGTGGAACGCGTAACCTGGAGATGGCAGCCAGATGTACCTTGATGGAGGAACAGGGTAGACCGGCCCCCAACAAAGACAAAAGGTATGGCAAGACGTCCTGAGCCTGCACATGGAAGGGGTAGAGGCCACGACCGGAACACCATGTGGAAAAACGCAACCACTTGCTCTTGTAGCAGGAAAGTGTCGAGGCAGCCCAAGCTTTGGCCTGAACCTCACGGCAGTTTGATGGCATAGGTTTTCCTCCAAACTCTAAGAAAGCAGGGGTGAGGCCATCAGATTGAGGGAGTCTGGGTCGTGGTGCAGCACTGCTCCTTGGTCCCTGGCCAGAAGGTTGACAAGCGGTGATAGTTTGATGGGAGGTGTCGGCGAGAGGCTGAGGAGATCTGAGAACCAATATTGCCTTGGCCAAGCTGGGGCCACCAAGATCAGTTTGCACTGTGTGAGGAACCTGAGGGCATCCTTGCTTCTTTTTTCCCAGCATCCTCTGCTCAGGTGGCCAAGGAAAGGCCATCGCTCTTGGATCCCTACCTTGAGGATGGAGATGCGAGGGAGGATCATCAGGGTGGAGGGAACCTGGGGAATGGGGGAGGATGTCCTTGGTTGAGACATGGTATCCCCCATTCCTTTTTCATGAGGAACCTTCTATCCAAACCGCCTTTAGAGGTTACCATCAACCGTTCCCCTTTTCTTCCTTTCCCAATGGCTCCCCAAAATGCCACTTTTATTTTGGGATGAGGAAGAGAACAACTAGTAGGACACACCCTCATTTAGGCAGGATCAATACATATACGCCTTCCCTTGTTAATAGAGACACATATCAGCTTGATGCCAAAAAGAAGAAATAAACAACCGGGAGTTATGCACCCCTCTGTTCAGTCAAACTCCCCTAAACGCCACTTTGGTTCTGAGACGAGGAAGAGGGCATTGGAGGAGTTCAGTTGTAGCTAGACATGTCCAGCTAATAGGTTTTATCATGGTCAGAAAATCAACTGACTCACGCCTGCAGTTATTTGCAAAGCCCCAGGTGTATAAAAAGGGTAATCGCCCAACACAAGAAAAGAGACAGACTGGAGAGAAGGACGCGGTCTGGAAAATTCAAGCAGGCATGAGAGGAGAACGCTCGAGAGGAGCCGTGCAGAGCAGGAATGCAGAAAAGATGCCAAGGCTGGCCGTGAGAGGGTCTGCGAACCTGCTGTCCTTCCTGCCCGGGGCTCACCACTGGAGCTGGGGAGTACCGAAGCCTCCCGTTGCAAGTCTCCAAGAGAGCAAGTGGTGCTCTTGGTAGCATCCACTTGTGAAGAGCGGAGCTACGCGCTACACCATTCCAGGATGGCAAACACTGCCCGCTGTAGGTTCCGTGACAGTGAGGCAGAGCAAAGTGAAGCAGAGAAGCGAAGCTGGGAAACTCAAAGGAGCCGCCGTACAACACTGGTGAGTGACAAGAAGGAAACACTCATACCCGGGAGCTCCGGGGATTGGAAACAAACATGTATGAACGCTGAACAAGCTAAGAACTGCTATACGTATTATGGAAGATCAAATACAGTATATTTGAATGGAACAATCTGCAAACAATTATACGTGTGTTTGAAAATTGTAAATCGAAGCAAGGTGGTACCAATGGGAATTACCACAGATTGAGAGGTGTGAGACACCAGTATTGGCAAAGCCAGAAAGCTGGAAATTAAAGTGGAATCCACAAGTGGTGTTAAAGTTAAAAGATTGCTACAAAATGATATACGTTGTGAAATTGAGCACTGGCCAAGAATAAAACAATCCAAAGAACCACAGGTTGAGAGAGAGAAAACCTCTTTGGAAAAAGTCAGAGGAATACAGAAAGCATATTGAAGTGCACAGAGGTATCGGTTGCATGACCTGTAATGGGTGGACCGTATGGTCCAACTACTGCGCCTAGACCGAGAGACCCCTACTTAGGAAAAGCCAAGGAAAGCAAATGTCAAGAGGTTTGTGTTTGGCCACAGTTGTTGAAGTGACTCAAAAGTGAAGAGGCAGGGAAAACAAAGTGAATTATTGGAAAACCTGGATGACTAAAGATTTGAACTGATATTGGTTTTTGAAAGCTCGAAGAGTTGAACTTTTGGGGAAGGGAACCCCGAGACAGACATGGCGGGAATGACACCTCCGCCTGCAGGACTCGAGATCACCCAGTATGGAAACAACGGTGGCGGCGGGTTTAACACCACCGTTATTTCCATACCGGGTGACTCATAATGAGGCCCTATTTCTTTTGCTACTAAGATCCAGACACATTGTAACAGTTAATTGTGAGGGCAAGTATAGGTTTTGGACACAGACAGCCTTTTTATTTGAACTTATTGACGCAGACTATCCTTAGTTTTCTTTAGGTAGGGAAATCCCACCTTAGTATAGGGCAAGTTCGGCCTTACTCCATTCTGACATATAAGAAAAAGTAAAGTTTTTGCTCAGAAAGTTGAAACTGTTGTCTGTATCTTACTTAAAGTTGCCTTTACAAATGGTGTCAGTGGTGGGAAACACTCAATTGATATAAATTGGGGAACCCTTATGTTACTTGTAGTCCAACAACCCTCAGTGAAAGAAACAATTGTGAGAGTTCCGAATTAAGACCAAGTGTCAACAATAAAAGGGTTAATTTACACTCAGTTGCAGATCCCAATTAAGTGTCAAGATTTAGTATGTATATTACAGATCCTTCTTGACACCCTGCCCATATCCACTTATCATTTGAAACAAGGGGACAACTTTTATTTTAACCATCAGAAACCCCCAAACCTTCATTCGACCTGGGGCATTGGTCCTTTACGTCTGGAAAAGGGAGTCTCCTCTGTCACTCCCCCTTCTCCTCTCCCTCAATCAATAAAAGAGGAAGAAACAAGTTTACCTGAAATTGAGGCATGTTCTGAAATAGCAGAGGAATCAGAATTCTTTTCTATGTCCGACTCTGAACGGAGTTGAAGTGGCCCCATATCACCCCCAGGCATTATGTCATCTTTAGATGAAGTGTTAGCCCAGCTACCTGCACATCAAATCCAGGCAGAAGAGTGGTTTCAAACAGGGTTGGAATGGCTGATTGCTGCACAAGAAAAAACAAACATTCCACCAGGAGTTCTGCAGCCCTTCAAAGAAGGGCACGATCTAAGGAATTTTTTCCTGAACTTTGAAAGATTAGCGGACCAGTTCCAATGGGGGGATGAGTTAAAATTATGTTATTTAGGATCCTTGTTAAAAGGAGAATTACAAACTTCCTACCAATTACTAAACCTCCCAGGGACAGCCACTTTTGCTTGTATAGGGCAAGTTAGACCTTACTCCATCCTGACAAATAAGAAAAATAAAGCTTTCGATTAGAAAGTTGAATCTGTTGTCTGTGGGCCTCATTCTGACCTTGGCGGTAAGGGGTTAACGGCATCGGTAATGGTGCCGTTAAACCCTTACCGCCGCATTACGAGGTCCTTTAGCGGGTCCCACTAAGGGCGGCTGGTTTTACCAGACGCCCTTAGTGGGAGCCGCTAAAGGACCAGCATGCTAATAACAGGCCCGTAGCATGCTGCCCATTCCCATTGAGCCCTATGGGGGCTCGAATGGGAATGGGGAGGTACCGGGTCCGGATTCCTTCAATGAGGAATTACCGGGCCCTCCAAGGTTGGAATGGCCCGGTAATTCCTTATTCGAGGAATCCGGACCCGGTATGCAGTAAGTGGGTAGCCATGGTACCATTAGCACCATGGCTACCTCCAACCTTGTAATGACCCCCAGTGTCTTACTTCATGATGCCTCTGTTTCTTACTTCATGATGCCTTCACAAATGGTGTCAGGAGTGGGATAAACTCAATTGGGGAAACCTTATGTTACTTGTAGTCCAACAACCCTCAGTGAAAGAAACAATTGTGAGAGTTCAGAATCAAGTGTCAACAATAAAAGGGTTAATTTCCACTCAGTTGCAGATCCCAATTAAGTGTCAAAATTTAGTATATATGGTGACGCGCCGAACAATATGGCCGCCTGACTTGTGAGCTCCGCAGCTAAACATATCCTGTCCTCGATATCCTGCGAAACGGTGCTCCTGCCGATAACGCTACATTTGTGGGAGTGTGTTTGACCATCCCTAGCACAACCTGAGCCAGTCTGGGGAACATCCGACCCTCCGTTCCTGAGAGATGTCGCCCGGAATAAAAGGCACTCCATCTAACGGCTGCACTCCTTCTCGCCGAAAGTATCCTGCAGACGGAACCCAAGTGCGGCCCCAGTGGAGGAATGCGGGGTAGGTGGTTTCCCACAGATCCTGACCGCTGCCGCTCGACCTGTCCCTGCGATTGGCACGAAGGCTGCTAAAATTAACTGAAGGGAGTGTCCCGCTGACCAGACCGTCCCTCTCCCACTCCGGTGGACGACACCCTGATCTACTGCAACCTCAGCAGACGGGGCACGACTAGGACTGGTCTCAGTGCTCACAGCACCCCGCTCGCTGGCGGCGGAGCTGATCCAAGAAAAGCCAGATTCAACCGCAGCCATCAAGGTACGTCGGGGGGCGAACGGAACACCACCGTTCCCCCTGAAGTAATGTACCGTGGCACCCTCACCCCCGCTACCCGCTCCGCCATCTAGCAAGGACACGACACCAGGCGCGGCTTCCTGCCTCACACTGCCTCCAGCCTCCTGGGCCACTATTCACAACAGAGGTCTAGCCGCCAACTCCGTTGCCACAACCTCCGCCTGCCTGAAACTTATGAACAGAAACCATATCCAGCCCACTGCTCAGGGGCCTTATGAGGAGGCATAACCAACGCACCACTAGTAAGGACGTGTGACAGTCTATATCTCCTCCATCCAAGCCCCTCAACAACTCCTAATCAGATCAGCAATACTCGGCACAGGAAGCTGAGACACAAAGCCCCTTCATAAACTCCCTCTGCACACTCAGGCACACTGGAACATAAAGGGGCATATGCTGAGACTGCTTGTCTGGCACCATACCCAAGCACCAAACACCACAGACGGGACATCAGATTCCCTATGCCATTACTCAGAAACCCCCGGGACTGGAGACAACATCACACCATAACCATTACACAACCATGGCCGGAGGCGCCAAAAACAAAGATAAGAAAAGGGGTCCCATGGACGCATTTACCAACTCACCTAACCAAGACCACTATGCAGAACTCACTGAATCCTCCAGCAACCCCTTGCCTGACCCTCCAGCACAGAGTATGGCTCCATACATGGCTTCCATGGAGAAAGGGTTTGCAGCAATCAACGCCAAATTAGATGACATAGGCGACAACATCGCCTCTATCCGAACGGACATTAAGAAAGTTAACACCAGAGTCTCTGAGGCAGAAGACCGGGTTTCCACCCTGGAAGACACATCAGCCACTCAAAGAAAAACCATCGCTAAGATCCAAAAAGACGTCAAAATACTCTAGAATAAATGCAAGGATTTAGAATCCCGATCTAGACACAATAATATAAGGGTGGTCGGGGTTGCAGAACGCAAAACTAATGTGCCCATGGAATACTTTCTGGAAGATATGCTCCACTCTCTATTCCCAAATGCATAATTCTCAAAACAATTCCTTGTTGAAAGAGCAAACAGGGTACCAATCCCTTCACCTAAACCCGGGGCACCATCACAAACAATTATAGCTAGAATACTTAACTACAGAGACCGAGACCTTGTCCTCCTCCTGGCACGAGAGCAAGGCCCCCTATCCTTTGAATCTAACCGAGTCCACATATACCCAGATTTTTCAACAGGGATACAAACTGTTCGACGATCCTTTGCCCCCATGAAAAGAGTACTCAGAGAGCGGAAAATAGTATATGCAATGCTGTTCCCCGCCAGGCTCCGAATTCAACACGCAGGCAAGACTCAGTTCTTTGAGTCGCCAGAAGACACCATGGCATTCATTGAGAGCCACATTCCGGAGGTACCAAACGAGACCTGAAAACCATATTCCCAGCAAATAAACCAGAAATGAAACAAAGGCCCATATCACACGCTCCTGCAGAAATAGCAGCACACCGATCAACACAACGATGGAAGCTGCGGCCCTGCAATGGGGCAGGTCCACGCAGGACCCCCCCGCTTTATTTCTGTTTGAAGTTTCTCTTGCAAAGTTGCATATGGTTTTTTGGGGTACACCGCTGTTATGTACAAAGGGAGGCTTTCACATAACCAGTAGTTTAAAGGTAAAGAACCTTTTATTTGCAAGTTGATGACATAAGACGACCCCCAGCAGGAGGAGTACAATCTTCCCACTAAGGCCCTGCTTCTTCACTGGCTCTCCTTGGTACCCTGCTACATAAGATGCAGTTCTATGTTCTATAGTATCTAAGTGACAATAGACATAGTGAAGGAAATATTATACACTCATGGTTTAACAGGTAAACATTGGAAACACTGCACATCCTAACACCTCTCCTCCTTAAACATAACAAGTAACTGTGTGGGTGAGGACCCACTAAAACTGAAACCTGTAAAACACATATTGAACAACTGAAATTGAAACCTGTAAAATAAATATTATACACTCTCGGTTTAACAGGTAAAACATTGGATGCGCTGCAAGTCCTGGCACAAATCAAGAGCATAGATATATGACATCTAGTGGTTGATTAGGTAGAGTCACAAGAAAGTCCCTGTCTCCAACTAACTGAAGACAAATTAACATTGAAACGGAAAAGCCACCCTTTCCTTATTCCAAATAGCTCCTCCTTTGACCAACACTGACGAACCCAAGTCTTTCACAACTTGCTTGGGTTCAGAAAACAACGAGGCTCCTTTACGAACTTTGGTGGGGAGCTTGACTTTAATCCAATCACCCTCTTTGACCTTGAGTTCCCTACAACAATTCTTCTGATCATACCTCTCCTTGGATCTAACTCCAGCCTCAAAAATTCTCCTTTTTACACTCTCTAGATCCACATCCACCATTTTTGATTTGCCCATCCAACCTGGACATAAATGAGTATTTGGTTTTCTTCCTCTCAAGATCTCAAATGGACTCACGCCTGTGACACTATGGGTAGTTAGCCTATACTGGAACGTGCGTTCCATCACTGTTCTCACCCAATCTCCTCCAGTAGCCACCGCTATCCTAATAGCCTCCATCAGAGTCCTATTAAATCGTTCCACACACCCATTACTCTGGGGATGATATAAAGAAGTATTCACCTGCTCAATCCCATGATTCTCTAAGAATTCTTTAAACTCTCTGGAAACAAGTTGGGTCCCATTGTCAGACAAACACTTTCTTGGAAACCCTTCTCTCCAAAACAGTTGTTCCAAAAATCTGATTATACTACTACTGGATATGTCCTTGAGTACACATACCTCCGGCCATTTTGATAATAAATCCATGACTACTAATAGGTAGCTATCTCTGCCACCACCAATATTAAATGGACCGAGGAGATCCAACGCAATTTCGTCCCAAGGGACACGCGGGGACTCCCTCACTACCATGGGAACTTTTTGCACTTTCAAGCCTTTGTTTCCCTCAATACATTCCACACAGTCTTTGACTTGTTCCTCTATGTCCTTGTCGATACCAGGCCACCAAAATTCAGACCTCACAAGTCCCTTCGTCCTGGCCAGACCTAAATGCCCAACATGGGCCAACTCCAAGACAGACTTCCTCATACCGACTGGCACAACCATCTGGTGACCCTTGTATAAATAACCATCCTGAATCCATAGTTCCTCCCTCACTTTGGCAAAACCATTCATCTCGCCCCTGTGGCTCTTAATTTTACCTTCTGCAACCAGAGTAAGTACTCCTTGATATACAACATCCTCCGTGCAAGACACATCCCACTCACTTTTCTTTAATGTTTCATGCACCTGGAATATTTCTGCACTCTCCTCTGAACTTGTAAAGTCACTATCGTCAGAAATTTCCCTCTGGACAGATCTAGACAAGGCGTCTGCAACCACATTAACCTCCCCCTTTACGTGGAGCATGGTATACTGTAACCCTTGCAATGCCGTGACCCATTTCATAATGCGTCTTGACACTCGCTCCAAACCACCTTTCGTAAAAATTCCAACCAAGGGTTTATGGTCAGTGCAAATGGTGAAACTCCTCCCCCACAAGAATCTTTTAAATTTCTCGACACCCCAAACGCATGCTAGAGCCTCCTTCTCAATAACTGAATATCTAGATTCTGGGCCCTTCAAAGACCTGGACGCAAAAGCCACAGTCTGTAAACCTGTCTGATCCTCCTGCATCAGAACAGCCCCAACACCATAATCACTGGCATCAACAAAAAGCAATGTGGGTTTACTTTCCTCAAATATTTTCAAAATGGGAGCATTGACAATAGCCTCTTTTATCATCAAAAATTCTTTCTTGCACCGGTCACACCATTTAAAAACGACTCCCTTGCGAGTGAGAAATCTCATATTCCTCGACATTTCTGCTAACCCCTTGACAAATTTGCCGTAAAACTCCACCAGTCCCAAAAATGATAGTATGTCCCCTTTAGACTTAGGCTCCTCCATTCTTTTTATGGCCTCAATAGCCTCCTCCTTGGGTCTAACCCCTTCCCCAGTGATCTCATGACCCAGGTACACCACTTTGTTGGCTTTAAAAGTACATTTTTCCAAGGCAACGGTGAGGCCTGCCTCCTTCAAAATATCCAAAACTCTTTTCAAACGAACATCATGCTCCTTCTCATCGCTCCCACATACAAGAACATCATCCTGATAAGACATCACCCCTTTTTCACCCCCAAGTAATTTATGCATAATACTCTGAAACACACTTGCGGCTGAGACCAAACCAAATGGCATGCGAACACACCTGAACAATCCAATCGGGGTGATGAAGGCGGTGAGATCCCTGGAATTAGGGTGCAATTCAACCTGATGGTAGGCCGATTTAAGATCTAGTATGGAGAACACTTTTGAACCAGCTACTCCTACCATCAAATCATCTATTCGGGGAAGAGGAAACCTGTCTGCCACAACCATGCTGTTTAGATGTCTAAGATCTATACAGAGCCTCAAAGACCCATTGCCTTTTCTGACTACAACTATAGGACTGACCCATTCAGATGCTTCTATCTTTTCAATGACACCATCTCTTTCCATTCTCTTGAGTTCTTCCTCTACATCTCCTCTAAGAGCAAGAGGAATAGTTCGCAGTTTTGCAATCTTAGGGACAGCTCCTTTCTTTAGGCGAATTACATGTACAAAGCCCTTAAGACACCCCAATTTCCCAGATAACGTGTTTTGTATCTCTGTGGGCTCTCCTCCCGCAACAGACATTACCTGCTCGGGATGACTTGCCTCAAGCCTTATCTTCAATTCAGCTTGATCACTCCATGACAACAATTCACCCCCTCTGTTGGTAACATACACACAACCTTTGGCCTTCCTGTCCTTAAACTGTAATTCAGCATCAAAGCAAACTATAATATCTATGGGAACATCTCCATAAGCATTTGCTTTAACAGTATTTTCCCACAGAGTACAACTATCGAATTTGTTCCTCCACACTTCCACACTTATCAAGGTGTAGTCAGCACCACTATCCATTAGCATGCGTACGGGTACACCTCGAATTACAACCTCAGCATAAGGTTTCTGCATTTTCACTCTGCCATTGACAGCATTCACTGTAAATACCACTTCTCTGCCATCCTCACAATATGACTCATCTTCATAACTTGCACTTATTTCATGCACTTGATTTGACCCAGCATTAAAATTTCTACAACATCGGGCAATGTGCCCTCTCACACCACACTCATTGCATATGATATGAATAGCAAAGCAATCCTTATCCGAGGCTATATGCGACAAGCTTCCACATCTAAAGCATCTTCTCCCCGGAAAACCTCTGGATTGTCCTGAATCCCTAACCATCTTGAAAGAATTCATGTCTTTGGGAATCCCTCTGCTATCTTTTGCAGGAACCCATTGACGCCATCCTCTGCCAGTTGCCGGTCTGTTCTCTTCGCTCCTTTTAGCATTCTGCGAGGCGCGTCTTGGATTCCACGTACTCTGCCTCTGAACAACCTTTGACACCTTCAGCACTGAACCCTGACTCTCATCCAACTTGGGTTTACCATTGTTCACAGTATCCGATTGAAGAACTTCAATGCACTTATCTGTGTGTTCCACCATTTTCGCTATCTCAATTGCTCGATCCAAAGTGGGGTTCCTCTCTTTCCATAGTTCTTTCCTAATACTGTCATTGGAACATTTAATCATTAGCTGGTCTCTCAAGTGCTCATCCTGACAGTGAGTGAATTTGCATTTCACTGCTAAGCCCCTTAAAGCCGTGACAAAATCCTCGATACTTTCCCCATTCTTCTGCTCTCTCGTGGCAAATTTATATCTTTCCAATATAATGTTCTCCTCCACTCTAAAATGCCTGTCCAGTTTGGCTAATGTCCTTTCATATGGACCAGCATCCAAAATGTCAGAAGGCTCCGGCAATCTCTTTAAGACCTCTTGGCCTGCAGTTCCCAAACAGTGAAATAGCAATGCCTCCTTGCGCTCATTGGAGTAGTTGGCACCAAACACTGCTAAGGAATATTTGCTGAATCCTTCCTTCCAGTCTTCCCATCTAACCCTGGGTTCACCTGGCACTGCCAGAAAAAACACAGGAGCAGGCACATTTGCCATGTCTCAAAGTTGCAGAATAGAATAACAAGCTTGCAATTCTGGTTTAACCAATAGAGCTCCCACCCAAACAGGTAGGTGACACTAATTAAAAGATAGCTGCTTGGTTATGTACTCACCCTGGAGCGCCTCACCAGGGTCATCGGCGGCGACTCCTTTCTCAACCTTGCTCAGTGTGGGGCCGCTCGGAAAACACACAACCCAAAATCCAATTATAAAAGTGCCAAAGCCGTGTCTTTGCCAGCCCGGTCTCCACAAGTTCAACAAAATTGCAGGGGTCCAATTCCAGCTCCCACAGACCACGGAGCCTCCAGGGGTTTTCCTCTGGCGCTAGCAATGTCCCTCCGGTGGATGCCACACACTGGATGTCAGGCCGTCAATAATCCACTGAAAAAGGCCCTCCCTCAGGCAAGTCAGGCTGGCTCCGCTCCACAGCCAGCACACTTGATCTGTAGAAAAGGCGCTGGGGGTCGTCCTCCGGGTCCCAGTCAAAATCCCACCTTCGTCGCCAAATGTTATGTACAAAGGGAGGCTTTCACATAACCAGTAGTTTAAAGGTAAAGAACCTTTTATTTGCAAGTTGATGACATAAGACGACCCCCAGCAGGAGGAGTACAATCTTCCCACTAAGGCCCTGCTTCTTCACTGGCTCTCCTTGGAACCCTGCTACATAAGATGCAGTTCTATGTTCTATAGTATCTAAGTGACAATAGACATAGGGCCTCATTAGGACCCAGGCGGATTTCGCGGTGCTAAATGCACCGCGAAGCACGGCGGAAAGCCGTCGATAGCGCCATGGGGGTTGGCGGATTTACCGCCCCATTCCGACCTCGGCGGAGCGGTAAATCCCCAATCCCCATTCTGCCCTTCCCCATTCCCATTCTTGCCCCATAGGGTATAATGGGAGTGGGGAAGGAGTTAATTACGCCACCGTAAAATACGGTGGCGTAATTAACAACGAGGTCCCGTAGCGCCATGGTTTTCTCCGCCTGGTAAAACCAGGCGGAGAAAACCTCCATGGCGCTAAGGGAACTCGTAGTACGGCGGACGGGTCCGCCGCGATTAGCGCTGGCGGAAACCCACTCCGCCTGGGTCCTAATGAGGCCCATAGTGAAGGAAATATTATACACTCATGGTTTAACAGGTAAACATTGGAAACACTGCACATCCTAACAACCGCTCAATTGGGGGGAAGGTGAGGGTGGGGGGAGAGAGGGAAAACAGGGCAGTTGCCTGTTCGGAACAAAGTTCCATAATATGATGCACCGCGGAACAGTTTGTATAGTTACTGAATGTTGGTATAATAATTAGAAAAACCTGGAATCGCTACGAAGGGAAGAAGATCTTCATTACACTGTGGTCATAAAGGGCACGCTACTTATATACTACAAATGACACCTCAACAAGTAACTAGGGGCACCAGACTTCTATCCTGGAATGGAATGTGAGGGGACTCCTTAATCCAATCAAGGCCAGGGAAATTGGTGCATATGCCAATAGACACAAAATTGACATTTTCCTACTAGAAGAAACACACACCATGGAGCAAATGTCTAATTCACTCAGTCGATCCTTTGGCCCACAGGTATTCATGACAAATTAAGCACAGTCTTGAGGGGTCCTGACGCTGGTCCACCGCAGACTTGGATTCCTGGTGCAGAAAACTACAATAGACCCAAATGGCACATTCATAATAATATGGGGCACACCTCACGGACACGAAACAGTAATCATAAACACTTACGGGCCCAATATTGACTCACCTGAATTCTATCAGCAGATTGTGTCTCTAATATCCCCAGCTGAGGAAACAAGAGTGATATGGGGCAGAGACTTCAACACCATCCTTGACCCCTCCCTTGATAGAACATCCACGGCTCAACGGACGAACTCGAAAGCAGCACTCACCATAAAACAGGCCATGTCCTCTCTGCCGCTCACTGATCCCTGGAGAGAATTACATCCCAATGCCAGAGACTATACATTCCATTCTTATGTCCATGGTTCAAGCTCCCGAATTGACCATTGGCTCTGCTCCACAAGCTTCACCCCGGACCTGAAGGTTTGCACTATATTGCCCAGAACACTTTCAGATCCCTCTCCAGTGGTACTTGAAATCCAGATTGGGTCACCCGCACTGGAACACTGCCTATGGAGAATGCCCCCTGACCTCCTGCGAGATGTCTCGTTCCACGAACCACTGCGGATCGAGGTGAATGACTTCTTCGATCTCAACAAAGGCTCAGTAAAATCACACCACACAATCTGGGAGACCTTTAAAGTGTGGCTAAGAGGACACCTGATCTCCAAGGTTCATGGCACACTGAGAGACGTACGCACCCAACTAGCCCTAGCCGAAGATCGTATTAAAGATACAGAGGCAGCATACACCAGAACACCAGAACCCGGGACACTAACCATCCTACATGATGCTCTGGCCAAATTCATGGCATTGGCGGAACGAGAGGTGTGGTATACGTCTCAACCATCAGAGCCAGGAAATATGGTGAGGGCAACAAATCCGGCAAGCTGCTGTCCAACCTCATCAAGACTGAACAGGGACATAGCATGATCACCAGCTTTACGAACAAACTGGGCTGGACGCATGTCAACCACCTGAAGGTGAACGAGGTGTTCCGAGAATTCTACATCAAGCTCTACACGAATTTGGACCAAGTAACAACAGAAGAGCTGCATGAGTATTTGGACTCCCCACGCTCACCCAATAAGAAAGCGTCACTATAGATCTGCCTCTCACCCTAGAAGACATACAACAAGCGATTAAGGACCTCAAGGCCAGAAGGGCACCAGGGTCGGACGGCCTACCTGCAGATCTTTACAAAATCCTTACTGACGATCTTACCCCACCGCTCCTAGAAGTATGGGAAGAATCCCTGGAAAATGGAACAATCTCGCCATCAATGAGAGAAGCCATCATCACGGTTTTGCTAAAACCGCACAAACCCTCACACTCTCCTTCCTCATACAGACAGCTGTCCTTCACCAATGTCGACACTAACATTTTCGCTAAGGCCATAACCAACAAATTAAACCCATATATGACTAAACTGGTACACCCGGACCAGACTGGGTTTATATCTGGGCGCTCCACTGCTCTGAACCTTAGACACATCTTCCCCATTACATCCCAAATGGACCACCGGGCACAGACGGTGGCAGTTACATTAGACGCGGAGAAAGCGTTTGACTCCATCTCATGGAAATTCATGTACGCAATCCTTGGGAAAATGGGGTTTCGCTCAGGTTTCCTCCGATTCATAAAACTACTGTATCATAATCCCACAGCCAGAGTGCGGACTAATAAAATGATATCATCCAGCTTTATACTACAGAGGGGTACTAGGTAAGGCGGCCCACTCTCTCCTTTAATTTTTGCACTAACAATAGAGGGCATGGGATATAAGCACGCCTGGAGGGGGATTCGTATAATGGGATCTCCACAATTCATCTCTCTCTATGCAGATGACACGATGCTATACATCAGTAACCCGGACTTTCATCTAGTACCGGTGCTACGAGACATAACCGAATTCACCAGATACTCCGGATACAAAATTAACCGCGCCAAGTCCGAAATAATCCCTATGACCGAGTCCACAATCCAGACAGCAGCCACGACTGACTTACGTTGGTCTCCCACCACTGCAAGATACTTGGGCATCATAATAGCGCCGGACAAGCAATCTTTGTTTGCCAATAACTATGCCCCATACCTGACACTATTAGAATGCAAACTCAGCTCATGAATCAAGCTGCCATTGTCCTTATATGGCCACATATCCCTACTGAAAATGCTAGTAGTACCGAAGGTACTCTATCTATTTGACGGCATCCCGATCTGGCCGGGAAGGAAATTCTTTGACACACTACACAAGCTCGCCACGCGTTTCGTCTGGGGAGGACAGGCGCCCAGGTTAAGCTGGTCCAAATTATGCGAGAACTATGATACTGGAGACCTGGCAGCCCCGGATTTCCAGCTATATTACTACGTAGCACAAGCACACTTCGCTAAATACTGGACTAACACTGCTGAACAATTTGCACAGATACAAGCAGAAACATTTGCAGCATCTTCCCAGAACCTCAAGAGCATGATATTTGCTAAGGTACCAAGGGAAAAGACAATGGCCGACCCTATAGAATCGACAGTGAGAGCATGGTCACAGATCCTCAAGAAAGTAGGATGTAAAATACCAAACTGGCCGCTCCTACCCCTATGGCACTACCCAGGTCTGGAACCCACAATGGACCGCACTATACAAGCGACATGGGACCCCGAAACACAGGCCAGGGTCGGAGATCTCTTCCCAGGTGGCCGGTTCCTCACTGCCGTAGAGATCCAAAACAGAGCAGGTAAAGGTCTATCCACAACTCTACATCAGGAACGGTTAAAGGCGTCCTGCAAGAAGATGTGGCCATCCTTCCCGATTGCACCACCAACTCACAAATTCCTATCTGAGATTCTGATGGAGGAGGGCTTCGTAGGCAGTGTCTCTATAACTGGGTCTAACACGCCATCCAAGAATGAAATGAAAAGCAAGTGGGAACGAGACCTGAACATCCAGATAGATGAGCAGCAATGGACAAACTACTGCAGATATACAAAAACTATTTCCCAAATTTTAGACTTATCCAATTCAAAATCCCGAACCACCTGCATATTACTCCCAAGCAAATCTCTAAGTTTGACCCTTGCAAACCACAGTCATGCCCCAAATGTGGTGCATCTACTGCAACAGCTATTCATATGTATTGGGAGTGCCCACCAATTGAGCAATTCTGGAAAGAAGTAGCGACAACTATGGATTCCATATTAAATACAAACATCCCGGTCATACCGGTGAAATACCTACTAGGAGATATCGGGTGTACACTCAGCTGTGGGCCCCCCATTGTCTGACCGCGTCTAATACCCACTGTAAATGTCACTGCTGTTATTATGCGTGATACACTTCTCATCAGCATGTAACCATTACTGTGACCTTTAATGCGAACATGTGTACTGTCCTTACATGAGCACTTGTTTTGCACATGCTGTCTCAAAATACGTCCAACTCACTAATCTGGCAGGACTACAGTTGGACCTACTCAATCCTTGCTCATAATCCTACTATTGCATCGCTGTTTATACTATTCCATGTTGCTTATATGCTTTTTGTCCCTGCTGCCAGTACTTGCTATGGTAACGCCATCCATCCCAAAAGGCAGTCGGACTTAGTGATGTGGCTACCCTCTGTTCACAGGGTACAACGGTCTTTATTGCCTGTATAACGTGTTGTTAATCCTGTATTATCTCGACTACTTGGTAGCCTACACACTACACTATTTTTTGTTCGCTGGTCTTTGTGGCACTGTGCATGGCAACTTACAGCTCACATATTTGTCTATTAATCCTCCTGTAGGGTAAGCTGTACTCAGGCAGTCGATTTACCTAATTACTTCCTGACTTGCCTTGGAAAATGTACTGTACCCAGGTTATCTTCCAGACTATTGTCAGATATACACCTAAGCCTATACACCTATCTGTATTACAATACAGAACGTACCTCCTACCCGCAATCTGGATCCTGATCTGGTCACTGCTCGATACCCACACACCTAGCACCACCACCTCCCTCCTCCATCACACACCCTCAACCACCACCTGCATAACACTGTTGCACATACTCAATCTTCCTGCAACCCTGATGTCAATCTCCAACCCCTACCTGAATGCACCGGCCCTCTGGTTACAACACTTTGCAAGCAAACCCACCCCTAATCAACCTTGCCCTACCTACAGCAGAAACTTAAGGTTAGGCTTGCACCTCTGCCACGTTTACCGCAACCAGACCCCACTGCTATACAGTAAAGCCCCCCCAACCAATCACCACACCGTGTCTGACACGAGTAACGTTAGATCTGGTACTAGACCATGCCTTACACCCTCTCAGGCCTGCACAGCCAACAGTCCCCCGCTGCTTCACACCAATACTCATCCACAGTCAGCTAAACAGAGCACATTGACTTATTCTAGCCAACCCTGTGCCACCCAGGCTAGAAACCGGAGACTGGCCGCCAGATGTCACCATATGTCCTATCATCAGGTGCACACCCCTAATAACAAATCACCTGCGCCTAACACCTCTAGAGTCACTGCGCAAACCCTCAACAATAATGCACCAGCACCTCTGGCTACGAGCATTGCCAAAGACTTCAAGCTCAAAGGTGCGCTCATCAATACGTGCTCCCTCCCAGCTCATGCCCTAGATATCGTTGACTTCATTACAACTGAAAACCTAGACTTCCTAGCCGTGACAGAAACTTGGCTGCATGCGGCATCAGGCCCTGCCCTGCCCTTGGCAATCTCAGACAATTACTCTATCATTAGGTGTGACAGGGACACCAACCAAACCAAGGATGGAGCACTAGCATTCATCTTCAAGAGTTCACTTGAACCTAAATCTATCCCGAGTCTATGAATCCCGTCTGCTGAATTACTGTCCATTAAACTACCCATCTCACCTAATCATACTGCCACAGTACATCTTATCTACCGGCCACCGGGACCTATCTCCTCGTTCGCTGAAGACATCTCCTCCATCCTAGCCACGAGTACCAAGCCCAACTCACAAATCCTATTACTTGGCGATTTCAATCTAGGGTACCAGGATGTGAATGACACTAAAGCCCTCGACTTAGCAAGCACACTCATCGATTTCGGCATCTCCCAGCACATCAAAGAGCCTACCCGCATCAAGGGACGCACCCTTGATTGGGTCTCTGACCTGAACTGCTCGCTTAACGTGATCTCTGTGAACCCATGCTTTTGGTCTGATCACTATAAAATTGTTTTCTCTATCAACTCTAACCCACAAATAGCCAAACAAAACATCGCCCCACCTACACATACTCGCAACAAGAAGGATATCACGGTAGAGAAACTTCTCCCTCTCATCCTCCCACTGCTCAATAGAGCTTCTGCCACTTGCAACGACCCTACAGTCCTAGTCGACTCATACAATCAGGCTATATTAAAAGCCCTCAATACGAGTGCACCTCTCAAACTGCGCAAACAAAAATTTGCCTCCACCTCAATACTTAGTTCACCCTACATCTCCGAGACCTGCGCAAGGACAAAAGAAAAGCCGAGGCTCACTGGAAAAGCTTACCATCTCTAGTTAATAAAAACAACCTGACCACTGCCTCATCTACCTACAAACAAGCCATACTAGACGCCAAAAAGATATGTACAACCAACGGATATTCCTAGCTCAATCAAACACCAAGGAACTCTTTAAAATCTTCAAGGAACTAGAGACTCCAGTAGCCCCTCCTGACACATGCACCCATGATACGGCCTGGTGCTCAAACATCCAAAAGGCACTTTTAGACAAAATCACTAAACTTCAAGCTAAAATCAATGCAAAAAAGAAACCATCTCTCTGATCATGTAGGCAACCCTCCATCGTTCAACATCCCCACGTTTAAACACCTCTTCAAACCATTCAGCTTCGCATCTCTCTCTATCGAGGAAGTTGAAAATATTATTAAGAAACTCAAGCCATCTAATTGCCAAGGGGATTCTTGCCCTGCCCCCATCATTAAGGAGACGGCACACAACCTCGCACCATTCATCACAACCTTCATAAATGCATCTTTCGAATCAGGCATTGTCCCAGACAACCTTAAGGATGCGTGGGTCATCCCCCTAATTAAAAAACCCACACTCGACCCGAATAACCCTTCCAATTACAGGCCCATCACCACGGTGCCCTACTTACTTAAAATCCTGGACCGGGCAGTCTACCTCCAAATACAGGATTACCTTGAAACCAATAAGCTATTAGGCCTTAGACAATCAGGCTTCTGACCCAGACACGGGACGGTGACAGCCTTGATTGACTTAAAAACCCAAATTGAGGATTTGAAAGACAAGGGCAAGCAGGCACTCCTACTTCTCCTTGATCTTTCTGCAGCTTTCAATCTGGTTGACCATCAAATCCTATGTCACCACCTCAAAATAGCGGCCCACTTCTCAAATGAAGCCACATCGTGGATTGGATCGTTTCTATCTAACAGAACCATGAGGGTTTTCTCTACGTC
Source organism: Ambystoma mexicanum (assembly GCF_040938575.1). Classification (NCBI taxonomy): domain Eukaryota; kingdom Metazoa; phylum Chordata; class Amphibia; order Caudata; family Ambystomatidae; genus Ambystoma; species Ambystoma mexicanum. The sequence goes on from NC_090934.1 coordinate 1,184,156,769, forward strand.
TGCTTCAGCTGAACCAGCACACGTCCCGTGCAGCGTCCCACAAGGCTCTTGTGTTTCTCCCACGTTGTACAATGTGTTTACTAAACCGCTTTTCGATATACTTGACTATCTGGGTGTCGCCAGGGCCATCTTAAGCACTTTTGGGGCCCTAGGCACGGACATCTTTGGGGCCCCCCTCAACCAAACCAAAGGAATTAAGTGATCAAGAATATCTGCCCGCCCCCTCCCCCTGCCGCAATCATACCCATAGGTTGATATGCTGCCTCACAGCATTAAAAATAAGGATGTTTACTCCCTTTAAGTCCCCTTACCCTCTTTATTCTTGCTCTAATCAGAGTGATAAACAAGTACCATTTGAAGGCCAACATTATCAGTCTGCGAAGAGGTTACTTCTGTTCTAGCATAGATTCAGGAGACTTTTTATCAATAGAATCCAGGAAGGTATGGAGCCTGTAGGACTGTATGTAAAAGGTACATGTAACCCAGAATAGACAGAAATCTCACATTTGCTGCCTTACAGAACGCAAACGTGCTCAAGCATGGATAGAGGAGACCAATTGGTAGGAAGTAGAAAGCTACACATACCATAGCATGGATAGTGGATGCAGATTAGAGGCTTTGAAGATCATACCCTGAGAAGGAAATCTCTCTGAAGGGCTGACAATTGTGAAAGGTTTAGGGACTGGCAATGTGCTATTCTAATCTTGCATAGGAACACATATCTCTGCAATGAGTGCTGAACACACTGAGCTAACTTCTGAACCATCGTGGCACGAAATTTACCAATATGCATTTTAAATGTGGCTATTGCACATGATCAACATAATTCCTACAGGAAGGAAATAATTTTACAGGAGTTGTGCCGCAAGGAACACACAAACTAAATATACCACAGTGAACACAGAAAGCATTACATGATGAATTGATCGAGGCAGAATGCACTTGCCAAAACAGACAGGCAATAGGTTTAGAGCCTCAGCACCATGCCATAAAATATTTGTATGTGTGCTATTTAAGTCTGGTGAACAAAGGAATCTTATTTCTTTAGATCAGGTAGCATTGTGGGGCCCCCTCCAAGGTGGGGGCCCTGGGCAAGTGCCCCTTTTGCCCTCCCATAAAAACGTCTCTGGGTGTCTCATACACCAACTATGCTGATGGCACCCAGATACTCATCCCTATCACTAGTGACTACACTACCGATGCCAAAGCACTCAATGCAGTCTACTCAGTCATCCAAGCCTGGATGGCTCACCATGGGCTCTGCCTTAATGACGAAAAAACATCCTAGGCTCCCCGTCCAAACTTACCAAACTTGACCTAGAATACAAATCCTTTACTATTGATAGGAACATTATCAAAGTGTCCAACGTCACAAAAACACTTGGCATCTATTTAGACTCAAAACTGTCCCTTATCAGACAAACTAATGCAGTTGTGTTTACTTCGGCCTACAAGTGCAACTCATCACAGCATGCAGACCTTTCCTGACAACTGACAATTGTATTATCCTCGCTAGAACTATCATCATGTCCAAAATTGATTACTGCAATGCACTTTATCTAGGGACTAGACAAAGAAATCTGGATAAGTTACAGGTCACACAGAACAATGCCATCCGGGCTGCCCTTAACATCCCGAGGAGATCACACATCTCTGACACAAGACGTAATCTACACTGGCTCCCGGTCACACGTCGCATATCTCTTAAAGCCCTTGCCCTAACACACAACGCCCAGAATAACCTGGCTCCTGCTTACCTGGCCAATCGCTTCACGCGACACACCGCATCCAGATCACTGAGGTCTGCCCAAGTACACACACTGACTATACCTAGCTTCAAGCTACAGATAGCCGGGGGCTCGAGTTTCCCAGTCCTTGCGGCCAAATTTTGGAACACTCTCCCCAACCCCCTCAGAACAGAACCTTCCGTCTATTCCTTCAAAAATAAAACCAAACTCTGGCTACACGAACTTGATGTACCCTCCTTATCTGACTAAACTCCATGGGACCACTATGTGAAGTTGGGTCCCCGCCCATCTCACTCCTACCCGCCGCACTACTGCAGCCACACACTCTGCATAATTGGTTCATGTTGTTGTTACCAATCGTCCTTTGTAACCCATCCACATGCCTGTATATATCTTGTTTTTTGCCTGTGTTTCTATACCTTGATTGTATCTTCAGACCTGCACCCGTCTCTTCAAGATGTTCTTCTCTCCCTTTCCTTGTGGAAAGCTGTCTTTATGTTAACTTGTAACCACTGTAACCATATGCTACAAATTATGTGCCCAGATGCTCCAGAGCAAGGTGCGCAATACAAATAAACAAATACAAATACAAAGCACCTGTCAAAACCCATAGATTATTCACAGTGGGGGGAGCCGTGGCTAAACGGAACATTCTTATGAAATGGAAATCCAAACACCCCCCCACACACCAATGCTGGCTACGGGACTTAATCAGCACACAAGACTATGAAGAGTCCTACGTTCAAGGGATCCAATCGACCTCTAGACCCAAAGACATATGGGCCCCCCTCAGAACATACCTACTGACCGAGGAGGAGGCGACAGAGACCATGTGAACTGTAACACTGCTTGAATGACCCATCATGTCTTGTCTTCTCCGCCCCTCTTTCCCCATACCCTGTGTCTGGTATAATGTTCCCTGTTAGGCAGAGACCTGTGCAGTTCCCTTAGGGACCACTGCAAAAGATTTAGGACTACAGGTGGTTGGCAGTAAACCAAATTGGTAGCAGTCTGTACCACCCAGATTTACCTGGTAGCTGTGGCTGAACAGTCAGACTTCTCTCAAGATGAGTTAGGCAGTATATAGAGTATACACAATAGGTACAGAGATACAGTAGCACAAGCAAACACTGACCAGAGCTTTGGTGTAAAAGTATATAATTATTTATTTAAAGACACACTTGTAAATTACACTAGCACAAAAAGAGGTAAGTAAATTCAACACACAGTCACTATTATATATATATATACAACCTTGATTACTTATTAGACAAGTCTTAGTGAGAAACACCACTTATTTTCAGACAGAGTTGAGCACTTAACCTAAGATGGCACTCTAATAAGTTTTAAAAAAGGGAGGGAAAAGGCAGAGTTATGAAAGCACACAATTTCAATACTTTTAAAAGAACCACAGAGAGGCAGGTTAGGCAAGGTCTACTGGAAAGCAAGGAAGTTCAAATGCCAGGCCCACTCTTAGTGAGAGCAAGCGAAATGTGCCCTGGATCGCACAGTGGTGTTATGCCCAAAAAGTATTTGTAGATAGTTCAACAAAAGATGAGATCAAGTCAGGAAAAGTAAGTTAACAGGCCCCACGCTAACCCAGGTTAGAAAGTCGAGGATTTACTGTCCCCCCGAACGATCTGTCGCAAGGGAAGCCAGGCGGGACACAGTACCTAAAAATGGGAAGAACGTTCCAGTGGGGCAGTTGTTCCTGGCAGCGGGTGCAAGTCGGTGTTTCGTCCAGAGGAAGAGGAGGTCTCGTCGTGGAGGAAAGATGAAGGTCGTTGCACTGCCAGGGAAGAAACCAGCCGCAGAGTTCTCCGATTACAGGGTACTACCCTTTTTCTTTGCGGTAGTGGTAAACCGTGGTATTCCGGTTGTCGGGGTGCTTGGCACAGGCAAGGTGGCCACAAGATGTTCCAGGAAGGTGAAAAGACGGGCAAACTGGTTATCCCCACTGGTCAAAGGAAGAAGACTCTCCGGACTGGAGATCTCCTCTGTCATCGGGAAAAGTGGTGAGACGGTTCAGCAGGGCTCCACCGGTGGTGTTGTCGTTGCAGGTCGGCTCAGCTTCTCCCTCCTCTGATTCTTTAGGTCCTGTGGTGACTTCTGAAGTTCCAGTCCCCAAAGCCCTGCTTTTATGCAGAAAACCCCTATTCATTCAGCCTAGCTGTCACTCAAACATGCTAAGTGGTGAGACGGGCGGCTCACCACTTGGGCCAATCACACAAGAGTGTGACTTGAGTTGCCGAGGCAACTCAGTCCAGGGTGCCTAAACCCCCTCCCACACCCCCTGTGGTACCCAGACAGAGGGGCACCACTTTTGGAGGCTTCTGTGGAGAAGCCCGCCAAAAAGTGGAACAAAGGACCCGATTTGGGTTGGAGTCACAGAAGCGAACACAAACGCCATTTTGGAACCGAGTTCGGCAAAAAATACCAACCGATGATTTTATATTAATTTAATAAACCGGCGGTATGTTCGAGGCTATTTTAAAAAGTGGTAGCCTCGAACAATGGGAAAATCCCATAGGAATATATTCGTGGTCGAATATAAAAAGTAGTATCCACTGCCACCAGCCAAAACTCGGTCGGGGGGAACTGGACAGTGCCCCCTCGAATAACAGACCCTGGGGCAATCGAATTGCCCCGACCAGTACGTCCACAATATGATGGTTTGTACTGGTTCTGTTTACAATTTGAGACTAGTAAAGCCAATGGTGACTTTACATGCCCTGGGAGACAGTAGTCAGTCCCAGGGTATGGAGTCTATGTTTGGGGGTCGCTACGACACCCCTGGGTTACTGCACGGAGGGTGCTGTGTAACCCACATACCAAAAATACATGAAGCCCTATGGGGTAAAGGACCCCATAGCCCATCAAACACATACAAAGTCAAAGGAACGCCTCAAATCTTGTCTAAGAGTGGGAGTAAAAGAGTCTCACTCTTAGCAGGAGAAAAAGATAAAACCCCAAAAATCCAGCAAAGCTGCTGGGGGACTCACTAGGTTTGGAAAATTAGCCTTAACAGAGAATTCTCCCTAACACTCGCCCCCCTCCAGACTAAGGGACAGGAGGATTTAATCCACTCCTGGATGAATCTCATACCTCTAGTCGATCACATACATACTAGAGAGACCATCAGCATTTTGGTGGTGACACCCTGACCTGTGCACAATGGTGAAATCAAATCCTTGCAGGCAGATTGACCATCTCAATAGTTTTGGATTTTCCCCTTTCATTTGAATTAACCATCTCAAGGGTTGGTGGTCGGTCTGAATGACAAAAGTAGAACCATACAAGTATGGCCGAAACTTCTTCAGTGCCCACACAATAGCAAAACATTCTCTTTCAATTGTTGCCCACCTTGTCTCAGGATCCTTCAGCTTTCTGCTGATGAAGCAAATTGGGTGCTCCCTACCTTTCTCATCTAGTTGGCTAAGGACTGCACCTATACCTACATTAGAAGCATCTGTCTGCACAATGAAAGTTTGGTGATAGTCAGGAGCTCTCGATACTGGTGCTTGGCAAAGAGCTTTCTTCAGGTTTTCAAAGGCCTGATTGCATTCCTCATTCCATTTGACCTTCTTAGGGAACTTAGGAGAGGAGATTACATTCAGTGGAGAAGCTATGGTCCCATAGTTCTCTATGAAATTCCTGTAATACCCAGTGAGGCCTAGGAAGGCTCTCACCTGGGTTTGAGTAGTAGGTGTTGTCCAATTTGCACAGCTTCAATCTTACTGAGCAAAGGCCTTATTTCTCCACCTCCTACCTCATGCCTAAGGTAGACCACCTTACTCTGACCAATTTGGCATTTACTTGCCTTTATGGTCTGATTGGCCTGTCCAAGAGCCTGCAAAAACACGTTCTAGGTGGTTAACATGCTCTTCCCAGGATTGGCTGAATACTGCCATGTCATCCAAGTATGCCATGCAGAAGTCCTCCATCCCAGCCAGAACCTGATTTACCATCCTTTGGAATGTTGCAGGAGCATTCTTCAATCCAAAAGGCATAACCTTAAATTGGTATAAGCCAACTGGGGTAGAAAATGCAGTTTCCTCCTTGGCATGGTCTGTCAGGGCTATTTGCCAATAGCCTGACGTCAGGTCAAATGTGCTGAGGAACTTGGCTGAACCAAGTCTAACCACCAACACATCTGTCCTGGGCAAAGTGTGGGCATCAGTCTTGGTGACTGCATTAGGAGCTCTGTAGTCCACACAGAATCTCAGTTCTTTGGATCCTGCCTTTGGTACTAACACAACTGGGCTAGACCATGGACTAGTAGAGGGCTGTATTACCCCGAGATCAAGCATCTTCTTGACCTCCCCTTTGATGTGGGTCCTTACATTTTCTGACATTCTATATCCTCTGCTTTTGACTGGCAGACAGTCACCAGTGAGTATATCATGCTGTCCCCAAGGGGTCAAGCCTGGTGAAAGTGAGAACAGAGAGGCAAACTGATTTAACATAGCTTTGCACTCTTCTTGTTGCTCAGGTGACAGATTTGAAGAGAGATTTACTCCTTCAATCTTTTCGTCCAAGGGTAAGCCTCTGAGGAGATCAGGGAGAGCTTCACTCTCTTCTTCCTCTTCTGTTGAAGCTAGAAGCAAGGCTCCTACTTCAGGCCTGGAGACATACGCCTTTAGTCTGTTGGTGTGGAAGACTCTGGGAGCCTCCTTGGGATTGCCCAAGTCCACCAGATAGTTCACCTCTCCAAGTTTACCCACCACCTTGAAGGGTCCCATCCATTTATCTTGCAAGGCCCTCTGCCTTGTTGGGATCATAACTAGAACTAGCTGGTCTTGAATGAACTCAACCATGTTAGCCTTTTGGTCATGCCAATGCTTGACCAAAGCTTGTCCAGCTTCCAGGTTATCACTAGCTTCTGCCATCATTTGTGAGATTCTCCTCCAGAGACCTATCACATAGTCAGTCCCTCTGACTGGCTTGGGGGAAGGAGCACTCTCCAACCCCTCCTTAATCAGGGCTAATAGACCTCTGACTGGATGGCCATAAAAAAGTTCAAAGGGAGATTAACCTACTCCCTCCTGAGGGACCTCTCTATAAGCAAAGAGAAGGCATGGCAATAGAAGGTCCCACTTTCTTTTAAGGGGATCCTCTAAAGCACCTATCATGCTCTTCATGGTTCTGTTGAACCTTTCTACCAATCCGTTTGTCTGAGGGTGGTAGGCGGTAGAGAACTTGTAAGTAACTCCCCAGGTTTTCCACATGGTTTTCATATAGTGGGACATAATGTTTGACCCCCTGTCAGAGATTACTTCCTTAGGAAATCCAACCCTGGTAAAAATACCAAGGAGGGCCTCTGCCACAGCCTGAGCTGTAACAGTCCTCATAGGAATTGCCTTAGGGTACCTAGTAGCATGGTCTACTACAACAAGGATAAACCTGTTGCCTGAGGAGGTTGGGGGTTCAAGGGGACCAACAATGTCAATCCCTACCCTCTCAAATGGGACTCCCACAACTGGGAGAGGCACTAAAGGTGCCACATTCTTGGACCCAACATTACCAGAAGTCTGGCAGGTATAGCAGCTCTTGCAAAACCTATCTACCTCAGCCCCCATCTTTGGCCAATAAAAGTAGAGTGAGAGCCTTTCCTTGGTCTTCTTGAAACTCAAGTGACCAGCCAAAGGAATCTCATGGGCCAGTTGCAAGAACTGTTGTCTGTTTCCTTGAGGTACTACAAGCCGCTTGTAGTCTCCAGGTGCAGACGCAGTTGGTTCACTGTAGAAGAGGCCATCTTCCCAGTGCAACCTATACTTCCCAGGCTCTTGCCCATCAGCCTGAGAAGCTGCCTTTTGGCGAAGACCTTCCAGAGTTGGACATTCTCTCTGTCCCTTACTGAAGTCTGCCCTGTTGGGTCCACCTTCTGCCAGTAAAGACTGCAGCTCAGGGTGGTCAACAGGATCCAGATCTCCAATGAGTTCTTGGCCTTCCACTAGCTCTTCTTCAGAGTCTAGTTCAACCACATAGGGTTGTACCTCCCTCTCAGCCTCAGCTGGAGGTGGAGTTACAGGTGTAACTTTGGACAACCTAGGGGAAGTCCTTGTTGGAAGCACTGGAGTGCTTGCTGTTGGCTGTTTCCTAGAAGTCTTGGGTTTGCCCTTTGCTTCTTTTTGTTCAGTGATAGCAAGTTGTAACTCCAGTGGAGTAGGAGTGATATCTTTCTTCATCATCTCCTGGGGAGTCCCTCTCATGGTTTTCTCCCTTGCAGGTCTGGTTAGCTCCTGTAACCTTTTACTAGGAGGTCTGGGGGTATGTGACACTACTCCAGGAGTCTTCAAGTCATTACCCAACAGAACCCTTCCTGGTACCTCACTTTATATGCTGACAGGTATCTTCACAGTCATGTCATTACACTGGATGAGAACTGGTAACTGGGGAAGCATCTGCGCAGGCCCTCCAGCTAACTTGGTGAGGCGTTTGGGTGCCTTAGCAACATCCTCTGCCTGAAAAAAATGATTTATCCACCACAGTTATGCTGGCTCCAGTGTCCCTAATGGCAGGAGTCTCCTGACCATTCACCTGGACACTGTCCTTATAATACTCTTTAGTATTATCTGGGATAGAGTTATAGACCTCTAAATTCTGTTGTTCCCACAGACTCAGAGACACTAAAGAAACACTGGCTGAGACTCCAATGGGTTCATCAGCCAGTAGTAGAAAGTTTCCACTTGCCATTTGTACTTCCTCCTCTGGAGCGAAGGCTAAGGAGACAAGCTGGACCCCTGAAGGTTTACCCTTACATCTGGGATCTCCTTTCACATGGTCAGGCGAGCCACAAACATAGCATTTACCAAATGCTTTCTGGAATGGTGGCTTTCTCTGACCTCCTTCTGGTTTACCACCAGAAGGTGCACTACTCTGATTTGGTTTCCCTTGTGGCTTACCCTTATTGTTTTGTTTGGGGCCCTCTTTGGGATTGGAATTATTAGAATTCTCTTTGGAGTTCTTTTTTGGCTGTTTCCCATCATCCTTTTTCTGAGTTACTCCAGAGTCCTTGTGAGTAGCCCTGTTGGCAACCCACAAGTCAGCAGCCTTAGCTAGCTTTCTGGAATCTAATTCCTTTGAATCAGCCAAGTGCTGTCTGAGCTCAGGAGAGCAGGCATCATAAATTGACTCCAACATCACAAGATTCTTCATTCCCTCATAAGTGTTCACCTTGTAACCCTTAATCCATCCCTCTAAGTTCTTCAAACTTTCACTCACCCAGGTAGCCCAAGGGGTACCATCATGCTTTTTGAGGGTCCTAAACCTCTGAAGGTACTGGGAAGGGGTCTTCCCAAATCTAGCTATTAAGGCTAGTTTCACACATTCATAATACTTCTTATCCTCCTCCCCCAACTCCATTACCACATCAGTTGCAACAGGGGGGAGCCTAGAGAACAACCAGGAAAGTAACTCATTTCATGTAATGTTCTGGAGCCCATGATTATACTCAAACAAACTCAAACAATCTAACACATCCAACTTAGGCTCATACATACGCACCAACTCCTTAGGCATCCGGGGTCTTTTGGGACTGGAACTCCTAGAGGATTCGGAGAGAGAAGCCCTTTCCACAGACAATTTCTTCATTTCTAGCTCATGGTTGAGCTCCGTTTCTCTGAGCCTTTGTTCTTGGTGCCGTTGTTCTGTTTGAGCACTAATTCTTTTGAATCCTAATTCAAGCTTCATATTTTCTAGTTCCATATATTAGGGATTAAATGTGGGACCTGGTAAAGGTCCAGTAGGTACAGCTGGCAGGGCAGGTAGAGGCCCAGGGGAGACAACTATCATCTTCACCCTCCTCTTCTGCTTCTGACTCACAGTTATCAATACTAACATTAATATCAATATCATTGCTGTTATCTACAGTTGCTGGAGTGATAGGTTCCTCTGAACCACCATCCAGACTTTGGTTTGCTAACAACCTTTCTATAAGCTCTATTTTCTTGCCTTAAGTCAGGAGATTCTTATGCTTACAGAGAACTCTTAAACAATCAGCACTTTTTGTAGCAAGGGACTCTTGACTATAACTTTCCATAGATGACAGGTTAGAAAATAACTTTTTGGAGTGCTAAGCTTTGTGGTTAGTTGCAATAAGGTATCTATAAGCACACTAAAATGTATACTCAATACAAATCCCACTGCTGTACACCAGTGTTAGGCAGAAACCTGTACAGTTCCCTTAGGGACCACTGCAAAAGATTTAGGACTACAGGTGGTTGGCAGTAAACCCAATTGGTAGCAGTCTGTATCACCCAGATTTACCTGGTAGCTGTGGCTGAGCAGCCAGACTTCTCTCAAGATGAGCTAGGCAGAATATAGAGTATACACAATAGGTACAGAGATACAGTAGCACAAGCAAACACTGACCAGAGCTTTGGTGTAAAAGTATATAATTATTTATTTAAAGACACACTTGTAAATTACACTAGCACAAAAAGAGGTAAGTAAATTCAACACACAGTCACTATTATATATATATACAACCCTGATTACTTATTAGACAAGTCTTAGTGAGAAACACCACTTATTTTCAGACAGAGTTGAGCGCTTAACCTAAGATAGCACTCTAATAAGTTTTAAAAAAGGGAGGGAAAAGGCAGAGTTATGAAAGCACACAATTTCAATACTTTTAAAAGAACCACAGAGAGGCAGGTTAGGCAAAGTCTACTGGAGAGCAAGGAAGTTCAAATGCCAGGCCCACTCTTAGAGAGAGCAAGCAAAATGTGCCAGGATCACACAGTGGTGTTATGCCCAAAGAGTCTTTGTAGATAGTTCAACAAAAGATGAGATCAAGTCAGGAAAAGTTAGTTAATAGGCCCCAGGCTAACCCAGGTTAGAAAGTCGAGGATTTACTGTCACCCCGAACGATCTGTCGCAAGGGAAGCCAAGCGGGACACAATACCTGAAAATGGGAAGAACGTTCCAGCGGGGGCAGTTGTTCCTGGCAGCGGGTGCAAGTTGGTGTTTCGTCCAGAGGAAGAGGAGGTCTCGTCGTGGAGGAAAGATGAAGGTCGTTGCACTGCCAGGGAAGAAACCAGCCGCAGAGTGCTCCGGTTACAGGGTACTACCCCTTTTCTTTGCGGTAGTGGTAAACTGTGGTATTCCGGTTGCCGGTGTGCTTGGCACAGGCAAGGCGGCCACGAGATGTTCCAGGAAGGCGAAAAGACGGGCAAACTGGTTATCCCCACTAGTCAAAGGAAGAAGACTCTCCGGACTGGAGATCTCCTCTGTCGTCGGGAAAAGTGGTGAGACGGTTCAGCAGGGCTCCACCGGTGGTGTCATCATTGCAGGTCAGCTCAGCTTCTCCCTCCTCAGATTCTTTAGGTCCTGTGGCGACTTCTGAAGTTCCAGTCCCCAAAGCCCTGCTTTTATGCAGAAAACCCCCATTCATTCAGCCTAGCTGTCACTCAAACATGCTAAGTGGTGAGCCGGGCTGCTCACCACTTGGGCCAATCACACAAGAGTGCGACTTGAGTTGCCGAGGCAACTCAGTCCAGGGTGCCTAAACCCCCTCCTATACCCCCCGTGGTGCCCAGGCAGAGTGGCACCACTTTTGGAGGCTTCTGTGGAGAATCCCGCAAAAAAGTGGAACAAAGGGCCCGACTTGGGTTGGAGTCACAGAAGTGAACACAAACGCCATTTTGGAACCGAGTTTCGGCAAAAAATACCAACCGGTGATTTTATATTAATTTAATAAACCGGCGGTATGTTCGAGGCTCTTTTAAAAAGTGGCAGCCTCGAACAACGGGAAAATCCCATAGGAATATATTTGCGGTCGAATATAAAAAGTAGTATCCACTGCCACCAGCCAAAACTCGGTCAGGGGGAACTGGACAGTGCCCCCTCGAATAACAGACCCCGGGGCAATCGAATTGCCCCGACCAGTACGTCCACAATATGATGGTTTGTACTGGTTCTGTTCACAATTTGAGACTAGTAAAGCCAATGGTGACTTTACATGCCTTGGGAGACAGTAGTCAGTCCCAGGGTATGGAGTCTATGTTTGGGGGTCACTACGACACCCCTGGGTTACTGCACGGAGGGTGCTGTGTAACCCACATACCAAAAATACATGAAGCCCTATGGGGTAAAGGACCCTATAGCCCATCACACACATACAAAGTCAAAGGAATGCCTCAAATCATGTCTAAGAGTTGGAGTAAAAGAGTCTCACTCCTAGCAGGAGAAAAAAAGAAACCCCAAAAATCCAGCAAAGATGCTGGGGGACTCACTAGGTTTGGGAAATTAGCCTTAACAGAGAATTCTCCCTAACATGCCCCAATCTAGACCCTTGCCATGTATGTACACTGTATTGCCATAATTAAAATGTGACCTTGCTGCTGTGATAATCTGCCAGTATTAAATAAAGTTTCTTTTAAAAAATGATTTAGTATATATTTTACAGATCCTTCTTGACACTTATCATTTGAAACACTGGGACAACTTTTTTTTTAACCATCAGAAACCCCCAAACCTTCATTCGACCTGGGGCATTGGTCCTTTAAGTCTGGAACAGGGAGTCTCCTCTGTCACTCCCCCTCCTTCTCTCCTTCAATCAATAAAAGAGGAAGAAACAACAAGTTTACCTGAAGTTGAGGCATGTTCTGAAATAGCAGAGGACTCAGAATTCTTTTCTATGTCCGACTCTGAAGGGAGATGAAGTGGAACCATATCACCCCCAGGCATTATGGCATCTTTAGATGAGGTGTTAGCCCAGCTACCTGCACATCAAATCCAGGCAGAAGAGCGGTTTCAAACAGGTTTGGAATGGCTGATTGCCGCCCAAGGAAAAAAAAAACATTCCACCGGGAGTTCTGCAGCCCTTCAAAGAAGGAGACGATCTACAGGGTTTTTCTTGAACTTTGAAAGATTAGCGGCCCAGTTCCAGTGGGGGGACAAGTTAAAATGATGTTACGTAGGACCTTTGTTAAAAGGAGAATTACAAACTTCTTACCAATTACTAAACCTCACAGGGAGAGCCACCTTTGCTGGTATAGGGCATGTTAGGCCTTACTCCATCCTGACAAATAGGAAAAACAAAGCTTTAGATAAGAAAGTTGAATCTGTTGTCTGTGTCTTACTTCATGATGCCTCTGTGTCTTACTTCATAATGACTTTACAAATGGTGTCAGGGTGGGATAAACTCAATTGATACACATTGGGGAACCCTTATGTTACTTGTAGTCCAACAACCCTAAGGGAAAGAAACAATTGTGAGAGTTCAGACTCAAGACTGAGTGTCAACAATAAAAAGGTTAATTTCCACTGAGTTGCAGATCCCAATTAAGTGTCAAGATTTAGTTTACAGATTACAGATCCTTCTTGACACCCTGCCCATAGTCACTTATCATTTGAAACACTGGCACAACATTCTTTTTGACCATTAGAAAACCCCAAACCTTCATTTGACCTGGTGCATTGGGCCCTTTTAGTCTGGAATGGGAAGTCTTCCGTGTCACCCCCCCTACTCCTCTCCCTCAATCAATAAAAGAGGAAGAAACCACATGATTACCTGAAATTCAGGCAAGTTCTGAAACAGCAGAGCACTCCAAATTCTTTTCTATGTCCGATTCTGAAGGGAGTTCAAGTGGAACCATATCACCCCCAGGCATTATGGCATCTTTAGATGAGGTTAGCCCAGTTAGCTGCACATCAAATCCAGGTAGAAGAGTAGTTTCAAACAGGGTTGAAATGGCTGATTGCCACTCAAAAACAACCAAACATTCCACACAGAGTTCAGCAGCCCTACAAAGAAGGGGACGAACCAGGACATTTTTTGTTAAACTCTGAAAGATTTGCAGCCGAGTTCCAATGGAGGACGAGTTAAAATGATGTTAGTTTGGACCCTTGTTAAAAGGAGAATTACAAACTTCCTACCAATTACTAAACCTCCCACGGACAGCCACTTTTGCTAAGATCAAAGAGGGCCTCTTACAGCGGGTGGGCCAAACCAGTAATTTCTATTAGCAGAAGTTAAGAAGCCTGAAGTTAAACCCCAGGGAAACACCTGTGGAATTGGGAGAGGGAGTTAAGAATGTGCTATCTTTGTAGTTAGGAATGAAGGCCTTACCTAAAGTGTTGGAGGCTCTAAGTATAGAAAAATTCTCATTAACTCCATCACTTCAAAGGGCCATCCTACAACTAAACAAGCCCACCCACTCTTTGTCCGTTGAAACAGCACAACATTTTGCAGATGCTAACAAGCCTTTCCATTTATTACACCAAACAGAAGAGAGGAAAGAAAATAGGGGACCTCCTCTTCCACAATTTCCCCAAAAGGAAAATCTGGACTTCCCTAACTGGTCCAGGTACCTTATTGGTGGGGAGCGGGGAAAGATAGAGAAAAGGTCAGACCATAACACCAAAGAAGAGGGCAGGAGAGAAAACAGTAGGCCAACAAACCCCATGATCCTGATTCTTTTTTCATGTAAAGAACCAGGACATGTAGCTAGAACAAGAGAGAGGAACCTATGGAAATTGAATGTATGGCAGGATAAGAGTGGGAAGAACCAGGCCTTTGTGAAAATGTTGAACCTCAGAGCATTTTCTTTTGTGGAACATGATCCAAGTCCTCTCACACATCTATTCTTGTGAATGGAATCTCGATTCAGGCCTTAGTCGATTCTGGTAGTAAACAGACAGCAGTACGAGCAGATCTAATACCACCTGAAAAATTAAAAGGGGCAACATAAGTAAAAATCACTTGTGTACATGGAAACCAAGAGATTTACCCCAAAGTGGCTATACCCATTAGAGTGCAAGGAACAACCACCAATTTCCCTTTAGCTATTATCCCAGGTCTACCAGAAGAAACTATTATCGGGACAGACTTCCGTAATTTTCCACGGTTTTTACAGGGGGTCAACACATGACATTCACAGTTCTCCCCATTTAAAACCTGGCAAGAAGAATCCTTTGTACCCACATCTTCTGTATGGGATTGGTCCTCAATTCCAATAGGCTTACAACAAGAAGCACCCGTGAATCCATTAACATATGGCCCTTGTCGAGTTCTTCCTACCAATGTACCCCTCCGGACACAATGACCTAAATGCAGAGAAGTCTATTAGTCGGAAGAGGGAAGCACCACACGAAAGGCCAGGAACTGTAAGGGAACAAACAATAAGGTCACTTGGAAAGTAGGTTCCAGTATACAAGGAATCAAATATGAAGAACAAGACTAACCAGTGAAACAATATCTCCTTCCTTTCTAGCCAAGGTCACGGTTCTTAATTATTCTGTTTGTCAAGGATATCCAGAACAAGACCTAAAAAACAGGGCGTGGAATAGTAGGACTAGTGGAGTGCATAGAGAATGCCCAGACAGAGTATAGAACAAGCCAGAAAGGAATTTACCAGGTTGGGCAAGGAGCAGGCATGGAAACCAATCGGGCACCCAGTATGTTCCAACAGCTATCCCTACCCATGACGGCACGAGGATGCCTAAAACGGCAAGCAGCAAGTCTCTAGTCCCATATGTCTAGCCCGACGGAATGAGGACGCCTAACGTAAGCACCAGTGGTGGGAGTCCCAAGTTTGTGCGCTAGTTTTGGAATACACTGGGCTGCCCCCAGAGCAGGTTTCCATGTTGGATCCTGAAGACTGATAATAATATGGATCTGGGCTGTGTTTACGTAATGGCAGTTGAATCCGAATGGCAGGAGGCAAATCCTGATGTTATTCGGGGTGCGGTTCGTGTTGTTCCGAATTCGTCATCGTGCAAAGAAACGAAGGATCAAAAGTTAGCGAGAGGAAGAATGGACGGTTAACGGTCCGGGTTCGTCTTTATGCTGGCAAGGACAAATGTTGAAATCGGCAGACAGTATAATGGTCAGGTAGCGTTCCGGTTTTGTTATTAGGAGAACAAGTTCAGGGTTGAAATCGGCAGGTGCATGGGAGTCAAAGAGCGTTACCAGTTCGATTCCGGGGATTCCAGCGAGACAGGTTCTAGAGGGAAGGATGGAACAGGAAGGAGTCTCTGCTCTGCATCCTTGCCTTGCCTGCTTCCTGGATCCTTGCTATCTTGTGAGCTGCTGCTCCACCTCTTAGCCTTGCCTACTTCCTGGATTCTCCCCTTGCAAGCATCTTTGTGCCTACCTTTGCATCGCTTGGATTGCTGCATTCAACGTAGCTTACTGAAGATCATTCAGCGGTTATCATCATGCTGCCAGCAGACTTCCTACACGTCATCTGCAGGGTTTTTCCTGATACCGTTTTTTTCCCCTGTCCTGGGCAGTGTCACCGGAGTCAGCCTGCTGGGTCTGTTTGAACCAGCAGGGTGGAGTCGGAGGAAGTTCGCCCCTTTCTACGCGAGACCCGAACTACTAGAAAAAAGAACAAGTCACCATTCTGGAAGAAGACCGCATCCTAGTCTACTCAGGTGAGCCCTGGCTTATTGCTTGCTGATTTTGACAAGGAGTTATGCACCCTTCCATTCAGAAAAAACTCGCCTAAACACTACTTTGGTACTGAGACAAGAAAGATGGCCTCTGAGGAGTTCAGTTGTAGCCAGGCATGTCCAACAGATAGATTTTATCATGGTCAGGCAATCAACATTAAGGACTCACACGTGCAGTCATTTGCCAAGCCACAGGTGTATAAAAAGTGTAATCGTGCAACACAAGAAGGGAGACGACCTGGAGAGAAGGACGCGCTCTGGAGAAGTGAAGCAGGTGGGAGAGGTACAGGCTCGAGAGGAGCTGTGCAGAGCAGGAGTGCAGAAAAGACGCCAGGCCAAGGCTGGCAGTGAGATGCTCACCACAGGAGCTGGGGAGCACCAAAGCCTCCTGATCATTGCAAGTTTCCAAGAGAGTGAGTGGTACTCTCGGTAGCGTCCACTTGGGAAGAATGGAGCTATGCGCTACAACATTCCAGGACGGCAAACGCTGCTCGCTGTAGCTTCTGTGACAGAGAGGTGGAGAGAAGCAGAGAAGCAAAGCTGTGAAACCTGAAGGAGCTGCCGCACTACACCAGTCAGTGACAAGAAGGGAACACTCAAACCGGGGTGCTTCAGTGATTGGAAATGAACGTGTATGAATGCTGAACAAGCTAAGAACTGCTATATACTCGGGCTGGGAGGATAGCTGAGGGGCAACGCGTTTGTCTTGGAAGCAAGACAACGCATAGCAACACAGGTTTGAATCCTGATCTCGCGCTAATCCTGATCTCGCGCTTAGAAACTGGTCTCCGGTATACGGAACTCATGGTGGCAACAGTAAAGACAGACACAAGTGATCACAGTGTCTATTACACTGTACAAATGGGTGAGAAAAACGCCTAATCTAAACCTAAATCTAACATGAAGCAAGCTACGACCATCACATAACAATAAGGCAGTCCTAGTGGCGTCTCGTCAAATAAAAAGGATCTATACTAAAAAAACTATTGCCAATCCTTACCGCCAAGTTACAAAATAGTGTGGGATAATATTCATCAGAAAAGAAAGAAGTGTTCTCAAAATGATAAGTCACGATGGTATGGCTGGGGCCTCCTTCCCCATGTTTTTTAGCATGGGACAAGGCGGGACTCCTGAACACAGAACACTCCTGACCCTCGCCAGCACAAGGTTACAGTTAGTTTTCAAAATATCAGGGCCTTCTGTGGCCAAGTATCTTTCACACAAAGTCTCTTGCCTCAGAGGACCTGATGTGTCACAACCAACCAAATTCAAAAGTTCCTTCAATAATGTCAGTACTCACGTTCCAATGATCAGGTCGCCTGAAGACTGTTATACTCGAGATCCGACTGGATTGCTACCGCCCAGATCATGAATTGAACCCAATGAGGGTCTCCCCAATAGACGGCAACCTTTCACTTGAGACACCATGGTACTCGTAGAATAAAAAGGGTTCCACTGTGATTCAGACAAAAGCGTTAGTACTACCAGTATATGCCAAGCTGAGGAAGAAGGAGAGGACTGTGTTATTTGAAAAAGAACCAACATTGAAAGAACTAGTACAGATAAATGAGCTAACGCAGAACTAACCTTAATAGTAATGTCCTGGGCCCAACTCCAGGTGTGTGCAGAAAACTGAACTGGCCAAGATTCTTGGAATGCGAGTTAAATTAAATCAGATTGGACAGAGAAAGGACTGACCGAGGGATGGGGACTTAGTTGGTTAGTAGGACCTACCACCGGGCGGAACGAGGATGCACTACCGATGAAAAGGGCAGCATGTGATGGAGCACTGCATAGTGTCCAATAATCCATAAGCCAAGTAAGTAGATTCAGGATCTAACAAAGTCTAGGTCACAATCGAATTTGGTGATTTCTTAAAAACAAAAACTAAAATTACAGGTGAAGAATGTTTCCTGGAGCTCCACGACAGGAAACAAACAAGTGATTAGGCGATGGCAGTCCGTGATATGTTCTGAGGTCTGGAATTTCAAGAGCAGGAGATAAGGAAAGGATTTTACAAAGACAGTCCATAATGCGTTCCGTGGTCTGGGTGTTCAAGGCAGACAACAAGCAAGGGATTAAACAAGGGAGTCTGTAATGCGTTCTGTGGTCTGGGTGTGCAAGGCAGGCAACAAGCAAGGGATTTAACAAGGCAGTCCGTAATACAATCTGGAGTTAAGGGAGAAACGGACGATCAGCAGAGAAACAAGAGCTGAACCGAACACGGAACGGGAGTTAGAGGTTGGCGTACCAACTTCAATCAGAAGCGCTGCTGTGTAGCTAGGCAGGATTTAAATATGCGTTCAGAGAACGCGATCACGTGCTTAAATCTTTGGGGGGTGATTTCTCTTCACTTTAAGACCCCCCTCTGCCGGGTTCCGGTCCCTCGTACAATGTGGGCCTCTCTCCGTTGGGTTCACTATGCCCTTTCATTCACATTGTAACATTCAAGAGTCTGAATGTCTTTTTAACCAACCATTCACTGTGGACAACCGTCGGCCGGGTTTACTCTTGTTGACACAATGTTCACAGGTGTATTACTGTTCACCCCAATTCGCAGGCATCCCTCAGCTGGGTTCACATTTGCCAAATACACAGTTCACTTTGCTTTATCAATATGCGGGATTCATTCTCCTTAGCTTACCCCTTGGCATCCCTCTGCCGGGTTCACGTAGCCATTCTAACACAGTTCATGATTTGCTAATTCTCATCAGAAAGCAGGGTTCCCTTCTCCAAGCTATCTTTCGGCCGCCATCCGTCGGGTTCAGACTTGCCTTAATTCACAATGTTCACAATCTCATCAGAAAGCGGGGGTTCCCTTTCCCTAGCTTTCTCTTGGCATCCCTCTGTCCGGTTCACACTTGCCACAGCTCACAAAAAAGTCACTCTAGACCCCTTAGGTTCTTCTGTTTACTTAAGTCTAGGTTTTAGCCCCCAGTCAGGCTTTCCTTAAAGCCCCCAGCCAAGCTTCACGATGTTCAATTAATACAATTCACTTCCCTTTACTTTCCTTCTTGTCAATGCGTCAGAGACTTTAGATTGTACAAGGGGTTTGACTAATCCCTTGTATGACACCTCCGACTCCTTATACCGGCCTCTCCTAGGGCCTTGGGGTACTTGTAGTTTCAACAAAGGGGACCAGTCAGAGTCCTTCGAATGAGCACACACGCGACGCCGGACCACTCTGCATCTGGACCTTCATTGGGGTTTCTTTAAAAGTGCAAATACACAAGTTTCTTGTTCACAAGTTCCTGCAATGTTGCTGTTCGCCACCTGTGCTCAACACAGTCTGGTTTTCTATCAGTTCTCTCTGACTCACCGGCTGTGCTGAACAGTGTCAAGTGCCGTTCATGGAGGCTGTGGCAATGCTGGAAACACTGGCAATTCATTTCAGTTTCCCCTTTGTACACGTGCGGTCTAGTCTTCCACCAATATGGCCGCTTGGTGTAAAAGGGGTGCAGAGACTTCCTTCTCTGTGTTGTATCCGTTTTATGGTGTTTTCGCACCTACGCTCTGTTGATTCCTGCTTTCGTGACCCTTTTCAGTCCTCCCTATCTCCGTTTTCCTTTCTTTTGCTGTCTGGGGTTTGGATTTTCCTGCTTTGTTTGTGTTTCTGCTATGCTTTGCTATCCTCTTTGGACTTCTTTCCCGCTTCCGGATACTGAATTGTCGGGTCTGGTATCTCTCGCTCTCTCTCTGTTACTTGCTGGTATATCCTATCTATTTACTTTCACTCCTACTACTCATCTCGCTTCATTTTCTTTAGCGGCGACGGTCCTGTCTTACTTTTTCTTTGCCTTTCCAAACTTCTGTTTGGTACTTGTTTATACTCACCTTTTTATTCACGTGATCTGCACATACATCTCTCGTCTTCCCTTTATTGTATCGGCTGTTATGCCCCTTTGACTGCATTCATTCTTTCACTTCAGCACTCCGGTGCCTTCAGTTTCTTACCTTGTGTTTCCGTGCTGCATTGAATTACCTTCCACTGGAGGTGCAGCTCCCAGATCTTTTGGAATACTTTACACTTCGTCCTGTGCCTGAAAGACATTTATCACCCTTTCTATGCCTGAAGAACATTCTTAACCTAACAAGATCTACTCTCCAATACGGACCTTTGTAGTTTGGATACCTGAGATCTTATGCCGCTTCAGAGACATATTTCCAAGAATAAAGACAGGACAACATCTCATCATCCAGGATTTTTTCAGCCTTTCAGGCTTTTTTCCTGAACTTGGGGTCAGCTCCCCGGGGTCCCCGGATTCAGGGTTTTGCTTTAGATCATGGTGGCCTCCAAATCCAGAAGGCTTTGCAAGAAAAAGGATTCAGAAGCCCAAGACAGCTCATTGGACGAACCAGGTGAGGAGGGTTCTACAAGGCGTGACAAACGGTTTGAGTTTCTCTTCTCGGGAGTCAAGGATGGCACCACGACGGCAAGCGCTTCTCCCCACTTTTGTAATCAGCACAGGAGGGCTCTGTGTATGGTTGACACTTGTGACCCCACACTTCAGCTGGCCTTCTCAGTCTTATGATTTCCCTTCCGGAGGCTTTGCAGGTCTGAGTTGAAAAGGGCAAGCGCAATTCCCTCCTCCTCGTCCTTTTAGGTCTCGCCGCCTTCCTCCTCTGTTTGAACTGTTGGTTCTGAATATCTTCTTCCTTGTGCGTTCGGCCTTGCTTAAAGTGTGCTCTCGGGCTCTGTCTTTCATCCCTATGGGGAAGAGAAAGGGCCATCAGGTGTGTGGAATTAGTGGCAATTGCCTGTCTCTGCCTGACCCATGTGTTGGTACATGTCAGGTAAACAGCTTTGTTGTTAGTCCGTTGTCTGTCACGGTGTGAGAAAATGTTTGTGTAGGAAAAGTGGGAGTTGTTGGTCAACTCTGAAAGGGGAGATTTGTAGGGGTTGTCAAATGAATGGGGGCGATTTTGGGGAAGGTATTGTTTTGTCAAAACAGATTGGGAGTTCGGGAAATAATAATCAGAGGGATGTGGATAAGACTGATTGTGCGTATTTGGGTATGCAACAGGAAAACAGGGATTCTGGGAGATGCAGTTTCCTAGTGTAGCAGGGTTTGAGTTGCTATTGGACTTAACAGATAAGGAGGGGTTCTGGTAAGGGAGATTCTTTGGGTGAAAAGGAGGTTGAGTTGGAACAGCCTATAAATGCCTCAAAGACTTTGTCCTCCTTGTCCTCTTCCCGGATGGAATACAGCGTCTCACCTGGGGGATTCTCCCAAGCATAACCCTGGGCTCCCCTACTCAGGTGATCCTCACTCACTTGTTCACCCCCAGGGTTGGGATCTGAGAGCGCCAGCCCTTCCCTGACCACCTCAATAAAGGATTCTCGAGATCTACTCGGGAGAATACCCTCAGGTTTCTCACACCGTTATTAAGCATGTTATGAAAGAACAATTATAAGTATAAGTATTGTGGAAGGTCAAAGCCAGTATATTTGAATACCAAACAAGCTGCAAACAATTACAAGTGTGTTTCAAAGTTGAAACATGTACTATTGAATAACGAAGTGACTGAAAGACAGTAAGAATATATTTGGATGCTGTATAAAACAAAGCCACATAATGAACACTTATGAAGTAAATTGAAGCAAAGTGGTACTGATGGAATTACCAGGAATTGAGAGGTGTGAGACACCAGTGGTAGCAAAGCCAGAAAGCTGTAAATAACAGTGCAAGCCACAAGTGGTGGCCAAGTTAAAAGATTGCAATGAAAAAATATGAGATGTGAAATTGAGATTTGGATCCTTTTATCCTTGAGAAACCACAGGTGGAGAGAGAGAAAACCTGTGTTGGTAAAAGTCATAGGAATACAGACAGCATATTGAAGTGCACATGGGTATCAGTTGCATGACCTGAATTGGGTGGACTATGTGGTCTGACAACTGCGCCTAGACCGAAAGACCCAGAATTCAGAAAAGCCAAGGAAAGCAAATGTCAAGAGGTTTGTGTTTGGCCACATTTGTTGAAGTGAATTGAAGTGAAGAAACAACCCTACACATTGTGTACAGTTAGTTGTGAGGGCAAGCATAGATTTTGGGCACAGACAGACTTGTTATTTTAACTTACTGATGCAGACTATCCTTAGTTTTCATTAGGTAAGGAAATCCCACTTTAGTGTAGGTCTAGTTAGGACTTACTCCATCCTGACATGTAAAGATAAAGAATGCTTTCGATTGCAAAATTGAATCTGTTGTCTGTGTCTTACTTCATGATGCTTTCATAACTGATGCTATCTCAACACATCTATCATTCGATGGAAGAGAGAAATTGGGGCGAACGCATTACAAAACATGCCTTCCCCCAAGAGTGTAAAGGTGTCCCTGAGGCGCCTTGCTTGATGGTATCTGCTGACAAACGCCCTCTATTTCTTGTTCTCCCAAGTTGCAAACAGATCGACATCTGGTGTTCCCCACCTGCCAAAGATGTAGAGGAGATGATTGTCTAGAAGTTCCCACTCGACTGTGCTGTGTATCCCTAGTAGGTGGAAAGGGATGAGGAAGAGGTTGCGGACCAGAACCCAAGTCCATAGGTCCTGAGCTTAAGTTGACAGAACAGAGGACCAGTTGTAGCCCTGCTGGAGATGTAAAACAATGTAGTGTGTTTTCGGTAAACACAAGGACCACCCGGTCCTGGAGTTGCAGTAGAAAGGGCATCAGGGTGCAGAACACAGCATGCAATTCCAGGATGTTGATGTGCGACATTTTCTCCTCCTGTGACCAGAGACCCCTGTCACGGAGATCACCCCTGTGGACACATCAGTTGTGACTGTGACTTGATGGTCCAGCAGGTGAAAGTATGCTCCCTTGGTGAGTTTGGTGAGTTAACCGAGTCTTGTCTTCCCATGCTCCGGAGACTTGTTTCCAATGAACTTCGAGGAACTCCTTGAGAGGCTGCATTTGAAGCCTGCTGTGCTGAAATAATGCAGACACCTTCGGCAATAGCAGTAGAGTTTTCGTTAGCATGGACTTCACTCTGTCCTCTGAAGGGGTAGCATTGCAGGACAGAATGTCCAGTCAAGCTACCAAAGACAGAGCGTGTTGCGAGGTGGTTAAGTAGGATTTGGCAAAGTTGGTGGAGAAACCCAGCAATGTTAAGCAATGAATTATGGTCTCTGTTTACCGATGAGCCAGAAGAAGAGAGTAGCAATGGTCGAGGTACGGGAAGACGTTCACCCCTGAACAGTGTAGATCAGTGGCCGCCAGAGGCAGACATTTTGCGAATACCCTTGGTGCTGAGGGGAGGTTGAAGGGCAAGACCTTGAACTGAAAATGTTGTCCCGCAACAGTGAATAGTAGGTACCTTCAGTGTCGGAGATGGATCGGGACATGAACGTTTGTGTCTTCTAGATCTAAGGATGACAGGAAATCCCCTTCTTGCAGTTGCATGAGAATATGCTGGAGGGTAACGTGAGGAGTCAGAGATGCGAGACGGACACAAAGATAAAGGTTTTTCAATGTCTGCCATTTATTAAAATAAAAAGGATTGAGATGAACGCCTATCTTTCCCTATCCTAATGAGAAAGTCTCTACATAGAAAAAAGAAAATAAAGAAAGATGACCTAGTTTCCAAAGATCATCTGACCCTCACACTACTACATTTACCAAAAGTGTACAAGGAATAATTGGCTGTCTTCAGTTCAATAAAACAGTGCAAAAGTTCCAACTTATAGGTTTTAAGGAATATTCCTTTTGACCTTCCCATGAACAATTCAGGGATACCCTTGGGAAACTTCTGTTTCAACAAAGTTCTGTTCAGTTCAACAAAACATTTCTTTTCCATCCACTGCATCTTCCTACTTTCCAAAGTAAATGTCTCTTTCACAACACTTGTTCAAAAATCCAAACATCCAAACAATTGTTTTCCTCAACAGAATTCTTCCTGGTAAGGTAAATGTCTCTTTTACACAAAACTGTAGTTCATAAACCAAGGCAATTGTTTTCCTGCACTCAATGGCTTTCTCAGCATGTAAGGCAAATATCAGTTTCACAACTATTCTTTCAATGGAATACTTTGGTCAGTATAGAACAGCAACTCCCTTTGATGCGGCAACAGTTTGTCAGCATGATAAAGTTACCAATGTCTTTCCACAACACATTTTTACCCCAACCACATCTCTTCAAAGCAACTGTTTCTTTCCTGGTATACTCGCCTGCCAGGACTAACTACAAGTGGTCCCTTTCCCCATTCACTCTCCTGCCAGGAAGAAAACTCCTAATACTACAGTTGATCTCTTCTTAGTGGCAAAATGGGTTACAGATTTCCCCAAACTGGTGTCTCAGGAGTGGAGAATTGTGTTCTTGTTACCCTTTTATCTCTTTGTTATAGTCTCTGCTTTGTTGGCAATGTGGGTTGCAGGTTTCCGCAAGTTGACATCTCATAAAAGGAGAATTGTGCCCTTTTGCCTCTTACTTCTTCTGGATAGCCTTGTGGCTTTTGGCAATGTGGGTTATATGTTTCCTGAAGTTGACGTTTCAGAAATTGAGAATTGCGCCCTGTTTGCCCTCTTATATTTCACCAATTAAGGGGTTAAATAAGGCATTCATTTAAGTCTATTTGCCTCCCCCTCCTTGTTTGACTTGGCCTTCGGACTCCCTGTGGCTTAATTGCAGGAGCGGTAAATGCTACAAAGTGTCCCCGTTGCCCTGTATCTCTTCTGAGGCTCATCGTTTACTGTTGGCAGCTTTGGAAGAGTGACGTCTCTTCTTGCTTCACCTGCAGCTTCAACCACTTCAGTATATTCCCGGACTGCTTCTGCCTCTGCTGCTCCTTCCCTTCCTCTTTCACCCAGCTGTGGCTCCTGTTCAGTTTTAAGTGTCCCGCTCAGGTGCCTTGCCTTCAAAAAACTAGACTTCATTTTCTCTTCACTGGTACTTTTTATCCTCATTGACTCTTGGTCCTTCTTCCTCGTCCCAGTACCAAAGGCATTATGGATCTTGGGCTCCATAATGGATTTAAGTATTTTTGTCTACTCATTTCTGTTTGATTGTTGAACTGAATGTTATTAGTTAGAAGATGTCATATGCATAGCAGTTACATTGATTTGCTCTACCTTACAATATGCCATCAATGCTTTAGGGAGAATAGGGAAATCATGAGTTAAAGTGGTCACCAATTCCCCCTGACAGGAGTCTCCTCCTATGTGATCCTCCCTCGTAATAGCGCCCCCAGGGTCAGGATCAGGTAGTGGCTGCCTTCCCCTGGCCACACAAGAGTAGGCCTCTACCAGGGTTTTATGTCACTCACCGGATGGAATGCCTAATGATACCGGAGAGACCCGAACCTGGCTTGATTGTAGAGCTCTGGTTAGACCTAAACCGGGGCCTCCTCTCTGTTGAGGGATATAACTCTTTTCAATGATATGCCCCAAGACTGATCTTATTAGACAGGCAAGGAAGGCTGATCACTTAAAAGAGCGGGAGCACGCTCTGCCACGAACATCAGCTGCAAAGGAAGAAACACAGTTTAGTACTTTAGTTGGAGGTGACGACTAAGGTACAATTGGGTAAGTCTGGGGTATACCTGAACTGTGGTGTCCTGTTCCTCTTCGAAGATATCCCCGCCCTTAGTTTTCCTATAGAAGAGAGGAAGGTTAGCTACTCAACTATTAGATGGGAGAGAAGAACACAAGTAAAACAAGGGTGGGAGTAGGGGGGAGGGAAAATCAATCCAATGATAGTGTCTGAGTTCTTACCGTGTTGTTATGGCACGGCAAGAAGAACTGGGTAGTACCACAATGAAGGGATAAAATAACAAAGAGGTAGGTTAGTGCAGGGGCTACCCCGGTGGAACGAGGAGCGCACTAGAGTCAGGGTGGTGCATGTTCAGCAAAGCGTCCCAAATGTGCACGTACAGCTGGAATCCTTCAAGGCAATACTGTGGAGTAGATAATGAGTCACAAGAAGAAGAGTCAATAGTGCAAGGGAATGCAGGAAACTGGGAGTATCCTTACAACACAGATAAATGGGCGGGGAGCAGTTCATGCAGTATGAGGCAACAAACAAGAGCAGGTAGGTACTTAGTATTGTGTTGTTTCAACGAGACGTGATCCATAGGCAGTCCGTGTAAGCAGGGAGGAAGTCTTGTACACGGACGTTCAAGACAGCAAAACGTAATCCAAACTAGTCTGTTTAAGGCAGAAGGGAGGTCTGGTACATGATAGGATTCAGAAAGGTCAAAGACGGAACTTCACCAAGACGCCGGAATCAACTTCAATTGGAAGCAGAGCTCCGCGTCCCTCACAGAGGTTTGACTGACTGGAAGCAAGGCTCTGGGGTCCCATTGGTTACTGCAGGGACACGGCACGGGTCTGATTGGAAACGTAGTCCAGCCCTAATGTTGGAAATAGCAGCAATGGCCCGCCTCCATGGCAATTCCCAATGCCTATGGAACGGTGCTGAAAAGCGACGTATCGTGTGATGAAAGAGGGTACTGGGCCTCCTGAATGGGTTCTGGGCAGTAGGGTGAGCATTCGTGTCCCTCCTGCGGGGCACCAACAAGCCTTGAGCTGTAAAGTTTTAGGGATGATCTTACTAGATTCATCACAGTGACCATCTTGAGGGTTTGAGCCCGGGTCTCCAACTCTCCAATTTATTTCTTTACGAGAAAGTATCTTGAGTAGACTCCTTGACCTTGTTGCTGGCGTGGGATGTGCTTAATGGCCCCTTTGGAGAGGAGAGACTGAACTTCTCGCAGGACTAATGGCAAAGGATTCTCGACCTTTGACAAGGGAGGAACAGAGGGCGGGTGCCTGATGAATTTTAGCATGTGGCTCTGCTGGGTCAGCCACAATGCCCTGTGGTGATGGAACGCTACTGCTCGACAAACTTCAAGAGACGCTCTCCCACTGGGGTGTGAACGTGGAGGAGCGAGGGAGGAGCCTGATCAGGCCTGTTTGGAGACTTCCACTTGTATCTTTCAGATAAGCGGTAGGTGCTGGATCGGTAGGACTGGCACTTCTAGGAAGGTGTCATGATCTCTGCTTCCAAAAGATCAGGACTTGCCCGACTCCCTTGGAAGCAGACCCATAACCCCGGTTCCGAGTGCCAGCCAGTCCCAATTGGGACCTTTTGGACCCTGTCCTGGCGCCAGTGGCACCAGGCTCATAAAGATGCCCAGTCCCAGCGCTGGAAGCGCCGGGCTCATAATGCTTGGGTGGACTTACCTGCAGCAGACCATGCTGCTTACTTACCTGCCAGTTGAACCCCTGATCCTCTTCTGTTTGGGACTACTTTTCCTGTTGGGTGGGGCAGGAGCCACTCCCTAGGTTCAGAACACTGGAACTCTTCTGGAAAGCAGGAACTCTTTTCTTACCTAGGCGTGGCTGTGGAAGGAGACACCTAAGCACTACAGGAGGCTATTTAAACCACACCCGATGGATGAATCTTGCTTTGCGTTATTCTGCATTCTCTGCAGCAGAACGCTCATCGTGTCTTCTGCTTCTGATCCTGGGCCTAAGGGAACAAAGGCTTTCCATCCTGGAATCCAGTCTTCAGCAGCACCTGTAAAGTCAAAGAAAGAACAGGTTAGCACTACAGTCTTTAGTGGCAGCGCATCTCTTACCTGGTCCATCGGCTGTCACCAACGCCTCGCGCTGCATTCCGGCATCTGAAAGACAAAGGCTTACCTACTCTTCGCATGCTCCGGAGGTCTTCGCACTGCATTCCGGCATCTGAAAGACAAAAGCTTACCAGCTCTTCGCACGCTCCGGAGGCCTTCGGCGCTGCATCCCGCATCTGAAAGACAAAAGAAGGTGTGTTTAAAGACATTGGGCAACTTTATTACTCACGTGCCATTACTCCTTCCCACGCCGAATCCAGTGGGTATTCCAGCACCCTTCAGCTTCTCTAAAGCTCCGAACTTGTACCTGCAAGATAAAAGGGACAGTTAGTGCGCATCGTGAAGCAGGCTACAAGCGCTTACTTACGTGCTTCCAGGCGCTGCTATTCCTCACGCGGGTTCGATCCTCAACTCTCATCAGCCTGCCATCCGCCATCGGCGGAACCCTGCAAAACAAGAGATATCATTACAAAAGACTTTTAAGACATTTGAAGTGCCCAGAACTTACCGTTCGTGCAGTTAACGACGGACAGCAGTCCTCTGAGGTCAAGAGGCCTGCACCCTTATCCAGTGAAGAAACTGGTTACGGCACCCTGCCCCGAGGCAGATGGAGAGCTCGGCGTTCACTTACCTAAGGTGAGGGTGTTAACCTTTGGGGTTCTACAGGAGAAGAGAAAGGGAAGAGGAGAGAGGCACCCAATAACCCCAGTTCATTAATCCCATATTTTCTATCTGCAGACATCTTACTCTTCGAGTCAGACATACAGTGCACAGAGGTCCAGCCCAAAGAGCCAACCGTGTGTTACACATCACCTTTGAAGATACGGCATTCACCCAGTCAAGACCGGCGCCTCTGCGGGAATCAGGTGAGCGTTACAGAACGCAAAGCCAATCGCAAAACTCCCACCCAGGCGCTATGGAGACCTCGGATACCGACCAGCTAGTCCAGTTACTTGGGGAACTAAGAGCAGAAGTGCATGCAGCCCGTCAGGAAACGAATGCTCTAAGAAGGGAACTGATTATTTCCAAGGAGCGAACAGACGATCTCGCTAGACAATTGCTACAGTCACAAGCCGGACAAACTCCGTTACCGGCATTAGGGGCAAATCTTCCTTCAACATCCTCTACGAACCCAGTGCAGATCAACCTACCTGGGAATGTACCTCTGGCTCCGCCCGAACGATTTTCTGGTGACCCAAAGAGGTTTGCAGTATTTATTAATCAGTGCCGGTTGCACTTCTTATGCCGGCCAGCAGCCTTTCCAACTGATCAAGCTAAGGTAGCTTTCGTGCTTTCGTACCTTAGTGGCAATGCGGCAGACTGGTCGATCCCTCTAGTTAATCAAGATGATCCGGTCCTCCATGATTTTCAAGCTTTTCAGCTCAGTATGGAAAAACTGTTTGCAAGACATTCACAGGGGCAGGCCTTGGACAATGAGCTCCTTTCATTGCGACAGGGTAATCAAGACCTTTTGGCTTATATTGCGTCTTTCAACAGACTGATAGTGGAAACTCGATGGCCTGAGGACAAAAGGATTACGCTGTTTTGTAGAGGTCTACGTGGAGAGCTCAATGATGTGTTAGCCCAAGTAGAGAATCCCCCGCAAGACTGTTCGGACTATATTGACTTAGTCGTTCAAATTGACCACAGACTGCAGAACAGGAAGGCCGATCGTTCCAAGTTTGATGCTCGAGTATTTTCCAAACCACCAACTCCTACCAAAGGAGTAGACTCCGGGGAACCCATGCAAATAGGGGGCCTGAAAGGACCACTAACACAAAAGGAGCGGGAAAGGAGAAAACAGCTGCAATTATGCCTCTATTGCGGAAACTCGGGGCACTTTCTTCGAGACTGTCCGGTGAAACCAGCCAAGAAGGCAGTAGGAGCTGCAGTTACCAGGGTCACAAACTTTGAGCAGGGAAACGGCCTCGCCCGACAAGAATAGAGGTCCTCTTGCCGAGCGTTAAAACCGGTTCCGTGACCTCGCATTTCGTGATACCTATGGTCCTCATTAGCCCTGAACATCCGGATCGATTACATGCGATTGAAGCTTACGTCGACAGCGGTGCCATCGGCAATTATGTGGATCATGAAATGGTTTTGAGAATGAATCTGACTCTTTGTCCAAAGGCTGTAAAGGACGTCATTACTACGGTGGATGGTACGGAGATAGCCTCCGGACCAGTAACGCATACCACCCAAGAAGTGACGCTAGTAAGTCAAGATGGACACCATGAGAAGATCGTGTTCGATGTGATCAAGGCCCCTCAGTTCCAGATTATTCTAGGAATTCCTTGGTTAGAGAAGCACAATCCTCAGATCGATTGGCGAGCAAGAACGGTTCAGTTTCCAGAATGTGTCTCTACTTGTCACCCTCGACCCGGTGTTGCACTGGCAGCAATTTCCTCGGAGGCTCCCCAGTTACCTCCTGAATACCTAGAATTCCAAGATGTTTTCCGGAAGGATCAGGCTAACTCTCTACCTCCTCATAGGTCTTATGACTGCCAGATAGACCTGATACCTGGATCTACTCCTCCTTGTAGTAGAATTTATGCCCTCACCGAGCCTGAGAATCTTCACCTCCGACAATATCTGGATCAATACCTAGCGAATGGGTTTATTCGTCCTTCCAAGTCCCCTGCTTCCTCAGCTTTGTTCTTCGTTCCAAAAAAAGAAGGGGACCTTAGAACTTGTATAGATTATCGCGCCCTGAACCAGATCACCGTTAAGAATAGATATCCGTTACCTTTGATCCCTGAACTCCTGGACCAAGTCAGAAAAGCATGCATATATACAAAGCTGGATCTTAGAGGAGCCTACCACTTGGTACGAGTAAAAGAGGGCGATGAATGGAAGACGGCCTTCCGCACCAAGTATGGGCTATTTGAATATCAGGTCATGCCCTTCGGACTTTGCAATGCCCCGACCGCCTTTCAATATTTTATGAACGATGTCCTCAGAGAGCTCATAGATGTGTGTGTTGTTGTTTACATTGACGACATCGTCGTTTATTCTTCATCGGAAACACGTGAAAATGGTCCTCGAGAGATTGCGTCAAAACAAACTTTTCGCTAAGTTGGAAAAATGTGTTTTCAACGTGACTGAAGTTGAATTCTTGGGATTCATATTATCACCTAGCGGAGTGCGTATGGATTCAAAGAAGGTCGATGCAATTCTCAAATGGCCATCGCCATCCTCCGTAAAAGGTGTTCAAAGCATGTTAGGCTTCGCTAACTTTTACCGCAGGTTTATCCTCGAATTCTCTCGAATAGTCCAGCCCATCACCGCCTTGTTAAAGAAAAAAAAACGTTTTGAATGGTCTACCGAGGCGGAACAAGCTTTCCAGAATTTGAAGACTAGATTTATCTCTGCACCGATCTTAAAACATCCTCGCCCAGAACTCCCCTACATCGTTGAAACTGATGCTTCGAGCCTTGCCATGGGGGCAGTTCTATCACAAAAGGACCCAGTAACCAATCAGTTGCATCCCGTGGCATTTTGGTCCCGCAAATTCTCGCCTCCTGAAATCAATTACACTATTACTGATAAGGAACTTCTAGCTATCAAGTCCGCCTTTAAGGCTTGGCGGCATTATCTTCTGGGGGCCCGACACACCGTTACTGTGATTACAGATCACCAAAACCTGCAATATTTGAAAACCGCAAAAGCTCAATCCTCTAGGCAACTCCGTTGGGCACTATTCTTTGCCGAGTTTGACTTCATAATTACCTATCGACCTGGTACAAAAAACAGTAAAGCTGATGCCCTTTCTCGGATGGGAGTGGAAGAACATTTGATCAATCCTAAACCTGTACCTATCATTCCCGAACAAAGAATTCTAGGTGTAATCGCCACACAATCCATAGAGGAAGTTAAGGATAAAGCCAGGCTACTGGTAACTCCAGCAGACATACAGAATTGGCATCTGCAGGGAAAGAACTTTACGGTGAAGGACAACCTATTATATTTCCAAGAACGGTTATACCTGCCCAGCACAGATTTACAGAAAAAGGTAATCTCTTGTTATCACGATTCTTTAATGGAAGGACATCCCGGTATGACCAAGACCTCGGAAAAGATCAAGCGCTACTTCTGGTGGCCGTCTTGGAAAAAAGATATCAGAGACTTTATAATGTCCTGTGGAGTATGCGCCCAAAACAAGAGTCAAAAGGAAAAACCAGCCGGCCTCTTACGCCCTATTGACATCCCGCCTTGCCCTTGGCATACGCTTTCTATGGACTTCATCACCGATCTAACTCCATGCTCCGGATACAATACGTTCCTAGTAATCGTGGACCTATTCTTCAAGATGGCGCATTTCATTCCACTCAAAGGCTTACCAACAGCAGCAACTCTGGCCCGAGAATTTCTCGAAAACATCGTCCGACTGCACGGTTTTCCTTCAGTTCTAATTTCGGATCGAGGTAGTCAATTTATTTCTCATTTTTGGCGAAGTTGCTGTCGGTCGGCTCAAATTGATGTGAGACTTTTGACCAGCCACCACCCTCAAACCGACGGACAAACCGAGAGGACCAATCAAACTCTGGAACAGTGTTTGCGCTGCATGCTACAACAAACTGAAAAAACTTGGAAAGATATCCTTTGGATAGCCGAATATGCCTACAATAACTCTGTCCACTCGGGAACTGGGAAGACCCCGTTTTTTCTTTTATACGGTAGTCACCCTCGAACCTCGGAGTTGGATCCACTCCAAGATCTTGGAACACCAGCAGTAGACCACCTGCATTCTACAATCACCCAAGCCTTTAAGGAAGCCGTTTCTCACCTTCAAAGGGCTAAAGAACAATACAAGAAAGGAGCAGACCAACATCGGAAGGAAGCCCCCCAATATCAAGTAGGAGATCAAGTCTGGTTATCCACCAAATATCTACCTCTAAAAGGACCACGCACATTCAACCCAAGATACCTTGGTCCCTATTCCATCACTACCATAGTAAATCCAGTAGCGGTCAAGTTGGACTTGCCCCCTCACATGAAGATACATCCGGTCTTCCACGTCTCTCTATTAAAACCCGTGCAACCTCAAACCCGACTAACTACATCTCCAAAACCTATTCTAGTTGATGGAGAACTCGAGTTTGAAGTCAAAAGCATCCTGGATTCCAACATTTCCAAATCTAAACTATTTTACCTGATTGACTGGAAAGGCTACGGTCCCCAAGAAAGATCCTGGGAACCTGCAGAAAATGTCCATGCGCCTCGTCTAATCAAAAGATTTCATCGAACATTTCCTAACAAGCCCAAACCCCCGGAGAAGCCCGGTTTGGGAGGGGCCTTGAGGGGGGGTGCTGTCATGATCTCTGCTTCCAAAAGATCAGGACTTGCCCGACTCCCTTGGAAGCAGACCCATAACCCCGGTTCCGAGTGCCAGCCAGTCGCAATTGGGACCTTTTGGACCCTGTCCTGGCGTCAGTGGCACCAGGCTCATAAAGATGCCCAGTCCCAGCGCTGGAAGTGCCGGGCTCATAATGCTTGGGTGGACCTACCTGCAGCAGACCATGCTGCTTACTTACCTGCCAATTGAACCCCTGATCCTCTTCTGTTTGGGACTACTTTTCCTGTTGGGTGGGGCAGGAGCCACTCCCTAGGTTCAGAACACTGGAACTCTTCTGGAAAGCAGGAACTCTTTTCTTACCTAGGCGTGGCTGTGGAAGGAGACACCTAAGCACTACAGGAGGCTATTTAAACCACACCCGATGGATGAATCTTGCTTTGCGTTATTCTGCATTCTCTGCAGCAGAACGCTCATCGTGTCTTCTGCTTCTGATCCTGGGCCTAAGGGAACAAAGGCTTTCCATCCTGGAATCCAGTCTTCAGCAGCACCTGTAAAGACAAAGAAAGAACAGGTTAGCACTACGGTCTTCAGTGGCAGCGCATCTCTTACCTGGTCCATCGGCTGTCACCAACGCCTCGCGCTGCATTCCGGCATCTGAAAGACTAAGGCTTACCTACTCTTCGCATGCTCCGGAGGTCTTCGCACTGCATTCCGGCATCTGAAAGACAAAAGCTTACCAGCTCTTCGCACGCTCCGGAGGCCTTCGGCGCTGCATCCCGCATCTGAAAGACAAAAGAAGGTGCGTTTAAAGACATTGGGCAACTTTATTACTCACGTGCCATTACTCCTTCCCACGCCGAATCCAGTGGGTATTCCAGCACCCTTCAGCTTCTCTAAAGCTCCGAACTTGTACCTGCAAGATAAAAGGGACAGTTAGTGCGCATCGTGAAGCAGGCTACAAGCGCTTACTTACGTGCTTCCAGGCGCTGCTATTCCTCACGCGGGTTCGATCCTCAACTCTCATCAGCCCGCCATCCGCCATCGCCGGAACCCTGCAAAACAAGAGATATCATTACAAAAGACTTTTAAGACATTTGAAGTGCCCAGAACTTACCGTTTGTGCAGTTAACGACGGACAGCAGTCCTCTGAGGTCAAGAGGCCTGCACCCTTATCCAGTGAAGAAACTGGTTACGGCACCCTGCCCCGAGGCAGATGGAGAGCTCGGCGTTCACTTACCTAAGGTGAGGGTGTTAACCTTTGGGGTTCTACAGGAGAAGAGAAAGGGAAGAGGAGAGAGGCACCCAATAACCCCAGTTCATTAATCCCATATTTTCTATCTGCAGACATCTTACTCTTCGAGTCAGACATACAGTGCACAGAGGTCCAGCCCAAAGAGCCAACCGTGTGTTACACATCACCTTTGAAGATACAGCATTCACCCAGTCAAGACCGGCGCCTCTGCGGGAATCAGGTGAGCGTTACAGAAGGCTTGTAATTGCGGGATGTCCTCAAAAAATGTGTTTTCCCAGACCAAAAGGACAGGCACAATTGTTACAGATTGCCCAGGGAAAGGCCATTGTCTGTATGCTTTGATGGCTTGAAGTGTGTCATTAGGCTTCTTGCCAAACAGGTTTTGCCCTTCGAAGGGCATGCCCACCACTTTGAATTGTACTTCCAGATAGAAATTAGTGGCTTGGAGCCAAACCTGAAAGCGAAGGGCAGCGCAGTTTCCCATCTTCCGGAAGCTAGTGTCCGCAATAGTCACTGACACTTAAATTGCATGGTAAGAGGCGGCCTGCCCTTCATGAAAGTGGGAAAAATCTTCATCCTTCTTGTCGTCTGCAAGGAAATCCAATATTGGGTCAAGCTTGAACCATTGCTCCCTGTCGTAGTAGGACAGAATGGCCATAGCATTAGCTGCCTTCGAGGTAGTTGCAGTCGTGTATATTGCAGTCGAGGTAGTTGCAGTCGTGTGAGCGCCTTCCTGCACCAATTTCATTTTTAATGCCTACCTACTGCATCGCCCTGTGAGACGTCCTGTGAGCTGCCATTGCTACACACGAGATCGTGCCCTAGAAAATGGCCAACCGTGTTTTTGTTTATTAGGTTGTTAAGCAACCACCCTATGAGGAAACGACCCTGATTGGGCCACGGCGTGCATTTAAATTGCGCGGTGCCGCCGGTTGACGTTAGCCGGCCCAAGTGCACTAAGGCCCGCCTAATAAGGCCAGCGCCTTTCTCCTGCCTGTCCATTGCCTGAACTGCCTGCTGCCAGAACCCCTGCTCGACTCCACAGAGCCCCCCACCAAGGCGCAAACAAAGATACTGTGCTTGTCCCACACCTGAGCACCCCCGACACCTTGTCCTGCTCACACTACCATAGATTTGCATATCACAATGTTCCCCATTACTACTCTGACTTGCATACTTGCCTGATCCCACCAGCTACCCTGGCTATCCTCTCCTGTTATGTTTCTCTTCACTGCATTTATGAGACTTGCGCTTATGTCTCTAACTGTTATACTGTATTGCAATTGTAAGTATGTCTGCTCACACTTTTCAATTATTAAGCACCTGTACTTGAACTCTTGTGCTGCTTGAGAACCTAGCTTCAAGACAGGCGCCATCTGCATATATATATATATATGTGTATTTGGCCATAACTACTGCATTGTTGACTTGACACTAGCCATCTATTGTTGATACTAGCCATAGTTGCGACATTTTTTGGGGCTTTCTCTGGGCTTAGATTATCCACACCCCACCTATCTATCCTGATACCGGCAAGGCACATCCATAGAGGAGCCACAGTCTAACTGCTTACCATTGAACCTTTACTATTGAACCCACCTGCATATCGCTTTGCTAGCCCACACTATGACTTCCGAATCTAAGTGAACCCTCATTGCTTTAACCAGACACATGCATTCTCTGCCTATGTTGTGCCTATACTGTGATTTTCGAATCTAGGTGCCCCCTCATTGTGTAAACTAGTCACATGCATTCTCAGCCTATATTACTGTGATTTTCGAATTTAGGTGTCCCCTCATTGTGTAAACTAGTCACATGCATTCTCAGCATATACTGTGATTTTCAGATCTAGGTGAACCTTCACTGCTTAAACGAGTCAAACCTACATTGTGCACTCTTTATCTGCTTCCGGCCACCAATATATAGTAGCCCTTTAGCGACACCCACATTAATTACTACTACCTATAACGCTAGCAAAGTTCCCTGCCTAACATGAGTAAAAAAATAAATACCCTGACTCTTATGTTCACGTTTGGTCTCATCACAATCATGGCTTCTGCTACCTATCGCACTAAGCCACCTATAGATAGAAATATGAGACTTAGGTCAAGATTACCCTGCATTTATGAACCCAAAAGAAATAAAATAAGCAACACCACTGGACCCCTCTCCACCTCTGACTACCTGGCCAAGCGAGCACAGGCAGCCAAAACAGATACCCCAATCTCAGTGCTGGCCCACCCTCACACTAAAAAGCACTCGAGCCAAATTAGACATACAACTAAACCTTTGCACAATCCTAACCCTAAGACTACCCTAACGTTAACTGATTCACTCATCAACGCCATATCTATGGTTGCCCATTCCACCGAAATTGCAGACATCCTTAACAATGACACCCTGGACCTACTCGCCATAACAGAGACCTGGCTCCAAGAGGCTGCCGGTCCCACCCTGATGATAGCCATACCTGACAACTACCAGATCCTTAGGGCAGATAGACCCAATGCCAAAGGTGGCCGCCTAGCCATCATTTCCAAAACCAACTTGCCCATTAGGCTCGCCACCTCTCCCCTGTGTTGTTCCTGTGAAATACTCACCGTCAAACTGCTTTTATCCAATAACCGTACGTTGACTATCCATTTGATTTACAGGCCCCCAGGACCAATAAGAACTTTCGAAGACGACCTCACCAGCCTTATAGTAAACAACACTCAAAACCACTCCCAAACCTTGCTGATGGGCGATTTCAATATCGGCCTAAATGACCCAGACAACAAAAATGCTAACTCAATAGTAACTCGACTTAATGATCACAGGCTTACCCAAAAAGTCCTCGCCCCTACCCACATCAAAGGTAGAACCTTTGACTGGGTATCAGACCTTAACTGTAACGCGCACTGCGGAAGTGCATTGTAGAAGTGTGTCTGTGGAGTCTGCCGTTCTTCCTGGCCCCTCCGGACTACTGGATTACAGTTGGTGTTCACTTTGTAGATCTATCTGGTACGCCTTAGGAAAAACACTCTTGCACTAACTTTGACTCCTATCCTTAATGTGGACTATAATGTGGACCCTCACATTGCCAAATAGCTATTAATTGCCTGATTTTACCTGTTTTTACTCAGGTCCCGCCCACCTTCTCACGCAACTTCCTCAAAAAGGAACGAGCACACACACAAGCGCACGCACACTGCGGAGGTGCATTGTAGAAGTGTGTCTGTGTCCGTGTCTGTGCTCAGTGCGCTGTGCACCCGGTAATTTTAAACTACTCATTTACGGTCTATGGTTTAGTTGTTCAGTTGTTCCTGTTATGGATTAGTACCACTCATAATATTGTTGCAGTCGTAGTCCATGCCGAATAATATATTGCAGTCATTGGGCCTCATTGCACAGACGGCGGTAAGGGTTAACGGTCACCGTTAATGGCAACGGTGACCGTTAACCCTTACCGCCGTACTACGAGGTCCCTTAGCGGGTTGGTGCTCTAACGCCTGCTTTTTGCAGGCGTTAAAAACCAACCCGCTAAGGGACCTCAGAGCTAATTACGACACCGCAAACTTGCGGTGCCGTAATTAGCGCCTTCCCCATTCCCATAGAGCCCTATGGGGCAGAAATGGGAATGGGGAAGGGCAATGGCGGAAGGGGGATTTACCGCCCCACCGACCTTGGGATGGGGCGGTAAATCCCCTTACCGCCAAGGCGGTGCCGGTAATTTACCGGCATGGTCCAGGGTGCTAATAGCACCCTCGATCACCGCCTTCCGTGTAATGAGGCCCATTGTCTTTTTATTGTTACTGCGTTCTTCAGTTTCATGGTACTTGGTGCTGATATATTGCCACCGAGGGGTTTTACCAGCCGTTAAGGACGGGAACCGCAATTTGCGGTACCGTAATTGCCGCCTTCCCCATTTCCATTGAGCCCTATGGGGAAGGGCCAATGGTGAATGGGGAATTACGTCCCCGCCAACCTTGGAATGGGGTGGTAATTCCGCCATTCACCATGGCAGGATTGGTAAATTACCGGCGGCAACCATGAGGCCCATGGTGTACTAACATACAAAATGCCTTATCTAACAAAATCACCATCTTCCAACACAAAATAACAAAAAAAAGGACTCTCTGCCCCTCTCTGTTCAACAATCCCCACTGCCTACCGAGCCTAACTCTATCCCTCCCTTCAGCTTCAAAACAATTTCCATTATTGATACTGAAAAGGTCATTCTCTCCCTAAAACCGTCCAACTGTAAGGGCGACTGTTGCCCAGCGCAAATAATAAAGGATGCAGCTAGGGACCTAGCCCCTTTCATCTCGAAGCTTATAAACTCCTCTTTTAAATCAAATACAGTACCCACCAACCTGAAAGAATCCTGGGTCCTCCCCTACTCAAAAAACAAATCCTTGACCCATCCATTCCAACCAATTACAGTGTTACGTTTCCCACAACACGCCCTGTCCCTGCCAAACAACCCACAGGTACACGTATTAACCCCTCTACACTTCAAAACAAGGGTAGCCCACGCACACATTCCGGCATACGGAGGCTGCGTCCTCTCACCCGTTATGCCAGAACATTGTTTTTCGGATCAGGTGTTTACCGGCCTTCGCATCGCTGGCGTCTACAATGGAAACATCTGCTGGCCCGCAACGTTCCATATTGTCCACGAAGATCTACACGTCACGTGATCGGGCCAGCACGATCAAACGTCACATGATGACAACACCTCATGTGACTGCATCACCTGAGGCACGTCACATGACCATTCCAGCGCATCATGTGACCTTCCCCATTGGCTCAAAAGGCGTCCTGAAATCGATAGCGTTGCTTCACAGCTGATTACCTTCAGGACTATGCGGCTCTTGTTCGCATGCTTGAATCTTGTTACTACGACCTCGGACATTGTCTACTGGATTGCCTTGTCTACTGGATTGCTTTGTCTACTTCTTGCTTCTTGAATCTCGGATCTACACGTTACTAGACCTCGGACTCTGTTTACTGGATTGTTCTGTCAACCCCTGGCATTTGTTACCCGACCTTGGTTTTTGAAATTGGACTGTCTTACGGATTTCGTTTTTTGGATTCAGTGACTTTGGCCATTGGCCTCCTGCTAGGCGTTTGCCTGACCTACATTACCACAAGCCTCTTGTGTGCCGCTATACAGGGTTTGGATACCAGACACCCACCTTCCACACCGAGAAGCTCACCAAGCCCTCTGTCCCGGGTTTCACTGCCTTTTCCATCAGGGTGTCACTTCCCGTATTTCTAGGTAAGAGGTGCTTTGTTTCCTTGCTGGGTATACCTTGTATAAATCGCACATTATCTGATAACCACTCATTGCCTTACAGCGCTCAAGGGGTCCTTCTGGCAGTTCCCGGTTCCAGACCTGACGGCTCACAAAAAACCTGTGGCCTCAAAGACTGCACAGGCATTATATACCAATTGTCTGTGTGGTACTTGGGGACGGAGGCATTATTAATCTGCACGACCATCAAGATCTTAACATACAGACCCATCACCACCGTGCCATTCCTTCTCAAAATTATTGACAGAGTAGCATACTTACAAATTCAGGACTACTTGGAAGCTAACCACCTGCTAGGCTCTCGGC
This sequence comes from Ambystoma mexicanum, assembly GCF_040938575.1. NCBI lineage: Eukaryota > Metazoa > Chordata > Amphibia > Caudata > Ambystomatidae > Ambystoma > Ambystoma mexicanum. The sequence continues at coordinate 1,184,196,643 of NC_090934.1, forward strand.
AATCAGGTTTCCGTCCCCTCCATGGTACTGAAACTGCTTTGCTAGACCTTAAGACTAAAATCGAGGAGCTAAAGAATTGCGGGAAAACGGCTCTGCTACTTCTACTGGACTTGTCTGCAGCCTTCGTCCTGATGGATCATTGTGGATCATGCAGTTTTATGCAACCACCTCAGGTTCCTGCCAATTTCACAGGAGAAGCTATAGCTTGGGTCCAATCCTTTCTAGCCAATCAGACTATGAGAGTCTTCTCAGCCTCAACCTTCTCTGATCCCATCCAAATAACGTGCAGAGTCCCACAGGGGTCCTGTGTTTCACCCACCATGTATAACCTTTTCACCAAGCCACTATTTGACAAGTTGGACAGACTGGGTGTCATCTACACTAACTATGCAGATGACACCCAGATCCTCATACCCCTTTTGGGCAACTATGAAATGGATTTGGCCTTGGTGAATAAGATTAACATCCTCATTCAGGCATGGATGGCGACACGTGGCCTCTGCCTGAATGACGGTAAAACTGAGATACTGCTGCTCGGATCTGACACTAACCTAAAAATAAACTACCCCCAAACTACGCATCCTTCAATATTGATAACAATATCAATAAAGTCATGCCTGTAGTAAAAACCTGTCATGATCTCTGCTTCCAAAAGGTCAGGGTTTTCCCAACTCCCTTGGAAGCAGATCCATAACCCAGGTTCCGAGTGCCAACCAGTCCCAATTGGGACCTTTTGGACCCAGTCCTGGCGCCAGTGGCACCAGGCTCATAAATATGCCCAGTCCCAGCGCTGGAAGCGCCGGGCTCATAATGCTTGGGTGGACTTACCTGCAGCAGACCATGCTGCTTACTTGCCTGCCAGTTGAGCCTCTGATCCTCTTCTGTTTGGAACTACTTTTCCTGTTGTTTGGGGCAGGAGCCACTCCCTAGATTCAGAACACTGGAACTCTTCTGGAAAGCAGGAACTCTTTTCTTACCTAGGCGTGGCTGTGGAAGGAGACACCTAAGCACTACAGGAGGCTATTTAAACCACACCCGATGGATGAATCTTGCTTTGCGTTATTCTGCATCCTCTGCAGCAGAACGCTCATCGTGTCTTCTGCATCTGATCCTGGGCATAAGGAAAAAGGCTTACCATCCTGAATCCAGTCTTCAGCAACACCTATAAAGACAAGAAAGAACAGGTTAGCATTACGGTCTTCAGTGACAGCTCTTCACTTACCTGGTCCATCGGCTGTCACCAACGCCTCGCGCTGCATTCCGGCATCTGAAAGACAAAGGCTTACCTACTCTTCGTGCGCTCCGGAGGTCTTCACACTGCATTCCGGCATCTGAAAGACAAAAGCTTACCAACTCTTCGCACGCTCCGGAGGCCTTCGGCGCTGCATCCCGCATCTGAAAGACAAAACAAGGTGCGTTTAAAGACATTGGGGAACTTTAATACTCACGTGCCATTACTCCTTTCCACATCTAACCCAGTGGGTATTCCGGCACCCTGCAGCCGTTCCGAACTTGTACCTGCAAAATAAAAAGACAGTTAGAGCGCATCGTGAAGCAGGCAACAAGCGCTTACTTACGTGCTTCCAGGCGCTTCTATTCATCACACGGGCTCCATCTTCAACTCACTTCAGCCCGTCATCCGCCATCGCCGGAACCCTGCAAAACAAGAAACATCATTACTAAAGACTTTAAAGACATTAGAATTACTCGAAACTTACCGTTCGTGCAGTAAACGACGGACAGCAGTCCTCTGAAGTCAAGAGGCCTGCTCCCCTTATCCAGTGAAGAAACTGGTTACAGCACCCTGCCCCGAGGCAGATGGAGAGCACGGCGTTCACTTACCTAAGGTGAGAGCGTTAACCTTTGGGGTTCTACAGGAGAAGAGAAAGGGAAGAAGAGAGAGACATTCAATAACCCAGTTCCTTAATCCGATATTTTCTATCTGCAGACATCTTACCCTTCGAGTCAAACAACAAGTGCACAGAGGTCCAGCCCAAAGAGCCAGCCGTGTGTTACACATCACCTTTGAAGAAACGGTATACGCCCAGTCAAGACCGGCGCCTCTACGGGAATCAGGTGAGCGTTACAAAACCCTAGGATTCTATCTAGACTCCTCCCTCACTCTTAAAAAGCAAGTTAGCTCCCTTGCCTCCACAACAGCTTACACTTGCAAATTAATCCGAGCTGCCAGACCATTCCTTTCCAGTGCGAGCTGTATCACCCTGGCTAATGCCCTTATCATGTCCAGACTAGATTATTGTAACGCCCTGTACCCAGGAGCTAACAAATATGTCATTGACAAACTTCAACAATTGCAAAATAATGCCTTAAGAGCAGCACTGCACATCCCAACTAGAGACCACATCACTAAATTCAGGAAAGAGACCCATTGGCTAAAAATAAAAGACAGAGGACCTCATTATAAGAGTGGCGGAATGGGTTAACGGATGCCGCAAATGGATGCGGACCCGTTAAACCCATTCCGCCTGATTACGAGGTCCCCTTGCGGGACCCGGTAAGGATGCCTGGTAAAACCAGGCATCGTTACAGGGTCCCGCGAGGGGAGCAGGGAGCTAACAACGGGCCGGTCGTAATCGGCCCATTGTTAGCGCCCTGCCCCCATTCCTAAATGGGAATGGGGAAAGTCCAGGCCCGGGTTCCCTGTGGGGGGAATTACCGGGCCCTCCAAACTCAGAATGGCCTGGTTATTCCCCATTCAGGGAACCCCGACCCGGACCCGGTTTTGGTGGCAGCCATGCCGCCAGTAGCGGCATGGCTACTGCCAAAGCCGTAATTTGGCCCAGAATCTTACTAAAAACCATTTCTATCACATCCAAATGCTTAAACAACCTAGCTCCCTCGTCCCTAGCGGAAATAATCTCTAGGAGAACCACGACCAGACCCACCAGATCTGCAAACTCATTCATGCTTGAAACTCCTAGATTTAAGTTGACCACAGCTGGAGGAAGCAGTTTCCCAGTCAAAGCTGCGCAATCCTGGAACACTCTCCCAATTGACCTTAGACGTACCCTACCCTATGCCAAATTCAGATACAATGCTCTCAACTGGCTCCGTACTAACGACTCATAACCTTCTCCTTCCCTTACTTCCACCCTACCCCCACCTTAACATAGCCTTTATTTAGCCTAGTCCTTGATTTGCTCCATTGATCAGTTAGATTTTATATTTCACACTGTAGCATATGTCGTACTCTCACCTATATACCCTCCCTAAGCATAAGCAATGCCTAGCCTGGACGAGACCTGCACCTTGATCAGCTATATCTTGTATTATACACTGTATTATATTGTATTGTATTGTATTGTATTGTATCATATTGTATTGTACTCACAGTAATGTAGCTGCCTGAGATAGGCACTGTAACTAAGCTTCGAGAAATCTTGTATTGTTGCACCCATCTACCTAAGGGTTTGCCGCGCATTATCAAATAAACAAACAAACAAATATGATGCGCTCCCCAAAGGAGTCTAGCAGTTTCCCCTCCTTGTCAGGTGATATTGAACAAAGGCAAGGAAGGTTTTTCAGAATATTTCTGTGCTGCTGCTGATTCAACAGAGTCTGGACTGGGTTGTGTTTGCAGACACATATGTGCAGAATCCGGAGCCTTGTACTACATTTCAAATCTGTTCTTTTTTGGAGGGGCAGAAGAGGGATTTCTCATGGTCACAAGACCGTCTTCCCAGATTTCTTCAAGGACTGGTATGGCAACCACAGATTTCCTTGTCTGCTCCCATTGCTGGTATAAGAATCCTTCCTTCTGTTGCTCCAATGGGATGAGATCAAACAACTTGGCAGATCTGGACATAAGGGTGTGAAAGGAGCCACTTTCATCAGGAGGAGAATCTCGAAGAGGAGGGTCCTTTGGTTCATCCTCCCCTGGTACAACATTATCAAACGCATCAGAGGTATTAGTGTGGGTAGTGTGAGACACCTGAAGGTGTCTCACCCGCTAGTCCCCAGGGATCTGTCATCCAGGTGTCCAGGATGGCTATCGCTTTTGGATCCAGTTCCTGGGGGTGGACCAGTGTGGGAGGATCACCTGGATGAGGGGTCTTTGGAGAGTGGAAGTGGGACACCAGAGGGCAAGACACTGTATCCCCTTCCTTGTAACACCTTTTCCCCATCCTACCAGGTAGGATACTTAGGAACTCAACCCCCCCACCCACTCCTTTCTCGACACAAACCCTTCTCACAGACAGCTCACTGTGAGAGAAAACGGACTAACACCAGAGCCGTATACCTGACATGTCCCAGCATAAGGGTCAGGCAGAGTCAGGTAATTGCTGATAATTACACATACCTGAATTCCATCACACTTGCCCAGACGGATAAAAGGCGGAGCACGAAAGCACACTCTGAGGAAGGGCAAAGCACACGAGGAAGCAGCAGTGCCAAGATGGCAGGTTAACACAAGGTGGAAGATGCAAGAACAAAAAGAGGATTGCAAGGAGGGAAATACCCTTGATCTTTTTACCGGAAAACCTCATCTTTCATGAGCCTGATTAAATTGATAAAAATTGAGAATCCATGCTGATAATTGTTGTACTACCAGAAGGGGAAAATAGAATTGTTGAACTTCTTCACTCTGATCGTGTATCCACTCTTAACCCCTTAATTGTTAAGGACGAGTATGCTCTTCCTTTTTGCGTAGACTTGCATAATAGCCTGGCACTTAAGGGGTTAACAAGGCTTTCCTCTCTCAACTACATATCCCAACGAGTCACCAATGCCTGTTTTTCAAAGCTCAAGTAATATCCAACAGTGGGATTGAATACTATTGAAAATCCAACCAGCATTCACCATCATTAGACCTAGTGTCCTAAATCCCCCTGCTCCTGAACCTTTTGTTTTTGGTACCCAATTACAATCAGTTGCAGGGCCATCATGGTTAGAGACCAACCTACCTAAATCCCACCCCTGGATGAAATCAGACTCAGGGGGATCGGATGACTTCGAAACTTTATCCAAAGGAGTCGAAACCCGTTTTTTTTCTGATTCAGAAAGAAACGCCGAAAGAACCCTTACCCCACCGGAAGAAATGGCTGACCTAGCAGATGTCAATGCCTAGTTGGCGGCCCATCAAATGCAGGCCAAAGCTAGGCTTCAAGAAAACTTTACGAAATTGGTAGTGTTACAAGCCAAAACCTTACTACCACAGGGGACCTTACTACCACAGGGGATACTTCAACCATACCTAGAAGGCAAAGAGTTGGGGAACTTCTTTCTGAATTTCGAATGCTTAGCAGAAGAATTAGGATAGGAAGAAAACCTAAAAAGATGTTATTGGGGGCCCCTGTTGAAAGGTGAAATACCGACCGCCTACCAATTACTCAATCTAGCCCAGGGAGCCACCTTTGTATCCATAAAATAAGGGTTAATGAAGAGAGTGGGCCAAACATGTAACTTCTATCGTCAAAAATTGAGGGCCATTAGATTAAATCTCGAGAAACCCCCCTTGAAATAGGTGAACGTACCAAAAATACTGTAGCCCTTTGGATTTATAACAAATCCCTAGAAGAATTGATAGAAATGATTATGTTAGAACAGTTCACCAATTCCTTACCCCCTTTCTGGCAAAAGGCTGTATTACAATTAAATTGACCTACCCTAGCCATGGCCATTGAAACTGCCCAAAACCACTCAGATGCAGCCAAACACTTCCACTCAGTACATCGAGGTGAGGAATGGAAAGATTACAAACCTACCCACTGACCCCAACCTCAGGGCGTAGACAAACAGGGAGGGTCATATAAAATCAAGGAATGGCTACCGAAGGAAAGAATAGAAGCCAAAAGATCTGATCCTAAAAGTAGAGAAGAGAGTAAAACGGAGGAACCTAAAGGAAGTAGACCACCTCCACTTATCTGCTTTTCATGTAGAGAAACTGAGCATTTGGCTAGGCACTGTCGGAAAAACCTAAAAGAAGAACCTATGGAAATAGGCTTTTTAAAGGGAAAAGTGTGGAAATAACCCAAAGAAGACCTTTAGCATATGTTTATGTCAGTCTTCTGCTGACTTCATGTATCAAAAAGCTTGGGTGAATGGGAAGAAAGTGAAGGCGTTAATTGTCTCAGGTAGCACGCAAACTGCCATAAGAGCTGACTTGGTCACAACAACGGACCTCGAGAATGCTACCCTCGTTAGAGTTACCTGTGTGCACAGGGACAACGAAATGTACCCTAAGATACCTGTACTTTACCATCAGGGGCAAGTCATCTCTTTATATCTTTGTCCATCATTCCTGGGTTCCCCGAAGAAGTCATTGTAGGTCGAGACTTCCCTGCATTTTCCACTCTTTTGCAGGAAATCCCATCTTCTTGTAGAGAATTTTCACCCCAGGATTGCTGGCATTCTTATTACTACTCCCAAAACTACCCAAAATGGGATTGGGAAGAAACAAAAACCCCATGACCCTCACACAAGACCTAGGGAATCCATAAGATTAGAGTCACCCCTGAGAGAGCAGTGGACTATGCGAAAATCCTTGGATACATCTCATCCCTGTTCTTTCCCAGGTCTTAAAAGTAAATGACCTGGACAAAGACCAGTCATATCCACCTTGCATAGGGGCAGGGTATGTGAGAAACCTGAAGGTGTGTCACCCACTAGTTCCCAGGGATTTGCCATCCAGGTGGCTAGGCCACAGCCATTGATTTTGGATCCTGTTCCTGGGGGTGGACCAATGCGGGAGGATCACCTGAATGAGGGGTCTTCAGGGAGTGGAAGTGGGACACCAGACGGTGAGACGCGGTATCCTCTTTCCCTGTAACACCTTTTCCCCATCCTACCAGGTAGGATACTTAGGACCTCAACCCCCCTTCAGACATGAACACTTTCTCACAGACAGCTCATTGTGGGAGAAAACGGACTAACACCTGAGCCGTACACCTAGCATGTCCCAGCACAAGGGTCAGGCCGAGTCAGGCAATTACTGATAATTACACACACCATACTTCCATCACACTTCCCCACATGGATAAAAGGCGGAGCACAAAAACACAACCCGAGCAAGGAAAAGCACACGAGGAAGCAGCAGTTCCAAGATGGCAATTTAAAACAAGGTGGAAGAAGGCAAGACTGAAGAGAATTGCAAGGAGGGAAATACCCTTGGCCCATTTACTCGCAAACCGCATCTTTCATGAGCCTTCAAAAGTAGAAAAAGTAGAAAGCGTAATACCTGGAATTGAAGCTAAAGAACCCTGCATTGTGTCTCGGAGGTGCCCAGGGCTCTTCCGCGCCGATAGTCAAGGCGAGGAAAAGTGGTAGCCAGGGTGGTATTGTCCTTGGTACCTACAACAAAGCAGCACAGCCGGTGAGATGGGGAGACTGATATCAGACCGGTCTGTGTGGAAATCAAGGTTGCAAGCCGCAACATTGTATGAAAAAGATTATTAAGAGACCAGATGAGTAAATGAACTTTGAAGCTAAAATACTATACTGTAGATAGAGTGGTCGGGCATCACGTGGGTGCTCATTCGAAGGTCTCTGTCAGGTATCCACCCGGAAGGGTGCGAAAGTTAAAGAAAGAGAATTATGAAATCGAAGTGGTCCTGCAACGGGTTAAGCAAACCCCATGCACATTCGAAAGTTCTTCAATACTTGATGTAAAATTGACATTGGTACGAGCCTGACTGAGGGAGACTAATGGTGTAGAAAGGATCTGAGCCCTGCTGAGGGGTATCCGGGGTGAACTGTGAGTCACCCGAAAAGGAAGAACCTACGAACATTATGTGACAGACTCGAGCCCGGCAGAGGGAAGCCTGTGCAGAACTTTATGCTAAAAGGATCTGAGTCCGGCTGAAAAGGATCCGGGGTGGATATTGAATCACCCAATGTGAATACTTGTGAAAATCTAAAAGGGGAAAATAACTTGTTATATATTTGGTTGCATCAGGCCCTTTGAGTGAAGAGACTTTGGGAAGCAAGCAGACTTACGTTCCGGAGGCCTTGATGGTGATGAGTGAACTGTAACCTCGGGCTAAGAAAGCCAGAGTTTATGTTATGCTCAACTGTACGGCCTTATCCCGTGCTAAAAACGCGGGGAAGGGAGGCCAATGGCCTGAAAACCTGACATATCATTTTTGAACACTTCTTTCTTTTTCATAACAATATTTCCCACACTATTTGTATTTAGCCGTAAGGATTGGCAATATATATATATTTTTATAGTATAGGCCCTTTTATTTTGACAAGACACCACTAGGACTGTGTTATTATTATTTGATGGTTGTAGCTTGCTCCCATCTGTAGATTTAGGATTCGATAGGCATTCATCTCATCATTATTTGAAATTCAATAAACACCCTTGCACTGTGGTCACTTGTGTCTGTTTTACTGTTGATTGCCATGCTTTCCTTCCAGTAGAGACATCACCTTGGGAGACATCATCCTCTGTATCAGTATCCGTAAGGGTGGCAGAAGGAGGAAAAGCAGTCATGTGGGTGCATGAAGGGCACCCAGTAGGCGTTGGAGGAACAGGCATTGGGCCAGCAGGAAGCTCCTGGCATGGAGGTACAGGTGGTGCACAAAGACTCTGCTGCAGCTCCAATGCCAAAGTTTGCAGCGTGGATAGGATATCCAAGGAAAGATCTTGAAGCTCTGGTGGAGTGGGAGCAAGCCTTGGAGATGGCCCAGTAGGAACCCAAAGCGGCCATTGGCGGCGGCATAGCTGTGGAGACTGGCCGGAGCAGGTGGTCGAAACTCCACTTGGATATCATCCACTTGGGTGGCATCATCAGGGAAGACACCTCCCTGGTCAAAATCTCCATCACTGGCAGGTTGCAGTGTGACCTTAGGCGGAAGAATAGTAAATCCAGGAACTGCATGAAGGGTGAATGGGCCAACATATCCAGTTGATGGGTATGTGCAGGCTTTTGTAGCACAGAAAGCGCAGAAGCAGAATCCCCAGCCGGTGAGACGGATCATGGAGCCGTCAACCAGGAGGTGTGCACATTTGTCACGGACAAGGTGGTCTTTGTGGTGACAATCGTTGATGGAATTCATTGCATCGTAGACACAGTCATCAACAACGTCATTGTCGGAAAAGGCATTGATGGGGCAGAGGACTAGGCCTGCTTGTGAGTCATTAACGCAGTCGTAGACGAAGAAGTTGTCGACAAGCCAGGTGGAGGTGTGCATACATGCTTTTTACAGGCTGGGGGGTGTAGACCAGAAGAAGATGCCGACTGGCTATTTGCTGCCGAAGATGCAATCTTTGCAGACAAAATCGTCACCAATGGGGTTGTGGATGAAGATGTCAACATTGTTGTGGACGAGGTGGCAGCCTGAGTTTGGGTCGAATAACCCTTTTTTGCTCTTTTCCTACGGGAAGAGTCATTGTGAGACCTTAACCTCTTTGATGAAGAGGTGAATTCCAGGGGCCTGCTCTGCCTTTGGGAAGCATGGTTATAGCAGAGGGCATATCAGAGGCTCCAGCACCATCATCTAGCTATGTCACTATCCGCCGGTGACAGTCTTGAAAGGTCTTGTTGGAGAACGACTGTCAATTATCTCATAGTCAGGATAAAGACAGTAGAGGCCGTCATCATAGAGATCCTCCACATAGACGTTCTTTAAACGACAAGTTGTACAGGCTTTGAAAAGGTTTTTCTTCCTGATGCCAGTCATAGCTTCACAGACAGGTCCTAGGCTTCAACGAGCGGATATTGAAACAGTATCTCCGTAACAGCCGGGAAGCTGTAACTAAACCACTGACGGCCAGAGAAAGTTCCTGGCGTCATGAAGAGTTGATGAATACTCAAAAAAACTGTAGAAATAGTAAAACAATGGTTGAAGAAAATTGAAATTTTTTGAGGACTCCCAACACAGAATGTGCAGTAAAAGATCTGAAGATGGTCTCTGGTGGAGGTGCTAAGGGAGACCTGTCAATTGGCTGTGGGCCAATATCATCTAAAATGACTCTGATAGAGCACTAAAGTGACAGCAGTTTTAAAATGTAAACATAAACTGCTTTACTATTACAGAGGATTCCCAGCTTGATGACAGATTGACAGGGAATATTCAAACTGTATGTGAATCTATGACAGATCCAATGCTGGAGAATGCTTGGTATCCCGTATATTTCTAGCCTCCCCTCATCTTCGACTACCTTCGCAGCCATAGGCAGGGCCTCACTATGAATCGGCCCTGGCATTTGTGGGGCCCTTTATTGGCATAGGATTTGTGAGGCCCCTAATTTGCATATGAAGTAACATCACAGAAATGTATAGCACAGAACAAGTCTTTGATACTCAAGGGGATCATGGGAAGTTACATGAAGAGCTGTCAGGAGTGCCCTATGCAACAAATAAATGCAGTGATATACAATGGGCCTCATTCCGAGTACGGCGCTAACCAATGGCGCTATTAACGCCTTGGTTGACGCCGTACCCGGACCGGCAGCGCCTTGGTGGTTGGCGGAATTACCGCCCCATTCCAAGGTTGGCGGGGCGGTAATTCCCCAATCCCCATTTACCCTTCCCCATTCCCATTCTTGCCCCATAGGGCATAATGGGAGTGGGGAAGGCGTCAATTACGCCACCGTAAATTACGGTGGCGTAATTAACATCAAGGTCCCTTAGCGCCATGGTATTTAACGCCTGCTAAAAGCAGGTGTTAAAAGCACCATGGCGCTAAGGGAACTCGGAGTATGGCGGTAAGGGATTACCGCCACCGCTCTCGTTAGCGGTGGCCGCTATCCCTTACCGCCATACTCGGAATGAGGCCCAATATCTATTTGGTCATGTATTCTGTATGGGGCTGTAACTTAAGATATTCTTTTTTGGGGTACCGGACAGGGTTAACTGAATCACTTATAGCGACTTCTGATTTTGGCAGATAAGAAATAGGGCCTGATTCACAGACTGTTTTCCAGTGGGACTGCGCCATTATAAAACGCGTCTGTGAATCAGGCCCATTGTGAGATAAAACGATTTCCCCAAGAGGACTCACTTTGGTTTAGGGGCGAGTTGGGATTTGAGATCAGTCGGCAGCTCGGTACTTGAACACGTCTTCCCAGCTGTAATTAATGAAATATTGTTTTCTGAAAGTCCTTTTGAAACTTTGGTTTGACAGTACGATCTGAATTTGGAATACTGTGGAAACAATTGTCCTATGATATGTTAAATGACTGTTTTTTTGCAGCTGTTTGATGTTTGCTATTATTTGTATGGTGTGTGTGAGTGTGTGTAAACGCACCCATATTGTCCGAAGTAAAAATATGCTTTTCATTTTGAAGTTGCTAATGAGGATTATTTTGACCGTCAGAAGAAATGAATCTCCCAGCAATGATTGTTTTTAAAATGTAAGGTGAGCTACATAGCTAAAGAATTCTCCCTTTGTGACGGAGGGCATCGGGACAGGAACTGAGCCTGTGATTGGCGCAGAGCCTATTTACCTGAGAGATCCTGAGGTAGTAGGAGTAAGCCATTTTAGAGGTCGTCAAATGTTAAATAAATCAGCACAGGGCCGGAACGAGGGACCCGACACCTCCAGACCAGCAACCTTCCGTCCCATATCCCAGTACCTTGTCCTCTCCTCCTTTGCCCTCCTCACACCCATGTCTGACTTTCAATAGTACTCTCTATTTCATAGAGGCGACTTAAAAAGTGCACAATTCACAATAAACCATCAGACAAATATATGAATCCTTAAAGAAGTATGTTAAGCAAAACAGGAATTATTGTAGTATTAGGTCCCCCACCATGAATTGAAGGCTACAAATACCAAAATGCAATTCAGTGTGGGTTTAGAAAATGCCATTTGTATTTTGTAAATGTGCATTCAAGATTTGGACTCATTGCAAGTTTACTGGCGGTAAATCCACCAGGATACCGGTAAACGGTATTACCATTACCGGCATTCGGTCCAGTGGAATGTCCGCGGGATTACGAGTGCCAGGGTGATGGTGCAACTCCCTATTCCATGGTGTCCTCTAGGACTCCATGGGGGAGTCTGCTGGCATTCCATGCGCCTGCAATGCCAGTGGTTTTTGCCGGTGCCGTAGCAGAATGACTTCCAGCTTTTAACTTGACAACATTCCGACACCTGGTGCAGAACCGTGCCGGCATACGTTAAAACTGGCACATTAATTACGCAACGGCAATTTATAACAATGTCCTTAGACTACCAAGGAAAAATAATGTGTGAAAATGTAGCCTGTTTTTTTCAGTTTCACAAAGGCTTGCTTTATATAAGAAGAACATGTGACATTGTACAAAAAATGCTTTTTGGTCTCAAATAAGTGTTGATAAAAGTAAAGGAGATAGTTTAAAACTTTGTTTTTCTTTCACATATTTTCGTTGTCTTGAAAGAAGGCATATATTTGGGTAGCTAACTCAGAACCCCTTTCAAATATGCTCCATGACAAAATGATAGTGCAAACATGTGCCTTTGCTGAGATAGTCTACTGACACTTTCAGCAATAGCCTTGCAGTGGCACACAGCAGGTTAAAAATTCACGTGCATTCCTGGCAGCTGCTGGAACACAAAGTGACAGCTGGTAGAGGTGGCTTTTTAATTTTCAGCACCACTGGTTTAAAATATTATAACTGTGTGCCTGGGTCAGCCTGGTGGCATGTTAATCTTTTAGTATAAGCCATGCCTGGTTGTGTCATGGTGGCAATCAGAATTCACACAATTATATAGCCACTGACATTTGATATCAAATACCATGTGGCATGATGCCTTCATAAGGAGAATGCATCCCCTCCTTAGATTCATCTTTGGACTCTCAAGACAAGAAGAAGGATTCACTGGACATTGGTTGGACATACAGCAATTTCCAAAGTACTCTTCTAGAGAGGTGAATACAGAAGGTATCCAAGGCAGAGGCAAGTTATCCTCTACCTTGGCTGCCTAACTATCTCCAAGGAATAGTGGGGGAGAACTGCTGCGGTCCAAGCACTCCTTACTGGCTGTTGCACTGGAACTAGGATCCTGCTCACTGGAAGTGAATTTGCCCCTGTAGGTGCCAGTAAACCTCAGGGAGTGAAAGTGCTGAGCTGAAGGCCACACATTGCTGTGTTGACCCTGGATAGAGCCCTCAGAAATCCAGAAGTCCAGAAGCAGCTTGAACCATGTTTCACCGCCTCATGACATCTTTACACTGGCTCCACCATGCTTACATGCTCCGAGGTACCACAGGTTCCATGGTACTGCTTTTGGTACTCTCTAAACCTTCAAACCACTTGCTGCTCTGTGAGCCATCTAGACACATGCTTGACCCCTTGTGACAGATCGCAGCGATGAACCTGATTGCCGGCTGAACTCTGGGGAGGCAAATGACTCAACCACAGACTGAAACTGATGGAAGCCATCAGACTCAGCAGAAGTATTGTTTTGCTGCTAACCCAACCACCATCCCGAACTGTAGGAAGCCATCAACTTAATTGTCTCCATGCCAACTCGATCCAGCAGGAGCCTGCACTTTGAACCGACTCGCTAGTGGGACTGCACAATTCAAATATCTCAACTTTGGTTCCTCTACAGCGAAAACCCTACATAAGCCCTGCACAGCAATGTTGAGCACACAGAGACATGAACCAAGGTATTTGTACATCTGGTCAATTCTAAAGGACAACTGTGACCTTTAGGTCCTCTTATATACCTTCCATAGACATATACTTGAAAAATTGACAATGTTGCAAAGTCCCTTGCCTGAAGAGCCCTGCTTATCCATGCAGGGTGCCCTTTCACATACACGTTCTCCATTCTCTGTGTTTCTTTTTGTATTTGATTGTTTTCTTCTTATTGTATTTGATTGTTTTCTTACATATTGTTAAATTCAGTAAAAACCATCAAACAAATAGTACAACAAGAATAATCAAGATTAGAACAATTAAATAACAATAAATACCATCCATTGTTTATTTTATTCAAATGTCCAGTGCTCCAGGTATGATTTTGATGTTGGAGTATGTTATACACTATTTTTAGAATTGGAGACTAAATCCAATTTCAAGAGAGTAAAAATTAGTTTATTCTTTCACAAGAGAGTAAAAGGTACCTGAAATACACACAATGTGCACATAAAAGTTAAAATTTCATTAAAGAAATTTCAGAAAGGAAAGAGTTGTGTAGCAAAGTTATTTGGCTACAAATAATTTATTACACTTATGGAAAATATTCACCCACACAATAACTTGTAGGTGCGTGCTACACAACTGCATCTTGGGACACTGGAACACTCTTAAGAACTACAAGCGATGTATACTAGTATCACCATGAGACACAGTGGTGAGTGTTTTACAGTACAAAAGTTGCTTACAAAGTTTGAAATACAAATTTTGACAAGGCAGTTAAAAAAATAGAAGCACATGCAAGCATGTCTCCGCTTTGGCTTGTCTTGTGTGTGATTTCATGTTTTCCAATATCTGTCATTCTGCCGCTAAGCTATCACCTCTTTCCTGTTGTAGGGTTGTAGGTGCATCTCTTTGTTCCGGGTTCTCTCCCTCTCTGTAATTGCCCCCCTCCTCCTAGGTGGCTCCATCTCTGCTGTCAAGAAATCCTATCATGGCTATTTTTCTTTCACTTTCTGCTTCCCTCATGTAACAACTGTCAGTCTATTGCTAGCCACTTTGTGTTGCTCTCACTTGGTTGATTTCTCTCTGCTCTACTGACTTTCAGGGGATGCCCCATATGTATGGCATTTTGAGCACCTTCCTGTTTGTGACAGTGCACAAAAAGTGTGACAGCGCAGGGGATAAGGATCGGTCATCCAGGCCCTTTGATGTACAGAGACTGATTGCTGCACATCTATGTAGAGAAGTGTTCTTCAAACATTGGGACGTGCTCTCCCCCTGTGGTGCGCAGCACCTTGCCTGCGAGTGTCCTGAATCGCACAGCTTGAAGAACAAAAGCTGATCAGCGTTTATCTGCTGTGCTGAAGCATTGCAAAGGCTACTTTCAAGAAGTAAACACAGCAGGACGCTATTGTAGGTCAGAAGGAGGAGACAGACTATCATGTGCCATGTTTTTATTCAAATAATAATAATAATAATGCCTCCCTAACCCTAATCTATGGGACGCCCTACGTAACAAAACTAAACTAGGGTGCTCGTCAACAGATGTGAAGTCCAAACTTGATAGTGCGTCCTCTGTCAGAACTGGCCTCAGCTGACCCTAGCACTATTACTACAAAACAAAAAGGCCGGGAGAATGACTTGCTTCTCCTGGCGGATGCTTCTCAGCACAAGTCTCTTCACAAGGATATTTTCAAATAGTCTCTTGCTATTCCTTATATTAGCTCCTTCAGTTCTTTCAATTGGTCTTTCCAGACTTTTGGATGTTTGTTGCCCCACTTTCTCCAAATACTTTTCCCCTTCTTAGGATGTATAAACAAAGTCTCTCTTTGATTATTATTCCTCTCACAGTCTTGCCATTCACAGTAGTACTATACTTTGGCCACTCACTGGGACGAATATATATGCCCCCTGGATGATCATCGCTCTTCACACACTTTTGCCAATCACTGGGACGAGAAGGCAGGGTCCCTAAGTGGTTGTTACTCTTTATATACTTTTTCAAATCGCTGGGATTAGGATGCAGGGTCCTTGAGTGATCGTCACTCTTCATATACTTTTGACAGTCATTGGGATGAGGATGCAGAGTCCCTGATTGATCATCACTATTAATATGCTTTTGCCAATCACTGGGACTAGGATGCATGGTCCCTGAGTGATCTTCACTCTTCACATACTTTTGACAATCACTGGGACGAGGATGCAGGTTCCCTGAGTGATCTTACTCTTTATATACTTTTGACAATTACTGGGTCGAGTATGCAAGGTCCCCAACAGCTCTTCACTCTTCAAGCCTCGCTCGCCAGGTCTCATGCTCGCCCCTGTACCTGTATTACAGTGGTTCTGCGTCACCGGGTAGGCGTTCTCTTTCTCTTGTCCGTGGTCAGTCTGGATGATTTTCCAGTTTCTTCTGTGTCCCTCTCTCAACAAGCTTCATTTTTCTTTGGCGGTTTTGGTGTCGGACAAGAATTTCTCCTCCAGTTTCCTTGCACACCACCACCTTCCTCCTTTCGGATTTTGGTTGGATACTCTACCCATGAACAGACCTCTTCCAGTGTGTTAGTGGCATATTGCCTTCCCGGCACACCAATGGCAGGCCTCTTCTTCACTGACCCTTCTCAAGCATCCCTCCAGGGACTCTTATGGGTTTCTTCCACTCTGGTCGGGCAGCGTGCTGCTGTCCCTTCTTCTTTGTGTCTACTATCTGACAAGCAAGTCACCGTCTCCCAAGGTTTCCTACACCTCCTCAATACGGCCTGTTTGAAACTCCCGGGTCTCGCTTCCTTGTTCTCTTGGCCCTCCTCTTTTTATGACGTACTTCTGGGGCTTTCCCAGTTTCCAAGGAAAGTCCTTCCTTTGTGTCGGGGCCTTATTCACCATGCTACCTGTTGCCCTCTTTGTGTCAACACATGCAAGAGAAATTAAGTTGTCTCTTAGTTAATACTGTCGTACTGGTTTTTGGGGATAATAATAAGGGAGTTACTTATAGGACAGGGAGTCCTTACCACACGAGGCAAGTCTCTCCCTGTGAGGTCCTGCTTACCGCCATCCCTAGAGGGAATGTTGCATAGCAGGCTCACCTCCCTAGTCTTACTGGAAGGGTCCCCCCCTTGGGAGAAGTGTCTAAATCCCTTGATTCGTCACAACTCTTACAAGCTGTGTTAACTTCTTGAAAGGAGCACCTGACAAAGGCAGAATGCAAAGGCAGCGCTTGTCGCACCAAGGGCAATAAATACTGACCAGCTGTTAAGCGACTGTGTTGTGGTAAGCGCTGCCTTTCGGTAAGGTATCCCTTTCAAGAAGTAACCACAGCATGGGCGCTTACACGCTTTGTTTACCTGATGAAAGGAGCACTTTGCTGAAAGGCAGAAGGCGAAGTCGGTGCTAACCACAACACAGCCGATTTGCATGTGTTGTGGCAAGAGTCGCCTTTGCATTGTGCCTTTCAGTAAGGAGCTACTTTCAAGAAGTAAACTCGGTGTGGACTTTCCATGCTGTGTTCACTTCATGAAAGCATCACCTTTCTAAAAGGCAGAATACAAAGTCAGTGCTAACCACAACACAGCCTCTTTGGATATGTTGTGGCAAGCGCTGCCTTTGCATTATGCCTTTCAGTCAGGAGCTACTTTCATGAAGTAAACTCGGTGCAGACTTTTCCACGCTATATTCACTTCATGAAAAAAGCACCAGATTGAAAGGCAGAATGC
Organism: Ambystoma mexicanum; assembly: GCF_040938575.1. NCBI lineage: Eukaryota > Metazoa > Chordata > Amphibia > Caudata > Ambystomatidae > Ambystoma > Ambystoma mexicanum. The sequence goes on from NC_090934.1 coordinate 1,184,213,891, forward strand.
CAAGATAGTGCTTGCCACAACACAGGCCCTTTGGCTGTGTTGTGACAGGCACTGCCTTTGCATTATGCCTTTTAGTATGGTGCTACTTTCATGGATCAGAGGATGAACTGAAACAGGAAAGAAGGAAGGGACATAATGAGGGACAGGACAGGAGGCGTAGACAGAAAACGAGACAGACACAGGAGGGAGAGGTTTAGACAGAATAGAATGGGAGTTCCACAGAATGGAAGTGGACGGAGGGAGGCAGAGCAGGAAAGAAGAATGAAGACAGAGCAGGAGTGAAGGGAGTGAGGAAGAGCGGGGGACTAGGAGGCAAAATAGGAGGAGAGGGAGAGAGGCAGCGTGCCAGAATGGGAAAGGAAAGACTTTAGATTGAAGGGGAAAGACTATGTGAAAGAGGAGGAGAGTGAGGGAAAGAGAATGTAAAAGGGGTGATAGAAGGCAGAATATTGAAAGATGAGCGAATATGGAAAAGCGAAGCTGCAATGGACTAGTCAGAACAATAAGAGAAGAGACAGAACAGTAAAAGAGAAAAACAGAATAGGAGAGAAACCAAAAGACAGAAAGCAAGGGGAAAAAGAGAGAATTGGTGGGGAGCAGAGAGAGAGCAGAAACCGCAGCAGGGAGAGAAAGAGAAGACACCAATCAAGAATGATATGAAGTCAAGAGACAGAATGAGAGGTTTAGAGAGCCAGCAGACCAAATGGGTGCACGGCTAGAGAAATAAGAGACAGACCTGGAGGAAGAGGAAAGACAGAATGGGTGGGGTCAAGGGGAGCTAGAATGTGGAGTTGGAAATGCGTAAGAAGGAACGATAAAAGACTGAATTTGAGGGAATTAGAAAAAAAGGGATATTGCAAGTAGTAAGGTGACAGGACAAGAGAATGGCACTCAAGCCCAGAGAAGAAGAAGGGGGACAGAACAGGCGCAGTAAAGAAAGAAGAGAGAAACAGCAGGGAGTTTAGGGTGAGAGAGACGGTATAAGGAAGAAGTGGGATACAGCAGGGATAAGGAGGCAGGTGAGAAGGAATTTAAAAAGTGATAATGATTCTAGGGAGTCTGCTGCTAAGTCATACTGTGTAAATCCACCCATAGTAGCTAACGTTTTTATACTGCCAAGAACCTCATTGCACTAGGGTGGAGAGGGGCGGGGGGGGGGGGGGGGCGACTTGAAAACCTTTCCACAAGTGGGGCTTGGGTAGAAAAGTTTGAAGACCATTGGTGTAGAGAGACTCAACCCTGCCGTTTGCTTTTATGGTCCTGTGGGCGGATGCAGCACACAGCACTTGGAAGACCTATCTTTCTTATGATGGACTGTGCACAGCCTGCATTGTTTTAGTCCAATAAAGAAACATTGTTTTACAAATACTGTGCAGCATCTTGAACATTTTTAATTGTGTGTAACAGTATACACTAATGTTTTGATACCTTCTTTTCCCACTACGTCTTTACAAATATTTTTTTTATTGATTTAGTTGATTACATCAACTTTTCAATATAATGCATTTGACATAAAAAACAATTACAAATATAAAAACAACCATAGTTGAATGTCACACATTTTGTTTAAAGAAATTCTTGATTCGTCAAGTTATATTAAAAACAACTAAGTCAGCAAATAACAAAATTGTGTGGTGAATATGTGGAACACAGATGCTGTTGAAACAACGATCTTATAGACTTTCAGCTAAATGAGAGTCATTTATTAACAAAGTTTGTGCATAACTGATTTTAAGAGTATCTGTAGTGTCTAGCTGTAGTGAACGTAAAAAATGTACTGTTGCAAGTTGTACTGCCATTGACTGAGAACCATAAATAAGAGCCCAACAATGTTGTTGTTCACAAAATATATATGGAGCACAATATTTATGAAAATGTATTTGTCTTTTAAAGGATAACATGGAGCATTGTGTAATAAGATGCTCTAAAGTTTCAGGAGTATCTGATTCATTGCAGAAACGACATATATTTTGATTTTGTGATAAAAGTTTTCTGGTACATAAGAGGTCCCTCGTTTGCCAAATGTGAAAACGAAAGCACAGAATCAGCTGTCGATAATATGGAGATGGCGCTTTAGACAAGTAACTTTCCATGATGCCACTAGATTTTGGTGGGAAACGATAGGTAGTTGCATGTTTGTATCAAAGGCATTGCTGTTGATTGTCAATCCAGGCTATTTGGCCAATTTTCTTTTGCCTTGTCTGGATTTGTTATTAGAAGCTCAATATTGACGTCAGCATGTATCAGAGTCTTATATGTAGAAGTAAGCCAATCTTGAATGAATATGTGTTCTGCACTGAACATATAAAAAGAGAGCATTTTAAGTAAGGGGTCTAACTGTGTGGATATGAGGCACTTTCTCAAAAGAGCACATTGTTTCCATTGATATATGGAATACAGAGGATTGATTCCTAGTTCATAGCGTATCCAAGATATGGGGATACATTGAGGCAAGTGAAGTATTTTACGCCAGAATTTGGCTTCCCATTTGTCTAAAATCTGTGAAGATATAGGAGGGCCTGTTTCTAGTCCATATAAAATGGATGGGATAACTTTCATTTTCCAGAAAGTGATGGCCGGAGAAATGGAAAATTTACCATATCTGGCCAAAAGAATCCGAGTTTGAGAGGTAAATGACAAATGTTTAGAGTCTATGAGATCAAAATGTTTAGTTGCTTTGAGAACTGGTTCAAAAAGATGCCCAAAAATGTATAGGCAGAAGTAATCGATAGATTGACATTGTCAATAGACCAATACTTAAGTGTATGAATTCCATGATGTGGATTATGCATAAGCACTTGTGTTTTTGCTGTATTAACTTTGAGTTCGTTTTCAAGAATATATGAATGAAAGGTAGTCAGTAACGTTTGAAGCCCTACAGGTGTTTTAGACACTAGAACAATATCGCCAGCATACATAAGTGCCTTTATCCGGATGCCATTGATTTTTGGGGAGTCTGAAGTGACCGCTCTAAAGTTAGTTTTTACATCTTGAATAAAATAATTGAAAATAGCTGAAGCCAAAAGACAACCCTGTTTCAGGCCATGTGCAGTAGGGATTGGATTTGAAAGTAGGCCATTCAAATTAAGCCAGATTCGCACAGAAGTGTCAGAGTGAAAATGATATATTATATCAGACAATGTTGGAGGACAGTTGTCTCTGGCTAATTTGGACATAAGTTTGATTCTAGAAATCGAATCGAATGCAGAATGTAAGTCTACAAACGCAAAGTACATCTGTTGCTTTTGTGCCAAGCATTGTTGTTTTATGGCGTTCAAAAGGAATAAGTTGATTACTGTACCCATACCTGCAACAAAGCCTGATTGACAAGGGTCTCGGAGATGATAGCATTGGGACCAAGCTGAAAAATCATGCAAGACTACTTTAGCAAAGATTTTGCCAGGCGTATCAAGCAGTGCAATGGGTCTGTAGTTATGAGGAGAGGAACGGTCACCCTTTTTATATATGGGAACAAAGACAGATTTTTTCCAAGATAGAGGAAGCTTTTTAGTGGCTAATACATGTTGGAATACTTGATATAAAATTTGTGCCTATAGATCAGGATTGTTCTTTAACATGTTATTTGTAAACCATTCGGTCCGGCCGCTCTTGAGTTGTTAGACATTCTAATATAAGAAGTTAATGTTTCAATGTCATAATCAAGGGACCATTTACATTTTGTTTGTAAATGATAATCCAAAGTGTCATATAATGGACCAGCATATCATTTAGAGTAGTGCAAGACCCATTGCTCTTCGTTCACACCATTGGCTTGAGCATCTAACTGATGGGCATAGTTAGTATGTTTTAAAAGCTTCCAAATGTCAGCAGAGTTTTTCGCTTTAAGAGTGGTCAACATTTTCTCACTATCTCGTTGGAATAGAATAGCTCTATGAGATCGTGTCCAATTGTGATATCAGGTTTTGGCCTTTTTGAGGTCATCAAAGCGGGATAAGTGTGAGGAAGCAAGCAGAGTCTTGCGTTCTTTTCTATAACTCGCTCTTCTGAGCTTAAGTGCTTGGTCAAAAGTATGTAAATGAGTTACAGGTGTAGATTTAGCAATGATAATGTTATTTGTACATTTCTGTAGAATATTAGTGTAGTCTGAAGACACACTATCTGAAATCATATTCGTAATAGCAGAGTTAAAGCCATTAAGTTTAGAAGGATTCCAAGAAAAGCGAGATTTTTCCTGGTTAATAGTGAGAGATGAGTTGTACCGTTGACTCTGAGAGCTGTTAGACCAAACTGACCTCGATATAAGAAGAGATAGTAAGTTATGATCACTACATAACTGAGGTAGGACAGTGAATGTGTTAATATCATGATACAGAATGGAATCAACAAACATATAATCAATTGTGCTAACATTATCATCTCTGTGTCAAGTGGTGGCAGCGGGAATAACACCAGGAACAGTTCCATTAATCATTATGAGATTACGTTCAGTCATAAAAGAGCACTATGTTCGGGCCTCTTGGACGGCAGCTTCATTTTTGGGGTGGATACAAATCACCAACAAGGAGCGTTGCTATGATATCCTTGGAGAGAAATCACCAACGAGGAGCGTTGCTATGATATCCTTGGAGAGAGCCACTATTTCTAACATGTCAGAGAGAGCCTCTAAGAAAACAGAATTTGAGACTTTCACCAAGTTACGATAAATGTTAAATAGTACAATGTTTCCTGCTAGACTGGTGAGTTTCACTAATTGTATAAGCCACGGTTCAAGCGAAAAGTACGAGGAAGAGCAAGCTGCCACCAGTAGACCCGACATTGGTCGTCCCTTATCACCTTTCAAAGCAGGATTTAATGCAACGGTATAGTTGGCCCAAACTGGTGGTTGCATAAACCAAGTTTCCTGGAATATTAAAATATCAAATGAGTGAGGCCACAGAGAGATAGATTTCTGAAGATGAGCATGGCCACGTGTATTCCAGGAACAAAACCTGATGGCGCAAGTGTGGAGTATGCAAGTCAGTTATGAAGAGCTTGTTTTTTTAATGGGCATATATGTACGTGTCTTAGTTTTTGGGCATGTGGATTTCGTTAAACATTGCTTCATCGGGAAAAAAAGGACTTGCGACCTGTCAGGATCTTGTGGAATGATGAAGCCCATATCAAAAAGGTGAAATTTCCCATTCCAAATGGTTTTCGCAACTATTGCTGATGGAATCCACAGGCGGACTGTGGTGAAATCATTGCAACCGATAAATTCTACCAAGTCAATATCGCTTGTGCTGATATTTTCCAACTGGTCGATGTCATTGAGAATATTCAAAATGCATTGCCTGTTAAGATCATAAAGGGGAAAATTGTTTCCTCGACATTTCATAATGAGTGAGTGACTAGTCAAACCTGATGGTTGCGCCGTCTGGGTTGGTTTAGAGACGTTAAAGTTGCTAGAAGTATCAGCATGTGATGATGTAGGCATAGTTGGTAAGGACAGAGAGCCTCTATCATGCGAGGGAGGCGGTGTCGATCTGGATGCCCAAGAAGTAGAATTAACATGCGTCCTGCTGATATTCTCTATTTCAGATGGAAGGGTATTAGTTAATACAGTTGAACCACCTTGTAGCAAAGGATCAAAATTTAGTTTTGAGAGGTGGTTGTCTGCTTGTGTGGTTGTCACTTTTGTAAAGAAGGCATCTATAATGATTTAATCTGTGAGGCAATCACATTGGTATCTGTAGGATACATCTGTGGGATACTAGAGTCTATGAGCTGCAAGTTTTCAATTATAGGAGTAGTTAATAAACGAGGGGACTCTTGTTTAGAGATAACCAGAGGAGGGTTAATAACTGTTGATGGTCTTGATGAAGCTTGAGGTGTCGGTGATATGTGTTTTGTTTTAAAATATTCTTCAATCATTCCTCTCACATGATCACGAGATGCAGCATCAAAACAGCTGCTGGATGAGGGAAGAGGTGGTGGGACGGAATTAGTGGTTTGCTTGCGGTTGCAAGCTGGCACCGATACCTTAAGTGCATTAGCAACCAGAAAGATATCACTTGTAGGAGGAAGAGGAAGACTAGGAGTGATGTCTTCCATGGCATTAAGCAGATTGTTCAATGGGGAGTACTGGAGATTAGAAATGGAAGGCTCTTGGGCTGCTTCTATTGGTGGAGATATGTTGGTATGTTTGCGAGTGGAAGGCTCTTTTGGTAAAGTAGATGACACCGCTTTAAAAAAGGTTGCGACTGAGTTCTTTGGAATTTTTGGCATATCCATATTCTTGGATTTCTTGATCAAGGATTGTCGTGAAGTTGGCCTCTTTTTCTTTTGTCTCTTTTCCAGTGCACAAACTAATGGTAAAGTGGGATTCTCAAGGGGCGGTATAGATGGTAGAGGCAAATTGATGTGTATAGCATCAGGGATTGTTATAATCTCTTGAAGAAGAGGCTGTTGATCAGGGGATAAACTTATCCATGAGGTTTCCGCCATTTTAGGATCTGTGACCGGTGTAGGACTGGAGAGCGGCCGTATGATGTTATCAAAAGCTGGTACCATCGGGTAAAACGTTCCATACTTAGCATTTAAGGGATACAAAGAGTGCCCCGGGAGGGTTGTATTTTTCAGAGAAGTCATCCATTCATATAATGAGTTAATCTGCATGGCTTGGAGGGATGCTTTTTCATCCAGGTGTTCTAAAAGTTCAAAAACACTTAGGATTGTAGTATTGATAGCAGCAAGGGTGATTTCCAACATGGATGGAGAAGTGTTGGAGTGGATTTGTTGGGAAGCAAACATGGTTGGATGGCGAGGGGTGGGGTGCACATATTGCGAGGGCTCTTATGAAGCACTACTTATGGAGGAGATGTCTTGTTGATCTTCTGGTTGATCATCTTGTTTTTCGCTCAAAATGGAAATAGGTGAGCCTCCTTGGTTCAGGGGCACAGAAGCGTCATCCTCATGTACTGTTGTACAATGGTGAGAAATCGGAGGTGGAATGGAGGCTGATGCATTCAACGGGATGTGAGTTCTGCGGTTTTCTGAGGCAAGTAGAGTAGTATCAGGGAGTAGTTGTCACATTGTGCGAATCCAAATTAAAAAAAGCAGGTCAATATGGTCGCGCTGTGCCACGGAGAGGGGAATAATTAGAGGCAGGAAAACTGTTTGTTAGGGTCGTCCTGTGTATAGATGGAAGCACGGTAGATAATGTTACATGCATGGGAACATTTGAGCGCATGGCATTATATGTCGTGGAATTATGATTAGGGTTTGGGGAAAGAGAATTTGAGGCGTGAGTTCGGCACATAGCATGGCGGTTACCAGCAGTAGACATTTTGGAAGCAATACTGCCATGGTCAGGCATGCCTGACTTTAAAGTATGGAGATGATTAAACATTGTATGATCTCAACAAGGATAACAAAGTCTATACGAGAAATCTTAATCAAGATGAGTGTAATGGTCGAGAAATAAGACTTTGTCTGAAATAGAGAGTAATACCTAATACCAAACAATACGCCGCTGCACTAGCTGCGCTGGGCGAAGCGGGCAAAGCGGCACTTTCCACAAGGTACTTTGCTCGAGGTGCACGCACGGGGGTGCGCGGGCGAGCACGCTTTTGAGCATTAGTGTCAATAGTCCAGCCCTCCTGTGGGCGTTACCAGTACTTGGAAAAACCAAACTAAAAACAAACAAACAAACAAAAAAATGAATCTCTTCACTCACAGACAGGGTCAAATGATTGCTTGAGCAGCGCAGTGTTGAACAAGCTTCACTACCTTCAGGCTCACAGTAGCAGTCAGTAAACAGCGTTCCAGAGCGGGAGAGTGGGCAAAGCGGTACTTTCCACAAGGTACTTCGCTCGAGGTGCGCGCGTGCGGGTGCGCGGGCGAGCACGCTTTTGAGCGTTTGTGTCAATAGTCCAGCCCTCCTGTGGGCGTTACCAGTACTTGGAAAAACCAAACTTCAGGCTCACAGTAGCAGTCAGTAAACAGCGTTCCAGAGCGGGAGAGCGGGCAAAGCGGTACTTTCCACAAGGTACTTTGCTTGAGGTGCGTGCGCACGGGTGCGCGGGCGAGCACGCTTTTGAGCGTTAGTGTCAATAGTCCAGCCCTCCTGTGGGCATTACCAGTACTTGGAAAAACCAAACTTCAGGCTCACAGTAGCAGTCAGTAAACAGTGTTCCAGAGCGGGAGAGAGGGCAAAGTGGTACTTTCCACAAGGTACTTCGCTCGAGGTGCGCATATAATTTCACTGCATAGCATGGCATGTACTGTGAGAAACCTGAGGGTATTCTCACTCCAAGGACCCCTGGATCCTCTTCTTAGGTGGCCAGGGAAAGACCATTGCTTTTGGACCCCCGACCCTGGGGGTGGAGAAGCGAGGGAGGATCACCTGGGTGGAGGGTCCTTGGAAAGTGGGAGTTTCATATCCACAGGCGAGATATGGTATCCCCTTTTCCTGTTGAGGACCAACTTATCCCTTCCACTACCTTTATGGGTTACTATAAAGCTGTTCCCCTCTTTTCCCCAAATGTGACACTTAACAGTATTGGGCGGAGGAAGAGGCGACTAGGAGTAAACACCAATAGATACTTTTACCACTCTTGTACTGGGACGAAGAAGAAACTGCACAAGAATACCATTGGGGAAGTCAGGCATGTCCCACAAATAGGCTGCATAGAGGTCAGACAATTGAACTTATTGACCCACCCCTGTGAACTCTTAAGACTGAAAGGGAGTATAAGAGGTGGGGCTGCCTGCTAGAGAGGGGGAAGCCATTGCATCAGGAGAGAGGCAGAAGCCGTGGTGTTGAAGGAGGCTGTGTGCGACCGAATTATGAGGAAGACGGTGCCGAACCCAGAGTCCCTCTGAGGCTTGAGACACGTCTCGTGAGTGGCAAAATTCAACGCGCAATGAAATGGCCCTCTGCCAACAGTCAAAAATGACAAGGCATTGTTTAAATGAAACTGAAGGTACAGTGAGAGAGGCAGATCGCGGGTGAACTTTTTCTTTGTCTAATGATTGAATGTTTTTGTTTATAAAGCGTTTGATGTTGAATGAACGCAAAGGGAGGAAGAAACTGAAATATGCATTTCCCAAGCCAAGGGAATTTTGCAGCTAGTATAAAGAAGCACAAAGGAAGAATTATATGAAACAAGTATTGACTAAAGCCAAAAGAACTCTGGGGAATCTCAGAAAACTGTGAGATAGCCTTACAAAAAAAAAATAATAAGCTGAAATACTTTCGAACGATTTTCATTTATGGGTAATTTTCTCTCCAGTTGTGAACCCCCTAACTTGTTGCTTTTGTCTAACCATTTTAGCCTGACTTTTACCAGTAGAGCCCAGCCTTCTGAACTCCACTGGGCTTTTGCTCCTCTTGTTAAGGGGAAACTGACATGCCCTTCAGACTGTCTGTACTGGGAGACTTTGTTCCCCTTAGTCTTTCACTTTGTTGCCATTTCTTGGCAACACTTTATCAGTGCACAATGTACCTTGCAGTGCAGTGGGCTGGGGACTCTCTTTCATTTTAAGGCCCTAGACACCCTCAAAGGATTTTTGGTGAATGTACGCCCAGGACAGAGCTGGTGGCAACAGTAACTTTGAAAGCATTTTTGACTCTTTTTTATGGTCCACACTGTTTTTAACGCATTTGGCACAGGAAAGTGGCCAGTGCCTAAAATGGCCATGCCACAAGGTCCTTTGTTCTGTCCTTTGGCAATTTTGGCCCTTTGCCTTACCCAGGTCGAGCAGGCCCAGTAAATTCCTTATTTGTTCATGCAGACCCCCCTGGAAACCGAAGCTTTTGCAGGCTTCTGCATGCCTTGTGTGGGTGCTGCCAGGATGCGGGTTGGAGCTGTCTAGTTCCAATACACATCCTGGGTGCCCGGATGTTTTGTGTGCTGGGATGACTGGGACCACTGTGGTCCGTAATTGGTCCACGTCTGGAATGGTTGAATGTGAGCAGATCTCCTGTTGGTTTCCCTTTGTTTTGGCGCAAATAATTCTGGATAGGAGAAGGCACTCTAAACCTATTCCAGGTCTATCTTCATAGTTCACACTGAACTTAGTAAAGGGGCTAAGTATCCTGAACCGAAGAAGCGGATCCGTGGAACCGCTGGTGACCCGCTGGAAGGTTTGGCACCCTGAACCTGCTGTTGTCCCATTGGAGGCCCTGTATCTCATCGATTACAGATTTGACCTGTAGGAGTAGTGGGACTAACTACTCTCAGCACCTCCTGCTTAACCTGCAAACAAGCCTCTTCAGAAGTTTTTCTGGACCGCCCAGTGAACTAACCAGCTCGTATCGGACCTTTGCCGAGTTTTGAACTGAGACTTTGCAAACCATAAGCTCCTTGTAGAAGACACTCTCCTGCAGTGTTTCATACACCTAGCCTTCCTTGGTCTGGAATTAGGGGAGTCCACCTGAACCTGATCCTATGCGGTACCTGTGTCGCTCTGCTGTGGTGACGAGCTTTGTGGGTGCCTTGCTGCTGTGCCCCCCTGTGCCCTAAAACGAGCTGCAGTGGAACTGGCCCAATCCCTTCCCCAGAAGTGGAGAAAACGCCACTGTCCCGCCACAGACTGAGGTCCCAGAACACAACCCCTGAAAGCCGGAGAGACGCGCAACTGCTGGACTCGAGCCTGCAAGCGAACTGGACTTCACTGGTGAAGTTTGGTCTGGAGTGCTTCGAGGGTCGGTGAGTACTTGCAACACTTACCGGTGGTCCCTTGTGCATCCATAGGCTTTTACGCATGAGTGTCCTTCAAGGGCCACTCTCCTTTGTTAGGGTAGCCTGTGGTACCATCCTATTCCTGATTCCTGGAAATCACTCTGCCCTCTTGTGGAGACCCTCCTTGAATAGTGAAACTTTATTCTTCATCCCCTCACCCACCTTCCTGAGCCACTAAAGTCCCTTGAAGAGACCTGTTTTGTACTTAACCGTACAATCAAGGGCTCCCATGCTGAAAATACTTTGGAGCACAAGGCTCCACACTTCGTAGGGATTGGACTGCCTGTTAGCTATGGTTTGAGTTGTTGAAGGACTGCCTAAAGTATATTTGCACTGTCGTACCCCTTCTGTTTGAGGGTGTGGATTTCTGCTTGTTGAATATTGCTTTAGACTAATAGTTACTGTATATATGGTTCCTATTATAGTGTTGTGTTAGTGTTATTAATATTACTGTGGTTTCATCTTGTTTGATTTAAAAGGCCTTTAATAAATGTATATGTATTTTTTATATATACAGCTGACTGAGAGTAGTTTGTGGTGTTGTTTACTGTGTGTGCTCATTGTGGACTTTTGATCACCCTCACCCCTCCTGAGACCTAGTCTTGACCGCCGCCAATGCTACCATGATTGGTTAGGCTTGTCCAGAAGGTTACCCATTTCCAAGAAATTAGGCTGGCCTTCTAAACCTCTGGCCACCAGGTCAAAGTTCAGAAATCCATCTTAAAAATGCCGAACTGATTGCAACTTTAAAACAAAGTCGAAATATAACAATAGGGAAGAGTGTGACCCATGGTGTCAAAGCCAAGAGGCTAACCAGGAGAAACCAGGAAAGTGCTGGATTACACACAGTGCCATAAGATCCATAAAGAGAAAGCGTACGAATGTGAATCTGGACACAGGAACAAGAGCCGAAGAACCTGTGTGGGCCGGAGAGCCTGGGGTTCCTGGTTGCGAGACCTGTGATGGGTGGACCATGTGGTCTGACAACTGTGCCTAGACCAGTGAGCCTTAAATGGTGAACCTAAAAAGACATTTTGCAAAACCTTTCCGCAAGGGGGGCTTGGAATAGAAACGTTTGAAGAGCACTGGTGTAGAGAGACTCAACCCTGCCGTTTGCTTTTATGGTCCTGAGGACGGTTGCAGCTCAAGGCACTTGGAAGACTTATCTCTCTTATGATGGAATGTGCACAACCTGCATTGTTTTAGTCCAATAAAGAAACATTGTTTTACAAATACTGTGCAGCATTTTGAACATTTTTTATTTGGTTTAATATTATTCACTAATGTGTTGATACCTTCTTTTCCCACTATGTCTTTACAAATAATTTCACTGCATAGCATGGCATGTACTGTGAGAAATCTTAGGGTACTCGCACTCCTAGGACCCCGGGATCCTCTTCTCAGATGGCCAGGGAAAGGCCATCGCTTTTGGATCCCGACCATGGTGATAGAGAAGCGAGGGAAGATCACCTGGGTGGAGGGTCCTTGGAAAGTGGGAGTGGGGTACCGACAGGCTAGATATGGTATCCCCCTTTTTCTGTTGTTATGTTATGTTGTGTAATGGAATTTATATAGTGCACCAGGTACCCAAAGGCTTACAGAGCTCAACATACAAACACAGGCTAAACAGAGCGGGCTGCACGAACACGCCCAGTAGCAGGTCAAAAAGAGTGCCTAGTCAGTCATCGAGAGAGTGCAGAGGAGAAGAGGGGTTAGAAGAAGAGTGCTGTTTTCAGCTTTTTCTTGAACACCTCCGTAGATGCAATAATTTTCAATGAAGGCGTTAGAGTGTTCCATGCCTGGGGAGCCGCTGATGCAAAAGCAGCATCCTTGGACTTCTTAGTCTCATCGGGGGATAGTGAGAAGGTTGAAGTCATCTGACCTAAAAGGTCTTATGTTTTGCTTGAAAATGATTACTTCTTTTAAATACATGGGCATTTGTCCCTGCACGCACTTGTGGGTGATAAGAAGTAGCCTAAAGGATACTCTGGCCTGAATAGGCAACCAATGGAGACTTCTTCTTGCCTCCATCACATGATCTCTTCTCGTGAGACATTTAACAACTCTCACCGCCCCATTCTGGATAACCTGGAGTCGGTGAAAGTCTGATAACGGCAAGCCCACCAGAAGGCTACAACAATAATCTATTTTAGATCCTATGATTGCCCTTGCCAATGTTTCTGATTTTTTTTCCAATATTGGTCTAAGGCAACGGAATAATTTAATGAAATCGATCTGCTGACCTATATTGCCAATCAGACTATTGACGTGGGCCTTCATATTCAGATTCTTATCTAAATACATTCCTAAGGTCTTCACCTTACTCATAACACTGATATTGCAATCGTCTATATTACAATTCTTATAGCTGGGACCCCATTTTTCAAGTTTGGTCTCTGACCCAACTAATAAGAGCTCGGTTTTAGAACTGTTACTAGCTAAACCATTAGCCACCATCCAGTGCTGAATCTTCTGATAGATGTTGTTAATGAGTTTTTCATCCTCCAAGTATGAACCTTATATGGGAATAACACACTGAGTGTCGTCCGCGTAATTAGCAAATACAATCCCCACATTTTCCAACATCTGAGAAAAAGGGATCATAAAGATATTATAAAAGCAGGGCGACACACAGGCTCCCTGTGAACATCATACATGAGAGTCATGGGTTTAGCTTCTACATTATCACTAGCAACCCTAACTTGTCTTCCCTTCAAGAAGGAGGTGATCCACTCAATAGCTTCCTGGGAAAACTTGGCATTATTCTTCAACCTGGTGGACAGAATGGAATGGTTCACCAGGTCAAAAGCTGCTGAGAGATCGAGAATCATAAGAAGGGAGATCAGACCCTTGTCCATTCCCTGAAGTAAATGAGACTTCAGGGCCAGCAGCGCCATCTCAGTTCCATGATTCATTCTGAATCCTGATTGGTAGTCATGGAAGATACGATTCTCCTCCAAAAAGACTGAAATTTGATTATATGCTACTCTGTCCAACATTTTCAAATTTGGGGACCAACGTAACCATTCCCCGACGTTTATGGGTTACTATAAAGCTGTTCCCCTCATTTCCCCACATGTGACACTTGACAGTACTGGGATGAGGAACAGGCGACTAGGAGTAGTAAACACCAATAGATACATTTACCACTCTTGTACTGGGACAAAGAAGAAGACTGCACAAGAATACCATTGTGAATGTCAGGCATGTCCTACAAATAGGCTGGATAGAGGTCAGCTTATTGAACTTATTGACCAACACCTGTGAACCCTTAAGACTCGATGGGAGTATAAGAGGTGGGGCTGCATGCAAGAGAGGGGGAAGCTGTTGCATTAGGAGAGGCAGAAGCCGTGGTGTTGAAGGAGGCTGTGACTGACTAAATTACGAGGGAGAGGGCGCTGAGGCCAGAGTCCCTGTGAGGCTTGTGACAGGTCTCATGAGTGGCAAAGGAACTGCTGTCACTTTCTGTAGAGGTCAAGCAGCAGACAACAGTGCTGAGTTGGACCGTTCTAATAAGTTTGTAATTGAATGCTCGTTACCTCTGGGTGTGGCATTGACACCAGAGTGCCCGAGGGCAGCCAGAGACCCCCTTTCAGCAGAGGAAGTCAAAAGGAGTGGATTACTGGCGAGGCCACACAACCAAGAGGTCCGCGTCATTGGCACAAGCACGTTCAAACACTGGTGAGTCTCTGCGTGAACGGAGACGCCGAGTTGCTTCGCAAGCGAACGCGAAAACCTTGTGATACTGTTACAAGGGAAGAGAAAGCATTGTCAAATTCAACGCACAACGAAAAGGCTCCCTGCGAGCAGATAAGGCATTAAGTGAAACTGAAGGTACAGCGCGAGAGAGTGTCATGGCCACTAGTCAAGTGCCATTATCCTCAATCTCCAAAGGGTCCAAATGGACCCAGTCCTGGTGCCTTTGGCGCCAGGCTCATAAGAAAGTGTGATCTGCACAGTTTGTGTCTAGGGCACATGCATCCAGGCCGGGCGTTGCATTGAAAAGCATTGGAAGGCACGTGCAGGAGTCTTTGGGAGTGGCAAGGTGGAGCCACAAGGTGGGGCTAAAGGGGAGTGGCTGGGGCCAGGCTATTTAAGCCAGCTCCCCCGCATGCAGGCGCTCGCGTTAGTCTGCTGTGTGCAGCGTAACACTTACCGCCGTCTGAAGCCCTCTTACATGTCTCCAGCTCAACTCGCATTTCTTCATATTCTGGAACATCCTCTTCAGCGCGCAACTACCTGATTCCAGCCACAGCATCACTCGGAGCGCAGCTTACCTTATTCCAACTCTAGATCTTCAGCGTGCATCTTACCTGACTGCAGCCACACCATTGCTCGAAGCGCAGCTTACCTTATTCCAACTTTACATCTTCAGCGTGCATCTTACCTGACTCCAGCCATACCATTGCTCAAAGCACTGCTTACTTGATTCTAACCCTGCATCTTCAGCACGCATCTTACCAGCCTCTGCAAACCCATTGCCTACAGCACTTAGAACCTTACCTGATTCCCGGAGCCATCGGAGTCGGGCCGCATCCTCACTTGTTCCGAGCGTCCAAATACGCAGGAGTCTTCTTCTCGCCCAGCATCCTCACAGATCCATCCATCTGGCACCTGCCAACAGGTCCTCGGATAGCCGCTCTCTATCAGTCTCTGCCAGGCCATCCCTGCAAGAGAAAAGGAACGCACAAAATTAGAACTGCATAAAACATGTTACGCTTGGCCGCGCAACACATAAACCTTGCGTACAACCTTGAAACCCTACTTACCTTCCAGTGGGGACCGCTCAATTCCCTCTGGCTTCGTTTGGACTTAATTTCAACACTGCGACTCCGCGTGGCCATCTTCACACCTGTTGGGGAGAGAAAAGACATTACAAGAATTACGGACAATAATCATTGGGAAAGACATTGCAAAAGGATACGAACAATAATCATTGTTACTAACACCTTCAAAGTGGATTGGTAGCAGCTGGCCTGGGCCGCCACGCACTCGGACCAGTGAAGCAACTAGGTCCATCAACGGCACCCCTGCTGAAGAGAAGCAGGACAGAGAGCTCATCCTTACGAGATAACAGGTGAGACCATATGGGAAAACGCATGCTCATCTCATTCTAGAATGAAGGGTTCGAGGGGGATCGCAATACAACCGCAGCATTCTCACTGTCTCTTACCTTCTCCCAAGGGCAGTGCCAGCAACCAGAGCAGTCCGCACTACAGCAGCTGGGGGTAAAGGCTGATCCGGGGGAGCCAAGTCCAGGGAGGGCTCCAACTGCACCCCAACGTCCCTTCAGAGGCCAGGTGACCGTAACAGAATGCAAAGCCTCTCTGAACCTCTTCCTGGGCGTTTTGGACACCTCGGAAAATGACCAGTTGGCCCAATTGCTGGGAGAACTATTGGCCGAAGTGCATGTCTCCAAACAAGAGACAGAAGAGACCTTATTGTCGCCTGAGAACGAACTGACGATCTGGCAAGACAGATGCTCCAGACTCATGCAGGGCAGGTTCCATTACCCAGAATCGCACCAACCCCTTTGCCGCAGCCATCACCACCAGTCCAAGTGGTACTCCCGGGGGCTGTGCATTTGGCCCTGCCTGAATGTTTCACCGGCGATCCCAACAAATATGCCATATTCATGAACCAGTGTCGTCTTCACTTTTGTGTCGCTCTGGGGCCTTCCCTAACGATAGTGCAAGAGTTGCCTTTGTACTTTCATATTTGGGAGGCAGCGCAGCAGATTGGTCCATACCATTAGTAAATCAGGATGATCCGATACTTCGCAATTTTGGAGATTTCCAACAGGAGCTAGACACATCCAAGGACAAGCCTTAGATAACGAACTATTGTCCCTCAGAGAGGGAAACCATGATCTGCTGACCTATATTGCCACCTTTAATCATCTCGTAGAACAAACCAACTGGCCGGAAGAAAAGAGGACCACACCGTTTTATCAGGGATTGTGTAGGGAACTAAAGGATGTGCTAGCCCAAGTGGTCAACCCTCCCGAGTGTTGTGCAGAGTACCTTAATCTGATGGTACAATTGGACCATTGGTTACAAGACTGAAAGATGGACCGCATAAGTACTGAAGGGAGGTCGGTTTATATGCAACCCTGGGACAACCAAGTCAAGGCTCATGAGCCTACCGAACTGAAGTGGGAAAATGGAACAAAAGGCTCCCACCAATCCCCTCACGCCCCTGGCCTAGAGGATCACGGCCCAGGCACCCGCCACGAGAGGAGTTTGCCCATCTACCAGACGATCAAATACCCTGGTACAAGAACATACGGATGTGCCCACCAGCCTGTCCTGCCCGTGCCAACACCTGCGGCATGGATGAACTCGACTGAACCATGCAGCAGTAAATGAACACATCGTTAGAGATGCCATGACGACTTAGCCACAGGTCAGCACACCCGTGCAAACATGCACACTGGACACTCCCACACCAATCCACACGAAGAACATATTCAGTGCTCCAACGTAGGTGACGGACACACTCACTGACGCGCACCTTTATTATTTTTCACATAGGCTTTTCAAAATGCTGAAACGCAAGACGCATAATGAACTCATCTATAATGCTTGCTCACGCTTCTCCTACAACCCATGCATTGCAATAAGGAATATAACGAAGACACGATACTGGGGATAAAACAATATGATACCATAACCTAAAGCGCGGTGTATCAAACGTCTCCACCTATGCACCAGGCCCAAGTAGGCCGCAAGCAAGAGCTCCCATGAACATTGAATGAGCAAGAGTACAGTTGCTGACCCTGCAGAATAAGCCCGGCGATGACTGACAGTCAAGGGCACAATGTTGCAATCTCGTATGCCGCAAGCCGACGCCAAGGTCACACCTGCAATTAAAACCAGGCACACAGTGGAAAATACAATATTAATTGTGCAGAATTCTGCCTCGACCACGGTCCCACCTCACGTGATCAAACCAAATCTGACAGGGTGCCAGGCCCAGGAGGAGGGAGACACCGAAACCCCCCGTTTCAAGACACCGGCAGATACAATGAAGTGATCCAATGGACATCTGCGGCGGTGGGAGTAGTCGGCCTTCAGGCAAACCAATAAATCTCCACGTTGTCTGCACATAATCATAGTGAAACATTGTTGCAAATGACAGGTGCACCGCGAGCTGGGAACAACGATGGTCCCAGACTGGGGGGCTCGTGCATGGACCAATCAGAACATGAGGCTCTTATCACTGACGCCATTAGCATTGACCAATCCCCAGGGATCCTCATGTAACAATTTTCGTGTATCAATTTGAAGGGACAACCCAATTACACCACCTGACTAACCCTTAACCACTAACAATGCTCTCTATACGTATGCTATACTAACCCTACCACTCGAGGAGCCAATCCAGGGTGGCGATAGGTTTTTGCTAAACTTTCCCAGGGAGCGCAAGTAGCGCGTCATACTAAGATAAAAAGGGCCTGCGAGCCCACCGACAAAGAGAGTGTCAGGACGGACGCATACGTTCCTTGACCCATCCCTGCCGTTTGTCTAATAAACAGCAGAATCACCTTGCTTCTTGCGTGTGTCTCATACTCATTTTTTGGGATATACGGGAGGAGTTGGGGCCTCCCTGCCCGGAGGTCCGCGGACTGCCCAGCCGACCCCGGCAGAATTTCCCCCGACAAGTTGGAGGCACTGCTGAGATCTGTTTGAGGTCTGCTTTTATTTTATTTTTCCGAGTACTCACGTTGCGAGGAGGCCCGGCGGCGCGGCCCCCTCTGCCGCTGCCCCCTTTTGAGGACTACAGGACCATCGCGGAACTGAGAGAAGACTGGACGGCGCAATCCGGATATTGGCCTTCGGGAGCCGATTGAGAAGTATCCCGCCCGCGGTTGGCGAGTGTCCGGACGTGGTCCAGACGAGGGGAGGTGGCGAGCCGCTTGGAGGGGTGCACGCAGCCGAGCGGCCCCGCATCAAGAGAACTTGGTGAGTATACCGCGCACAACAAGCAATGTGAAATTGTGAGGGAGGGGGGAGGAATTGAATACGGGAGGCGGGAGGTGTTACACAGGTGCGCGGCGAAGGTTTTGACAACTTAGTGTTGACGGTGCAATGAATGGCAACTGGACACGTGCGAGAGCAGTCCACTGCGTTACGGAAGAGAAGGGGGCAGAGCACGAAAACATCACGTGCGGCTGCTCGTAGACACTGATTGGCCTAGGTCGCGACCGCATGTAAGGGTGTGTGTGAGTGCGGTTTCCTACGATTTGGTGATTATTGATCAATGAGTAGATGAGGATCCCTATTGGTCGAGCAGGAAACTCGATAGATAGATGACGTTTCCCTGTAGGTGGTAGCTAGCTGGTGGCCTAATACGGAAGATAATTGGCTGGTTAAGCCCTCCTGTCGAGGGGCGTATCACACGCGAGGCGACGCAGCGTGCGCAGTCCGATTATATTGTTGATTACCTTGTTCCAGGCGTGACAGGAAGACAGCTGTGGGGTTACGGGGGTAGATTGCAAGCATATTTTGAACTTTAAAAAAAAAAAAACATATGAAGAACTTACCGGTAGTTTGAAGACATCGGTGACGTCACCAGTAGGGCTTTTTTTTAGGATATTTTCGAACACAAGGAATCTTTTATGAGAGTGGTGGGGAAGAGAATTATGGTAAAGGTGTGGAAGCGGAGGTAAATGGTAAAGAGTTGATCGAGGGGAAGGTGAAAAGGGGGCGTGGCTACACACGGAGAACGCCGGCACAGCAAGCGAAGAAAGGGGAGGAGGAGTAAGAGAAAGCGGGACGGCTGTACAAGAACGTCACAAAGGGAACGGAGCCACAGGGGGCTATGTGCGCTTCGGCCGCAGGGGGCCGTGCAGGTGTTCGGTAAAGGAAGAAAAGAAAGAAAAGAATATACAAATGCCAACGTTATATTTTACAAATTTTTCTTAGCGGACTATCGCAAGTCCCCAAACTTACGGGGCCAGGTAAAGATCTAAGGCTGTATAGTGTAAACTGTTAGTAAGACAACCGCTACCAAATAAGGGAAGGACAACAAGTAAAGCGCTACTATGTCATACGGGGCAGGATCGGGAGGGTGGGGGAACACCCTCACTACCCCGCTACAGCACATATGTAAAACACTGTTACCCCATAGAGAGAAACTGATCAAGTATAGCATAGAATGGACACAGGGGACGGACAACAAAATGACGACACCATGGCCGCCTAATGGCAGTTTCGATCCATATACCCAACATTCACTATTAAACCATCTGCATAACACATACAAAGGGAAGAAGTTAAT
This sequence comes from Ambystoma mexicanum, assembly GCF_040938575.1. NCBI lineage: Eukaryota > Metazoa > Chordata > Amphibia > Caudata > Ambystomatidae > Ambystoma > Ambystoma mexicanum. Next base: position 1,184,233,858 of record NC_090934.1, read on the forward strand.
GCACCACGTGGAGGTGTTTAACTTATGGAGGATGTTCCAAGGGTCCCGACCAGGACCGAACGGAATGTTTATTATGGGGGAACAAACGGAAGAAGAGAAGATTAAGGAGGAAAGAGAGAATGGGGAAAAAGAGAGTGAAAGCACACGGAACACGGGGAACGGAGAAGAGGGAGGAGAAAAGAGTAACAACATAAACGAAAAGGAAGTAAAAAGGGAACAGAGCGACGATATACCCCTAGCGAAGGTAGTGGAAAAGGAGGGAGGGGGGTTATATCCCCTAACAGAACTACGAGACATGGTCCAACTTAAGGCGGCTGAGGGGTACTCGAACCCGGCATACAGCCCGCCACCATATACAGTAACAGGTAGCCACACCGGAAGGGAGCAGAGTAGCACGACGGGACCAGTTCACACAAAAATGCCCGCAGGGGAAGGGGGCATTGGCGAAGAACAGATCGCAGGGATAGGACAGGATGAGTGGGTAGCTGCGAAGGTATTATTAAAATTACGAGGTTCATTAACAGAAGAAGAAGAGAAGGCAGTAATGAAAATGGACGAGGAATGGAAAGGGGAAGAGGGGAAAAGAAAGGAGGAGTTGTTACGACAGAAGGAAGAAATTTTGGAAGAACGATTAGCAGAATTAAGGGATGAGCAGAATACACTGATCAGACAGCTTGAGAAAGAGGAAAGGGAGAGAGCACGGGAAAAGAAAGAAAGCAAGAATGAATTGGACAAAATGAGAGAACGAACTGAGGAGAAGAGGAGAGAAGCAGAAAGGGTGAAGGCAGTTGCAGAAAGGGAATCGAGAGCAGCACTGCGTGAGAAGAAAAGGGAGGAAGAAGAGAAAGAAAAGGAAATAGAAATATGTAGAAGGAGATTATTATTAGAAAACAAAAGGAAATATGAAGAATGGAGATTGATAGAGGGTATATTAGAGAAAGAAAGAGCGAGATGGGAAAGGAAGAAAGAAGAAGAAAGGTTAATGAAAAGAATGAGTATTGAAGTAATGGAGGAATTGAAAAAGAAAAGAGAAGAAATTGATAGAGAAATAGCGGAGGAAAATGAAGGGAAAAGAGAAGAAAGGAGAGGGGGGATTGAAGGAAGGAGATATGTATATGGAGACACAGGAGTAACAACAACATCAGCACAAAGGGGGGGAATTGGAAAGAATGACAGGGGAGGAACGGACCTAATAGACTTGGAATCAGTAACGATTATGGGAAAAAAGACAGACTGGGGGCTGGAATTAATGGAGGATTTTTGCAGTGAAGAAGGAGAAGGAATAGAGAAGGAAGGGAGAGAGAGTGAAAGGGAAAGCCTAGATAAATTATACATCACCCGGACCAATAGAGGATCACCATGGATCTGCAGGAGAAAGGAAGAACTAGAGGGAAGTGAGGAGGAAGAGCAAGGAATAGCGGAAAGGCACACACGTACAGCCACACCGTCACCATCCCTTCCCACATGCTCCAATACCTTGCACTCATTACGTGCAACATGCCCATCTAAACTAGTGCTCTTCCCACACGAACTGACACCCTACGCAGGTAGGCTTAGAGACCTCCCTGGACGCAGGCAGGGAGAACGAATGCACACGCCCACAGTAAATGATAAAGGAAAGGGAAGAGATGGAGGAGAAACGGTTACGAGCAGAAGAAATATGGACCCCATTGACGTTGTAGAAGACAGGTCGGATGAGGAGGGGTGTACGGATTCGATTGTGTGGGACCCAAAGGGCCTACCAGGACACAACCTAATGCCACTTCTGGAGAAGGGAGGGGTTAGACCACAATACGTCCCCTGGAAGCACGCAGACAAGGAAAATATAAAGTGCAGGCTCCCATCATTAAGCGGAGCTGCTGGAAAATGGATATATGAAATGGAAAAACACACTGCAGGACAGAAATTGGCAGTGGGGGATGTAAAGGGCCTTTTAATATCAATACTAGGGGATGCAGCAGATGACATTTGGAAGAGAGCAGGCTTCCCCGGGGTCACAATAACAAACACCTCGCACGATGGGGCACCATTCGCAAACTGCAGATATGCATTATGGCAGGCACTGAGGGTACAGTACCCGGACACGTCAGACATAGGAGCAATTACCTCACGCAAGATGCATGAGAACGAAGATCCTGTTGATTATATCCAGGAAATTCAAGAGAAGTGGAGCATGGAAACTAGAGAACAATGGGACAAGACACCAGCAATATTCTATCATATACTAGTACAAGGGCTCCCAGAAGCAGTTCAGAAACAATTGAAGAAAGTGGTGGGGATGGAAGCAAAAGCCTGGCCAGAAATACAACTGACAATAGTACATCATTGTAGGACATGGCAAGAGAAAATGAAACAGAAGGAAGAGGATAGAAAAACGGAAGAGGCTAAATTAGTACAGAAAAAACTTACTAAATACACGATGGAAGGTGCACTAATAACTATACTTGCAACATTGACTCAAAGCCCCATGCAAGTAGTGGCTGCGCAAGATCCCTATCAAATACAACCATCACAGACTGTAACACAACAGCTTCCGCCACCCCAACCATACACGGCCAACATGGGAGGAGGATACTCAACGCCAGGGGCGGGGTATTATAATTACAACAGGGGAAGGGGAGGAATGATGAGGGGGAGAGGGTACAGATATAACTCTCAACAGCAGGGGGGAGGACTTAGAAATTTCTACCCCACGGGACAACCAGCATACCAGGACAACCCAGGAAGCTTTCCATGGCAAAACAGGGAACCACCGGTGTGTTGGATTTGTGGATTGGTAGGGCACATGTCACGCACGTGTAGAGTAGGACCAGGCACACCGTCATGGAATGAACAGGGACAACAAGGGCCCGCACAGGACCAGCAGAACACTTGGCAACAACAGAACTTGCAACAAGGAAATGAGCAGCAACAACTAGTAACACAACAACCCCAAGTACAGCAAGTACAGCAACCTGCCCAAACCCAAGACCATAACATAACCTCTACCAATACACAACTACAGCAAACACAACTGGGAAGGGTGACGGTCCTGGGACACAACCCTTACACAGGAAGTGGTCAATCATTGTACCCTCAATAGGACAGCCCACAGATGGCCTTGGTGTGTCCCATCCTGTCGGTAACACCTAAAAGTGCGGAGGAACCACGCATAGAGGTAACGATAGGTGACAAAAAATTATCATTTCTTGTTGACACCGGGGCGACCCGGTCTTGCATAAAGGAAGGTACATTTAAAATGTCAGGTGAAGCCATGAACACCCAAGGATTCCCTGGGGCTAGGGGGTTGGTTCCCTTTACTGATAACGTTCCCTTATCAATAGGAGATTATGACATGTCAGTGCCACTTTTGTATTATAGGGCCTCACCAGTGAATATACTGGGGAGAGACATAATGAGTAGGTTGAATATGACGATCTCCTTTACTGAGGACGGCATAGTTTGCTCCACTCCAGGAATTAACATGCTCACTGCACGACAAATTATGCAAGCATACTGCGGACAGACTGTGATTAGGGCTGAGCCAGTAGATGGTGAACTGTTCCAGTACGGGACAGACATGACATTTGCATGAATGCCTGGAATAGAAGGAAAGATCTGGAGAAGGCCAGGAGCCTATTTTTTTAGACCAGAAACACGAGCCAATGAACCAGAAGGAAAGGTGATTTCAGTGGACATAGAGAGCATTATAGCAACTGCTGATTACATTGCAGTACATGCCCAAGACAGAGAAGGAAGAGCATGGAGGGCAGTGATAGCACTAGCAGAGGGATGTAGACTCACCCAGGTGTCAGACGAGGAGCTCTACTCTGAAGGAAAGGAAGAAGGTGAAATGGTGTTTATGATGAGTGTAGAAATATGGCTAAGAGTGTCATACACACAAGTGGCACAGAAAATTGCAATGGCACTTGAAGCACCCACATCCACCCCAGTTCCCTTCTTTGAGGAGGATATGGCAAAGGTACCAACATCATTATGGACTACTAGTCCCTATGACGTGGGGTGCATAAAAAGTATAGGGGGAGTAAGAATAAAATTGAAAAAAGGTGCAATACTCCCCAGAGTGAAACAGTACCCACTATCAAAAGAGGCAGATGAGGGCATATATGAAACAATAACGGCCCTTATAAATAATGGCATACTGGTACCATCAGAATCACCATGTAACACAGCCGTATACCCAGTGCGCAAGGCTAGAGGGGGTCTTGGCGCTTCATACAGGACCTCAGGCCCTTGAACAATATAGTAGAAGCAGAATATCCAATAGCAGCAAACCCGGCAACAATATTGTGCGGTATTCCAGCAGAAGCATCACGATTTACAGTGGTAGACCTCAAAAATGCCTTTTTCTCAATACCCCTGCACCCAGACTCACAAGATTTGACAAGATTCACATACAGAAACACAAAGTGGAAACACACCAGATTGCCACAAGGGTACTGCGAGTCACCCTCAATATTCAACAGAGTAATACAGATGGACTTGGGCAACATTGAAGTGGAAAGCACAGTTTTGCAGTATGTTGATGACATAATAATTTGCAGCACAAACGAAAGAAGATGCAGAGAGGACTCATTAAAGATGTTGACAATATTGGCTGAAAAGGGTTACAAGGTAGACAAGGAAAAGTTACAGTACTGTCAGGAACAGGTACTTTACATTGGTCAGCTCATATCCCAACACGGAAGAAAGATCGCACCACAATGAGCACAGGCCATTTCAAAAATGCCACTGCCCCGAACAGTGCGGGAACTACAACAGTTCCTGGGACTGTGCAACTACTGTAGAGCATGGGTGTTTGATTACAGCTCATACATAGGTCCCCTACTTGAAGGGTTAAAAGAAGCTAACAAAGGGGAGAAAAAGTAGGGGTGGACAATGGAAATGAAAGAGGCTTTTGATGAACTGAAAGATGCAATATCAACTGCTCCGGTACTGGCCACCCCAGATTATGAACGACAATTTTTTATATTTTCACATTGCGACTCAGCAGTAATGAAAGCAGTGTTGGCTCAAAAAACAAGCATGGGCTACAAACCAGTAGCGTTCTACAGCGGCCACCTGGACCCTGTGATGTTAGGACATTTCCCTTGTGAACAAGGTCTCGCCGCAGCTGCCTTTGTGGTAGAGAAAGCATCAGCAATAACCATGGGGTGCCCAACCACATTATTTGTAGAACATGCACTATTTGCAATATTGAACAAACCTAAGTCCACACTGACCACACAGAGGGCGTCAGGTTATGAGATCATCTTATCTAGGCCAGAACTATCAATTGTTAGATGCAGCACGGTTAACCCTGCAAGGTTTATGGCAGAAGTAATTGAGGAAGGGGACGATGCACACGATTGTACGCAGACTACTGAAATGAACGCATGTACTAGAAAAGTTGAAGAGAACGCACTAGATGGAGGTGAGCTCTTGTTCATTGATGGGTCATCAATAATTGACCAAAGTGATGGGATAAGGAGAACTGGGGCAGCAGTGGTAAAAATGACAGAGGTACCGGTGTGTGTGGCGATGAAATGTGTACAATTACCACAGCATTACTCTGCTCAAGCAGCTGAACTAGCTGCACTGATCTTGGTGTTACAGGAAAGCTTTGACAAACGAGTGACCATATATTCTGACAGCGCATATGTCACGTCTACTGTTCACTCAGGATTCTCCAAATGGAGGAGAAGAGGGTTTAGGAGAGCTGACGGCACCCCAGTGCCGTCTTGTTGGCTGAACTAATTGAAGTAATAAATAACCCCCAAGAATTAGCATTGGTCAAATGCACCGCACACACTAATGGAGAAGATCATATCTCAAAAGGAAACGCAGCAGCAGACGCACATGCGAAGTATGCTGCATATTTTGGTGAGATATGGAACCCCCCAGAGTCGGAGAGAGGGAGAGGGAGGGGGATAGCTACAGAGATGTTGATAAGAGAAGGGTACACCCATCTCCCAGCCACACAGATAATGGAGCTACAAGCAGCTGCACCAATGGCAGAGAAAGAAATATGGGTTAAAAGAGGATGTACAATGTCACCAACTGACGCACTATGGCGCCAGGGTAACACTGGAAAGATGGTAATGCCATTGGCACTATTGAACACCGCCCTGAGCCAATTACACCACCCAGCCCATACAGGCAAGGAGGTCATTGCAGCACGAATTAGGGAAGACTGGTTCTGCCCCGAGTTAAATTCCCATGTGACAAATTTTATAAGCAACTGCCTCACATGTCAACAATTCACGGCCGGTCACACGCTAAAGGTGATAAAAGGTACTATACCCCGGCCAGAGGGACCCTTCCTACATATCCATATTGACTATGTTGATATGATCAACGTATGTCAAGGAAATAGGTATATGATTGTAGTAGTATGCCCATTCTCCAGGTGGATTGAAGCAGGACCCTGCTCACACCCAGATGCATTCAGAGCAGCTACATTTCTAGTGAGGGAGGTCTTCCCCAGGTGGGGAGTGTGCGAGATACTGCGGTCAGACAATGGCCCACACTTCACCAATGAAATGTTCCAGCACATCACATCCTTACTGAGCATCAAACATAAATTTGCATGTGCATATCACCCACAGGCCAATGGTATATGCGAACGTCTGAATGGCCTACTAAAAGAGGCAATTGCAAAAATACAGCAAACAACAAAGAAGAGTTGGTTGTATTGCCTCCCACTAGCCCTATTTGAGTTGAGGAATAGGCCAGGCTCCGACCACCACCTCACTCCTCACGAGGTGGTGACCGGCCGTCAAATGCGCCTCCCCCTAACGCCAACATCAAGAGCATTCACCGACTATGAAAATACTGCAACTGTTCTCTGTGATGAAATGTACCAATATGTGTCTTCTTTGATTACTAGTGTAGTGTTTGTGTCTCAACAGCTCGAGCACACGCGGGGCGGGTCTAAGAGTGAGCAACAAGAAGACGCGGACAAAGAATTGGGAAAAGAAAAACTGTGCAAAATTGCTAAAGGGGACCACGTGCTACTCCGCAATTTCAACAGAAAGTGGAACAGCCCACGTTTCAAAGGCCCCCATCTGGTAGAGGAAGTATCAACGAGAGCAGTAAAGCTACAGGACAAACGCGCTTGGAATCACCTACACGACGTAAAGATCTGCAAACTCCAGACCCGCCCTAGCGTCACCGACAGGGCCATTGGGAGGACAGCAACGACATTCCCAACGGAGGAAGAGACTTCTACCACAGCAAACGACCTAAGTGTCCCCCTACCATACCACCCCACAGATTCCCCAGAGACAACTACTGAAATAGAGAAGGGCAATCCCCATACCGCCCACCCCATGGTCACACGATCAAAGAGTAAAGTGACCTCCACCAGTTGAGCCCAAAATCCTCTGCCTATCAATGTCCTACCTAATGCAGTAACGATCGGACTAAAGGACACTATCTTGCACATTTACACATGTAAACACTTGAATGTTCTCTTTTTCTTTCTCGCACATGCAGGTATCGCATATTATTGTACTGTTTAGAAAACAGATAGCTACCCTCAGACGATAACCACCCTGAAGAGCTGTCACACCAATTTGTCTATCACATTAAAAGGCCAAAGTACCTGCAAAGAAGGAGGGTACGTGTCTACTACACAGCATTTCTCCTGGCCATAGAACAATCCATGCCCCACCTCCACCCATACTTGCCTGTCCTAAGAGATAGATCGCTTAGACTGGCGTGGGAACAGCTCTTCGCCTGGGCACTGAATGACTACTTGATAGGGAGAGCTTGAAACCAACAACTAACACCAATAACAAGCATATTGAGTATTTTCAGGCGGGCAACTTTAACGTCGCAAGAATTAGCTGCTGGACTGCAGCAAGGTAAGAGCAAAATGCCGGTGAGACTAGCATCTGTAATAAAAATGATAGGGATTTTGATGATCACCGGGTTCTTGGCTGCCTCTGTATGGCAGAACAGTTATGCTATCAATATTTTGGCTGTTCCCAAACCTAATATACCCCCACCCCCGGCTGCAACAGGTGCTACGTCAGGTGGTACTAGCAAAATTCCACACAAGGGGAATAGAGTTAAACGCAGCACATACTCAGATAATAAAGGTATCGACAACTACATACGAGAGTCAGCACACGTCTCGAACAACATGTGGTACAAACACATGACTCAAATAGGCAAGCAGACAACTGAAGATAGCTGCTACGTCTGCTCGTTGATCCCATACGCCATGAGCGCCTCCCGAACTTTCGTTGCCACAGAAATAGATGAAAAGACAGCACGATGTATAATATACTTGGCACTGTTCCAAACGAAAGGGAGATTTCAAGGAAGCACGGTGCACCTGGTATGGAAGACGCGAGACACATATCCATACGAAAACAACGTCCTCAAGACTTATTTGAGTTACCACAAGACCAGTTTGCATGCTGAAGCGTTCAGATTCATAACAAGCGGCCTTGAAAAAGGAGAGACAAAGAAAGTAACACTACAATATCTACCATGTGATTGGTACGCCACTGAAGTTCCTGGTAAACAAGGATGTTGGGAAAGACCACTGATAACAATAATAGGGAAGGTGTACCTGGATAACAAATGGGACATAGGAGTGGTTGGCAGCAACATGGTAACGAGAGAGGATACTGCAACTATTGCTGAACACAACAATAGATGCTGGACGATTTGGATCAAGTACGCACCCATGCTAACATGGATAGAGAAGGATGAAGACCCAATAACAATACTGCCGCTATCTGCACCTAAGGTATGCTATCAACATAAAGGAGAAGTGAACGTGGGGTACAACACCAACTGTGCAAGCGTGACGGAGTTACCTGAGGGGGGAGCGGGAACAGCGGTATTAATGGACCATTACTGGGCCTGCGGAGACAAGGCATACCACACACTGCCCCCTCTGTGGAATGGTATATGCACGTTGGTACACGTTAATGTACCATCACTAGTGGTACCCCAGAAACATGTGAACATGGCAAGCTTCCCTAAAATGGTTGAAGGAAACAAGAGGGATAAGAGATCTGTACAATCCCAGAAGGGGCCAGAGGACCAAAACAACGGCGACGACACTGTCCTGAATAGAAAGAAAAGACAAGGAGAACCTCTGACAGGAAATTACCTATGGGGAAGGTCGGAAACAGCACTCACTTCAATCCCACCAGAACACAGACTATTCAGCAGAGCAGCTATGTTTTTCTCCTCAATAATACATCCAGGAATACAGGCCTACGCAAATGCAAAATGGCTCCAGATAACTCGATGGGAATTGATGATGACAATTAATTCCACAGTAAATGGATTCAACGAAATAAAAGAGGAACTGCGAGCAGTGAGGATGGTAGCACTACAGAACAGATATGTACTGGACCTCCTCACAGCAATGGAAGGAGAAGTTTGCGCAAAGATAGGACAATCATGCTGCACATTCATTCCTGCTAACGATGCTGACAATGGTACACTAACAGAAGCAGTATCACAATTGGCCCAGATGCACTCCAACATGATGAATGAAAGTAAAGGTGTGAAGAAGGATGACAGCTGGTTTTCGCTATTATGGTCATGGATGCCATCGTGGCTGTCGGACGGTCTGAAGATTATAGTTGGATGTACTATTTTGGCTGGAGCTGCACTGATCATAATAAGATTTTGGAAGGCCCGGAAGGCATGCACCACAGACGAAATGATCAAAATGGTTGGTATGCACCCCTTGATGCCAGCAGATGACGGCCAACACACAGGCACAATAATAAAAGAGAGAGAGAAACTGCGCAACCAGATCATCACCAACCACCTGGACCCGCCGTCTGTGAAACTCGAAAACCCAAGAAACCCAAGGAGCTACGTAGGGAAATGGGTATACTGCACACCTGGAGGAACATGTGCATACATGTATTGGTCATTTGAAGACCATGTCAACCACTATGGACATTTGGGAGGAGTAACTAAAATATGGAGAGTGAGAGGAGATAAGGAAAAGGATATGTTTGTGGTCGACAAGTCGACCAGAGGGGGGACTGAAGTGGGAAAATGGAACAAAAGGCTCCCACCAATCCCCTCACGCCCCTGGCCTAGAGGATCACGGCCCAGGCACCCGCCACGAGAGGAGTTTGCCCATCTACCAGACGATCAAATACCCTGGTACAAGAACATACGGATGTGCCCACCAGCCTGTCCTGCCCGTGCCAACACCTGCGGCATGGATGAACTCGACTGAACCATGCAGCAGTAAATGAACACATCGTTAGAGATGCCATGACGACTTAGCCACAGGTCAGCACACCCGTGCAAACATGCACACTGGACACTCCCACACCAATCCACACGAAGAACATATTCAGTGCTCCAACGTAGGTGACGGACACACTCACTGACGCGCACCTTTATTATTTTTCACATAGGCTTTTCAAAATGCTGAAACGCAAGACGCATAATGAACTCATCTATAACGCTTGCTCACGCTTCTCCTACAACCCATGCATTGCAATAAGGAATATAACGAAGACACGATACTGGGGATAAAACAATATGATACCATAACCTAAAGCGCGGTGTATCAAACGTCTCCACCTATGCACCAGGCCCAAGTAGGCCGCAAGCAAGAGCTCCCATGAACATTGAATGAGCAAGAGTACAGTTGCTGACCCTGCAGAATAAGCCTGGCGATGACTGACAGTCAAGGGCACAATGTTGCAATCTCGTATGCCGCAAGCCGACGCCAAGGTCACACCTGCAAATAAAACCAGGCACACAGTAGAAAATACAATATTAATTGTGCAGAATTCTGCCTCGACCACGGTCCCACCTCACGTGATCAAACCAAATCTGACAGGGTGCCAGGCCCAGGAGGAGGGAGGCACCGAAACCCCCCGTTTCAAGACACCGGCAGATACAATGAAGTGATCCAATGGACATCTGCGGCGGTGGGAGTAGTCGGCCTTCAGGCATACCAATAAATCTCCACGTTGTCTGCACATAATCATAGTGAAACATTGTTGCAAATGACAGGTGCACCGCGAGCTGGGAACAACGATGGTCCCAGACTCGGGGGCTCGTGCGTGGACCAATCAGAACATGAGGCTCTTATCACTGACGCCATTAGCATTGACCAATCCCCAGGGATCCTCATGTAACAATTTTCGTGTATCAATTTGAAGGGACAACCCATTTATACCACCTGACTAACCCTTAACCACTAACAATGCTCTCTATACGTATGCTATACTAACCCTACCACTCGAGGAGCCAATCCAGGGTGGCGATAGGTTTTTGCTAAACTTTCCCAGGGAGCGCAAGTAGCGCGTCATACTAAGATAAAAAGGGCCTGCGAGCCCACCGACAAAGAGAGTGTCAGGACGGACGCGTACGTTCCTTGACCCATCCCTGCCGTTTGTCTAATAAACAGCAGAATCACCTTGCTTCTTGCGTGTGTCTCATACTCATTTTTTGGGATATACGGGAGGAGTTGGGGCCTCCCTGCCCGGAGGTCCGCGGACGGCCCAGCCGACCCCGGTAGAATTTCCCCCCGACAGAACCCATGCAGATTGGGGGATTACGGGCTCCTATCTCCAAGGCAGAGAGAGAAAAAAGGAGGTAACAACAACCCTGTTTACACTGCGGCAAGGCAGCACATTTTCTTTGGGATTGCCCAATAAAACCTCCTGAGAAAATGGTAGGTGCAACGGACAACTGCAATGATGAAAAAGAACAAACCCTGGAAAACTCGAATGCCCGACAATCCTACGGGTCCACTTGTCGAGCGAAATTAAGAAAGTTGTAAAGACCTCACACCTGATCATCCCAGTACTCTTGGTCCACCACCAGCAACCATCAAAGTTACATGCCTTGGAAGCGTATATTGATAGTGGAGCGGTGGGAAATTATATCGATCAGAATCTGGCCACACGGATATGCCTTCCTCTCCAGCAGAAGCTACAATCGGAAAATATCACCGCAGTGGATGGCTCTCAGTTGTCATCCGGCCCAGTGACACAACATACCGACAAAGTGATGCTGATGTGTCAGGATGGTCATCAGGAAGACATTTCTTTCGATCTTATTGGGGCCCCCCAATTCCAGATGATCCTAGGAATGCCATCGCTAGAAATCCATAACCCCACGATTGACTGGCGAACACGAGTGCTGACCTTTCCTCAAGAATGAGACAAAAGTTGCTACCACAAGGACGTGAAGAGCCTGAAAGTCAAGACGAAATCTATCCTCGGGCTCTCGGGTGTCTTAGCCCCTGAGTATCTGGACTACCAGGATGTGTTCCAAAAGGAGCAATCAAACACCCTGCCTCCACATAGGCCTTACGACTGCCAGATCGATCTGGTCCCTGAAGCACAAATCCCTTGCAGTCGAATTTACGCTTTAACAGAGCAAGAGAATCAGCATCTGAGGACTTACCTAGATCAGTACCTAGCTAACGGATTCATCCGCCCGTCTAGGTCTCCTGCCTCCTCGGCTCTCTTCTTCATACCCAACAAGGAGGGTGACCTCATAACAGTGAAGAATAGATACCCTCTGCCACGCATCCCCAAATTGCTCGATCAGGTGAAGAATGCTCAAATCTACACAAAACTAGACCTACGAGGGGCCTATCACATTGTAAGAGTTAAAAGGGGCGACGGGTGGAAAACAGCCTTCCAAACCAAATATGGGCTTTCGAGTATCAGGTGATGCCCTTTGAGTTATGCAATGCACAAGCGGCGTTCCAGTTCTTCATGAAAATGTGCTTCACAAACTGTTGGACGTCTGCGTCCTCGTTTACATCGACGATATCCTCATTTACTCAACGTCCAAGGAAGACCATGTTGGCCATGTAAGGGCAGGTCTGGAAAAGCTTTGTCAGCATCGGCTGTTTGCCATATTAGAAAAATGTAACAGAAGTCGAATTTTTGGGTTTCATGCTTACTCCACGTGGAGTTCATATGGACACACGCAAGGTGGATGCTATTCTCCAGTGGCCATCCCCAACAACTACCAAAGGAGTGCAAAGTGTGCTCGGGTTTGCTAATTTTTACAGATGGTTTAACCCAAGATGTTTCGCAGATCGTCCACCCAATCACCTCTCTCCTGAGAAAGAATAAAACATTCTTCTGGTCCTCCGAAGCAGAGAACGCTTTCCAGGAACTAAAATGGGCCTTCACCTCAGCACCTATTCTTCGGCACCCCCGACCCGACCTGCCTTATGTGGTAGAAACAGACGCCTCCAGTGTAGCCATGGGGGCAGTATTATCAGAAAAGGATCCAGAGACAGGACAGCTACATCCCATAGTGTTATTGTCCCGTACATTTTCTGCACCAGAAATGAACTACGCAATCACCGACAAGGTACTACTAGCAATTAAGGGAGCCCGCAAAACCTGGAGACAGTACCTTCTAGGAGCAAGACACACGGTCACTGTTATCACAGATCACGTAATCTACAATATTTGAAAACTGCTAAGGCCCAATCTTCGCGTCAGCTTCGCTGGGCTCTTTTCTTTGCCGAATATGATTTTGTTATTACTTACAGACCAGGAGTGCGTAACGGAAAAGCAGATGCCCTATCACGCATGGAAGGGGACAAAGACGCCTTTACTCCATCTGAACCAGTGGCCATTATTCCAGAGGAACGGATTTGAAGCCAGATTGCTGCAACCGCCTGCTGGGAAGACTTTAAGACCGATCTCCAATCTCGAATAGACCAGACAGCCCAACAGGAATGGTTGGGCAAGGGGGACCGGTACTCCATCAAAAATAATGTACCCTATTTTCAGGGAAGACTATATATCCAAGACAAGGAAGTAGAAAACAAAATAATAGCCAATTATCACGAGTTGTTAGTGGAAGGACATCCTGGAATTGCTAAGACTCGAGCCAACATCCAAAAGAATTATTGGTGGCCTACCTGGAGAACAGATGTTGCCCAGTTTATTGCAACTTGCGGTGTCTGTGCACAACACAAATCCCAGAAGTTAAGTTCCACAGGGTTGTTGCGTCCATTAACAGTAACACCAGCACCATGGCATACTCTGTCTATGGACTTTATTACCGATCTGCCACCCTGCGATGGGTTTAATACAATCCTGGTAGTGGTAGACCTATTTCCATGATGGTGAATTTTATTCCACTAAAGGGGCTTCCCACTGCTGCTGCTCTGGCCACAGTATTCTTGGAGCAAATTGTCAAATTACACGGTTTCCCGTCTGTATTGGTTTCCTGACCGTGGAACTCAATTTGTCTCAGCTTTCTGGAGGAGGTGTTGTAAGATAGCCCAAATCAACCTTCGTTTATCCACGAGTCACCATCTCCAAACCGATGGTCAAACGGAAAGGACCATTCAGACTCTGGAGCAATACCTGAGGTGTATGTTACAGCAGATGGAAGGATCCTGGAAAAGGATTCTCTAGTTAACTGAATTTGCCTACAACTCTATCCATACTAGTACCGGACAGACCCCATTCTACACAATGAATGGTCGGCATCCTCGGACATCCTCCTTTGATCTGCTTGACGAATTGGAAATGCCAGTAATCACCTCCTTACATAAAACCATTACTCAGTCCCTTAAAGAAGCTACCGAAAACTTGAACCAAGCCAAGGAACAACAAAAAAAGTTTGCAGAGAGACATAGAAAAGAGGCTCTGCATTATCAAGTCGGGGATAAAGTATGGTTGGCATCTAAAAACATCCCATTGAAAGGACCTCGGGCCTTCCGCCCAAGATACCTAGGACCTTGTCCCATCAAAGCCATCATTAACCCTGCTGCCATGAAATTGGATTTACCAGCCAATATGTGAATCCATCCGGTGTTCCATGTTTCCCTTCTAAAACCAATGAGACCCTAGAAATCATAGAAGGAGAACCAGAATATGAAGTCAAGAACATTCTGGATTCCAAGATAGTGCGATCAAAACTCTACTACTTGATCAACTGGGAGGGTTATGGACCTCAAGACCAAACATGGGAACCAGTCCAATTTGTACATGCTCCACGACTAGTCAAACAATTCCACCGAGACAATCCCGCCGAACCAGGACCAGGAAGAGGAACGCCCGTGAGAGGGGCATTGAGGGGGAGTGCTGTCATGGCCACTAGTCAAGGACCATTATCCAAAGGGTCCAAATGGACCCAGTCCTGGCGCCTTTGGAGCCAAGCTCATAAGAAAGTGTGCTCTGCACACTTTGTGTCTAGAACACGTGCATCCAGGCCGGGCGTGGCCATTGAGAAGCATTGGAAGGCACATGCAGGAGTCTTTGGGAGTGGCAAGGTGGAGCCTCAAGGCGGGGCTAAAGGGGAGTAGCTGGGGCAAGGCTATTTAAGTCAGCCCTACTCGCATGCAGGCGCTTTACGTTAATCTGCTGTGTACAGCATAACGCTTACCGCCGTCTGAAGCTCTCTTACCTGTCTCCAGCTCAGCTCGCATTTCATCAGGTTCTGAAACATCCTCTTCAGCGTGCATCTACCTGATTCCAGCCACACCATCGCTTGGAGCGCAGCTTACCTGATTCCAGCTCTGCATCTTCAGCGCGCATCTTGCCTGACTGCAGTTCCTGGTTGCGCAACCTGTGATGGGTGGACCGTATGGTCTGACAACTGCGCCTAGGCCAGTGAGCCCTAAATGGTGAACCTCAAAAGACATTTCGTAATAAACCAAGGAGTGCTCTGAGCCAACTCAAGACATCTTTTGTGTTAACTGTGGTGTCTTGAACTTGGGGGAAGGGAACCCCAAGGATTGTATGGAACTGTAGCACCTTGAATTGAGAAAGGTAATCTTGAGACCAATCATGGAACTTTCTTGAACTTGGAGAAGGGGAGCTGAAGAGGAAGCTGAGAGCTGCAAGAAGCTCAGGACTTTATGTTGATCACAATTTTTTTTATTATTGTTTTAATCAAAAATAAGATTTTTACAATATGATTGTCTCTTCGTATGTCTCAAAGCTTGCCTCCCATCCTTGAGGTTATATCGGTTGAGCGAATTGCGAGTTGACTATACTCCCGCAAGTCTTTTTGGATTATTCTTTATCTTTTAGTAACTCAGTCGTAATGTTTTCTAGTATTTTTGCTGTGATTATTTGCCAGCTGGTTCTGTCGCCACCTATGAGTCTACACCACCATGTTTGTTCTTCCATCAGTGGGTCGTCTCTTGATACATGCAAAATGTACCTTTGTCTTATTAAGCGCGTCATGGGACAAACCATCAGGAGATGTCGAATAGTTTCTTGTGGTGGAGGCACAAAGCCTTGGCAGAAACGACAATTTGCAGTTGCTGGTAGACCTCTTCTGTGCAAAATTTCATTCGTTGGTAAGAGATTAAGTCGTGCTCTTAATATCAGATTGTGTGCACGTCTGTTTGGAAATTTCTTTATGAAGTTTTGCAACTCATTCAATTTTTTTGTGTTGCCAGGGAGATGAGCGGTGAGCCTTTGGGTCGCAGCTAATTCGGTCGTCTTTGCCCAGTCTGCTTCCTTCAATTTTCGCAGAATTCTGCATGGATTATGGATGAGGTCCTCTCCGTCCGATGCAATGGTGTTCAATAGCAAGGTGTTGTTTTTTTGCCAGGTTGTTAATATCTCGGATTTGCCTACATCCATCTCACGCTTAAATCATTTTATAAATTTCATTGCCATCGACCATTCTGCACTTTCTGTATAGCATTAGTGTGTTGCAATTCACTGTGCATTCCATGGACTGGAGGCTCAGTTCACGTCTTATCGCCACTCCTGAGGTGGAGTTCGGGAGCTTGAGCACTGATTTTCAAATGAGGCTTCCAATTTGGGCCAGATGTTTTTTGGGATGGTTGGCATGGCCTCAGTGCCATATGTTACAGCGGGCACCACTTTAATTTTATAGAAGTTGAGTGTTGGCTGTAATGAAAATTTCCCATATTTACGGTCGATTGTCTTGGCCTGAGCGGCACATTTTTTGATCTTCTTAAACAACACTGTTTGCATGGTGATTTCACTTTTTGAGCTGTCAAGTTGTACCCCCAGCTACTTGAAGTTCTGGACAATTTCTAGTTTTGTATCACCGAGAAACCATTTTAGGATTTCTATTTTCTTTTTCCTCTTTCGCAGGATCAATACCTTGGTTTTGCTTCTATTAATTTCCAAAAAGTTTTCACTTGTGTACTCTTGTAGACCGGTAAGTTGTTGTTGCAGGCCTACCGGTGTCTGGTCGAATAATGTGAGGTCGTCAGCGTGTAGGAGTCGTTCTATCGTGGAGTTTCCAATTTTTGGTGGGAAAGCATGCATAGTAGTTGTACTTTCTTGTAGATCGCCTATATAGGCTAAAAATAGAGCTGATGCTAATGGGCATCCCTGCTTGACTCCCCGTGTGATCGGAATTTCGTCGGATAGGTCACCTTCACGACTTAGACGCACCCACATCGAAGTGTTATTATGCAAAGTTTGTATGGGAGCCAATATGTCTTCCGGACAGTTCCAGTCTCTCAGTTTCGACCAAAGGCGGTGTCTCTCAATGCAGTCGAATGCCTGCGTAAAATCAACGAACGTGACAAAGAGCCGTTGATCAAGTTGTAGGGCTCTGCTTTTCAGTATGCTGTAGATTAATATGTTGGCTGATGTCCCGGCGTTTTTTTTAAGCCTGATTGCAGATGGTCATTGCAATTAGCTGAAGCGGCCCAGGTTTGAAATTTCTTGAGAAGTAGGGAACCAAAAACTTTACCTATGCAGTCGAGCAGCGCTATCGGCTGAAAGTTCATAGGGTCCTTTATGTCTCACTTTTTGTAGATGGGAATTTTCGTTGCTGTGGTCCACGATTTAGGCACAAAATTTGACGCTGCACAGCGTTGAAAATACGCGCTGATAAAAGCAGCCCATTCTTTGGGGTGCGCTTTAAGTTCAAAGTTGGTAATCCCGTCTGGGCTAGGCGCTCGTGAGTTTTTGATTTTTTTGATAACTTCTAGGATGTCCTCTTTGTCTTCTAGATTAATCCATTTTGCGTTGTGGTGCTGACACTCCCCTGCGTTTTCTGGTGTGACAGATTTGAACACTTCGGCAAAGTGTGTTTCCCAGGTGCATTGAGGGATGTTGTTTGTTATCAAGTTTTCTACCAGAGATTCTGTTGTTTTCAGTAAGGACCAAAAGTCTCTGGCGTTGTTCGTTGTTAATGCTTTGGTGATGTTTTCTGCGTCCAGCTGATATAGGTTGCTTCGATGGACTCGTACCCAGGCTTTGTACTCTGATTTCAGGACTTTGAGTGTGACGTTGCCGTCTGCAGTTGGCTGGGTTTTTTTTGCATTCCTTATGAGCTCTTCTGTACTCACGTCTTCTGGCTACCAGGTCGGAGTTGTAGATGTGTTTTTTGCTGACACCTGTGGTCTTCAAGCTTGTTTTTGGGCGTGCGTATGCCACAAGCAGTGGTTGGTAATCGACTGCTTTGATTTCTGTCATCTGGACGTCTCCTTTGTATCTGTGCGTTAGTTCTTTAATCGCAGCTGTACTTAGTTTAAGCCGTGTTCCTTGGGCATTGTTCTCAATGTCCATGCCTGCTGGAAGATTTCTTGCACTGTGAATTAACCAGCAGGTCTCTAGGAGGTTGTGATCGCTGGCAATTGTGTATCGTACATTGAAGTAGATGGTGTTGTTAGTAGCGGTTTGGAAACAAATATGTAGTCGATTGTCTCACTCGAGTCTGCTCGTTCCCAGGTCGCTATTCTGTTTGGTTGTGGGAAGGCGACATCGAGATTGTGCAGTTCGCGAGATTGAGTCAGGTCGAGCCACGCTCTGCCACGCTGTTCAGCTGCCTTGGGCTGTTTTTTTGCTCGGGTATGCTTCTGAATGTTGCAGACCGCATTTAAATCACCACATATCATTAGGGAGGTCACTAACAGCTTGGCCATTGTGTCGTCAATCACCTGTTCGCACATTGTGATGAAGCTTTCTTCACTGATTGCCGCCGGATTCTAGTATGTGTTGGCAATGACTATTATATTCTCTGTTTCTTTGGTGTTATTTTTTTGTTTCCATGTAACACTTACTGCCAAGATGGACAGATTTGCGATCAGGGTAGGTCCAATGGAAAGGCCACTACCGGTGCGGCACGCGATCATGAGCCCCGACATCGGTCGTCCTAAATGGCCCTTGGCTGATCGGGCCAATACTATTTGGAATCCCTCTATAGTTGGGCGGCTTGTTAGCCATGTCTCCTGGAGACATATGATATCATATTCTCCAAGGTTGACGTCTCCTGGTACCATTAGATGCGAGTGCCCCCTTGTATTGCACGAGCATATTTTTAGTTTATGATACGGGTCTTCTTCTTGTCGTGTTGCTGTGGGGTTGTGCTCTTTGTGGATGGATTGCTATTTTTTCCGATGCATTGGGAAGGCTTTTGGTAACCAGGCGCAAATCCCTTGTTTGTTGTCTACATGTTGGGACGTATCCATTGATGTGGAGCTGATTTGCACTGTTTGTAAGATGGTCTTTTTTATTGCGCTGGGTTTGCCCTGTGAGTACTGTTTCCTGTCTCCTCGGTGGTCGCTAGCATGACTCATGTTTTTCGGATTATCCATCTTCTTGGTTTTGTCTTTGCTCTTTCGCCGTTCATATGTTTTGTTAGAAGAGTCTAGGTCCTTATGTTGGTTTTTTCGGTGCACACTGACTTTCCTGCCTTTGTTCAGAATTGTTCCGATTGTTTCTGTTGTTGTTGTTTGTGCGTGTAGTACAGATGTTGTTATTTCCACTCATTCTATTGCTCTCTTTTTTTGTATGTTTTTCTTGATGTGTTGTGGCTTCTAGATTGAAGCCAAGGCTGTAAAATTTGTGCTTGCTTTTATAAATCTGATTGTAAATTGTAGAGGATCCAATATATATAAGTGTTTCCACTTTGTACCGGTCGTGCCAGGGCTCAACAATGAGTAGATCTTCTGTCTTTATATCTCTCAATTTGGGAATTTGGTGTAGGATCGACATGACTGTTCTTCTGTTTAGAGTGAGTTCATCCTTGTTACTAGATCGTTGCGACATTTGTATAATCCCCTTTGCCTTAGTGCACTTGTCGTTGTGTCTCCCGTGAGTGTCTGTTCTTGATCTGTAGTTAACTTTTTTACTGACTCTGTCTGGTTCATATCTGGACCTTGTTTGAGCATTGGGATCATTTTTTAGTGTGCCGTCAGATTTCGTGTTTTCTTTTTCTTTGGAGTTGGTTTTTCATTTTGAGATTCATGACGTTTAGCTTCCGATTCTCGCAGTTGTTTGGGATTGTGAACTTGAGTCCCTTTATGAAGACTTGGAATCTGTCTTTTGTTTTGAGAAGTGTTGCGTTGTACTTCTGGTTCTTGAGATTGTTTGGGAGAATGGGCTTGCGCCTTCTTGATTTTGTCTTGAAATATTTCATGGGATAGACGGTTACGTCTTTCTTCTAAAGTTTCGAAATCTCGAATGAAGTGCACTGTGTTTTTTTACTTTTTGATTTTGATGGTGTTTCGCTATCAGACGATGATGTTTGTGTCTTGTCTTTCGCGCTTGGTGCAGATGTTGTGACTAGCGATGTGTCATCATCTGAATAGACACAGACGTTCATTAGAATGTCATCTTTTAGCAGATCCGCTGATAAAGTGGACGAGTCAGTTTCCGGCTGCTTGGAGTTAGAGTGGATGACTTTACTGCATATAGGATGTGGAATAATGCTACTGTGTGAAATACTCGTGGGTTGAGCTTGTGCCTGTATGTTGGATGACTGTTTTGGTTGGTCAGCGTTATCGTAGATAGTAGTGTTGCTGTGGATCTTAGGTTCCTTGGTCTTGGAATTGGCTTTGCCAAAAATTAGATATGCCATCTCTGGAGACTCAGTTGCTGTCTTGGAGTTTGCGGTTTTTTTGTCTACG
The DNA here is from genome assembly GCF_040938575.1 of Ambystoma mexicanum. Lineage (NCBI taxonomy): Eukaryota > Metazoa > Chordata > Amphibia > Caudata > Ambystomatidae > Ambystoma > Ambystoma mexicanum. The sequence continues at coordinate 1,184,254,685 of NC_090934.1, forward strand.
ACTAATACCACCGAGGATGTACTGGGATTAGAGGCTGAATTAGGTGTTGTTTAATTTTCAATTCCTGGTTTTGTGAGATTCTGTACCGGCACAGGTATCAGTTTGTTGTCTATAGTTAAATCGATGATTGGTACCATTTGGGAACCTGAGTCTTTGCTTGCTGCTGTGGTGAGAGACTTGTTGTCGTGTGCAGCTTGTTTTGTCATTTTTGTTATGATTTTCTCTATTAGATGGTTCGCCAATGTGTCCAGTCTGTTGTCATGAGCATTTTGCTCGTCGTTTGCTACAATGAAGGCCTCCAGGTGAATTACTTTGGTTAAGATCGTGTTTATCATGGATTGTTGATCTTTTGCGGTGTCATTGATCGCCTCGTAAAGTTTACAGAAAGGAGCTAAGGAAATCGTGATGGCGGACATTATGCTCAACAAGTCTGATTTTTTGGTTGGTGTTTCAGGAATGAGGAGAACAGGTTGCGCAGAGTGGTCCTTTCCCGGGGTGTGAAGTTGATCGCTAGATCTTCGTCTGGGCGTTTGGCACTGGTTAGTGTGACTATGTAGTTTATGAATTGAACTGTGTCCAGGTGGCTCTATGGCATTTTTCCTTTTGTCAAGGGTCCTGGCCTGCACTTTTTCTTCTTCCCATCGTGGTCTTCCAGCGAGTGAATTTATAATGTTGGAGACTTTCACTGCATGCAGCTTATCTTCAAGCAGTGGTGTTGAAATTGCCAGACCACTATGGATATCTTCGTCAGGGCAGGAGCCTACATTGTGTTGTTTGTCATATGACTGCAAGGGACCGCCGGGCTGTGGGAAGGTTAGATCTTAGGTTTCGGTTGCTGGCCGGGACATCTCTGCGGCTGGTTCTAAGTTAATTATGGCTTCTGTTAGTACAATCCGCCCTTCTTTGAAGCTTTCCTTATTGCAGTTGTGATTATTAACAGCTTTGCCATTTATCGCTGTCTTTGCCGAAATCTGTTGTTGCAGCAAGACTAGATGGGTTTCTTGAACAATTTTGCTGTTGTGCTTAAGGGGCGAGGTCGTTCCTGGCCTCGCTTCTGGCGAGGTCGCACACAGTGCAACCAAAGGAGTGGTTTATACTGTTTCCAGAAGAACTTGAGTTGCAGTTTTTCTGTCGTCAATTTTGCGTTGTTTATAGCAAGGGAAATTTCCCTTGACAGCGGCAAGCATTTCATCATCAGTGAGTTCTCTGTAGTCTTTGTTTTTTGTTAATAGCTGGCTTTTGAAAAAATCAGTTAGTATCCGCATTGTGGTTGGTTTTGTTGTAGTACTAAGACTTGTTGTGGTGATCGCCCTGCCTTTTTTGTTTTGTGATTGTAATTTTTTTCGCCCACTGTTTTTTTACCTGGCAAGGTCCATTTCTTTTTTTGTTTGCTTTCCTAGGTCTTGCAGACTGTCCACTGTTCTCTCTAGATCTCTTTTTGGTGTTGTGAGTTGGGGTTGCCTCTGACGGATGAAGTTCTATCACTGCCAGATCAGGTGTGATAGTCTTTAGCTCTGGCAAGCCGTCTGCTGAGGCGTGTACTTGTGCAGCTGTGATTGACACGGAGCTTGGCTCCGCACGCTACCTTTCTGGAGCCGTCACAATGTCGACTTCGCCCACCACCACACGCTCATGGACATGCACAGCCTCCGCATCAGATCGCTTAGTTGACAGGGGTACTGGATTGTCCACCTCTGTGCATCTGCTTAGCCCCTGCGATGAGACCATTGCAGGCCGCTAACCGGCCGGTTCGACGTATCCAGCATCGGCATGCTCCGCCCTCCCTCCGGAAGGCGTTAGTGGGGCGGCTTTAGAGTCATCCTGCCGCGGCGGCGAGTTCTCTACACTAGGGACTCGGCCGTGTAGCAGCGCCGGCATGGAGCTCGCGTCCATCCCCGGAATTTCCAGGTAGGTGGGGAGGGCATAAGGGAGGGCATGTGTTTCTATTTGAGGTAGCAGTTAGGCCTAACTAACTGTATGCCGCTCGGCTGATTGTAATACCGAGCAGATTTGCTGCTGGTTTGAAGAGTTTGCTTGGTGCTTAGCATGCATATACTCTTTTCGTTCGGAGGATTACTGTATGTATTGCCTCCATCAGGTTTCGAACGGGAGCTTCTGAGGCAGCGCCCATCCTCTTCCTCGAGCCCCAAATTGCCTGACATAGTTCTTGTGGATTTAGACGTCATTTACTTGGGGCGTAGTGTGTTTCTCTGTGTGATTGTGCGCGCTGGTGTTTGTAAGTGGGCAGATCGGCGATTGAACAGACTCACACGTTCAAATTCCACTTACCGTGGTCGATTGTATGTTGATTGTATGTCACCGGGTGGAGGGTGGCGCGTGGTCCTGCCACTGTAGTAAGGAGGGCACCTCCGTCCTCCGTCCTCCGGCACCCGACGGACCACGACAGACCACTTGTCGCCCACTTTCCGCACGTGCTCCGCGCTGTAAATGCCTTGATATAGTCTCTGTTGGACTCTGCAGGTCAGAGTCTCCGCCTCCTCAACAATGGAAGTGGTAAGCAGACTGTCCAAGACTCCACGACAGACCACTTGTGACCCACTTTCCACTGCTCAATGCAGTACAACTACCCGTGTTTGTTCACAAGCTGAGACTCTGAAGGGTACTCGGAAACTGCGATCCATTCAATGGCTCCAAAAAGAAAATCTCTGTGTTGTTCTCCAGGTTTAATTTTATTTGATTATTAACATCCCGACATGTTGTTTGGTTTAGATGTGAGGGCAAGCATAGATTTTGGACACAGACATACTGTTAAGTTGGACTCTTTGACTCAGACTTTCCTTACTTTCGTACAGGTAGAAAATTCCCACCTTAGCATAGGGCAAGTTAGGCCTTCTACCATCCTGACAGTAATTAATTACTTTGTTTTGAATCTTGAATCAGTTGTCTGTGTCGTACTTCATGATTCCTTCACAATACTCAGTTTGTTCATTCTATGGACTGGCCTCAAACGTACTGTGCAGCTGAGAGGCAAGACAGTACCACGCGCACTCATTCCCCGTAGCCTAATTCTTTTATGAACCCTTGCTGGCATCCTGACTTTGGAAACCATATCTTTGCCACAGCATAAGAGACCAGGAGTGGAATAAAGGGGCACAGACTCACAAGCATAGCTCTCAAGTGTGTTAATTCCATAGTTGAGCATGTTGTCCAGTCTTGGTTTTACTCTTTGCATTCTGGACCTTGGAGCATATTTTCCCCATTTTAAGTTCATACCTTCAAGAATACAAAGACAAAGGGAAAGTCTGGGGGACTTGACATGCATGCCATGGGCAAGCTGGGGTGCCCTGTACACGATTGTCATTGGTGTTTTAAGCTAAACATTCTGATCTAACTGTAAACACTGTTTAAATTAAGTGATGCACATGTGTCATTAAAGAAATGAAGAAAGGTGACAGCTGTTCGTTTTAAGGAGTGCTTCTGATCTGCCCCTAAAAAACCTGTGTGTATCCAAAAAAGTAAAATACTTTGAAGCAACAATATCTCTGAGAGGTGCAGTGTTATATCATTTATGTAGTCTTGATACAGAGTTTGGATAGGAATTGACTGAGCACTGCTTGATAATGTGTTTGATTATTTAAATTGTATGCTTTAGTGTATGGAGCACTGCAGTAGTAAGCCATCTGAGGCACACGGGAGGTATAGTTATAAGGCAATTGATAAACCTAAAGTGTCCTCTATGTGCTGTGTGCTCCCCAAAAGGTCAATTCAAATTCTAACAGCCATAATGTGTGTATTATAAACACTAAGACAATTTTACATATAGTGATTTGATTTTTTATTTCCCATATCAAACTGTGCCGATCAATGAGGAAAACAGATCCATCCATAATATTAAAACATACCCAGACCAAAGCATTTCGGACAGTGTCCATCTTCAGGGCCAAATCTGTGTCCTCCTGCACATCTATCTAAAAATCACCATCAACAACTACACCATAGGAACCAACAGCCAGTAAAAGCTAGTCAAAGCCAGGCAGAGCCAGTAGTGGCCCTAATGTATGACACGCAGGCCTTTCACAACCATCCTGTCTGGGTAGAAACTGACGCTTGCACAATTTGACATGTGAAATAAGAAAACAAATCAACATATATCAAATTGTCTTAGTGTATATAATACACAAATTATGACTGTTAGAATGGGAATTGAGGGTCTAATGACTGTGGGCCTCATTACACGTTGTGCGGTAAGGGACTAACGTTACCGGTAAGGGAATACCGGTATCGTTAAATACCCAGGCCAATTACAACCCGGGTTACTGCTATTAGAGGCACCGCTAAGTACGGTGCCACTAATAGCGGCTAGTTCGCGGGCGCATCCCGTAAATAGCGGCATGGCGCTAATAGCACACCATCACAAGCCATGCGGACATGCTAATAGCGGCATGGTAAAGCCCCAAAAACCCCTTACCGGCATGGCGCTAATACCGGCATTGCGAACCACCCGTTAAGAGAACTTAGCAGTGTTCCCACCTGCCACAGGTGGACACAATCAGCACAGGTGGAGGCAATGGAGACTGTGGCAGCACAAAAGGAGCACACCACACCCCTTCACACACCCCTTCCCACACCAAGATGGTTCCAATACTAGCAGCATTACATAGGCTGGAGGACATGATTGCAGTGCAGCAGCAACAACAACAGGCAGCACAGAGGAGACGCAGGAGGAGGAGGAGGGCAAGCATGCACCACCAGGGCACCTAGTAATACCACAGAGGCTGCCACCAATCGCCAGGATCCGAGCCAGTCCATTTAACCTAACCCCTGAGCAGATACACACCCTGTACCGTCTGGACCGGGATACCATCACCAGCATCGTGGACATGATACATGACGACATTGTCAGCCTCATAGACATCTCAACTGCCATCCCCCCTCTACTGAAGATGGTGACTGTGCTCCACTTCCTGGCCACAGGCACCTACCAGCATACAGTGAGGCAGATGCATGGCATCTCACAACCAGTATTCTCACGCACGCTGAACCAGGTTCTCAATGCTCTCCTGAAGCATGCACGTGAACACATATTCCTGCCACGGACTGCCCAGGAGATCGCAAACACCAAAGTTAGCTTCTATTCACTGGCAGGCATCCCAATTTGCATCGGGGCCATCAACTGTACCCATGTGGAATTGGTGGTCCCACATCACAATGAAGTAGTCTACCGAAACAGAAAGCAATTCCACTCTATCAATGTCCAAATGGTATGTGACGCAAACAAGATAATCACACATTGTTGTGCCTGATTTCCTGGATCAACCCATGATTCAATGGTCCTGCGGAACTCACCCATACCACGCTACATGGAGCGACAAGCCAGACAACGTTTGTGGCTACTTGGTGAGTAGCAGGGCAAGCACGTGGCAGTGTGATTGGGGGGGGGAGATACATACTCCAACTGGGTGTGATTGGGGGGGAGAGATACATACTCCAACTGGGTGTGATGGGGGGAGATACATACTCCACCTGGGTGTGATTGGGGGGGGAGAGATACATACTCCAACTGGGTGTGATTGGGGGGGGAGAGATACATACTCCAACTGGGTGTGATTGGGGGGGAGAGATACATACTCTAACTGGGTGTGATTGGGGGGTGAGAGATACATACTGTCATGATGCCTACCCCGGCATCCGGATCAAGCCCATCAGCCCCGGGAGCAAGCATCCAGACATTTACAAAAACCCCAGCAGCCCCAGCTAGGGGCTGTCTGGGTTCAGTCCTGGTGCCGTAGGCACCAGGCTCATAATAAAAATCACTCCTGGCGCCATAGACGCCAGGCTCATAGACATTACTTACCTCATGCAGACCATGCTGCAAATAAATCCAAGCCAACGTAAGGCCTGGATGGGACTATTTTACTACAGGGACTATTTTTTACTCGGGTGTGGTCCTGGGGAACTTCTTTCCTGGGACTACTTTGGAGGCTATTTAAACCACACCCGAACAGCAGCACATGCTTCGTGTTATTCTGCATCCAGCAGCGTGACTCTCACCGCGCCTGCAGCCAGCATCCAGTCTTCTGCCACGCCCGCCTCGAATCCGGAGCTCCTAGAATAAAGAGGAAGAAAAGGACATGGTTAGAAAACAAACTTATTTCAAATTCCTCAACTGATTCCGGATCCATTTCATCTCCCGACCTGGAAAGTACATCAGTCCTGCACGCGTCGCTTCGCCAGCTCCAGCACGGCGCCATACTCACCAGTTCTCACAGCATCTTCGATCCGGCACTGTCTCCATCATTTCCTCGCCGTACTCCGGCACCTAGGGGCACAAGAATAACAAGGTGAGCCAAGGGAATCAACAAATACCTCTTACCACCATAGACTTACCCGATTTACCACCGGGGGTATTATTCTCCATATCTTCATATACCGCATCTGTAAAAAGGGAGAAAAACAACACGTTAACGCATGCAATAGTTACCGGACAGCGTTGGGTAACACAGACTCTTACCTGAACGCCAGCAGCAGCTACGAGACCTTCTTCTCACGAACTCAGTTGCAACTTAAGGAAGGAAGGGGACAAGAGTGAACATCGGGCACATTGAACTCTTTGAACTTGATACTTACCAATCCCGCCTGGGACTTCAGAGTCAATGCTTACTGGAACTTTCCCAACGCCTTCAAACCAGTAAAGTAACTGGTATCTACGCGCCCCTGCAAGACACGCAGGATGGAGAGCTCATCTTTTACAAACATAAGGTGAGGTTACTAAGGGGATATCGGAGGTGATTAGTGGGGGAGAGCGAGGAAAATACTTCTTCGGGTCCAGCAGACAAGACTAGGCGGGCCAGTCCAGACAGTCATCTTTGCACTACCCATCACGTTGACGGAGACCGCAGCTGTCCGGGTCCGATCGACACCCCTGTGGGGTCCAGGTGAGCGTAACAGAACACAAAGCCTTTCTAAAAATACCCACCCGGGTGTTATGGAAACCTCAGAAACCGACCAACGGGCCCAATTATTGGGGGACCTTAGGGCGGAAGTACATGCCGCTCACCAAGAGACTAATGCCCTCAGGAGAGAACTGATTGTCTTAAAGTAACGCACTGATGATCTGGCTAGGCAACTACTGCAAAACCAAGCTGGGCAAACGCCCCTACCTGGATATGGGGGAAAACCAACCCCCGTTTCATCAAGCAATCCTGTGCAAGTGGTTTTACCAGGAAATATTCTGTTAGCTCCACCCGAACGCTTTGCTGGGGACCCCAAAAGGTTCGCCGTGTTTATGAACCAATGCCGCTTGTACTTTTTATGCAGACCAGGAGCCTTTCCAAATGACCAAGCCAAAGTAGCCTTTGTATTGTCATATCTTAGTGGCAGCGCAGGGGATTGGTCCATTCCGTTAGTCAACCAGGATGATCCTCTTCTCCGGGATTTTCAGGGTTTTCAAAGGAGCATGGAAAAACTATTCGCCAGACACTCACAGGGTCAAGCCCTGGACAACAAACTTTTATCCTTACGACAGGGTAACCAGGATCTGCTAACCTATATTGCAACCTTCAATAGGTTGTTGGTGGAAACCGGGTGGCCGGAGGAAAAACGAATTACATTGTTTCATCTTGGACTCCGGGGAGAACTCAAAGACGTCTTGGCTCAAGTTGTGAACCCACCTTAGGATTGCACAGAATTTATGGACTTAGTGGTCCAGCTAGACCACCGACTTCAGAACCGAAAGACTGATCGAGCTAAGTTCGAGAATCGGGTATTGGTTAAACCCAACGTTGCCCACAAAGGAACAGATGCATCTGAACCTATGCAGATCGGGGGGGTTAAAGGACCCTTAACTCAAAAGGAAAGAGAAAGAAGATGACAGATGCAGTTGTGTCTGTACTGTGGAACCTCAGGACATTTTCTACGGGATTGCCCTACAAAACCACCCAAGAAGGTGGTAGGAGTTGCTGATAAAAGCCACATAGAGCCTGATTCGGGAAACGACCACGTCCGACAAGCGTAGAGGTCCGCTTGCCGAGCTTAAAGAAGAACACTCAAACCTTGCATCTGATCATCCCAATGGTCATACTTGATCCCAGGCAGCCATCACGTATGCACGCAGATAGCGGGGCCGTAGGAAACTATATGGACCACGAATTGGTGTCAAGGATGAATCTACCTCTTTGCAAAAAGACCACTTCGGATGTCATCACCACAGTTGATGGAACTGAGATTGCCTCAGGGCCTGTAACTCATCCCACTACAGAGATGACACTGTTGAGTCAAGATGGGCATCGAGAGACTATTGTGTTTGATCTAATCAAAGCCCCACAGTTCCAGATAATACTGGGGATGCCATGGTTGGAAACACATAATCCTTGTATAGAATGGCGAGAGAAGAGAATAACCTTCCCGGATTGTGCACACACCTGTTACCCGGAGAAAACTTTGAACACAGGCCGGGCTACAGTCGTTAACCCAGTCGTGCAGTTACTTCAGGAATACCAAGAATTTCAGGATGTTTTTCAAAAAGAACAGGCCAATACATTACCTCCTCACAGATCATACGATTGTTAAATCGACCTCCTACCCGGTGCACAACCCCCATGCAGTAGAATCTACGCCCTCACGGAACCTGAAAATCTTCACCTACGGCAATACCTGGACCAATACCTTGCTAATGGCTTTATTCGTCCTTCCAAGTCTCCTGCATCCTCAGCTTTATTCTTCGTGCCAAAAAAGGAAGGTGTCCTTAGAACGTGCATAGATTACCGCGCATTAAATTAGATTACGGTAAAAAACTGATACCCATTGCCGCTGAACCGAATTACTAGACCAAGTAAAGGATGCTTGTATCTACACTAAGTTAAATCTCCGAGGGGCATATCATCTGGTACGTGTCAAGAAAGGTGACAAATGGCCTTTCGCACCAAGTACGGATTATTCGAATATCAGGTGATGCCCTTCGGGTTGTGCAATGCACCAGCAGCCTTCCAGTATTTTATGAACGATGTCCTTCGTGAACTCATTGACGTCTGTGTCGTCGTATACATAGATGATATTCTAGTGTACTCCTCCTCAGAATCAGACCATGTTAAGCACGTGCGTGCGGTCCTTGAGAAACTACGCCAGCACAAGTTATATGCAAAATTGGAAAAATGTGTTTTTCATGCTACGAAAGTTGAATTTCTTGGATTTATCCTGACTCCAAAGGGAGTCCGAATGGACTCTCGAAAGGTGGATGCAATTCTCAAGTGGCCATCACCCAGCTCAGTCAAAGGGGTACAAAGCATGCTCGGATTTGCAAATTTCTACCGCAGATTCATTCCGGACTTCACCCATGTTGTACACCACATCACAGCACTTTTGCGAAAAAACAAACGCTTCTTGTGGACCGAAGAGGCTGAAAATGCCTTCCAAGAGCTGAAAGCGAAATTCACATCAGCACCGGTCTTAAAGCATCCACGCCCTGAGCTTCCATACATAGTAGAAACTGATTCATCCAGTTTAGCCATGGGAGCTGTCTTGTCCCAGAAGGATCCTGAAACCGGTCAACTTCACCCAGTGGCATTTTGGTCCAGAAAGTTCTCAGCACCTGAGTTAAACTATGCGATTACCGACAAAGAGCTATTAGCTATCAAATCCGCCTTTAAGGCTTGGCGGCACTACCTTCTTGGTGCCAGACATACCATTACCGTAATCACTGATCACCGGAACCTGCAGTATTTAAAAACAGCTAAAAGCCCAATCATCGCGACAACTTCGATGGGCATTGTCCCGGGAGGATAGCTCAGCGGCAGCGTGCGTGTCTTGGAAGCAAGACGACATGAAGCAACACAGGTTCGATCCCCGGGTCCGCGCTTAGAAACCTCTGGTTGTTTAAGCGCGTTATAAATATGTAACTAAGACAAAAAAACTATTCCTGTAACAGCGCCTCGATGTGTGAGCGCTTTATAAATGTAATTAATTAATTAATTGTTCTTTGCCGAATTCGATTTCGTGATCACTTATCGACCAGGCCGCAAAAATGGCAAAGCAGATGCCTTATCCCGAATAGGGATGGGAGAAGCATATGCAAACCCGGAACCGGTGCCAATAATTCCAGAGCAAAGAATTCTTGGCATAACTACTCAACAGACACTAGAAGATATTCATTCAAAAATCCAACAACTCTTCGATCCCGCAACCCTGCATGACTGGGTAAAGAAAGGCCCGGACTACTCAGTCGTCAATGACCTACCTTACTATCAAGGACGACTATTTCTACCACACAAGGAAATACAAGAACTAGTCATCTCCAATTACCATGACACCCTGATGGAAGGGCACCCAGGTATCGCAAAAACTGAAGCGAAAATTAAGAGACAGTTCTGGTGGCCCACTTGGCGAAAAGACGTAAAGTCATTTGTGATGTTTTTTCCAAGATGGCCCACTTTATTCCTTTAAAAGGATTACCTTCTTCTTCAATTTTGGCCAAGGAGTTCCTCGAAAACATTGTTCGAATACACGGATTTCCTTCCGTATTGGTCTCTGACCGAGGCAGTCAATTCATTTCACAATTTTGGAAGAAATGTTGTCAATTGTCGCAAATCGACGTGAGGTTATCAACCAGTCACCATCTCCAGACCGATGGTCAGATGGAGAGGACCAACCAGACCCTTCAACAGTACCTATGTTGCATGCTGCACCAGACCGAAAGCAATTGGAAGGATATTTTATGGATTTCCGAATATGCATACAATAACTCAGTACATTCTGGAACCGGACAAAGCCCCTTCTATACCATATACGGACATCACCCTCGAACCTCAGAACTCGATTCGCCTCAGCACTTAGAAATGCCTGCAGTTAGTCATTTACACTCTACTATTACACAAGCCTTTAAGGAGGCAACAGAACATTTAAAACAAGCGAAAGAGAAATATAAGAAAAATGCTGATCAACATAGAAGCGATGCTCCACAATGTCAGATTGGGGATCAAGTTTGGCTGGCTACAAAACACATACCTCTAAAAGGAACTCAGACTTTTAATCCTAGGTATTTGGGACTTTACACTATTAAGGCCATTATCAACCCGGTGGCCGTCAAGTTGGAATTACCCTCTAATATGCGGATCCATCCTGTCTTTCATGTTTCACTTCTGAAACCAGTTCAACCCGGAACAAGACTTGCCAAACCACCTGACCCCATCCTAATAGATGGAGAACCTGAATTCGAGGTAAAGAATATCCTGGACTCTAAGTTGGTTAAATCAAGACTTTTTTATTTAATCGACTGGAAAGGTTACGGACCACAGGAAAGGTCATGGGAGCCTAGTGACCACGTTCATGCACCTCGGTTGGTGAAGAAATTCCATCGGAACTTCCCAGACAAACCAGGGCCAAGGGGAAGAACAACTTTAGGAGGGGCCTTGGGGGGGAGTGCTGTCATGATGCCTACCCCCGGGCATCCGGATCAAGCCCATCAGCCCCAGGAGCAGGCATCCAGACATTTACAAAAACCCCAGCAGCCCCAGCTAGGGGCTGTCTGGGTTCAGTCCTGGCGCCATAGGCACCAGCCTCATAATAAAAATCACTCCTGGCGCCATAGGCGCCAGGCTCATAGACATTACTTACCTCATGCAGACCATGCTGCAAATAAATCCAAGCCAACGTGAGGCCTGGATGGGACTATTTTACTACAGGGACTATTTTTTACTCGGGTGTGGTCCTGGGGAACTTCTTTCCTGGGACTACTTTGGAGGCTATTTAAACCACGCCCGAACAGCAGCACATGCTTCGTGTTATTCTGAATCCAGCAGCGTGACTCTCACTGTGCCTGCAGCCAGCATCCAGTCTTCTGCCACGCCCGCGTGCCTGCAGCCAGCATCCAGTCTTCTGCCACGCCCGCCTCGAATCTGGAGCTCCTAGAATAAAGAGGAAGAAAAGGACAAGGTTAGAAAACAAACTTATTTCAAATTCCTCACCTGATTCCGGATCCATTTCATCTCCCGACCTAGAAAGTACATCAGTCCTGCACGCGTCGCTTCGCCAGCTCCAGCACGGCGCCATACTCACCAGTTCTCACAGCATCTTTCGATCTGGCACTGTCTCCATAATTTCTTCGCCGTACTCCGGCACCTAGGGGCACAAGAATAACAAGGTGAGCCAAGGGAATCAACAAATACCTCTTACCACCATAGACTTACCTGATTTACCACCGGCGGTATTATTCTCCATACCTTCATATGCCGCATCTGTAAAGAGGGAGAAAAACAACACGTTAGCGCATGCAATAGTTACCGGACAGCGTTGGGTAACACAGACTCCTACCTGAACGCCAGCAGCAGCTACGAGACCTTCTTCTCACGAACTCAGTTGCAACTTAAGGAAGGAAGGGGACAAGAGTGAACATCGGGCACATTGAACTCTTTGAACTTGATACTTACCAATCCCGCTTGGGACTTCAGAGTCAATGCTTACCAGAACTCTCCCAACGCCTTCAAACCAGTGAAGTAACTGGTATCTACGCGCCCCTGCAAGAAACGCAGGATGGAGAGCTCATCTTTTACAAACATAAGGTGAGGTTACTAAGGGGATATCGGAGGTGATTAGTGGGGGAGAGCGAGAACAGTTGGGAGGCCATCACTAAAACCCACAGGTGGCTAATCCCTGTCTCCACTTGCAGGAAAATACTTCTTCAGGTCCAGCAGACAAGACTAGGCGGGCCAGTCCAGACAGTCATCTCTGCACTACGCATCACGTTGACGGAGACCGCAGCTGTCTGGGTCCGATCGACACCCCTGTGGGGTCCAGGTGAGCGTAACACATACTCCAACTGGGTGTTGACAGTCGTCCGTAGGACAAATGGACATACAGATGTACGCCTATGTCCTTTAGGGAAAGCCACAATGTACTTGAGAAGAACCCACATGCAATTTGAAGCTGCACAACATTGAGAACAATCCAGGTTTCCAAATATTACACATCCATCCACATCCACATTGCACATCATGCCACACCACATAAAACACAAATCAGCAACATGGCGTCAAGATAGTAATACAGACTTAGCGCAGCACAACATCAATACAGCAATGCACCCTTGAATGCATGAATCACCCCTAGCCATAGCACTGAACCACACACCTACAGCACCACTGAAGTGATGCTTCACAGCATGGCATCATCGATGTCGGAATGGCAGTACACTAGCAGTGTAGTACCAAATTTGCCTAGCCCCAGGGACACCTAAGACCTGGCCTCACCCAGGACAAGTCAATTACTGTCGGAGGCATGAATCGGGCATGTCCACTTGCAGGGTCGAGATCACCTTTGCACATTGCAGTCACACAGATCGTCTGCATGCATGCTGGTAATCGCGGATTTCAATCACAATGCAAAGTCGATTTGTGTGATATCTACAGGCCGCACTTGAGGTGAACAGCAACAGGTCCCCATTCTTCCCCCCATACAGGTGATGCTGGCTATCTCCTGAAGAGGTGGCTCCTTACCCCTGTACGGAACCCACAGAACAGGCACGAAGAGGACTACAATCGTGCACATACCCGTACCCGCGTCGTGATTGAGCAGACATTTAGCCTTTTGAAGACACGGTTCAGGTGCATAAGCAGGTCAGGTGGGGCTCTCCTGTACGGCCATGAGAAGGTGGCCAAGATCACCATGGCATGTGTCATGCTGCACAATATGTGTATCAGACGGAATGTGCCACTGCCCCCTGACGTTGAAATGCAACCACCTGATGAGGATGATGATGGTGATGAGGACAGAGATGACGGGGATGCTGATCATGCAAGAGGCGATGCCCAGGAGGGACACGATGTGCGACAGCATCTGATCAACCAAAAATTATCTGAGACACATGGCTTAGCTCTGCAGGATGTATATGGGTATTAGTGCACTGGTGTCTGTGGTGAAGCGCACAATGGACCGTCACCAATAAAGTACACATACACAATGACGAAGTGCAAGCCTGTGTTTTAACTAGTCACCAGTGTATTAAGGTATAATGAGATGAAAAAGTGCATGTCCCCAACTATCCCACCACCCTTTCACCCACCCCTCCACCCACAACACTCCCGAAACACCCTTCCCCCCACAACACTCCAGAAACACCCTTTCCCCCCTCCCCCACAACACTCCCGAAACACCCTTTCACCCACCCCTCCACACACAACACTCCCGAAACACCCTTTCCCCCCTCCCCCCACAACACTCCTGAAACACCCTTTCCCCCCTCCCCCACAACACTCCCGAAACACCCTTTCCCCCATCCCCCAACACTCCCGAAATACCCTTTCCCCCCTCCCCCCACAACGACCCCATGTGTGCCTTGCACAATGTTGGTTTCCTGCTGCACACGTGCCAGCTAGACCCTGTTGCCCCTAATTCCCATTGCCACCACCACCATTAGGAGGTTGGGATGATGTGCGCCTCGTGGTGCGCATGGAGCGGCGGAGGAGGCTTGTCTGCCTTGAACTCGCAGATGATGAGGAGGCTGTCTGTCCCTGTGGTGGTGGTGGAAACTGGCGGTCCATCACGTCCGCTAGGCGCGTGAGGACCTGCCTCAGTTGGCCAATCTCCACGCACAGCCTGGTACAGGCTTCCATCGCCTCCCTCGACTGCCCAGCAGTCTCCATGATCTCCCCCCTGAGACGGGCAGCCTCTTCCACATGCTGCCCAACCAGCACTGTAATGTCCTCCTGGGGCTGCCTGATGGTGGCCAGGTCATGGCCACTGTGGTCAGCTCGTGGTGTGGCTGCTGCACCTACCTCTACGTCCCCGACATCAGGTGAGGCCACCGGTGGGCTCCAGCACCCTCCCGTGTTCTCCTCGCCAGACTGGCCATGGACTCTGGATCCTGGTGTTGGCCGTGGAGTTGCTTCTGGGCTTCCTGGGGGTGGGGGGTGCATTTGCATGGTGAACTGTATAGGGTCCTCCACACCTGACAGCGGCGCTGTGGCTGCTGCCTCACCAGTAGAACTTGTGGCAGCGGACGGTGGGCCCTCCCTGGGTGTAACTTGTGGTGGGGGCTTCACATCAGTGGGTGTGGCAATTGTTGCTGGCGTAGACTGCGGTATTGGTGCAGTGGCGCTCTTGTGATGTTTGCCCCTCTGCAGGGGCTCACTCCTCCCTGTGCCCCTTGATGTGGTGGGGGTGTCCACTGTCTCCTGCGCCTTGGGTTTTTTCTTGGCAGGGGGAGCCTGAGTCGCAGTGGCAGGTTCTTTGCTGTCTGTATGTGAGCCTGTGGGGGACAAAGAGTGGGATGGCATTGGTGATGGTTCAACATGCTTCATGCAGATTCAGTTCATCATGCTGTTCTGTGCATTGGGACTTCAATGGTGGGAATTCAGGTGATGGGGTTGTTGAGTGATTCATCCATGCATAGGTCTGTGTGGCACTTGTCTGTGGTGATGCGTGCATGTGTGTGTGTTGGGGTGTGACACTCACATGAGCAGGGTTGTGTACATGTATGATTGTGGCCGCATCCATGAGGTGAATCTGGGCTCACATTTGGGGGGTGCCTCAACATTCACAGTGCATTGTTTCATGTGTACACTCACCTCCATCTGATGTAGTGGCCACACCATGCTCCATGCTCCCGACTCCCTCGATTGATTAGACGCCAATCGTGCTGGTGCAGGTCTCCTCCCACTCCTTCAATTTAATTGGTGAATCAGCGCCACCTCCTGTGGCCATGGCCAGCTGGCGGTTCACAGACAGTATGCTGCGGACCCGGAGGCGGATATCGTCCCACCGCCTCCTGCACTACCTGACGGTGCGGGTGGTGGTGCCCACCGCACTCACTTTCAGGGCGACCTCTGCCCAGATGGCCTTTTTCTGGATCAGGGTCTCCCGCCGCATGTCGTTGGCAAATACCACATCAGAGTTTGCTGCAAGGGTCTCTGTCAGCATTATGAGTTTCTCGTTTGTAAACTTCTCTTTACGCTGGCAGATAATGTTTTTTTTATGGCCTTTGGCATGGTGAGGGGATCCTTGTGGCTTTGGGATGGCACAGTTGTCGATAAAGGTCCAGGGGGCAGAGGATGGCAATGGATTGTTTTTTTAAAGATGGCCGCCGTGCTCTTTCCCGTTCCTGTGCGATGACGCTATTTCCGGTTCCGCTATTTAACGGTGTCCACTAATAGCGGTGACCGCTATTTGCGTGCTGCAGGAGGTCGGAAGTGCTATCAGCGCTTTCGTCGGTGCCGCTAAGAGTTTTTTTGGGATCTTTAATGGCATGGCGGTAGGGTCATTACCGGCATGGCGCTATGCTCGTGTCCGCGTACTCGTAATGGTACGCAATTAGCGGCCTCTTGCCTAGGCGGACACGTTAATAGCGCCATGCCGGTAAATGCCGTTTTTTACCGCGTACCGTGTAATGAGGCCCTGTATCTTGATACAGAAACCATTAAAAAGGTACAACATAGTGTACATTGAGTACAAAAAGCCATGTTTGCAATAGCAGGATGAAAGGGCATTTAATTTTGCTTAATAAGGCAAATTCACATTAAAGTCCTGGTTGCTGCATGGCCGCCTTAGTCCTGCTGCAACCTGCTGTTGGTTCTGTGTCATTTCATCAATGGGTGAAATTTCAATGTGTTTTTTTCATAATATGTTTTACTGAAAAAACTCATCAAACCGATTTCTTTTTATTTTGGGGGGGTTCCCTCCCCAAGCCCCATCCCGTATTATTCTTTTACCTATTCCCGACCACCCCCACCCCTTATATATACTTTTCCAACCCCTGCCCCCTATATATTTCAATTAGTTATTTCGGTAAAATGTACTCGTGGGGCGGACATCGAAATTTCACCCATCGATGAAAGAACGCTATACCCCTGGAGTGACTCACAGTGGCGGCAGGGGTGGCTCTGACTCCTTTATCTTTCACATCTTGCTCAATATCTTTCCTTCTCACTGCCCTACCTTATTTCCAAATTGTATATGGTTTTACCACCCATACAATACATACAAATTCAATTACATAAAACTGGGGGGGGTTGGGTTCCTCAAAAGAGGAACTAAAATTGAAGTTAAAATCCAGCATGGTGATGCTTCAAATGCCCCTGTTCGAAATGCACATTTTATTGTTTCATTCCATTGCATCTATGTCACAAATACAGAACCAGATGCCAGTTACTTATATCAGGTATTCCTAAACAAAGTCCCCTACTCTAATAGCATCGCTTCTCTGTCTTGATCCTGCTGTTGCTGCCAGACACTACATCTGTACATCTCTCTTTCTCTCGGCCTTTGTGTCTCTGTCTCTCGTTAAACCATCTTCCTCATTTTCTTGTCAGTAATATGGCTCTGTCGCCCCGGTCTAATGTTTTCTGTTGTGGTCTCTCTCCATTTAATGTTAAAGGACATTTATACCACGCACTATCACCACCGGAGTGGTCCCCTGGCGCTCTGGCGGCTCTGAAAAAGGATGGGAGGGGGGGGTTAGTGGGAGGAAGCTGGAAAAGTGCAAGAGAGCAGTGATGTGCTGTTGGCGGCCTCAGCCCGGTGTGTCCGTTGGCTGGAAATGGGGTGTTTGCGGCCGGCAGTCGTTGTGTACTGTTGTGCAAGTCTATGTGTGTTTTTGTTTTGTTGTTGCAGTGTAGTGAAGTTTGTGCGGTTTGTTGTGCTGTAGGTTTGTGGTTGTGTTTGGTTTGGAGTTTGAGAGGTGTATGCAGAGGGGGAAAATTGTTAGTGGAATTGGTTAGCAATTGGCATATCTATCCTGAATTGAGGCGCCAGTCTTCTGTAATCTCCCCAGCTGGGGTTCGGGAGCATCCCTGTGCCTCTGTCCTGATCTGGGACGTCCGGCCTTCAAGGTCCCTTTCACATCTGGTCCCCTCCTCCCCCAGCCTCCCTCACAGCCCTACCTGTTTTCCCTTCCCGCTCATACGGCCAGTGCACCTGCCAGTGTCCACAGCTCAGCTAATGTGGTGATTGCTAATATCCCGACAGTTCTACAACACTGTGGTCCCTCGTGGTAACTATGGGGCGAGTGCGGGTGTAGGGTGGGATTAGGGTGGGATTATTCACTACGTCTCCCTGGGTGTCTCCCTGGGTGTCGCCTGTGTTCCACTCTACCCGGCGTCACTCGTCCAGGTGGCATGGATGCTTCCTAGTCGGTTCTGGGAGTTTTCCGTGTCCACTCCAGTTTAGTCATCCCTTTTTTTCTTACCGTTTCGGTTTTTAGTTTGAGTCTGTGGTGTTGAAGAGCCAGGTTTTTAGTAATTTCCGAAAATTTTAGGTGATCTTTGGTGTTTCTTATTTCTTTTGGGATGTTGTTCCAGGTTTTTGCAGCTAAGTGGTAGAAGGAGGTGCCTCCAAGTTGTTTTGGAGGTATGGTTTTGGTTCCAGGCGGATTTCGTTGCTAGACCTGAGGAGTCTTGATGGCTTGTAGATTGTTATTTTCTTTTGTAGGAATTCTTCTCCTTGTCCACTGATTGCCCTGTGCGTTATGCACATTGTTTTGAAGGTGATGCAATGTTTTACTGAGAGCCAGTGTAGTGTCTTTAGGGCAGGAGTGATGTGTTCTCTTCTTGATAGTTTGAGGAGTAGTCTGGCTGCAGTATTTTGGATCTGTTGTAGTTTCTTCAGGAGGTATTCTAGTATTCCAAGATAGAGACTGTTTGCATAGTCCATTTTTAACTTGACGGGGGCAACGATAGTGAGTTTTTTGTGCGTGAATGAGAGGAATGGTAGGATTCTTCTTGCCGTGTGGAGGAGGAGAAAACATTGCTTGACTGTTGCATTTATTTGTGGTTCTAAGGTTAGGGTGTTGTCAGGACTCCCAGATTTTTTTAATACCTTAGATGGTGATGGTGCGGATCCCATTTCCATTGGCCACGGGATGGCGGTTTCGTTCTCTTGGTCTTTGGATATGATCATGATTTGTGTCTTACCTGGGTTGATTTTCAGGTTGTTGGTAGTCATCCAGTTGAAGACTTCTTTTAGACAGTCGATTAGGGTTGAATGATCGGCTTGGGTGTCTTTGATTTTGTAGATGATTTGAGTATCATCTGTGCAGTTGTAGCATGTAATGTTGTATTTTTTGAAGATTCTGATAACTGGGGTCTGGTAGATGTTGAAGTACAGTGGTGATAGAGAGGATCCTTGTAGCACTCCACAGTCATTAACTCTTGGAGTGGATCTGAAGGGTTTAATCCATAGGGTTTATGTTCTGTCTGCTTGGAATGATTTAGTCCAGAGTAGTGCTGTGTCTGTTATGTCTTCTAGTCTTTTGGCTAGGGTGTCATGTCTAACTGTGTCAAAGGCTGCTGAGAGGTCGAGTAGAATAAGGGCTGAGGTTGTGTTTGAGTCTGCGTTAGTTTTTTGGTCGTCCCAGATTGATAGTAGTGCTGTTTCTGTTCCTCTTGCGGGTCTGAAACCGACTTGAGCTTGGTCTAGCAGGTGGGGTTTTTCCACATGTTCTTGGGTTAGTTTATATACGTAGGTTTCCAGGAGTTTTGCCGGGTAGGGAATGTTTGAAATCGGCCTGTAGTTGGAGAGGTCTTCCACGTCACCACTTGTGTTTTTCAGAAGTGGTTTGATATATGCCGATTTGAAGGTCCTCGGTACCGTTCCTGTTGCTAGTGATAGGTTCAGAAGGTTTCTGTAGTATTCTGCTCGCGTTCCTTGTGTGAGGATCGATTTGTAGATGTCTGGGGGACAGGGATCCATGGGTGATCCAGCTTTCTTGCTGTGTTTTACCAGCATTGCGAATGCCTCTGCTGATATTTCAGGGAAGTTTTTGAGTTTGTGCTGCAGTTCTGTGACAGGTTTGCTTGGTAGTATGCTGCGGTTGGTTGGTATGTTTTGTATGGTTTGTCGGATGTCATCGATTTTTTTCTTGAAGTGGTCTGCCAGGTCGTTGCATAGTTTCTCTGAGGGGTTTGGGGTGTTGTCACAGCCTGGTGGGTTTCTCATCTCTTTAATGATGTTAAACATTTCTTTTTGTGTGTTAGTGGCATAGGTGATTCTGTCATCGTAATGCCTTCTCTTCGCCTTCTTGTATGCGCGGATTTGTTTCTGGAACAGTGTTTTTTTGTCTGGGTTGTATTCTTTCCTCCATTCCAGTTGCATCTTTTTGTTTTCCTTTTTCATGGTGCTTAATAGTGGGGTGAACCATTTTGCCATTGCTCTTTTTTTAGATGGGGTGAATGATTTATCTGGAATGATCTTGTCCATTGTGTCTGCAATCCATTTGTGTAGTAGCTCCGCTTTCCCGTCTAGGTCTGCTAGCTCTAGTTCTGTAGTTGAGGGTTTGGTTGACTCCAGTTGTTCGAATAGGTTGCTTTCTTTGACGTGTTTCCAGTTTCTTTTTGTGGTGGTTGTGAGTATATGAGGTTGGATGCAGAGGCAGAGTGATCACGAATGGGATAATGAGATGGTCGGTCCACAGTATTTGTATTGGCGGTGCCGTGGTGATTAGTTTTTCCTTGGCGAAAAATGCGTCAAGGGTGTGTCCTGCCAAGTGTGTTGCCCCTTTGACTAGTTGTCGTAGTTTCATGGTAGTGAGTTGTTCAATCAGTGAGTTTTGGGAGTTGGCGTGACTGTCTTCAAACCAGATGTTGAAGTCCACCAGGATGATTAGGTGTTCGTGGTTGATGGCTATGTTGGTGATGGCTTCTATGAAGTTGTCGACGAAGGTTGCATCATAAGTCGGTGGTCTGTACACCAGGATGAATGTGGCATTGGTTTTTGGGCTTGCTGTTAGGTGTATTACCATGGTTTCACAGTTGAGGATGTTGAGCGGTTCATCTGTTTTTATTTTCAGGTGTCCTTTGAATGCTATTGCGATGCTTCCTCCTTTTTTGTTTTTCCGGTTTATTTGAAGCCATTTGAAGTTGGTTGGAAAGCAGCTTTGGAGTGTGATTTTGTAGTTGTCGTCCAGCCATGTTTCTGTGATGAACAGGATGTCAATGCCGTTGTCATTGAGTAAGTTGAAGATCTCTGTTGAGTGTTTTGACATGGATCTTGCGTTAATAAGATTGCAGTGGAGTTTGGAGGTGTTGTTTGGTTTGTACTTTCTTGTTGAGGTCATCTTCTGATCGGTGTTGGGGTTTCCTTCCTGGCCGATCTCTTGTTGGGGTGTAAGTTTTGGGGTGTCAGTGTCTTCGAAGAGTTCTTCTAGGTTCTGTCTCAGGTTTTTTTCTTCATCGGCTTCGTCTTCCATGAGTTGTGGTTGTCAATTGGAAGTTCTTCTTGCTTTGGTGATGTAAGGTGTTATCGCATCTGTCGTGTGTTTGTTGTTTCTTGTGTTGTTCCTCCTTCTTTTGCGCATTTGTGTTGGGTTGTTTGATGTTGCTGCTTCTAGCGTTGGGGTGGTTTGCTCTGGTGACCCATTGTAAGGAGTTAAGTAGAGCGTTTTGTCTCTTCCCTCAGTGTTTGTTCGCTCCTTGTTCCTGACTGCGGGGGTGCGTTCTGTAGTTGTGGATCTTTGTTGTCGTTCCGGAGTGTTTGTTCTTTCTTCTATTTTTCTTTCCCTCGGAATGGCTCATTTGCACGGCATTATAAGATAGAGAGTTATTTTTATTTTAATATTTATTTTTTTGCTGATGTCCAGTCAGTTCTACTTCGGTTTGGTTGTCTAGTGGTGTAGTAATGAGTGTGCAGGGCTGTCCGCTAACAGTTAGGGCTCTGTCTGTAGGTGGTATTTCCGGCGGAAGTTGCCAACTCGTTCATTCGCTGTCTTGAGAGGGGTAGGTGAGGTGGTTGTGGCTTATATAGTTAAGTGTTATTGGTGGCTCTCTTTGGTATCCATCTACCTATAGGCGGTTTACTGCAGTAAATAAGCAGTGTGGGTTTAAGAAGGATATCTACTAGTTGACGGGTGATTTAGAGGGGCGCAGCGAGGACTTACGCCTTATGAGGCATGAGCCCCTAATCGGGGTGTCGCTCCACAGTAATACGCTGTTGGGTTCTGTCTCACCGTAGGAGTGAGTTGATCAACTTATCTAGAGGTCTATCAATGAGATCTATCGATAAGATTTGAATATCGTACTATGCAGCCTGCAAATAGAACCCCTACTAAACTTGAGAGACCTGTATAGTGGTAGAGAGGCCTATCAATGCAATCTAAAATATCATCCCATGCAATATTTACCCAGGACCCCTATTAAAGTTGAGAGACCTGTATAGTGGGAGAGAGGCCTATCAATGCAGTTTAAATATCAGACAATGCAGAATGTACCCAGAACCCCTATTAAATTCGAGAGATCTTTATATTGGGAGAGAGGCCTATCAATGCAATAGGAATATCACACAATGCAGCGAGTACCCAAAACCCCTATTAAATTTGAAAGGCCTGTATAGTGGGAGAGAGGCCTATCAATACAATAAGAATATCACACAATGCAGTATGTCCCCAGAACCCCTATTAAATTTGAGAGACCTGTATAGTGGGAGAGAGGCCTATCAAAGCAATATGAATATCACTGAATGCAGTATGTACCCAGAACCCCTATTACATTTGAGAGACCTGTATAGTGGGAGAGAGGCCGATAAGTGCAGTTTAAATTTCACACAATGCAGTATGTACCCAGAACCCCTATTAAATTCGAAAGACCTGCATAGTGGGAGAGAGACCTATCAATGCAATAAGAATATCACGCAATGCAGTATGTACCCAGAACCCCTATTAAATTCGAGAGATCTATATAGTGGGAGTTTCATGAATCGCAGGGTGCGCCCCTTTTGGGCCTCATGGTCCCTGTCACAACAGGTTTATACACATTAATACTTCCAATATGGCCGTCCAATGCATTCCTTTCTCGTGCCATGCGTTGGACGTAACCTTTCTCTATTTCTAGACCACGCCTTCAGCGGCTCCGCGCGTCTCAATGCTATTGCGAAGTAGCGACCAGACGTGTGCTCCGTAGTTCACGGTTCTTCTCCTTTCCACTCTGCTTTCCCTTCCTTGAACCCCCCCTTCTTCTTACCTCCTGGATTCGTGTTCTAGCGAACTTACTTTGCCTCCTGGATTCCTGGATTCGGCCTCCTGGAAAACTGAACGCATTCTGGATTCGGCAGAGACACGGGCCGCCTTCTTCAAAACCCGTTCCATCCGAAAGAAGGCAGCATCCAAGGACGCCGGTAAAGAACGGATTCAGGTGAGAAGGGGGGAACTCCTTGACAGGGAAAGAGGTATATCAATGCAATAAGAATATCACACAATGCAGTATGTCCCCAGAACCCCTATTAAATTTGAGAGACCTGTATAGTGGGAGAGAGGCCTATCAATGCAATCTAAATATCACACAATGCAGCCTGGAGATATAACCCCTATTAAATTTGAGAGACCTGTATAGTGGGAGAGAGGTCTATCAATGCAATCTAAATATCACACAATGCAATATGTTTCCTGAACCCCTATTAAATTTGAGAGACCTGTATAGTGGGGGAGAGGCCTATCAATGTAATCTAAATATCACACAATGCAATATGTACCCCGCACAGGTCTCTCGAATCTAATAGGGGTGCGGGGTCCAAAACTCCTTTGACATCTAATGTTGATGAGGAGTGTAATGTAGATAAAAGTGTGCAACAACAGAAGGTAAAACACTATGTTAGTCCTTTGGACTTCAAATTCCAGAAAGGTTTAGGCACTGGGACGAAGAAGAGGAGAAAAGAGTCAATCAAGATCAACAGTAGTGCCATTAGTAACATGCCGTCTAGTTGTTGTCCATTCATTCAGCTGCAGGGGACATTTAAATCAGAGAAACACCTGCAGAGGAAAAGAACGAGAAAGAGAAGGTGAAGGAGCTGATCGGGCTGCAGAATGCGCAGAGCAGGAAGTGGAGCTGCAGAGAAAGGCAGACGTGCGGAAGTGAACCAGGCTGAAGGAGAGAGGTGCTCCCGATCTGTCACTTGTCCATCCGACGTATCGGAATGGCGTTAGACTCAAAGGAGTCGGACAGGCTCCAGGGAGGTGCAGCGAGGGAGCTGGCAACCGTGTAGAAGTTATCCACGACGATGCGGGACCGGAGAGCAGCACCCATATCGGCGAGTGACCACAAAGCCGGCAGAGGACCTGGAAAGGGGTTTGACAAGCTGTGGAAGTCATACCCAAAGTAAAACTCTGCTGCTACACCGAACCACGAGTCAGAGATACCAGGAGATACCAGTGAGTTGGCCCTTTGATGGTGGTGACCCCGGGGCGTTACGACAGGTACGTGAACAATTAGGTAAAGTTTTGAATACCGCCAAATAGAATTAAAGAGGGAACAAGAGGGCAAACATTGTGCAATTCTCCTGACATGAGATGTCAGTTGGGGGAAACCTGGAACACGCATTGCCATAAGCCAAAAGACATTACAGACCGAATAAGAGGGCAAACACGGGGCACGTCTCCTGATAAGAGATGTCAGTTGGTGGAAACTTGGAACCCTCATTGCCATAAGCCAAGAGACATTGTAAGAGAAACAAAGAGGCAGAAGTGTACAATTCTCCTGACATGAGATGTCAGTTGGGGGAAACCTGGAGCAAGCATTGCCAAGAGACAAGAGATATTGTAAGAGCGGTTGACAGAAGAAGCTTGAACCAACCCTCATATAAGGGATGTCAGTGTGGGGAAAATTAGTGCAAGTGTTAACGCAGGTCAGCAAGGTTGTACCCTGAAAAGGTCCAATTGTGAAAACATTTAAGAGAAAAGTGAATGTTCGGGAGAGACCTGATAAGAGCACCAGGTAGTGGAACCTTTTTGAAAGAGATACCTGGCAGGAGAGTACACCAAGGGATCTATGTGAGTCAAAAGGGGGATATTCCTGGTAGGAGAGTAAACCAGGACATCCACAGTTTTCAGTTCAACCGTCTTTGGCAAGAGATACCAGGCAGGAGAGTACACCCAGGGATCTGTATTAGCCAAAGGGGGACTATTCCTGGCAGAGAAGTATACGAGGAAATTGAATGTTGTGTTGAAAAGGAGTTTTGTTCTGTTCTGTTTTTGTTGATTAGATATTTCAGTTGAGTAGTTCCTGGAAGGGGAGTACACCAGGAAATCTAAGGTTTTTGTTGAAAAAGAACTTTTATATGGGACTTGAGATATATGTGTGTGTGTACGTTTGTACATAGTTGCCTTTGTATATAATCATGTATAGAGTGGTGACAGCATCATTTAAGTGAGGTGCATCTTTTGAGTTGCTTCAAGTGTTAAGTAAGTTGCCAGTCAACTTAGAATGTCATTGAATCAGATGTGTATTATGTCAAAAGGCAGCCTGGAATGTTTTCACTGTCAGCTAGGATATGGCATCTTGGATGGGGTTCTAACCAAGAGAAAGCAACCCACTTCCTGAAGGGTTGTCAGTTATACAAGACTGTCGCAGGAGTGCCTTGTCCTGCTATACTTAAATAGAGCTGATGCACTCTTACCTGGATTGAGTCTTCTTCAACATAACAGATTTGGTGATGAGCTCTTTGAACCCTGAGGCCCTTCTGCCCTTCCATTACTGCTGGTCCCCTTTGGATGTGCAAGTGACTGGTTATTTTTTCCTTTTTCTTCACTTTGTGATTATTACTTGACACGTTGTTCTGTTGGGCCCTCATTTTTGGGGGTGCTGAATTGGATTAAGACATCTTCTGGATTGTTTGCCTCTGCCTAGATTGCCCCAATGAACAACTTGCCTGCACAGTTTCTTCCCACTCCGGGGGAGCCCGCTGTCAACTGGAGTGCTTGGAAGGAGGATTCTCTTGATTATGTATTAGCAATCCATGGCCCGACTTACAGCATTGAGCAGCGTAAAGCCCTTCTTATGCATTCTTTGGGTCATGAGGGCACGTGCATTTACAAGAGTCTTCCGGACCTGCAGCCATCAGCTTTGTGTGCTGGGGAAGGTGAAGATGTACTTAGTCCATATGAAGAAATATTAAAGGAGATGGATCTGCACTTAAAAAAAGGTTAGCATCATTTTGCAAAGGTATTATTTCTCCACTGCAGACCAGGGATCTGAAGAATCGATTGAGAATTTTCAGACTGCTTTAACGGAACTGCCGAATAAGTGTAATTTTGGTGTGACTTACAACCAGAGGATTAGAGACCAGTTTATGATGAAAGTAAAAAAAAACATTGTTAGAGAAGAAATATGGGCCAAAGGAGATCCCTCCTTAGCAGAGGTAGTGGATCTTGCAAAAAGGGTTTTACACTTGTTGTCATGGGTAAAGAAACCTGAGAGGAAGGAACAGAAGAGCAATGTTACTGCAATTGATTCGCAGAGAAACGAGAGGAATGCCTTTTCCGCGAAGAGGGGTGGGAGTATCAAGAAACAGTAAAGCCATGGATGATGCACAGAGTGAGAGTAAATCCTGCACTTACAAAAGTGCCCCTGACTTGAATATAAGAGAATGTTATTGTTTTTGTAGCACCACTCATTTTGCCATAATGTTGAATGTCCAGGTCATAAAGTGATATGTGGAAAACGTGGCATGAGAGGTCACTTCGCTAGGTGCTGTCAAACCTTTCAACAGAGAGGGGGCAGAGAAATAATTGATCTGGGTCAGTGTGAAGCTGTTGAGTATTTTCATTCCGAAGAGGAGAAATTGGGCAACATCTTGTCTGAGAGTGAAGTGGACCCTTCAAGAGGGGTAGATAAGAAACCCACCGTGTGATTGTGGTGAATGGTGTTGGAATATGAATGCTGATTGGTTCGGCATCTGAGCATACAATTAGCAACAGAGAGGTATGGCAAAACAAGTTTGCCAGAACTAGTTTATTGCCATCAAATATTAAGGCCCGTGCTTATGGATGTGCTCATATTGGCTTTGTAGGGTGTTTTGAGGCCACACTTGAATGGCGCAATAGACAGACTAAGGGCCTCATTACACGGAAAGCGGTAAGGGTTAACGGTCACCGGTAATGGTACCGGTGACCGTTAACCCTTACCGCTTTACTACGAGGTCCCTTAGCGGGTTGGTACTTTACTGCCTGCTTTTAGCAGGCGTTAAAAACCAACCCGCTAAGGGACCTTGGTGCTAATAACGGCACCGCAAATTTGCAGTACCGTAATTAGCACCTTCCCCATTCCCATTTTGCCCTATGGGAAGGGGGAATTACCGCCCCGCCAACCTTGGAATAGGGCGGTAATTCCCCTTTCCACCAAGGCAGTGCCGGTATTTTACCGGCATGGACCAAGGTGCTATTACCTATTAGCACCTTGGTCCACCGCCTACCGTGTAATGAGGCCCTAAGGCTAAGGTTAATGTTTCTGAAAAGGGAGGATGTCTTTTAGGGTGGTACCAACAATCAGATATGGACATGGTGATTGATCCCAAAGTCTCAGGAATCATAGCTGTGGTAATGGCTAAAGGTGGAGAAAAGCGACAGGACAAATCTGGTGAGGTGTTCAGTGAATGCTTGGATTGTCTAAAAGGTTAAGGGCAAAAAATAAAATTGAAGGAAGGAACAGTTCCTGTGGTTTCTAGACACAGATGTGTACCATTGGCATTGAGGGAGGAAGTCTCTAAAGAAAGTAAAAGACTCCTTTCTGGAGAAATTATTGAACCAGTAGTAGCATCAGAATGGTGTGCCTCAGTGTTGATGGTGAGAAACGGAAGTGGAGCGGATTGCTTGTGTATGGACCGTACAGCACTTAGCACATGTGTAGTTGTAGACAGATTTCCTGTAACACATTTTGGGGGCTTGTTGGGTGTAACGGTGGGCCCACCCTTGATCTTGCATCTGCATACCACCAAGTGATCTTGTATCCTGACTCACGTGATTTTACCACCTTCATTACACATGATGGAACTTTTAGATTTAGGAGGATACTGTTTGGATTGGTTTTGGTGGCTGCACTTTTTCAGACAATAATTAACTCAATTTTGGGAGGAATTCCAGGTATTGCTTTGTATCAAGATGACATTCTGATGACAGGCACTGATGAAGCAGATCACAATATCAAGCAGGTTTGACATTTGTGAGAAACCGGAGGGTATTCTCACTCCTACTCCCCCTGGATCCTCTGCTCAGGTGGCTAGGGAAAGGCAATTGCTCTTGGATCCCGACCCTGGGGGTGGAGAAGCGAGGGAGGATCACCTGGTTGGAGGGACCTTGGGCAGTGTGAAGAAAATGTCCTCAGGTAAAACGCAGTATTCCACATTTCCTTTTCAGGAAGAACCCTATGTCCCGGAGATAGGTGTGGGGTGTTGCTATCCCTGCCCCACTAACCCAGAAATTGCCCAAAGATGGTATCACTCTAGAAGCACCAGAAGAAGGGTAAAGAAGAGCCAGGACACCGGCGAATACCCCAGAGGACTTGTGGGCCCAAGACAGGTGGGCTGTGGTGATGCCACAGGTGGGGGAGCCTCCACGACATACAGCGAGCAGCAGGAGATGCTAGTAAGTAGAGGATGCCGTCTGCATCCGGAGAGAAGCCTTTCAAGTTGCCTGCGTGCAGAGGGGAATGCGCAGCATGCGGGCAGGGCTCGCAATGGTTGGCCCGGCGGCCTCGCAAGCAGAGAGGAAGCAAAGGGAGCCAATGGAAGGAGATGCAGAGAGCCGGCGATGTTTGGGAGAGCACTTGGGCACCAGGTGTCTCGTAGTGGCCTGTAGATAAGTCACAGTCCCTGAAAGTAAATACAACGAATGCATATTGAATATCGTACTGAACAGAAACCTGAAATTTAGCATATAGAATGCATCTTAAATACCAAACTGAACAGAAACCTGAAATTAAGCATAATGAATGCATCTTAAATACCGAACCGAATGGAAACTTGAAATCCAGCATAACGAATGGATCTTAAATACTGAACTGAAGGGAAATATGAAATAAAGCCTAACGGATGCATATTGAATACTGAACTGAAACGAAACAAGAAATTAAACAAATACATATTGAACACTGAATTGAATGAAACCTTGAAGTTAGACATATTAAGCATTGAAATGAATGAAACTTTATAGGCAAAGCAAATATCAGAGGACAACCACAGTGCCCATGTGAAAGCAAACAATGGAAAAGGGCCCAAGTGTGGAAGAGTGCTGTATGTGAGACGGGTATGGTATCAAGACACAGACTCAAAAGTATTTGTTTTAAAACCTTTTATTTACTAAGGTTCCTGGGTTGGTGGAAGGCCTAACTGGCCCTTAACTGATGTTTCTAATGGGCGTCATTGTCTAACAGTCCAAAATAAAAGTCTGTTTGTGTCTAAACGTATGTTTGCCCTCACGCTTTACAGAAAATGTGATAAGTCTTTTGAAAAGGTAAAATAGTGATTCAACAAAAATGGCAAAACCAAGGTTGCTTTCAAGTGGTCTTCTCACCAGGTGCAATTTGGTCAATGTCACAAAGATAGGTTCACTCAGCCTGGCTGTTCACAGGGCCCTTACAGTGATTTCAAATACCTTCAGTGTTGTTGAGCCCCTTGGGGTTCCTTTCTTCAAGCTTCAAATTGTTCACTTTACTTTCCTCAATAGGCATCTCGGGGTTCCCTTCCCCAAGTTCAGGCCTCCTCCAGCTTTCAACACAAAACACAAAGTCTACTTTCCTCAATAGGACTCTCAGGGTAACCTTCCCCAAGCTCAGGCCTCTTCCAACTTTCAAAACACAAAGTCAGTTTTCTTAATAGTCCTCTTAGGGTTCCCTTCCCCAAGCTCAGGCCGTTTCCAGTTTTCAAAACAAAATATATCTGGTCAGGATGTGCCTGTTCCTTGTACATATTCCTTCTAACATGCCATCCTCTCATGGGGTAGAATCAGAGGCTTTTGAAAACGCCAGGCTCTTTGCTTTTCATCAGTGCAGTCACTCTGACACTTTGCTCCTCTCTTTGTTTGTTGTGCACACTCGCACTGTCCTTTATTTCTTCTCTTTTGTTGTGCCTCTTGCATACTTCTTTCTATCCTCTGTGCACTCCTGGACTAATTTCTCCCTTTCCGGGTTGCTTGCACCCTTTTCTCACTATATTTTCCTTTTGTGCCTCTTGCTCCTTTTCCATGGGCTTCTGGCCCTCTTTCCACTTGCATCACTTCATTGTCCGACTTCATTCAATTTATTATTTCACACACACGCGTCTCCCTAGTTTCATGTTTACACTGTTAGTTGTATCTTTGCATTGTGGAATTATCCTGTTAGCTTCAATTGAACCCTCACACAAACGCGGTCCTCTTTCTTACGCATTAACTAGTGTTACTTTATATCACACTCTTCACACCTCACCTCTGCAATGCTTTCAGACTCACCAGGGGTGACTTCTGCGCTTCGGGTTTACAACGGCTCTTCGTTCCGAGGTTAGGGTCTCACTGCTTGCCCCTCAGACACTCCTGGGCTGTCTCATCAACCCAGGGGAATGAGCATTTGCATTCACATGTTCTGCAGACGACTAGCACGCCTCTTGGCTCCTATACACAGACTCTTCTTGGCTCCATGGAGACACGGCTCCCTTGCCACGATTCCGCTCTTTTGAACTAGTGCTTCTGAGCATCGGGGCATCCCGTTCCCTGGCCTCCGGTCCAGGGCATCTCTGGTAATTCGGCTCTCCTCCCAACTCGCTTTCCTGCTTGCTCTCCTACTTGCTCATCCATTTGTGTGAGACCACACCTTTTATAGTGAAAACACCAGTCAGGTGTGAATGGTTACTATTAAATGCCTGACCCTGCCTGACTCTATTAGTGGGACAACTTGAGTTCTTTCTTGGATAGGTTGCCCTTTTTTTCCTCATGTTATTCTTATGGGTAATTTTTACTGATCTTAGTTGCCTCTTCCTCGTCTCAGTATTTGTTGCAAATGGGGAGGGGGGGATGGGGTGAGATGGGACTTGACATTGGTAGGCTATATTATGACCGGGTAATTGGTAGACAAAAGGTGAATCTCTTTGTATTAAATGACTCCCTATGTTATCCCCCCGAATATGCGAGCATGGGCCTGCACAACCCTTCCCATGATCTAAAGTGAGGAAAGACAAAGTAGCGTTGGAATTGATATTAGGTCTTTGTCTCATCTTGCTTCCGCCTTTCCCTGGGGTTGCTCTGGGATAATCGGCTTGTCTCTTTCTTGGGTTAGGGATAATGGAGCCTACATAACCCACAAAGGCTGCTCGGATTTCTCCACCTATTGTCCCATTGAAACACCATGTCTCTCCTAGGGTATTCTGCTGAGGGCAACCCCAGTCTCCCCTACCCAGGTGATCCTCCCTCGCTTGTGCACCCCGGGGTTGGGATACAAAAGCGATGGCCTTCCCCTGGTCACCTGAATAGAGGATTCTCGGGGTCTATATGGGAGACTTCCCCTAGGTTTCTCACACATAGAAAGGTGGGGTAGGAATAAAACCCACACAAAGTGAACTTTTATGAGTGAATGCAGTGCAGCAAGGCCAAAGACTGGCAAGAGGTGTGTGACACGTGATGGTAGAGCCAAGAGGCTGGCAAGGAAAAGCCAGAGGAGTGTAAATCTGCACATAAAGGCCAAGAGGCCGATAAAGAGGAAATGAGTGAAGGTGACTTGGTACACAGGGGCAAAGACGGAAGAACCTGGGTTGGCTGGAGAGCCCAGGGACCCTGGTTGCGTGACCTGTGATGGGTGAACTGTGCGGTCTAACAACTGTGCCTAGACCAGTGAGCCCTGAATGCTGAAAACCAAGGACATTGTGAAATAAACTAATAAAGAGCACTATAAGTACACGTGTTGTCTTGAGGACAGAGCCTCAAGACCCTTTTGCTTTTGAACTGTGTTGCTTGGAACTTGGGGAAGGGAACACTGAGGATTGTTTGGAACTGTATCACGGTGAACTTGAGAAAGGTAATCCTGAGACTTTTGTGGAACTTTCTTACATTTGTGGAAGGGAGCTGAAAGAGAGCTGTGAGCTGGATGAAGCTCATAACTTTGAGTTAAACACTATTTCTTTTATTATAGACATCCCTACACATAATTTAGCTTTAGTTGTGAGGGCAAGTGTAGATTTTGGACACAGTCAGCCTTTTAAGTTGAATTCTTTGACTCAGACTTTCCTTAGTTTCATTCAGGTAGGGAAATCCCACCTTAGCACAAGGCAAGTTAGGCCTTCAAACATCCTGACATTTGATTTAATACATTATTTTATTTTGAACTTTAAGCCTGTTGTCTGTGGCCTGCTTCACGATGCCTACACACATTGCAGAAAGCTAAGTGCAAGTTCAGATTGGTCGAAATGGATTACCTTGGTCACAAATTGAATGCTAATGGGGTGAGTCCCAAGGGGAGGTTGGTGAATGCTATTCAAATGTTACAAGCTCCTTAGGACAAACAAGGTGTGCTTTCCTTTTTAGGACTTGTAGAGTATTATGAAAAATTCATACAGAATTTTTCTGATTGTTGTGGTAACATCAGAGCTTTGAGTAAATAAAATGTCATCTTCAAGTGGACAGAGACATTGAAAAGGAGTTTAGTTACATCACAGGAATGATCTCGACGGTACACACTATGGCTTGTTTTGACACCAACAAAGAGGTTTGCATCATGACTGATGCCAGTGTCACAGGATTAGGTGCAGAGAGACAAAGGAATTGAGAGAATAGTTGCCTTTGCATTGAGCGTACACAGAGGTGCAGAATCTCGATATTCTTTAATTGAGAAAGAGGTGTTGGGTGTTCTGTGGGCAATAAACAAGTTCAAAGCATTCATGTGGGGCAGAACATTTTTGATTCTTAGTGATCGCAAACCTTTAGTTGCTGTATTTACATCGAAGGGTTCGTATGGCATATTGAGAAGAATAGCAAAAGGGGTCACATCGGTACAGGGACATGAATTTGAGGTACAATATGTCCCAGGTAAGGAGAACATTATAGCAGACCCTTTATCACAAAGTAATGTGAACAGTAATGCTGTGGTGGAAACTGAGGAGGAGCTGTGGAGGAAATTAGCTTCAGACAAGATACTCAAGACTCAAATTCAACCATTAAGTCCCCTTGAGTTTCCCAAGTTACCATGGGAGTGTGTGGCATTGGACATTTTGGATCCCATACCAAGTAAAGGTGTTAAACATGTTCCCTTTCTGTTAGTGGACTTATATTCAAAGTGGGTTCAGTGCAAGACAGTCCATATAGCAGATTCTAGAGCAGTTGTAGAGATTACGGATTAGGTATTTCAGCATAAAGGATTTCCCAGGAAAATGTTGACTGATAATGGGGTCCAGTTTATGTCCAGAATTATTAAAGGGTTTCTGAGTAACATTGGTGTTGAGCATTACGAGACCTCCCTATTCCATCCCTCCACCAATGGGTTGGTTGGGCGATTCAATAGGACCTTAATGCAGAGCTTCAGGATGGCTGTACAATGTGGTAATGACTGGGAAGAGGAAAATCAAGAAAACTGTTTATGCATATAGAATGGCACCACATGCCATGACTGGGTTGATACTTTTTGAAGTGTTAAAGAGGAGAAAAGAAGACACCTGTGTATGCCCTCCATGGCTGGGGAGGATGGCGTTTGTGACATGGGATGAAGAAGCACCAAGAAAATGCATGATTGAGAGGAATGAAGAAATGAAGGAGGGATATGATCATGAGAAAAAGGCACGCCCCACCAGGGTGGAAGAAGGTGAAAAGGCCTGGAGGTATATTAA
Source organism: Ambystoma mexicanum (assembly GCF_040938575.1). Classification (NCBI taxonomy): domain Eukaryota; kingdom Metazoa; phylum Chordata; class Amphibia; order Caudata; family Ambystomatidae; genus Ambystoma; species Ambystoma mexicanum. The sequence goes on from NC_090934.1 coordinate 1,184,288,165, forward strand.
AAGGTGAGAGCACTTGAAGTGAGGAAAGTGTTCAGGGATGCTGTGCAATTTGAGGATGGTAAGGTATGATTGCAAGAAGGAGTGAGAGAATTGACAGAGGGCGATGTATCTCAAGTTGCATTAGGAAGGGAGGTGTCTTAGGTGTGTCTTGATATATAAATATGTAAGTTTGTACATAGTTGCCTTTGTATATATTCATGTATACAGTGGTGACAACATCATGTAAGTGAGCTGCATTTTTTGTAGGTTGCTGCAGGTGCTTGCTAAGTTACCAGGCAACCTAGAATGGCATCTTATCAGATGTGTATTATGTCACAAGGCAGCCTGGAATGTTTTCACTGTCACCTAGGATATGGCATCTTGGATGGGGGTTATAACCAAGAGAAAGTAACCCACCCCTGAACGGTTGTCTGTTATATGAGACTGTTGCAAGAGGGCCTTCTACTGCTGTACTTAAATAGAGCTGATGCACTCTTACCTGGATTGAGTCTTCTTCAACCTAACAAATGTCTTTCAATATATTTAAACCAGTATTGCGAAAAGAACATTTGCTTTGTCATCTTAAGAAAAATACCCACGAAAGAGACATTCTTATTACCCTTCATGGAACCTTGGGGAAACAGAGTATTTCAAATGCCCTTTTTCTAAAACTATTCAGGGGAAGGGAAATTAAATCCTGGAGACAAGGGTTGATTTGTTGAATCTGTATATAATGTTTTGCACAACTTTGAAGTGACAATAGAAATTATATTGTACCTTTTGATTTTGTATGTTAGTGTGAGGGCCAGATGCATTTTGGACACCATGTCAACTTATTTTAGTCTTGTTTTAATAGGTAGGGGCATTCTCCTTTGGTTATGGCAAGATAGGCCTTTTTCAAAACCCATTTTAGTTTAATAAAAATGGCACATTTTGAGAACACTTCAACTTTGTATCCACCTCTCATTGCTGACCTCTCACAGCAAGTAGTGTGGTTTTTGGAGCTCCAGAGTTGCAGTAAAGTCACGATCTTGGTCACCCCCATCCCTCAGGCTTCCTAGGGTAGTATCTCTTGGGCAGAGCTGACTGCTAGAAAGCTCCTTTAAGTGAAGGGGAAGGTGGCCCTAGCAGTGAAGAAGCAGCAAAGGGATTTATGAGTCCTAGCATAGCAGAAACAGATGTGGTAATGCTGGGATTGCACAACCTGGTGCTTCGGGAGAGAAGGATGTCACACAATCTTCTGAAGGGTAGAGAAGTGTTTCCAGTGGTGGTACCCAATGAAAGCCTAGTTGCCAGATCCTCAAAGACTTAGTCCAACCCTATGAGGTGGTGAAGGACACCTTTGACTGGTTCGAAGCACTGGAGTTAGCGTAACAGTTTTACGAGGTGGAAGAGCAATTCCAGGAGACGAGGTTACTCCACTAGCCTACCAGGGAATTTGTTTTGTTAAACAAAGGCCTCCACACAGGCCTTAACACACAAAACCACAAGGAAATATTTGGGGCAAGGTTGGGTCCCAGAAAGACCTTGAACAACTGACCCTCCTGGATTAATTTAGGGTTCATGTTTAACAAAAATGAAGTAAGAAAGAGTGGGGCTTACAAGCCCTTTTGAAGCCTTCCCCGGCACTTCCCATGTCACACACCCTCAAGGAAGGTGTCACGATTCGCTCCCTTAGCTCCCGTTCCCACCACTTGGGGCATGATTTTGGGTTTATTCCTTACTGGACTTTCCTTCCGAGCCTTATGCTACCATGCTGTGATGAAGTGGAAGCGCTAAATCCTTATTTTCCAAGCTACTTCCCTGCCGGATCCATTCTAGGTTTTTGGCAGCCAGCATGCCGCTTTAACCAAATTACTATGCTTCCCAGAATGCCTGGCCCACTGCTTCATCTCCACCCTTGCAGGACAAGGTTGGGTGGAGGACAGGCAACACCTGTGGATGCAGGTGCAGCAAGCAGCACACCTGAGGCATGTGCTCGTTAAGCAGCTTTGAAAGCCTCAGTTTGCTTCAGTCCAGCGCTGGTCATTGATGCATTGTTCCTGTTTGTGACTGGTCCCTTGTTCCTTGTTGCTGGTTCTTAGCTTTGTGCTTAGTTCCTAGTTTCTATTTCTTGTTCCTTATCCCTGGATTTCAAATTTAATGTGCTTAATTAAATTTCTGCTTCCTAGATTCCCTTTCTGTCTTCCTCTGTTTGCAGACAGCATTTGTCAGTGCTTTCCTTTTTGGTGCAGCCCAGTTTGCCTGTGTTCCATATTTCTTTGATTTTGCACTTTGCTGCTGTAAACCTTGATGCTTTAGTCTTTCCTCTTCATAGATTTAGCTTCCTGCCCTTTTCCTTGGATGGGTGGGGGAGGTTTGCCTTTGTAATTACGTTTTCTCTGCTCCTGTTCCTTTATTTTCTCTTGGAATCCATTTGAGGTTTTCCCTTGCACTTCTGCATTTATTTCCCATTGATTATTAGGTGTGGTGTTCTGTTGTAGCTAGCTCCTGTGTGAATGCCTATGTTTTCCTCACTATTCTGTAATCACTATTGCTACTTGCCCCTTGTCTTGAGTCGTATGTATTTAGTTATCCTCCCATTTCTGTTACAGCCTTTCTCAGTCCCTGTTTGATCAACAGGGTTCGTGGGCTTGCTGACATTCAAGTGGTATTTCTCGTTCTTGCGAGTACTGATTTTAAGTTACCTTATTCAATACCATCAAGAGTGTTAGCACACAGATCCTGTTGTTGCCTGCCCTGTACGTGGGCCTAGCGCTATCAGTACCTGTAACAGCAATTGTGGGTAAGGAGCTTGCTGAATTTCCTTGTAACCATAAGGAGCTTTTAAGTGCTTACCCCCACATCCATTTTCATATATTTGTATTGTTGTCACACTCTATTTGCACTCCTGTGTTTTAGTATACATGTGACTTGGTTCCTGTGTTCATGCTGTTTGACTCAAAGCTATTCACTGTGTGATCTTGTGCTCTTTTCCCTTGCCATATTCACTGCCTTTGTACTCACCTGACAGAATGACCAGCCCACCATTCCCATTGAATATGGCAAATTTAAGAAAGAAAGGCCGCAAGGCCTGTAACAAGTTTGTACAGAAAGTTTCCCCTATTACCCGTGACAATCAAATCACTAGTCCTGACATAAATGAACTCCTTGTCACTAATGGCTATTTACGTGCAGAGCATTGATGTTACATTGCCTGATCCTAGTTCTGTCTTTTATTCTGACCCAGATTCTATGTCAGCACAAGCCTTAGCAGCAGAAAACAACACACTGTTAGGCATATTACACAAGAGTATTTCTGTTGTTGAACCCCATGATTCCAGTTATGCTTCACCTCAGATTGAACAGTTTCAGGATACAAGCGTAAAGAATGGAGGGGTTCCTTGCATAAATTCTGTTTTCGACCCTCAGTCTATAGTATACTCCTCTGCACAAGTACATACTGTAGTCCCTAATGTTAAGAGGTCTGATGTCAATAGTTTGCTTAAGGGAAACACAGACCAAGTTAGTAAGAGAAATAATAAATCACAGAACCTGCAAGCAGTAAATGACAATGTACAATCGGTGCACATCCAGATTGCTAGTGCAGGATCCTGCCCTGATGCCACCATGCCTCCCACTGTGCCTACTGATAGTGATGTACAGTTAATGCAGGGCATGCTAAAATCTAAGCTTGAGGAGTTAAGACAAGAATTAATTTCTTTACAAGAGCAGAATAAAACCTTGCAGTCTTTACTGAATACGCCTCAGACTTTATCCGTTGATGTTGATGAAGTAAACACTGTTCAGTCCCTGAGTGCAGAAACTTTAGTAAACCATGATATTCGTCAACATGTAAGATCTATCAGGAGTGAAAATATTTCTTCTAGCACAGTGCTTAATCAGGGCACAGTTTCTGACAATTGTCCTGCTGTTTGTCAGGGATTGCAGTTAGCTGAAGATTTAGTAGGCACTCCTATACCTAAGATTTACAGTGTAGCAGCTCGTCATAACCATGAGCTAGCACACATGCAAGCTTCTGGTTTCCAAACACAATCCACAATGGTGGCATACACAGTTCAGACACTACAGTAGGCTTAGGCCTTGTTCTTGATCCAGCTGCTGAGACTGAAGTAGATGTTCAAGCTGATGTGGAAAACCATGCTACCTCTGTGTTCACTCTTCCTTCTGCCAATTTTGGTCACAACGAACAGTCAGACACAGTACAGATTTCATGTTCTGATGGACTCATTCCACAGTATACTGAACCAAAAACCTGGCAGGCGATTCCTGAACTATTGATTGTTGATCTGCCACTTTCAGAAGCTAAGACAGATGAATGGACAATTGACAAAATCCTGATTAACAGAGACTTCGCTATGGTGATTCCTCTGGCTGATTTGAAGAAAGAGACTCTGTGTCATCCACTAAGGAAAGGGACTGCAAGGTTACAGCCCAGTCTCTGGTTGCTGGTGCCAAGGAGTCTACTGCCCTAAATGTGCCCTCCATTCCTGAGCCACAAATGTGTCTGTCGACTTCTGAGACTTCTGTCTGTCCTCCTACAACCATTGACTCTTCTATGATCCAGTCCACAGCTCTGCAGTCATCTTTGGCACACATGTCTTCAATCAATGAACCACTGCCATGTCTTCCATTTACTCAAGAGCCTCCACCATGCACATGGTCAGTCCCAAAGACCTTGACATGTTTGTCTTCAGCTACCGAGATTGCTCCAGCTTGCATGCCTTCAGCCTCAAAGTTTCCTCTGGCATGCCTGTTTCCAGCTACAGTGAATCATCCAGCAGATTATCCTTCAGCCATAGAGCCTCCGGTAGTCCATCATAAGTACATTACTTCAGTTCATGAGACCCCTGCATCCTGCTTAGCCTCTCTACCAATATCAGAGGTATAACTGTCTACACCGTCAGATCCTGCTGCATTTTCTTCTGCTCCAGAGATTCCTCCTGAATCCTGACCTTCTTATGCGTCAGGGAGATCACCAGAATGCCTGCCTTTTACACAAGACGATTCTCCCAACTGCTTGACTTTAGCATCAGAGCCTCCCGAATATGCAGCATCAGAGTTTGAGACTTTTGCCAGCTCCCACTTCAGAGTCATCAAGCTGGACCACGGCTCAGGAGAGCCTTATAGGCGAGGCCGCTGGACTTGCCTGGAGTATTACGAGAGGGAGATGGACACCATCTGCCACGCCCCAGTCGCTGAACAAGTAGCTGATCGGGATAGCGGGCTGGGCGGTTCGCATCCGGGGCCGGTTCGGGTCAGCCGGTTGACAACTCCTTTGGTGCCAGACCACACATGAGCCAGGCGAAGAGGACGGGCATGGCCCCCCAGCAGCAGCACTTCCTCATTGGTCGGCAGCCCGTGGGCACTGTGTTGTACGGTGGCTCCATGCAGCCACAGGTGGCTGGACACAATGGAATGGGGGCATTGCCCAAGGTGGGCATGTCTGTGCCACAGTCCACTGTCCCCGTGAGCCAAGCTCAGCACTTTGTGTACTCTCAACCCCAGGGTCAACACCAGCCCTTAACACAGTCGGATTACCTGCAAAATAGGACAGCTTCTGAGCACCAGGGACCTGTCCAGCAAATGGCTGGCAGCTTGCCCGTGGGCCAAGTGATGGGCCAGAACCACTCACCTGGGTGTGCACAGGGTGTGGGCCTTTGCAGTGACTCAAGTATACAGGGATCGGGACCAGCCCACAGAGGCCCTAGACATTCAGCTGTCATTCCACAGTTGGGGGGTGTGGTGCAGACTTGCGTATTACCTGCAGTACTTGTGCAACAGAATTCCGCCAAGCAGCACCAGTTGGGTGCTGGTAGCCAAGGGATGGGAAGGACTGCTGCACTTCAAAATGTGCCTGGTATTGCTCCTGATGCAAGTGTGCCTGATGTATCAAGTACTGCGTCTATCACTCCTATTAGTATGCCAAACGTTCCTGCTGTTGTATCGCACGCGCAACAAAGTGGCCGCACGATTGTCACCAGGAGTGCCAGCCTCATACACCCCATTGGACCTCCAGGCCTCCAAGGCGCAGAACATGTCACTTTCAACCCCAAGCCTTTTCCCAGATGGATGACAGAAGAAAATCCAAGCCTCTACCTCAGCCGCCACTTTCTTTAATTGCTGAACATAAACATTTCCTGAAGCCTGCAATTTCCTCACCTCCCGCATGTCTGCTCTCAGCAGAAAGGCTAACAGAGCTTTTACCATTGTCTAATGCATGTTGCACTAGCCTGCCTTCCTCCTCAAAGACTTATAAGTGTCCGCTCCCAGTGACTGAGTTTCCTGGGCCTTCCAACTCTGCTTCAGATCCTGCAAGTCCTTCATGCCTTTCTTCGACCCATGAGTATCTTCCTCACAAGAAGCCTGCCTATGACTCTTCTAGACTGCAGCCTGATTCTATGCATTCCAGTCCATCTGTCTTTGCTCACAGGCCACCATTTTCATCAGCGCCACCTCCAAAGAAAAAGCACTCCGATCATGGTAAGAAGATGCCTCGTGCGGGTGGCAGGCACCAGAAGACGGACTTGGGAGGGGGTATACTGTCACGATTCGCTCCCTTAACTCCCGTTCCCACCACTTGGGGGCATGATTTGGGGTTTATTCCTTACTGGACTTTCCTTCTGAACCTTATGCTACCATGCTGTGATGAAGTGGGAGTGCTAAATCCTTATGTTCCAAGAAACTTCCCTTCTGGATCCATTCCAGTTTTTTGGCAGCCAGCATGCTGCTTTAATCAAATGACTATGCTTCCCAGAATGCCTGGCCCACTGCTTCCTCTCCACCCTTGCAGGACAAGGTTGGGTGGAGGATAGGCAACACCTGTGGCTGCAGGTGCAGCAAGCAGCACACCTGAGGCTTGTGCTCGTTAAGCAGCTTTAAAAGCCTCAGTTTATTTCAGTCCAGCACTGGTCATTGATGCAGTGTTCCTGTTTGTGACTTGTCCCTTGTCCCTGGTTCTTAGCTTTGTGCTTAGTTTCTAATTTCTATTTATTGTTCCTTATCCCTGGATTTCAAATTTAATGTGCTTAATTGATTTCTGCTTCCTAGATTCACTTTCTGTCTTCCTCTGTTTGCAGACAGCATTTGTCAGTGCTTTCCTTTTTGGTGCAGCCCAGTTTGCCTGTGTTCTATATTTCTTTGACTTTGCCCTTTGCTGCTGTAAACCTTGATGCTTTAGTCTTTCCTCTTCGTAGATTTAGCTTCCTGCCTTTTTCCTTGGATGGGTGGGGGAGGTTTGCCTTTGTAATTACGTTTTCTCTGCTCCTGTTCCTTTACTTTCTCTTGGAATCCATTCCAGGTTTTCCCTTGCACTTCTGCATTTATTTCTGTAGGGTATTTTGTGGAGATTTGGGGCCTGACGGTATTTTATTACCGCCGAAAAATAACTTAGCAATAATCACTCTTTGTATTCAGATTTGGCCATGTGCAACAATAATACAATGGACATGCATTATTTCAGCACCCAGACCTGCATATTTGGTATACGTGGTTGGTGGTATTTTGGTGAGCATAATTCCCTTGTTTTATTTGTGGCCCCAATGTCCAGAATCCCTTATCTTTGCTTAGATTTTTCGTGTGATCACTAGAGAGACCTCAGACCTGCATTCTAGGAATACCACATTTCCAGTGATAGTGTTGGAGTGCCACCATGGGCGAACTCACTGACTTATTTACGACAGAGAGCTATATGTGGTAGTCTTGTGGTAATTTCCACTACCTTATATACGGTAGGGAGCTATGTTCAGAGAGTCTCTCTTCCCGTTGGCTCATGTACCTCCAACAAGCTATGCTACAGTCACTCACAATTATTCATACTGATTCTGACATGCACACATCTGTCTTAAAATGACCATTGCACTGTTTAAAAATCTCCCCACATCATCGGCATTGTAATGGTAAATAGAAAATAAAACACCCGTCTGTTTTCAAATATTTTCTGTATTATAAAAGCTGCATTTAGACACGATCTCATTCTTTACAGAAATAAATAAAATGGTACAGTCAAAGCATTGTCTATGACACACTGCAAAGAGCGTGGCGGAGAACAGAACTCAAATTGCAACATTGGTATTTGATTAAGACACGCACAGGAATCCTACACTGACTGCATATTACCGTACACACTCAGCTCCCACACTTCTCATTACCTTATCTTTTTAGTTGTTCTCTTTGTGAATGTGGCTCTCTTGGATTAACTCCAGCAAAAAGGAACGCTTGCCTTCTCAAGCCGGGGTCATTGCCTGGAATTCTCAGCTTTTTCAGATAGGAATGCCTCAGCCAGTGGAAAGGTTTTTCTTTCAGCTCTCCCCAATCTCGACTGCAGCAGGACACAGGAATCTGCATTCAGTCAGGACCCCACAGCCAGGTCTTCTCCCCAGTAGTGCAGAAAGATGTCTGCCTGTCTTTTTTCCCTGATACTGCCCACTAAAACTTTCCTCTCAGCCCTCTGTATGACGTGTCCCAATGAAATCCATCATCTCTCATCCTCCTACTCTTCAACAATAGCTTTGCTTATACATTTGCAATTGTTGCAAATCTGACTTCCTTCTTCCTGCAGTTACTGTGAATCAGGCAGAGAAGAGAAGAGAAAAAAAATCTGCACACACATTTAAATGGTTTTCAGAGTATGCCTAATTCTGCAGTGGAGAACACATTTTATTAGTGGGTTATATTAAATAAGGTTTTATTAGTCAGGTTAATGGTTAATAGGTTAGCTGTTAATTTTCAAATGTGTCTCTCGCACCATAGGCATTTCAGGTGAAAAATAGTGTGCATTTTTAAATGAGCACGTGTGCTTTTAACTGTAAAAATAGATTTGCATCTTATATGTTAAAATCGTTTTTGACTGAATAGCCTGTCTTTCCTTGTTAATCTGCTAACCCATATAGCAATGCACCGCACCCTTGTGGTGGTGGTGCTGCAAAAAAAATGTGCTACTTGTGCAGTATTACTGTACTCTGTACTGTAACACGCCAAATATCCTTACATATACCCTCCTTTTGTTTTTAGAACTTGGCTATAATCCAAGCCAATTCCTAAAAACAACTTGTTCTATTTTTTTTACAATATAGCAATCCAACAAAATGAATATTCATGTGCATCAATGAAAATTTGCAATCAACATTTCATCTGAGTCCATCAGTTCATAAAATGTTCCACATTTGCCTTCTCAGTGGAAGTGGCATTACTTTAAGTTTAAATTTTCCAAGTCAATTAAAAACAATGAAATAAAACAACTAACTAAAACAAATAAGTAATATAACAAATTAAAATAAATAATTAAAATAATAAATACGTGGAACTTCATATGCCGGAACTTTTGTTTTGTCTCTTTTGGTATGTCCCGACCAGCGATGTTATTCGGTTCATTCGAGTACTCTTTCATCTTGGCAATCTTGAATCCACAGTAGTCATCTCTTTTGGCATTCCGGTTATTTTGTCTTCACCTCCACCTGGAGGCAGGCATCTTTTGGTCTTCATCCAGGGGACTCCAGGACTCCATCGTCTCCCGTGGCCTCTAATCCCAGAACCTCCGACCAAATAATGTTAATTGTCTAAATCAAAATAGAAAATAAACAGATTAAGTACATAGCACAATACTAACTTCATCCTTTTGCCAAAAATAAAACATGCTTGGTAAAAATATTTCGTTTTTTTTTCTTTCTTCTGAAATTAAACACAAGTTAAAAGAAAACAAACACATATAAAACAGCATTCAATATTTAATACACTTTCTCTCTGCACACCAACCACGAGCTTCTGTTATATGTGCATTTATTTATTTATTTATTTATATATTTATATTATATATTTTTACATATATTACAGTGTTTATGTGCCATCATAACAATCAACTTTTTTTTAACTTCTTTGTCACTGCCTCCTGATTGTACCCATTTATTTTCTCTTTTTGTGTTCAAGTGATTTTATCTGTTTCTACATGCTCAAGCCGCCTGAACTCATGTCTGGGATGGCATGGTTTGATTTGATTTACATGGACAAACTGCTCTATTGCTGTTTCACCTTCATTTTTCAAAATTTTATACACTACAGGAGAAACCTTATCTATAATTCGAAATGGCCCCTGCCAGGCTGCTAGAAATTTAGAATTTTTCTGTTTACTTTTTCCAAAATGAAACTTGTACACCTGATCCCCTACACTGTATTCCTTTACTGATGTCTTTTTATCATAATATGACTTTGCACTGTCAGCAGCCCTTTCCAGATTTCTCTGCACAAAAGCAAATGCATGTTGCAAATGCCTCCTCAGTTCATCAATATATTCATGAACCGTGGATGCACTCACTAGAGTTTGCTCATGTGTTCTGTATAGTAGGTGTTGTGGTAACACCATTTTCCTACCTGTCAAGACCTCATGGGGGCTAACACCTGTTGCTTTGGCAGGAGTCGACCTGATTGCCATCAGAACCAATGGTAAACGCAAATCCCAGCTGGAACCTGCTTCTGCCACAAATTTCTTTAAAATATCCACAACAGACCTATTGCTTCTTTCAACTGTACCTGAAGACGCCGCCCGATATGCGATATGTAGTTTCCTTTTCACACCTAGTATTTGCCATACCTTACTCATTAGAGTACTTGTGAAATGACTTCCTCTGTCTGACTCAATTCTTTGTGGCAACCCAAACCTTGAGAACACATGGTTCACCAGTAATGTGGCTGCTGTTTGCGCACTACAATCTGGTGCAGGAATACACTCAATCCACTTTGACATCAAACATACCACACTCAAAATATAACGGTGTCCCCTGCTCGACCTTTTTAAAGGACCTACATAGTCTATTTGCAAATCTGACCATGGGAGAGTTAGGCCTCTTTTCATCAATGGTGCTCTATGCATTGGTGAAGCAGGTTTAAATTGGGCGCATACTAGACATCCTCTAGTATATAATTCCACATCTTGGGACATATGTGGCCAGTAAGCATAATCTTTTAGTATTTCTAATGTTTTTTGTGAACCTCTATGGCCTGCAGTTATGGCATCGTGTGCATGGTGTAGCATTAGTCCTCTGAATGAAAGGGGTACTACCCACTGTATTTGCCCTGTTATGGACTCTCTAATCATGAGTCCATCCTGTAATCTAATTCGTGTTTTGTTCTTTAATAACACCCTCAACTCTTCTTTTCCCATACAATCATTTTCTGTTAAAGGATTTTGTTCAGGATCTATCAAATGATTATAATAGATTCCCAAAATTTGATCATTCTTTTGTGCCTCAATCAAATCTTGGTCTGGCGTGTCATGACTCCACTGCACCACCGGTTGATCTACCTCCTTTGGTGCTTTAGAACGTGTGACTGCATCAATTTGTATTTCACCCATTAAATAATCAATAGGTAGCAATTCTCCCATCACAGCCCCAATCTTAGCCAGATGGTCTGCCTTATCATTTCCCTCCTTATCCTCTCCTGGTGTTTTTAAATGCCCACGAATTTTTCTCCAGTATATTGTTAAATTATTTCCTGACACCAATTTGTCTATGGCTTGTATCATTTTTCCATGTTTAAGTGGTTTTTTGTTGTATGTAACCATGCCTCTTGCTTTCCAACCAGCCAAATACTCCACAAAGCTATTCCGTGCATAGTCAGAATCAGTCACCAGGACAATTTCACTGAACTTTTTATCAACTGCAGTAGCAATTGCTTTATAGATGGCTGCCAATTCCGCCACCTGACTGCTCCTATCTCCAATCCTCATCCCTATACTAGGAACGCCTTCACATTTCAACCAGACATTTCCTATTCCTGCCAATAATTGTTTATTACTGTCATTTTCAATGTGAAAAGCACAACCATCCACATATACAGTTGGCAAATCCTTGCATGTTTTTTCATCAAAAGCTTTGTGTGGTGATTGTTCAAATTCCTGTAAACTAGCTTCCACTTCCATTTCATTTGGTATTTGTTCAGCTGCACAGTCATGTAAATCAGCTAACCCTTGAGCAATTGGGCTCTTTTTATTTTGTCCATATCTTACTTCTACGGGAAAACCTTGTAATGCCAGCGTCCATGAAGTGATTCTGGATTGCGCTAGATTGCCTGATCTAATTCTTTTACTCTCTAAAAATTGCAAAGGTTGATGATTTGTTTCAATAATCACCTTTTCTCCCTGAACAATGGGGCGAAAATGTTGTAGCGCCCACACAGTGGTTAATAGGGCCTTCTCACATTCATTAAATTTCATTTCAACTTGGGAAAATGCCTTACTTGCATATGCAATGGTTTTGTGATTCAAATCGTGTTTTTGTGATAACACTGCTGACATACAATGTTCAGAAAAGCCTATTTCTATAAAGAAATCCCTGTCCTTTATGGGGTATGCTAAACATGGTGCCTTTACAAGACATTCCTTCAATCTAGCCACTGCATCAGACTGCTCTCTTTCCCATCTCCAGGGAGTATTTAGTTTAAGCAGTTTAGTCAATGGTTGAGTGATTTCTGCATAATTCTCAATGAACTTTCTGTTATAGCCTGTCATCCCTAATAAACTTTTTACTCCTTTCACATTTTTAGGATCTTTTAATCTTTGTATGGCCTCTATTTTCTTCCTTTGTGGATTTAGCCCATGTTCAGTCACTTCATGCCCTAGAAAGTTCACTTTTTTCTTGCACCATTGTGCTTTTTGCAAAGATACTTTGGCGCCTGCTTTCTGCAATTGGCCAAGCACATGTCTTATTTCATCAAAATGACTTTTAAGGTTTTCATTTTTTATCAGGACATCATCCACATAAACTATTGTTCCTCTTTCCGCTGCATCTGGCATGGCCTTTCTCAAAAATATGCCAAATTCACTCCCACTATTGATGTACCCGAACGGAGCTCTAAGCCAGGCATATTGAGTCCTGTCAAATGTAAAGGAAAATAGGTGTTGTATCTCCTCTGCCAATGGCACACACCAATATCCAGATGTGAGATCTAATGTGGTAAATACATTTGAACCATGTATCTGAGCTAGGCCCTGATCAATGAATGGTAGTGGCCATCTAGATACTGGTACTCTTTTATTTAACTCTCTTAAGTCTGCACACAGCCGCCATTGACCATTTGGCTTTAACACACCTAAAATAGGCGTATTGGATGTGCTATGAATGGGCCTAATTATTCCCCGTGATTCCAAATTTTTAATAATCTCTGCCAATGATTCTAAACATGCCAGCGGTAGTCTATACTGGCGTACAAACACTGGATTTCTGCTACAACCTTCTGGTAGTGTGGCCACATGTAAATCAGTTAAACCACAATCATAAGCATCTTTTGCAAATACATCCTTAAACTCCATAAATATTTCCCTCAGGTCGTTTCGATCCCCATCGCTGTCACATGCATCCGCTAAGGAGATCTGCTCTTCTACCATTCTGGAAAATTCTGGAAACTCTTCTGGTAAAGGAATCTCAGCGCTTTCCTCTAACTGTGTGGCTGTGTCTTTTTGTAGAGCTGCCACTTTCAAATATTTTGGCATATCAGCTTCCACTTCAATGGGCTGATTTCCTGTTTCATTTTCATTTAAATTAAATATTATGCAATCCTCTTGATGGCAGCACACTGTCTCATTTGAATCATAAGGATACACAGAATGAATTTTAAATATTCCTTTGGGCTGAGAGTCCAGGTGTTCTGGCAACTCGCCCTTGGCATCTACATATTTTTCAGGAATATTCCCAATCACCATGTTATTTAAATCTGCCGTATAATGTGATTTTTGTATGGCCATTCCTAATGGGGAGTTTTCCTCTAAATGAATATCCTGACAACCTTTATTATTTACCATGATTTTTACAGATCCCTCACCAATGTCTACCAATGGAATGTATTCATAATCCAGGCCTTGCTGTTTTATGGATTCATTCAGGCATACAAATGCATCAGAGCCTTTCATCTGCTGTCCATTTTTGCATTTCAGTGTTATTGCAAACTGTTTTGTAAATGCAGGAACAATAGTATTTTTCCTCATTTGTAATTCGACTGCATAAGGAACTAGTTGTGCACAATGATAAGCCCTTCTTTTGTCTTCAAATTCAGGTGCCGGCCCACCTAGGCGTGACCATATTTTTTGATTAAGGAAATCTAACACCATACACATTCTGTGCATGATGTCATTGCCCATGTAAAATTCATTTTGAGCTCCACTCACTATCCATACATTATGGTAAATTATTTTCTGCCCAATGCTAATTTTAAGCATGCATCTGCCTGCAATTCGGTTTTCAAAGTCTGGACTGTCCAACCCAGAAACATATTGGTTTTTAATCCTAAATTTCGGGATTTCTTCCCTCTCCATAATTTTTTGCAACAATTTCTCATTAATGAAACTCCTTTCATGTTCAAGCGCTAAAGTGGCTTTTATTGTTTTAAGATAATCATTTATACCAACGTGAACCCATGGTTGCTCATCTTCCATGTGTATTTCTGCCAGAGTGGTAATGTGTTTTTCTGAATCTGTTTTAGGAACAATATTCTGTTTGCATGTATTCTCTTTTAAGTAAAAACGTTATGTGTGCTCATCTATAGCAGTCTGCCAATCTTTCCTTGGGTCCAAGTATATTTGTACAGGTAGTTTTTCATTGTCGCTCTGATCTTTGTCTTGACACATTAATATAACAGTGACACTAGGTATGCAGCTATTCTGGAGATATACCTCCACAGCATCATTTGTTTTGGCAACGGTGTGACATTCTTTTATATTGCTGTTTTGTGATTTTAGTTTCTTAGGCCTCAATGGTTTTTTGGTTAAGGACCACAGCACTCCATTCACCCCATCTATGAGAGGAGACAATCTTTTCAGGCAATCTGTCCCCATCAGAAATGGAATTTCACAAATAGATGTGATCAATACCTCTTGTTTCATTCTGTACTTTCCTATTTTTATGTCAACCTCAGTTACACCTATGATGGGCAGCTCCTCCCCATTAAAGTTATGCACTGGGCCTTGATTTGCCTTCACTGTGATCTGACTCTGTGGAGGCCTCCCTTCATTGATACTCTTTACCAGCTCCTTGGACATAATTGTGGCCTGTGCGCCAGTGTCAATCATAGCGAAGGTGTGGCATTTTTCTTCTACAGTGATGGGTGCATAATATCTGTCCTCAACTTCCTCTAATACACATAAGAAATGTGAATTCTTACTGATTTCAGGGCTCACCTTTCTCAGGTCTTTTTCACTTTTGGCTAAGCACATTGGTAAATGAAAAGACATTTTTCCCTCCTTTTTACCCATTTCTGTGCGAGATATTTTATTCATTTCTCCATGATCAGAAGTTTTTTGGAGTGTGGCCACTGTTCGCCCATCCATCTGGGTAACATCAGAGACCACATTACAACCTTCCAACTGAACATGTGTAACAACATCATTCAGCAATTTGTCATTTTTTAATTCTGTGCATTTGTGATCATTTAGTGTAATACCAGCCCTTGCAGCCTCTTCAAGAATATGTGGCTCAAAGAATTCTTCAGGTGATTGACTTGTACCCTCCTTGTGAGTATTTCCTTTTTCTGTCTGTGTTTGGTCATTGTTTTGCTTGCCCAGGGAAGGAGCTATGGCATCCCCACTTACTCCCTGTTCACTGGTATTCCCCATGCATGAGTCATTTTTCTTAAATCTGTCCCTTTGTTCTTTTGGAATTCCTAATGTTTCTTTTTCATTTGTGCAAATCTTTACTGTTTTATTTAGCTCTAAGTTAAACCGTACCTCTTTTTTAGAAGTATTTGCACTTTCTATCACAATTTCATTTACTGGTACTTTCATTTTTAATCCATTAGTCACCTCAGAGTTGTCATGCAAAATCATATCAGAGCAATCTGTCATTTTGGCACTGCGATTATCATGAGTACTTAGTCACTTTTCGGAAGCCCCCCGGTCATTGCTATGGCCATCAGCCCCCTCTTTGGAAGGTTGTTTTTGCGCTGTATAGAGCTTTCCTATTTGCTCAGCTAACATTTTCACTTGGGCCTCAAGGCACTGGAACCTTTCCATCTCTCTAGGATCCTCTTTCTGTGGCCTAGGTCGATATTGGTTGTTTTCCCCCTGATTGGATCTATTCTGATACCTCTCAGGTGATTGATACCGGTTGGGATGGTTTCTGAACTCTTGATTCATTTGTGGAGGGGAGCGGGTTGCACCCATCCTTTGATTATAGTCCCCTGGTGGGGAATCATTGTACTGGCGTGGACTGTAGTTCACGTTTTGCCTCATGTCCTGTCTCTCAGATTGTGGGTACTGGCCCCTATGTTGATTTCCATTATCAGTAAATCGATCCACATATCGGGGCCTATCCTGATTACCATATATCATGGTGTTGGGATCAAACCTACTCTGTGTCCCCAATGACTGGTAGGGACCATCATTTCTTTGATCTTGATTTTGTCTCTGGTTATTGTTCATACCTGCCATATCAGGCCGATATCTTACCCGGGGTCTATCCCCTAAATATCTAGGGCTGATGTAGCTCTCTCTATTACTAGGATCATGTGTTTGGAACATTGGTACAGGAAATGGCGATCTTTGTTGATTACCCCTTTGTTCAGGTGTCACATTATTTTTACCTTGGCTTTGAGCAGACTCAAGGGACATTTTGGCTGACCTGATTTCCATTACTGTGGCTGAGGGTTCTTTAGATTTAGGCCTAGTATCTTTCATTTTATCACTTTCTCTACCCTGACAATAGAGTACCTCATATAGCTTGGTGCTTTGATGTACAATCCATTCAAGGGACTTGTCAAGGTCAAATTCACGGACCATTTGGGATATGATGTCTTTCTGTAGCCCATAGAAGTATGCGGTTTTAAACTCATTGGAATTTGAGTCAAAAGATACATCAAAGCGAGAGAATGCTCTTTTTAAGTCTTGTAAAAATTGGCGAGGGGATGTATTAGGTCCAGCAGTAATTGTGTACGCGACTTTCTTTGCCTCCTGCAATGACTGAAAAGGAGAAAAATGACGCCTAATTTCTTTTTCAAACTCCAGCCATGTCATATTCTGCTGTTCATTTAATCCCCTTATGATGCTGGCCGTCGGGGCATCTAAAGTTAAATGAAAATATTGTCTGTACTGTTCCTTAGGTATCTGGAGTGCTTTAAAAATGTCATGCACCGCTTCTAAGTGATCCTCAATGCAGCATTCACCTCCCTTTTTAAATGGTTTGATCAGGGCTTTAATGGATTTCATTATTTTTATGGGGCTACTTGTTGCAATGCATGGAATTGCACTATTTTGTGATTCAATCCTGTTTTCAGGTGTATGAGCTTGGTGGCTGCCCCCAATGGGAGTATCAAGTCCCCCAAGGGCGCTGCAACCAAGTTCAGTCACCGGCCCAGTCACTGGGGCACTAGCTCTTTGGGCAGAGCTAGAATTCACCTCCACTCCATTGAATGTGGTACCCTGCCGCCTCTCCTGGGACCTGGGAATGCACATTTGCTGTTCTAAGTCCTTACACTTTTTAAGGAGTCTGTTGGCTTCATCATGCAAATAATTATTTTCATCACTCATTTTATTAATCGCCTCCTGCATATCGCACATTTGCATTTGGCATTCATTGAACTCTTTATTTCTCTTGTCTCTTTCTTGGATCATTTTAATCATTTCTTGTTCTGCACTCTGGAGATCACCTTCTTTTTCGCAATGTTCTTTTTGTAAAATCTGCATTTCTGAAACAACCTCATCTTTATCCTGCCTAATGTGATCCACTAAGGTTTTTAAGTGTGTCAATTCTTGCTCACTATCTTCAAATTGTTTCTTGCTTTTGGATAACTGAGTATCAAAGTCTCTGCATTTTAATTGCATGTCTTTTTGGCATACATCCAATTCTGCTCTCAACATTTCCTGATTTTTACTTGCCCCATCTAATTCAGTCTTTAACCTGTTAATTAGCTGAGTATCATTCTCTTGCATTCGCAGCGACTTGTTTAAAATAAACCATATTTTGCCGCATAGCCGTATTAAACAGTCTTTCTCTGCACTTTTATCGGCTGCATTCAATAATCTTGTAAGGCAGACCTGAATTATGCTGCCTTCTGCAAAAATATTGTCTAGTTTTTCTTTCTGCACCTCACCCTGAATGCGGTTACTCCATTCTAACGTGCTATTCGAAGACCAATTCCCATGTGCAAATAACTTTGCCTCTAAATATTGCACTAGATCTGAGAATGTGGTTTCCCTTTGTGACATTCTGAAATTCGTTTTTAGTGGCACACTGCTATTATAAAATGGGTTCCCTTTAATGTGCAAATGGCAGTGTGAGACACGCTTGCCACGCCCAGTAGGTACTCTATGATCACTTTCCCGGCCTGCAACGCACCATAAATATGTAGGGTATTTTGTGGAGATTTGGGGCCTGACGGTATTTTATTACCGCCGAAAAATAACTTAGCAATAATCACTCTTTGTATTCAGATTTGGCCATGTGCAACAATAATACAATGGACATGCATTATTTCAGCACCCAGACCTGCATATTTGGTATACGTGGTTGGTGGTATTTTGGTGAGCATAATTCCCTTGTTTTATTTGTGGCCCCAATGTCCAGAATCCCTTATCTTTGCTTAGATTTTTCGTGTGATCACTAGAGAGACCTCAGACCTGCATTCTAGGAATACCACATTTCCAGTGATAGTGTTGGAGTGCCACCATGGGCGAACTCACTGACTTATTTACGACAGAGAGCTATATGTGGTAGTCTTGTGGTAATTTCCACTACCTTATATACGGTAGGGAGCTATGTTTAGAGAGTCTCTCTTCCCGTTGGCTCATGTACCTCCAACAAGCTATGCTACAGTCACTCACAATTATTCATACTGATTCTGACATGCACACATCTGTCTTAAAATGACCATTGCACTGTTTAAAAATCTCCCCACATCATCGGCATTGTAATGGTAAATAGAAAATAAAACACCCGTCTGTTTTCAAATATTTTCTGTATTATAAAAGCTGCATTTAGACACGATCTCATTCTTTACAGAAATAAATAAAATGGTACAGTCAAAGCATTGTCTATGACACACTGCAAAGAGCGTGGCGGAGAACAGAACTCAAATTGCAACATTGGTATTTGATTAAGACACGCACAGGAATCCTACACTGACTGCATATTACCGTACACACTCAGCTCCCACACTTCTCATTACCTTATCTTTTTAGTTGTTCTCTTTGTGAATGTGGCTCTCTTGGATTAACTCCAGCAAAAAGGAACGCTTGCCTTCTCAAGCCGGGGTCATTGCCTGGAATTCTCAGCTTTTTCAGATAGGAATGCCTCAGCCAGTGGAAAGGTTTTTCTTTCAGCTCTCCCCAATCTCGACTGCAGCAGGACACAGGAATCTGCATTCAGTCAGGACCCCACAGCCAGGTCTTCTCCCCAGTAGTGCAGAAAGATGTCTGCCTGTCTTTTTTCCCTGATACTGCCCACTAAAACTTTCCTCTCAGCCCTCTGTATGACGTGTCCCAATGAAATCCATCATCTCTCATCCTCCTACTCTTCAACAATAGCTTCGCTTATACATTTGCAATTGTTGCAAATCTGACTTCCTTCTTCCTGCAGTTACTGTGAATCAGGCAGAGAAGAGAAGAGAAAAAAATCTGCACACACATTTAAATGGTTTTCAGAGTATGCCTAATTCTGCAGTGGAGAACACATTTTATTAGTGGGTTTTATTAAATAAGGTTTTATTAGTCAGGTTAATGGTTAATAGGTTAGCTGTTAATTTTCAAATGTGTCTCTCGCACCATAGGCATTTCAGGTGAAAAATAGTGTGCATTTTTAAATGAGCACGTGTGCTTTTAACTGTAAAAATAGATTTGCATCTTATATGTTAAAATCGTTTTTGACTGAATAGCCTGTCTTTCCTTGTTAATCTGCTAACCCATATAGCAATGCACCGCACCCTTGTGGTGGTGGTGCTGCAAAAAAATGTGCTACTTGTGCAGTATTACTGTACTCTGTACTGTAACACGCCAAATATTTCTATTTATTGTTCCTTATCCCTGGATTTCAAATTTAATGTGCTTAATTGATTTCTGCTTCCTAGATTCACTTTCTGTCTTCCTCTGTTTGCAGACAGCATTTGTCAGTGCTTTCCTTTTTGGTGCAGCCCAGTTTGCCTGTGTTCTATATTTCTTTGACTTTGCCCTTTGCTGCTGTAAACCTTGATGCTTTAGTCTTTCCTCTTCGTAGATTTAGCTTCCTGCCTTTTTCCTTGGATGGGTGGGGGAGGTTTGCCTTTGTAATTACGTTTTCTCTGCTCCTGTTCCTTTACTTTCTCTTGGAATCCATTCCAGGTTTTCCCTTGCACTTCTGCATTTATTTCCCATTGATTATTAGGTGTGGTGTGCTGTTGTAGCTAGCTCCTGTGTGAATGCCTATGTTTTCCACACTATTCTGTAATCACTATTCCTACTTGCCCCTTGTCTTGAGTCTTATGTATTTAGTTATCCTCCCATTGCTGTTATAGCCTTTCTGGGTCCCTGTTTGATCAACAGGGTTTGTGGGCTTGCTAACATTCAAGTGGTATTTCTCGTCCTTGTGAGTACTGTTTTTAAATTACCTTATTCAATACCATCAAGAGTGTTAGCTCACAGATCCTGTCGTTGCTTGCCCTGTACATGGGCTTAGCGCTGTCAGCACCTGTAACAGCAATTGTGGGTAAGGAGCTTGCTGACTTTCCTTGTAACCATAAGGAGCTTTTAAGTGCTTACCCCACATCCCTTTTCATATATTTGTATTGTTGTCACACTCTATTTGCACTCCTGGGTTTTAGTATAGATGTGTCTTAGTTCCTGTGTGCATGTTGTTTGCACATTTCCCTTGCCATATTCACTGCCTTTGTACTCACCTGACAGAAGGTAAGTCATTGGACAGGCTAAGTAACCAATCACGGGAGAGGGTGGGGTATTTAAGTAAGTGTGTGTGAATGGCTTAGTGTGTGTTAAATGGAGGACGTCCAAGAGACCAGAGGAGGCGAGAGCTACACGCGTGCTGAGGCTATTGGAGAGAATAGGTCTGTGGAGTGTGAGAGTAAGCCTGGTGTGGAATAGCGATAAAGTCGAAGGTAGTGGTGGTAGAAGGTCGGAGTAGGTGGCAGTAGTGATTGTAGCAGGTAGTGGTAATTGTGGGAGGAGTATAGTAGAGTAGGAAGTGGTGGTTGGTAGCAGTGGACGATAATGTGTGTTAGTGAGTGATAGTGACTGAAGTGATAAAAGTAGTGGTAACAGCAGAGTGGGAATAGAATCTGGAGTAGTAGTGAGGAGGAAGGAAGGAGACAGCAGCAGAGGTATTAGAAGTAAATGGGTGGTTGGAGGTAGATATAGAGAGAGTGGAACATCTAAGGGTGGAGGTAGGAAGGCGGAGTGTGAGATCAGAGCGGCGGAAGGAGAACATCTTAAAGACCAGTATATTGAAGGGTCAGGTACAAGTGGGCATGAGAGAAGTGAAAGTGACACCAGATGTTAGGGAAATGTTCTCTTACTGCTAATTTACCTCTATATTTGTGGACCCCCAAACTTTTTGCTTTTGTTTCAGCATCCTGACCTGACTTTTGCAAGAGGCCTTCTCCTGCACTCCACTGGGCTTTCGCTCATCGTTATGGGGCAACTGGCATGTCTTTCAAACTATCAGTACTGAGAAACCTTGTTTCTCTTAGTTTTATGACTTTGTTGCCTCTTTGGTAAAATTTTAACATTGTACAAAGTACATTGCTGTATCGCGCAATGGGGTGCTTGTGTTTTCGGGCCCTAATCATTCAGTAGGGAATTTTTGGTGACTGGACAATATGCTTAGGAGTCGACTGATGGCAACAAATGCCTTTTCATTTACTTTTATAATTTTTTACTGAGCTATGCCGCGCTTACTGCGTTTGGCTCATGGCTGTGGCTAGTGTACATCATGGCAGTGCCACAAGGTCTTTTGTCTACTCCTTTAGCCATTTTATCCGTTGGCCTTCCCCCTAGTCTTCTGGGAATTTTTTATTTGGGCATGCAGTTGCCTGCGAAAGCCGGGTCTTTCTCAGGCTATTGCAGGTCACATGTGTAGGTACCCAGGAAGTGGACTGGGACTGTCTGGTCCCAATCCACACTGCTGGTGCCAGGATGTTTGGTGTGTATGAGGGCATGAGAGCCCCAGTGGTCTCTGAATGGACGGTTCCATGTGATCATAACAAATCAAATAATAATGAAAACCTTTTAACAAATTAGAAATAACGAAGAAATATCAATTTGTTTTATTTTTAAATTGGGGGGTCCACCTCCCAAGCCTCTGGATTCCCTAGCTTTGTTACTCCACCCCAAATCCCTCCCTACCCGTTGTATTCCCATAGCCCACTCCATATGTACTTTTAACAGAATATTCTGTGGTTTTCGTTATTGAGGGTTGGTTATAAAAGTAATTTGTTACTGTTTATTCATTAACATCACTGTATACCGATTGGACCACTGCTGGCACGCATGAGTGGGTCAGATCTCCTCATTTGCCGGCTGGGTGTGATCACTCACCAGACTTGTGGATATGAGGAGGGGTCCTGAATGCAGATCGGCAGATCAGCAACAGGTCCAAATAGACCTGAAGACAGAGCCAAGTATCCGGAAGAGCCAAGCAGACCCAAGGACTATCTGGAACTGCACAGAAGAAGGTTGGCACCCTGAACCTGCTGTTGTCCCGGTAGAGCCCTGCTTTACACTCAATCTCCAAAGACCTGCAAAGGCACTCCAGTCCCTTGGAGTGGTGGGACCAATCATTCTCAACGTCTCCTGGTTGCCCTACAAAAGAGCATGTTTGGATGTGTCCCTGGGCCATCCAGTGGACTGTCCAGCTCGAATATTGGCATCCGTGCAGGAGCGTTGTCTTATCAGGTTTTGCCTCAAACTTTTGGGGAATTCTAGCTTGCACTGTAAAGCACCTTCTTGCCAAATGTTTTTGTCCCAGCTGCTTTGAGCCGCGAGAAAGAAGCGTGCGTCGGACTGCAAAAGTTGGGTGCCCCTGCATCACTGTACGACAGTGACGGTTGCTGAAGGCGACTTCCCGCATTTATTCAAGTGCCCCGAGACCAGCTGCATCAGTGGTTTCTTTGTCCTGCAACTGAGACAAGAGATACAGCTCCTGGTGTGAACCGGACCAGCATCTGCACCCGCATGCTTGTGCACTTTGAAGCCAAATCAAGGGTGGGCAATGATACCCCTGGTGACCCTCTCCAGACCTGCCAAGTTTGGACCTGGACCGAGCTAAGGGTTGAGAGTACTGACACCACTTACCAGTGGCCCCTAGTTCCTCCATTATATCGTTACGAATGGAGAATCAATTGGGGTCCTCCCTTTGGCTTGGGTAGCCTCCGCTTCCTAAAGTCCTCCGAAAGTTGGGAATAGCGTTGATCACCGTAACAGATCCTCCCCTGACTTTTAGAATCCATTTTCTACTCTTCAGAATCCTTCCCCTAATTTTGCCATATCCTTAGAAATTGTACTTTGTGACTTTACGCGCAAATTAGTGCTTTTATGAGCGCATATAACATTGAGCACACAGCTCCATTCATCGTGGTGCTGGGCTTATAAAGTTAGGGTTACCCATCTCTGAAGATTGTCACTGTTATGAAGTTTGCCTGCCCTTTTCCCTTCCAGGTTTTGGCAGGATTCCGCACTTTACCGCATTGACCAAAGTGACTGAATATATTTTACAAAATGTGTTGTTTGAGTTGTGTTTTTAATGTGCATTTCATATTGTACTTGTGTTCATTCTTGGGCCTAATACATTGTATATTTGTATTCTACTTTCTAAGGTTAATTGTTGGTGTCTTGCTGTGTGTGTGCTCATCGAGGCCCTCAGATCACCCCCAGTCTTCCTATGACTTAGCCTTGAATGCTCTCCAAGCTACCATGAAGTGGCCCGGCTATCTTCCCAGCAGTGTCTCGTTTCACTAACAATGGTGGCCTCCTAAACATCTATTCACCAGAGCAGAGTTTAGAAATGCATTCTAACACCAGGCAAAAGAAGGCACCAACCCTAACTCCCTAGAAGACTAAGCACACTAGGTCAGGGAAAACTACAGAGCCCCTAGGGAGTAAGTTAGGTGTTATTTTAGGGAAGCCACTACTAACATCCCATTATGGATGTCTAGGTTAGGGAGGGGGAAGATCGTCGGAAAGTAGACACAGGGGGACAGCCCTTGCTCCAAACCTCCCTAAAGAACTGATAGACCCTAAGTGCCTATTAGGCAATTAACAGTCATCCTGTCTGTAAATATTCTCAATAAACACCATTGTACTGTTTGATAGTGTCAGAGTGGTTATTTGTGGTGGGTCACCCCATCACACAACCTTTTGAATTTCTTATAATCACATATGGTAAAAATGTACCAGAAAGAAGAGGGATGGGAAGGGGTGAGGAAACGTAGAAGGAAAAGAGAGAAAATATAAACAACATAATAAGTACATGTTCTTAACTCTGGTAAGTTATAATTATAATGTTTACTGATATTCTCACACATCACATCCTGCTTTCTGTTGTTAAAAGTCTTATCTTAATAATTCTGATGTATCAATCTGATTCCCTAATATTTATCTTCTATCATTGTTATTTTATTCATATTATGAACCATCCAGAACAGCTTGAATACTGAAAACGAAATTAATGTCTTCTTATGAATAGTATCTTTTTATGCGAACAATCACTTATGTAAAATGAGCATTGATATTATGTCATGTCACTGATATGCAAACTAAAGGCAATACACTAAAACTGTTTTCTTCTAGGCAATGGCAGACATAATGTATTTAACTATATTCATATGTATTGTGAGGACTCCGAAATGCAAGACTGACACAAAGGTAAAGGTTTCTTAAAGTCTGCCATTTATTTAAAGTAAAATGGTTTTGAAAAACGCCTGACTTTCCCTTACTTAATAGGGAGATCCCTGCCTGGCAAACTAAAACTAAAGAAAGCCAACCTAACATACAAAATCTTTCTGGCCCAAAAACATACAAAGGAAATATGGATGACTTTAAATTCAACAAAACATTTAGGTAGCACAAACTTAAATGTATCCTGGAAGTACTCTTTGTGACCAGGGCTGTATTCCCTTCAGGAGCACCCACATTATCTGTAAAGTTCAGTTCAAAGGAATAGCAAAGTCTTTTCCAAGCAAAAGTCTTTTCCAAGCAAAGAAAATCTTTCTTGAAGAAATACACAATGTCCTTTTTACCCTAAATGGATGGTAGTTCAAATGATGCAATGTGTGCTCCAATATCCCTTTTTAAGGATGTTTGATTTTCTTCCAATGTAACCGTTCAATGTAACCATTCAAACACTTTCAAGGATATTTGACTCTCTTCTCATGCATACATTCAAATATGCTGAACTTCATACGATACAAGATCAAAACCTAAATACAATTATTCTGTGGTTATCAAACCCTTCTCCTTATCAACAAAACCAATATTTCTTTCTCAATACATCTTCCTTATCAACATAACCAATGTCTCTATCTCAATATCTAAATGAAAAGGTGTCTTCTTGAGCTTATGAATAAAGTCCTTCTGTCAGGATAGCAAACAACTACTTTTTTCATAAAACTTCTTCTTCTTGAGAATAACACCCTCTGTTTTCAGGATAGCAGTCAACAACTTGCTTCGTTAACACTGTGGTTTCTCAACATTACATAAACACATACGTTCTTTCATTCAATAAAGATTATTTTCCATAACTCTTTCAGCAACAAGATTATCAAATCACCAACTTCTTGGTCCACTCAACTGCCAGGACTAACTACTAAAGCCCTTTCCTGGGCTATTTGCCTGCCAGGAAGAAAACTCCTACCACTAACTTCAAACTTGTTGGTCTGGTTCCAGTACTCTCCACACCAGTCCGCTGACGTGGTTTGACAATTTCTTGACTGCTAGCAATGTGAGATACAAGCTTTTCCACAACTCTATCTCCACGAGAGGGTGGAAGGTAACCCAAAAGGGGAACATCCTCTAATTTGCAGACTGATCAAAGGGATAAAAGTCATAAAGTCCTCAGCACCAAACTACTCTTGTTTGTGGGATGTTAGTGAGGTGCTGAAGTTATTCGAGGAATGACCGGACAACAAAGACATGTCCAGAGGCCTTTATGGGCAAAGCTGACTATGCTGCTTTGTCTCATCTTCTGCAAAAGAGTGTCGGATGTCAGAGCACTGGAAGTTGACAGGTGAACGTTTTTGCTGACATGTGTCACCATCTATGTATCGAAAAGGACAAAAACCGGGATTAAAACGGTTGAATATTCAGCCTTCCCAGAACGGGCTAAACTGTGTCCGGTTAGACGTTTGAAGGCTTATGAATTCATGTCAGGACAGCTCAGACCTGCAGGTGAATCTCAGTTTTTAATTGCTGTGTGGAAACCATTTACAGCAATGTCACCAGCTACATTAGCCAGATGGGTAAAATGGTGCATGCAACAAATAGGCATTGACATCAATCAATATGGGGCACATTCGATCAGAGGCACAATGGCATCTAAGGTGTTCAGTGTGGGAGCCCGTTTGAAGGACATCTTGAAAGCAGCTAGCTGGTCGAACGAGTCGATTTTCAAAATGTTTTATTTCCATTTGATCGACCATGTGTCTACGTTGGTGGTGAGCATGCCTTAAACACGCATAGTCTGAGCCTCCGGGTTTTGACCTAGAATATATATTTTCAATACTAACGTAATAGAATCATGAATTTCTATCAAAAACACAGAGGCCAAGGATTAGCCCGCCCTTGCAGTCGCGAAGAATTGAATAATGACCTGGAGTGAGTGGATCATATAAGTTGAAGTAATTATTATACAACTGATGTATATTTATGCGATTGCCCACCCAGTCAACTGTTGTGTTCAATGTGGTTTACGTATGTTTCGACAGGTATGGATTCCAAAGCTCCAGGATCATGAAGGATAGGAGCAGGTAAAAGTTGAAAGTTTGGCATTTACCTGTTGGGACGCAGGTTACACATCTTTGGAAGAAGCAAAAGAAAGAGGAACATTTAAGGAAGTCAAGGGAAGATGTAGGTTTTTAAGGACAGTGATTGGCCACAAGAGTCACATGGGAAGCAAAGACCACTCAAGAATACAATTCCAAAGACACTAAATTATCGACGCAGTTGTCTTTTTTTAATTGTTTGTACGATTTTGAGAGGTTTTTCATATTGCTGCTTGAGAAGTAAAGAGTAGAGTTGAGCATAATCCTTCGCCTCTGTGACTTTAATAGAATCATGACTTTCTATCACGTTAGTATTGAAAATCTTTATTTTACCAACATATTTGTTAAAAAAAATATAAGAATGAATGAAGCATGTATTCAACAGTTGTATAAAATGTGCATAACATCAAAACCAGAGTAAAAGCTTTCAACTGTTAATGAACCTCATCCGAGCACTTCACCCAACCTCACCACACCAAAACTCCCCCACCCAACCTCTGTCAAAGGGGCTTGCAGGTAGAGACTTGCCCACAAGGCTAAAGGGAGAAAAGTACACAAGAAGCATGAGTACAAGGAGTCCTGCCGACAGGAAAGGATAGGCAACAGAGGCAGTGAACTGAAAGGGACAGGGAGTACAAGTAAAACAAACACATTAGGTTCCCTCTTGGGGTGTACGCAGAATGGGGGAAGAGTTTCCCACAGAACCAGGGAAACACAAGCCTTTTGAGCAGGTTACTATGAGAGGGCACACTCTGAATGCTCATGGAAAAGATCAACAGCAGTGGGTGTCTCTGTCTGAACCCTAAGTCACGAACAAGGTAACAGTACTCACAAGACTGAACCCTGTTCAGATCCAGCAGGAACTGAACAATGACTGTTTCCTGAAACAGGAACCAGCACACCATTAACAATGACACAAGGTACACGGCACAAGTGAAGCAAGAACTGTAACAGAAATATCCAGGGTAAAAGGAAGTCAAAGTGAGCAAGGTTCAGGACAGAGAACAAGAAGAATGAAGAACGGCAAGGAAACTAGAATCTGAGTACAGGGATAAGGAGACTGGAAACTGTAGATTGATAACAATGAACAGTAACTCTGGACTGGAATAACAAGTAAGAACTGCAGAGGGAAAACAAGGAACTGCAGCTCTGAAGTGGGATAACAAGGGCAGGACTGAAGACTGCTAACAAGGAAACTCTAGCTCTGAAGTGGGATAACAAGGGTAATACTGATAACAAGGAAACTGTAGCTCTGTAGTGGGGTATCAAGGGCTGGACTGAAGACTGATAATAAGGAAACTGCAGGTAGGGAACACGATAATTAGTGTTAGAGAGCAAGGGGCTGTAGACAGGGAACATAGGACTTCAAGCAGGGGAGCTGGGCTTCAGTATAGGAAGCACAGAGGTGCAGGGCAAAAGGCAGGGGTGTGAAGGCAGAGTATCAGGGCTGCAAGGCAGAGAGCACAGTGCTCTGGAACAGGAGCAGGTTCTGGAAACAACAGGACACAGCAGAAATCCAAGGATCAAGGCAACAAAGGCAGCACCTGGAGCAGCACACCTGAAGGTAATTGGCCTCCTCTGTCTCTGGTCCTGGGAAAGTGAAATCTGCACTGATCTCTAAGGCTTCTGGGGATTGTTGTTCTAAGACTGCTGCATAGGACTAGCCAAGGAATGAGAACTGCCGCAAGATGCATTATGGGACATGTAGTCTGTGAAATTACATAAAGTTCCAAAGTCTTGCAAACGGAAAGTAAAGACAAAAATATGAATAGGTATTGTCCAACGAGTATTATGGAGATGAATGAGTCCCAAATAGTCCACGATGGATGCCAATTGGTGTGCCAGTGGCACAGTCATGACAACCTCATCCTACGTCTTCACTTTTTGCCACCATTTTAGCAACCCTGTACCACCCCTTCCTCTCGCCTCACCACCCCATACACACCTAGAAACACTTTTTGTTGTACAGTGTGCCTTATAAATAATCAATAAATAAAATATTTAAATACACTTAACTTCACCCTTGGACCTCATTATACCCAACCTCAACTTAGGGCATCACCCCAAAAACTCACCCTCACTCCTTCAGCTCCTTCTGGTCTGACGAGCAACTCAACCACTCAATGCCACCCTAGTACTCTCTGCCTCCTATCCACTGTGAGCAACCTGAAGCTGTCTCCCTAGTTAGTCCCCGGGGATCAGTCATCCAGGTGGCCAGGACACGGCCATCGCTATTGGATCCAGTTCCTGGGGGTGGACCACCAGTGAGGGAGGATAACCTGGGTGGGGGGTCCTTGGGGAGTGAGAGTGGGACACCGACGGGTGAGACACGGTATCCCCCTTCTTTCAACACCTTTTCCTCATCCTACCATATAGAACATTCAAATCCCTCTCACTATTCTGACACAAACACTTGCACGGCACACTAAAGAACGGACTAACACCAGAGCCGTTTACCTGACATGTCCCAATACAAGGGTCAGGCAAAGTCGAGCAATTAATCAGAATCACATACACCCGACGGCCCTTTCCCTTCCCCACAGGGATAAAAGGTGGAGCCAGAGAGCACAGTATGAGAACAGCAGACAGCATAACAAGATGGCAAAGCAAGCACGGCAGTTCAAGAGAAGGAGACAGTCGGCAGGAATCGAGAGGGTGGCGAGGAGAGAAGTGACAATGCCCTTTTTGTCCCAGACCCGCAGAACCTTCGTGGAAGAGAGCCTAAGACCGCAATCAATAGCACAAGTGTCTTGCAGCAGATGTCAATGGTACACGGGGCAAGCCTACGCTGATAAGCAGAAGCGAGGGAAGTTCCCACAAACGTAGTGCTGGCCTTGACTCCAATGAAGAAGAAAATCGAAGCGGTTCATCACAGCCGATGAGTTGAAAGGGGAAACGATAAGAACTGGGGTGTTGCGTGAGACTTGCAAAGTGGCAAGTTTTAACCAAAGTGCTATTAACTAAGAAAGAACTGTAATGAGTGTTGAAGGGGAGACCAGCTGCAGAGGGAAGCTGGAACCGCATGGGTGCTAACACAAGAGACTCTTGTCGAGCCCCATATGAGAGAAACTACAGATACCAGAAGGCCATAGGAGAGCCAGCGGAATATGTCGAAGTGGTCATACAAAGGGTCAGGCAAAATCCCTGTACAATCGAAAGACTTTGATCTATAAACTATGTGAAAGCAAGGGAAGTGAATCCCGCCTTGATAGAAAGCAAGGGAAGTGAATCCCGCCTTGAGAGAAAGCAAGGGAAGTGAATCTGGCATTGAGAGAAAGCAAGGGAAGTGAATCCTGCATTGGGAGAAAGCAACGGTTGTGAATCCTCTAACACTTGAATGTGAAGAAGAGGGGTCTGAGCCCGACGGAGGAAGATCCAGGGGTGCAGCCTTCACCCCACGTGAAAACTGTGGTAAACAAATGAGATGGGTCAGCACCCAGAAGAGGAGGGCCCAGGGTGAACCCATCACCCAGAAAACAGCGGAAGCGAACTTTCATTTGTTAAATAAACTTTTGTTTTGTTATTTGAACACGGCAGGTCCTTGAAGGCAAGAGACTTTTCAAGCGAACAAGACTTGGCCATCGACGGTCCTGAGAACTGCCATTGGAACTTCATCTCGTGCTGGAAAAGCCAGAGACTGTACTGTGCTCCAAACTCCCATCTTACCCTGTGCACAAAACGTGGGTAAGGGAGGCCCAGGCTATCGCATCCTGATATATTATTTGAGAACACTTCTTTCTTTTCTTGAGAACTATCCCAGACCCCTTTTTTGTATTAGTTGGAGATTTGGCAATAGGTTTCTTAGTATAGGCCTTTTATTTTGAGCCTACGCCACTAGGACTGCCTTATGTTTCATTTGATGGTCGGCGCTTGCTCCAATCTTAGATTTAGGTTTAGATTAGAAATGTTTCCAACCTGCATACAGCATTCATTGTTCAATAAACACCCTTGAACTGTGATCACTTGTGTCTGTCTTACTTGTTGCCACCATGAGTTCCTCACGTATGATGTCAGCAGTGGGACATGACTCAATTGAAACAAATTAGGGAACCCTACAATTTCAAAAACTTAGTCAGAGAGCCTCTAACCCTTCCATCACCACCAAGGAATCAATAGGGTTTGATATCTGTAGAAGTGGGGAAGCTATTATACCCCCTGGGAAAACCGGAATTAATCCTATGGACCTGGTTTTGAAACCCCGTCCAGGGTGTTACATCCGATAAACCCCAAAATCTGACTTAGCATGGCAGTGCGGGCTGGACATCTTAGCAGGCATTATTGACCCCGACTTCAGGGGACATGTAAAGTTTCTCTTACAGAATCATGGCGAAATCCCTTTTGTCACGACCTTATCCCCACCAAGGGCTCACAGGGCCCTAAGGACCTTATTCGGATCCCTCGGATGCCTTGGAGCCAGTCCTGGCGCTGTTGGCATAGGAGACGCTTGCTGGGACGGGGTTTCTATGAGCAGAGGCAAACATGGCCACCCCCATGCGGAATACTGGAGAACTGCATTCTGCGCTCTAACCTTCAGGGTGGGGCCCGCTCCAAAGACACCTGGGATACTGCCTTGCTATTTAAACCACGCCGATCAAGGGCACGCGCTTCGCGTTATTCTGCCTAGCAGCGTGACGCTCATCTGATCCTGCCCTTACCTGCTCTGCAGCATCCATCGGTTTCGAACTCTTCCAAGGCAAGAACCATCGCCATCCTTACCTGCTCTGCAGCTTCCATCGGCTCTGAGCTTATCCAAGGCAAGAACCATCGCCATCCTTAGCAGCATCTATCGGTTTCGAACTCTTCCAAGGCAAGAACCATCGCCATCCTTACCTGCTCTGCAGCTTCCATCGGCTCTGAGCTTATCCAAGGCAAGAACCATCGCCATCCTTACCTGCTCTGCAGCATCCATCGGTCTCGAACTCTTCCAAGGCCGTACCATTGTCATCCTTACCTGCTTAGCAGCACTCATCGGGTTCCACAGCATCCGAGGCAAGATTCATCGCCATCCTTACCAGCTCCACTGGTCGCCCGGAAGGCCAACATCTTCAAGACATCTTCATCTCGTCGGACTCTTGGGGAACATCCTCCTCCAGGTCCTCGCGACCTACAGAACAAAACCAAAATCACAGGTTAGCCACTTGCTAGGACGCTCCCAGCGCTGCTTGGCGTTCTTCTTACCTGTCTTAACCGGGCGTCGACTTCTACCGCAGCGCTTGCCACCTGCAACAAGAAGCGAGAAAGACAATATTGCAAATTCAACTAAGGACTTGCTTGCATCTAAAAGACATTGCTTTCGCCAGAAGGACTTACCTGAAAGGAGTTGCAGCCAGTCTGAACTCCGGCCCTCGCCAGTGAAGAAACTCGGCGGAACGGTGCCACCTCTCGACGCGTCCCTGCCCAGCGTGGCAGGACGGAGAGCGCACCTTTATAGAGAACCAGGTTAGAGACATTCCCTGGGGAACTGCGAGGGGATCCCGGGAGGAGGGTTGTAAGGAAATGACCGAAGCTTATCTCCCCCCCTCCTGTCTTCGAGTCGTCCCTCGATTATCCAGGTCCCAGGACAGGCGAAGGGTTCCAGAGAGCATTCCAGCTATTCGAGAGGTGCTCCCGTGGACCAACAAGGTGAGCGTTACAGAACGCGAAGCCCTAACTAAATCATCCACCTGGGCGTCTACCATGGAAACTTCGGAAACAGACCAGTTAGCCCAGTTGGGGCAGTTGCATGCAGAGGTTCATTCTGCGTGGCAGGAAACCAACGCGTTACGAAGGGAGTTGATTGTTGCCAAGGAGAGGATGGAGAATCTCGGGAGGCAACTTCTTCAGTCACAAGCAGGACAAGCCCCGTTGCCTGGAGTTGGCCAGTCCACCCCGGCTACCGCAAGCAATCCAGTTCAGATTAACCTCCCAGGGGCTGTGCCGCTAGCTCCTCCGGAACGGTTTGCGGGAGATCCCCGGCGATACGCCACCTTCATGAACCAATGTCGCCTCCACTTTCTCTGTAGGCCTGGAGCCTTCCCTACGGATCAGGCACGTGTGGCTTTTGTGTTATCCTACCTTAGCGGGAGTGCAGCTGACTGGTCAGTCCCATTCATTAGCCGGAATGACCCTCTGCTACAAGATTTTGATGGATTTCAGCAGGAGATGGAAAAACGTTTTGCCCAACACCACCATGGGTAGGCCCTAGATAACGAACTCTTGTCTCTTCGTCAAGGGAACCAGGATCTGCTGACCTACATAGCGACGTTCAATCGACTGGTGGTTGAGGCAGATTGGCCTGAGGATAAACGGACTATGTTATTCCACCGGGGTCTTCGTGGGGAGTTAAATGACGTCTTAGCCCAAGTGGTGGTCCTACCCCGGGATTGTGCCGAGTTCATTGGTTTGGTAGTCCAGTTGAATCGTCGACTAGAAGATAGGAAGAGTGACCGGGGTAAATCGGACTTGCGCCCCCTATTCGTACGCCCCAAGGATTATGCTCTGCGGGGCTCCGATGGAACCAGTGAACCCATGCAGATAGGAGGGGTCAGGCCCCCGTTAACCAAAACGAACGGCACAAAAGGAGAGAGATGCAATTGTGCCTGTATTGTGGAAAAGCAGGCCATTTCTTAAAGGAATGCCCGGTCAAGCCCCCCAGACAAACCGTCGGTGCCACGGACAAGGAAAACCCTGAAGAGGAATCGGGAAACGACCAAGCCCGGCAATTGTAGGGGTCCAATTGTCGAGTGAAGAAATCCAGCTTCAGACCTCCCATTTTGCGCTACCGGTGATTTTAATTCCACACCAACAGTCGTCGAATATGCATTTGTTGGAAGACTACCTTGACAGCGGAGCGGTGGGGAACTATATCGATCGAGACCTTGCAGCAAAGATGGGCCTATTCCCGTGCTCCACACCAACCGCAGAAACCGTAACCACAGTTGATGGTACCAAAATCGATTCGGGTCCTGTGTCAGAGTGCACCACTGAACTTACCCTCCTGTGCGAAGATGGGCATCGCGAAACTATAGTATTTGACCCGATCAAAGCTTGCCAGTTCCGGCTGATCCTGGGAATGCCATGGCTGGTTGCCCATAACCCTCGAATCAACTGGCGAATGCGTGAACTGGTTTTTGCCCACAGCTGTACGCATACTTGTTAACCCAAAAGGGTGGAAAACAAAGCTCGCAAGTTCCCCCGGTGCAGGAAGGATTGGCCCATGCCCTAGGAGGGTTAGCAACCCTGCCAGTTCACTACCAAGATTTCCAAGACGTTTTCCAGAAGGAGCAGGCAAACGCGTTGCCCCCCCACAGACCTTACGACTGTCAAATCGACCTGCTACCTGGAGCCCAGATTCCATGTGGACGCATTTACACGCTCACAGAACCCAAAAATCAGCACCTGAAGGCGTACCTGAAGCAGTACCTGGCCAATGGGTTCATCCGTCCATCCAAGTTTTCGGCCGCGGCGCCGTTATTCTTAGTTAAGAAAAAAAGAAGGCGACTTAAGAACGTGCATAGACTATCGTGCTTTAAACCAGTTGACCATCAAAAACTGCTATCCACTACCCTTGATTCCGGAATTACTAGACCAGGTCAAGGAGGCCAAAATCTACACCAAACTGGACCTGAGGGGGACGTACCACCGGGTGTGCATCACAGAGGAGACGAGTGGAAGACGGCCTTCCGTACCAAATACGGCCTGTTTGAGTAACAGTACAAGTAATGCCGTTCGGCCTATGCAACGCCCCTGCTGCGTTCCAGTACTTTATGAACGACGTCCTCCAAGAACTTATCGACGTCTGTGCTCTTGTATACATCGACATTCTGGTGTACTCTACGTCTGATCAAGAACACATTAAACACGTGCGGGCGGTCCTGGCTAAACTTTGCGAACACCATCTGTACGCGAAACTCGAGAAATGCTTGTTCCATGTTACTGAGGTGGAATTCCTGGGATTTGTTCTTTCCCCCCAAGGCATACGAATGGACGCTCACAAGGTGGACGCAGTCCTCAATTGGCCAGCCCCCACTTCGATTAAGGGAGTCCAAAGCATGTCGGGGTTTGCGAATTTCTACCGCCGCTTCATTCCGGGCTTCTCCCAAATTGTGCACCCAATTACTTTGTTGCTCAGAAAATGCAACAAGACCTTTAACTGGACCGAAGAAGCGGAAAAAGCCTTTCATGAACTCAAGACCAGGTTCACCTCCGCCCCCATTTTGCGACTTCTGCATCCAGACCTTCCCTACATTGTGGAAACTGATGCATCCAGCCTGGCCATGGGAGCGGTTTTGTCCCAAAAAGACCCTTTCACAGGCCAATTGAACCTGATGGCCTTTTGGTCACGGAAGTTCACGCCTGCGGAGCTCAACTACGCCATCACTGATAAGGAGTTATTGGCCATTAAGGTAGCCTTTAAAGCCTGGCGACACTATCTGCTGGGGGCCAGGCACACTGTCACGGTAATAACTGACCACAGGAACCTCCAGTACCTGAAAGGAGCGAAGGCTCAATCATATCGGCAGCTACACTGGGCTCTTTTCTTCGCAGAATATGACTTTGTGATCACGTATCGACCCGGGGCCAAAAACGGCAAGGCTGACGCTCTTTACCGCATGGGTACAGATGACATGGCACGCACGCCACCGGACCCGGTGGCCATCATACTGGAGATTAGAGTACTAGGTATTACTATCACCATGACCCAGAGTGAACTGTTATACAAAATTCAACAGGTCTTCACCCAGGAGCAGCTACAAGAGTGGGCCTCCAGGGGAGAGCACTATAGTGTCAAGAATCAACTGCTGTACTACCGAAATCGGCTATTCGTTCCCGTGAAGGAACTACAAGGACAGGTCATCTCCGAGCACCATGACTCCCTTATGGAGGGCCATCCAGGAATCGCCAAAACCTTAGCAAAGATACAACAGAACTACTGGTGGCCAACTTGGCGCAAGGATATAACCGAGTTTGTGTCTTCATGTGGTGTCTGTGCCCAAAACAAGTCTAGCAAGCAGAGCCCTGCCAGGCTCCTCCAGCCATTGGACATTCCCCCAGCCCCATGGCACACGTTGTCACTCGATTTCATCACTGACCTCCCTCCGTGTCAGGGCTTCAATACCATCCTGGTGATTGTGGACTTATTTTCTAAGATGGCCCATTTCTTCCCCTTCAAGGGTCTTCCGACTGCTTCTGGCCTCGCCAAAGTCTTCCTGGAACACATAGTATGCCTACACGGATTCCCGTCAGTCCTAATATCAGATCGGGGGTCCCAGTTTGTGTCTAGCTTCTGGAGGAAATGCTGCTCTTTGGCCCAGATAGACATCTGGCTGTCCACTAGCCATCACCCACAGACCGACAACCAAACGGAGAGAACAAACCAAACTCTCGAACAATACTTACGCTGCATGCTGCACCAGGGTGAAGAGGACTGGAAGGAACTTCTATGGATCGCCGAGTACGCGTATAATAATTCTCTACATAGCAGAACAGGGCAAACGCCATTCTTCATGATCTATGGACGACATCTGCGCACTTCCCATCAACCCTGGAAATGCCTGCAGTCGAGACTCTACACACCACCATCACTCAAGCCTTTGCAAAAGCTCAGGAGCACCTACGACATGCTAAGGCACGCCAGAAAAGATGCGCGGATCAGCGTCGCTCCGAAGCCCCTACTTATCAGGTGGGAGATTTAGTGTGGCTTGCTTCCAAGCATGTACCAATCAAAGGAACACGAACGTTTCCTCCCGGTTCTTGCGACCATACCCGGTGGAGGCCATCATTAATCCAGCAGCCATGAAACTGACTCTACCAGACCATATGAGGATACACCCAGTGTTCCATGTATCTATCATGAAACCATTTAAACCGGGGACACGTGTAACTGCTCCCCCTAAACCAGTTGTCATTCAGGGAGAACAGGAGTATGAGGTAAAGGACATTCTGGACTCCAAGTGGGTGAGATCGAGACTCTACTACCTAGTAGATTAGAAGGGATATGGACCTCAGGAAAGGACATGGGAACCTAGTGAATATGTTCATGCCCCTCGCTTGCACCAGCATTTCCATCAGACGTTTCCCTTCAAGCCAGGACCCAGCCGGAGAACCACCTTGAGGGGGGCCTTAGGAGGGAGTGCTGTCACGACCTTATCCCCACCAAGGGCTCATGGGGCCCTAAGGACCTTATTCGGATGCCTTGGAGCCAGTCCTGGCGCTGTTGGCATAGGAGATGCTTGCTGGGACAGGGTTTCATGCGGAATACTGGAGAACTGCATTCTGCGGTCTAGCCTTCAGGGTGGGGCCCGCCCCCGCCCCAAAGACACCTGGGATACTGCCTTGCTATTTAAACCCCGCCCGATCAAGGGCACACGCTTCGCGTTATTCTGCCTAGCAGCGTGACGCTCATCTGATCCTGCCCTTACCTGCTTTGCAGCATCCATCGGTTGCGAACTCTTCCAAGGCAAGAACCATCGCCATCCTTACATGCTCTGCAGCTTCCATCGGCTCTGAATTTATCCAAGGCAAGAAACAGTGCCATCCTTACTTGCTTAGCAGCACTCATCGGGTTCAACAGCATCCAAGGCAAGATTCATCGCCATCCTTACCAGCTCCAATGGTTGCCCGGAAGGCCAACATCTTCAAGACATCTTCATCTCGTCGGACTCTTGGGGAACATCCTCCTCCAGGTCCTCGCGACCTACAGAACAAAACCAAAATCACAGGTTAGCCACTTGCTAGGACGCTCCCACTGCCGTTTGGCGTTCTTCTTACCTGTCTTAACCGAGCGTCGACTTCTACTGCAGTGCTTGCCACCTGCAACAAGAAGCGAGAAAGACAATATTGCAAATTCAAATAAGGACTTGCTTGCATCTAAAAGACATTGCTTTCGCCAGAAAGACTTACCTGAAAGAAGGAGTTGCAGCCGGTCTGAACTCCCGCCCTCGCCAGTGAAGAAACTCGGCGGAGCGGTGCCACCTTTCGACTCGCGCCCCTGCCCAGCGCGGCAGGACGGAGAGCGCACCTTTATAGAGAACCAGGTGAGAGACATTCCCTGGGGAACTGCGATGGGATCCCGGGAGGAGGGTTGCAAGGAAAGGACCGAAGCTTATCTCCCCCCCTCCTGTCATCCAGAGTCGTCCCTCCATTATCCAGGTCCCAGGATAGGTGAAGGGTTCCCGAGAGCATTCCAGCTATTCGAGAGGCGCCCCCGTGGACCAACAAGGTGAGCGTTACACTTTTGAGGTACGTCGGGGAGATAAAATTGCACAGGGAATTTTGGAACGAGCTTTGTTCCCTCTGTTTAAAGAAAGCAAACCAGATAAAACAGAAAGAGGTAATTTAGGATTCTACAGGCTTCCACAGGTTTCTCTCCCTTTGAGCTACTCTATGGAAAAGAACCGAGAGATGTCTTGGCCATGGTCCGGGAAACCTGGGAAGAACAAGTTGAGGCTCCCATTCCAATATCACAAACTGCCACTCGAATGCGAGAACACATGAAGTTGGTTTGGGACTTGGTTTGTACTCATATGGGAAAGGCCCAGAGCCAACAAAAGGCCAATTATGATAAAAAAGCAAATTTAGGATCCTTTTCTACTGGACAGAAAGTACTAGTCTTTTTACTCATCTCAGAGAACAAACGTGTTTCCAAGTGACACGGACCTCTAGAATGAATGGGAACGTGCACATATAACATAGCCCAACCAGACCGAAAGCAGAAAGTCCACTTATATCATATCAACCTCTTAAAAGAGTGGAAGGAGAGCCTGTCTGCCATCCATACCAACATACTAGCCTGCCTGGTTCCCGAAGATATAAATAGCTTTGATTTAATTCCTTCCGAGTTGTCTATCCAACAACGGGAAGATCTAAAAGATGTAGTGGTCTCATTCCCTTATGTATTCTCAGAAAAACCAGAAAGAGTAAAAGGTACATACCATTATATACGATCCCCTAAAGGTAAAGTAGTTCATTTAAAACCATATCGTCTACCTGAGGCAAGAAAACAGATAGTGATTGAGGAAGTCAACAAGATGTTGAAGGCCAATATCATTGAGCCCTCCTCAAGCCCATGGTCCTCTCCTATCATGTTGGTCACTAAACCGGACCACTCCTGGAGATTCTGCATAGACTTCCGTCAAGTTATTGCTATATCAGACTTCCATGCCTATCCAATTCCACGCATCGATGATCTAATTGATAAATTCGGAACAGCCACCTATCTATCCACCCTAGATTTAACAAAGGGGTACTGGAAAGTTCCTGTAAATGGGCCCGATAAGGAAAAAACAGTGTTTTCAACACCCCTGGGATTATTCCAGTTTAAAGTCCTATCTTTCGGCCTACATGGTGCACAAGCTACGCTCCAAAGCCTTATGGATAATATCCTACAGCCCTACTCTGATTTCTGTGGAGCTTACATTGACAATATTCTCATTTCTAGTAAGATCTGGGAAAAGCATTTCTTCCAACTTTATACCATCATGAAAGTCCTCAGGAATGCAGGCCTAACTGTTAACCCAGCTAAATGCAGGTTGGCCCAATCAGCCGTGAAATACCTCTGTTTTTTCGTACGGAATGGGAATGTACAACCCCAACATGAAAAGGTAAAGGCTGTCTTGGATACTCCAACTCCCAAAACCAAAAGAGATCTCAGGGCTTTCCTTGGTATCGTATGATATTACAGTAGGTTTATCCCAAACTATTCGGATAAATCGGCCCAACTAACAGATACAAATAAACCAAAAAATGCTCAACCTCAGAAACTCCATTGGAACGATGACAACGAGATATGCTAAAACATCTTGAGGCAGACATTATGCCAAAACGCAATCCTAAGGCTGGTTGATTTCTCAAGAGTCTGAGCTTCAGACAGACGCCTCTACTAGAGGGTTAGGAGCCATCTTGTCCCAAATTTGCGACAGATTAGAACACCCGATACTATACACCAGTCGAAAATTATTCCCACGTGAAAAGAACTACTCTGTGGTAGAACTAGCGGTCCTAGCCATCAAGTGGGCCATTATCCATCTTAGATATTACCTATTGGGTCTAAAGTTTACACTGGTCACCGACCACTCACTGTTACACATGGGCAGAGTTCTCATGCATCTCCGCTTCGTACACTTTCTTTCCATCCAAATCGGTGTGCGCGGGCCTCCTTATGGCAGAAATTGAGGTTGCCATGGAGATTGTCCACAAAGACGACTCGTCCGCGTCAGGTCACTCATCCGATGCGTCCATCTGTTGCGTGTACGCAGAAGCTCCACCTCCCTGCTGTTTAAATCCAGCATCTGGCGCACACTCGGTGCTGCTAATTGTGGCGTTATTCCGACACTGTTTGATTGCGCAAATCCTATTCCTATTCTGGTTACTGTTACACTCACCTGGTATCCACGGGGACGCCACCCAGCCAGGTGGTCGTTGGTGCCCTTCTCAATGATTCCCTGGTGTGGTTCTCGGTGTCGATGGGATTCCGCCTGGTTGTCAGAATCGGTGGGCTCTCCGTCCTGCTCTCTGGGCAGGGGCATGTTGTCTTTTGTGGGCCCGGGTGGTCCAGTTACTTCACTGACTGCGGCCCTTGTAGTGTCTTTCAGGTAGGTTTTATTGCGATTGATGGCGTTGTTATTCTTGCATGCCTTTTCTCTGTTCTAAATGTCTCTTTTTTATCTCCCCGGGAGCGCGGAGTGTCCGCTTGGAGAACTGGGTAGGCTGGTTCTCACCGGTAGATGATGGCGCGCTATAGCGCTATAATGCGGTACGGAGGCGCTTTGCGTAGCGCAGCGATGTCTTGTCCTCACTGACCTGTGCTTTTCTCTTTTTCATAGGTCGCGGTGAGTTCCCAGCGCAGATGGAGGTCGGGAGCTATGCCGGCTGAAAAGCAACCAACCAGGTAAGTCTTTAAACGCCTTGTGGTTGTAATGTCTCCACTACCTCCTTTAATGATGTCTTTCTCCTTTTCTCAGGTCCTTCGATCTGGGCGGTGAACTCCTCCAACAGAGCTGCCCAGGAGCTGCGAGCAGTGAAGGATGATGAATGCAGGTAAGATTCTACTGCTAACGATGTTCTTTGTTTTTCTGCAGGTCCGGAATTCACCAGGCTCGTGAGAAAGCTGGACACGGTGAGCATCACGTTGCTAGAAGCAAAGTAACACAAAGCGTGTTGTCTTGTTCGGGTGTGGTTTAAATAGCCACTGTAAAGTAGTCGAGTTAAAGTAGTCCCTAGGCCACCACACCCAAAACACTAGACCGCATAGCTTGGTTCTAGGAATCAAGCTATGTGGATGCCTCCATGTTGTCTGAAAGCCTAAATAAAGTAGTTCCTCGAGCAGATGTCTTTCCTTACTTATGAGCCTGGCGCCAAAGGTGCCAGGACTGGCCCCAAGAGGGCCTGAGGAGTGGATGCCAGGCCTTATTAGCGATCCAAGCTCTGATTCCACCTGACCAATGGCCTGCCAGTGGGAATCAGGGCTGAGGGTTGTGACAGCACTCTCCGCCCAAGGCCCCTCCCAAGGTGTGTCTCCTGCCTGGTCCAGGTTTAGTTGGGAAGTTATGATGAAACATCTTGATCAGACATGGTGCATGGATGTTCTCACTGGGTTCCCAGGATCTATCTTGAGGCCCAAATCCCTTCCAGTCGACGAGATAGTACAACTTGGCTCTAGAGTACTTAGAGTCCAGGATGCCCTTGACTTCGAATTCTGGTTCTCCATCTATTAGTATAGGTTGAGGTGGTGTCTTGATTCGTGTACCGGGTTGCATTGGTTTTCAGAGGGACACATGGAATACCGGATGGATTTGTAGATTAGGTGGTAAGTCCAGTTTGACGGCTGCTGGGTTGATAATTGCCTTGATGGTATAGGGTCCCAAATATCGAGGACGGAAGGTTTGGATCCCTTTGATGGGTACGTATTTGGCGGCTAACCAAACCTGGTCTCCTACTTGATAGTCTGGGGCCTTTTTCTGATGCTGGTCGGCGAAGTGCTTTTGTTTTTCTTTAGCATGAATAAGATGTTCCTTCGCCTTTCTGAACGCCTGAGTGATGGTTGTATGAAGAGTCTTTACTGCAGACATTTCCAAGCTGGCAGGAAGGTCAAGTTCTGATGTACGTGGATGTCTGCCATACAAGGTGTAAAAAGGTGTTTGGCCCGTGCTAGAATCCACGGAGTTGTTATATGCATACTCGGCTATCCACAGTAAGTCCTTCCAATCAATTTTGCATGCACCGTAAATACTGCTCGAGGGTCTGGTTGGTCCTCTTGGTTTGGCCGTCTGTCTGGGGGTGGTGACTATTGGATAGCCGGATGTCAATCGGTGCCATTGTGCAACATTTTCTCCAAAAGTTGGATACAAATTGGCTGCCTCGATCAGAGACCAGAACTGATGGAAAGCCATGCAGCTTGACAATGTCTTCCAGAAATACTTCTGCTAAGGTGGATGCGTCTGGGAGGCCCTTCAGAGGAATAAAATGTGCCATCTTTGAGAACAAATCCACAACTACAAGAATGGTGTTAAAGCCTTGACTCGGTGGCAGATCAGTGATAAAGTCGAGGGAAAGAGTGTGCCATGGAGCGGGAGGGATGTCCAGTGGTTGTAGGAGACCCGATGGTTTCTGTTTCTGTGATTTATTTTGTGCACAGACGCCGCAGGACTGAATATACTGGACAATGTCCTTACGCCAGGTAGGCCACCAAAAGTTCTTTTTCACCTTGGCTAAGGTTTTAGTGATTCCAGGGTGTCCTTCGATCAGAGAGTCATGATAACCTGAAATGATATGCTGTTGTAACTCCTTCTCGGGTACATATAGCGGGTCCCTAAAATAAAGTAACTGATCCTTGATGCAATATTGTTCTCCTTGAGTTTGCCATGTGAGGAAAGCATCCGGGTTCATTGACTGTCGAATTTTGTTTCGTAATTCGGCTTGTGATAAAGTTGTTGTGATACCCAAGAGTTTGTCTTCAGGTATGATGGGTACCGGGTCTGGAGTTGTATACACCGTTTCATCAATGCCCATTCGAGATAATGCGTCAGCTTTCCCATTCTTGACCCCTGGTCGAAAGGTGATCACGTAGTCATACCGTAACTGGCGTGAAGACTGGGCTTTGGCT
This sequence comes from Ambystoma mexicanum, assembly GCF_040938575.1. Lineage (NCBI taxonomy): Eukaryota > Metazoa > Chordata > Amphibia > Caudata > Ambystomatidae > Ambystoma > Ambystoma mexicanum. The sequence goes on from NC_090934.1 coordinate 1,184,331,162, forward strand.
GTTTTGAGATGTTGCAGGTTCCGGTGGTCTGTGATCACTGTAATGGTGTGTCTAGCTCCCAGAAGATGGTGTCGCCACGCCTGGAAAGCGGACTTGATGTCTAGTAGTTCTTTGTCTGTGATAGCATAATTAATTTCCAGGGGTGAGAATTGTTTTGACCAGAAGGCCACAGGATAAAGCTGGACAGTTTCTGGGTCCCTCTGTGAAAGGACGGCTCCCATTGCCATACTGGAAGCATCAGTTTCTACGACATAAGGGAGGTCTGGACGAGGGTGCCGCAGGATTGGAGCAGAGGTGAACCTTTGTTTCAGTTCCTGAAAGGCTCTTTCTGCTTCCTCAGTCCAAGCAAACTTTTTATTGCTTTTTCGTAGCAGTACTGTGATTGCAAAGCCTAGCATGCTCTGTATCCCCTTCAGAGATGTTGGTGATGGCCATTTTAGAATAGCGTCAACCTTATGTACGTCCATTCTGATGCCTTTCGGCGAAAGGATGAAAATAAGAAATTCTACTTCGTTGACGTGAAAAAAACATTTCTCCAGCTTTGCATACAAACGATGTTGGCGGAGCTTGGTGAGGACTGAACGAACATGCCTGATATGATCTTGTTTTGAGGCTGAGTAGACCAAGATGTCATCAATGTACACTAAGACGCATTAGTCAATCAGTTCTCTCAAGACATCATTCATGAAATATTGAAACGCTGCAGGAGCGTTACATAAGCCAAAAGGCATGACTTGATATTCAAACAAGCCATATTTGGTACGGAAAGCGGTTTTCCGCTCATCTCCGCTTCTGACCCGGACCAGGTGGTATGCTCCCCGAAGGTCTAATTTGGTATAGATCTGGGCATCTTTGACTTGGTCTAGCATTTTTCCGGGATAAGAGGCAAAGGGTAGTGGTTCTCCACGGTTATCTGGTTTATTGCGCGGTAATCAATACAGGTCCTCAAGTCCCCTTGCTTTTTCGGTACGAAGAACAAAGGGCTGGCTGCTGGGGACTTAGATGGGTGGATAAATCCGTTTGCAAGGTACTGGTCCAAATAGGATTTCAGTAGAAGGTTTTCTGGTTCGGTGAGAGCGTAGCTCCTGCTGCAAGGGATTTGTGCCCCAGGAATAAAGTCAATTTGACAAACATAAGGCCTTTGCGGCGGCAATGTGTTAGCCTGGTCTTTGAAAGTCACGATATTCATCTGGCAAAGTATTAGTTACCCCCAGGGTAGAGGCTCTAGTATTGGAAGTCTTGGAGACACAGGAGTCGGGTTCTGTACAGGAGAGTAGCAAGCCAGGGAGCAGTTTCTGGAGAAGGTTAATTCCTGTGCCCGCCAGTCTATCAAAGGGTTGTGAGCAACCAACCATGGCATCCCTAGTATCAACCGGAACTGAGGTGCCTTGACAAGATCGAACGAAATACACTCCGGATGTCCATCCTGGCACAGCAAGGTTACTGCAGTTGTGCACAGGGTTACTGGTCCGGAGGCGATTTCTGTCCCATCCACGAGATCACGGGTATCGCAAAGTGTGAGGTCAGTGGCTCTTTCTCATCACTCGACAAACTGACCTCTACGGTTGCCGAGCTTGGTAGTTTTCCGATTCCTTAACTTCATCCTTTTCTGTGGACCCGACTGTCCTCCTTGGGGGTTTTATTGGGCAGTCTTTCAGAAAATGTACTGGTTTTCCACAATACAAACAAAGTTACTGTTGTCTTCTTTTATCCCGCTCTTGTTTTGTTAATGGAGGTCGTATCCCTCGATCTGCATGGGTTCTACAGCGTTGTCTGGCACCCGTGGTGCATTGTCTCTAGGCCGAACATAAACTACTCGGGAGTCTGCTTTGGACCGGTCTGCTTTTCGGTCCTGCAACCGATGGTCCAGCTACACAAGCAGATTTAAGAATTCGGTACAGTCTCTGGGGAGGATCAACTACCTGGGCCAAGACGTCCTTTAATTTGCCTTGTAAGCCTTGATGGAATAACATGGTTCTTTTGTTTTCTGGCCACCTGGCTTCAGCAACCAGACTATTGAAAGTCGAAATGTATGTTAACAAGTCTTGGTTCCCCTGCCGGAGGGATAAGAGTTCGTTATCCACTGCTTGTTCCTGGGTATGGCGAGCAAACAGTTTTTCCATTTCTCTCTGGAACCCCCCATAGTCCTGTAACAATGGATCATTATGGGTCACCAACGGCACCGACCAATCCGCTGCATTTCCACTCAAGTATGATAGGATGAAAGCTATCCGAGCTTGGTCATTTGGAAATGCCCCAGGGCGACAAAGGAAATGAAGGTGACACTGATTTATGAATGCTGCATACTTCCATGGGTCTCCCGAAAACCTTTCTGGTGGAGCCATGGGAACTGTTCCAGGCAGCGTGATCTATACTGGTGTGGGGGTATAAGATGGTGAGATAGGATTTTGCATCGGTGGATTTCCTCCAGGCAGAGGAGTCTGACCTGCCTGCGATTGCAAGAATTGTCTGCCGATTTCGTCGGTGCGCTCCTTGGTCACTATTAGGTCTCTCCGGAGTGCATTAGTCTCTTGTCTGGCTGAATGAACCTCAGCACGAAAGTCCCCCAACAATTGGGCCAATTGATCGATTTCTGATGTTTCCATGGCGCCCAGGTGGATTATTTATGTGAGGCTTCGCGTTCTGTTACGCTCACCTGGTATCCACGGGGACGCCACCCAGCCAGTTGGTCAATGGTGCCCTTCTCAATGATTCCCTGGTGTGGTTCTCGGTGTCGATGGGATTCCGCCTGGTTGTCGGAATCGGTGGGCTCTCCGTCCTGCCCTCTGGGCAGGGGCGCGTTGTCTTTTGTGGGCACAGGCGGTCCAGTTACTTCACTGACTGCGGCCCTTGAGATGGCGTTGTTATTCTTGTATGCCTTTTCTCTGTTCTAAATGTCACTTTTTTATCTCCCTAGGAGTGCGGAGTGTCCGCTTGGAGAACTGGGTAGGCTGGTTCTCACCGGTAGATGATAGCGCGCTATAGCGCCATGATGCGGTACGGAGGCGCTTTGCGTAGCGCAGCGATGTCTTGTCCTCACTGATATGTGCTTTTCTCTTTTTCGTAGGTCGCAGTGAGTTCCCAGCGCAGATGGAGTTCCGGAGCTATGCCGGCCGAAAAGCAACCAACCAGGTAAGTCTTTAAGCGCCTTGTGGTTGTAATGTCTCCACTACCTCCTTTAATGATGTCTTTCTCCTTTTCTCAGGTCCTTCGATCCGGGCGGTGAACTCCTCCAACAGAGCTGCCCAGGAGCTGCGAGCAGTGAAGGATGATGAATGCAGGTAAGATTCTGCTGCTAACGATGTTCTTGGTTTATCTGCAGGTCCGGAATTCGCCAGGCTTGTGAGAAAGCTGGACACGGTAAGCGTCACATTGCTAGAAGCAAAGTAACGCGAAGCGTGTTGTCTTGTTCGGGTATGGTTTAAATAGCCACTGTAAAGTAGTCCAGTTAAAGTAGTCCCTAGGCCACCACACCCAAAACATTAGACCACATAGCTTGGTTCTAGGAATCAAGCTATGTGGATGCCTCCATGTTGGCTGAAAGCCTAAATAAAGTAGTTCCTCAAGCAGATGTCTTTCCTTACTTATGAGCCTGGCGCCAAAGGAGCCAGGACTGGCCCCAAGAGGGCCTGAGGAGTGGATGTCAGGCCTTATTAGCGATCCGAGCTCTGATTCCACCTGGCCAATGGGCCTGCCAGTGGGGATCAGGGCTGAGGGTCGTGACAGCTACCTGCTCCGGATTACTCTCTGCTTAATCCCTTTTTGTCTAGACACTCCGTTAACGAATCTCGGAACGTATCACAGACTGCTTTGCCTCGCGAATCTGCCTTGTTTGATCTTCTTGCTGTGGAATTAGGACTGCGTCCCGGACTGTCTTGCCTCACGATTCGAGTTATACGTGACTTCCTGATGCCGAACAAGGACCGCATCCCAGACTGCCCTCCTGTTAAAAGTAAGAACTATTCACTGCTTCTCTCCGTGTGTGGTTACCTCTATTCCGTTATGCACACAGTGGGGATACTCAAAGTTTCATCAAGTCCTACTCTCCAGTACTGGTTTATAGTGATAATACCGAAAACAAAAATCTCGAAAACAAAAATATCGAAAACAAAAGACCGAAAAAAAAAAATATCGAATTTTTTTTATGACTTTTTTTCTCGAAATGGGGGGTTCCCTCCCCAACCCCCCTTTTTTCTATTTTTTTTTATTTTAACCCTTTTTTTTACTTACCTGACCCCAAAAACACATATAAATAAATAAATAAATAATTCGATATTTTTTTTTTCGAGATTTTGTATTCGAGATTTTTGCAGTTCGAGATTTTGTTTTCGGTATTTTGACCGACCACCCTCTAGTACTATTTGTGAAATTCATTAAAGAGCTATGTTGGGAACTTTTCAGCCTTGCCTAAACACCTGAATCAATAGTGTTTTCTAATCATCTACGCTACAATTTGGACTACTTTGAACTGCCTGCATAACATCCACTACACCTGCATGTACGAGCGCTTTGCTGTTTTATGCATCAACCCATAACTAGAGCATCCCTCATGCTGCCTGGGTTATTCCTCTTGTACTAACCTTCCTCTTAATTATTTTTTCCTTTCGTTGTTTCTGTTTGGACCTGTGAACTTTCCTATACACAGAACATATCCTTTGGTAAGATCTTTTGCTATATTAATTTATCCAACTTTGGGAAATACCTTCTTACTTATATCAAAGGTTTATAGTGTTGGGTTTATCTTTATAGGTTCAGGACCTACATGCTTTCTCAAACCTTATAGCTCCAGTCATACATAGCAGGTATTTCTGTTTTGGGTTAGGTCTCTTGGTTGAAACAATACTCTGTACTGTCAGTAATCATTTTTGTGGTTTCTTGCAGCAATGGTTTGGCGGTGTGCGTGTTTCCCGCTCTTTTGTGCGATCGACACCTCTGTCTGTCTATATTAGAACAGCAGAGGGGTATATCGTAAAGATGAGTTCCCTCGTGTAGAGGAAGCCTGATTTCTTGGTTTCCTACTACAATTCAGGTCGATTAGTGTTCTGCAAAGTGGTTACTCGCTATTCTACTCGTTGACCCACTTGCTTCATTCGAGGACGTCTAACCAACGCCCCGAGCTGTTCTGGTGTGGTGAGTGACACTCACTCTTAGTTTGGATTAGCTAACGTAAAGAGTCCAACCCTCGGTTCATGCAATGGTTTCTAGACCTACAACCCTATTGTTTCACAGTGAAACATCGGAAAGGAAAAGACCAGGGAAACATGGCTTTTTTTTATTTCTCGGTTCCCCTGTGAAGTAAATGTGGCTACATTGCATGGAGGATCGTCATGTGAGAAACCTGAAGGTGTCTCCATAGCTAGTCCCCGGGCATCTGTCATCCAGGTGGCCAGGACACGGCGACCGATATTGGATCCAGTTCCTGGGGGTGGACCAGTGAGGATCTGGATGGGCGGTCCTCTGGGAGTGGGAAACCAACACCTTTCTCCATCCTACCATGTGGGACATTCAAAACCACTACCGCCCGTTTTCCGACACAAACACTTTCGCACGACACTCTAAAGAACGGACTAACACCAGAGCCGTTTACCTGACATGTCCCAATACAAGGGTCAGGCAATTAATCAGAATCACACACACACCTGAAGGCCCTTTCCCTTCCCCACAGGGATAAAAGGTGAAGCCAGAGAGAACAGTACGAGCATGGCAGACAGCACAACGAGACACTAAGGAGCCGCGGCAGTTCAAGAGATGGAGAAAAACGGCAGGAATCGAGGGGGTGGCGAGGAGAGAAGTGACCTTGCCCTTTTTGTCCCAAACCTGCAGAACTTTTGAGAAAGAGAGCCTAAGACCGTGAACAATAGCACAAGTGAATTGCAGTAGATGTCAATGGTACACGAGAGCAAGCCTAAGCCGATAAGCAGGAGCGAGGGAAGCTCCTGCAATAGTGGTACCGGCCTTGACTCCAATGAAGAATAAAAGCCAAGTGGTTCATCAGAGCTGGTGAGTCGAAAGGGAAAATTATAAGAACCGGGCTGTGTTAAGTAAGACTCGCAAATGGCAAGTTTGAACCAAAGTGCTATGAATTATGAAAGAACTGTAACGAGTGTTGAAGGGGAGACCAGCTGCAGAGGGAAACCGGCACCATGTGGTTGCTGACTAGAGAGACTCTAGTTGAGCCCCATATGAGAGAAACTACAGATACCAGAAGGCCATAGGAGAGCCAGCGTAATAGGTCAAAGTGGTCATACTGAGGGTCAAGCAAACAAGCAAAATCCCCATACAATCGAAAGACTTTGATCTATAAACTATGTGACAGCTAGGGAAGTGAATCCCACCTCGAGAGACAGCAAGGGAAGTGAATCCTGCACAGAGAGAAAGCAAGGTAAGTGAATCCTGTAACACTTGAAAGTAAAGTGAATGTGAAGAAGAGGGGTCTGAGCCCGACGGAGGAAGATCCAGGGGTGCAGCCATCACCCTACGTGAAAACTGTGGTAAACAATTGGGAAGGGTCAGCGCCAGAAGAGGGGCACCGAGGGGTGAACCCATCACCAAGCAAATAGCGGAAGTGACCTTTCATTTGTTAAAGGAACTTTTGTTTTCTTATTTGAACACGGCAGAAGGCAAGAGACTTTTTCAAGCGAAACGAGACTTGGCCATTAATGATGCTGAGAACTGCCATTGGAACTGTCATCTTGTGCTGGAGAAGCCAGAGACTGTACTGTGCTCCAGACTTCCATTTTACCCATGCACAAAACGTGTGGAAGGGAGGCCCAGGCTACTGCATCCTGACATATTATTTGAGAACACTTCTTTCTTTTCTTGAGAACTATCCCAAACCCCATTTTTCTGTTAGTTGTGAGGTTTGGCAATACGTTTCTTAGAATAGGCCTTTTTTTTTTACACAACGCCACTAGGACTGCCTTATTTTTCATTTGATGGTAGGCGCTTGCTCCCATCTTAGATTTAGGTTTAGATTAGGCGTTTTTCCAACCTGCATACAGCATTCATTGTTCAATAAACACCCTTGAACTGTGATCACGTGTGTCTGTCTTACTTGTTGCCATCATGGGTCCTCACACCACCCAACTTCACCCCAGCACCTCACTTCACCCAAACTTACGTTACCATCACACTTAGATCCACCTACCAAACCTCATGCACCTAACCAACTTCACTCTTGCCTCACCCTATCAATTCAAATCACCCACTGAACACTTCACGTCCTCACTCTACCCAGTCACCTTTGTCATCTAGTTCAACCCACCCAACCTCACCCTATCCAACCAACTTCACCACACCACTTCACCCTCACCTCTCTCCATCAATACACATCACCAACTCAACAGCTCAACCTCTCACTTCATCTCACTCAACCTCAACACCAAACATCTCCCCTCACCACTTCACACCACCACTTCGCCCCACCACCTCCTACCACCCACCCAACCTCACCCAGCACCTCACACCACCCACCTAACCTCATACAGCACCTCACTGCACATCACGGCAGCACGTCATCGAACCTTTGAAACCTCATCACCTCACCCACTCAATTTCACCTAGCCCCTCAACACACATACGCACCCCTTGCCCCAGCACCCCATACCATCACTCAATCCCCCAACCTCACCATCATGTAACCTCAATCCAGCACCCCACCTCACGCCTCTCACCCCAAGCACACCATCCATCTCCTGAACATCACTCCAGCACCTCACCCAGCCATTCACCCCACCATTTCACTTTGGCCCATCAAATACAGTATCTCATTGCACCTTAACTCAGCCAACTAATCTCACTCCACCACCCAACCTAACCCTGCCAATTCTCCCTCCTAACCTCACTGTACCATCCAACCTCAAACAAGCACCTCACCTAACCTCAGTATTGCAACCTTGTCACCCTATCAACTCACCCCACCACCCAAACTCATCAACCCACACTTTACCCCAGCACCTCAACCCACCAACCCCTCATCCCAGTACCACACACCACTCACCTTTCCTCCCAACCTTACTCCAACACACTACCTTGCCTAACCCCAGCCCATCAACCCAACACACAACCTGACCCCAGCCCAGTACTCCAAGCTACCCATCCACCCAACCCCAGTCCCTCACTGCATCCACCCACCCAAACTCACCTCTACACCCATCACCCGAGCACCTACTTCACCTCGCCCACACCTCGGTGCACCCCATGCACACTGAACCATCAAGTCACTCCCTCAGCCCACCCACTCCCAAAACCTCTCCCCACCATGCGTGCACCCACACCACATACCTAACCACCTCACCCACTCATCCTTGCTGCCCCACCACATCCTATCCGCCTCATTCCACTCCAGCCCAGCCAACGTACCCACCTCACCCACCTCACCCTCTTAACTTCAATCACTACCTCACCCTACCTCTTTACCACACCTAACCTCACACCACCACCTCACCCCACTACATGAGATCTATCAAACAGCTTGCCAACCAACCTCACTCCATCACCAAATCCACTCACCCACCTTCACCCCACCACCATCGCACCTACCCACCCAACCTCACTCTACCTCGCTACTACCGGATCCACCCCATATTTCACATGATCCGCCCCTACCTTACTCCAACCGACTTCACCTCATACACCTCATAGCACCACCATATCTAATGTCATCTCATCACCCCCAAACCTCCACAGACTACCCCCTAAATCACCCAAATACCCCACATTCGCGCCTCATCCTGTCATGTTGCAGGTCTCCATTAAATGATATGCTTTAAAAAAGAATTGCGTCTTCTGGCAACATCTTAAAATTATTAATTTCCAAGCTAAATCGGATTTCTAGTTTTCTTAATTTCACCAGTTGGAAATATCCTGGAGGCTCTGGGAATTGTTGGCTGCCTTAAAAAGGCTATTTTGGTGAGATGTGCATTGTGCTATCTCTGCTTCAATAAACACTGCACTGCTGCTTTGCAGGAATACTGCCGTTCGGTACCTGTAGCTTCAAAATATTTTGTAACGCATGTGATTTTATGAATTTTTCATGAGGGTTACACAAGGAAACTAGGCATATTATGACTAAAATTGAGGGTTAACCCCGTCCAAATGAGTAATTCTGGACATACCCCCTCAATCTGTTGAGGTTTTTATAAGGGAGAAGACTGTTGTTTTTCGAGAATCATTCCTCCGGAGTCAATGGAGAGGAACACTTTGTATGAGAACGTTTCTCGGGATGATCATGAGCTGAAAGTTATGCTTGAGACCGATGTAACTTTTATTCTGTATGTTGCTTGTTTCATACACTGTGAGATGGCAGACACGTGAAACCTCAAACTTCGTTGGTATGAGCTTGTGTGCATCAAATTTCAGTGAATGGTGAAACCCTGCTCTATCCTCTGGTGTCTGTTTTTAGTCAACTTAAAAGGGCTATTGGAGAACGGTCTCGGGAGGCTCATGCAACATTTCTTACTCACTTGACCATTGTTGTAAGCACCCAAGCTATTAGCAGGAAAAAAATTGCAGCATCCTGGTTAGTAGCAACATGATGATATTGCTAGCTAATAGCATTATGGTGCTGTCAATAATGTGTATGCTGACCATACCAGCGGGGTTTGCAATTGAATATTCGACTCGATCAGTGATGTTATTGACACAGAGGAGAATCCTGGTATTTGGGGCATCGCTGATCATAAAGGTAGTATATTGCAAGTTCAATCATTTTCTGTGATTATTGAAAGCATTTTGGAATATTCGTTCAGCATTTGTGTATTACTTGCAGCACCATCTCATAGTATAGCAGCATCCTGACACATTGGGCACCACTGTGCCATGCCGAGCAGTGGCTGAACCATGTCAGGCTGCATTGTGTCATGTTGGACCTCCCTGGCTCATAACAAGTGTAATTATGCCCTATGTGTCCGCATGTTGTCATGCGCAGCATCTCTGCATCAAATTGGACTGTGTTGTCATATTTTAGCAGGACCTGAGCATAGGATTCAGCAATTTCTATGGCATTATGTTTTGTGACCAACTTTGCTGGGATTTAGATGGCATGGGACCTTTAATAGGCGTCATGTTTCCTGACATTATTCAAAACTGGTATTTTTTTCTCCTGGTATTTTTTTAATAATGTTTTGCTGTGCAGAGTTGGAAGGAAATCCATTTGTCCTATCAAAATGTTATCATGAGTGCTGGGTCGTCCATTACCTTTTCGCCTGCAGAGTGCATACAGGTGTGGCTGGTCATTTTAAAATATTGGAGTTTGTCATGTGGTTCATAACTGTATACGGACCGCATTTGGCTCAACTTTTCAAAATATTTCCTGGAGTAGTGGGGTAGATAACATCGGAAACCTTCCTAAGCAAGCTTGTCTGCCCGCCATGCGAGTTGACTATCTGAAATAGAGACACCTGAAATACAGAATATTCCTTTATAAGGTCACACAGCTCCAAGGTGACTTGCAATATCCTTTTTTTATGAATGGTGGATCTTGCGTAATATAATGCAAGAGCTCTTCCATTTGCTGATACATATGCCCAATGTAAAATCTGTTTGGATTTAAAAAAGCAAAAATGCAGCTCCTACTGATTTGCAGAAACATGTGTTCAAGCAGTTTAATAAAATGTACCTGGAAAAAGTTTTCATTTTGTGCTTTCAAATAACTCATTGTTATGTATGATTCTCCCAAGTGTATTGCCCTTTTAATGTGATGTGTCCCGCCGAATTGTATTGCCGTTTTAAGAAAAGGAGGCCCTGCAGGCACATGCAACACAACGGCTGCAGACTCCAACAATGGAAGATGTGTTGTCTGTCTCTCACTTTGGGTGTGATTACGGTCTGCTGCTGGTCTGGACCCCCCAGGCCAGCCTGGTGCCCTGGGTCCAGTGCAGGCACCCACCATCCAGGAAGCTGCTCCTAGCATCTAGGCCGTGCCCCCATGTCCTCGCAGGGTCCTGCCCTGCAACACAAAGTCCGGGTAACCCTGGGCCACCAACATGGTGCTGGGCCCACCAGCACCTGTGAGGCCGGCCGCGTGACTGCCTTTGGCCCCACAATAGTAATAACATGCAGATTCTTGCTCACGTGTGTTAAACTCCAGCTGTGCACAAATTAAACATGCAATCATAAACAGTTCCTTGTCAATTAATGGCTGTAATATTCTGTAATCAAGAAATTTGCAGTGGCAGCTGGAATTATCTGTGCTGGCTCAAGCAGCAAGCATTGTGAATTCACAACTGAAGGTAATAACTGATCAAAGAGCAGTTGTGATAACATTTTTCTTATTACATGTCAGGTGTGATGTCACAATTAGCCTGTAATAAGAACATTATTTCCATGCTTTTATATAGATATTGCAGGCAGCCGTGTATTATAAGGTTAGTGTAGACATTTACATCAAAGAAGTCATCAAGTGTGATATACTTTCAACATTACAAAGATCATCATTGCCACAGGGGGGAAGGAGATTTTGGGACAGAAATCCGGAGAAGCTAATTTTCCCATTGGATTGAATTGAGGTTACATATATTTTAGGAGAGAGAAAATCAAAATTAGCGAAATCTTTGATGAAAAAATCAGGAGTCTCCCGCCCAAATCGGTATGTATGCATTTGTCCCCTAGTGGCCAAGCCCTGCATAATAATGGGAACTAGCCCACTCACACTGAGAAGGATAGGTCCCATTATAGAAACGGCCCTCTGACCTGCAGAGGCAGAAAGGTCCACTGGTCTAATGGGAACTAGCCACTCACATTGAAGCAGCTATTTTCCATTAGAGAAACGGCCCTCTGACCTGCAGAGGCAGAAAGGTCCTCTCATCTAATGGGAACTAGCCCACTCACACTGAAGCAGCTTTTCCCATTAGAGAAACGGCGCTCTGACCTACAGAGGCAGAAAGGTCCTCTTGTATAATGGGAACTAGCCCACTCACACTGAAGCAGATATTTCCCATTAGAGAAACGGCCCTCTGACCTGCAGAGGCAGAAAGGTCCACTTGTCTAATGGGAACTAACCACTCACATTGAAGCAGCTATTTTCCATTAGAGAAACGGCCCTCTGACCTGCAGAGGCAGAAAGGTCCTCTCATCTAATGGGAACTAGCCCACTCACACTGAAGCAGCTTTTCCCATTAGAGAAACGGCCCTCTGACCTGCAGAGGCAGAAAGGTCCTCTCGTCTAATGGGAACTAGCCCACTCACACTGAAGTAGCTATTTCCCATTAGAGAAACGGCCCTCTGTCCTGGAGAGGCAGAAAGGTCCTCTTGTCGAATGGAAACTTGCCCAAACGGCCCTCTGATCTGGAGAGGCAAAAAGGTCCTCTCGTCTAATGGGAACTAGCCCAAACGGCCCTCTGACCTAGAGAGTAAGAAAGGTCATCGCGTCTAATGGGAACTAGCCCAAACGGCCCTCTGACCTGCAGAGGCAAAGAAATCATCTCGTCTAACGGGAACTAGCCCACTCACACTGAAGCAGCTATTTCCCATTAGAGAAAAGGCCCTCTGACCTGCAAAGGCAGTAAGGTCCTCTCGTCTAATGGGAACTAGCCCACTCACATTGAAGCAGCTATTTCCCATTAGAGAAACGGCCCTCTGACCTGCAGAGGCGGAAAGGTCCTCTGGTCTAATGGGAACTAGCCCAAATGGCTCTCTGACCTGGAGAGGCAGAAAGGTCATCTCGTCTAATGGGAACGAGCCCATTCACACTGAAGCAGCTATTTCCCATTAGAGAAACGTCCCTCTGACCTGAAGAGGCAGAAAGGTCTTCTCGTCTAATGGGAACTAGCCTACAGGGACGTCATTTGGGGGTCACGAGAGGTTGCAACTGCGACCTCTGAGGTCTCCCTTGCGACCTCTGCTAAAAAAATAAATATATATATATATATTTTTAGTAATGCAAGCTCCTGGGCTGTGGCTCTTTACTTCTGGGGTGGCTGGCTTTTTTGTTCAGGCCCCTTAAAAAAAGACTTGTGGCACTCCTGTTCTTATTTTTCTTCTAACACTTTCAGGACTGACCCTAAATAAGAAAGAATAGGAAAACCAAATAATGTGTCTTTCTGAATTCTATACAATAATTGCTGGCCTCATTAAATGTTTATTTCAGGCACACTTCAGGGGGTGAGTCACTGATTTAGTCTGTTCTTAAACGCCTCACTCAGCCGTTCATCCTTCTGAGGTCGATAAATGAGTACCAACACAGGTTGGGTGATATTGGGTGTATATATTTTCTATATAAAGCGCTTAATGATGTGTTATTATATAGCACTTACGCTTATCATTTGGTCATGGACGTCTGTTTGCATACACAGTAATTTGGTAATATGGGCCAATACACACTGAACTTAATGATACATATAGCGATCTATTCTTGTATGAATGTACATCACATAGTGATATCGTAACTACATTTTTCGTAGTGTACAATGCTATGTGATGCCACTTCCTGTTTTGGCAACGGGTGAAATGTCGTGTTCCATCGCTACCCCCGATATCACTTTGGGGCGGGGTCAAATGACACCACTTCCTGTGAGGTCATCAGGGGGTCAAGGGCAGCGTGATGTCACTTCCGCTACCCCTGGCATTTTGGTGAAATGACTAGCCTACTCACACTGAAGCAGCTCCCTCTGACCTGCAGAGGCAGAAAGGTCCTCTCGTCTAATGGGAACTAGCCCATTCACACTGAAGCAGCTATTTCCCATTAGAGAAACGGCCCTCCGACCTGCAGAGGCAGAAAAGTCCTCTAGTCTAATGGGAACTAGCCCACTCACACTGAAACAGCAATTTCTCATTAGAGAAACAGCCCTCCGACCTGGAGAGTCAGAAAGGTCATCTTGTCTAATGGGAACTAGCCCATTCACACTGAAGCAGCTATTTCCCATTAGAGAAACGGCCCTCCGACCTGCAGAGGCAGAAAGGTCCTCTCGTCTAATGGGAACTAGCCCACTCACACTTAAGCAGCTATTTCCCATTAGAGAAATGGTCCTCAGACCTGCAGAGACAGAAAGGTCCTCTCGTCTAATGGGAACTAGCCCACTCACACTGAAGCAGCTATTTTCCATTAGAGAAACGGCCCTCTGACCTGCAGAGGCAGAAAGGTCCTCTCTTCTAATGGGAACTAGCCCATTCACACTGAGACATCTATTTCCCATTAGAGAAACGTCCCTCCGACCTGCAGAGGCAGAAAGTTCCTCTCGTCTAATGGGAACTAGCCCATTCACACTGAAGCAGCTATTTCCCATCAGAGAAACATCCCTCCGACCTACAGAGGCAGAAAGGTCATCTCGTCTAATGGGAACTAGCCCACTCACACTGAAGCAGCTATTTCCCATTAGAGTAACGGCCCTCCGACCTGGAGAGACAGGTCCTCTCATCTAATGGGAACTAGCCCACTCGCACTGAAGCAGCTATTTCCCATTAGAGAACCGGCCCTCCGATCTGGAGAGGCAGAAAGGTCCGCTCGTCTAACGGGAACTAGCCACTCGCACTGAAGCAGCTATTACCCATTAGAGACACGGCCCTCTGACCTGCAGAGGCAGAAAGGTCCTCTCGTCTAACGGGAACTAGCCCACTCATACTTAAGCAGCTATTTCCCATTAGAGAAACAGCCCTCTGATCTGCAGAGGTAGAAAGGTCCTCTCGTCTAATCGGAACTAGCCCACTCACACTGTAGCAGCTATTTCCCATTAGAGAAACGGCCCTCTGACCTGCAGAGACAGAAAGGTCCTCTTGTCTAATTTTGAACTAGCCCATTCACACTGAAGCAGCTATTTCCCATTAGAGAAACGGCCTATGACCTGCAGAGGCAGAAAGGTCCTCTTGTCTAGTGGGAACTAGCTCACTCGCACTGAGGCAGCTATTTCCCATTAGAGAAACGTCCTTCCGACCTGCAGAGGCAGAAAGGTCCTCTCGTGTAATGGGAACTAGCCCACTCACACTGAAGCAGCTATTTCTCATTAGAGAAACGGCCCACCGACCTGGAGAGGGAGAAAGGTCCTCTCGTCTAATGGGAACTATCCCATTCACACTGAAGCAGCTATTTCCCTTTAGAGAAACGGCCCTCCGACCTGGAGAGGCAGAAAGGTCCGATCATCTAATGGGAATTAGCCTATTCACACTGAAGCAGCTAGTACCCATTAGAGAAACGGCCCTCCGACCTGCAGAGGCAGAAAGGTCCTCTTGTCTAATGCGATCTAGCCCACTCGCACTGAAGCAGCTATTTCCCATTAGAGAAACGGCCCTGTGACCTGGAGAGGCAGATAGGTCCTCTCGTCTAATGGGAACTAGCCCACTCGCACTGAAGCAGCTATTTCCCATTAGAGAAACGGCCCTCTGATCTGCAGAGGCAGAAAGGTCCTCTCATCTAATGAGAACTAGCTCACTCACACTGAAGCAGCTATTTCCCATTAGAGAAACGGCCCTCTGACCTGGAGAGGCAGAAAGGTCCTCTCTTCCAATGGGAACTAGCCCCCTCACACTGAAGCAGCTTTTCCCATCAGAGAAACGGCCCTCTGACCTGCACAGGCAGAAAGGTCTTGTCATCTAATGGGAACTAGCCCTCTCACACTGAAGCAGCTAGTTCCCATTAGAGAAACAGCCCTGTGACCTGGAGAGGCAGAAAGGTCCTCTTGTCTAATGGGAAGTAGCCCAAACAGCCCTCTGACCTGGAGAGGCAGAAAGGTCATCTTGTCTAATGGAAACTACACCATTCACACTGAAGCAACTATTTCCCATCAGAGAAACGGCCCTCTGACCTGCAGAGGCATAAAGGTCCTATTGTCTAATGGGAACTAGCCCAAACGGCTCTCTCACCTGGAGAGGCAGAAAGGTCTTCTAGTCTAATGGGAACGAGCCCACTCACACTGAAGCAGCTATTTCCCATTAGAGAAACGGCCCTTTGACCTGCAGAGGCAGAAAGGTCCTCTTGTCTAGTGGGAACTAGCTCACTCGCACTGAGGCAGCTATTTCCCATTAGAGAAACGTCCCTCCGACCTGCAGAGGCAGAAAGGTCCTCTCGTCTAATGGGAACTAGCCCACTCACACTGAAGCAGCTATTTCTCATTAGAGAAACGGCCCACCGACCTGGAGAGGGAGAAAGGTCCTCTCGTCTAATGGGAACTATCCCATTCACACTGAAGCAGCTATTTCCCTTTGAAGAAACGGCCAACCGACCTGGAGAGGCAGAAAGGTCCGATCATCTAATGGGAATTAGCCTATTCACACTGAAGCAGCTAGTACCCATTAGAGAAACGGCCCTCCGACCTGCAGAGGCAGAAAGGTCCTCTTGTCTAATGCGATCTAGCCCACTCGCACTGAAGCAGCTATTTCCCATTAGAGAAACGGCCCTGTGACCTGGAGAGGCAGATAGGTCCTCTCGTCTAATGGGAACTAGCCCACTCGCACTGAAGCAGCTATTTCCCATTAGAGAAACTGCCCTCTGACCTGGAGAGGCAGAAAGGTCCTCTCTTCTAATGGGAACTAGCCCCCTCACACTGAAGCAGCTTTTCCCATCAGAGAAACGGCCCTCTGACCTGCAGAGGCAGAAAGGTCCTCTCGTCTAATGGGAACTAGCCCTCTCACACTGAAGCAGCTAGTTCCCATTAGAGAAACAGCCCTGTGACCTGGAGAGGGAGAAAGGTCCTCTTGTCTAATGGGAAGTAGCCCAAACAGCCCTCTGACCTGGAGAGGCAGAAAGTTCATCTCTTCTAATGGAAACTAGGCCATTCACACTGAAGCAACTATTTCCAATCAGAGAAACGGCCCTCTGACCTGCAGAGGCATAAAGGTCCTATTGTCTAATGGGAACTAGCCCAAACAGCCCTCTGACCTGGAGAGGCAGAAAGGTCATCTCGTCTAATGGAAACTAGGCCATTCACACTGAAGCAACTATTTCCCATCAGAGAAACGGCCCTCTGACCTGCAGAGGCATAAAGGTCCTATTGTGTAATGGGAACTAGCCCAAACGGCTCTCTCACCTGGAGAGGCAGAAAGGTCTTCTAGTCTAATGGGAACTAGCCCACTCGCACTGAAGCAGCTATTTCCCATTAGAGAAACGGCCCTCTGACCTGCAGAGGCAGAAAGGTCCCCTTGTCTAATGGGAACTAGCCCACTCACATTGAAGCAGCTATTTCCCATTAGAGAAAAGGCCTTCTGACCTGCAGAGGCAGAGAGGTCCTCCCGTCTAATGGGATCTATCCCATTAAGACTGAAGCAGCTATTTCCGAGTAGAGAAACGGCCCTCCGACCTGGAGAGGCAGAAAGGTCCGCTGGTCTAATGGGAACTAGTCACTCGCACTGAAGCAGCTATTACCCATTAGAGACACGGCCCTCTAACCTGCAGAGGCATAAAGGTCCTCTCGTCTAACGGGAACTAGCCCACTCATACTGAAGCAGCTATTACCCATTAGATAAAACAGAACTCTGATCTGCAGAGGTAGAAAGGTCCTCTCGTCTAATCGGAACTAGCCCACTCACACTGTAGCAGCTATTTCCCATTAGAGAAACGGCCCTCTGACCTGCAGAGACAGAAAGGTCCTCTTGTCTAATTTTGAACTAGCCCATTCACACTGAAGCATCTATTTCCCATTAGAGAAACGGCTCTCTGACCTGCAGAGGCAGAAAGGTCCTCTCTGCTAATGGGAACTAGCACATTCACACTGAGGCAGCTATTTCCCATTAGAGAAACGTCCCTCCGACCTGCAGAGGCAGAAAGGTCCTCTCGTCTAATGGGAACTAGCCCACTCACACTGAAGCAGCTATTTCTCATTAGAGAAACGGCCCACCGACCTGGAGAGGGAGAAAGGTCCTCTCGTCTAATGGGAACTATCCCATTCACACTTAAGCAGCTATTTGCCTTTAGAGAAACGGCCCTCCGACCTGGAGAGGCAGAAAGGTCCGATCATCTAATGGGAATTAGCCTATTCACACTGAAGCAGCTAGTACCCATTAGAGAAACGGCCCTCCGACCTGCAGAGGCAGAAAGGTCCTCTTGTCTAATGCGATCTAGCCCACTCGCACTGAAGCAGCTATTTCCCATTAGAGAAACGGCCCTGTGACCTGGAGAGGCAGATAGGTCCTCTCGTCTAATGGGAACTAGCCCACTCGCACTGAAGCAGCTATTTCCCATTAGAGAAACGGCCCTCTGATCTGCAGAGGCAGAAAGGTCCTCTCATCTAATGAGAACTAGCTCACTCACACTGAAGCAGCTATTTCCCATTAGAGAAACGGCCCTCTGACCTGGAGAGGCAGAAAGGTCCTCTCTTCCAATGGGAACTAGCCCCCTCACACTGAAGCAGCTTTTCCCATCAGAGAAACGGCCCTCTGACCTGCACAGGCAGAAAGGTCTTGTCATCTAATGGGAACTAGCCCTCTCACACTGAAGCAGCTAGTTCCCATTAGAGAAACAGCCCTGTGACCTGGAGAGGCAGAAAGGTCCTCTTGTCTAATGGGAAGTAGCCCAAACAGCCCTCTGACCTGGAGAGGCAGAAAGGTCATCTTGTCTAATGGAAACTACACCATTCACACTGAAGCAACTATTTCCCATCAGAGAAACGGCCCTCTGACCTGCAGAGGCATAAAGTTCCTATTGTCTAATGGGAACTAGCCCAAACGGCTCTCTCACCTGGAGAGGCAGAAAGGTCTTCTAGTCTAATGGGAACGAGCCCACTCACACTGAAGCAGCTATTTCCCATTAGAGAAACGGCCCTTTGACCTGCAGAGGCAGAAAGGTCCTCTTGTCTAGTGGGAACTAGCTCACTCGCACTGAAGCAGATATTACCCATTAGAGAAACGGCCCTCTGACCTGCAGAGGCAGAAAGGTCCTCTCTTCTAATGGGATCTAGCCCACTCACACTGAAGCAGCTATTTCCCATTAGAGAAACGGCCCTCTGACCTGGAGAGGCAGATAGGTCCTCTCGTCTAATGGGATATAGCCCACTCGCACTGAAGCAGCTATTTCCCATTAGAGAAACGGCCCTCTGATCTGCAGATGCAGAAAGGTCCTCTCGTCTAATGGGAACTAGCCCACTCACATTGAACCAGCTATTTCCCATTAGAGAAACGGCCCTCTGACCTGCAGAGGCATAAAGGTCCTCTCGTCTAATGGGAACTAGCCCACTCACACTGAAGCAGCTTTTCCCATCAGAGAAACGGCCCTCTGAACTGCAGAGGCAGAAAGGTCCTCTTGTCTAATGGGAACTAGCCCTCTCACACTGAAGCAGCTAGTTCCCATTAGAGAAACAGCCCTGTGACCTGGAGAGGCAGAAAGGTCGTCTTGTCTAATGGGAAGTAGCCCAAACAGCCCTCTGACCTGGAGAGGCAGAAAGGTCATCTCGTCTAATGGAAACTAGGCCATTCACACTGAAGCAACTATTTCCCATCAGAGAAACGGCCCTCCGACCTGCATGAAGGTCCTATTGTCTAATGGGAACTAGCCCAAACAGCCCTCTGACCTGGAGAGGCAGAAAGGTCATCTCATCTAATGGAAACTAGGCCATTCACACTGAAGCAACTATTTCCCATCAGAGAAACGGCCCTCTGACCTGCAGAGGCATAAAGGTCCTATTGTCTAATGGGAACTAGCCCAAACGGCTCTCTCACCTGGAGAGGCAGAACGGTCTTCTAGTCTAATGGGAACTAGCCCACTCACACTGAAGCAGCTATTTCCCATTAGAGAAACGGCCCTTTGACCTGCAGAGGCAGAAAGGTCCTCTTGTCTAATGGGAACTAGCTCACTCGCACTGAAGCAGCTATTTCCCATTAGAGAAACGGCCCTCTGACCTGCAGAGGCAGAAAGGTCCCCTTGTCTAATGGGAACTAGCCCACTCACATTGAAGCAGCTATTTCCCATTAGAGAAACGGCCTTCTGACCTGCAGAGGCAGAGAGGTCCTCCCGTCTAATGGGATCTATCCCATTCAGACTGAAGCAGCTATTTCCCAGTAGAGAAACGGCCCTCCGACCTGGAGAGGCAGAAAGGTCCGCTCGTCTAATGGGAACTAGCCACTCGCACTGAAGCAGCTATTACCCATTAGAGACACGGCCCTCTGACCTGCAGAGGCAGAAAGGTCCTCTCGTCTAACGGGAACTAGCCCACTCATACTGAAGCAGCTATTTCCCATTAGAGAAACAGCCCTCTGATCTGCAGAGGTAGAAAGGTCCTCTCGTCTAATCGGAACTAGCCCACTCACACTGTAGCAGCTATTTCCCATTAGAGAAACGGCCCTCTGACCTGCAGAGACAGAAAGGTCCTCTTGTCTAATTTTGAACTAGCCCATTCACACTGAAGCAGCTATTTCCCATTAGAGAAACGGCCCTCTGACCAGCAGAGGCAGAAAGGTCCTCTCTTCTAATGGGAACTAGCACATTCACACTGAGGCAGCAATTTCCCATTAGAGAAACGGCCCTCTCACCTGCAGAGGCAGAAAGGTCCTCTCGTCTAATGGGAACTAGCCCACTCACACTGAAGCAGCTATTTCTCATTAGAGAAACGGCCCTCCGACCTGGAGAGGGAGAAAGGTCCTCTCGTCTAATGGGAACTATCCCATTCACACTGAAGCAGCTATTTCCCATTAGAGAAACGGCCCTCTGACCTGGAGAGGCAGAAAGGTCCTCTTGTCTACTGGGAACTAGCCCAAACAGCCCTCTGACCTGGAGAGGCAGAAAGGTCATCTCGTCTAATGGGAACTAGCCCACTCACATTGAAGCAGCTATTTCCCATTAGAGAAACGGTCCTCCGACCTGCAAAGGCAGAAAGTTCCTCTCGTCTAATGGGAACTAGCCCACTCACATTGAAGCAGCTATTTCCCATTAGAGAAACGTCCCTCTGGCCTGGAAGGACAGAAAGGTCCTCTCGTCTAATGGGAACTAGCCCACTTGCACTGAAGCAGCTATTTTCCATTAGAGAAACGGCTTTCCAACCTGGAGAGGCAGAAAGGTTCTCTCGTCTAATGGGAAATAGCCCATTCGCACTGAAGCAGCTATTACCCATTAGAGAAACAGCCCTTTAACCTGGAGAGGCAGAAAGGTCATCTCGTCTAATGGGAACTAGCCCATTCACTCTGAAGCAGCTATTTACCATTAGAGAACCGGCCCTCTGACCTGGAAAGACAGAAAGGTCCTCTCGTCTAATGGGAACTAGCCCACTCACACTGAAGAAGCTATTTCCCATTAGAGAAACGTCCCTCCGACCTGGAAAGACAGAAAGGTCCTCTCGTCTAATGGGAACTAGCCCACTTGCACTGAAGCAGCTATTTCCCATTAGAGAAACGGCCCTCCGACCTGCAGAGGCAGAAAGGTCCTCTCGTCTAATGGGAACTAGCCCATTCACACTGAAGCAGCTATTTACCATTAGAGAACTGGCCCTCTGACCTGCAGAGGCAGAAAGGTCCTCTCGTCTAATTGAAACTAGCCCACTCACAATGAAGCAGCTATTTCCCATTAGAGAAATGGCCGTACGACCTGCAGAGGCAGGAAGGTAATCTCGTCTACTGGGAACTAGCCCACTCACACTGAAGCCGCTATTTCCCATTAGGGAAACGGCCCTCTGACCTGCAGAGGCAGAAAGGTCCTCTCGTCTAATGGGAACTAGCCCACTCACACTGAAGCAGCTATTTCCCATTAGAGAAACGGCCCTCTGACCTGCAGAGGCAGAAAGGTCCTCTTGTCTAATGGGAATTAGCCCACTCACACTGAAGCAGCTATTTCCCATTAGAGAAACAGCCCTCCGACCTGCAGCGGCAGAAAGGTCCTCTTGTCTAATTGAAACTAGCCCACTCACACTGAAGCAGCTATTTCCCATTAGAGGAATGGCCGTACGACCTGCAGAGGCAGGAAGATCCTCTTATCTAATGGGAACGAGCCCCCTCACATTAAAGCAGCTATTTCCCATTAGAGAAACGGCCCTCTGACCAGCAGAGGCAGAAATGTCCTCTCATCTAATGGGAACTAGCCCAATCACATTGAAGCAGCTTTTCCCATTAGAGAAACGGCCCTCTGACCTGCAGAGGCAGAAAGGTCCTCTCGTCTAATGGGAACTAGCCCATTCACAATGAAGCAGCTATTTCCCATTAGAGAAACGGCCCTCCTACCTGCAGAGGCAGAAAGGTCCTCTCGTCTAATGGGAACTAGCTCACTCACACCGAAGCAGCTATTTCCCATTAGAGAAACGGCCCTCTGACCGGGAGAGGCAGAAAGGTCATCTTGTCTAATGGGAACTAGCCCAAACGGCCCTCTGACCTGGAGAGGCAGAAAGGTCATCTCGTCTAATGGGAACTAGCCCACTCACACTGAAGCAGCTATTTCCCATTAGAGAAACGGCCCTCTGACCTGCAGAGGCAGAAAGGTCCTCTCGTCTAATGGGAACTAGCCGAC
Organism: Ambystoma mexicanum; assembly: GCF_040938575.1. Lineage (NCBI taxonomy): Eukaryota > Metazoa > Chordata > Amphibia > Caudata > Ambystomatidae > Ambystoma > Ambystoma mexicanum. The sequence continues at coordinate 1,184,353,510 of NC_090934.1, forward strand.
TCACGTTGAAGCAGCTATTTCCCATTAGAGAAACGGCCCTCTGACCGGGAGAGGCAGAAAGGTCATCTCGTCTAATGGGAGCTAGCCCAAATGGCCCTCTGACCTGGAGAGGCACAAAGGTCATCTCGTCTAATGGGAAGTAGCCCACTCACACTGAAGCAGCTATTTCCCATTAGAGAAATGGCCCTCTGACCGGCAGAGGCAGAAAGGTCCTCTCATCTAATGGGGACTAGCCCAATCACATTGAAGCAGCTTTTCCCATTGGAGAAACGGCCCTCTGACCTGCAGAGGCAGTAAGGTCCTCTCGTCTAATGGGGACTAGCCCACTCACACTGAAGCAGATATTTCCCATTAGAGAAATGGCCCTCTGACCGGCAGAGGCAGAAAAGTCCTCTTGTCTAATGGGAACTAGCCCATTCACACTGAAGCAGCTATTTCCCATTAGAGAAACGGCCCTCTGACCTTGAGAGGCAGAAAGAGAAACGGCCCTCCAACCAGGAGAGGCAGAAAGGTCCTCTCGTCTAATGGGAACTAGCCCATTCACACTGAAGCAGTTATTTCCCATTATAGAAACGGCCCTCTGACCTGGAGAGGCAGAAAGGTCCCCTTGTCTAATGGGAACTAGGCCATTCACACTGAAGCAGCTATTTCCCATTAGAGAAACGGCCCTCCGACCTGGAGAGGCAGAAAGGTCCTCTTGTCTAAGGTGAACTAGCCCAAACAGCCCTGTGACCTTGAGAGGCAGAAAGGTCATCTCGTCTAATGGGAACTAGCCCATTCACACTGAAGCAGCTATTTCCCATTAGAGAGCCGGCCCTCTGACCCGCAGAGGCAGAAAGGTCCTCTCGTCTAATGGGAACTAGCCCACTCACATTGAAGCAGCTATTTCCCATTAGAGAAACGGCCCTCTCACCTGCAGGCAGAAAGGTCCTCTTGTCTAATGAGAACTAGCCCACTCACACTGAAGCAGCGTTTCCCATTAGAGAAATGGCCCTCTGACCTGCAGAGGCAGAAAGGTCCTCTCGTCTAATGGGAACTAGCCCATTCACACTGAAGCAGCTATTTCCCATTAGAGAAACGGCCCTCTGACCTGGAGAGGCAGAAAGGTCCTCTTGTCTACTTGGAACTACCCCAAACGACCCTCTGACCTGGAGAGGCAGAAAGGTCATCTCGTCTAATGGGAACTAGCCCACTCACACTGAAGCAGCTATTTCCCATTAGAGAAACGGCCCTCTGACCTGCAGAGGCAGAAAGGTCCTCTCGTCTAATGGGAACTAGCCCACTCACGTTGAAGCAGCTATTTCCCATTAGAGAAACGGCCCTCTGACCGGGAGAGGCAGAAAGGTCATCTCGTCTAATGGGAGCTAGCCCAAATGGCCCTCTGACCTGGAGAGGCACAAAGGTCATCTCGTCTAATGGGAAGTAGCCCACTCACACTGAAGCAGCGATTTCCCATTAGAGAAATGGCCCTCTGACCGGCAGAGGCAGAAAGGTCCTCTCATCTAATGGGGACTAGCCCAATCACATTGAAGCAGCTTTTCCCATTGGAGAAACGGCCCTCTGACCTGCAGAGGCAGTAAGGTCCTCTCGTCTAATGGGGACTAGCCCACTCACACTGAAGCAGCTATTTCCCATTAGAGAAATGGCCGTACGACCTGCAGAGGCAGGAAGGTAATCTCGTCTACTGGGAACTAGCCCACTCACACTGAAGCCGCTATTTCCCATTAGGGAAACGGCCCTCTGACCTGCAGAGGCAGAAAGGTCCTCTCGTCTAATGGGAACTAGCCCACTCACAGTGAAGCAGCTATTTCCCATTAGAGAAACGGCCCTCTGACCTGCAGAGGCAGAAAGGTCCTCTTGTCTAATGGGAATTAGCCCACTCACACTGAAGCAGCTATTTCCCATTAGAGAAACAGCCCTCCGACCTGCAGCGGCAGAAAGGTCCTCTTGTCTAATTGAAACTAGCCCACTCACACTGAAGCAGCTATTCCCCATTAGAGGAATGGCCGTACGACCTGCAGAGGCAGGAAGATCCTCTTATCTAATGGGAACGAGCCCCCTCACATTAAAGCAGCTATTTCCCATTAGAGAAACGGCCCTCTGACCAGCAGAGGCAGAAATGTCCTCTCATCTAATGGGAACTAGCCCAATCACATTGAAGCAGCTTTTCCCATTAGAGAAACGGCCCTCTGACCTGCAGAGGCAGAAAGGTCCTCTCGTCTAATGGGAACTAGCCCATTCACAATGAAGCAGCTATTTCCCATTAGAGAAACGGCCCTCCTACCTGCAGAGGCAGAAAGGTCCTCTCGTCTAATGGGAACTAGCTCACTCACACCGAAGCAGCTATTTCCCATTAGAGAAACGGCCCTCTGACCGGGAGAGGCAGAAAGGTCATCTTGTCTAATGGGAACTAGCCCAAACGGCCCTCTGACCTGGAGAGGCAGAAAGGTCATCTCGTCTAATGGGAACTAGCCCACTCACACTGAAGCAGCTATTTCCCATTAGAGAAACGGCCCTCTGACCTGCAGAGGCAGAAAGGTCCTCTCGTCTAATGGGAACTAGCCCACTCACGTTGAAGCAGCTATTTCCCATTAGAGAAATGGCCCTCTGACCGGGAGAGGCAGAAAGGTCATCTCGTCTAATGGGAGCTAGCCCAAATGGCCCTCTGACCTGGAGAGGCACAAAGGTCATCTCGTCTAATGGGAAGTAGCCCACTCACACTGAAGCAGCTATTTCCCATTAGAGAAATGGCCCTCTGACCGGCAGAGGCAGAAAGGTCCTCTCATCTAATGAGGACTAGCCCAATCACATTGAAGCAGCTTTTCCCATTGGAGAAACGGCCCTCTGACCTGCAGAGGCAGTAAGGTCCTCTCGTCTAATGGGGACTAGCCCACTCACACTGAAGCAGCTATTTCCCATTAGAGAAATGGCCCTCTGACCGGCAGAGGCAGAAAGGTCCTCTTGTCTAACGGGAACTAGCCCATTCACACTGAAGCAGCTATTTCCCATTAGAGAAACGGCCCTCTGACCTTGAGAGGCAGAAAGAGAAAAGGCCCTCCAACCAGGAGAGGCAGAAAGGTCCTCTCGTCTAATGGGAACTAGCCCATTCACACTGAAGCAGTTATTTCCCATTATAGAAACGGCCCTCTGACCTGGAGAGGCAGAAAGGTCCCCTTGTCTAATGGGAACTAGGCCATTCACACTGAAGCAGCTATTTCCCATTAGAGAAACGGCCCTCCGACCTGGAGAGGCAGAAAGGTCCTCTTGTCTAAGGTGAACTAGCCCAAACAGCCCTGTGACCTTGAGAGGCAGAAAGGTCATCTCGTCTAATGGGAACTAGCCCATTCACACTGAAGCAGCTATTTCCCATTAGAGAGCCGGCCCTCTGACCCGCAGAGGCAGAAAGGTCCTCTCGTCTAATGGGAACTAGCCCACTCACATTGAAGCAGCTATTTCCCATTAGAGAAACGGCCCTCTCACCTGCAGGCAGAAAGGTCCTCTTGTCTAATGAGAACTAGCCCACTCACACTGAAGCAGCGTTTCCCATTAGAGAAATGGCCCTCTGACCTGCAGAGGCAGAAAGGTCCTCTCGTCTAATGGGAACTAGCCCATTCACACTGAAGCACCTATTTCCCATTAGAGAAACGGCCCTCTGACCTGGAGAGGCAGAAAGGTCCTCTTGTCTACTTGGAACTACCCCAAACGACCCTCTGACCTGGAGAGGCAGAAAGGTCATCTCGTCTAATAGAAACTAGCCCATTCACACTGAAGCAGCTATTTCACCTTAGAGAAACGGCCCTTCGGCCTGCAGAGGCAGAAAGGCCCTCTTGTCTAATGGGAACTAGCCCACTCACACTGAAGCAGCTATTTCCGATTATAGAAACGGCCCTCTGACCTGGAGAGGCAGAAAGGTCCTCTCGTCTAATGGGAACTAGGCCATTCACACTGAAGCAGCTATTTCCCATTAGAGAAATGGCCCTCCGACCAGGAGAGGCAGAAAGGTCCTCTTGTCTAATGGGAACTAGCCCAAACGGCCCTCTGACCTAGAGAGGTAGAAAGGTCATCTCTTCTAATGGGAACTAGCCCACTCACACTGAAGCAGCTATTTCCGATTAGAGAAACAACCCTCTGACCTGCAGAGGCAGAAAGGTCCTCTTGTCTAATGGGAACTAGCACACTCACACAGAAGCAGCTATTTCCCTTTAGAGAAAAGGCCCTCTGACCTGCAGAGGCAGAAAGGTCCTCTCGTCTAATGGGAACTAGCTCACTCACACCGAAGCAGCTATTTCCCATTAGAGAAACGGCCCTCTGACTGGGAGAGGCAGAAAGGTCATCTTGTCTAATGGGAACTAGCCCAAACGGCCCTCTGACCTGGAGAGGCAGAAAGGTCATCTCATCTAATGAGAACTAGCCCACTCACACTGAAGCAGCCATTTCCCATTAGAGAAACGGCCCTCTGACCTGCAGAGGCATAAAGGTCTTCTCGTCTAATGGGAACTAGCCCACTCACACTGAAGCAGCTATTTCCCGTTAGAGAAACGTCCCTCGGCCTGGAAAGACAGAAAGGTCCTCTCGTCTAATGAGAACTAGCCCACTTGCACTGAAGCAGCTATTTCCCATTAGAGAAACGGCCCTCTGACTGGGAGAGGCAGAAAGGTCATCTTGTCTAATGGGAACTAGCCCAAACGGCCCTCTGACCTGGAGAGGCAGAAAGGTCATCTCATCTAATGGGAACTAGCCAACTCACACTGAAGCAGCCATTTCCCATTAGAGAAATGGCCCTCTGACCTGCAGAGGCATAAAGGTCTTCTCGTCTAATGGGAACTAGCCCACTCACACTGAAGCAGCTATTTCCCATTAGAGAAACGTCCCTCCGGCCTGGAAAGACAGAAAGGTCCTCTCGTCTAATGAGAACTAGCCCACTTGCACTGAAGCAGCTATTTCCCATTAGAGAAACGGCTTTCCAACCTGGAGAGGCAGAAAGGTCCTCTCGTCTAACGGGAAATAGCCCATTCGCACTGAAGCAGCTATTACCCATTAGAGAAACGGCCCTCCGACCTGCAGAGGCAGAAAGGTCATCTTGTCTAATGGGAACTAGCCCATTCACACTGAAGCAGATATTTACCGTTAGAGAAACAGCCCTCCGACCTGCAGAGGCAGAAAGTTCCTCTCGTCTAATGGGAAATAGCCCACTCACACTGAAGCAGCTATTTCCCATTAGAGAAACGGCCGTACGACCTGAAGAGGCAGAAAGGTAATCTCGTCTAATGGGAACTAGCCCACTCACACTGGAGCCGCTATTTCCCATTAGAGAAACGGCCCTCTGACCTGCAGAGGCAGAAAGGTTCTCTCGTCTAATGGGAACTAGCCCACTCACACTGAAGCAGCTATTTCCCATTAGAGAAATGGCCCTCTGACCTGCAGAGGCAGAAAGGTCCTCTCGTCTAATGGGAACAAGCCCACTCACATTGAAGCAGCTATTTGCCATTAGAGAAACGGCCCTCTGACCAGCAGAGGCAGATATGTCCTCTCATCTAATGGGAACTAGCCCAATCACATTGAAGCAGCTTTTCTCATTAGAGAAACGGCCCTCTGACCTGCAGAGGCAGAAAGGTCCTCTCGTTTAATGGGAACTAGCCCATTCACACTGAAGCAGCTATTTCCCATTAGAGAAACGGCCCTCCTACCTGCAGAGGCAGAAACGTCCTCTCGTCTAATGGGAACTACCTCACTCACACCGAAGCAGCTATTTCCCATTAGAGAAACGGCCCTCTGACCTGGAGAGGCAGAAAGGTCATCTCGTCTAATGGGAACTAGCCCACTCACAATGAAGCAGCTATTTCCGATTAGAGAAACAACCCTCTGACCTGCAGAGGCAGAAAGGTCCTCTTGTCTAATGGGAACTAGCCCACTCACACAGAAGCAGCTATTTCCCAGTAGAGAAAAGGCCCTCTGACCTGCAGAGGCAGAAAGGTCCTCTCGTCTAATGGGAACTAGCTCACTCACACCGAAGCAGCTATTTCCCATTAGAGAAACGGCCCTCTGACTGGGAGAGGCAGAAAGGTGATCTTGTCTAATGGGAACTAGCCCAAACGGCCCTCTGACCTGGAGAGGCAGAAAGGTCATCTCATCTAATGGGAACTAGCCCACTCACACTGAAGCAGCTATTTCCCATTAGAGAAACGTCCCTCCGGCCTGGAAAGACAGAAAGGTCCTCTCGTCTAATGAGAACTAGCCCACTTGCACTGGAGCAGATATTTCCCATTAGAGAAACGCCTTTCCAACCTGGAGAGGCAGAAAGGTCCTCTCGTCTAACGGGAAATAGCCCATTCGCACTGAAGCAGCTATTACCCATTAGAGAAACGGCCCTTTGACCTGGAGAGGCAGAAAGGTCATCTCATCTAATGGGAACTAGCCCACTCACACTGAAGCAGCTATTTCCCATTAGAGAAACGTCCCTCCGGCATGGAAAGACAGAAAGGTCCTCTCGTCTAATGAGAACTAGCCCACTTGCACTGAAGCAGCTATTTCCCATTAGAGAAACGGCCCTCTGACTGGGAGAGGCAGAAAGGTCATCTTGTCTAAAGGGAACTAGCCCAAACGGCCCTCTGACCTGGAGAGGCAGAAAGGTCATCTCGTCTAATGGAAACTAGCCCATTCACACTGAAGCAGCTATTTCCCATTAGAGAAACGGCCCTTCGGCCTGCAGAGGCAGAAAGGCCCTCTTGTCTAATGGGAACTAGCCCACTCACACTGAAGCAGCTATTTCCGATTATAGAAACGGCCCTCTGACCTGGAGAGGCAGAAAGGTCCTCTCGTCTAATGGGAACTAGGCCATTCACACTGAAGCAGCTATTTCCCATTAGAGAAATGGCCCTCCGAACAGGAGAGGCAGAAAGGTCCTCTTGTCTAATGGGAACTAGCCCAAACGGCCCTCTGACCTGGAGAGGTAGAAAGGTCATCTCTTCTAATGGGAACTAGCCCACTCACACTGAAGCAGCTATTTCCGATTAGAGAAACAACCCTCTGACCTGCAGAGGCAGAAAGGTCCTCTTGTCTAATGGGAACTAGCCCACTCACACAGAAGCAGCTATTTCCCAGTAGAGAAAAGGCCCTCTGACCTGCAGAGGCAGAAAGGTCCTCTCGTCTAATGGGAACTAGCTCACTCACACCGAAGCAGCTATTTCCCATTAGAGAAACGGCCCTCTGACTGGGAGAGGCAGAAAGGTCATCTTGTCTAATGGGAACTAGCCGAAACGGCCCTCTGACCTGGAGAGGCAGAAAGGTCATCTCATCTAATGGGAACTAGCCCACTCACACTGAAGCAGCCATTTCCCATTAGAGAAACGGCCCTCTGACCTGCAGAGGCATAAAGGTCTTCTCGTCTAATGGGAACTAGCCCACTCACACTGAAGCAGCTATTTCCCATTAGAGAAACGTCCCTCCGGCCTGGAAAGACAGAAAGGTCCCCTCGCCTAATGAGAACTAGCCCACTTGCACTGAAGCAGCTATTTCCCATTAGAGAAACGCCTTTCCAACCTGGAGAGGCAGAAAGGTCCTCTCGTCTAACGGGAAATAGCCCATTCGCACTGAAGCAGCTATTACCCGTTAGAGAAACGGCCCTTTAACCTGGAGAGGCAGAAAGGTCATCTCATCTAATGGGAACTAGCCCACTCACACTGAAGCAGCTATTTCCCATTAGAGAAACGTCCCTCCGGCATGGAAAGACAGAAAGGTCCTCTCGTCTAATGAGAACTAGCCCACTTGCACTGAAGCAGCTATTTCCCATTAGAGAAACGGCCCTCTGACTGGGAGAGGCAGAAAGGTCATCTTGTCTAAAGGGAACTAGCCCAAACGGCCCTCTGACCTGGAGAGGCAGAAAGGTCATCTCGTCTAATGGAAACTAGCCCATTCACACTGAAGCAGCTATTTCCCATTAGAGAAACGGCCCTTCGGCCTGCAGAGGCAGAAAGGCCCTCTTGTCTAATGGGAACTAGCCCACTCACACTGAAGCAGCTATTTCCGATTATAGAAACGGCCCTCTGACCTGGAGAGGCAGAAAGGTCCTCTCGTCTAATGGGAACTAGGCCATTCACACTGAAGCAGCTATTTCCCATTAGAGAAATGGCCCTCCGACCAGGAGAGGCAGAAAGGTCCTCTTGTCTAATGGGAACTAGCCCAAACGGCCCTCTGACCTGGAGAGGTAGAAAGCTCATCTCTTCTAATGGGAACTAGCCCACTCACACTGAAGCAGCTATTTCCGATTAGAGAAACAACCCTCTGACCTGCAGAGGCAGAAAGGTCCTCTTGTCTGATTGAAACTAGCCCACTCACACTGAAGCAGCTATTTCCCATTAGAGAAATGGCCGTACGACCTGCAGATGCAGGAAGATCCTCTTGTCTAATGGGAACTAGCCCACTCACATTGAAGCAGAAAGAGAAACGGCCCTCCAACCAGGAGAGGCAGAAAGGTCCTCTCGTCTAATGGGAATTAGCCCACTCACACTGAAGCAGCTATTTCCCATTAGAGAAACAGCCCTCCGACCTGCAGCGGCAGAAAGGCCCTCTCGTCTAATTGAAACTAGCCCACTCACACTGAAGCAGCTATTTCCCATTAGAGAAATGGCCGTACGACCTGCAGATGCAGGAAGATCCTCTTGTCTAATGGGAACTAGCCCACTCACATTGAAGCAGCTATTTCCCATTAGAGAAACGGCCCTCTGACCTGGAGAGGCAGAAAGGTCCTCTTGTCTACTGGGAACTAGCCCAAACAGCCCTCTGACCTGGAGAGGCAGAAAGGTCATCTCGTCTAATGGGAACTATCCCATTCACACTGAAGCGGCTATTTCCCATTAGAGAGCCGTCCCTCTGACCAGCAGATGCAGAAAGGTCCTCTCGACTAATGGGAACTAGCCCACTCACATTGAAGCAGCTATTTCCCATTAGAGAAACGGTCCTCCGACCTGCAAAGGCAGAAAGTTCCTCTCGTCTAATGGGAACTAGCCCACTCACATTGAAGCAGCTATTTCCCATTAGAGAAACGTCCCTCCGGCCTGGAAGGACAGAAAGGTCCTCTCGTCTAATGGGAACTAGCCCACTTGCACTGAAGCAGCTATTTTCCATTAGAGAAACGGCTTTCCAACCTGGAGAGGCAGAAAGGTCCTCTCGTCTAACGGGAAATAGCCCATTCGCACTGAAGCAGCTATTACCCATTAGAGAAACGGCCCTTTGACCTGGAGAGGCAGAAAGGTCATCTCGTCTAATGGGAACTAGCCCATTCACTCTGAAGCAGCTATTTACCATTAGAGAACCGGCCCTCTGACCCGCAGAGGCAGAAAGTTCCTCTCGTCTAATGGGAAATAGCCCACTCACACTGAAGAAGCTATTTCCCATTAGAGAAACGTCCCTCCGACCTGGAAAGACAGAAAGGTCCTCTCGTCTAATGGGAACTAGCCCACTTGCACTGAAGCAGCTATTCCCCATTAGAGAAACGGCCCTCCGACCTGCAGAGGCAGAAAGGTCCTCTCGTCTAATGGGAACTAGCCCATTCACACTGAAGCAGCTATTTACCATTAGAGAACTGGCCCTCTGACCTGCAGAGGCAGAAATGTCCTCTCGTCTAATTGAAACTAGCCCACTCAAACGGAAGCAGCTATTTCCCATTAGAGAAATGGCCGTACGACCTGCAGAGGCAGGAAGGTAATCTCGTCTACTGGGAACTAGCCCACTCACACTGAAGCCGCTATTTCCCATTAGAGAAACGGCTCTCTGACCTGCAGAGGCAGAAAGGTCCTCTCGTCTAATGGGAACTAGCCCACTCACACTGAAGCAGCTATTTCCCATTAGAGAAACGGCCCTCTGACCTGCAGAGGCAGAAAGGTCCTCTTGTCTAATGGGAATTAGCCCACTCATACTGAAGCAGCTATTTCCCATTAGAGAAACAGCCCTCCGACCTGCAGCGGCAGAAAGGTCCTCTTATCTAATTGAAACTAGCCCACTCACACTGAAGCAGCTATTTCCCATTAGAGGAATGGCCGTTCGACCTGCAGAGGCAGGAAGATCCTCTTGTCTAATGGGAACGAGCCCCCTCACATTGAAGCAGCTATTTCCCATTAGAGAAATGGCCCTCTGACCAGCAGAGGCAGAAATGTCCTCTCATCTAATGGGAACTAGCCCAATCACATTGAAGCAGCTTTTCCCATTAGAGAAACGGCCCTCTGACCTGCAGAGGCAGAAATGTCCTCTCGTCTAATCGGAACTAGCCCATTCACTCTGAAGCAGCTATTTCCCATTAGAGAAATGGCCCTCCTACCTGCAGAGGCAGAAAGGTCCTCTCGTCTAATGGGAACTAGCCCACTCACATTGAAGCAGCTATTTCCCATTAGAGAAACGGCCCTCTGACCGGGAGAGGCAGAAAGGTCATCTCGTCTAATGGGAGCTAGCCCAAATGGCCCTCTGACCTGGAGAGGCAGAAAGGTCATCTCGTCTAATGGGAAGTAGCCCACTCACACTGAAGCAGCTATTTCCCATTAGAGAAATGGCCCTCTGACCGGCAGAGGCAGAAAGGTCCTCTCATCTAATGGGGACTAGCCCAATCACATTGAAGCAGCTTTTCCCATTGGAGAAACGGACCTCTGACCTGCAGAGGCAGTAAGGTCCTCTCGTCTAATGGGGACTAGCCCACTCACACTGAAGCAGCTATTTCCCATTAGAGAAATGGCCCTCTGGCCGGCAGAGGCAGAAAGGTCCTCTTGTCTAATGGGAACTAGCCCATTCACACTGAAGCAGCTATTTCCCATTAGAGAAACGGCCCTCTGACCTCGAGAGGCAGAAAGAGAAACGGCCCTCCAACCAGGAGAGGCAGAAAGGTCCTCTCGTCTAATGGGAACTAGGCCATTCACACTGAAGCAGCTATTTCCCATTAGAGAAACGGCCCTCCAACCTGGAGAGGCAGAAAGGTCCTCTTGTCTAATGGGAACTAGCCCAAACAGCCCTGTGACCTGGAGAGGCAGAAAGGTCATCTCGTGTAATGGGAACTAGCCCATTCACACTGAAGCAGCTATTTCCCATTAGAGAGCCGGCCCTCTGACCTGCAGAGGCAGAAAGGTCCTCTCGTCTAATGGGAACTAGCCCACTCACATTGAAGCAGCTATTTCACATTAGAGAAACGGCCCTCTCACCTGCAGGCAGAAAGGTCCTCTTGTCTAATGAGAACTAGCCCACTCACACTGAAGCAGCGTTTCCCATTAGAGAAATGGCCCACTGACCTGCAGAGGCAGAAAGGTCCTCTCGTCTAATGGGAACTAGCCCATTCACACTGAAGCAGCTATTTCCCATTAGGGAAACGCCCCTCTGACCTGGAGAGGCAGAAAGGTCCTCTTGTCTACTTGGAACTACCCCAAACGACCCTCTGACCTGGAGAGGCAGAAAGGTCATCTCGTCTAATAGAAACTAGCCCATTCACACTGAAGCAGCCATTTCACCTTAGAGAAACGGCCCTTCGGCCTGCAGAGGCAGAAAGGCCCTCTTGTCTAATGGGAACTAGCCCACTCACACTGAAGCAGCTATTTCCGATTATAGAAACGGCCCTCTGACCTGGAGAGGCAGGAAGGTCCTCTCGTCTAATGGGAACTAGGCCATTCACACTGAAGCAGCTATTTCCCATTAGAGAAATGGCCCTCCGACCAGGAGAGGCAGAACGGTCCTCTTGTCTAATGGGAACTAGCCCAAACGGCCCTCTGACCTAGAGAGGTAGAAAGGTCATCTCTTCTAATGGGAACTAGCCCACTCACACTGAAGCAGCTATTTCCGATTAGAGAAACAACCCTCTGACCTGCAGAGGCAGAAAGGTCCTCTTGTCTAATGGGAACTAGCACACTCACACAGAAGCAGCTATTTCCCATTAGAGAAAAGGCCCTCTGACCTGCAGAGGCAGAAAGGTCCTCTCGTCTAATGGGAACTAGCTCACTCACACCGAAACAGCTATTTCCCATTAGAGAAACAGCCCTCTGACTGGGAGAGGCAGAAAGGTCATCTTGTCTAATGGGAACTAGCCCAAACCGCCCTCTGACCTGGAGAGGCAGAAAGGTCATCTCATCTAATGGGAACTAGCCCACTCACACTGAAGCAGCCATTTCCCATTAGAGAAACGGCCCTCTGACCTGCAGAGGCATAAAGGTCTTCTCGTCTAATGGGAACTAGCCCACTCACACTGAAGCAGCTATTTCCCATTAAAGAAACGACCCTCCGGACTGGAAAGACAGAAAGGTCCTCTCGTCTAATGAGAACTAGCCCACTTGCACTGAAGCAGCTATTTCCCATTAGAGAAACGGCCCTCTGACTGGGAGAGGCAGAAAGGTCATCTTGTCTAATGGGAACTAGCCCAAACGGCCCTCTGACCTGGAGAGGCAGAAAGGTCATCTCATCCAATGGGAACTAGCCCACTCACACTGAAGCAGCCATTTCCCATTAGAGAAACGGCCCTCTGACCTGCAGAGGCATAAAGGTCGTCTCGTCTAATGGGAACTAGCCCACTCACACTGAAGCAGCTATTTCCCATTAGAGAAACGTCCCTCCGGCCTGGAAAGACAGAAAGGTCCTCTCGTCTAATGAGAACTAGCCCACTTGCACTGAAGCAGCTATTTCCCATTAGAGAAACGGCTTTCCAACCTGGAGAGGCAGAAAGGTCCTCTCGTCTAACGGGAAATAGCCCATTCGCACTGAAGCAGCTATTACCCATTAGAGAAACGGCCCTCCGACCTGCAGAGGCAGAAAGGTCATCTTGTCTAATGGGAACTAGCCCATTCACACTGAAGCAGCTATTTACCATTACAGAAACATCCCTCTGACCTGCAGAGGCATAAAAGTTCCTCTCGTCTAATGGGAAATAGCCCACTCACACTGAAGCAGCTATTTCCCATTAGAGAAACGGCCGTACGACCTGAAGAGGCAGAAAGGTAATCTCGTCTAATGGGAACTAGCCCACTCACACTGAAGCCGCTATTTCCCATTAGAGAAACGGCCCTCTGACCTGCAGAGGCAGAAAGGTCCTCTCCTCTAATGGGAACTAGCCCACTCACACTGAAGCAGCTATTTCCCATTAGAGAAACGGCCCTCTGACCTGCAGAGGCAGAAAGGTCCTCTCGTCTAATGGGAACAAGTCCACTCACATTGAAGCAGCTATTTCCCATTAGAGAAACGGCCCTCTGACCAGCAGAGGCAGAAATGTCCTCTCATCTAATGGGAACTAGCCCAATCACATTGAAGCAGCTTTTCCCATTAGAGAAACGGCCCTCTGACCTGCAGAGGCAGAAAGGTCCTGTCGTTTAATGGGAACTAGCCCATTCACACTGAAGCAGCTATTTCCCATTAGAGAAACGGCCCTCTGACCGGGAGAGGCAGAAAGGTCATCTTGTCTAATGGGAACTAGCCCAAACGGCCCTCTGACCTGGAGAGGCAGAAAGGTCATCTCGTCTAATGGGAACTAGCCCACTCACACTGAAGCAGCTATTTCCGATTAGAGAAACAACCCACTGACCTGCAGAGGCAGAAAGGTCCTCTTGTCTAATGGGAACTAGCCCACTCAAACAGAAGCAGCTATTTCCCAGTAGAGAAAAAGCCCTCTGACCTGCAGAGGCAGAAAGGTCCTCTCGTTTAATGGGAACTAGCTCACTCACACCGAAGCAGCTATTTCCCATTAGAGGAACGGCCCTCTGACTGGGAGAGGCAGAAAGGTCATCTTGTCTAATGGGAACTAGCCCAAACGGCCCTCTGACCTGGAGAGGCAGAAAGGTCATCTCATCTAATGGGAACTAGCCCACTCACACTGAAGCAGCCATTTCCCATTAGAGAAACGGCCCTCTGACCTGCAGAGGCATAAAGGTCTTCTCGTCTAATGGGAACTAGCCCACTCACACTGAAGCAGCTATTTCCCATTAGAGAAACGTCCCTCCGGCCTGGAAAGACAGAAAGGTCCTCTTGTCTAATGAGAACTAGCCCACTTGCACTGAAGCAGCTATTTCCCATTAGAGAAACGGCCCTCTGACTGGGAGAGGCAGAAAGGTCATCTTGTCTAATGGGAACTAGCCCAAACGGCCCTCTGACCTGGAGAGGCAGAAAGGTCATCTCATCTAATGGGAACTAGCCCACTCACACTGAAGCAGCCATTTCCCATTAGAGAAACGGCCCTCTGACCTGCAGAGGCATAAAGGTCTTCTCGTCTAATCGGAACTAGCCCACTCACACTGAAGCAGCTATTTCCCATTAGGGAAACGTCCCTCCGGCCTGGAAAGACAGAAAGGTCCTCTCGTCTAATGAGAACTAGCCCACTTGCACTGAAGCAGCTATTTCCCATTAGAGAAACGGCCCTCTGACCTGGAGAGGCAGAAAGGTCATCTCGTCTAATGGGAACTAGCCCACTCACACTGAAGCAGCTATTTCCGATTAGAGAAACAACCCTCTGACCTGCAGAGGCAGAAAGGTCCTCTTGTCTAATGGGAACTAGCCCACTCACACAGAAGCATCTATTTCCCAGTAGAGAAAAGGCCCTCTGACCTGCAGAGGCAGAAAGGTCCTCTCGTCTAATGGGAACTAGCTCACTCACACCGAAGCAGCTATTTCCCATTAGAGAAACGGCCCTCTGACTGGGAGAGGCAGAAAGGTCATCTTGTCTAATGGGAACTAGCCCAAACGGCCCTCTGACCTGGAGAGGCAGAAAGGTCATCTAATTTAATGGGAACTAGCCCACTCACACTAAAGCAGCCATTTCCCATTAGAGAAACGGCCCTCTGACCTGCGGAAGCATAAAGGTCTTCTCGTCTAATGGGAACTAGCCCACTCACACTGAAGCAGCTATTTCCCATTAGAGAAACGTCCCTCCGGCCTGGAAAGACAGAAAGGTCCTCTCGTCTAATGAGAACTAGCCCACTTGCACTGAAGCAGCTATTTCCCATTAGAGAAACGGCCCTCTGACTGGGAGAGGCAGAAAGGTCATCTTGTCTAATGGGAACTAGCCCACTCACACTGAAGCAGCCATTTCCCATTAGAGAAACGGCCCTCTGACCTGCAGAGGCATAAAAGTCTTCTCGTCTAATGGGAACTAGCCCACTCACACTGAAGCAGCTATTTCCCATTAGAGAAACGTCCCTCCGGCCTGGAAAGACAGAAAGGTCCTCTCGTCTAATGAGAACTAGCCCACTTGCACTGAAGCAGCTATTTCCCATTAGAGAAACGGCTTTCCATTCTGGAGAGGCAGAAAGGTCCTCTCGTCTAACGGGAAATAGCCCATTCGCACTGAAGCAGCTATTACCCATTAGAGAAACGGCCCTTTGACCTGGAGAGGCAGAAAGGTCATCTTGTCTAATGGGAACTAGCCCATTCACACTGAAGCAGCTATTTCTCATTAGAGAAACAGCCCTCTGACCTGCAGAGGCAGAAAGTTCCTCTCGTCTAATGGGAAATAGCCCACTCACACTGAAGCAGCTATTTCCCATTAGAGAAACGGCCGTACGACCTGAAGAGGCAGAAAGGTAATCTCGTCTAATGGGAACTAGCCCACTCACACTGAAGCCGCTATTTCCCATTAGAGAAACGGCCCTCTGACCTGCAGAGGCAGAAAGGTCCTCTCGTCTAATGGGAACTAGCCCACTCACACTGAAGCAGCTATTTCCCATTAGAGAAACGGCCCTCTGACCTGCAGAGGCAGAAAGGTCCTCTCGTCTAATGGGAACAAGCCCACTCACATTGAAGCAGCTATTTCCCATTAGAGAAACGGCCCTCTGACCAGCAGAGGCAGAAATGTCCTCTCATCTAATGGGAACTAGCCCAATCACATTGAAGCAGCTTTTCCCATTAGAGAAACGGCCCTCTGACCTGCAGAGGCAGAAAGGTCCTCTCGTTTAATGGGAACTAGCCCATTCACACTGAAGCAGCTATTTCCCATTAGAGAAGCGGCCCTCCTACCTGCAGAGGCAGAAAGGTCCTCTCGTCTAATGGGAACTAGCTCACTCACACCGAAGCAGCTATTTCCCATTAGAGAAACGGCCCTCTGACCGGGAGAGGCAGAAAGGTCATCTTGTCTAATGGGAACTAGCCCAAACGGCCCTCTGACCTGGAGAGGCAGAAAGGTCATCTCGTCTAATGGGAACTAGTCCACTCACACTGAAGCAGCTATTTCCCATTAGAGAAACGGCCCTCTGACCTGCAGAGGCAGAAAGGTCCTCTCGTCTAATGGGAACTGGCCCACTCACATTGAAGCAGCTATTTCCCATTAGAGAAACGCCTTTCCAACCTGGAGAGGCAGAAAGGTCCTCTCGTCTAATGGGAACTAGCCCAAACGGCCCTCTTCCTGGAGAGGCAGAAAGTTCCTCTCGTCTAATGGGAAATAGCCCACTCACACTGAAGCAGCTATTTCCCATTAGAGAAATGGCCCTCTGACCGGCAGAGGCAGAAAGGTCCTCTCATCTAATGGGAACTAGCCCAATCACATTGAAGCAGCTTTTCCCATTGGAGAAACGGCCCTCTCACCTGCAGAGGCAGTAAGGTCCTCTTGTATAATGGGGACTAGCCCATTCACACTGAAGCAGCTATTTTCCATTAGAGAAATGGCCCTCTGACCGGCAGAGGCATAAAGGTCCTCTTGTCTAATAGGAACTAGCACATTCACACTGAAGCAGCTATTTCCCATTAGAGAAACGTCCCTCCGACCTGGAGAGGCAGAAAGAGAAACGGCCCTCCAACCAGGAGAGGCAGAAAGGTCCTCTCGTCTAATGGGAACTAGCCCATTCATACTGAAGCAGTTATTTCCCATTAAAGAAACGGCCCTCTGACCTGGAGAGGCAGAAAGTTCCTCTCGTCTAATGGGAACTAGGCCATTCACACTGAAGCAGCTATTTCCCATTAGAGAAACGGCCCTCCGACCTGGAGAGGCAGAAAGGTCCTCTTGTCTAATGGGAACTAGCCCAAGCAGCCCTCTGACCTGGAGAGGCAGAAATGTCATCTCGTCTAATGGGAACTAGCCCATTCACACTGAAGCAGCTATTTCCCATTAGAGAGCCGGCCCTCTGACCCGCAGAGGAAGAAAGGTCCTATCGTCTAATGGGAACTAGCACACTCACATTGAAGCAGCTATTTCCCATTAGAGAAACGGCCCTCTCACCAGCAGGCAGAAACATCCTCTTGTCTAATGAGAACTAGCCCACAAACACTGAAGCAGCGTTTCCCATTAGAGAAACGGCCCTCTGACCTGCAGAGGCAGAAAGGTCCTCTCGTCTAATGGGAACTAGCCCATTCACACTGAAGCAGCTATTTCTCATTAGAGAAATGGCCCTCTGACCTGGAGAGGCAGAAAGGTCCTCTTGTCTAATTGGAACTACCCCAAACGACCCTCTGACCTGGAGAGGCAGAAAGGTCATCTCGTCTAATGGAAACTAGCCCATTCACACTGAAGCAGCTATTTCCCATTAGAGAAACGGCCCTTCGGCCTGCAGAGACAGAAAGGCCCTCTTGTCTAATAGGAACTAGCCTACTCACACTGAAGCAGCTATTTCCGATTATAGAAACGGCCCTCTGACCTGGAGAGGCAGAAAGGTCCTCTCGTCCAATGGGAACTAGGCCATTCACACTGAAGCAGCTATTTCCCATTAGAGAAACAACCCTCTGACCTGCAGAGGCAGAAAGGTCCTCTTGTCTAATGGGAACTAGCCCAAACGGCCCTCTGACCTGGAGAGGTAGAAAGGTCATCTCTTCTAATGGGAACTAGCCCACTCACACTGAAGCAGCTATTTCCGATTAGAGAAACGTCCCTCCTACCTGCAGAGGCAGAAAGGTCCTCTCGTCTAATGGGAACTAGCCCATTCACACTGAACAGCTATTTCCCATTAGAGAAACGTCCCTCCTACCTGCAGAGGCAGAAAGGTCCTCTTGTCTAATGGGAACTAGCCCACTCACACAGAAGCAGCTATTTCCCATTAGAGAAAAGGCCCTCTGACCTGCAGAGGCAGAAAGGTCCTCTCGTCTGATGGGAATTAGCTCACTCACACCGAAGCAGCTATTTCCCATTAGAGAAACGGCCCTCTGACTGGGAGAGGCAGAAAGGTCATCTTGTCTAATGGGAACTAGCCCAAACGGCCCTCTGACCTGGAGAGGCAGAAAGGTCATCTCATCTAATGGCAACTAGCCCACTCACACTGAAGCAGCCATTTCCCATTAGACAAACGGCCCTCTGACCTGCAGAGGCAGAAAGGTCCTCTCGTCTAATGGGAACTAGCCCACTCACATTGAAGCAGCTATTTCCCATTAGAGAAACGGCCCTCTGACCTGCAGAGGCATAAAGGTCTTCTCGTCTAATGGGAACTAGCCCACTCACACTGAAGCAGCTATTTCCCATTAGAGAAACGTCCCTCCGGCCTGGAAAGACAGAAAGGTCCTCTCGTCTAATGGGAACTAGCCCACTTGCACTGAAGTAGCTATCTCCCATTAGAGAAACGACTTTCCAACCTGGAGAGGCAGAAAGGTCCGCTCGTCTAACGGGAAATAGCCCATTCGCACTGAAGCAGCTATTACCCATTAGAGAAACAGCCCTTTGACCTGGAAAGGCAGAAAGGTCATCTCTTCTAATGGGAACTAGCCCATTCACACTGAAGCAGCTATTTACCATTAGAGAACCGGCCCTCTGACCCGCAGAGGCAGAAAGTTCCTCTCGTCTAATGGGAAATAGCCCACTCACATTGAAGAAGCTAATTCCCATTAGAGAAACGTCCCTCCGACCTGGAAAGACAGAAAGGTCCTCTCGTCTAATGGGAACTAGCCCACTCGCACTGAAGCAGCTATTTCCCATTAGAGAAACGGCCCTCCGACCTGCAGAGGCAGAAACGTCCTCTCGTCTAATGGGAATTAGCCCACTCACACTGAAGCAGCTATTTCTCATTAGAGAAACAGCCCTCCGACCTGCAGAGGCAGAAAGGTCCTCCTGTCTAATTGAAACTAGCCCACTCACACTGAAGCAGCTATTTCCCATTAGAGAAAAGGCTGTACGACCTGAAGAGGCAGAAAGGTCATCTCGTCTACTGGGAACTAGCCCACTCACACTGAAGCCGCTATCTCCCATTAGAGAAACGGCCCTCTGACCTGGAGAGGCAGAAAGGTCCTCTTGTCTAATTGGAACTACCCCAAACGACCCTCTGACCTGGAGAAGCAGAAAGGTCATCTCGTCTAATGGAAACTAGCCCATTCACACTGAAGCAGCTATTTCCCATTAGAGAAACGGCCCTTCGGCCTGCAGAGGCAGAAGGGCCCTCTTGTCTAATGGGAACTAGCCCACTCACACTGAAGCAGCTATTTCCGATTATAGAAACGGCCCTCTGACCTGGAGAGGCAGAAAGGTCCTCTCGTCTAATGGGAACTAGGCCATTCACACTGAGCAGCTATTTCCCATTAGAGAAATGGCCCTCCGACCAGGAGAGGCAGAAAGGTCCTCTTGTCTAATGGGAACTAGCCCAAACGGCCCTCTGACCTGGAGAGGTAGAAAGGTCATCTCTTCTAATGGGAACTAGCCCACTCACACTGAAGCAGCTATTTCCGATTAGAGAAACAACCCTCTGACCTGCAGAGGCAGAAAGGTCCTCTTGTCTAATGGGAACTAGCCCACTCACACAGAAGCAGCTATTTCCCATTAGAGAAAAGGCCCTCTGACCTGCAGAGGCAGAAAGGTCCTCTCGGCTAATGGGCACTAGCTCACTCATACCGAAGCAGCTATTTCCCATTAGAGAAGCGGCCCTCTGACTGGGAGAGGCAGAAAGGTCATCTTGTCTAATGGGAACTAGCCCAAACGGCCCTCTAACCTGGAGAGGCAGAAAGGTCATCTCGTCTAATGGGAACTAGCCCACTCACACTGAAGCAGCCATTTCCCATTAGAGAAACGGCCCTCTGACCTGCAGAGGCAGAAAGGTCCTCTCGTCTAATGGGAACTAGCCCACTCACATTGAAGCAGCTATTTCCCATTAGAGAAACAGCCTTCTGACCTGCAGAGGCATAAAGGTCTTCTCATCTAATGGGAACTAGCCCACTCACACTGAAGCAGCTATTTCCCATTAGAGAAACATACCTCCGGCCTGGAAAGACAGAAAGGTCCTCTCGTCTAATGGGAACTAGCCCACTTGCACTGAAGCTGCTATTTCCCATTAGAGAAACGGCTTTCCAACCTGGAGAGGCAGAAAGGTCCTCTCGTCTAACGGGAAATAGCCCATTCGCACTGAAGCAGCTATTACCCATTAGAGAAACGGCCCTTTGACCTGGAGAGGCAGAAAGGTCATCTCGTCTAATGGGAACTAGCCCATTCACACTGAAGCAGCTATTTACCATTAGAGAACCGGCCCTCTGACCCGCAGAGGCAGAAAGTTCCTCTCGTCTAATGGGAAATAGCCCACTCACACTGAAGAAGCTATTTCCCATTAGAGAAACGTCCCTCCGACCTGGAACGACAGAAAGGTCCTCTCATCTAATGGGAACTAGCCCACTCGCACTGAAGCAGCTATTTCCCATTAGAGAAACGGCCCTCCGACCTGCAGAGGCAGAAAGGTCCTCTTGTCTAATGGGAATTAGCCCACTCACACTGAAGCAGCTATTTCTCATTAGAGAAACAGCCCTCCGACCTGCAGAGGCAGAAAGGTCCTCTCGTCTAATGGGAACTAGCCCACTGACACTGAAGCAGCTATTTCCCATTAGAGAAACGGCCCTCTGACCTGCAGAGGCAGAAAGGTCCTCTTGTCTAATGGGAACTAGCCCACTCACACTGAAGCAGCTATTTCCCATTAGAGAAATGGCCCTCTGACCTGGAGAGGCAGAAAGATCCTCTCGTCTAATGGGAACTAGCCCATTCCCACTGAAACAGCTATTTCCCATTAGAGAAACGGCCCTCCTACCTGCAGAGGCAGAAAGGTCCTCTTATCTAATGGAAACTAGCCCGCTCACACTGAAGCAGCTATTTCCGATTATAGAAACGGCCCTCTGACCTGGAGAGGTAGAAAGGTCCTCTCGTCTAATGGAACTAGCCCATTCACACTGAAGCAGCTATTTCCCATTAGAGAAATGGCCCTCCGACCTGCAGAGGCAGAAAGGTCCTCTCGTCTAATGGGAACTAGCCCATTCACACTGAAGCAGCTATTTCCCATTAGAGAAACGTCCCTCCTACCTGCAGAGGCAGAAAGGTCCTCTCGTCTAATGGGAACTAGCTCACTCACACCGAAGCAGCTATTTCCCATTAGAGAAACGGCCCTATGACCGGGAGAGGCAGAAAGGTCATCTCGTCTAATGGGAACTAGCCCACTCACACTGAAGCAGCTATTTCCCATTAGAGAAATGGCCCTCTAACCGGGAGAGGCAGAAAGGTCATCTCGTCTAATGGGAAGTAGCCCACTCACACTGAAGCAGCTATTTCCCGTTAGAGAAACGTCCCTCTGGCCTGGAAGGACAGAAAGGTCCTCTCGTCTAATGGGAACTAGCCCACTTGCACTGAAGCAGCTATTTACCATTAGAGAACCGGCCCTCTGACCCGCAGAGGCAGAAAGGTCCTCTCGTCTAATGGGAACTAGCCCACTCACACTGAAGCAGCTATTTCCCATTAGAGAAACGGCCCTCTGACCGGCAGAGGCAGAAAGGTCCTCTCGTCTAATGGGATCTAGTCCACTCACACTGAAGAAGCTATTTCCCATTAGGGAAAGGGTCCTCTGACCTGCAGAGGCAGAACGGTCCTCTCTTCTAATGGGAACTAGCCCATTCACACTGAAGCAGCTTTTTCCCATTAGAGAAACGTCCCTCTGACCTGCAGAGGCAGAAAGTTCCTCTCGTCTAATGGGGAAATAGCACACTCGCACTGAAGCAGATATTTCCAATTAGAAAAACGTCCTTCCGACCTGGAAAGACAGAAAGGTCCTCTCGTCTAATGGGAACTAGCCCACTCGCACTGAAGCAGCTATTTCCCATTAGAGAAATGGCGCACTGACCTGGAGAGGCAGAAAGGTCCTCTCGTCTAACGGGAACTAGCCCATTCGCACTGAAGCAGCTATTACCCATTAGAGAAACGGCCCTCCGACCTGCAGAGGCAGAAAGGTCCTCTCGTCTAATGGGAATTAGCCCACTCACACTGAAGTAGCTATTTCCCATTAGAGAAACAGCCCTCCGACCTGCAGCGGCAGAAAGGTCCTCTCGTCTAATTGAAACTAGCCCACTCACACTGAAGCAGCTATTTCCCATTAGAGAAATGGCCCTCTGACCTGCAGAGGCAGAAAGGTCCTCTTGTCTAATGGGAACTAGCCCATTCACACTGAAGCAGCTATTTCCCATTAGAGAAACGGCCCTCTGACCTGGAGAGGCAGAAAGAGAAACGGCCCTCCAACCTGGAGAGGCAGAAAGGTCCTCTCGTCTAATGGGAACTAGGCCATTCACACTGAAGCAGCTATTTCCCATTAGAGAAACGGCCCTCCGACCTGGAGAGGCAGAAAGGTCCTCTTGTCTAATCGGAACAAGCCCAAACAACCCTCTGATCTGGAGAGGCAGAAAGGTCATCTCGTCTAATGGGAAGTAGCCCATTCACACTGAAGCAGCTATTTCCTATTAGAGAGCCGGCCCTCTGACCCGCAGAGGAAGAAAGGTCCTCTCGTCTAATGGGAACTAGCCCACTCACATTGAAGCAGCTATTTCCCATTAGAGAAACGGTCCTCCGACCTGCAAAGGCAGAAAGTTCCTCTCGTCTAATGGGAACTAGCCCACTCACATTGAAGCAGCTATTTCCCATTAGAGAAACGGCCCTCTGACCTGCAGGCAGAAAGGTCCTCTTGTCTAATGAGAACTAGCCCACTCACACTGAAGCAGCGTTTCCCATTAGAGAAACGGCCCTCTGACCTGCAGAGGCAGAAAGGTCCTCTCGTCTAATGGGAACTAGCCCATTCACACTGAAGCAGCTATTTCCCATTAGAGAAACGGCCCTTCGGCCTGCAGGGGCAGAAAGGCCCTCTTGTCTAATGGGAACTAGCCCACTCACACTGAAGCAGCTATTTCCGATTATAGAAACGGCCCTCTGACCTGGAGAGCCAGAAAGGTCCTCTCGTCTAATGGGAACTAGGCCATTCACAATGAAGCAGCTATTTCCCATTAGAGAAATAGCCCTCCGACCAGGAGAGGCAGAAAGGTCCTCTTGTCTAATGGGAACTAGCCCAAACGACCCTCTGACCTGGAGAGGCAGAAAGGTCATCTTGTCTAATGGAAACTAGCCCATTCACACTGAAGCAGCTATTTCCCATTAGAGAAACGGCCCTCTGACCTGCAGAGGCAGAAAGGTCCTCTCGTCTAATGGGAACTAGCCCAATCACATTGAAGCAGCTTTTCCCATTGGAGAAACGGCCCTCTGACCTGCACAGGCAGTAAGGTCCTCTCGTCTAATGGGAACTAGCCCACTCACACTGAAGCAGCTATTTCCCATTAGAGAAATGGCCCTCTGACCGGCAGAGGCAGAAAGGTCCTATTGTCTAATGGGAACTAGCCCATTCACACTGAAGCAGCTATTTCCCATTAGAGAAACGGCCCTCCGACCTGGAGAGGCAGAAAGAGAAACGGCCCTCCAACCTGGAGAGGCAGAAAGGTCCTCTCGTCTAATGGGAACTAGCCCATTCACACTGAAGCAGTTATTTCCCATTATAGAAATGGCCCTCTGACCTGGAGAGGCAGAAAGGTCCTCTCGTCTAATGGGAACTAGGCCATTCACACTGAAGTAGCTATTTCGCATTAGAGAAACGGCCCTCCGACCTGGAAAGGCAGAAAGGTCCTCTTGTCTAATCGGAACTAGCCCAAACAGCCCTCTGACCTGGAGAGGCAGAAAGGTCATCTCGTCTAATGGGAACTAGCCCATTCACACTGAAGCAGCTATTTCCCATTAGAGAGCCGGCCCTCTGACCCGCAGAGGAAGAAAGGTCCTCTCGTCTAATGGGAACTAGCCCACTCACATTGAAGGAGCTATTTCCCATTAGAGAAACGGTCCTCCGACCTGCAAAGGCAGAAAGTTCCTCTCGTCTAATGGGAACTAGCCCAATCACATTGAAGCAGCTATTTCCCATTAGAGAAACGGCCCTCTGACCTGCAGGCAGAAATGTCCTCTTGTCTAATGAGAACTAGCCCACTCACACTGAAGCAGCGTTTCCCATTAGAGAAACGGCCCTCTGACCTGCAGAGGCAGAAAGGTCCTCTCGTCTAATGGGAACTAGCCCATTCACACTGAAGCAGCTATTTCCCATTAGAGAAACGGCCCTCTGACCTGGAGAGGCAGAAAGGTCCTCTTGCCGAATTGGAACTAGCCCAAACAACCCTCTGACCTGGAGAGGCAGAAAGGTCATCTTGTCTAATGGAAACTAGCCCATTCACACTGAAGCAGCTATTTGCCATTAGAGAAACGGCCCTTCGGCCTGCAGGGGCAGAAAGGCCCTCTTGTCTAATGGGAACTAGCCCACTCACAGTGAAGCAGCTATTTCCGATTATAGAAACGGCCCTCTGACCTGGAGAGGCAGAAAGGTCCTCTCGTCTAATGGGAACTAGGCCATTCACACTGAAGCAGCTATTTCCCATTAGAGAAATGGCCCTCCGACCAGGAGAGGCAGAAAGGTCCTCTTTTCTAATGGGAACTAGCCCAAACGGCCCTCTGACCTGGAGAGGCAGAAAGGTCATCTCGTCTAATGGGAACTAGCCCACTCACACTGAAGCCGCTATTTCCCATTAGAGAAACGGCCCTCTGACCTGGAGAGGCAGAAAGGTCCTCTTGTCTAATTGGAACTACCCCAAACGACCCTCTGACCAGGAGAGGCAGAAAGGTCCTCTTGTCTAATGGGAACTAGCCCAAACAACCCTCTGTCCTGGAGAGGCAGAAAGGTCATCTTGTCTAATGGAAACTAGCCCATTCACACTGAAGCAGCTATTTCCCATTAAAGAAACGGCCCTTCGGCCTGCAGGGGCAGAAAGGCCCTCTTGTCTAATGGGAACTAGCCCACTCACACTGAAGCAGCTATTTCCGATTATAGAAACGGCCCTCTGACCTGGAGAGGCAGAAAGGTCCTCTCGTCTAATGGGAACTAGGCCATTCACACTGAAGCAGCTATTTCCCATTAGAGAAATGGCCCTCCGACCAGAAGAGGCAGAAAGGTCCTCTTTTCTAATGGGAACTAGCCCAAACGGCCCTCTGACCTGGAGAGGCAGAAAGGTCATCTCGTCTAATGGGAACTAGCCCACTCACACTGAAGCCGCTATTTCCCATTAGAGAAACGGCCCTCTGACCTGGAGAGGCAGAAAGGTCCTCTTGTCTAATTGGAACTACCCCAAACGACCCTCTGACCTGGAGAGGCAGAAAGGTCATCTTGTCTAATGGAAACTAGCCCATTCACACTGAAGCAGCTATTTCCCAT
The DNA here is from genome assembly GCF_040938575.1 of Ambystoma mexicanum. Lineage (NCBI taxonomy): Eukaryota > Metazoa > Chordata > Amphibia > Caudata > Ambystomatidae > Ambystoma > Ambystoma mexicanum. The sequence goes on from NC_090934.1 coordinate 1,184,378,949, forward strand.
TAGAGAAATGGCCCTTCGGCCTGCAGAGGCAGAAAGGCCCTCTTGTCTAATGGGAACTAGCCCACTCACACTGAAACAGCTATTTCCGATTATAGAAACGGCCCTCTGACCTGGAGAGGCAGAAAGGTCCTCTCGTCTAATGGGAACTAGCCCAAACGGCCCTCTGACCTGGAGAGGCAGAAAGGTCATCTCGTCTAATGGGAACTAGCCCACTCACACTGAAGCAGCCATTTTCCATTAGTGAAACGGGCCTCTGACCTGCAGAGGCAGAAAGGTCCTCTCGTCTAATGGGAACTAGCCCACTCACATTGAAGCAGCTATTTCCCATTAGAGAAACAGCCTTCTGACCTGCAGAGGCATAAAGGTCTTCTCATCTAATGGGAACTAGCCCACTCACACTGAAGCAGCTATTTCCCATTAGAGAAACGTCCCTCCGGCCTGGAAAGACAGAAAGGTCCTCTCGTCTAATGGGAACTAGCCCACTTGCACTGAAGCTGCTATTTCCCATTAGAGAAACGGCTTTCCAACCTGGAGAGGCAGAAAGGTCCTCTCGTCTAACGGGAAATAGCCCATTCGCACTGAAGCAGCTATTACCCATTAGAGAAACGGCCCTTTGACCTGGAGAGGCAGAAAGGTCATCTCGTCTAATGGGAACTAGCCCATTCACACTGAAGCAGCTATTTACCATTAGAGAACCGGCCCTCTGACACGCAGAGGCAGAAAGTTCCTCTCGTCTAATGGGAAATAGCCCACTCACACTGAAGAAGCTATTTCCCATTAGAGAAACGTCCCTCCGACCTGGAAAGACAGAAAGGTCCTCTCATCTAATGGGAATTAGCCCACTCACACTGAAGCAGCTATTTCTCATTAGAGAAACAGCCCTCCAACCTGAAGAGGCAGAAAGGTCCTCTCGTCTAATGGCAACTAGCCCACTCGCACTGAAGCAGCTATTTCCCATTAGAGAAACGGTCCTCCGACCTGCAGAGGCAGAAAGGTCCTCTCGTCTAATGGGAATTAGCCCACTCACACTGAAGCAGCTATTTCTAATTAGAGAAACAGCCCTCCAACCTGAAGAGGCAGAAAGGTCCTCTCGTCTAATGGCAACTAGCCCACTGACACTGAAGCAGCTATTTCCCATTAGAGAAACGGCCCTCTGACCTGCAGAGGCAGAAAGGTCCTCTTGTCTAATGGGAACTAGCCCACTCACACTGAAGCAGCTATTTCCCATTAGAGAAACGGCCGTAGGACCTGAAGAGGCAGAAAGGTCATCTCGTCTACTGGGAACTAGCCCACTCACACTGAAGCCGCTATTTCCCATTAGAGAAATGGCCCTCTGACCTGCAGAGGCAGAAAGGTCCTCTCGTCTAATGGGAACTAGCCCACTGACACTGAAGCAGCTATTTCCCATTAGAGAAACGGCCCTCTGACCTGCAGAGGCAGAAAGGTCCTCGTGTCTAATTGGAACTAGCCCACTCACACTGAAGCAGCTATTTCCCATTAGAGAAATGGCCCTCTGACCTGGAGAGGCAGAAAGTTCCTCTCGTCTAATGGAACTAGCCCATTCACACTGAAGCAGCTATTTCCCATTAGAGAAATGGCCCTCCGACCTGCAGAGGCAGAAAGGTCCTCTCGTCTAATGGGAACTAGCCCATTCACATTGAAGCAGCTATTTCCCATTAGAGAAACGGCCCTCTCACCTGCAGGCAGAAAGGTCCTCTTGTCTAATGAGAACTAGCCCACTCACACTGAAGCAGCTTCTCCCATTAGAGAAACGGCCCTCTGACCTGCAGAGGCAGAAAGGTCCTCTCGTCTAATGGGAACTAGCCCATTCACACTGAAGCAGCTATTTCCCATTAGAGAAACGGCCCTCTGACCTGGAGAGGCAGAAAGGTCCTCTTGTCTAATTGGAATTACCCCAAACGACCCTCTGACCTGGAGAGGCAGAAAGGTCATCTCGTCTAATGGAAACTAGCCCATTCACACTGAAGCAGCTATTTCCCATTAGAGAAACGGCCCTTCGGCCTGCAGAGGCAGAAAGGCCCGCTTGTCTAATGGGAACTAGCCCACTCACACTGAAGCAGCTATTTCCAATTATAGAAACGGCCCTCTGACCTGGAGAGGCAGAAAGGTCCTCTCGTCTAATGGGAACTAGGCCATTCACACTGAAGCAGCTATTTCCCATTAGAGAAATGGCCCTCCGACCAGGAGAGGCAGAAAGGTCCTCTTTTCTAATGGGAACTAGCCCAAACGGCCCTCTGACCTGGAGAGGCAGAAAGGTCATCTCGTCTAATGGGAACTAGCCCACTCACACTGAAGCCGCTATTTCCCATTAGAGAAACGGCCCTCTGACCTGGAGAGGCAGAAAGGTCCTCTTGTCTAATTGGAACTACCCCAAACGACCCTCTGACCAGGAGAGGCAGAAAGGTCCTCTTGTCTAATGGGAACTAGCCCAAACAACCCTCTGACCTGGAGAGGCAGAAAGGTCATCTTGTCTAATGGAAACTAGCCCATTCACACTGAAGCAGCTATTTCCCATTAGAGAAACGGCCCTTCGGCCTGCAGGGGCAGAAAGGCCCTCTTGTCTAATGGGAACTAGCCCACTCACACTGAAGCAGCTATTTCCGATTATAGAAACGGCCCTCTGACCTGGAGAGGCAGAAAGGTCCTCTCGTCTAATGGGAACTAGGCCATTCACACTGAAGCAGCTATTTCCCATTAGAGAAATGGCCCTCCGACCAGGAGAGGCAGAAAGGTCCTCTTTTCTAATGGGAACTAGCCCAAACGGCCCTCTGACCTGGAGATGCAGAAAGGTCATCTCGTCTAATGGGAACTAGCCCACTCACACTGAAGCTGCTATTTCCCATTAGAGAAACGGCCCTCTGACCTGGAGAGGCAGAAAGGTCCTCTTGTCTAATTGGAACTACCCCAAACGACCCTCTGACCTGGAGAGGCAGAAAGGTCATCTTGTCTAATGGAAACTAGCCCATTCACACTGAAGCAGCTATTTCCCATTAGAGAAATGGCCCTTCGGCCTGCAGAGGCAGAAAGGCCCTCTTGTCTAATGGGAACTAGCCCACTCACACTGAAGCAGCTATTTCCGATTATAGAAACGGCCCTCTGACCTGGAGAGGCAGAAAGGTCTTCTCGTCTAATGGGAACTAGCCCACTCACACTGAAGCAGCCATTTTCCATTAGAGAAACGTGCCTCTGACCTGCAGAGGCAGAAAGGTCCTCTCGTCTAATGGGAACTAGCCCACTCACATTGAAGCAGCTATTTCCCATTAGAGAAACAGCCTTCTGACCTGCAGAGGCATAAAGGTCTTCTCATCTAATGGGAACTAGCCCACTCACACTGAAGCAGCTATTTCCCATTAGAGAAACGTCCCTCCGGCCTGGAAAGACAGAAAGGTCCTCTCGTCTAATGGGAACTAGCCCACTTGCACTGAAGCTTCTATTTCCCATTATAGAAACGGCTTTCCAACCTGGAGAGGCAGAAAGGTCCTCTCGTCTAACGGGAAATAGCCCATTCGCACTGAAGCAGCTATTACCCATTAGAGAAACGGCCCTTTGACCTGGAGAGGCAGAAAGGTCATCTCGTCTAATGGGAACTAGCCCATTCACACTGAAGCAGCTATTTACCATTAGAGAACCGGCCCTCTGACACGCAGAGGCAGAAAGTTCCTCTCGTCTAATGGGAAATAGCCCACTCACATTGAAGAAGCTATTTCCCATTAGAGAAACATCCCTCCGACCTGGAAAGACAGAAAGGTCCTCTCATCTAATGGGAACTAGCCCACTCGCACTGAAGCAGCTATTTCCCATTAGAGAAACGGCCCTCCGACCTGCAGAGGCAGAAAGGTCCTCTCGTCTAATGGGAATTAGCCCACTCACACTGAAGCAGCTATTTCTCATTAGAGAAACAGCCCTCCAACCTGAAGAGGCAGAAAGGTCCTCTCGTCTAATGGCAACTAGCCCACTGACACTGAAGCAGCTATTTCCCATTAGAGAAACGGCCCTCTGACCTGCAGAGGCAGAAAGGTCCTCTTGTCTAATGGGAACTAGCCCACTCACACTGAAGCAGCTATTTCCCATTCGAGAAACGGCCGTACGACCTGAAGAGGCAGAAAGGTCATCTCGTCTACTGGGAACTAGCCCACTCACACTGAAGCAGCTATTTCCCATTAGAGAAATGGCCCTCCGACCTGCAGAGGCAGAAAGGTCCTCTCGTCTAATGGGAACTAGCCCATTCACATTGAAGCAGCTATTTCCCATTAGAGAAACGGCCCTCTCACCTGCAGGAAGAAAGGTCCTCTTGTCTAATGAGAACTAGCCCACTCACACTGAAGCAGCGTTTCCCATTAGAGAAACGGCCCTCTGACCTGCAGAGGCAGAAAGGTCCTCTCGTCTAATGGGAACTAGCCCATTCACACTGAAGCAGCAATTTCCCATTAGAGAAACGGCCATCTGACCTGGAGAGGCAGAAAGGTCCTCTTGTCTAATTGGAACTACCCCAAACGACCCTCTGACCTGGAGAGGCAGAAAGGTCATCTCGTCTAATGGAAACTAGCCCATTCACACTGAAGCAGCTATTTCCCATTAGAGAAACGGCCCTTCGGCCTGCAGAGGCAGAAAGGCCCTCTTGTCTAATGGGAACTAGCCCACTCACACTGAAGCAGCTATTTCCGATTATAGAAACGGCCCTCTGACCTGGAGAGGCAGAAAGGTCCTCTCGTCTAATGGGAACTAGGCCATTCACACTGAAGCAGCTATTTCCCATTAGAGAAATGGCCCTCCGACCAGGAGAGGCAGAAAGGTCCTCTTGTCTAATGGGAACTAGCCCAAACGGCCCTCTGACCTGGAGAGGTAGAAAGGTCATCTTTTCTAATGGGAACTAGCCCACTCACACTGAAGCAGCTATTTCCGATTAGAGAAACAACCCTCTGACCTGCAGAGGCAGAAAGGTCCTCTTGTCTAATGGGAACTAGCCCACTCACACAGAAGCAGCTATTTCCCATTAGAGAAAAGGCCCTCTGATCTGCAGAGGCAGAAAGGTCCTCTCGTCTAATGGGAATTAGCTCACTCACACCGAAGCAGCTCTTTCCCATTAGAGAAACGGCCCTCTGACTGGGAGAGGCAGAAAGGTCATCTTGTCTAATGGGAACTAGCCCAAACGGCCCTCTGACCTGGAGAGGCAGAAAGGTCATCTCATCTAATGGGAACTAGCCCACTCACACTGAAGCAGCCATTTCCCATTAGAGAAACAGCCCTCTGACCTGCAGAGGCAGAAAGGTCCTCTCGTCTAATGGGAACTAGCCCACTCACATTGAAGCAGCTATTTCCCATTAGAGAAACTGCCCTCTGACCTGCAGAGGGATAAAGGTCTTCTCGTCTAATGGGAACTAGCCCACTCACACTGAAGCAGCTATTTCCCATTAGAGAAACGTCCCTCCGGCCTGGAAAGACAGAAAGGTCCTCTCGTCTAATGGGAACTAGCCCACTTGCACTGAAGCAGCTATCTCCCATTAGAGAAACGACTTTCCAACCTGGAGAGGCAGAAAGGTCCGCTCGTCTAACGGGAAATAGCCCATTCGCACTGAAGCAGCTATTACCCATTAGAGAAACGGCCCTTTGACCTGGAGAGGCAGAAAGGTCATCTCTTCTAATGGGAACTAGCCCATTCACACTGAAGCAGCTATTTACCATTAGAGAACCGGCCCTCTGACCCGCAGAGGCAGAAAGTTCCTCTCGTCTAATGGGAAATAGCCCACTCACACTGAAGAAGCTAATTCCCATTAGAGAAACGTCCCTCCGACCTGGAAAGACAGAAAGGTCCTCTCGTCCAATGGGAACTAGCCCACTCGCACTGAAGCAGCTATTTCCCATTAGAGAAATGGCCCTCCGACCTGCAGAGGCAGAAACGTCCTCTCGTCTAATGGGAATTAGCCCACTCACACTGAAGCAGCTATTTCTCATTAGAGAAACAGCCCTCCGACCTGCAGAGGCAGAAAGGTCCTCTCGTCTAATTGAAACTAGCCCACTCACACTGAAGCAGCTATTTCCCATTAGAGAAAAGGCTGTACGACCTGAAGAGGCAGAAAGGTCATCTCGTCTACTGGGAACTAGCCCACTCACACTGAAGCCGCTATTTCCCATTAGAAAAACAGCCCTCTGACCTGGAGAGGCAGAAAGGTCCTCTTGTCTAATTGGAACTACCCCAAACGACCCTCTGACCTGGAGAAGCAGAAAGGTCATCTCGTCTAATGGAAACTAGCCCATTCACACTGAAGCAGCTATTTCCCATTAGAGAAACGGCCCTTCGGCCTGCAGAGGCAGAAGGGCCCTCTTGTCTAATGGGAACTAGCCCACTCACACTGAAGCAGCTATTTCCGATTATAGAAACGGCCCTCTGACCTGGAGAGGCAGAAAGGTCCTCTCGTCTAATGGGAACTAGGCCATTCACACTGAAGCAGCTATTTCCCATTAGAGAAATGGCCCTCCGACCAGGAGAGGCAGAAAGGTCCTCTTTTCTAAAGGGAACTAGCCCAAACGTCCCTCCGACCTGGAAAGACAGAAAGGTCCTCTCGTCTAATGGGAACTAGCCCACTCGCACTGAAGCAGCTATTTCCCATTAGAGAAATATCCCTCCGACCTGCAGAGGCAGAAACGTCCTCTCGTCTAATGGGAATTAGCCCACTCACACTGAAGCAGCTATTTCTCATTAGAGAAACAGCCCTCCGACCTGCAGAGGCAGAAAGGTCCTCTCGTCTAATTGAAACTAGCCCACTCACAATGAAGCAGCTATTTCCCATTAGAGAAAAGGCCGTACGACCTGAAGAGGCAGAAAGGTCATCTCGTCTACTGGGAACTAGCCCACTCACACTGAAGCCGCTATTTCCCATTAGAAAAACGGCCCTCTGACCTGGAGAGGCAGAAAGGTCCTCTTGTCTAATTGGAACTACCCCAAACGACCCTCTGACCTGGAGAAGCAGAAAGGTCATCTCGTCTAATGGAAACTAGCCCATTCACACTGAAGCAGCTATTTCCCATTAGAGAAACGGCCCTTCGGCCTGCAGAGGCAGAAGGGCCCTCTTGTATAATGGGAACTAGCCCACTCACACTGAAGCAGCTATTTCCGATTATAGAAACGGCCCTCTGACCTGGAGAGGCAGAAAGGTCCTCTCGTCTAATGGGAACTAGGCCATTCACACTGAAGCAGCTATTTCCCATTAGAGAAATGGCCCTCCGACCAGGAGAGGCAGAAAGGTCCTCTTTTCTAATGGGAACTAGCCCAAACGGCCCTCTGACCTGGAGAGGCAGAAAGGTCATCTCGTCTAATGGGAACTAGCCCACTCACACTGAAGCCGCTATTTCCCATTAGAGAAACGGCCCTCTGACCTGGAGAGGCAGAAAGGTCCTCTTGTCTAATTGGAACTACCCCAAACGACCCTCTGACCTGGAGAGGCAGAAAGGTCATCTTGTCTAATGGAAACTAGCCCATTCACACTGAAGCAGCTATTTCCCATTAGAGAAATGGCCCTTCGGCCTGCAGAGGCAGAAAGGCCCTCTTGTCTAATGGGAACTAGCCCACTCACACTGAAGCAGCTATTTCCGATTATAGAAACGGCCCTCTGACCTGGAGAGGCAGAAAGGTCCTCTCGTCTAATGGGAACTAGCCCAAACGGCCCTCTGACCTGGAGAGGCAGAAAGGTCATCTCGTCTAATGGGAACTAGCCCACTCACACTGAAGCAGCCATTTTCCATTAGAGAAACGGGCCTCTGACCTGCAGAGGCAGAAAGGGCCTCTCGTCTAATGGGAACTAGCCCACTCACATTGAAGCAGCTATTTCCCATTAGAGAAACAGCCTTCTGACCTGCAGAGGCATAAAGGTCTTCTCATCTAATGGGAACTAGCCCACTCACACTGAAGCAGCTATTTCCCATTAGAGAAACGTCCCTCCGGCCTGGAAAGACAGAAAGGTCCTCTCGTCTAATGGGAACTAGCCCACTTGCACTGAAGCTGATATTTCCCATTAGAGAAACGGCTTTCCAACCTGGAGAGGCAGAAAGGTCCTCTCGTCTAACGGGAAATAGCCCATTCGCACTGAAGCAGCTATTACCCATTAGAGAAACGGCCCTTTGACCTGGAGAGGCAGAAAGGTCATCTCGTCTAATGGGAACTAGCCCATTCACACTGAAGCAGCTATTTACCATTAGAGAACCGGCCCTCTGACACGCAGAGGCAGAAAGTTCCTCTCGTCTAATGGGAAATAGCCCACTCACACTGAAGAAGCTATTTCCCATTAGAGAAACGTCCCTCCGACCTGGAAAGACAGAAAGGTCCTCTCATCTAATGGGAACTAGCCCACTCGCACTGAAGCAGCTATTTCCCATTAGAGAAACGGCCCTCCGACCTGCAGAGGCAGAAAGGTCCTCTCGTCTAATGGGAATTAGCCCACTCACACTGAAGCAGCTACTTCTCATTAGAGAAACAGCCCTCCAACCTGAAGAGGCAGAAAGGTCCTCTCGTCTAATGGCAACTAGCCCAATGACACTGAAGCAGCTATTTCCCATTAGAGAAACGGCCCTCTGACCTGCAGAGGCAGAAAGGTCCTCTTGTCTAATGGGAACTAGCCCACTCACACTGAAGCAGCTATTTCCCATTAGAGAAACGGCCGTACGACCTGAAGAGGCAGAAAGGTCATCTCGTCTACTGGGAACTAGCCCACTCACACTGAAGCCGCTATTTCCCATTAGAGAAATGGCCCTCTGACCTGCAGAGGCAGAAAGGTCCTCTCGTCTAATGGGAACTAGCCCACTGACACTGAAGCAGCTATTTCCCATTAGAGAAACGGCCCTCTGACCTGCAGAGGCAGAAAGGTCCTCGTGTCTAATTGGAACTAGCCCACTCACACTGAAGCAGCTATTTCCCATTAGAGAAATGGCCCTCTGACCTGGGGAGGCAGAAAGTTCCTCTCGTCTAATGGAACTAGCCCATTCACACTGAAGCAGCTATTTCCCGTTAGAGAAATGGCCCTCCGACCTGCAGAGGCAGAAAGGTCCTCTTGTCTAATGAGAACTAGCCCACTCACACTGAAGCAGCGTTTCCCATAAGAGAAACGGCCCTCTGACCTGGAGAGGCAGAAAGGTCCTCTTGTCTAATTGGAACTACCCCAAACGACCCTCTGACCTGGAGAGGCAGAAAGGTCATCTCGTCTAATGGAAACTAGCCCATTCACACTGAAGCAGCTATTTCCCATTAGAGAAACGGCCCTTCGGCCTGCAGAGGCAGAAAGGCCCTCTTGTCTAATGGGAACTAGCCCACTCACACTGAAGCAGCTATTTCCGATTATAGAAACGGCCCTCTGACCTGGAGAAGCAGAAAGGTCCTCTCGTCTAATGGGAACTAGGCCATTCACACTGAAGCAGCTATTTCCCATTAGAGAAATGGCCCTCCGACCAGGAGAGGCAGAAAGGTCCTCTTGTCTAATGGGAACTAGCCCAAACGGCCCTCTGACCTGGAGAGGTAGAAAGGTCATCTCTTCTAATGGGAACTAGCCCACTCACACTGAAGCAGCTATTTCCGATTAGAGAAACAACCCTCTGACCTGCAGAGGCAGAAAGGTCCTCTTGTCTAATGGGAACTAGCCCACTCACACAGAAGCAGCTATTTCCCATTAGAGAAAAGGCCCTCTGACCTGCAGAGGCAGAAAGGTCCTCTCGTCTAATGGGAATTAGCTCACTCACACCGAAGCAGCTCTTTCCCATTAGAGAAACGGCCCTCTGACTGGGAGAGGCAGAAAGGTCATCTCATCTAATGGGAACTAGCCCACTCACACTGAAGCAGCCATTTCCCATTAGAGAAACAGCCCTCTGACCTGCAGAGGCAGAAAGGTCCTCTCGTCTAATGGGAACTAGCCCACTCACATTGAAGCAGCTATTTCCCATTAGAGAAACTGCCCTCTGACCTGCAGAGGCATAAAGGTCTTCTCGTCTAATGGGAACTAGCCCACTCACACTGAAGCAGCTATTTCCCATTAGAGAAACGTCCCTCCGGCCTGGAAAGACAGAAAGGTCCTCTCGTCTAATGGGAACTAGCCCACTTGCACGGAAGCAGCTATCTCCCATTAGAGAAATGACTTTCCAACCTGGAGAGGCAGAAAGGTCCGCTCGTCTAACGGGAAATAGCCCATTCGCACTGAAGCAGCTATTACCCATTAGAGAAACGGCCCTTTGACCTGGAGAGGCAGAAAGGTCATCTCTTCTAATGGGAACTAGCCCATTCACACTGAAGCAGCTATTTACCATTAGAGAACCGGCCCTCTGACCCGCAGAGGCAGAAAGTTCCTCTCGTCTAATGGGAAATAGCCCACTCACACTGAAGAAGCTAATTCCCATTAGAGAAACGTCCCTCCGACCTGGAAAGACAGAAAGGTCCTCTCGTCTAATGGGAACTAGCCCACTCGCACTGAAGCAGCTATTTCCCATTAGAGAAATGGCCCTCCGACCTGCAGAGGCAGAAAGGTCATCTTGTCTAATGGGAACTAGCCCAAACGGCCCTCTGACCTGGAGAGGCAGAAAGGTCATCTCATCTAATGGGAACTAGCCCACTCACACTGAAGCAGCCATTTCCCATTAGAGAAACAGCCCTCTGACCAGGAGAGGCAGAAAGGTCATCTTGTCTAATGGGAACTAGCCCAAACGGCCCTCTGACCTGGAGAGGCAGAAAGGTCATCTCATCTAATGGGAACTAGCCCACTCACACTGAAGCAGCCATTTCCCATTAGAGAAACAGCCCTCTGACCTGCAGAGGCAGAAAGGTCCTCTCGTCTAATGGGAACTAGCCCACTCACATTGAAGCAGCTATTTCCCATTAGAGAAACTGCCCTCTGACCTGCAGAGGCATAAAGGTCTTCTCGTCTAATGGGAACTAGCCCACTCACACTGAAGCAGCTATTTCCCATTAGAGAAACGTCCCTCCGACCTGGAAAGACAGAAAGGTCCTCTTGTCTAATGGGAACTAGCCCAAACGGCCCTCTGACCTGGAGAGGTAGAAAGGTCATCTCTTCTAATGGGAACTAGCCCACTCACACTGAAGCAGCTATTTCCGATTAGAGAAACAACCCTCTGACCTGCAGAGGCAGAAAGGTCCTCTTGTCTAATGGGAACTAGCCCACTCACACAGAAGCAGCTATTTCCCATTAGAGAAAAGGCCCTCTGACCTGCAGAGGCAGAAAGGTCCTCTCGGCTAATGGGAACTAGCTCACTCATACCGAAGCAGCTATTTCCCATTAGAGAAGCGGCCCTCTGACTGGGAGAGGCAGAAAGGTCATCTTGTCTAATGGGAACTAGCCCAAACGGCCCTCTGACCTGGAGAGGCAGAAGGGTCATCTCGTCTAATGGGAACTAGCCCACTCACACTGAAGCAGCCATTTCCCATTAGAGAAACGGCCCTGTGACCTGCAGAGGCAGAAAGGTCCTCTCGTCTAATGGGAACTAGCCCACTCACATTGAAGCAGCTATTTCCCATTAGAGAAACTGCCCTCTGACCTGCAGAGGCATAAAGGTCTTGTCGTCTAATGGGAACTAGCCCACTCACACTGAAGCAGCTATTTCCCATTAGAGAAACGTCCCTCCGGCCTGGAAAGACAGAAAGGTCCTCTCGTCTAATGGGAACTAGCCCACTTGCACTGAAGCAGCTATCTCCCATTAGAGAAACGACTTTCCAACCTGGAGAGGCAGAAAGGTCCGCTCGTCTAACGGGAAATAGCCCATTCGCACTGAAGCAGCTATTACCCATTAGAGAAACGGCCCTTTGACCTGGAGAGGCAGAAAGGTCATCTCTTCTAATGGGAACTAGCCCATTCACACTGAAGCAGCTATTTACCATTAGAGAACCGGCCCTCTGACCCGCAGAGGCAGAAAGTTCCTCTCGTCTAATGGGAAATAGCCCACTCACACTGAAGAAGCTAATTCCCATTAGAGAAACGTCCCTCCGACCTGGAAAGACAGAAAGGTCCTCTCGTCTAATGGGAACTAGCCCACTCGCACTGAAGCAGCTATTTCCCATTAGAGAAATGGCCCTCCGACCTGCAGAGGCAGAAACGTCCTCTCGTCTAATGGGAATTAGCCCACTCACACTGAAGCAGCTATTTCTCATTAGAGAAACAGCCCTCCGACCTGCAGAGGCAGAAAGGTCCTCTCGTCTAATTGAAACTAGCCCACTCACACTGAAGCAGCTATTTCCCATTAGAGAAAAGGCCGTACGACCTGAAGAGGCAGAAAGGTCATCTCGTCTACTGGGAACTAGCCCATTCACACTGAAGCCGCTATTTCCCATTAGAGAAACGGCCCTCTGACCTGGAGAGGCAGAAAGGTCCTCTTGTCTAATTGGAACTACCCCAAACGACCCTCTGACCTGGAGAAGCAGAAAGGTCATCTCGTCTAATGGAAACTAGCCCATTCACACTGAAGCAGCTATTTCCCATTAGAGAAACGGCCCTTCGGCCTGCAGAGGCAGAAGGGCCCTCTTGTCTAATGGGAACTAGCCCACTCACACTGAAGCAGCTATTTCCGATTATAGAAACGGCCCTCTGACCTGGAGAGGCATTAAGGTCCTCTCGTCTAATGGGAACTAGGCCATTCACACTGAAGCAGCTATTTCCCATTAGAGAAATGGCCCTCCGACCAGGAGAGGCAGAAAGGTCCTCTTGTCTAATGGGAACTAGCCCAAACGGCCCTCTGACCTGGAGAGGTAGAAAGGTCATCTCTTCTAATGGGAACTAGCCCACTCACACTGAAGCAGCTATTTCCGATTAGAGAAACAACCCTCTGACCTGCAGAGGCAGAAAGGTCCTCTTGTCTAATGGGAACTAGCCCACTCACACAGAAGCAGCTATTTGCCATTAGAGAAAAGGCCCTCTGACCTGCAGAGGCAGAAAGGTCCTCTCGGCTAATGGGAACTAGCTCACTCATACCGAAGCAGCTATTTCCCATTAGAGAAGCGGCCCTCTGACTGGGAGAGGCAGAAAGGTCATCTTGTCTAATGGGAACTAGCCCAAACGGCCCTCTGACCTGGAGAGGCAGAAAGGTCATCTCGTCTAATGGGAACTAGCCCACTCACACTGAAGCAGCCATTTCCCATTAGAGAAACGGCCCTCTGACCTGCAGAGACAGAAAGGTCCTCTCGTCTAATGGGAACTAGCCCACTCACATTGAAGCAGCTATTTCCCATTAGAGAAACAGCCTTCTGACCTGCAGAGGCATAAAGGTCTTCTCATCTAATGGGAACTAGCCCACTCACACTGAAGCAGCTATTTCCCATTAGAGAAACGTCCCTCCGGCCTGGAAAGACAGAAAGGTCCTCTCGTCTAATGGGAACTAGCCCACTTGCACTGAAGCTGCTATTTCCCATTAGAGAAACGGCTTTCCAACCTGGAGAGGCAGAAAGGTCCTCTCGTCTAACGGGAAATAGCCCATTCGCACTGAAGCAGCTATTACCCATTAGAGAAACGGCCCTTTGACCTGGAGAGGCAGAAAGGTCATCTCGTCTAATGGGAACTAGCCCATTCACACTGAAGCAGCTATTTACCATTAGAGAACCGGCCCTCTGACACGCAGAGGCAGAAAGTTCCTCTCGTCTAATGGGAAATAGCCCACTCACACTGAAGAAGCTATTTCCCATTAGAGAAACGTCCCTCCGACCTGGAAAGACAGAAAGGTCCTCTCATCTAATGGGAACTAGCCCACTCGCACTGAAGCAGCTATTTCCCATTAGAGAAACGGCCCTCCGACCTGCAGAGGCAGAAAGGTCCTCTCGTCTAATGGGAATTAGCCCACTCACACTGAAGCAGCTACTTCTCATTAGAGAAACAGCCCTCCAACCTGAAGAGGCAGAAAGGTCCTCTCGTCTAATGGCAACTAGCCCAATGACACTGAAGCAGCTATTTCCCATTAGAGAAACGGCCCTCTGACCTGCAGAGGCAGAAAGGTCCTCTTGTCTAATGGGAACTAGCCCACTCACACTGAAGCAGCTATTTCCCATTAGAGAAACGGCCGTACGACCTGAAGAGGCAGAAAGGTCATCTCGTCTACTGGGAACTAGCCCACTCACACTGAAGCCGCTATTTCCCATTAGAGAAATGGCCCTCTGACCTGCAGAGGCAGAAAGGTCCTCTCGTCTAATGGGAACTAGCCCACTGACACTGAAGCAGCTATTTCCCATTAGAGAAACGGCCCTCTGACCTGCAGAGGCAGAAAGGTCCTCTTGTCTAATGGGAACTAGCCCACTCACACTGAAGCAGCTATTTCCCATTAGAGAAATGGCCCTCTGACCTGGGGAGGCAGAAAGTTCCTCTCGTCTAATGGAACTAGCCCATTCACACTGAAGCAGCTATTTCCCGTTAGAGAAATGGCCCTCCGACCTGCAGAGGCAGAAAGGTCCTCTTGTCTAATGAGAACTAGCCCACTCACACTGAAGCAGCGTTTCCCATTAGAGAAACGGCCCTCTGACCTGCAGAGGCAGAAAGGTCCTCTCGTCTAATGGGAACTAGCCCATTCACACTGAAGCAGCTATTTCCCATTAGAGAAACGGCCCTCTGACCTGGAGAGGCAGAAAGGTCCTCTTGTCTAATTGGAACTACCCCAAACGACCCTCTGACCTGGAGAGGCAGAAAGGTCATCTCGTCTAATGGAAACTAGCCCATTCACACTGAAGCAGCTATTTCCCATTAGAGAAACGGCCCTTCGGCCTGCAGAGGCAGAAAGGCCCTCTTGTCTAATGGGAACTAGCCCACTCACACTGAAGCAGCTATTTCCGATTATAGAAACGGCCCTCTGACCTGGAGAAGCAGAAAGGTCCTCTCGTCTAATGGGAACTAGGCCATTCACACTGAAGCAGCTATTTCCCATTAGAGAAATGGCCCTCCGACCAGGAGAGGCAGAAAGGTCCTCTTGTCTAATGGGAACTAGCCCAAACGGCCCTCTGACCTGGAGAGGTAGAAAGGTCATCTCTTCTAATGGGAACTAGCCCACTCACACTGAAGCAGCTATTTCCGATTAGAGAAACAACCCTCTGACCTGCAGAGGCAGAAAGGTCCTCTTGTCTAATGGGAACTAGCCCACTCACACAGAAGCAGCTATTTGCCATTAGAGAAAAGGCCCTCTGACCTGCAGAGGCAGAAAGGTCCTCTCGGCTAATGGGAACTAGCTCACTCATACCGAAGGAGCTATTTCCCATTAGAGAAGTGGCCCTCTGACTGGGAGAGGCAGAAAGGTCATCTTGTCTAATGGGAACTAGCCCAAACGGCCCTCTGACCTGGAGAGGCAGAAAGGTCATCTCGTCTAATGGGAACTAGCCCACTCACACTGAAGCAGCCATTTCCCATTAGAGAAACGGCCCTCTGACCTGCAGAGACAGAAAGGTCCTCTCGTCTAATGGGAACTAGCCCACTCACATTGAAGCAGCTATTTCCCATTAGAGGAACGGCCTTCTGACCTGCAGAGGCATAAAGGTCTTCTCATCTAATGGGAACTAGCCCACTCACACTGAAGCAGCTATTTCCCATTAGAGGAACGTACCTCTGGCCTGGAAAGACAGAAAGGTCCTCACGTCTAATGGGAACTAGCCCACTTGCACTGAAGCAGCTATTTCCCATTAGAGAAACGGCCCTCTGACCTGCAGAGGCAGAAAGGTCCTCTTGTCTAATGGGAACTAGCCCACTCACACTGAAGCAGCTATTTCCCATTAGAGAAACGGCCGTACGACCTGAAGAGGCAGAAAGGTCATCTCGTCTACTGGGAACTAGCCCACTCACACTGAAGCCGCTATTTCCCATTAGAGAAATGGCCCTCTGACCTGCAGAGGCAGAAAGGTCCTCTCGTCTAATGGGAACTAGCCCACTGACACTGAAGCAGCTATTTCCCATTAGAGAAACGGCCCTCTGACCTGCAGAGGCAGAAAGGTCCTCGTGTCTAATTGGAACTAGCCCACTCACACTGAAGCAGCTATTTCCCATTAGAGAAATGGCCCTCTGACCTGGAGAGGCAGAAAGTTCCTCTCGTCTAATGGAACTAGCCCATTCACACTGAAGCAGCTATTTCCCGTTAGAGAAATGGCCCTCCGACCTGCAGAGGCAGAAAGGTCCTCTTGTCTAATGAGAACTAGCCCACTCACACTGAAGCAGCGTTTCCCATTAGAGAAACGGCCCTCTGACCTGCAGAGGCAGAAAGGTCCTCTCGTCTAATGGGAACTAGCCCATTCACACTGAAGCAGCTTTTTCCCATTAGAGAAACGGCCCTCTGACCTGGAGAGGCAGAAAGGTCCTCTTGTCTAATTGGAACTACCCCAAACGACCCTCTGACCTGGAGAGGCAGAAAGGTCATCTCGTCTAATGGAAACTAGCCCATTCACACTGAAGCAGCTATTTCCCATTAGAGAAACGGCCCTTCGGCCTGCAGAGGCAGAAAGGCCCTCTTGTCTAATGGGAACTAGCCCACTCACACTGAAGCAGCTATTTCCGATTATAGAAACGGCCCTCTGACCTGGAGAAGCAGAAAGGTCCTCTCGTCTAATGGGAACTAGGCCATTCACACTGAAGCAGCTATTTCCCATTAGAGAAATGGCCCTCCGACCAGGAGAGGCAGAAAGCTCCTCTTGTCTAATGGGAACTAGCCCAAACGGCCCTCTGACCTGGAGAGGTAGAAAGGTCATCTCTTCTAATCGGAACTAGCCCACTCACACTGAAGCAGCTATTTCCGATTAGAGAAACAACCCTCTGACCTGCAGAGGCAGAAAGGTCCTCTTGTCTAATGGGAACTAGCCCACTCACACAGAAGCA
The DNA here is from genome assembly GCF_040938575.1 of Ambystoma mexicanum. Taxonomy (NCBI): domain Eukaryota; kingdom Metazoa; phylum Chordata; class Amphibia; order Caudata; family Ambystomatidae; genus Ambystoma; species Ambystoma mexicanum. The sequence continues at coordinate 1,184,395,784 of NC_090934.1, forward strand.
GCTATTTCCCATTAGAGAAAAGGCCCTCTGACCTGCAGAGGCAGAAAGGTCCTCTCGTCTAATGGGAATTAGCTCACTCACACCGAAGCAGCTCTTTCCCATTAGAGAAACGGCCCTCTGACTGGGAGAGGCAGAAAGGTCAACTTGTCTAATGGGAACTAGCCCAAACGGCCCTCTGACCTGGAGAGGCAGAAAGGTCATCTCATCTAATGGGAACTAGCCCACTCACACTGAAGCAGCCATTTCCCATTAGAGAAACAGCCCTCTGACCTGCAGAGGCAGAAAGGTCCTCTCGTCTAATGGGAACTAGCCCACTCACATTGAAGCAGCTATTTCCCATTAGAGAAACTGCCCTCTGACCTGCAGAGGCATAAAGGTCTTCTCGTCTAATGGGAACTAGCCCACTCACACTGAAGCAGCTATTTCCCATTAGAGAAACGTCCCTCCGGCCTGGAAAGACAGAAAGGTCCTCTCGTCTAATGGGAACTAGCCCACTTGCACGGAAGCAGCTATCTCCCATTAGAGAAACGACTTTCCAACCTGAAGAGGCAGAAAGGTCCGCTCGTCTAACGGGAAATAGCCCATTCGCACTGAAGCAGCTATTACCCATTAGAGAAACGGCCCTTTGACCTGGAGAGGCAGAAAGGTCATCTCTTCTAATGGGAACTAGCCCATTCACACTGAAGCAGCTATTTACCATTAGAGAACCGGCCCTCTGACCCGCAGAGGCAGAAAGTTCCTCTCGTCTAATGGGAAATAGCCCACTCACACTGAAGAAGCTAATTCCCATTAGAGAAACGTCCCTCCGACCTGGAAAGACAGAAAGGTCCTCTCGTCTAATGGGAACTAGCCCACTCGCACTGAAGCAGCTATTTCCCATTAGAGAAATGGCCCTCCGACCTGCAGAGGCAGAAACGTCCTCTCGTCTAATGGGAATTAGCCCAATCACACTGAAGCAGCTATTTCTCATTAGAGAAACAGCCCTCCGACCTGCAGAGGCAGAAAGGTCCTCTCGTCTAATTGAAACTAGCCCACTCACACTGAAGCAGCTATTTCCCATTAGAGAAAAGGCCGTACGACCTGAAGAGGCAGAAAGGTCATCTCGTCTACTGGGAACTAGCCCACTCACACTGAAGCCGCTATTTCCCATTAGAGAAACGGCCCTCTGACCTGGAGAGGCAGAAAGGTCCTCTTGTCTAATTGGAACTACCCCAAACGACCCTCTGACCTGGAGAAGCAGAAAGGTCATCTCGTCTAATGGAAACTAGCCCATTCACACTGAAGCAGCTATTTCCCATTAGAGAAACGGCCCTTCGGCCTGCAGAGGCAGAAGGCCCCTCTTGTCTAATGGGAACTAGCCCACTCACACTGAAGCAGCTATTTCCGATTATAGAAGCGGCCCTCTGACCTGGAGAGGCAGAAAGGTCCTCTCGTCTAATGGGAACTAGGCCATTCACACTGAAGAAGCTAATTCCCATTAGAGAAACGTCCCTCCGACCTGGAAAGACAGAAAGGTCCTCTCGTCTAATGGGAACTAGCCCACTCGCACTGAAGCAGCTATTTCCCATTAGAGAAATGGCCCTCCGACCTGCAGAGGCAGAAACGTCCTCTCGTCTAATGGGAATTAGCCCAATCACACTGAAGCAGCTATTTCTCATTAGAGAAACAGCCCTCCGACCTGCAGAGGCAGAAAGGTCCTCTCGTCTAATTGAAACTAGCCCACTCACACTGAAGCAGCTATTTCCCATTAGAGAAAAGGCCGTACGACCTGAAGAGGCAGAAAGGTCATCTCGTCTACTGGGAACTAGCCCACTCACACTGAAGCCGCTATTTCCCATTAGAGAAACGGCCCTCTGACCTGGAGAGGCAGAAAGGTCCTCTTGTCTAATTGGAACTACCCCAAACGACCCTCTGACCTGGAGAAGCAGAAAGGTCATCTCGTCTAATGGAAACTAGCCCATTCACACTGAAGCAGCTATTTCCCATTAGAGAAACGGCCCTTCGGCCTGCAGAGGCAGAAGGCCCCTCTTGTCTAATGGGAACTAGCCCACTCACACTGAAGCAGCTATTTCCGATTATAGAAGCGGCCCTCTGACCTGGAGAGGCAGAAAGGTCCTCTCGTCTAATGGGAACTAGGCCATTCACACTGAAGCAGCTATTTACCATTAGAGAAAAGGCCCCCCGACCAGGAGAGGCAGAAAGGTCCTCTTGTCTAATGGGAACTAGCCCAAACGGCCCTCTGACCTAGAGAGGTAGAAAGGTCATCTCTTCTAATGGGAACTAGCCCACTCACACTGAAGCAGCTATTTCCGATTAGAGAAACAACCCTCTGACCTGCAGAGGCAGAAAGGTCCTCTTGTCTAATGGGAACTAGCCCACTCACACAGAAGCAGCTATTTCCCATTAGAGAAAAGGCCCTCTGACCTGCAGAGGCAGAAAGGTCCTCTCGGCTAATGGGAACTAGCTCACTCATACCGAAGCAGCTATTTCCCATTAGAGAAGCGGCCCTCTGACTGGGAGAGGCAGAAAGGTCATCTTGTCTAATGGGAACTAGCCCAAACGGCCCTCTGACCTGGAGAGGCAGAAGGGTCATCTCGTCTAATGGGAACTAGCCCACTCACACTGAAGCAGCCATTTCCCATTAGAGAAACGGCCCTCTGACCTGCAGAGGCAGAAAGGTCCTCTCGTCTAATGGGAACTAGCCCACTCACATTGAAGCAGCTATTTCCCAATAGAGAAACTGCCCTCTGACCTGCAGAGGCATAAAGGTCTTCTCGTCTAATGGGAACTAGCCCACTCACACTGAAGCAGCTATTTCCCATTAGAGAAACGTCCCTCCGGCCTGGAAAGACAGAAAGGTCCTCTCGTCTAATGGGAACTAGCCCACTTGCACTGAAGCAGCTATCTCCCATTAGAGAAACGACTTTCCAACCTGGAGAGGCAGAAAGGTCCGCTCGTCTAACGGGAAATAGCCCATTCGCACTGAAGCAGCTATTACCCATTAGAGAAACGGCCCTTTGACCTGGAGAGGCAGAAAGGTCATCTCTTCTAATGGGAACTAGCCCATTCACACTGAAGCAGCTATTTACCATTAGAGAACCGGCCCTCTGACCCGCAGAGGCAGAAAGTTCCTCTCGTCTAATGGGAAATAGCCCACTCACACTGAAGAAGCTAATTCCCATTAGAGAAACGTCCCTCCGACCTGGAAAGACAGAAAGGTCCTCTCGTCTAATGGGAACTAGCCCACTCGCACTGAAGCAGCTATTTCCCATTAGAGAAATGGCCCTCCGACCTGCAGAGGCAGAAACGTCCTCTCGTCTAATGGGAATTAGCCCACTCACACTGAAGCAGCTATTTCTCATTAGAGAAACAGCCCTCCGACCTGCAGAAGCAGAAAGGTCCTCTCGTCTAATTGAAACTAGCCCACTCACACTGAAGCAGCTATTTCCCATTAGAGAAAAGGCCGTACGACCTGAAGAGGCAGAAAGGTCATCTCGTCTACTGGGAACTAGCCCATTCACACTGAAGCCGCTATTTCCCATTAGAGAAACGGCCCTCTGACCTGGAGAGGCAGAAAGGTCCTCTCTTCTAATTGGAACTACCCCAAACGACCCTCTGACCTGGAGAAGCAGAAAGGTCATCTCGTCTAATGGAAACTAGCCCATTCACACTGAAGCAGCTATTTCCCATTAGAGAAACGGCCCTTCGGCCTGCAGAGGCAGAAGGGCCCTCTTGTCTAATGGGAACTAGCCCACTCACACTGAAGCAGCTATTTCCGATTATAGAAACGGCCCTCTGACCTGGAGAGGCATTAAGGTCCTCTCGTCTAATGGGAACTAGGCCATTCACACTGAAGCAGCTATTTCCCATTAGAGAAATGGCCCTCCGACCAGGAGAGGCAGAAAGGTCCTCTTGTCTAATGGGAACTAGCCCAAACGGCCCTCTGACCTGGAGAGGTAGAAAGGTCATCTCTTCTAATGGGAACTAGCCCACTCACACTGAAGCAGCTATTTCCGATTAGAGAAATGGCCCTCTGACCTGGAGAGGCAGAAAGTTCCTCTCGTCTAATGGAACTAGCCCATTCACACTGAAGTCGCTATTTCCCATTAGAGAAATGGCCCTCTGACCTGCAGAGGCAGAAAGGTCCTCTCGTCTAATGGGAACTAGCCCACTGACACTGAAGCAGCTATTTCCCATTAGAGAAACGGCCCTCTGACCTGCAGAGGCAGAAAGGTCCTCGTGTCTAATTGGAACTAGCCCACTCACACTGAAGCAGCTATTTCCCATTAGAGAAATGGCCCTCTGACCTGGAGAGGCAGAAAGTTCCTCTCGTCTAATGGAACTAGCCCATTCACACTGAAGCAGCTATTTCCCGTTAGAGAAATGGCCCTCCGACCTGCAGAGGCAGAAAGGTCCTCTTGTCTAATGAGAACTAGCCCACTCACACTGAAGCAGCGTTTCCCATTAGAGAAACGGCCCTCTGACCTGCAGAGGCAGAAAGGTCCTCTCGTCTAATGGGAACTAGCCCATTCACACTGAAGCAGCTATTTCCCATTAGAGAAACGGCCCTCTGACCTGGAGAGGCAGAAAGGTCCTCTTGTCTAATTGGAACTACCCCAAACGACCCTCTGACCTGGAGAGGCAGAAAGGTCATCTCGTCTAATGGAAACTAGCCCATTCACACTGAAGCAGCTATTTCCCATTAGAGAAACGGCCCTTCGGCCTGCAGAGGCAGAAAGGCCCTCTTGTCTAATGGGAACTAGCCCACTCACACTGAAGCAGCTATTTCCGATTATAGAAACGGCCCTCTGACCTGGAGAAGCAGAAAGGTCCTCTCGTCTAATGGGAACTAGGCCATTCACACTGAAGCAGCTATTTCCCATTAGAGAAATGGCCCTCCGACCAGGAGAGGCAGAAAGGTCCTCTTGTCTAATGGGAACTAGCCCAAACGGCCCTCTGACCTGGAGAGGTAGAAAGGTCATCTCTTCTAATGGGAACTAGCCCACTCACACTGAAGCAGCTATTTCCGATTAGAGAAACAACCCTCTGACCTGCAGAGGCAGAAAGGTCCTCTTGTCTAATGGGAACTAGCCCACTCACACAGAAGCAACTATTTCCCATTAGAGAAAAGGCCCTCTGACCTGCAGAGGCAGAAAGGTCCTCTCGTCTAATGGGAATTAGCTCACTCACACCGAAGCAGCTCTTTCCCATTAGAGAAACGGCCCTCTGACTGGGAGAGGCAGAAAGGTCATCTTGTCTAATGGGAACTAGCCCAAACGGCCCTCTGACCTGGAGAGGCAGAAAGGTCATCTCATCTAATGGGAACTAGCCCACTCACACTGAAGCAGCCATTTCCCATTAGAGAAACAGCCCTCTGACCTGCAGAGGCAGAAAGGTCCTCTCGTCTAATGGGAACTAGCCCACTCACATTGAAGCAGCTATTTCCCATTAGAGAAACTGCCCTCTGACCTGCAGAGGCATAAAGGTCTTCTCGTCTAATGGGAACTAGCCCACTCACACTGAAGCAGCTATTTCCCATTAGAGAAACGTCCCTCCGGCCTGGAAAGACAGAAAGGTCCTCTCGTCTAATGGGAACTAGCCCACTTGCACGGAAGCAGCTATCTCCCATTAGAGAAACGACTTTCCAACCTGGAGAGGCAGAAAGGTCCGCTCGTCTAACGGGAAATAGCCCATTCGCACTGAAGCAGCTATTACCCATTAGAGAAACGGCCCTTTGACCTGGAGAGGCAGAAAGGTCATCTCTTCTAATGGGAACTAGCCCATTCACACTGAAGCAGCTATTTACCATTAGAGAACCGGCCCTCTGACCCGCAGAGGCAGAAAGTTCCTCTCGTCTAATGGGAAATAGCCTACTCACACTGAAGAAGCTAATTCCCATTAGAGAAACGTCCCTCCGACCTGGAAAGACAGAAAGGTCCTCTCGTCTAATGGGAACTAGCCCACTCGCACTGAAGCAGCTATTTCCCATTAGAGAAATGGCCCTCCGACCTGCAGAGGCAGAAACGTCCTCTCGTCTAATGGGAATTAGCCCACTCACACTGAAGCAGCTATTTCTCATTAGAGAAACAGCCCTCCGACCTGCAGAGGCAGAAAGGTCCTCTCGTCTAATTGAAACTAGCCCACTCACACTGAAGCAGCTATTTCCCATTAGAGAAAAGGCCGTACGACCTGAAGAGGCAGAAAGGTCATCTCGTCTACTGGGAACTAGCGCACTCACACTGAAGCCACTATTTCCCATTAGAGAAACGGCCCTCTGACCTGGAGAGGCAGAAAGGTCCTCTTGTCTAATTGGAACTACCCCAAACGACCCTCTGACCTGGAGAAGCAGAAAGGTCATCTCGTCTAATGGAAACTAGCCCATTCACACTGAAGCAGCTATTTCCCATTAGAGAAACGGCCCTTCGGCCTGCAGAGGCAGAAGGGCCCTCTTGTCTAATGGGAACTAGCCCACTCACACTGAAGCAGCTATTTCCGATTATAGAAGCGGCCCTCTGACCTGGAGAGGCAGAAAGGTCCTCTCGTCTAATGGGAACTAGGCCATTCACACTGAAGCAGCTATTTCCCATTAGAGAAATGGCCCCCCGACCAGGAGAGGCAGAAAGGTCCTCTTGTCTAATGGGAACTAGCCCAAACGGCCCTCTGACCTGGAGAGGTAGAAAGGTCATCTCTTCTAAGGGGAACTAGCCCACTCAAACTGAAGCAGCTATTTCCGATTAGAGAAACAACCCTCTGACCTGCAGAGGCAGAAAGGTCCTCTTGTCTAATGGGAACTAGCCCACTCACACAGAAGCAGCTATTTCCCATTAGAGAAAAGGCCCTCTGACCTGCAGAGGCAGAAAGGTCCTCTCGGCTAATGGGAACTAGCTCACTCATACCGAAGCAGCTATTTCCCATTAGAGAAGCGGCCCTCTGACTGGGAGAGGCAGAAAGGTCATCTTGTCTAATGGGAACTAGCCCAAACGGCCCTCTGACCTGGAGAGGCAGAAAGGTCATCTCGTCTAATGGGAACTAGCCCACTCACACTGAAGCAGCCATTTCCCATTAGAGAAACGGCCCTCTGACCTGCAGAGGCAGAAAGGTCCTCTCGTCTAATGGGAACTAGCCCACTCACATTGAAGCAACTATTTCCCATTAGAGAAACTGCCCTCTGACCTGCAGAGGCATAAAGGTCTTCTCGTCTAATGGGAACTAGCCCACTCACACTGAAGCAGCTATTTCCCATTAGAGAAACGTCCCTCCGGCCTGGAAAGACAGAAAGGTCCTCTCGTCTAATGGGAACTAGCCCACTTGCACTGAAGCAGCTATCTCCCATTAGAGAAACGACTTTCCAACCTGGAGAGGCAGAAAGGTCCACTCGTCTAACGGGAAATAGCCCATTCGCACTGAAGCAGCTATTACCCATTAGAGAAACGGCCCTTTGACCTGGAGAGGCAGAAAGGTCATCTCTTCTAATGGGAACTAGCCCATTCACACTGAAGCAGCTATTTACCATTAGAGAACCGGCCCTCTGACCCGCAGAGGCAGAAAGTTCCTCTCGTCTAATGGGAAATAGCCCACTCACACTGAAGAAGCTAATTCCCATTAGAGAAACGTCCCTCCGACCTGGAAAGACAGAAAGGTCCTCTCGTCTAATGGGAACTAGCCCACTCGCACTGAAGCAGCTATTTCCCATTAGAGAAATGGCCCTCCGACCTGCAGAGGCAGAAACGTCCTCTCGTCTAATGGGAATTAGCCCACTCACACTGAAGCAGCTATTTCTCATTAGAGAAACAGCCCTCCGACCTGCAGAGGCAGAAAGGTCCTCTCGTCTAATTGAAACTAGCCCACTCACACTGAAGCAGCTATTTCCCATTAGAGAAAAGGCCGTACGACCTGAAGAGGCAGAAAGGTCATCTCGTCTACTGGGAACTAGCCCATTCACACTGAAGCAGCTATTTCCCATTAGAGAAATGACCCTCCGACCAGGAGAGGCAGAAAGGTCCTCTTGTCTAATGGGAACTAGCCCAAACGGCCCTCTGACCTGGAGAGGTAGAAAGGTCATCTCTTCTAATGGGAACTAGCCCCCTCACACTGAAGCAGCTATTTCCGATTAGAGAAACAACCCTCTGACCTGCAGAGGCAGAAAGGTCCTCTTGTCTAATGGGAACTAGCCCACTCACACAGAAGCAGCTATTTGCCATTAGAGAAAAGGCCCTCTGACCTGCAGAGGCAGAAAGGTCCTCTCGGCTAATGGGAACTAGCTCACTCATACCGAAGCAGCTATTTCCCATTAGAGAAGCGGCCCTCTGACTAGGAGAGGCAGAAAGGTCATCTTGTCTAATGGGAACTAGCCCAAACGGCCCTCTGACCTGGAGAGGCAGAAAGGTCATCTCGTCTAATGGGAACTAGCCCACTCACACTGAAGCAGCCATTTCCCATTAGAGAAACGGCCCTCTGACCTGCAGAGGCAGAAAGGTCCTCTCGTCTAATGGGAACTAGCCCACTCACATTGAAGCAGCTATTTCCCATTAGAGGAACGGCCTTCTGACCTGCAGAGGCATAAAGGTCTTCTCATCTAATGGGAACTAGCCCACTCACACTGAAGCAGCTATTTCCCATTAGAGAAACGTACCTCCGGCCTGGAAAGACAGAAAGGTCCTCTCGTCTAATGGGAACTAGCCCACTTGCACTGAAGCTGCTATTTCCCATTAGAGAAACGGCTTTCCAACCTGGCGAGGCAGAAAGGTCCTCTCGTCTAACGGGAAATAGTCCATTCGCACTGAAGCAGCTATTACCCATTAGAGAAACGGCCCTTTGACCTGGAGAGGCAGAAAGGTCATCTCGTCTAATGGGAACTAGCCCATTCACACTGAAGCAGCTATTTACCATTAGAGAACCGGCCCTCTGACCCGCAGAGGCAGAAAGTTCCTCTCGTCTAATGGGAAATAGCCCACTCACACTGAAGAAGCTATTTCCCATTAGAGAAACGTCCCTCCGACCTGGAAAGACAGAAAGGTCCTCTCGTCTAATGGGAACTAGCCCACTTGCACTGAAGCAGCTATTTCCCATTAGAGAAACGGCCCTCTGACCTGCAGAGGCAGAAAGGTCCTCTTGTCTAATGGGAACTAGCCCACTCACACTGAAGCAGCTATTTCCCATTAGAGAAACGGCCGTACGACCTGAAGAGGCAGAAAGGTCATCTCGTCTACTGGGAACTAGCCCACTCACACTGAAGCCGCTATTTCCCATTAGAGAAATGGCCCTCTGACCTGCAGAGGCAGAAAGGTCCTCTCGTCTAATGGGAACTAGCCCACTGACACTGAAGCAGCTATTTCCCATTAGAGAAACGGCCCTCTGACCTGCAGAGGCAGAAAGGTCCTCGTGTCTAATTGGAACTAGCCCACTCACACTGAAGCAGCTGTTTCCCATTAGAGAAATGGCCCTCTGACCTGGAGAGGCAGAAAGTTCCTCTCGTCTAATGGAACTAGCCCATTCACACTGAAGCAGCTATTTCCCGTTAGAGAAATGGCCCTCCGACCTGCAGAGGCAGAAAGGTCCTCTTGTCTAATGAGAACTAGCCCACTCACACTGAAGCAGCGTTTCCCATTAGAGAAACGGCCCTCTGACCTGCAGAGGCAGAAAGGTCCTCTCGTCTAATGGGAACTAGCCCATTCACACTGAAGCAGCTATTTCCCATTAGAGAAACGGCCCTCTGACCTGGAGAGGCAGAAAGGTCCTCTTGTCTAATTGGAACTACCCCAAACGACCCTCTGACCTGGAGAGGCAGAAAGGTCATCTCGTCTAATGGAAACTAGCCCATTCACACTGAAGCAGCTATTTCCCATTAGAGAAACGGCCCTTCGGCCTGCAGAGGCAGAAAGGCCCTCTTGTCTAATGGGAACTAGCCCACTCACACTGAAGCAGCTATTTCCGATTATAGAAACGGCCCTCTGACCTGGAGAAGCAGAAAGGTCCTCTCGTCTAATGGGAACTAGGCCATTCACACTGAAGCAGCTATTTCCCATTAGAGAAATGGCCCTCCGACCAGGAGAGGCAGAAAGGTCCTCTTATCTAATGGGAACTAGCCCAAACGGCCCTCTGACCTGGAGAGGTAGAAAGGTCATCTCTTCTAATGGGAACTAGCCCACTCACACTGAAGCAGCTATTTCCGATTAGAGAAACAACCCTCTGACCTGCAGAGGCAGAAAGGTCCTCTTGTCTAATGGGAACTAGCCCACTCACACAGAAGCAGCTATTTCCCATTAGAGAAAAGGCCCTCTGACCTGCAGAGGCAGAAAGGTCCTCTCGTCTAATGGGAATTAGCTCACTCACACCGAAGCAGCTCTTCCCCATTAGAGAAACGGCCCTCTGACTGGGAGAGGCAGAAAGGTCATCTTGTCTAATGGGAACTAGCCCAAACGGCCCTCTGACCTGGAGAGGCAGAAAGGTCATCTCATCTAATGGGAACTAGCCCACTCACACTGAAGCAGCCATTTCCCATTAGAGAAACAGCCCTCTGACCTGCAGAGGCAGAAAGGTCCTCTCGTCTAATGGGAACTAGCCCACTCACATTGAAGCAGCTATTTCCCATTAGAGAAACTGCCCTCTGACCTGCAGAGGCATAAAGGTCTTCTCGTCTAATGGGAACTAGCCCACTCACACTGAAGCAGCTATTTCCCATTAGAGAAACGTCCCTCCGGCCTGGAAAGACAGAAAGGTCCTCTCGTCTAATGGGAACTAGCCCACTTGCACGGAAGCAGCTATCTCCCATTAGAGAAACGACTTTCCAACCTGGAGAGGCAGAAAGGTCCGCTCGTCTAACGGGAAATAGCCCATTCGCACTGAAGCAGCTATTACCCATTAGAGAAACGGCCCTTTGACCTGGAGAGGCAGAAAGGTCATCTCTTCTAATGGGAACTAGCCCATTCACACTGAAGCAGCTATTTACCATTAGAGAACCGGCCCTCTGACCCGCAGAGGCAGAAAGTTCCTCTCGTCTAATGGGAAATAGCCCACTCACACTGAAGAAGCTAATTCCCATTAGAGAAACGTCCCTCCGACCTGGAAAGACAGAAAGGTCCTCTCGTCTAATGGGAACTAGCCCACTCGCACTGAAGCAGCTATTTCCCATTAGAGAAATGGCCCTCCGACCTGCAGAGGCAGAAACGTCCTCTCGTCTAATGGGAATTAGCCCACTCACACTGAAGCAGCTATTTCTCATTAGAGAAACAGCCCTCCGACCTGCAGAGGCAGAAAGGTCCTCTCGTCTAATTGAAACTAGCCCACTCACACTGAAGCAGCTATTTCCCATTAGAGAAAAGGCCGTACGACCTGAAGAGGCAGAAAGGTCATCTCGTCTACTGGGAACTAGCGCACTCACACTGAAGCCGCTATTTCCCATTAGAGAAACGGCCCTCTGACCTGGAGAGGCAGAAAGGTCCTCTTGTCTAATTGGAACTACCCCAAACGACCCTCTGACCTGGAGAAGCAGAAAGGTCATCTCGTCTAATGGAAACTAGCCCATTCACACTGAAGCAGCTATTTCCCATTAGAGAAACGGCCCTTCGGCCTGCAGAGGCAGAAGGGCCCTCTTGTCTAATGGGAACTAGCCCACTCACACTGAAGCAGCTATTTCCGATTATAGAAGCAGCCCTCTGACCTGGAGAGGCAGAAAGGTCCTCTCGTCTAATGGGAACTAGGCCATTCACACTGAAGCAGCTATTTCCCATTAGAGAAATGGCCCCCCGACCAGGAGAGGCAGAAAGGTCCTCTTGTCTAATGGGAACTAGCCCAAACGGCCCTCTGACCTGGAGAGGTAGAAAGGTCATCTCTTCTAAGGGGAACTAGCCCACTCACACTGAAGCAGCTATTTCCGATTAGAGAAACAACCCTCTGACCTGCAGAGGCAGAAAGGTCCTCTTGTCTAATGGGAACTAGCCCACTCACACAGAAGCAGCTATTTCCCATTAGAGAAAAGGCCCTCTGACCTGCAGAGGCAGAAAGGTCCTCTCGGCTAATGGGAACTAGCTCACTCATACCGAAGCAGCTATTTCCCATTAGAGAAGCGGCCCTCTGACTGGGAGAGGCAGAAAGGTCATCTTGTCTAATGGGAACTAGCCCAAACGGCCCTCTGACCTGGAGAGGCAGAAAGGTCATCTCGTCTAATGGGAACTAGCCCACTCACACTGAAGCAGCCATTTCCCATTAGAGAAACGGCCCTCTGACCTGCAGAGGCAGAAAGGTCCTCTCGTCTAATGGGAACTAGCCCACTCACATTGAAGCAACTATTTCCCATTAGAGAAACTGCCCTCTGACCTGCAGAGGCATAAAGGTCTTCTCGTCTAATGGGAACTAGCCCACTCACACTGAAGCAGCTATTTCCCATTAGAGAAACGTCCCTCCGGCCTGGAAAGACAGAAAGGTCCTCTCGTCTAATGGGAACTAGCCCACTTGCACTGAAGCAGCTATCTCCCATTAGAGAAACGACTTTCCAACCTGGAGAGGCAGAAAGGTCCACTCGTCTAACGGGAAATAGCCCATTCGCACTGAAGCAGCTATTACCCATTAGAGAAACGGCCCTTTGACCTGGAGAGGCAGAAAGGTCATCTCTTCTAATGGGAACTAGCCCATTCACACTGAAGCAGCTATTTACCATTAGAGAACCGGCCCTCTGACCCGCAGAGGCAGAAAGTTCCTCTCGTCTAATGGGAAATAGCCCACTCACACTGAAGAAGCGAATTCCCATTAGAGAAACGTCCCTCCGACCTGGAAAGACAGAAAGGTCCTCTCGTCTAATGGGAACTAGCCCACTCGCACTGAAGCAGCTATTTCCCATTAGAGAAATGGCCCTCCGACCTGCAGAGGCAGAAACGTCCTCTCGTCTAAATGGAATTAGCCCACTCACACTGAAGCAGCTATTTCTCATTAGAGAAACAGCCCTCCGACCTGCAGAGGCAGAAAGGTCCTCTCGTCTAATTGAAACTAGCCCACTCACACTGAAGCAGCTATTTCCCATTAGAGAAAAGGCCGTACGACCTGAAGAGGCAGAAAGGTCATCTCGTCTACTGGGAACTAGCCCATTCACACTGAAGCAGCTATTTCCAATTATAGAAACGGCCCTCTGACCTGGAGAGGCAGAAAGGTCCTCTAGTCTAATGGGAACTAGGCCATTCACACTGAAGCAGCTATTTCCCATTAGAGAAATGACCCTCCGACCAGGAGAGGCAGAAAGGTCCTCTTGTCTAATGGGAACTAGCCCAAACGGCCCTCTGACCTGGAGAGGTAGAAAGGTCATCTCTTCTAATGGGAACTAGCCCACTCACACTGAAGCAGCTATTTCCGATTAGAGAAACAACCCTCTGACCTGCAGAGGCAGAAAGGTCCTCTTGTCTAATGGGAACTAGCCCACTCACACAGAAGCAGCTATTTGCCATTAGAGAAAAGGCCCTCTGACCTGCAGAGGCAGAAAGGTCCTCTCGGCTAATGGGAACTAGCTCACTCATACCGAAGCAGCTATTTCCCATTAGAGAAGCGGCCCTCTGACTAGGAGAGGCAGAAAGGTCATCTTGTCTAATGGGAACTAGCCCAAACGGCCCTCTGACCTGGAGAGGCAGAAAGGTCATCTCGTCTAATGGGAACTAGCCCACTCACACTGAAGCAGCCATTTCCCATTAGAGAAACGGCCCTCTGACCTGCAGAGGCAGAAAGGTCCTCTCGTCTAATGGGAACTAGCCCACTCACATTGAAGCAGCTATTTCCCATTAGAGGAACGGCCTTCTGACCTGCAGAGGCATAAAGGTCTTCTCATCTAATGGGAACTAGCCCACTCACACTGAAGCAGCTATTTCCCATTAGAGAAACGTACCTCCGGCCTGGAAAGACAGAAAGGTCCTCTCGTCTAATGGGAACTAGCCCACTTGCACTGAAGCTGCTATTTCCCATTAGAGAAACGGCTTTCCAACCTGGCGAGGCAGAAAGGTCCTCTCGTCTAACGGGAAATAGTCCATTCGCACTGAAGCAGCTATTACCCATTAGAGAAACGGCCCTTTGACCTGGAGAGGCAGAAAGGTCATCTCGTCTAATGGGAACTAGCCCATTCACACTGAAGCAGCTATTTACCATTAGAGAACCGGCCCTCTGACCCGCAGAGGCAGAAAGTTCCTCTCGTCTAATGGGAAATAGCCCACTCACACTGAAGAAGCTATTTCCCATTAGAGAAACGTCCCTCCGACCTGGAAAGACAGAAAGGTCCTCTCATCTAATGGGAACTAGCCCACTCGGACTGAAGCAGCAATTTCCCATTAGAGAAACGGCCCTCCGACCTGCAGAGGCAGAAATGTCCTCTCGTCTAATGGGAATTAGCCCACTCACACTGAAGGAGCTATTTCTCATTAGAGAAACAGCCCTCCGACCTGCAGCGGCAGAAAGGTCCTCTCGTCTAATGGGAACTAGCCCACTGACACTGAAGCAGCTATTTCCCATTAGAGAAACGGCCCTCTGACATGCAGAGTCAGAAAGGTCCTCTTGTCTAATGGGAACTAGCCCACTCACACTGAAGCAGCTATTTCCCATTAGAGAAACGGCCGTACGACCTGAAGAGGCAGAAAGGTCATCTCGTCTACTGGGAACTAGCCCACTCACACTGAAGCCGCTATTTCCCATTAGAGAAATGGCCCTCTGACCTGCAGAGGCAGAAAGGTCCTCTTGTCTAATGGGAACTAGCCCACTGACACTGAAGCAGCTATTTCCCATTAGAGATACGGCCCTCTGACCTGCAGAGGCAGAAAGGTCCTCTTGTCTAATGGGAACTAGCCCACTCACACTGAAGCAGCTATTTCCCATTAGAGAAATGGCCCTCTGACCTGGAGAGGCAGAAAGATCCTCTCGTCTAATGGGAACTAGCCCATTCACACTGAAGCAGCTATTTCCCATTAGAGAAACGGCCCTCCTACCTGCAGAGGCAGAAAGGTCCTCTTATCTAATGGGAACTAGCCCACTCACACTGAAGCAGCTATTTCCGATTATAGAAACGGCCCTCTGACCTGGAGAGGTAGAAAGGTCCTCTCGTCTAATGGAACTAGCCCATTCACACTGAAGCAGCTATTTCCCATTAGAAAAATGGCCCTCCGACCTGCAGAGGCAGAAAGGTCCTCTCGTCTAATGGGAACTAGCCCATTCACACTGAACAGCTATTTCCCATTAGAGAAACGTCCCTCCTACCTGCAGAGGCAGAAAGTTCCTCTCGTCTAATGGGAACTAGCTCACTCACACCGAAGCAGCTATTTCCCATTAGAGAAACGGCCCTCTGACTGGGAGAGGCAGAAAGGTCATCTCGTCTAATGGGAACTAGCCCCTCACACTGAAGCAGCTATTTCCCATTAGAGAAATGGCCCTCTGACCGGGAGAGGCAGAAAGGTCATCTCGTCTAATGGGAAGTAGCCCACTCACACTGAAGCAGCTATTTCCCGTTAGAGAAACGTCCCTCTGGCCTGGAAGGACAGAAAGGTCCTCTCGTCTAATGGGAACTAGCCCACTTGCACTGAAGCAGCTATTTCCCATTAGAGAAACGGCCCTCCAACCTGGAGAGGCAGAAAGGTTCTCTCGTCTAATGGGAACTAGCCCATTCGCACTGAAGCAGCTATTACCCATTAGAGAAACGGCCCTTTGACCTGGAGAGGCAGAAAGGTCATCTTGTCTAATGGGAACTAGCCCATTCACACTGAAGCAGCTATTTACCATTAGAGAACCGGCCCTCTGACCCGCAGAGGCAGAAAGGTCCTCTCGTCTAATGGGAACTAGCCCACTCACACTGAAGCAGCTATTTCCCATTAGAGAAACGGCCCTCTGACCGGCAGAGGCAGAAAGGTCCTCTCGTCTAATGGGATCTAGTCCACTCACACTGAAGCAGCTATTTCCCATTAGGGAAAGGGCCCTCTGACCTGCAGAGGCAGAACGGTCCTCTCTTCTAATGGGAACTAGCCCATTCACACTGAAGCAGCTTTTTCCCATTAGAGAAACGTCCCTCTGACCTGCAGAGGCAGAAAGTTCCTCTCGTCTAATGGGGAAATAGCACACTCGCACTGAAGCAGCTATTTCCAATTAGAAAAACGTCCTTCCGACCTGGAAAGACAGAAAGGTCCTCTCGTCTAATGGGAACTAGCCCACTCGCACTGAAGCAGCTATTTCCCATTAGAGAAATGGCGCTCTGACCTGGAGAGGCAGAAAGGTCCTCTCGTCTAACGGGAACTAGCCCATTCGCACTGAAGCAGCTATTACCCATTAGAGAAACGGCCCTCCGACCTGCAGAGGCAGAAAGGTCCTCTCGTCTAATGGGAATTAGCCCACTCACACTGAAGTAGCTATTTCCCATTAGAGAAACAGCCCTCCGACCTGCAGCGGCGGAAAGGTCCTCTCCTCTAATTGAAACTAGCCCACTCACACTGAAGCAGCTATTTCCCATTAGAGAAATGGCCGTACGACCTGCAGAGGCAGAAAGATCCTCTTGTCTAATGGGAACTAGCCCATTCACATTGAAGCAGCTATTTTCCATTAGAGAAACGGCCGTACGACCTGCAGAGGCAGAAAGGTCATCTCGTCTAATGGGAACTAGCCCACTCACATTGAAGCAGCTATTTCCCATTAGAGAAATGGCCCTCTGACCGGCAGAGGCAGAAAGGTCCTCTCGTCTAATGGGATCTAGTCCACTCACACTGAAGCAGCTATTTCCCATTAGAGAAACGTCCCTCTGACCTGCAGAGGCAGAAAGTTCCTCTCGTCTAATGGGGAAATAGCACACTCGCACTGAAGCAGCTATTTCCAATTAGAAAAACGTCCTTCCGACCTGGAAAGACAGAAAGGTCCTCTCGTCTAATGGGAACTAGCCCACTCGCACTGAAGCAGCTATTTCCCATTAGAGAAATGGCGCTCTGACCTGGAGAGGCAGAAAGGTCCTCTCGTCTAACGGGAACTAGCCCATTCGCTCTGAAGCAGCTATTACCCATTAGAGAAACGGCCCTCCGACCTGCAGAGGCAGAAAGGTCCTCTCGTCTAATGGGAATTAGCCCACTCACACTGAAGTAGCTATTTCCCATTAGAGAAACAGCCCTCCGACCTGCAGCGGCAGAAAGGTCCTCTCATCTAATTGAAACTAGCCCACTCACACTGAAGCAGCTATTTCCCATTAGAGAAATGGCCGTACGACCTGCAGAGGCAGAAAGATCCTCTTGTCTAATGGGAACTAGCCCATTCACATTGAAGCAGCTATTTTCCATTAGAGAAACGGCCGTACGACCTGCAGAGGCAGAAAGGTCATCTCGTCTAATGGGAACTAGCCCACTCACATTGAAGCAGCTATTTCCCATTAGAGAAATGGCCCTCTGACCAGCAGAGGCAGAAATGTCCTCTCATCTAATGGGAACTAGCCCAATCACATTGAAGCAGCTTTTCCCATTGGAGAAACGGCCCTCTGACCTGCAGAGGCAGTAAGGTCCTCTCTTCTAATGGGAACTAGCCCACTCACACTGAAGCAGCTATTTCCCATTAGAGAAATGGCCCTCTGACCGGCAGAGGCAGAAAGGTCCTCTTGTCTAATGGGAACTAGCCCATTCACACTGAAGCAGCTATTTCCCATTAGAGAAACGGCCCTCTGACCTCGAGAGGCAGAAAGAGAAACGGCCCTCCAACCTGGAGAGGCAGAAAGGTCCTCTCGTCTAATGGGAACTAGGCCATTCACACTGAAGCAGCTATTTCCCATTAGAGAAACGGCCCTCCGACCTGGAGAGGCAGAAATGTCCTCTTGTCTAATCGGAACTAGCCCAAACAGCCCTCTGACCTGGAGAGGCAGAAAGGTCATCTCGTCTAATGCGAACTAGCCCATTCACACTGAAGCAGCTATTTCCCATTAGAGAGCCGGCCCTCTGACCCGCAGAGGCAGAAAGGTCCTCTCGTCTAATGGGAACTAGCCCACTCACATTGAAGCAGCTATTTCCCATTAGAGAAACGGCCCTCTGACCTGCAGGCAGAAAGGTCCTCTTGTCTAATGAGAACTAGCCCACTCACACTGAAGCAGCGTTTCCCATTAGAGAAACGGCCCTCGGACCTGCAGAGGCAGAAAGGTCCTCTCGTCTAATGGGAACTAGCCCATTCACACTGAAGCAGCTATTTCCCATTAGAGAAACGGCCCTCTGACCTGGAGAGGCAGAAAGGTCCTCTTGCCTAATTGGAACTAGCCCAAACGACCCTCTGACCTGGAGAGGCAGAAAGGTCATCTTGTCTAATGGAAATTAACCCATTCACACTGAAGCAGCTATTTCCGATTAGAGAAACGGCCCTTCGGCCTGCAGGGGCAGAAAGGCCCTCTTGTCCAATGGGAACTAGCCCACTCACACTGAAGTAGCTATATCCGATTATAGAAACGGCCCTCTGACCTGGAGAGCCAGAAAGGTCCTCTCGTCTAATGGGAACTAGGCCATTCACACTGAAGCAGCTGTTTCCCATTAGAGAAATGGCCCTCCGACCAGGAGAGGCAGAAAGGTCCTCTTGTCTAATGGGAACTAGCCCAAACGACCCTCTGACCTGGAGAGGCAGAAAGGTCATCTTGTCTAATGGAAACTAGCCCACTCACACTTAAACAGCCATTTCCCATTAGAGAAACGGCCCTCTGACCTGCAGAGGCAGAAAGGTCCTCTCGTCTAATGGGAACTAGCCCACTCACACTGAAGCAGCTATTTCCCATTAGAGAAATGGCCCTCTGACTGGCAGAGGCAGAAAGGTCCTCTTGTCTAATGGGAACTAGCCCACTCACACTGAAGCAGCTATTTCCGATTAGAGAAACAACCCTCTGACCTGCAGAGGCAGAAAGGTCCTCTTGTCTAATGGGAACTAGCCCACTCACACAGAAGCAGCTATTTGCCATTAGAGAAAAGGCCCTCTGACCTGCAGAGGCAGAAAGGTCATCTCTTCTAATGGGAACTAGCCCATTCACACTGAAGCAGCTATTTACCATTAGAGAACCGGCCCTCTGACCCGCAGAGGCAGAAAGTTCCTCTCGTCTAATGGGAAATAGCCCACTCACACTGAAGAAGCTAATTCCCATTAGAGAAACGTCCCTCCGACCTGGAAAGACAGAAAGGTCCTCTCGTCTAATGGGAACTAGCCCACTCGCACTGAAGCAGCTATTTCCCATTAGAGAAATGGCCCTCCGACCTGCAGAGGCAGAAACGTCCTCTCGTCTAATGGGAATTAGCCCACTCACACTGAAGCAGCTATTTCTCATTAGAGAAACAGCCCTCCGACCTGCAGAGGCAGAAAGGTCCTCTCGTCTAATTGAAACTAGCCCACTCACACTGAAGCAGCTATTTCCCATTAGAGAAAAGGCCGTACGACCTGAAGAGGCAGAAAGGTCATCTCGTCTACTGGGAACTAGCGCACTCACACTGAAGCCGCTATTTCCCATTAGAGAAACGGCCCTCTGACCTGGAGAGGCAGAAAGGTCCTCTTGTCTAATTGGAACTACCCCAAACGACCCTCTGACCTGGAGAAGCAGAAAGGTCATCTCGTCTAATGGAAACTAGCCCATTCACACTGAAGCAGCTATTTCCCATTAGAGAAACGGCCCTTCGGCCTGCAGAGGCAGAAGGGCCCTCTTGTCTAATGGGAACTAGCCCACTCACACTGAAGCAGCTATTTCCGATTATAGAAGCGGCCCTCTGACCTGGAGAGGCAGAAAGGTCCTCTCGTCTAATGGGAACTAGGCCATTCACACTGAAGCAGCTATTTCCCATTAGAGAAATGGCCCCCCGACCAGGAGAGGCAGAAAGGTCCTCTTGTCTAATGGGAACTAGCCCAAACGGCCCTCTGACCTGGAGAGGTAGAAAGGTCATCTCTTCTAAGGGGAACTAGCCCACTCACACTGAAGCAGCTATTTCCGATTAGAGAAACAACCCTCTGACCTGCAGAGGCAGAAAGGTCCTCTTGTCTAATGGGAACTAGCCCACTCACACAGAAGCAGCTATTTCCCATTAGAGAAAAGGCCCTCTGACCTGCAGAGGCAGAAAGGTCCTCTCGGCTAATGGGAACTAGCTCACTCATACCGAAGCAGCTATTTCCCATTAGAGAAGCGGCCCTCTGACTGGGAGAGGCAGAAAGGTCATCTTGTCTAATGGGAACTAGCCCAAACGGCCCTCTGACCTGGAGAGGCAGAAAGGTCATCTCGTCTAATGGGAACTAGCCCACTCACACTGAAGCAGCCATTTCCCATTAGAGAAACGGCCCTCTGACCTGCAGAGGCAGAAAGGTCCTCTCGTCTAATGGGAACTAGCCCACTCACATTGAAGCAACTATTTCCCATTAGAGAAACTGCCCTCTGACCTGCAGAGGCATAAAGGTCTTCTCGTCTAATGGGAACTAGCCCACTCACACTGAAGCAGCTATTTCCCATTAGAGAAACGTCCCTCCGGCCTGGAAAGACAGAAAGGTCCTCTCGTCTAATGGGAACTAGCCCACTTGCACTGAAGCAGCTATCTCCCATTAGAGAAACGACTTTCCAACCTGGAGAGGCAGAAAGGTCCACTCGTCTAACGGGAAATAGCCCATTCGCACTGAAGCAGCTATTACCCATTAGAGAAACGGCCCTTTGACCTGGAGAGGCAGAAAGGTCATCTCTTCTAATGGGAACTAGCCCATTCACACTGAAGCAGCTATTTACCATTAGAGAACCGGCCCTCTGACCCGCAGAGGCAGAAAGTTCCTCTCGTCTAATGGGAAATAGCCCACTCACACTGAAGAAGCGAATTCCCATTAGAGAAACGTCCCTCCGACCTGGAAAGACAGAAAGGTCCTCTCGTCTAATGGGAACTAGCCCACTCGCACTGAAGCAGCTATTTCCCATTAGAGAAATGGCCCTCCGACCTGCAGAGGCAGAAACGTCCTCTCGTCTAAATGGAATTAGCCCACTCACACTGAAGCAGCTATTTCTCATTAGAGAAACAGCCCTCCGACCTGCAGAGGCAGAAAGGTCCTCTCGTCTAATTGAAACTAGCCCACTCACACTGAAGCAGCTATTTCCCATTAGAGAAAAGGCCGTACGACCTGAAGAGGCAGAAAGGTCATCTCGTCTACTGGGAACTAGCCCATTCACACTGAAGCAGCTATTTCCAATTATAGAAACGGCCCTCTGACCTGGAGAGGCAGAAAGGTCCTCTAGTCTAATGGGAACTAGGCCATTCACACTGAAGCAGCTATTTCCCATTAGAGAAATGACCCTCCGACCAGGAGAGGCAGAAAGGTCCTCTTGTCTAATGGGAACTAGCCCAAACGGCCCTCTGACCTGGAGAGGTAGAAAGGTCATCTCTTCTAATGGGAACTAGCCCACTCACACTGAAGCAGCTATTTCCGATTAGAGAAACAACCCTCTGACCTGCAGAGGCAGAAAGGTCCTCTTGTCTAATGGGAACTAGCCCACTCACACAGAAGCAGCTATTTGCCATTAGAGAAAAGGCCCTCTGACCTGCAGAGGCAGAAAGGTCCTCTCGGCTAATGGGAACTAGCTCACTCATACCGAAGCAGCTATTTCCCATTAGAGAAGCGGCCCTCTGACTAGGAGAGGCAGAAAGGTCATCTTGTCTAATGGGAACTAGCCCAAACGGCCCTCTGACCTGGAGAGGCAGAAAGGTCATCTCGTCTAATGGGAACTAGCCCACTCACACTGAAGCAGCCATTTCCCATTAGAGAAACGGCCCTCTGACCTGCAGAGGCAGAAAGGTCCTCTCGTCTAATGGGAACTAGCCCACTCACATTGAAGCAGCTATTTCCCATTAGAGGAACGGCCTTCTGACCTGCAGAGGCATAAAGGTCTTCTCATCTAATGGGAACTAGCCCACTCACACTGAAGCAGCTATTTCCCATTAGAGAAACGTACCTCCGGCCTGGAAAGACAGAAAGGTCCTCTCGTCTAATGGGAACTAGCCCACTTGCACTGAAGCTGCTATTTCCCATTAGAGAAACGGCTTTCCAACCTGGCGAGGCAGAAAGGTCCTCTCGTCTAACGGGAAATAGTCCATTCGCACTGAAGCAGCTATTACCCATTAGAGAAACGGCCCTTTGACCTGGAGAGGCAGAAAGGTCATCTCGTCTAATGGGAACTAGCCCATTCACACTGAAGCAGCTATTTACCATTAGAGAACCGGCCCTCTGACCCGCAGAGGCAGAAAGTTCCTCTCGTCTAATGGGAAATAGCCCACTCACACTGAAGAAGCTATTTCCCATTAGAGAAACGTCCCTCCGACCTGGAAAGACAGAAAGGTCCTCTCATCTAATGGGAACTAGCCCACTCGGACTGAAGCAGCAATTTCCCATTAGAGAAACGGCCCTCCGACCTGCAGAGGCAGAAATGTCCTCTCGTCTAATGGGAATTAGCCCACTCACACTGAAGGAGCTATTTCTCATTAGAGAAACAGCCCTCCGACCTGCAGCGGCAGAAAGGTCCTCTCGTCTAATGGGAACTAGCCCACTGACACTGAAGCAGCTATTTCCCATTAGAGAAACGGCCCTCTGACATGCAGAGTCAGAAAGGTCCTCTTGTCTAATGGGAACTAGCCCACTCACACTGAAGCAGCTATTTCCCATTAGAGAAACGGCCGTACGACCTGAAGAGGCAGAAAGGTCATCTCGTCTACTGGGAACTAGCCCACTCACACTGAAGCCGCTATTTCCCATTAGAGAAATGGCCCTCTGACCTGCAGAGGCAGAAAGGTCCTCTTGTCTAATGGGAACTAGCCCACTGACACTGAAGCAGCTATTTCCCATTAGAGATACGGCCCTCTGACCTGCAGAGGCAGAAAGGTCCTCTTGTCTAATGGGAACTAGCCCACTCACACTGAAGCAGCTATTTCCCATTAGAGAAATGGCCCTCTGACCTGGAGAGGCAGAAAGATCCTCTCGTCTAATGGGAACTAGCCCATTCACACTGAAGCAGCTATTTCCCATTAGAGAAACGGCCCTCCTACCTGCAGAGGCAGAAAGGTCCTCTTATCTAATGGGAACTAGCCCACTCACACTGAAGCAGCTATTTCCGATTATAGAAACGGCCCTCTGACCTGGAGAGGTAGAAAGGTCCTCTCGTCTAATGGAACTAGCCCATTCACACTGAAGCAGCTATTTCCCATTAGAAAAATGGCCCTCCGACCTGCAGAGGCAGAAAGGTCCTCTCGTCTAATGGGAACTAGCCCATTCACACTGAACAGCTATTTCCCATTAGAGAAACGTCCCTCCTACCTGCAGAGGCAGAAAGTTCCTCTCGTCTAATGGGAACTAGCTCACTCACACCGAAGCAGCTATTTCCCATTAGAGAAACGGCCCTCTGACTGGGAGAGGCAGAAAGGTCATCTCGTCTAATGGGAACTAGCCCCTCACACTGAAGCAGCTATTTCCCATTAGAGAAATGGCCCTCTGACCGGGAGAGGCAGAAAGGTCATCTCGTCTAATGGGAAGTAGCCCACTCACACTGAAGCAGCTATTTCCCGTTAGAGAAACGTCCCTCTGGCCTGGAAGGACAGAAAGGTCCTCTCGTCTAATGGGAACTAGCCCACTTGCACTGAAGCAGCTATTTCCCATTAGAGAAACGGCCCTCCAACCTGGAGAGGCAGAAAGGTTCTCTCGTCTAATGGGAACTAGCCCATTCGCACTGAAGCAGCTATTACCCATTAGAGAAACGGCCCTTTGACCTGGAGAGGCAGAAAGGTCATCTTGTCTAATGGGAACTAGCCCATTCACACTGAAGCAGCTATTTACCATTAGAGAACCGGCCCTCTGACCCGCAGAGGCAGAAAGGTCCTCTCGTCTAATGGGAACTAGCCCACTCACACTGAAGCAGCTATTTCCCATTAGAGAAACGGCCCTCTGACCGGCAGAGGCAGAAAGGTCCTCTCGTCTAATGGGATCTAGTCCACTCACACTGAAGCAGCTATTTCCCATTAGGGAAAGGGCCCTCTGACCTGCAGAGGCAGAACGGTCCTCTCTTCTAATGGGAACTAGCCCATTCACACTGAAGCAGCTTTTTCCCATTAGAGAAACGTCCCTCTGACCTGCAGAGGCAGAAAGTTCCTCTCGTCTAATGGGGAAATAGCACACTCGCACTGAAGCAGCTATTTCCAATTAGAAAAACGTCCTTCCGACCTGGAAAGACAGAAAGGTCCTCTCGTCTAATGGGAACTAGCCCACTCGCACTGAAGCAGCTATTTCCCATTAGAGAAATGGCGCTCTGACCTGGAGAGGCAGAAAGGTCCTCTCGTCTAACGGGAACTAGCCCATTCGCACTGAAGCAGCTATTACCCATTAGAGAAACGGCCCTCCGACCTGCAGAGGCAGAAAGGTCCTCTCGTCTAATGGGAATTAGCCCACTCACACTGAAGTAGCTATTTCCCATTAGAGAAACAGCCCTCCGACCTGCAGCGGCGGAAAGGTCCTCTCCTCTAATTGAAACTAGCCCACTCACACTGAAGCAGCTATTTCCCATTAGAGAAATGGCCGTACGACCTGCAGAGGCAGAAAGATCCTCTTGTCTAATGGGAACTAGCCCATTCACATTGAAGCAGCTATTTTCCATTAGAGAAACGGCCGTACGACCTGCAGAGGCAGAAAGGTCATCTCGTCTAATGGGAACTAGCCCACTCACATTGAAGCAGCTATTTCCCATTAGAGAAATGGCCCTCTGACCGGCAGAGGCAGAAAGGTCCTCTCGTCTAATGGGATCTAGTCCACTCACACTGAAGCAGCTATTTCCCATTAGAGAAACGTCCCTCTGACCTGCAGAGGCAGAAAGTTCCTCTCGTCTAATGGGGAAATAGCACACTCGCACTGAAGCAGCTATTTCCAATTAGAAAAACGTCCTTCCGACCTGGAAAGACAGAAAGGTCCTCTCGTCTAATGGGAACTAGCCCACTCGCACTGAAGCAGCTATTTCCCATTAGAGAAATGGCGCTCTGACCTGGAGAGGCAGAAAGGTCCTCTCGTCTAACGGGAACTAGCCCATTCGCTCTGAAGCAGCTATTACCCATTAGAGAAACGGCCCTCCGACCTGCAGAGGCAGAAAGGTCCTCTCGTCTAATGGGAATTAGCCCACTCACACTGAAGTAGCTATTTCCCATTAGAGAAACAGCCCTCCGACCTGCAGCGGCAGAAAGGTCCTCTCATCTAATTGAAACTAGCCCACTCACACTGAAGCAGCTATTTCCCATTAGAGAAATGGCCGTACGACCTGCAGAGGCAGAAAGATCCTCTTGTCTAATGGGAACTAGCCCATTCACATTGAAGCAGCTATTTTCCATTAGAGAAACGGCCGTACGACCTGCAGAGGCAGAAAGGTCATCTCGTCTAATGGGAACTAGCCCACTCACATTGAAGCAGCTATTTCCCATTAGAGAAATGGCCCTCTGACCAGCAGAGGCAGAAATGTCCTCTCATCTAATGGGAACTAGCCCAATCACATTGAAGCAGCTTTTCCCATTGGAGAAACGGCCCTCTGACCTGCAGAGGCAGTAAGGTCCTCTCTTCTAATGGGAACTAGCCCACTCACACTGAAGCAGCTATTTCCCATTAGAGAAATGGCCCTCTGACCGGCAGAGGCAGAAAGGTCCTCTTGTCTAATGGGAACTAGCCCATTCACACTGAAGCAGCTATTTCCCATTAGAGAAACGGCCCTCTGACCTCGAGAGGCAGAAAGAGAAACGGCCCTCCAACCTGGAGAGGCAGAAAGGTCCTCTCGTCTAATGGGAACTAGGCCATTCACACTGAAGCAGCTATTTCCCATTAGAGAAACGGCCCTCCGACCTGGAGAGGCAGAAATGTCCTCTTGTCTAATCGGAACTAGCCCAAACAGCCCTCTGACCTGGAGAGGCAGAAAGGTCATCTCGTCTAATGCGAACTAGCCCATTCACACTGAAGCAGCTATTTCCCATTAGAGAGCCGGCCCTCTGACCCGCAGAGGCAGAAAGGTCCTCTCGTCTAATGGGAACTAGCCCACTCACATTGAAGCAGCTATTTCCCATTAGAGAAACGGCCCTCTGACCTGCAGGCAGAAAGGTCCTCTTGTCTAATGAGAACTAGCCCACTCACACTGAAGCAGCGTTTCCCATTAGAGAAACGGCCCTCGGACCTGCAGAGGCAGAAAGGTCCTCTCGTCTAATGGGAACTAGCCCATTCACACTGAAGCAGCTATTTCCCATTAGAGAAACGGCCCTCTGACCTGGAGAGGCAGAAAGGTCCTCTTGCCTAATTGGAACTAGCCCAAACGACCCTCTGACCTGGAGAGGCAGAAAGGTCATCTTGTCTAATGGAAATTAACCCATTCACACTGAAGCAGCTATTTCCGATTAGAGAAACGGCCCTTCGGCCTGCAGGGGCAGAAAGGCCCTCTTGTCCAATGGGAACTAGCCCACTCACACTGAAGTAGCTATATCCGATTATAGAAACGGCCCTCTGACCTGGAGAGCCAGAAAGGTCCTCTCGTCTAATGGGAACTAGGCCATTCACACTGAAGCAGCTGTTTCCCATTAGAGAAATGGCCCTCCGACCAGGAGAGGCAGAAAGGTCCTCTTGTCTAATGGGAACTAGCCCAAACGACCCTCTGACCTGGAGAGGCAGAAAGGTCATCTTGTCTAATGGAAACTAGCCCACTCACACTTAAACAGCCATTTCCCATTAGAGAAACGGCCCTCTGACCTGCAGAGGCAGAAAGGTCCTCTCGTCTAATGGGAACTAGCCCACTCACACTGAAGCAGCTATTTCCCATTAGAGAAATGGCCCTCTGACTGGCAGAGGCAGAAAGGTCCTCTTGTCTAATGGGAACTAGCCCACTCACACTGAAGCAGCTATTTCCGATTAGAGAAACAACCCTCTGACCTGCAGAGGCAGAAAGGTCCTCTTGTCTAATGGGAACTAGCCCACTCACACAGAAGCAGCTATTTGCCATTAGAGAAAAGGCCCTCTGACCTGCAGAGGCAGAAAGGTCCTCTCGGCTAATGGGAACTAGCTCACTCATACCGAAGCAGCTATTTCCCATTAGAGAAGCGGCCCTCTGACCAGGAGAGGCAGAAAGGTCCTCTTGTCTAATGGGAACTAGCCCAAACGACCCTCTGACCTGGAGAGGCAGAAAGGTCATCTTGTCTAATGGAAACTAGCCCACTCACACTTAAACAGCCATTTCCCATTAGAGAAACGGCCCTCTGACCTGCAGAGGCAGAAAGGTCCTCTCGTCTAATGGGAACTAGCCCAATCACATTGAAGCAGCTTTTCCCATTGGAGAAACGACCCTCTGACCTGCAGAGGCAGTAAGGTCCTCTCGTCTAATGGGAACTAGCCCACTCACACTGAAGCAGCTATTTCCCATTAGAGAAATGGCCCTCTGACTGGCAGAGGCAGAAAGGTCCTCTTGTCTAATGGGAACTAGCCCATTCACACTGAAGCAGCTATTTCCCATTAGAGAAACGGCCCTCCGACCTGGAGAGGCAGAAAGAGAAACGGCCCTCCAACCTGGAGAGGCAGAAAGGTCCTCTCGTCTAATGGGAACTAGCCCATTCACACTGAAGCAGTTATTTCCCATTATAGAAATGGCCCTCTGACCTGGAGAGGCAGAAAGGTCCTCTCGTCTAATGGGAACTAGGCCATTCACACTGAAGCAGCTATTTCCCTTTAGAGAAACGGCCCTCCGACCTGGAGAGGCAGAAAGGTCCTCTTGTCTTATCGGAACTAGCCCAAACAGCCCTCTGACCTGGAGAGGCAGAAAGGTCATCTCGTCTAATGGGAACTAGCCCATTCACACTGAAGCAGCTATTTCCCATTAGAGAGCCGGCCCTCTGACCCGCAGAGGAAGAAAGGTCCTCTCGTCTAATGGGAACTAGCCCACTCACATTGAAGGAGCTATTTCCCATTAGAGAAACGGTCCTCCGACCTGCAAAGGCAGAAAGTTCCTCTCGTCTAATGGGAACTAGCCCAATCACATTGAAGCAGCTATTTCCCATAAGAGAAACGGCCCTCTGACCTGCAGGCAGAAAGGTCCTCTTGTCTAATGAGAACTAGCCCACTCACACTGAAGCAGCGTTTCCCATTAGAGAAACGGCCCTCTGACCTGAAGAGGCAGAAAGGTCCTCTCGTCTAATGGGAACTAGCTCACTCACACCGAAGCAGCTATTTCCCATTAGAGAAACGGCCCTCTGACAGCGAGAGGCAGAAAGGTCATCTTGTCTAATGGGAACTAGCCCAAACGGCCCTCTGACCTGGAGAGGCAGAAAGGTCATCTCGTCTAATGGGAACTAGCCCACTCACACTGAAGCAGCTATTTCCCATTAGAGAAACGGCCCTCTGACCTGCAGAGGCAGAAAGGTCCTCTCGTCTAATGGGAACGAGCCCACTCACATTGAAGCAGCTATTTCCCATTAGAGAAACGGCCCTCTGACCGGGAGAGGCAGAAAGGTCATCTCGTCTAATGGGAACTAGCCCAAACGGCCCTCTTCCTGGAGAGGCAGAAAGGTCATCTCGTCTAATGGGAAGTAGCCCACTCACACTGAAGCAGCTATTTCCCATTAGAGAAATGGCCCTCTGACCGGCAGAGGCAGAAAGGTCCTCTCATCTAATGGGAACTAGCCCAATCACATTGAAGCAGCTTTTACCATTGGAGAAACAGCCCTCTCACCTGCAGAGGCAGTAAGGTCCTCTCGTATAATGGGGACTAGCCCACTCACACTGAAGCAGCTATTTTCCATTAGAGAAATGGCCCTCTGACCGGCAGAGGCAGAAAGGTCCTCTTGTCTAATAGGAACTAGCACATTCACACTGAAGCAGCTATTTCCCATTAGAGAAACGGCCCTCCGACCTGGAGAGGCAGAAAGAGAAACGGCCCTCCAACCAGGAGAGGCAGAAAGGTCCTCTCGTCTAATGGGAACTAGCCCATTCATACTGAAGCAGTTATTTCCCATTATAGAAACGGCCCTCTGACCTGGAGAGGCAGAAAGGTCCTCTCGTCTAATGGGAACTAGGCCATTCACACTGAAGCAGCTATTTCCCATTAGAGAAACGGCCCTCCGACCTGGAGAGGCAGAAAGGTCCTCTTGTCTAATGGGAACTAGCCCAAACAGCCCTCTGACCTGGAGAGGCAGAAAGGTCATCTCGTCTAATGGGAACTAGCCCATTCACACTGAAGCAGCTATTTCCCATTAGAGAGCCGGCCCTCTGACCCGCAGAGGAAGAAAGGTCCTCTCGTCTAATGGGAACTAGCACACTCACATTGAAGCAGCTATTTCCCATTAGAGAAACGGCCCTCTCACCTGCAGGCAGAAACGTCCTCTTGTCTAATGAGAACTAGCCCACTCACACTGAAGCAGCGTTTCCCATTAGAGAAACGGCCCTCTGACCTGCAGAGGCAGAAAGGTCCTCTCGTCTAATGGGAACTAGCCCATTCACACTGAAGCAGCTATTTCCCATTAGAGAAACGGCCCTCCGACCTGGAGAGGCAGAAAGGTCCTCTTGTCTAATGGGAACTAGCCCAAACAGCCCTCTGACCTGGAGAGGCAGAAAGGTCATCTCGTCTAATGGGAACTAGCCCATTCACACTGAAGCAGCTATTTCCCATTAGAGAGCCGGCCCTCTGACCCGCAGAGGAAGAAAGGTCCTCTCGTCTAATGGGAACTAGCACACTCACATTGAAGCAGCTATTTCCCATTAGAGAAACGGCCCTCTCACCTGCAGGCAGAAACGTCCTCTTGTCTAATGAGAACTAGCCCACTCACACTGAAGCAGCGTTTCCCATTAGAGAAACGGCCCTCCGACCTGGAGAGGCAGAAAGGTCCTCTTGTCTAATGGGAACTAGCCCAAACAGCCCTCTGACCTGGAGAGGCAGAAAGGTCATCTCGTCTAATGGGAACTAGCCCATTCACACTGAAGCAGCTATTTCCCATTAGAGAGCCGGCCCTCTGACCCGCAGAGGAAGAAAGGTCCTCTCGTCTAATGGGAACTAGCACACTCACATTGAAGCAGCTATTTCCCATTAGAGAAACGGCCCTCTCACCTGCAGGCAGAAACGTCCTCTTGTCTAATGAGAACTAGCCCACTCACACTGAAGCAGCTATTTCCCATTAGAGAAACGGCCCTCTGACCTGGAGAGGCAGAAAGGTCCTCTTGTCTAATTGGAACTACCCCAAACGACCCTCTGACCTGGAGAGGCAGAAAGGTCATCTCGTCTAATGGAAACTAGCCCATTCACACTGAAGCAGCTATTTCCCATTAGAGAAACGGCCCTTCGGCCTGCAGAGGCAGAAAGGCCCTCTTGTCTAATGGGAACTAGCCCACTCACACTGAAGCAGCTATTTCCGATTATAGAAACGGCCCTCTGACCTGGAGAGGCAGAAAGGTCCTCTCGTCTAATGGGAACTAGGCCATTCACACTGAAGCAGCTATTTCCCATTAGAGAAATGGCCCTCCGACCAGGAGAGGCAGAAAGGTCCTCTTGTCTAATGGGAACTAGCCCAAACGGCCCTCTGACCTGGAGAGGTAGAAAGGTCATCTCTTCTAATGGGAACTAGCCCACTCACACTGAATCAGCTATTTCTGATTAGAGAAACAACCCTCTGACCTGCAGAGGCAGAAAGGTCCTCTTGTCTAATGGGAACTAGCCCACTCACACAGAAGCAGCTATTTCCCATTAGAGAAAAGGCCCTCTGACCTGCAGAGGCAGAAAGGTCCTCTCGTCTAATGGGAACTAGCTCACTCACATCGAAGCAGCTATTTCCCATTAGAGAAACGGCCCTCTGACTGGGAGAGGCAGAAAGGTCATCTTGTCTAATGGGAACTAGCCCAAACGGCCCTCTGACCTGGAGAGGCAGAAAGGTCATCTCATCTAATGGGAACTAGCCCACTCACACTGAAGCAGCCATTTCCCATTAGAGAAACGGCCCTCTGACCTGCAGAGGCAGAAAGGTCCTCTCGTCTAATGGGAACTAGCCCACTCACATTGAAGCAGCTATTTCCCATTAGAGAAACGGCCCTCTGACCTACAGAGGCATAAAGGTCTTCTCGTCTAATGGAAACTAGCCCAATCACATTGAAGCAGCTTTTCCCATTAGAGAATCGGCCCTCTGACCTGCAGAGGCAGAAAGGTCCTCTCGTCTAATGGGAACTATCCCATTCACACTGAAGCAGCTATTTCACATTAGAGAAACGGCCCTCCTATCTGCAGAGGCAGAAAGGTCCTCTCGTCTAATGGGAACTAGCTCACTCACACCAAAGCAGCTATTTCCCATTAGAGAAACGGCCTTCTGACCGGGAGAGGCAGAAAGGTCATCTCGTCTAATGGAAACTAGCCCAAACGGCCCTCTGACCTGGAGAGGCAGAAAGGTCATCTCGTCTAATGGGAAGTAGCCCACTCACACTGAAGCAGCTCTTTCCCATTAGAGAAATGGCCCTCTCACCGGCAGAGGCAGACAGGTCCTCTCATCTAATGGGAACTAGCCCAATCACATTGAAGCAGCTTTTCCCATTGGAGAAACGGCCCTCTGACCTGCAGAGGCAGTAAGGTCCTCTCATCTAATGGGAACTAGACCACTCCCACTAAAGCAGCTATTTCCCATTAGAGAAATGGCCCTCTGACCGGCAGAGGCAGAAAGGTCCTCTTGTCTAATGGGAACTATCCCATTCACACTGAAGCAGCTATTTCCCATTAGAGAAACGGCCCTCCGACCTGGAGAGGCAGAAAGAGAAACGGCCCTCCAACCAGGAGAGGCAGAAAAGTCCTCTCGTCTAATGGGAATTAGCCCACTCACACTGAAGCAGCTATTTCCCATTAGAGAAACAGCCCTCCGACCTGCAGCGGCAGAAAGGCCCTCTCGTCTAATTGAAACTAGCCCACTCACACTGAAGCAGCTATTTCCCATTAGAGAAATGGCCGTACGACCTGCAGAGGCAGGAAGATCCTCTTGTCTAATGGGAACTAGCCCACTCACATTGAAGCAGCTATTTCCCATTAGAGAAACGGCCCTCCGACCTGGAGAGGCAGAAAGAGAAACGGCCATCCAACCAGGAGAGGCAGAAAGGTCCTCTCGTCTAATGTGAATTAGCCCACTCACACTGAAGCAGCTATTTCCCATTAGAGAAACAGCCCTCCGACCTGCAGCGGCAGAAAGGCCCTCTCGTCTAATTGAAACTAGCCCACTCACACTGAAGCAGCTATTTCCCATTAGAGAAATGGCCGTACGACCTGCAGAGGCAGAAAGGTCCTCTTGTCTACTGGGAACTAGCCCAAACAGCCCTCTGACCTGGAGAGGCAGAAAGGTCATCTCGTCTAATGGGAACTAGCCCATTCACACTGAAGCAGCTATTTCCCATTAGAGAGCCGTCCCTCTGACCAGCAGATGCAGAAAGGTCCTCTCGTCTAATGGGAACTAGCCCACTCACATTGAAGCAGCTATTTCCCATTAGAGAAACGGTCATCCGACCTGCAAAGGCAGAAAGTTCCTCTCGTCTAATGGGAACTAGCCCACTCACATTGAAGCAGCTATTTCCCATTAGAGAAACGTCCCTCCGGCCTGGAAAGACAGAAAGGTCCTCTCGTCTAATGGGAACTAGCCCACTTGCACTGAAGCAGCTATTTTTCATTAGAGAAACGGCTTTCCAACCTGGAGAGGCAGAAAGGTCCTCTCGTCTAACGGGAAATAGCCCATTCGCACTGAAGCAGCTATTACCCATTAGAGAAACGGCCCTTTGACCTGGAGAGGCAGAAAGGTCATCTCGTCTAATGGGAACTAGCCCATTCACTCTGAAGCAGCTATTTACCATTAGAGAACCGGCCCTCTGACCCGCAGAAGCAGAAATTTCCTCTCGTCTAATGGGAAATAGCCCACTCACACTGAAGAAGCTATTTCCCATTAGAGAAACGTCCCTCCGACCTGGAAAGACAGAAAGGTCCTCTCGTCTAATGGGAACTAGCCCACTTGCACTGAAGCAGCTATTTCCCATTAGAGAAACGGCCCTCCGACCTGCAGAGGCAGAAAGGTCCTCTCGTCTAATGGGAACTAGCCCATTTACACTGAAGCAGCTATTTACCATTAGAGAACTGGCCCTCTGACCTGCAGAGGCAGAAAGGTCCTCTCGTCTAATTGAAACTAGCCCACTCACACTGAAGCAGCTATTTCCCATTAGAGAAATGGCCGTACGACCTGCAGAGGCAGGAAGGTAATCTCGTCTACTGGGAACTAGCCCACTCACACTGAAGCCGCTATTTTCCATTAGAGAAACGGCCCTCTGACCTGCAGAGGCAGAAAGGTCCTCTCGTCTAATGGGAACTAGCCCGCTCACACTGAAGCAGCTATTTCCCATTAGAGAAACGGCCCTCTGACCTGCAGTGGCAGAAAGGTCCTCTTGTCTAATGGGAATTAGCCCACTCACACTGAAGCAGCTATTTCCCATTAGAGAAACAGCCCTCCGACCTGCAGAGGCAGAAAGGTCCTCTTGTCTAATTGAAACTAGCCCACTCACACTGAAGCAGCTATTTCCCATTAGAGGAATGGCCGTACGACCTGCAGAGGCAGGAAGATCCTCTTGTCTAATGGGAACGAGCCCCCTCACATTGAAGCAGCTATTTCCCATTAGAGAAACGGCCCTCTGACCAGCAGAGGCAGAAATGTCCTCTCATCTAATGGGAACTAGCCCAATCACATTGAAGCAGCTTTTCCCATTAGAAAAACGGCCCTCTGACCTGCAGAGGCAGAAATGTCCTCTCGTCTAATGGGAACTAGCCCATTCACACTGAAGCAGCTATTTCCCATTAGAGAAACGGCCCTCCTACCTGCAGAGGCAGAAAGGTCCTCTCGTCTAATGGGAACTAGCTCACTCACACCGAAGCAGCTATTTCCCATTAGAGAAACGGCCCTCTGACCGGGAGAGGCAGAAAGGTCATCTTGTCTAATGGGAACTAGCTCAAACGGCCCTCTGACCTGGAGAGGCAGAAAGGTCATCTCGTCTAATGGGAACTAGCCCACTCACACTGAAGCAGCTATTTCCCATTAGAGAAACGGCCCTCTGACCTGCAGAGGCAGAAAGGTCCTCTCGTCTAATGGGAACTAGCCCACTCACATTGAAGCAGCTAATTCCCATTAGAGAAACGGCCCTCTGACCGGGAGAGGCAGAAAGGTCATCTCGTCTAATGGGAGCTAGCCCAAATGGCCCTCTGACCTGGAGAGGCAGAAAGGTCATCTCGTCTAATGGGAAGTAGCCCACTCACACTGAAGCAGCTATTTCCCATTAGAGAAATGGCCCTCTGACCGGCAGAGGCAGAAAGGTCCTCTCATCTAATGGGGACTAGCCCAATCACATTGAAGCAGCTTTTCCCATTGGAGAAATGGCCCTCTGACCTGCAGAGGCAGTAAGGTCCTCTCGTCTAATGGGAACTAGCCCATTCACACTGAAGCAGCTATTTCCCATTAGAGAAACGGCCCTCTGACCTGGAGAGGCAGAAAGAGAAACGGCCCTCCAACCAGGAGAGGCAGAAAGGTCCTCTCGTCTAATGGGAACTAGCCCATTCACACTGAAACAGTTATTTCCCATTATAGAAACGGCCCTCTGACCTGGAGAGGAAGAAAGGTCCCCTCGTCTTATGGGAACTAGGCCATTCACACTGAAGCAGCTATTTCCCATTAGAGAAACGGCCCTCCGACCTGGAGAGGCAGAAAGGTCCTCTTGTCTAATGGGAACTAGCCCAAACAGCCCTGTGACCTGGAGAGGCAGAAAGGTCATCTCGTCTAATGGGAACTAGCCCATTCACACTGAAGCAGCTATTTCCCATTAGAGAGCCGGCCCTCTGACCTGCAGAGGCAGAAAGGTCCTCTCGTCTAATGGGAACTAGCCCACTCACATTGAAGCAGCTATTTCCCATTAGAGAAACGGCCCTCTCACCTGCAGGCAGAAAGGTCCTCTTGTCTAATGAGAACTAGCCCACTCACACTGAAGCAGCGTTTCCCATTAGAGAAATGGCCCTCTGACCTGCAGAGGCAGAAAGGTCCTCTCGTCTAATGGGAACTAGCCCATTCACACTGAAGCAGCTATTTCCCATTAGAGAAACGTCCCTCTGACCTGGAGAGGCGGAAAGGTCCTCTTGTCTACTTGGAACTAGCCCAAACGACCCTCTGACCTGGAGAGGCAGAAAGGTCATCTCGTCTAATAGAAACTAGCCCGTTCACACTGAAGCAGCCATTTCACCTTAGAGAAACGGCCCTTCGGCCTGCAGAGGCAGAAAGGCCCTCTTGTCTAATGGGAACTAGCCCACTCACACTGAAGCAGCTATTTCCGATTATAGAAACGGCCCTCTGACCTGGAGAGGCAGAAAGGTCCTCTCGTCTAATGGGAACTAGGCCATTCACACTGAAGCAGCTATTTCCCATTAGAGAAATGGCCCTCCGACCAGGAGAGGCAGAAAGGTCCTCTTGTCTAATGGGAACTAGCCCAAACGGCCCTCTGACCTAGAGAGGTAGAAAGGTCATCTCTTCTAATGGGAACTAGCCCACTCACACTGAAGCAGCTATTTCCGATTAGAGAAACAACCCTCTGACCTGCAGAGGCAGAAAGGTCCTCTTGTCTAATGGGAACTAGCCCACTCACACAGAAGCAGCTATTTCCCATTAGAGAAAAGGCCCTCTGACCTGCAGAGGCAGAAAGGTCCTCTCGTCTAATGGGAACTAGCTCACTCACACCGAAGCAGCTATTTCCCATTAGAGAAACAGCCCTCTGACTGGGAGAGGCAGAAAGGTCATCTTGTCTAATGGGAACTAGCCCAAACAGCCCTGTGACCTGGAGAGGCAGAAAGGTCATCTCATCTAATGGGAACTAGCCCACTCACACTGAAGCAGCCATTTGCCATTAGAGAAACGGCCCTCTGACCTGCAGAGGCATAAAGGTCTTCTCGTCTAATGGGAACTAGCCCACTCACACTGAAGCAGCTATTTCCCATTAAAGAAACGTCCCTCTGGCCTGGAAAGACAGAAAGGTCCTCTCGTCTAATGAGAACTAGCCCACTTGCACTGAAGCAGCTATTTCCCATTAGAGAAATGGCCCTCCGACCAGGAGAGGCAGAAAGGTCCTCTTGTCTAATGGGAACTAGCCCAAACGGCCCTCTGACCTAGAGAGGTAGAAAGGTCATCTCTTCTAATGGGAACTAGCCCACTCACACTGAAGAAGCTATTTCCGATTAGAGAAACAACCCTCTTACCTGCAGAGGCAGAAAGGTCCTCTTGTCTAATGGGAACTAGCCCACTCACACAGAAGCAGCTATTTCCCATTAGAGAAAAGGCCCTCTGACCTGCAGAGGCAGAAAGGTCCTCTCGTCTAATGGGAACTAGCTCACTCACACCGAAGCAGCTATTTCCCATTAGAGAAACAGCCCTCTGACTGGGAGAGGCAGAAAGGTCATCTTGTCTAATGGGAACTAGCCCAAACAGCCCTGTGACCTGGAGAGGCAGAAAGGTCATCTCATCTAATGGGAACTAGCCCACTCACACTGAAGCAGCCATTTGCCATTAGAGAAACGGCCCTCTGACCTGCAGAGGCATAAAGGTCTTCTCGTCTAATGGGAACTAGCCCACTCACACTGAAGCAGCTATTTCCCATTAGAGAAACGACCCTCTGACTGGGAGAGGCAGAAAGGTCATCTGGTCTAATGGGAACTAGCCCAAACGGCCCTCTGACCTGGAGAGGCAGAAAGGTCATCTCATCTAATGGGAACTAGCCCACTCACACTGAAGCAGCCATTTCCCATTAGAGAAACAGCCCTCTGACCTGCAGAGGCATAAAGGTCTTCTCGTCTAATGGGAACTAGCCCACTCACACTGAAGCAGCTATTTCCCATTAAATAAACGTCCCTCCGGCCTGGAAAGACAGAAAGGTCCTCTCGTCTAATGAGAACTAGCCCACTTGCACTGAAGCAGCTATTTCCCATTAGAGAAACGGCCCTCTGACTGGGAGAGGCAGAAAGGTCATCTTGTCTAATGGGAACTAGCCCAAACGGACCTCTGACCTGGAGAGGCAGAAAGGTCCTCTCGTCTAATGGGAACTAGCCCATTCACACTGAAGCAGCTATTTCCCATTAGAGAAACGGCCCTCTGACCTGGAGAGGCGGAAAGGTCCTCTTGTCTACTTGGAACTACCCCAAACGACCCTCTGACCTGGAGAGGCAGAAAGGTCATCTCGTCTAATAGAAACTAGCCCATTCACACTGAAGCAGCCATTTCACCTTAGAGAAACGGCCCTTCGGCCTGCAGAGGCAGAAAGGCCCTCTTGTCTAATGGGAACTAGCCCACTCACACTGAAGCAGCTATTTCCGATTATAGAAACGGCCCTCTGACCTGGAGAGGCAGAAAGGTCCTCTCGTCTAATGGGAACTAGGCCATTCACACTGAAGCAGCTATTTCCCATTAGAGAAATGGCCCTCCGACCAGGAGAGGCAGAAAGGTCCTCTTGTCTAATGGGAACTAGCCCAAACGGCCCTCTGACCTAGAGAGGTAGAAAGGTCATCTCTTCTAATGGGAACTAGCCCACTCACACTGAAGCAGCTATTTCCCATTAAATAAACGTCCCTCCGGCCTGGAAAGACAGAAAGGTCCTCTCGTCTAATGAGAACTAGCCCACTTGCACTGAAGCAGCTATTTCCCATTAGAGAAATGGCCCTCTGACTGGGAGAGGCAGAAAGGTCATCTTGTCTAATGGGAACTAGCCCAAACGGCCCTCTGACCTGGAGAGGCAGAAAGGTCATCTCATCTAATGGGAACTAGCCCACTCACACTGAAGCAGCCATTTCCCATTAGAGAAACGGCCCTCTGACCTGCAGAGGCATAAAGGTCGTCTCGTCTAATGGGAACTAGCCCACTCACACTGAAGCAGCTATTTCCCATTAGAGAAACGTCCCTCCGGCCTGGAAAGACAGAAAGGTCCTCTCGTCTTATGAGAACTAGCCCACTTGCACTGAAGCAGCTATTTCCCATTAGAGAAACGGCTTTCCAACCTGGAGAGGCAGAAAGGTCCTCTCGTCTAACGGGAAATAGCCCATTCGCACTGAAGCAGCTATTACCCATTAGAGAAACGGCCCTCCGGCTTGCAGAGGCAGAAAGGTCATCTTGTCTAATGGGAAATAGCCCACTCACACTGAAGCAGCTATTTCCCCATTAGAGAAACGGCCGTACGACCTGAAGAGGCAGAAAGGTAATCTCGTCTAATGGGAACTAGCCCAATCACACTGAAGCCGCTATTTACCATTAGAGAAACGGCCCTCTGACCTGCAGAGGCAGAAAGGTCCTCTCGTCTAATGGGAACTAGCCCACTCACACCGAAGCAGCTATTTCCCATTAGAGAAACGGCCCTCTGACCTGCAGAGGCAGAATGGTCCTCTCGTCTAATGGGAACAAGCCCACTCACATTGAAGCAACTATTTCCCATTAGAGAAACGGCCCTCTGACCAGCAGAGGCAGAAATGTCCTCTAATCTAATGGGAACTAGCCCAATCACATTGAAGCAGCTTTTCCCATTAGAGAAACGGCCCTCTGACCTGCAGAGGCAGAAAGGTCCTCTCGTTTAATGGGAACTAGCCCATTCACACGGAAGCAGCTATTTCCCATTAGAGAAACGGCCCTCCTACCTGCAGAGGCAGAAAGGTCCTCTCGTCTAATGGGAACTAGCTCACTCACACCGAAGCAGCTATTTCCCATTAGAGAAACGGCCCTCTGACCGGGAGAGGCAGAAAGGTCATCTTGTCTAATGGGAACTAGCCAAAACGGCCCTCTGACCTGGAGAGGCAGAAAGGTCATCTCGTCTAATGGGAACTAGCCCACTCACACTGAAGCAGCTATTTCCGATTAGAGAAACAACCCTCTGACCTGCAGAGGCAGAAAGGTCCTCTTGTCTAATGGGAACTAGCCCACTCACACAGAAGCAGCTATTTCCCAGTAGAGAAAAGGCCCTCTGACCTGCAGAGGCAGAAAGGTCCTCTCGTCTAATGGGAACTAGCTCACTCACACCGAAGCAGCTATTTCCCTTTAGAGAAACGGCCCTCTGACTGGGAGAGGCAGAAAGGTCATCTTGTCTAATGGGAACTAGCCCAAACGGCCCTCTGACCTGGAGAGGCAGAAAGGTCATCTCATCTAATGGGAACTAGCCCACTCACACTGAAGCAGCTTTTCCCATTAGAGAAACGGCCCTCTGACCTGCAGAGGCATAAAGGTTTTCTCGTCTAATGGGAACTAGCCCACTCACACTGAAGCAGCTATTTCCCATTAGAGAAACGTCCCTCCGGCCTGGAAACACAGAAAGGTCCTCTCGTCTAATGAGAACTAGCCCACTTGCACTGAAGCAGCTATTTCCCATTAGAGAAACGGCCCTCTGACTGGGAGAGGCAGAAAGGTCATCTTGTCTAATGGGAACTAGCCCAAACGGCCCTCTGACCTGGAGAGGCAGAAAGGTCATCTCATCTAATGGGAACTAGCCCACTCACACTGAAGCAGCCATTTCCCATTAGAGAAACGGCCCTCTGACCTGCAGAGGCATAAAGGTCTTCTCGTCTAATGGGAACTAGCCCACTCACACTGAAGCAGCTATTTCCCATTAGAGAAACGTCCCTCCGGCCTGGAAAGACAGAAAGGTCCTCTCGTCTAATGAGAACTAGCCCACTTGCACTGAAGCAGCTATTTCCCATTAGAGAAACGGCTTTCCAACCTGGTGAGGCAGAAAGGTCCTCTCGTCTAACGGGAAATAGCCCATTCGCACTGAAGCAGCTATTACCCATTAGAGAAACGGCCCTTTGACCTGGAGAGGCAGAAAAGTCATCTTGTCTAATGGGAACTAGCCCATTCACACTGAAGCAGCTATTTCTCATTAGAGAAACAGCCCTCAGACCTGCAGAGGCAGAAAGTTCCTCTCGTCTAATGGGAAATAGCCCACTCACACTGAAGCAGCTATTTCCCATTAGAGAAACGGCCGTACGACCTGAAGAGGCAGAAAGGTAATCTCGTCTAATGGGAACTAGCCCACTCACACTGAAGCCGATATTTCCCATTAGAGAAACGGCCCTCTGACCTGCAGAGGCAGAAAGGTCCTCTCGTCTAATGGGAACTAGCCCACTCACACTGAAGCAGCTATTTCCCATTAGAGAAACGGCCCTCTGACCTGCAGAGGCAGAAAGGTCCTCTAGTTTAATGGGAACTAGCCCATTCACACTGAAGCAGCTATTTCCCATTAGAGAAACGGCCCTCCTACCTGCAGAGGCAGAAAGGTCCTCTCGTCTAATGGGAACTAGCTCACTCACACCGAAGCAGCTATTTCCCATTAGAGAAACGGCCCTCTGACCGGGAGAGGCAGAAAGGTCATCTTGTCTAATGGGAACTAGCCCAAACGGCCCTCTGACCTGGAGACGCAGAAAGGTCATCTCGTCTAATGGGAACTAGCCCACTCACACTGAAGCAGCTATTTCCCATTAGAGAAACGGCCCTCTGACCTGCAGAGGCAGAAAGGTCCTCTCGTCTAATGGGAACTAGCCCACTCACATTGAAGCAGCTATTTCCCATAGAGAAACGGCCCTCTGACCGGGAGAGGCAGAAAGGTCATCTCGTCTAATGGGAACTAGCCCAAACGACCCTCTGACCTGGAGAGGCAGAAAGGTCATCTCGTCTAATGGAAACTAGCCCACTCACACTTAAACAGCCATTTCCCATTAGAGAAACGGCCCTCTGACCTGCAGAGGCAGTAAGGTCCTCTCGTCTAATGGGAACTAGCCCACTCACACTGAAGCAGCTATTTCCCATTAGAGAAATGGCCCTCTGACCGGCAGAGGCAGAAAGGTCCTCTTGTCTAATGGGAACTAGCCCATTCACACTGAAGCAGCTATTTCCCATTAGAGAAACGGCCCTCCGACCTGGAGAGGCAGAAAGAGAAACGGCCCTCCAACCTGGAGAGGCAGAAAGGTCCTCTCGTCTAATGGGAACTAGCCCATTCACACTGAAGCAGTTATTTCCCATTATAGAAATGGCCCTCTGACCTGGAGAGGCAGAAAGGTCTTCTCGTCTAATGGGAACTAGGCCATTCACACTGAAGCAGCTATTTCCCTTTAGAGAAACGGCCCTCCGACCT
Source organism: Ambystoma mexicanum (assembly GCF_040938575.1). Classification (NCBI taxonomy): domain Eukaryota; kingdom Metazoa; phylum Chordata; class Amphibia; order Caudata; family Ambystomatidae; genus Ambystoma; species Ambystoma mexicanum. Next base: position 1,184,436,926 of record NC_090934.1, read on the forward strand.
GGAGAGGCAGAAAGGTCCTCTTGTCTAATCGGAACTAGCCCAAACAGCCCTCTGACCTGGAGAGGCAGAAAGGTCATCTCGTCTAATGGGAACTAGCCCATTCACACTGAAGTAGCTATTTCCCATTAGAGAGCCGGCCCTCTGACCCGCAGAGGAAGAAAGGTCCTCTCGTCTAATGGGAACTAGCCCACTCACATTGAAGGAGCTATTTCCCATTAGAGAAACGGTCCTCCGACCTGCAAAGGCAGAAAGTTCCTCTCGTCTAATGGGAACTAGCCCAATCACATTGAAGCAGCTATTTCCCATAAGAGAAACGGCCCTCTGACCTGCAGGCAGAAAGGTCCTCTTGTCTAATGAGAACTAGCCCACTCACACTGAAGCAGCGTTTCCCATTAGAGAAACGGCCCTCTGACCTGCAGAGGCAGAAAGGTCCTGTCGTCTAATGGGAACTAGCTCACTCACACCGAAGCAGCTATTTCCCATTAGAGAAACGGCCCTCTGACAGCGAGAGGCAGAAAGGTCATCTTGTCTAATGGGAACTAGCCCAAACGGCCCTCTGACCTGGAGAGGCAGAAAGGTCATCTCGTCTAATGGGAACTAGCCCACTCACACTGAAGCAGCTATTTCCCATTAGAGAAACGGCCCTCTGACCTGCAGAGGCAGAAAGGTCCTCTCGTCTAATGGGAACTAGCCCACTCACATTGAAGCAGCTATTTCCCATTAGAGAAACGGCCCTCTGACCGGGAGAGGCAGAAAGGTCATCTCGTCTAATGGGAACTAGCCCAAACGGCCCTCTTCCTGGAGAGGCAGAAAGGTCATCTCGTCTAATGGGAAGTAGCCCACTCACACTGAAGCAGCTATTTCCCATTAGAGAAATGGCCCTCTGACCGGCAGAGGCAGAAAGGTCCTCTCATCTAATGGGAACTAGCCCAATCACATTGAAGCAGCTTTTCCCATTGGAGAAACGGCCCTCTCACCTGCAGAGGCAGTAAGGTCCTCTCGTATAATGGGGACTAGCCCACTCACACTGAAGCAGCTATTTTCCATTAGAGAAATGGCCCTCTGACCGGCAGAGGCAGAAAGGTCCTCTTGTCTAATAGGAACTAGCACATTCACACTGAAGCAGCTATTTCCCATTAGAGAAACGGCCCTCCGACCTGGAGAGGCAGAAAGAGAAACGGCCCTCCAACCAGAAGAGGCAGAAAGGTCCTCTCGTCTAATGGGAACTAGCCCATTCATACTGAAGCAGTTATTTCCCATTATCGAAACGGCCCTCTGACCTGGAGAGGCAGAAAGGTCCTCTCGTCTAATGGGAACTAGGCCATTCACACTGAAGCAGCTATTTCCCATTAGAGAAACGGCCCTCCTACCTGGAGAGGCAGAAAGGTCCTCTTGTCTAATGGGAACTAGCCCAAACAGCCCTCTGACCTGGAGAGGCAGAAAGGTCATCTCGTCTAATGGGAACTAGCCCATTCACACTGAAGCAGCTATTTCCCATTAGAGAGCCGGCCCTCTGACCCGCAGAGGAAGAAAGGTCCTCTTGTCTAATGGGAACTAGCACACTCACATTGAAGCAGCTATTTCCCATTAGAGAAACGGCCCTCTCACCTGCAGGCAGAAACGTCCTCTTGTCTAATGAGAACTAGCCCACTCACACTGAAGCAGCGTTTCCCATTAGAGAAACGGCCCTCTGACCTGCAGAGGCAGAAAGGTCCTCTCGTCTAATGGGAACTAGCCCATTCACACTGAAGCAGCTATTTCCCATTAGAGAAACGGCCCTCTGACCTGGAGAGGCAGAAAGGTCCTCTTGTCTAATTGGAACTACCCCAAACGACCCTCTGACCTGGAGAGGCAGAAAGGTCATCTCGTCTAATGGAAACTAGCCCATTCACACTGAAGCAGCTATTTCCCATTAGAGAAACGGCCCTTCGGCCTGCAGAGGCAGAAAGGCCCTCTTGTCTAATGGGAACTAGCCCACTCACACTGAAGCAGCTATTTCCGATTATAGAAAGGGCCCTCTGACCTGGAGAGGCAGAAAGGTCCTCTCGTCTAATGGGAACTAGGCCATTCACACTGAAGCAGCTATTTCCCATTAGAGAAATGGCCCTCCGACCAGGAGAGGCAGAAAGGTCCTCTTGTCTAATGGGAACTAGGCCAAACGGCCCTCTGACCTGGAGAGGTAGAAAGGTCATCTCTTCTAATGGGAACTAGCCCACTCACACTGAATCAGCTATTTCTGATTAGAGAAACAACCCTCTGACCTGCAGAGGCAGAAAGGTCCTCTTGTCTAATGGGAACTAGCCCACTCACACAGAAGCAGCTGATTCCCATTAGAGAAAAGGACCTCTGACCTGCAGAGGCAGAAAGGTCCTCTCGTCTAATGGGAACTAGCTCACTCACATCGAAGCAGCTATTTCCCATTAGAGAAACGGCCCTCTGACCTGCAGAGGCAGAAAGGTCCTCTCGTCTAATGGGAACTAGCCCATTCACACTGAAGCAGCTATTTCCCATTAGAGAGCCGTCCCTCTGACCAGCACATGCAGAAAGGTCCTCTCGTCTAATGGGAACTAGCCCACTCACATTGAAGCAGCTATTTCCCATTAGAGAAACGGTCCTCCGACCTGCAAAGGCAGAAAGTTCCTCTCGTCTAATGGGAACTAGCCCACTCACATTGAAGCAGCTATTTCCCATTAGAGAAACGTCCCTCCGGCCTGGAAGGACAGAAAGGTCCTCTCGCATAATGGGAACTAGCCCACTTGCACTGAAGCAGCTATTTTCCATTAGAGAAACGGCTTTCCAACCTGGAGAGGCAGAAAGGTCCTCTCGTCTAACGGGAAATAGCCCATTCGCACTGAAGAAGCTATTACCCATTAGAGAAACGGCCCTTTGACCTGGAGAGGCAGAAAGGTCATCTCGTCTAATGGGAACTAGCCCATTCACTCTGAAGCAGCTATTTCCCATTAGAGAAACGGCCCTCTGACCTACAGAGGCATAAAGGTCTTCTCGTCTAATGGGAACTAGCCCAGTCACATTGAAGCAGCTTTTCCCATTAGAGAAACGGCCCTCTGACCTGCAGAGGCAGAAAGGTCCTGTCGTCTAATGGGAACTATCCCATTCACACTGAAGCAGCTATTTCACATTAGAGAAACGGCCCTCCTATCTGCAGAGGCAGAAAGGTCCTCTCGTCTAATGGGAACTAGCTCACTCACACCGAAGCAGCTATTTCCCATTAGAGAAACGGCCCTCTGACCGGGAGAGGCAGAAAGGTCATCTCGTCTAATGGGAACTAGCCCAATCACATTGAAGCAGCTTTTCCCATTGGAGAAACGGCCCTCTGACCTGCAGAGGCAGTAAGGTCCTCTCATCTAATGGGAACTAGACCACTCCCACTAAAGCAGCTATTTCCCATTAGAGAAATGGCCCTCTGACCGGCAGAGGCAGAAAGGTCCTCTCGTCTAATGGGAACTAGCCCACTCACACTGAAGCAGCTATTTCCCATTAGAGAAACGGCCCTCTGACCTGCAGAGGCAGAAAGGTCCTCTAGTTTAATGGGAACTAGCCCATTCACACTGAAGCAGCTATTTCCCATTAGAGAAACGGCCCTCCTACCTGCAGAGGCAGAAAGGTCCTCTCGTCTAATGGGAACTAGCTCACTCACACCGAAGCAGCTATTTCCCATTAGAGAAACGGCCCTCTGACCGGGAGAGGCAGAAAGGTCATCTTGTCTAATGGGAACTAGCCCAAACGGCCCTCTGACCTGGAGACGCAGAAAGGTCATCTCGTCTAATGGGAACTAGCCCACTCACACTGAAGCAGCTATTTCCCATTAGAGAAACGGCCCTCTGACCTGCAGAGGCAGAAAGGTCCTCTCGTCTAATGGAAACTAGCCCACTCACATTGAAGCAGCTATTTCCCATAGAGAAACGGCCCTCTGACCGGGAGAGGCAGAAAGGTCATCTCGTCTAATGGGAACTAGCCCAAACGACCCTCTGACCTGGAGAGGCAGAAAGGTCATCTCGTCTAATGGAAACTAGCCCACTCACACTTAAACAGCCATTTCCCATTAGAGAAACGGCCCTCTGACCTGCAGAGGCAGTAAGGTCCTCTCGTCTAATGGGAACTAGCCCACTCACACTGAAGCAGCTATTTCCCATTAGAGAAATGGCCCTCTGACCGGCAGAGGCAGAAAGGTCCTCTTGTCTAATGGGAACTAGCCCATTCACACTGAAGCAGCTATTTCCCATTAGAGAAACGGCCCTCCGACCTGGAGAGGCAGAAAGAGAAACGGCCCTCCAACCTGGAGAGGCAGAAAGGTCCTCTCGTCTAATGGGAACTAGCCCATTCACACTGAAGCAGTTATTTCCCATTATAGAAATGGCCCTCTGACCTGGAGAGGCAGAAAGGTCTTCTCGTCTAATGGGAACTAGGCCATTCACACTGAAGCAGCTATTTCCCTTTAGAGAAACGGCCCTCCGACCTGGAGAGGCAGAAAGGTCCTCTTGTCTAATCGGAACTAGCCCAAACAGCCCTCTGACCTGGAGAGGCAGAAAGGTCATCTCGTCTAATGGGAACTAGCCCATTCACACTGAAGTAGCTATTTCCCATTAGAGAGCCGGCCCTCTGACCCGCAGAGGAAGAAAGGTCCTCTCGTCTAATGGGAACTAGCCCACTCACATTGAAGGAGCTATTTCCCATTAGAGAAACGGTCCTCCGACCTGCAAAGGCAGAAAGTTCCTCTCGTCTAATGGGAACTAGCCCAATCACATTGAAGCAGCTATTTCCCATAAGAGAAACGGCCCTCTGACCTGCAGGCAGAAAGGTCCTCTTGTCTAATGAGAACTAGCCCACTCACACTGAAGCAGCGTTTCCCATTAGAGAAACGGCCCTCTGACCTGCAGAGGCAGAAAGGTCCTGTCGTCTAATGGGAACTAGCTCACTCACACCGAAGCAGCTATTTCCCATTAGAGAAACGGCCCTCTGACAGCGAGAGGCAGAAAGGTCATCTTGTCTAATGGGAACTAGCCCAAACGGCCCTCTGACCTGGAGAGGCAGAAAGGTCATCTCGTCTAATGGGAACTAGCCCACTCACACTGAAGCAGCTATTTCCCATTAGAGAAACGGCCCTCTGACCTGCAGAGGCAGAAAGGTCCTCTCGTCTAATGGGAACTAGCCCACTCACATTGAAGCAGCTATTTCCCATTAGAGAAACGGCCCTCTGACCGGGAGAGGCAGAAAGGTCATCTCGTCTAATGGGAACTAGCCCAAACGGCCCTCTTCCTGGAGAGGCAGAAAGGTCATCTCGTCTAATGGGAAGTAGCCCACTCACACTGAAGCAGCTATTTCCCATTAGAGAAATGGCCCTCTGACCGGCAGAGGCAGAAAGGTCCTCTCATCTAATGGGAACTAGCCCAATCACATTGAAGCAGCTTTTCCCATTGGAGAAACGGCCCTCTCACCTGCAGAGGCAGTAAGGTCCTCTCGTATAATGGGGACTAGCCCACTCACACTGAAGCAGCTATTTTCCATTAGAGAAATGGCCCTCTGACCGGCAGAGGCAGAAAGGTCCTCTTGTCTAATAGGAACTAGCACATTCACACTGAAGCAGCTATTTCCCATTAGAGAAACGGCCCTCCGACCTGGAGAGGCAGAAAGAGAAACGGCCCTCCAACCAGAAGAGGCAGAAAGGTCCTCTCGTCTAATGGGAACTAGCCCATTCATACTGAAGCAGTTATTTCCCATTATCGAAACGGCCCTCTGACCTGGAGAGGCAGAAAGGTCCTCTCGTCTAATGGGAACTAGGCCATTCACACTGAAGCAGCTATTTCCCATTAGAGAAACGGCCCTCCTACCTGGAGAGGCAGAAAGGTCCTCTTGTCTAATGGGAACTAGCCCAAACAGCCCTCTGACCTGGAGAGGCAGAAAGGTCATCTCGTCTAATGGGAACTAGCCCATTCACACTGAAGCAGCTATTTCCCATTAGAGAGCCGGCCCTCTGACCCGCAGAGGAAGAAAGGTCCTCTTGTCTAATGGGAACTAGCACACTCACATTGAAGCAGCTATTTCCCATTAGAGAAACGGCCCTCTCACCTGCAGGCAGAAACGTCCTCTTGTCTAATGAGAACTAGCCCACTCACACTGAAGCAGCGTTTCCCATTAGAGAAACGGCCCTCTGACCTGCAGAGGCAGAAAGGTCCTCTCGTCTAATGGGAACTAGCCCATTCACATTGAAGCAGCTATTTCCCATTAGAGAAACGGCCCTCTGACCTGGAGAGGCAGAAAGGTCCTCTTGTCTAATTGGAACTACCCCAAACGACCCTCTGACCTGGAGAGGCAGAAAGGTCATCTCGTCTAATGGAAACTAGCCCATTCACACTGAAGCAGCTATTTCCCATTAGAGAAACGGCCCTTCGGCCTGCAGAGGCAGAAAGGCCCTCTTGTCTAATGGGAACTAGCCCACTCACACTGAAGCAGCTATTTCCGATTATAGAAAGGGCCCTCTGACCTGGAGAGGCATAAAGGTCTTCTCGTCTAATGGGAACTAGCCCACTCACACTGAAGCAGCTATTTCCCATTAGAGAAACGTCCCTCCGGCCTGGAAAGACAGAAAGGTCCTCTCGTCTAATGAGAACTAGCCCACTTGCACTGAAGCAGCTATTTCCCATTAGAGAAACGGCTTTCCAACCTGGTGAGGCAGAAAGGTCCTCTCGTCTAACGGGAAATAGCCCATTCGCACTGAAGCAGCTATTACCCATTAGAGAAACGGCCCTTTGACCTGGAGAGGCAGAAAAGTCATCTTGTCTAATGGGAACTAGCCCATTCACACTGAAGCAGCTATTTCTCATTAGAGAAACAGCCCTCAGACCTGCAGAGGCAGAAAGTTCCTCTCGTCTAATGGGAAATAGCCCACTCACACTGAAGCAGCTATTTCCCATTAGAGAAACGGCCGTACGACCTGAAGAGGCAGAAAGGTAATCTCGTCTAATGGGAACTAGCCCACTCACACTGAAGCCGATATTTCCCATTAGAGAAACGGCCCTCTGACCTGCAGAGGCAGAAAGGTCCTCTCGTCTAATGGGAACTAGCCCACTCACACTGAAGCAGCTATTTCCCATTAGAGAAACGGCCCTCTGACCTGCAGAGGCAGAAAGGTCCTCTAGTTTAATGGGAACTAGCCCATTCACACTGAAGCAGCTATTTCCATTAGAGAAACGGCCCTCCTACCTGCAGAGGCAGAAAGGTCCTCTCGTCTAATGGGAACTAGCTCACTCACACCGAAGCAGCTATTTCCCATTAGAGAAACGGCCCTCTGACCGGGAGAGGCAGAAAGGTCATCTTGTCTAATGGGAACTAGCCCAAACGGCCCTCTGACCTGGAGACGCAGAAAGGTCATCTCGTCTAATGGGAACTAGCCCACTCACACTGAAGCAGCTATTTCCCATTAGAGAAACGGCCCTCTGACCTGCAGAGGCAGAAAGGTCCTCTCGTCTAATGGGAACTAGCCCACTCACATTGAAGCAGCTATTTCCCATAGAGAAACGGCCCTCTGACCGGGAGAGGCAGAAAGGTCATCTCGTCTAATGGGAACTAGCCCAAACGACCCTCTGACCTGGAGAGGCAGAAAGGTCATCTCGTCTAATGGAAACTAGCCCACTCACACTTAAACAGCCATTTCCCATTAGAGAAACGGCCCTCTGACCTGCAGAGGCAGTAAGGTCCTCTCGTCTAATGGGAACTAGCCCACTCACACTGAAGCAGCTATTTCCCATTAGAGAAATGGCCCTCTGACCGGCAGAGGCAGAAAGGTCCTCTTGTCTAATGGGAACTAGCCCATTCACACTGAAGCAGCTATTTCCCATTAGAGAAACGGCCCTCCGACCTGGAGAGGCAGAAAGAGAAACGGCCCTCCAACCTGGAGAGGCAGAAAGGTCCTCTCGTCTAATGGGAACTAGCCCATTCACACTGAAGCAGTTATTTCCCATTATAGAAATGGCCCTCTGACCTGGAGAGGCAGAAAGGTCTTCTCGTCTAATGGGAACTAGGCCATTCACACTGAAGCAGCTATTTCCCTTTAGAGAAACGGCCCTCCGACCTGGAGAGGCAGAAAGGTCCTCTTGTCTAATCGGAACTAGCCCAAACAGCCCTCTGACCTGGAGAGGCAGAAAGGTCATCTCGTCTAATGGGAACTAGCCCATTCACACTGAAGTAGCTATTTCCCATTAGAGAGCCGGCCCTCTGACCCGCAGAGGAAGAAAGGTCCTCTCGTCTAATGGGAACTAGCCCACTCACATTGAAGGAGCTATTTCCCATTAGAGAAACGGTCCTCCGACCTGCAAAGGCAGAAAGTTCCTCTCGTCTAATGGGAACTAGCCCAATCACATTGAAGCAGCTATTTCCCATAAGAGAAACGGCCCTCTGACCTGCAGGCAGAAAGGTCCTCTTGTCTAATGAGAACTAGCCCACTCACACTGAAGCAGCGTTTCCCATTAGAGAAACGGCCCTCTGACCTGCAGAGGCAGAAAGGTCCTGTCGTCTAATGGGAACTAGCTCACTCACACCGAAGCAGCTATTTCCCATTAGAGAAACGGCCCTCTGACAGCGAGAGGCAGAAAGGTCATCTTGTCTAATGGGAACTAGCCCAAACGGCCCTCTGACCTGGAGAGGCAGAAAGGTCATCTCGTCTAATGGGAACTAGCCCACTCACACTGAAGCAGCTATTTCCCATTAGAGAAACGGCCCTCTGACCTGCAGAGGCAGAAAGGTCCTCTCGTCTAATGGGAACTAGCCCACTCACATTGAAGCAGCTATTTCCCATTAGAGAAACGGCCCTCTGACCGGGAGAGGCAGAAAGGTCATCTCGTCTAATGGGAACTAGCCCAAACGGCCCTCTTCCTGGAGAGGCAGAAAGGTCATCTCGTCTAATGGGAAGTAGCCCACTCACACTGAAGCAGCTATTTCCCATTAGAGAAATGGCCCTCTGACCGGCAGAGGCAGAAAGGTCCTCTCATCTAATGGGAACTAGCCCAATCACATTGAAGCAGCTTTTCCCATTGGAGAAACGGCCCTCTCACCTGCAGAGGCAGTAAGGTCCTCTCGTATAATGGGGACTAGCCCACTCACACTGAAGCAGCTATTTTCCATTAGAGAAATGGCCCTCTGACCGGCAGAGGCAGAAAGGTCCTCTTGTCTAATAGGAACTAGCACATTCACACTGAAGCAGCTATTTCCCATTAGAGAAACGGCCCTCCGACCTGGAGAGGCAGAAAGAGAAACGGCCCTCCAACCAGAAGAGGCAGAAAGGTCCTCTCGTCTAATGGGAACTAGCCCATTCATACTGAAGCAGTTATTTCCCATTATCGAAACGGCCCTCTGACCTGGAGAGGCAGAAAGGTCCTCTCGTCTAATGGGAACTAGGCCATTCACACTGAAGCAGCTATTTCCCATTAGAGAAACGGCCCTCCTACCTGGAGAGGCAGAAAGGTCCTCTTGTCTAATGGGAACTAGCCCAAACAGCCCTCTGACCTGGAGAGGCAGAAAGGTCATCTCGTCTAATGGGAACTAGCCCATTCACACTGAAGCAGCTATTTCCCATTAGAGAGCCGGCCCTCTGACCCGCAGAGGAAGAAAGGTCCTCTTGTCTAATGGGAACTAGCACACTCACATTGAAGCAGCTATTTCCCATTAGAGAAACGGCCCTCTCACCTGCAGGCAGAAACGTCCTCTTGTCTAATGAGAACTAGCCCACTCACACTGAAGCAGCGTTTCCCATTAGAGAAACGGCCCTCTGACCTGCAGAGGCAGAAAGGTCCTCTCGTCTAATGGGAACTAGCCCATTCACACTGAAGCAGCTATTTCCCATTAGAGAAACGGCCCTCTGACCTGGAGAGGCAGAAAGGTCCTCTTGTCTAATTGGAACTACCCCAAACGACCCTCTGACCTGGAGAGGCAGAAAGGTCATCTCGTCTAATGGAAACTAGCCCATTCACACTGAAGCAGCTATTTCCCATTAGAGAAACGGCCCTTCGGCCTGCAGAGGCAGAAAGGCCCTCTTGTCTAATGGGAACTAGCCCACTCACACTGAAGCAGCTATTTCCGATTATAGAAAGGGCCCTCTGACCTGGAGAGGCAGAAAGGTCCTCTCGTCTAATGGGAACTAGGCCATTCACACTGAAGCAGCTATTTCCCATTAGAGAAATGGCCCTCCGACCAGGAGAGGCAGAAAGGTCCTCTTGTCTAATGGGAACTAGCCCAAACGGCCCTCTGAGCTGGAGAGGTAGAAAGGTCATCTCTTCTAATGGGAACTAGCCCACTCACACTGAATCAGCTATTTCTGATTAGAGAAACAACCCTCTGACCTGCAGAGGCAGAAAGGTCCTCTTGTCTAATGGGAACTAGCCCACTCACACAGAAGCAGCTGATTCCCATTAGAGAAAAGGCCCTCTGACCTGCAGAGGCAGAAAGGTCCTCTCGTCTAATGGGAACTAGCTCACTCACATCGAAGCAGCTATTTCCCATTAGAGAAACGGCCCTCTGACCTGCAGAGGCAGAAAGGTCCTCTCGTCTAATGGGAACTAGCCCATTCACACTGAAGCAGCTATTTCCCATTAGAGAGCCGTCCCTCTGACCAGCACATGCAGAAAGGTCCTCTCGTCTAATGGGAACTAGCCCACTCACATTGAAGCAGCTATTTCCCATTAGAGAAACGGTCCTCCGACCTGCAAAGGCAGAAAGTTCCTCTCGTCTAATGGGAACTAGCCCACTCACATTGAAGCAGCTATTTCCCATTAGAGAAACGTCCCTCCGGCCTGGAAGGACAGAAAGGTCCTCTCGCTTAATGGGAACTAGCCCACTTGCACTGAAGCAGCTATTTTCCATTAGAGAAACGGCTTTCCAACCTGGAGAGGCAGAAAGGTCCTCTCGTCTAACGGGAAATAGCCCATTCGCACTGAAGAAGCTATTACCCATTAGAGAAACGGCCCTTTGACCTGGAGAGGCAGAAAGGTCATCTCGTCTAATGGGAACTAGCCCATTCACTCTGAAGCAGCTATTTCCCATTAGAGAAACGGCCCTCTGACCTACAGAGGCATAAAGGTCTTCTCGTCTAATGGGAACTAGCCCAGTCACATTGAAGCAGCTTTTCCCATTAGAGAAACGGCCCTCTGACCTGCAGAGGCAGAAAGGTCCTCTCGTCTAATGGGAACTATCCCATTCACACTGAAGCAGCTATTTCACATTAGAGAAACGGCCCTCCTATCTGCAGAGGCAGAAAGGTCCTCTCGTCTAATGGGAACTAGCTCACTCACACCGAAGCAGCTATTTCCCATTAGAGAAACGGCCCTCTGACCGGGAGAGGCAGAAAGGTCATCTCGTCTAATGGGAACTAGCCCAATCACATTGAAGCAGCTTTTCCCATTGGAGAAACGGCCCTCTGACCTGCAGAGGCAGTAAGGTCCTCTCATCTAATGGGAACTAGACCACTCCCACTAAAGCAGCTATTTCCCATTAGAGAAATGGCCCTCTGACCGGCAGAGGCAGAAAGGTCCTCTCGTCTAATGGGAACTAGCCCACTCACACTGAAGCAGCTATTTCCCATTAGAGAAACGGCCCTCTGACCTGCAGAGGCAGAAAGGTCCTCTAGTTTAATGGGAACTAGCCCATTCACACTGAAGCAGCTATTTCCCATTAGAGAAACGGCCCTCCTACCTGCAGAGGCAGAAAGGTCCTCTCGTCTAATGGGAACTAGCTCACTCACACCGAAGCAGCTATTTCCCATTAGAGAAACGGCCCTCTGACCGGGAGAGGCAGAAAGGTCATCTTGTCTAATGGGAACTAGCCCAAACGGCCCTCTGACCTGGAGACGCAGAAAGGTCATCTCGTCTAATGGGAACTAGCCCACTCACACTGAAGCAGCTATTTCCCATTAGAGAAACGGCCCTCTGACCTGCAGAGGCAGAAAGGTCCTCTCGTCTAATGGAAACTAGCCCACTCACATTGAAGCAGCTATTTCCCATAGAGAAACGGCCCTCTGACCGGGAGAGGCAGAAAGGTCATCTCGTCTAATGGGAACTAGCCCAAACGACCCTCTGACCTGGAGAGGCAGAAAGGTCATCTCGTCTAATGGAAACTAGCCCACTCACACTTAAACAGCCATTTCCCATTAGAGAAACGGCCCTCTGACCTGCAGAGGCAGTAAGGTCCTCTCGTCTAATGGGAACTAGCCCACTCACACTGAAGCAGCTATTTCCCATTAGAGAAATGGCCCTCTGACCGGCAGAGGCAGAAAGGTCCTCTTGTCTAATGGGAACTAGCCCATTCACACTGAAGCAGCTATTTCCCATTAGAGAAACGGCCCTCCGACCTGGAGAGGCAGAAAGAGAAACGGCCCTCCAACCTGGAGAGGCAGAAAGGTCCTCTCGTCTAATGGGAACTAGCCCATTCACACTGAAGCAGTTATTTCCCATTATAGAAATGGCCCTCTGACCTGGAGAGGCAGAAAGGTCTTCTCGTCTAATGGGAACTAGGCCATTCACACTGAAGCAGCTATTTCCCTTTAGAGAAACGGCCCTCCGACCTGGAGAGGCAGAAAGGTCCTCTTGTCTAATCGGAACTAGCCCAAACAGCCCTCTGACCTGGAGAGGCAGAAAGGTCATCTCGTCTAATGGGAACTAGCCCATTCACACTGAAGTAGCTATTTCCCATTAGAGAGCCGGCCCTCTGACCCGCAGAGGAAGAAAGGTCCTCTCGTCTAATGGGAACTAGCCCACTCACATTGAAGGAGCTATTTCCCATTAGAGAAACGGTCCTCCGACCTGCAAAGGCAGAAAGTTCCTCTCGTCTAATGGGAACTAGCCCAATCACATTGAAGCAGCTATTTCCCATAAGAGAAACGGCCCTCTGACCTGCAGGCAGAAAGGTCCTCTTGTCTAATGAGAACTAGCCCACTCACACTGAAGCAGCGTTTCCCATTAGAGAAACGGCCCTCTGACCTGCAGAGGCAGAAAGGTCCTGTCGTCTAATGGGAACTAGCTCACTCACACCGAAGCAGCTATTTCCCATTAGAGAAACGGCCCTCTGACAGCGAGAGGCAGAAAGGTCATCTTGTCTAATGGGAACTAGCCCAAACGGCCCTCTGACCTGGAAAGGCAGAAAGGTCATCTCGTCTAATGGGAACTAGCCCACTCACACTGAAGCAGCTATTTCCCATTAGAGAAACGGCCCTCTGACCTGCAGAGGCAGAAAGGTCCTCTCGTCTAATGGGAACTAGCCCACTCACATTGAAGCAGCTATTTCCCATTAGAGAAACGGCCCTCTGACCGGGAGAGGCAGAAAGGTCATCTCGTCTAATGGGAACTAGCCCAAACGGCCCTCTTCCTGGAGAGGCAGAAAGGTCATCTCGTCTAATGGGAAGTAGCCCACTCACACTGAAGCAGCTATTTCCCATTAGAGAAATGGCCCTCTGACCGGCAGAGGCAGAAAGGTCCTCTCATCTAATGGGAACTAGCCCAATCACATTGAAGCAGCTTTTCCCATTGGAGAAACGGCCCTCTCACCTGCAGAGGCAGTAAGGTCCTCTCGTATAATGGGGACTAGCCCACTCACACTGAAGCAGCTATTTTCCATTAGAGAAATGGCCCTCTGACCGGCAGAGGCAGAAAGGTCCTCTTGTCTAATAGGAACTAGCACATTCACACTGAAGCAGCTATTTCCCATTAGAGAAACGGCCCTCCGACCTGGAGAGGCAGAAAGAGAAACGGCCCTCCAACCAGAAGAGGCAGAAAGGTCCTCTCGTCTAATGGGAACTAGCCCATTCATACTGAAGCAGTTATTTCCCATTATCGAAACGGCCCTCTGACCTGGAGAGGCAGAAAGGTCCTCTCGTCTAATGGGAACTAGGCCATTCACACTGAAGCAGCTATTTCCCATTAGAGAAACGGCCCTCCTACCTGGAGAGGCAGAAAGGTCCTCTTGTCTAATGGGAACTAGCCCAAACAGCCCTCTGACCTGGAGAGGCAGAAAGGTCATCTCGTCTAATGGGAACTAGCCCATTCACACTGAAGCAGCTATTTCCCATTAGAGAGCCGGCCCTCTGACCCGCAGAGGAAGAAAGGTCCTCTTGTCTAATGGGAACTAGCACACTCACATTGAAGCAGCTATTTCCCATTAGAGAAACGGCCCTCTCACCTGCAGGCAGAAACGTCCTCTTGTCTAATGAGAACTAGCCCACTCACACTGAAGCAGCGTTTCCCATTAGAGAAACGGCCCTCTGACCTGCAGAGGCAGAAAGGTCCTCTTGTCTAATGGGAACTAGCCCATTCACACTGAAGCAGCTATTTCCCATTAGAGAAACGGCCCTCTGACCTGGAGAGGCAGAAAGGTCCTCTTGTCTAATTGGAACTACCCCAAACGACCCTCTGACCTGGAGAGGCAGAAAGGTCATCTCGTCTAATGGAAACTAGCCCATTCACACTGAAGCAGCTATTTCCCATTAGAGAAACGGCCCTTCGGCCTGCAGAGGCAGAAAGGCCCTCTTGTCTAATGGGAACTAGCCCACTCACACTGAAGCAGCTATTTCCGATTATAGAAAGGGCCCTCTGACCTGGAGAGGCAGAAAGGTCCTCTCGTCTAATGGGAACTAGGCCATTCACACTGAAGCAGCTATTTCCCATTAGAGAAATGGCCCTCCGACCAGGAGAGGCAGAAAGGTCCTCTTGTCTAATGGGAACTAGCCCAAACGGCCCTCTGACCTGGAGAGGTAGAAAGGTCATCTCTTCTAATGGGAGCTAGCCCACTCACACTGAATCAGCTATTTCTGATTAGAGAAACAACCCTCTGACCTGCAGAGGCAGAAAGGTCCTCTTGTCTAATGGGAACTAGCCCACTCACACAGAAGCAGCTGATTCCCATTAGAGAAAAGGCCCTCTGACCTGCAGAGGCAGAAAGGTCCTCTCGTCTAATGGGAACTAGCTCACTCACATCGAAGCAGCTATTTCCCATTAGAGAAACGGCCCTCTGACCTGCAGAGGCAGAAAGGTCCTCTCGTCTAATGGGAACTAGCCAATTCACACTGAAGCAGCATTTCCCATTAGAGAGCCGTCCCTCTGACCAGCACATGCAGAAAGGTCCTCTCGTCTAATGGGAACTAGCCCACTCACATTGAAGCAGCTATTTCCCATTAGAGAAACGGTCCTCCGACCTGCAAAGGCAGAAAGTTCCTCTCGTCTAATGGGAACTAGCCCACTCACATTGAAGCAGCTATTTCCCATTAGAGAAACGTCCCTCCGGCCTGGAAGGACAGAAAGGTCCTCTCGCATAATGGGAACTAGCCCACTTGCACTGAAGCAGCTATTTTCCATTAGAGAAACGGCTTTCCAACCTGGAGAGGCAGAAAGGTCCTCTCGTCTAACGGGAAATAGCCCATTCGCACTGAAGAAGCTATTACCCATTAGAGAAACGGCCCTTTGACCTGGAGAGGCAGAAAGGTCATCTCGTCTAATGGGAACTAGCCCATTCACTCTGAAGCAGCTATTTCCCATTAGAGAAACGGCCCTCTGACCTACAGAGGCATAAAGGTCTTCTCGTCTAATGGGAACTAGCCCAGTCACATTGAAGCAGCTTTTCCCATTAGAGAAACGGCCCTCTGACCTGCAGAGGCAGAAAGGTCCTCTCGTCTAATGGGAACTATCCCATTCACACTGAAGCAGCTATTTCACATTAGAGAAACGGCCCTCCTATCTGCAGAGGCAGAAAGGTCCTCTCGTCTAATGGGAACTAGCTCACTCACACCGAAGCAGCTATTTCCCATTAGAGAAACGGCCCTCTGACCGGGAGAGGCAGAAAGGTCATCTCGTCTAATGGGAACTAGCCCAATCACATTGAAGCAGCTTTTCCCATTGGAGAAACGGCCCTCTGACCTGCAGAGGCAGTAAGGTCCTCTCATCTAATGGGAACTAGACCACTCCCACTAAAGCAGCTATTTCCCATTAGAGAAATGGCCCTCTGACGGGCAGAGGCAGAAAGGTCCTCTTGTCTAATGGGAACTATCCCATTCACACTGAAGCAGCTATTTCCCATTAGAGAAACGGCCCTCCGACCTGGAGAGGCAGAAAGAGAAACGGCCCTCCAACCAGGAGAGGCAGAAAGGTCCTCTCGTCTAATGGGAATTAGCCCACTCACACTGAAGCAGCTATTTCCCATTAGAGAAACAGCCCTCCGACCTGCAGCGGCAGAAAGGCCCTCTCGTCTAATTGAAACTAGCCCACTCACACTGAAGCAGCTATTTCCCATTAGAGAAAAGGCCGTACGACCTGCAGAGGCAGGAAGATCCTCTTGTCTAATGGGAACTAGCCCACTCACATTGAAGCAGCTATTTCCCATTAGAGAAACGACCCTCTGACCTGGAGAGGCAGAAAGGTCCTCTTGTCTACTGGGAACTAGCCCAAACAGCCCTCTGACCTGGAGAGGCAGAAAGGTCATCTCGTCTAATGGGAACTAGCCCATTCACACTGAAGCAGCTATTTCCCATTAGAGAGCCGTCCCTCTGACCAGCACATGCAGAAAGGGCCTCTCGTCTAATGGGAACTAGCCCACTCACATTGAAGCAGCTATTTCCCATTAGAGAAACGGTCCTCCGACCTGCAAAGGCAGAAAGTTCCTCTCGTCTAATGGGAACTAGCCCACTCACATTGAAGCAGCTATTTCCCATTAGAGAAACGTCCCTCCGGCCTGGAAGGACAGAAAGGTCCTCTCGTCTAATGGGAACTAGCCCACTTGCACTGAAGCAGCTATTTTCCATTAGAGAAACGGCTTTCCAACCTGGAGAGGCAGAAAGGTCCTCTCGTCTAACGGGAAATAGCCCATTCGCACTGAAGCAGCTATTACCCATTAGAGAAACGGCCCTTTGACCTGGAGAGGCAGAAAGGTCATCTCGTCTAATGGGAACTAGCCCATTCACTCTGAAGCAGCTATTTACCATTAGAGAACCGGCCCTCTGACCCGCAGAGGCAGAAAGTTCCTCTCGTCTAATGGGAAATAGCCCACTCACACTGAAGAAGCTATTTCCCATTAGAGAAACGTCCCTCCGACCTGGAAAGACAGAAAGGTCCTCTCGTCTAATGGGAACTAGCCCACTTGCACTGAAGCAGCTATTTCCCATTAGAGAAACGGCCCTCCGACCTGCAGAGGCAGAAAGGTCCTCTCGTCTAATGGGAACTAGCCCATTCACACTGAAGCAGCTATTTACCATTAGAGAACTGGCCCTCTGACCTGCAGAAGCAGAAAGGTCCTCTCGTCTAATTGAAACTAGCCCACTCACACTGAAGCAGCTATTTCCCATTAGAGAAATGGCCGTACGACCTGCAGAGGCAGGAAGGTAATCTTGTCTACTGGGAACTAGCCCACTCACACTGAAGCCGATATTTCCCATTAGAGAAACGGCCCTCTGACCTGCAGAGGCAGAAAGGTCCTCTCGTCTAATGGGAACTAGCCCGCTCACACTGAAGCAGCTATTTCCCATTAGAGAAACGGCCCTCTGACCTGCAGTGGCAGAAAGGTCCTCTTGTCTAATGGGAATTAGCCCACTCACACTGAAGCAGCTATTTCCCATTAGAGAAACAGCCCTCCGACCTGCAGCGGCAGAAAGGTCCTCTTGTCTAATTGAAACTAGCCCACTCACACTGAAGCAGCTATTTCCCATTAGAGGAATGGCCGTACGACCTGCAGAGGCAGGAAGATCCTCTTGTCTAATGGGAACGAGCCCCCTCACATTGAAGCAGCTATTTCCCATTAGAGAAACGGCCCTCTGACCAGCAGAGGCAGAAATGTCCTCTCATCTAATGGGAACTAGCCCAATCACATTGAAGCAGCTTTTCCCATTAGAGAAACGGCCCTCTGACCTGTAGAGGCAGAAATGTCCTCTTGTCTAATGGAAACTAGCCCATTCACACTGAAGCAGCTATTTCCCATTAGAGAAACGGCCCTCCTACCTGCAGAGGCAGAAGGGTCCTCTCGTCTAATGGGAACTAGCTCACTCACACCGAAGCAGCTAATTCCCATTAGAGAAACGGCCCTCTGACCGGGAGAGGCAGAAAGGTCATCTTGTCTAATGGGAACTAGCCCAAACGGCCCTCTGACCTGGAGAGGCAGAAAGGTCATCTCGTCTAATGGGAACTAGCCCACTCACACTGAAGCAGCTATTTCCCATTAGAGAAACGGCCCTCTGACCTGCAGAGGCAGAAAGGTCCTCTCGTCTAATGGGAACTAGCCCACTCACATTGAAGCAGCTATTTCCCATTAGAGAAACGGCCCTCTGACCGGGAGAGGCAGAAAGGTCATCAAGTCTAATGGGAGCTAGCCCAAATGGCCCTCTGACCTGGAGAGGCAGAAAGGTCATCTCGTCTAATGGGAAGTAGCCCACTCACACTGAAGCAGCTATTTCCCATTAGAGAAATGGCCCTCTGACCGGCAGAGGCAGAAAGGTCCTCTCATCTAATGGGGACTAGCCCAATCACATTGAAGCAGCTTTTCCCATTGGAGAAACGGCCCTCTGACCTGCAGAGGCAGAAAGTTCCTCTCGTCTAATGGGAACTAGCCCACTCACATTGAAGCAGCTATTTCCCATTAGAGAAACGTCCCTCCGGCCTGGAAGGACAGAAAGGTCCTCTCGTCTAATGGGAACTAGCCCACTTGCACTGAAGCAGCTATTTTCCATTAGAGAAACGGCTTTCCAACCTGGAGAGGCAGAAAGGTCCTCTCGTCTAACGGGAAATAGCCCATTCGCACTGAAGCAGCTATTACCCATTAGAGAAACGGCCCTCTGACCTGCAGAGGCAGAAAGGTCCTCTCGTCTAATGGGAACTAGCCCACTCACATTGAAGCAGCTATTTCCCATTAGAGAAACGGCCCTCTGACCGGGAGAGGCAGAAAGGTCATCTCGTCTAATGGGAGCTAGCCCAAATGGCCCTCTGACCTGGAGAGGCAGAAAGGTCATCTCGTCTAATGGGAAGTAGCCCACTCACACTGAAGCAGCTTTTTCCCATTAGAGAAATGGCCCTCTGACGGGCAGAGGCAGAAAGGTCCTCTCATCTAATGGGGACTAGCCCAATCACATTGAAGCAGCTTTTCCCATTGGAGAAACGGCCCTCTGACCTGCAGAGGCTTAAAGGTCATCTCATCTAATGGGAACTAGCCCACTCACACTGAAGCAGCTATTTCCCATTAGAGAAACGGCCCTCTGACCTGCAGAGGCAGAAAGGTCATCTCGTCTAATGGGAAGTAGCCCACTCACACTGAAGCAGCTATTTCCCATTAGAGAAATGGCCCTCTGACCGGCAGAGGCAGAAAGGTCCTCTCATCTAATGGGGACTAGCCCAATCACATTGAAGCAGCTTTTCCCATTGGAGAAACGGCCCTCTGACCTGCAGAGGCAGTAAGGTCCTCTCGTCTAATGGGGACTAGCCCACTCACACTGAAGCAGCTATTTCCCATTAGAGAAATGGCCCTCTGACCGGCAGAGGCAGAAAGGTCCTCTTGTCTAATGGGAACTAGCCCATTCACACTGAAGCAGCTATTTCCCATTAGAGAAACGGCCCTCTGACCTGGAGAGGCAGAAAGAGAAACGGCCCTCCAACCAGGAGAGGCAGAAAGGTCCTCTCGTCTAATGGGAACTAGCCCATTCACACTGAAACAGTTATTTCCCATTATAGAAACGGCCCTCTGACCTGGAGAGGCAGAAAGGTCCCCTCGTCTAATGGGAACTAGGCCATTCACACTGAAGCAGCTATTTCCCATTAGAGAAATGGCCCTCTGACCGGCAGAGGCAGAAAGGTCCTCTTGTCTAATGGGAACTAGCCCATTCACACTGAAGCAGCTATTTCCCATTAGAGAAACGGCCCTCTGACCTGGAGAGGCAGAAAGAGAAACGGCCCTCCAACCAGGAGAGGCAGAAAGGTCCTCTCGTCTAATGGGAACTAGCCCATTCACACTGAAACAGTTATTTCCCATTATAGAAACGGCCCTCTGACCTGGAGAGGCAGAAAGGTCCCCTCGTCTAATGGGAACTAGGCCATTCACACTGAAGCAGCTATTTCCCATTTGAGAAACGGCCCTCCGACCTGGAGAGGCAGAAAGGTCCTCTTGTCTAATGGGAACTAGCCCAAACAGCCCTGTGACCTGGAGAGGCAGAAAGGTCATCTCGTCTAATGGGAACTAGCCCAATCACACTGAAGCAGCTATTTCCCATTAGAGAGCCGGCCCTCTGACCCGCAGAGGCAGAAAGGTCCTCTCGTCTAATGGGAACTAGCCCACTCACATTGAAGCAGCTATTTCCCATTAGAGAAACGGCCCTCTCACCAGCAGGCAGAAAGGTCCTCTTGTCTAATGAGAACTAGCCCACTCACAGTGAAGCAGCGTTTCCCATTAGAGAAATGGCCCTCTGACCTGCAGAGGCAGAAAGGTCCTCTCGTCTAATGGGAACTAGCCCATTCACACTGAAGCAGCTATTTCCCATTAGAGAAACGGCCCTCTGACCTGGAGAGGCGGAAAGGTCCTCTTGTCTACTTGGAACTACCCCAAACGACCCTCTGACCTGGAGAGGCAGAAAGGTCATCTCGTCTAATAGAAACTAGCCCATTCACACTGAAGCAGCCATTTCACCTTAGAGAAACGGCCCTTCGGCCTGCAGAGGCAGAAAGGCCCTCTTGTCTAATGGGAACTAGCCCACTCACACTGAAGCAGCTATTTCCGATTATAGAAACGGCCCTCTGACCTGGAGAGGCAGAAAGGTCCTCTCGTCTAATGGGAACTAGGCCATTCACACTGAAGCAGCTATTTCCCATTAGAGAAATGGGCCTCCGACCAGGAGAGGCAGAAAGGTCCTCTTGTCTAATGGGAGCTAGCCCAAACGGCCCTCTGACCTAGAGAGGTAGAAAGGTCATCTCTTCTAATGGGAACTAGCCCACTCACACTGAAGCAGCTATTTCCGATTAGAGAAACAACCCTCTGACCTGCAGAGGCAGAAAGGTCCTCTTGTCTAATGGGAACTAGCCCACTCACACAGAAGCAACTATTTCCCATTAGAGAAAAGGCCCTCTGACCTGCAGAGGCAGAAAGGTCCTCTCGTCTAATGGGAACTAGCTCACTCACACCGAAGCAGCTATTTCCCATTAGAGAAACAGCCCTCTGACTGGGAGAGGCAGAAAGGTCATCTTGTCTAATGGGAACTAGCCCAAACGGCCCTCTGACCTGGAGAGGCAGAAAGGTCATCTCATCTAATGGGAACTAGCCCACTCACACTGAAGCAGCCATTTGCCATTAGAGAAACGGCCCTCTGACCTGCAGAGGCATAAAGGTCTTCTCGTCTAATGGGAACTAGCCCACTCACACTGAAGCAGCTATTTCCCATTAAAGAAACGACCCTCCGGCCTGGAAAGACAGAAAGGTCCTCTCGTCTAATGAGAACTAGCCCACTTGCACTGAAGCAGCTATTTCCCATTAGAGAAACGGCCCTCTGACTGGGAGAGGCAGAAAGGTCATCTTGTCTAATGGGAACTAGCCCAAACGGTCCTCTGACCTGGAGAGGCAGAAAGGTCATCTCATCTAATGGGAACTAGCCCACTCACACTGAAGCAGCCATTTCCCATTAGAGAAACGGCCCTCTGACCTGCAGAGGCATAAAGGTCTTCTCGTCTAATGGGAACTAGCCCACTCACACTGAAGCAGCTATTTCCCATTAAATAAACGTCCCTCCGGCCTGGAAAGACAGAAAGGTCCTCTTGTCTAATGAGAACTAGCCCACTTGCACTGAAGCAGCTATTTCCCATTAGAGAAACGGCCCTCTGACTGGGAGAGGCAGAAAGGTCATCTTGTCTAATGGGAACTAGCCCAAACGGCCCTCTGACATGGAGAGGCAGAAAGGTCATCTCATCTAATGGGAACTAGCCCACTCACACTGAAGCAGCTATTTCCGATTAGAGAAACGGCCCTTCGGCCTGCAGGGGCAGAAAGGCCCTCTTGTCCAATGGGAACTAGCCCACTCACACTGAAGCAGCTATATCCGATTATAGAAACGGCCCTCTGACCTGGAGAGCCAGAAAGGTCCTCTCGTCTAATGGGAACTAGGCCATTCACACTGAAGCAGCTATTTCCCATTAGAGAAATGGCCCTCCGACCAGGAGAGGCAGAAAGGTCCTCTTGTCTAATGGGAACTAGCCCAAACGACCCTCTGACCTGGAGAGGCAGAAAGGTCATCTCGTCTAATGGAAACTAGCCCACTCACACTTAAACAGCCATTTCCCATTAGAGAAACGGCCCTCTGACCTGCAGAGGCAGAAAGGTCCTCTCGTCTAATGGGAACTAGCCCAATCACATTGAAGCAGCTTTTCCTATTGGAGAAACGGCCCTCTGACCTGCAGAGGCAGTAAGGTCCTCTCGTCTAATGGGAACTCGCCCACTCACACTGAAGCAGCTATTTCCCATTAGAGAAATGGCCCTCTGACCGGCAGAGGCAGAAAGGTCCTCTTGTCTAATGGGAACTAGCCCATTCACACTGAAGCAGCTATTTCCCATTAGAGAAACGGCCCTCCGACCTGGAGAGGCAGAAAGAGAAACGGCCCTCCAACCTGGAGAGGCAGAAAGGTCCTCTTGTCTAATGGGAACTAGCCCATTCACACTGAAGCAGCTATTTCCCTTTAGAGAAACGGCCCTCCGACCTGGAGAGGCAGAAAGGTCCTCTTGTCTAATCGGAACTAGCCCAAACAGCCCTCTGACCTGGAGAGGCAGAAAGGTCATCTCGTCTAATGGGAACTAGCCCATTCACACTGAAGCAGCTATTTCCCTTTAGAGAAACGGCCCTCCGACCTGGAGAGGCAGAAAGGTCCTCTTGTCTAATCGGAACTAGCCCAAACAGCCCTCTGACCTGGAGAGGCAGAAAGGTCATCTCGTCTAATGGGAACTAGCCCATTCACACTGAAGCAGCTATTTCCCATTAGAGAGCCGGCCCTCTGACCCGCAGAGGAAGAAAGGTCCTCTCGTCTAATGGGAAATAGCCCACTCACATTGAAGAAGCTATTTCCCATTAGAGAAACGGTCCTCCGACCTGCAAAGGCAGAAAGTTCCTCTCGTCTAATGGGAACTAGCCCAATCACATTGAAGCAGCTATTTCCCATAAGAGAAACGGCCCTCTGACCTGCAGGCAGAAAGGTCCTCTTGTCTAATGAGAACTAGACCACTCACACTGAAGCAGCGTTTCCCATTAGAGAAACGGCCCTCTGACCTGCAGAGGCAGAAAGGTCCTCTCGTCTAATGGGAACTAGCTCACTCACACCGAAGCAGCTATTTCCCATTAGAGAAACGGCCCTCTGACAGCGAGAGGCAGAAAGGTCATCTTGTCTAATGGGAACTAGCCCAAACGGCCCTCTGACCTGGAGAGGCAGAAAGGTCATCTCGTCTAATGGGAACTAGCCCACTCACACTGAAGCAGCTATTTCCCATTAGAGAAACGGCCCTCTGACCTGCAGAGGCAGAAAGGTCCTCTCGTCTAATGGGGACTAGCCCACTCACATTGAAGCAGCTATTTCCCATTAGAGAAACGGCCCTCTGACCGGGAGAGGCAGAAAGGTCATCTCGTCTAATGGGAACTAGCCCAAACGGCCCTCTTCCTGGAGAGGCAGAAAGGTCATCTCGTCTAATGGGAAGTAGCCCACTCACACTGAAGCAGCTATTTCCCATTAGACAAATGGCCCTCTGACCCGCAGAGGCAGAAAGGTCCTCTCATCTAATGGGAACTAGCCCAATCACATTGAAGCAGCTTTTCCCATTGGAGAAACGGCCCTCTCACCTACAGAGGCAGTAAGGTCCTCTCGTATAATGGGGACTAGCCCACTCACACTGAAGCAGCTATTTTCCATTAGAGAAATGGCCCTCTGACCGGCAGAGGCAGAAAGGTCCTCTTGTCTAATAGGAACTATCACATTCACACTGAAGCAGCTATTTCCCATTAGAGAAACGGCCCTCCGACCTGGAGAGGCAGAAAGAGAAACGGCCCTCCAACCAGGAGAGGCAGAAAGGTCCTCTCGTCTAATGGGAACTAGCCCATTCATACTGAAGCAGTTATTTCCCATTATAGAAACGGCCCTCTGACCTGGAGAGGCAGAAAGGTCCTCTCGTCTAATGGGAACTAGGCCATTCACACTGAAGCAGCTATTTCCCATTAGAGAAACGGCCCTCTGACCCGCAGAGGAAGAAAGGTCCTCTCGTCTAATGGGAACTAGCACACTCACATTGAAGCAGCTATTTCCCATTAGAGAAACGGCCCTCTCACCTGCAGGCAGAAACGTCCTCTTGTCTAATGAGAACTAGCCCACTCACACTGAAGCAGCGTTTCCCATTAAAGAAACGGCCCTCTGACCTGCAGAGGCAGAAAGGTCCTCTCGTCTAATGGGAACTAGCCCATTCACACTGAAGCAGCTATTTCCCATTAGAGAAACGGCCCTCTGACCTGGAGAGGCAGAAAGGTCCTCTTGTCTAATTGGAACTACCCCAAACGACCCTCTGACCTGGAGAGGCAGAAAGGTCATCTCGTCTAATGGAAACTAGCCCATTCACACTGAAGCAGCTATTTCCCATTAGAGAAACGGCCCTTCGGCCTGCAGAGGCAGAAAGGCCCTCTTGTCTAATGGGAACTAGGCCATTCACACTGAAGCAGCTATTTCCCATTAGAGAAATGGCCCTCCGACCAGGAGAGGCAGAAAGGTCCTCTTGTCTAATGGGAACTAGCCCAAACGGCCCTCTGACCTGGAGAGGTAGAAAGGTCATCTCTTCTAATGGGAACTAGCCCACTCACACTGAATCAGCTATTTCTGATTAGAGAAACAACCCTCTGACCTGCAGAGGCAGAAAGGTCCTCTTGTCTAATGGGAACTAGCCCACTCACACAGAAGCAGCTATTTCCCATTAGAGAAAAGGCCCTCTGACCTGCAGAGGCAGAAAGGTCCTCTCGTCTAATGGGAACTAGCTCACTCACATCGAAGCAGCTATTTCCCATTAGAGAAACGGCCCTCTGACTGGGAGAGGCAGAAAGGTCATCTTGTCTAATGGGAACTATCCCAAACGGCCCTCTGACCTGGAGAGGCAGAAAGGTCATCTCATCTAATGGGAATTAGCCCACTCACACTGAAGCAGCCATTTCCCATTAGAGAAACGGCCCTCTGACCTGCAGAGGCAGAAAGGTCCTATCGTCTAATGGGAACTAGCCCACTCACATTGAAGCAGCTATTTCCCATTAGAGAAACGGCCCTCTGACCTACAGAGGCATAAAGGTCTTCTCGTCTAATGGGAACTAGCCCAATCACATTGAAGCAGCTTTCCCATTTGAGAAACGGCCCTCTGACCTGCAGAGGCAGAAAGGTCCTCTCGTCTAATGGGAACTATCCCATTCACACTGAAGCAGCTATTTCACATTAGAGAAATGGCCCTCTGACCGGCAGAGGCAGAAAGGTCCTCTCATCTAATGGGAACTAGCCCAATCACATTGAAGCAGCTTTTCCCATTGGAGAAACGGCCCTCTGACCTGCAGAGGCAGTAAGGTCCTCTCATCTAATGGGAACTAGCTCACTCACACCGAAGCAGCTATTTCCCATTAGAGAAACGGCCCTCTGACCGGGAGAGGCAGAAAGGTCATCTCGTCTAATGGAAACTAGCCCAAACGGCCCTCTGACCTGGAGAGGCAGAAAGGTCATCTCGTCTAATGGGAAGTAGCCCACTCACACTGAAGCAGCTATTTCCCATTAGAGAAATGGCCCTCTGACCGGCAGAGGCAGAAAGGTCCTCTTGTCTAATGGGAACTAGCCCATTCACACTGAAGCAGCTATTTCCCATTAGAGAGCCGTCCCTCTGACCAGCAGATGCAGAAAGGTCCTCTCGTCTAATGGGAACTAGCCCACTCACATTGAAGCAGCTATTTCCCATTAGAGAAACGGTCCTCCGACCTGCAAAGGCAGAAAGTTCCTCTCGTCTAATGGGAACTAACCCACTCACATTGAAGCAGCTATTTCCCATTAGAGAAACGTCCCTCCGGCCTGGAAGGACAGAAAGGTCCTCTCGTCTAATGGGAACTAGCCCACTTGCACTGAAGCAGCTATTTTCCATTAGAGAAACGGCTTTCCAACCTGGAGAGGCAGAAAGGTCCTCTCGTCTAACGGGAAATAGCCCATTCGCACTGAAGCAGCTATTACCCATTAGAGAAACGGCCCTTTGACCTGGAGAGGCAGAAAGGTCATCTCGTCTAATGGGAACTAGCCCATTCACTCTGAAGCAGCTATTTACCATTAGAGAACCGGCCCTCTGACCCGCAGAGGCAGAAAGTTCCTCTCGTCTATTGGGAAATAGCCCACTCACATTGAAGAAGCTATTTCCCATTAGAGAAACGTCCCTCCGACCTGGAAGGACAGAAAGGTCCTCTCGTCTAATGGGAACTAGCCCACTTGCACTGAAGCAGCTATTTCCCATTAGAGAAACGGCCCTCCGACCTGCAGAGGCAGAAAGGTCCTCTCGTCTAATGGGAACTAGCCCATTCACACTGAAGCAGCTATTTGCCATTAGAGAACTGGCCCTCTGACCTGCAGAGGCAGAAAGGTCCTCTCATCTAATTGAAACTAGCCCACTCACACTGAAGCAGCTATTTCCCATTAGAGAAATGGCCGTACGACCTGCAGAGGCAGGAAGATCCTCTTGTCTAATGGGAACGAGCCCCCTCACAGTGAAGCAGCTATTTCCCATTAGAGAAACGGCCCTCTGACCAGCAGAGGCAGAAATGTCCTCTCATCTAATGGGAACTAGCCCAATCACATTGAAGCAGCTTTTCCCATTAGAGAAACGGCCCTCTGACCTGTAGAGGCAGAAATGTCCTCTCGTCTAATGGAAACTAGCCCATTCACACTGAAGCAGCTATTTCCCATTAGAGAAACGGCCCTCCTACCTGCAGAGGCAGAAAGGTCCTCTCGTCTAATGGGAACTAGCTCACTCACACCGAAGCAGCTATTTCCCATTAGAGAAACGGCCCTCTGACCGGGAGAGGCAGAAAGGTCATCTTGTCTAATGGGAACTAGCCCAAACGGCCCTCTGACCTGGAGAGGCAGAAAGGTCATCTCGTCTAATGGGAACTAGCCCACTCACACTGAAGCAGCTATTTCCCATTAGAGAAACGGCCCTCTGACCTGCAGAGGCAGAAAGGTCCTCTCGTCTAATGGGAACTAGCCCACTCACATTGAAGCAGCTATTTCCCATTAGAGAAACGGCCCTCTGACCGGGAGAGGCAGAAAGGTCATCTCGTCTAATGGGAGCTAGCCCAAATGGCCCTCTGACCTGGAGAGGCAGAAAGGTCATCTCGTCTAATGGGAAGTAGCCCACTCACACTGAAGCAGCTATTTCCCATTAGAGAAATGGCCCTCTGACCGGCAGAGGCAGAAAGGTCCTCTCATCTAATGGGGACTAGCCCAATCACATTGAAGCAGCTTTTCCCATTGGAGAAACGGCCCTCTGACCTGCAGAGGCAGAAAGTTCCTCTCGTCTAATGGGAACTAGCCCACTCACATTGAAGCAGCTATTTCCCATTAGAGAAACGTCCCTCCGGCCTGGAAGGACAGAAAGGTCCTCTCGTCTAATGGGAACTAGCCCACTTGCACTGAAGCAGCTATTTTCCATTAGAGAAACGGCTTTCCAACCTGGAGAGGCAGAAAGGTCCTCTCGTCTAACGGGAAATAGCCCATTCGCACTGAAGCAGCTATTACCCATTAGAGAAACGGCCCTCTGACCTGCAGAGGCAGAAAGGTCCTCTCGTCTAATGGGAACTAGCCCACTCACATTGAAGCAGCTATTTCCCATTAGAGAAACGGCCCTCTGACCGGGAGAGGCAGAAAGGTCATCTCGTCTAATGGGAGCTAGCCCAAATGGCCCTCTGACCTGGAGAGGCAGAAAGGTCATCTCGTCTAATGGGAAGTAGCCCACTCACACTGAAGCAGCTATTTCCCATTAGAGAAATGGCCCTCTGACCGGCAGAGGCAGAAAGGTCCTCTCATCTAATGGGGACTAGCCCAATCACATTGAAGCAGCTTTTCCCATTGGAGAAACGGCCCTCTGACCTGCAGAGGCATAAAGGTCATCTCGTCTAATGGGAACTAGCCCACTCACACTGAAGCAGCTATTTCCCATTAGAGAAACGGCCCTCTGACCTGCAGAGGCAGAAAGGTCATCTCGTCTAATGGGAACTAGCCCACTCACATTGAAGCAGCTATTTCCCATTAGAGAAACGGCCCTCTGACCGGGAGAGGCAGAAAGGTCATCTCGTCTAATGGGAGCTAGCCCAAATGGCCCTCTGACCTGGAGAGGCAGAAAGGTCATCTCGTCTAATGGGAAGTAGCCCACTCACACTGAAGCAGCTATTTCCCATTAGAGAAATGGCCCTCTGACCGGCAGAGGCAGAAAGGTCCTCTCATCTAATGGGGACTAGCCCAATCATATTGAAGCAGCTTTTCCCATTGGAGAAACGGCCCTCTGACCTGCAGAGGCAGTAAGGTCCTCTCGTCTAATGGGGACTAGCCCACTCACACTGAAGCAGCTATTTCCCATTAGAGAAATGGCCCTCTGACCGGCAGAGGCAGAAAGGTCCTCTTGTCTAATGGGAACTAGCCCATTCACACTGAAGCAGCTATTTCCCATTAGAGAAACGGCCCTCTGACCTGGAGAGGCAGAAAGAGAAACGGCCCTCCAACCAGGAGAGGCAGAAAGGTCCTCTCGTCTAATGGGAACTAGCCCATTCACACTGAAACAGTTATTTCCCATTATAGAAACGGCCCTCTGACCTGGAGAGGCAGAAAGGTCCCCTCGTCTAATGGGAACTAGGCCATTCACACTGAAGCAGCTATTTCCCATTTGAGAAACGGCCCTCCGACCTGGAGAGGCAGAAAGGTCCTCTTGTCTAATGGGAACTAGCCCAAACAGCCCTGTGACCTGGAGAGGCAGAAAGGTCATCTCGTCTAATGGGAACTAGCCCATTCACACTGAAGCAGCTATTTCCCATTAGAGAGCCGGCCCTCTGACCCGCAGAGGCAGAAAGGTCCTCTCGTCTAATGGGAACTAGCCCACTCACATTGAAGCAGCTATTTCCCATTAGAGAAACGGCCCTCTCACCAGCAGGCAGAAAGGTCCTCTTGTCTAATGAGAACTAGCCCACTCACAGTGAAGCAGCGTTTCCCATTAGAGAAATGGCCCTCTGACCTGCAGAGGCAGAAAGGTCCTCTCGTCTAATGGGAACTAGCCCATTCACACTGAAGCAGCTATTTCCCATTAGAGAAACGGCCCTCTGACCTGGAGAGGCGGAAAGGTCCTCTTGTCTACTTGGAACTACCCCAAACGACCCTCTGACCTGGAGAGGCAGAAAGGTCATCTCGTCTAATAGAAACTAGCCCATTCACACTGAAGCAGCCATTTCACCTTAGAGAAACGGCCCTTCGGCCTGCAGAGGCAGAAAGGCCCTCTTGTCTAATGGGAACTAGCCCACTCACACTGAAGCAGCTATTTCCAATTATAGAAACGGCCCTCTGACCTGGAGAGGCAGAAAGGTCCTCTCGTCTAATGGGAACTAGGCCATTCACACTGAAGCAGCTATTTCCCATTAGAGAAATGGCCCTCCGACCAGGAGAGGCAGAAAGGTCCTCTTGTCTAATGGGAGCTAGCCCAAACGGCCCTCTGACCTAGAGAGGTAGAAAGGTCATCTCTTCTAATGGGAACTAGCCCACTCACACTGAAGCAGGTATTTCCGATTAGAGAAACAACCCTCTGACCTGCAGAGGCAGAAAGGTCCTCTTGTCTAATGGGAACTAGCCCACTCACACAGAAGCAGCTATTTCCCATTAGAGAAAAGGCCCTCTGACCTGCAGAGGCAGAAAGGTCCTCTCGTCTAATGGGAACTAGCTCACTCACACCGAAGCAGCTATTTCCCATTAGAGAAACAGCCCTCTGACTGGGAGAGGCAGAAAGGTCATCTTGTCTAATGGGAACTAGCCCAAACGGCCCTCTGACCTGGAGAGGCAGAAAGGTCATCTCATCTAATGGGAACTAGCCCACTCACACTGAAGCAGCCATTTGCCATTAGAGAAACGGCCCTCTGACCTGCAGAGGCATAAAGGTCTTCTCGTCTAATGGGAACTAGCCCACTCACACTGAAGCAGCTATTTCCCATTAAAGAAACGACCCTCCGGCCTGGAAAGACAGAAAGGTCCTCTCGTCTAATGAGAACTAGCCCACTTGCACTGAAGCAGCTATTTCCCATTAGAGAAACGGCCCTCTGACTGGGAGAGGCAGAAAGGTCATCTTGTCTAATGGGAACTAGCCCAAACGGTCCTCTGACCTGGAGAGGCAGAAAGGTCATCTCATCTAATGGGAACTAGCCCATTCACTCTGAAGCAGCTATTTACCATTAGAGAACCGGCCCTCTGACCCGCAGAGGCAGAAAGTTCCTCTCGTCTATTGGGAAATAGCCCACTCACACTGAAGAAGCTATTTCCCATTAGAGAAACGTCCCTCCGACCTGGAAGGACAGAAAGGTCCTCTCGTCTAATGGGAACTAGCCCACTTGCACTGAAGCAGATATTTCCCATTAGAGAAACGGCCCTCCGACCTGCAGAGGCAGAAAGGTCCTCTCGTCTAATGGGAACTAGCCCATTCACACTGAAGCAGCTATTTGCCATTAGAGAACTGGCCCTCTGACCTGCAGAGGCAGAAAGGTCCTCTCATCTAATTGAAACTAGCCCACTCACACTGAAGCAGCTATTTCCCATTAGAGAAATGGCCGTACGACCTGCAGAGGCAGGAAGATCCTCTTGTCTAATGGGAACGAGCCCCCTCACAGTGAAGCAGCTATTTCCCATTAGAGAAACGGCCCTCTGACCAGCAGAGGCAGAAATGTCCTCTCATCTAATGGGAACTAGCCCAATCACATTGAAGCAGCTTTTCCCATTAGAGAAACGGCCCTCTGACCTGTAGAGGCAGAAATGTCCTCTCGTCTAATGGAAACTAGCCCATTCACACTGAAGCAGCTATTTCCCATTAGAGAAACGGCCCTCCTACCTGCAGAGGCAGAAAGGTCCTCTCGTCTAATGGGAACTAGCTCACTCACACCGAAGCAGCTATTTCCCATTAGAGAAACGGCCCTCTGACCGGGAGAGGCAGAAAGGTCATCTTGTCTAATGGGAACTAGCCCAAACGGCCCTCTGACCTGGAGAGGCAGAAAGGTCATCTCGTCTAATGGGAACTAGCCCACTCACACTGAAGCAGCTATTTCCCATTAGAGAAACGGCCCTCTGACCTGCAGAGGCAGAAAGGTCCTCTCGTCTAATGGGAACTAGCCCACTCACATTGAAGCAGCTATTTCCCATTAGAGAAACGGCCCTCTGACCGGGAGAGGCAGAAAGGTCATCTCGTCTAATGGGAGCTAGCCCAAATGGCCCTCTGACCTGGAGAGGCAGAAAGGTCATCTCGTCTAATGGGAAGTAGCCCACTCACACTGAAGCAGCTATTTCCCATTAGAGAAATGGCCCTCTGACCGGCAGAGGCAGAAAGGTCCTCTCATCTAATGGGGACTAGCCCAATCACATTGAAGCAGCTTTTCCCATTGGAGAAACGGCCCTCTGACCTGCAGAGGCAGAAAGTTCCTCTCGTCTAATGGGAACTAGCCCACTCACATTGAAGCAGCTATTTCCCATTAGAGAAACGTCCCTCCGGCCTGGAAGGACAGAAAGGTCCTCTCGTCTAATGGGAACTAGCCCACTTGCACTGAAGCAGCTATTTTCCATTAGAGAAACGGCTTTCCAACCTGGAGAGGCAGAAAGGTCCTCTCGTCTAACGGGAAATAGCCCATTCGCACTGAAGCAGCTATTACCCATTAGAGAAATGGCCCTCTGACCTGCAGAGGCAGAAAGGTCCTCTCGTCTAATGGGAACTAGCCCACTCACATTGAAGCAGCTATTTCCCATTAGAGAAACGGCCCTCTGACCGGGAGAGGCAGAAAGGTCATCTCGTCTAATGGGAGCTAGCCCAAATGGCCCTCTGACCTGGAGAGGCAGAAAGGTCATCTCGTCTAATGGGAAGTAGCCCACTCACACTGAAGCAGCTATTTCCCATTAGAGAAATGGCCCTCTGACCGGCAGAGGCAGAAAGGTCCTCTCATCTAATGGGGACTAGCCCAATCACATTGAAGCAGCTTTTCCCATTGGAGAAACGGCCCTCTGACCTGCAGAGGCATAAAGGTCATCTCGTCTAATGGGAACTAGCCCACTCACACTGAAGCAGCTATTTCCCATTAGAGAAACGGCCCTCTGACCTGCAGAGGCAGAAAGGTCATCTCGTCTAATGGGAACTAGCCCACTCACATTGAAGCAGCTATTTCCCATTAGAGAAACGGCCCTCTGACCGGGAGAGGCAGAAAGGTCATCTCGTCTAATGGGAGCTAGCCCAAATGGCCCTCTGACCTGGAGAGGCAGAAAGGTCATCTCGTCTAATGGGAAGTAGCCCACTCACACTGAAGCAGCTATTTCCCATTAGAGAAATGGCCCTCTGACCGGCAGAGGCAGAAAGGTCCTCTCATCTAATGGGGACTAGCCCAATCACATTGAAGCAGCTTTTCCCATTGGAGAAACGGCCCTCTGACCTGCAGAGGCAGTAAGGTCCTCTCGTCTAATGGGGACTAGCCCACTCACACTGAAGCAGCTATTTCCCATTAGAGAAATGGCCCTCTGACCGGCAGAGGCAGAAAGGTCCTCTTGTCTAATGGGAACTAGCCCATTCACACTGAAGCAGCTATTTCCCATTAGAGAAACGGCCCTCTGACCTGGAGAGGCAGAAAGAGAAACGGCCCTCCAACCAGGAGAGGCAGAAAGGTCCTCTCGTCTAATGGGAACTAGCCCATTCACACTGAAACAGTTATTTCCCATTATAGAAACGGCCCTCTGACCTGGAGAGGCAGAAAGGTCCCCTCGTCTAATGGGAACTAGGCCATTCACACTGAAGCAGCTATTTCCCATTTGAGAAACGGCCCTCCGACCTGGAGAGGCAGAAAGGTCCTCTTGTCTAATGGGAACTAGCCCAAACAGCCCTGTGACCTGGAGAGGCAGAAAGGTCATCTCGTCTAATGGGAACTAGCCCATTCACACTGAAGCAGCTATTTCCCATTAGAGAGCCGGCCCTCTGACCCGCAGAGGCAGAAAGGTCCTCTCGTCTAATGGGAACTAGCCCACTCACATTGAAGCAGCTATTTCCCATTAGAGAAACGGCCCTCTCACCAGCAGGCAGAAAGGTCCTCTTGTCTAATGAGAACTAGCCCACTCACAGTGAAGCAGCGTTTCCCATTAGAGAAATGGCCCTCTGACCTGCAGAGGCAGAAAGGTCCTCTCGTCTAATGGGAACTAGCCCATTCACACTGAAGCAGCTATTTCCCATTAGAGAAACGGCCCTCTGACCTGGAGAGGCGGAAAGGTCCTCTTGTCTACTTGGAACTACCCCAAACGACCCTCTGACCTGGAGAGGCAGAAAGGTCATCTCGTCTAATAGAAACTAGCCCATTCACACTGAAGCAGCCATTTCACCTTAGAGAAACGGCCCTTCGGCCTGCAGAGGCAGAAAGGCCCTCTTGTCTAATGGGAACTAGCCCACTCACACTGAAGCAGCTATTTCCAATTATAGAAACGGCCCTCTGACCTGGAGAGGCAGAAAGGTCCTCTCGTCTAATGGGAACTAGGCCATTCACACTGAAGCAGCTATTTCCCATTAGAGAAATGGCCCTCCGACCAGGAGAGGCAGAAAGGTCCTCTTGTCTAATGGGAGCTAGCCCAAACGGCCCTCTGACCTAGAGAGGTAGAAAGGTCATCTCTTCTAATGGGAACTAGCCCACTCACACTGAAGCCGCTATTTCCGATTAGAGAAACAACCCTCTGACCTGCAGAGGCAGAAAGGTCCTCTTGTCTAATGGGAACTAGCCCACTCACACAGAAGCAGCTATTTCCCATTAGAGAAAAGGCCCTCTGACCTGCAGAGGCAGAAAGGTCCTCTCGTCTAATGGGAACTAGCCCACTCACACTGAAGCAGCCATTTGCCATTAGAGAAACGGCCCTCTGACCTGCAGAGGCATAAAGGTCTTCTCGTCTAATGGGAACTAGCCCACTCACACTGAAGCAGCTATTTCCCATTAAAGAAACGACCCTCCGGCCTGGAAAGACAGAAAGGTCCTCTCGTCTAATGAGAACTAGCCCACTTGCACTGAAGCAGCTATTTCCCATTAGAGAAACGGCCCTCTGA
Source organism: Ambystoma mexicanum (assembly GCF_040938575.1). Lineage (NCBI taxonomy): Eukaryota > Metazoa > Chordata > Amphibia > Caudata > Ambystomatidae > Ambystoma > Ambystoma mexicanum. Next base: position 1,184,471,261 of record NC_090934.1, read on the forward strand.
CTGGGAGAGGCAGAAAGGTCATCTTGTCTAATGGGAACTAGCCCAAACGGTCCTCTGACCTGGAGAGGCAGAAAGGTCATCTCATCTAATGGGAACTAGCCCACTCACACTGAAGCAGCCATTTCCCATTAGAGAAACGGCCCTCTGACCTGCAGAGGCATAAAGGTCTTCTCGTCTAATGGGAACTAGCCCACTCACACTGAAGCAGCTATTTCCGATTAGAGAAACGGCCCTTCGGCCTGCAGGGGCAGAAAGGCCCTCTTGTCCAATGGGAACTAGCCCACTCACACTGAAGCAGCTATATACGATTATAGAAACGGCCCTCTGACCTGGAGAGCCAGAAAGGTCCTCTCGTCTAATGGGAACTAGGCCATTCACACTGAAGCAGCTATTTCCCATTAGAGAAATGGCCCTCCGACCAGGAGAGGCAGAAAGGTCCTCTTGTCTAATGGGAACTAGCCCAAACGACCCTCTGACCTGGAGAGGCAGAAAGGTCATCTCGTCTAATGGAAACTAGCCCACTCACACTTAAACAGCCATTTCCCATTAGAGAAACGGCCCTCTGACCTGCAGAGGCAGAAAGGTCCTCTCGTCTAATGGGAACTAGCCCAATCACATTGAAGCAGCTTTTCCTATTGGAGAAACGGCCCTCTGACCTGCAGAGGCAGTAAGGTCCTCTCGTCTAATGGGAACTAGCCCACTCACACTGAAGCAGCTATTTCCCATTAGAGAAATGGCCCTCTGACCGGCAGAGGCAGAAAGGTCCTCTTGTCTAATGGGAACTAGCCCATTCACACTGAAGCAGCTATTTCCCATTAGAGAAACGGCCCTCCGACCTGGAGAGGCAGAAAGAGAAACGGCCCTCCAACCTGGAGAGGCAGAAAGGTCCTCTTGTCTAATGGGAACTAGCCCATTCACACTGAAGCAGTTATTTCCCATTATAGAAATGGCCCTCTGACCTGGAGAGGCAGAAAGGTCCTCTCGTCTAATGGGAACTAGGCCATTCACACTGAAGCAGCTATTTCCCTTTAGAGAAACGGCCCTCCGACCTGGAGAGGCAGAAAGGTCCTCTTGTCTAATCGGAACTAGCCCAAACAGCCCTCTGACCTGGAGAGGCAGAAAGGTCATCTCGTCTAATGGGAACTAGCCCATTCACACTGAAGCAGCTATTTCCCATTAGAGAGCCGGCCCTCTGCCCCGCAGAGGAAGAAAGGTCCTCTCGTCCAATGGGAACTAGCCCACTGACATTGAAGGAGCTATTTCCCATTAGAGAAACGGTCCTCCGACCTGCAAAGGCAGAAAGTTCCTCTCGTCTAATGGGAACTAGCCCAATCACATTGAAGCAGCTATTTCCCATAAGAGAAACGGCCCTCTGACCTGCCGGCAGAAAGGTCCTCTTGTCTAATGAGAACTAGCCCACTCACACTGAAGCAGCGTTTCCCATTAGAGAAACGGCCCTCTGACCTGCAGAGGCAGAAAGGTCCTCTCGTCTAATGGGAACTAGCTCACTCACACCGAAGCAGCTATTTCCCATTAGAGAAACGGCCCTCTGACAGCGAGAGGCAGAAAGGTCATCTTGTCTAATGGGAACTAGCCCAAACGGCCCTCTGACCTGGAGAGGCAGAAAGGTCATCTCGTCTAATGGAAACTAGCCCACTCACACTTAAACAGCCATTTCCCATTAGAGAAACGGCCCTCTGACCTGCAGAGGCAGAAAGGTCCTCTCGTCTAATGGGAACTAGCCCAATCACATTGAAGCAGCTTTTCCTATTGGAGAAACGGCCCTCTGACCTGCAGAGGCAGTAAGGTCCTCTCGTCTAATGGGAACTCGCCCACTCACACTGAAGCAGCTATTTCCCATTAGAGAAATGGCCCTCTGACCGGCAGAGGCAGAAAGGTCCTCTTGTCTAATGGGAACTAGCCCATTCACACTGAAGCAGCTATTTCCCATTAGAGAAACGGCCCTCCGACCTGGAGAGGCAGAAAGAGAAACGGCCCTCCAACCTGGAGAGGCAGAAAGGTCCTCTTGTCTAATGGGAACTAGCCCATTCACACTGAAGCAGCTATTTCCATTTAGAGAAACGGCCCTCCGACCTGGAGAGGCAGAAAGGTCCTCTTGTCTAATCGGAACTAGCCCAAACAGCCCTCTGACCTGGAGAGGCAGAAAGGTCATCTCGTCTAATGGGAACTAGCCCATTCACACTGAAGCAGCTATTTCCCTTTAGAGAAACGGCCCTCCGACCTGGAGAGGCAGAAAGGTCCTCTTGTCTAATCGGAACTAGCCCAAACAGCCCTCTGACCTGGAGAGGCAGAAAGGTCATCTCGTCTAATGGGAACTAGCCCATTCACACTGAAGCAGCTATTTCCCATTAGAGAGCCGGCCCTCTGACCCGCAGAGGAAGAAAGGTCCTCTCGTCTAATGGGAAATAGCCCACTCACATTGAAGAAGCTATTTCCCATTAGAGAAACGGTCCTCCGACCTGCAAAGGCAGAAAGTTCCTCTCGTCTAATGGGAACTAGCCCAATCACATTGAAGCAGCTATTTCCCATAAGAGAAACGGCCCTCTGACCTGCAGGCAGAAAGGTCCTCTTGTCTAATGAGAACTAGACCACTCACACTGAAGCAGCGTTTCCCATTAGAGAAACGGCCCTCTGACCTGCAGAGGCAGAAAGGTCCTCTCGTCTAATGGGAACTAGCTCACTCACACCGAAGCAGCTATTTCCCATTAGAGAAACGGCCCTCTGACAGCGAGAGGCAGAAAGGTCATCTTGTCTAATGGGAACTAGCCCAAACGGCCCTCTGACCTGGAGAGGCAGAAAGGTCATCTCGTCTAATGGGAACTAGCCCACTCACACTGAAGCAGCTATTTCCCATTAGAGAAACGGCCCTCTGACCTGCAGAGGCAGAAAGGTCCTCTCGTCTAATGGGGACTAGCCCACTCACATTGAAGCAGCTATTTCCCATTAGAGAAACGGCCCTCTGACCGGGAGAGGCAGAAAGGTCATCTCGTCTAATGGGAACTAGCCCAAACGGCCCTCTTCCTGGAGAGGCAGAAAGGTCATCTCGTCTAATGGGAAGTAGCCCACTCACACTGAAGCAGCTATTTCCCATTAGACAAATGGCCCTCTGACCCGCAGAGGCAGAAAGGTCCTCTCATCTAATGGGAACTAGCCCAATCACATTGAAGCAGCTTTTCCCATTGGAGAAACGGCCCTCTCACCTACAGAGGCAGTAAGGTCCTCTCGTATAATGGGGACTAGCCCACTCACACTGAAGCAGCTATTTTCCATTAGAGAAATGGCCCTCTGACCGGCAGAGGCAGAAAGGTCCTCTTGTCTAATAGGAACTATCACATTCACACTGAAGCAGCTATTTCCCATTAGAGAAACGGCCCTCCGACCTGGAGAGGCAGAAAGAGAAACGGCCCTCCAACCAGGAGAGGCAGAAAGGTCCTCTCGTTTAATGGGAACTAGCCCATTCATACTGAAGCAGTTATTTCCCATTATAGAAACGGCCCTCTGACCTGGAGAGGCAGAAAGGTCCTCTCGTCTAATGGGAACTAGGCCATTCACACTGAAGCAGCTATTTCCCATTAGAGAAACGGCCCTCCGACCTGGAGAGGCAGAAAGGTCCTCTTGTCTAATGGGAACTAGCCCAAACAGCCCTCTGACCTGGAGAGGCAGAAAGGTCATCTCGTCTAATGGGAACTAGCCCATTAACACTGAAGGAGCTATTTCCCATTAGAGAGCCGGCCCTCTGACCCGCAGAGGAAGAAAGGTCCTCTCGTCTAATGGGAACTAGCACACTCACATTGAAGCAGCTATTTCCCATTAGAGAAACGGCCCTCTCACCTGCAGGCAGAAACGTCCTCTTGTCTAATGAGAACTAGCCCACTCACACTGAAGCAGCGTTTCCCATTAAAGAAACGGCCCTCTGACCTGCAGAGGCAGAAAGGTCCTCTCGTCTAATGGGAACTAGCCCATTCACACTGAAGCAGCTATTTCCCATTAGAGAAACGGCCCTCTGACATGGAGAGGCAGAAAGGTCCTCTTGTCTAATTGGAACTACCCCAAACGACCCTCTGACCTGGAGAGGCAGAAAGGTCATCTCGTCTAATGGAAACTAGCCCATTCACACTGAAGCAGCTATTTCCCATTAGAGAAACGGCCCTTCGGCCTGCAGAGGCAGAAAGGCCCTCTTGTCTAATGGGAACTAGGCCATTCACACTGAAGCAGCTATTTCCCATTAGAGAAATGGCCCTCCGACCAGGAGAGGCAGAAAGGTCCTCTTGTCTAATGGGAACTAGCCCAAACGGCCCTCTGACCTGGAGAGGTAGAAAGGTCATCTCTTCTAATGGGAACTAGCCCACTCACACTGAATCAGCTATTTCTGATTAGAGAAACAACCCTCTGACCTGCAGAGGCAGAAAGGTCCTCTTGTCTAATGGGAACTAGCCCACTCACACAGAAGCAGCTATTTCCCATTAGAGAAAAGGCCCTCTGACCTGCAGAGGCAGAAAGGTCCTCTCGTCTAATGGGAACTAGCTCACTCACATCGAAGCAGCTATTTCCCATTAGAGAAACGGCCCTCTGACTGGGAGAGGCAGAAAGGTCATCTTGTCTAATGGGAACTATCCCAAACGGCCCTCTGACCTGGAGAGGCAGAAAGGTCATCTCATCTAATGGGAATTAGCCCACTCACACTGAAGCAGCCATTTCCCATTAGAGAAACGGCCCTCTGACCTGCAGAGGCAGAAAGGTCCTCTCGTCTAATGGGAACTAGCCCACTCACATTGAAGCAGCTATTTCCCATTAGAGAAACGGCCCTCTGACCTACAGAGGCATAAAGGTCTTCTCGTCTAATGGGAACTAGCCCAATCACATTGAAGCAGCTTTCCCATTTGAGAAACGGCCCTCTGACCTGCAGAGGCAGAAAGGTCCTCTCGTCTAATGGGAACTATCCCATTCACACTGAAGCAGCTATTTCACATTAGAGAAATGGCCCTCTGACCGGCAGAGGCAGAAAGGTCCTCTCATCTAATGGGAACTAGCCCAATCACATTGAAGCAGCTTTTCCCATTGGAGAAACGGCCCTCTGACCTGCAGAGGCAGTAAGGTCCTCTCATCTAATGGGAACTAGCTCACTCACACCGAAGCAGCTATTTCCCATTAGAGAAACGGCCCTCTGACCGGGAGAGGCAGAAAGGTCATCTCGTCTAATGGAAACTAGCCCAAACGGCCCTCTGACCTGGAGAGGCAGAAAGGTCATCTCGTCTAATGGGAAGTAGCCCACTCACACTGAAGCAGCTATTTCCCATTAGAGAAATGGCCCTCTGACCGGCAGAGGCAGAAAGGTCCTCTTGTCTAATGGGAACTAGCCCATTCACACTGAAGCAGCTATTTCCCATTAGAGAGCCGTCCCTCTGACCAGCAGATGCAGAAAGGTCCTCTCGTCTAATGGGAACTAGCCCACTCACATTGAAGCAGCTATTTCCCATTAGAGAAACGGTCCTCCGACCTGCAAAGGCAGAAAGTTCCTCTCGTCTAATGGGAACTAGCCCACTCACATTGAAGCAGCTATTTCCCATTAGAGAAACGTCCCTCCGGCCTGGAAGGATAGAAAGGTCCTCTCGTCTAATGGGAACTAGCCCACTTGCACTGAAGCAGCTATTTTCCATTAGAGAAACGGCTTTCCAACCTGGAGAGGCAGAAAGGTCCTCTCGTCTAACGGGAAATAGCCCATTCGCACTGAAGCAGCTATTACCCATTAGAGAAACGGCCCTTTGACCTGGAGAGGCAGAAAGGTCATCTCGTCTAATGGGAACTAGCCCATTCACTCTGAAGCAGCTATTTACCATTAGAGAACCGGCCCTCTGACCCGCAGAGGCAGAAAGTTCCTCTCGTCTATTGGGAAATAGCCCACTCACACTGAAGAAGCTATTTCCCATTAGAGAAACGTCCCTCCGACCTGGAAGGACAGAAAGGTCCTCTCGTCTAATGGGAACTAGCCCACTTGCACTGAAGCAGCTATTTCCCATTAGAGAAACGGCCCTCCGACCTGCAGAGGCAGAAAGGTCCTCTCGTCTAATGGGAACTAGCCCATTCACACTGAAGCAGCTATTTGCCATTAGAGAACTGGCCCTCTGACCTGCAGAGGCAGAAAGGTCCTCTCATCTAATTGAAACTAGCCCACTCACACTGAAGCAGCTATTTCCCATTAGAGAAATGGCCGTACGACCTGCAGAGGCAGGAAGATCCTCTTGTCTAATGGGAACGAGCCCCCTCACAGTGAAGCAGCTATTTCCCATTAGAGAAACGGCCCTCTGACCAGCAGAGGCAGAAATGTCCTCTCATCTAATGGGAACTAGCCCAATCACATTGAAGCAGCTTTTCCCATTAGAGAAACGGCCCTCTGACCTGTAGAGGCAGAAATGTCCTCTCGTCTAATGGAAACTAGCCCATTCACACTGAAGCAGCTATTTCCCATTAGAGAAACGGCCCTCCTACCTGCAGAGGCAGAAAGGTCCTCTCGTCTAATGGGAACTAGCTCACTCACACCGAAGCAGCTATTTCCCATTAGAGAAACGGCCCTCTGACCGGGAGAGGCAGAAAGGTCATCTTGTCTAATGGGAACTAGCCCAAACGGCCCTCTGACCTGGAGAGGCAGAAAGGTCATCTCGTCTAATGGGAACTAGCCCACTCACACTGAAGCAGCTATTTCCCATTAGAGAAACGGCCCTCTGACCTGCAGAGGCAGAAAGGTCCTCTCGTCTAATGGGAACTAGCCCACTCACATTGAAGCAGCTATTTCCCATTAGAGAAACGGCCCTCTGACCGGGAGAGGCAGAAAGGTCATCTCGTCTAATGGGAGCTAGCCCAAATGGCCCTCTGACCTGGAGAGGCAGAAAGGTCATCTCGTCTAATGGGAAGTAGCCCACTCACACTGAAGCAGCTATTTCCCATTAGAGAAATGGCCCTCTGACCGGCAGAGGCAGAAAGGTCCTCTCATCTAATGGGGACTAGCCCAATCACATTGAAGCAGCTTTTCCCATTGGAGAAACGGCCCTCTGACCTGCAGAGGCAGAAAGTTCCTCTCGTCTAATGGGAACTAGCCCACTCACATTGAAGCAGCTATTTCCCATTAGAGAAACGTCCCTCCGGCCTGGAAGGACAGAAAGGTCCTCTCGTCTAATGGGAACTAGCCCACTTGCACTGAAGCAGCTATTTTCCATTAGAGAAACGGCTTTCCAACCTGGAGAGGCAGAAAGGTCCTCTCGTCTAACGGGAAATAGCCCATTCGCACTGAAGCAGCTATTACCCATTAGAGAAACGGCCCTCTGACCTGCAGAGGCAGAAAGGTCCTCTCGTCTAATGGGAACTAGCCCACTCACATTGAAGCAGCTATTTCCCATTAGAGAAACGGCCCTCTGACCGGGAGAGGCAGAAAGGTCATCTCGTCTAATGGGAGCTAGCCCAAATGGCCCTCTGACCTGGAGAGGCAGAAAGGTCATCTCGTCTAATGGGAAGTAGCCCACTCACACTGAAGCAGCTATTTCCCATTAGAGAAATGGCCCTCTGACCGGCAGAGGCAGAAAGGTCCTCTCATCTAATGGGGACTAGCCCAATCACATTGAAGCAGCTTTTCCCATTGGAGAAACGGCCCTCTGACCTGCAGAGGCATAAAGGTCATCTCGTCTAATGGGAACTAGCCCACTCACACTGAAGCAGCTATTTCCCATTAGAGAAACGGCCCTCTGACCTGCAGAGGCAGAAAGGTCATCTCGTCTAATGGGAACTAGCCCACTCACATTGAAGCAGCTATTTCCCATTAGAGAAACGGCCCTCTGACCGGGAGAGGCAGAAAGGTCATCTCGTCTAATGGGAGCTAGCCCAAATGGCCCTCTGACCTGGAGAGGCAGAAAGGTCATCTCGTCTAATGGGAAGTAGCCCACTCACACTGAAGCAGCTATTTCCCATTAGAGAAATGGCCCTCTGACCGGCAGAGGCAGAAAGGTCCTCTCATCTAATGGGGACTAGCCCAATCACATTGAAGCAGCTTTTCCCATTGGAGAAACGGCCCTCTGACCTGCAGAGGCAGTAAGGTCCTCTCGTCTAATGGGGACTAGCCCACTCACACTGAAGCAGCTATTTCCCATTAGAGAAATGGCCCTCTGACCGGCAGAGGCAGAAAGGTCCTCTTGTCTAATGGGAACTAGCCCATTCACACTGAAGCAGCTATTTCCCATTAGAGAAACGGCCCTCTGACCTGGAGAGGCAGAAAGAGAAACGGCCCTCCAACCAGGAGAGGCAGAAAGGTCCTCTCGTCTAATGGGAACTAGCCCATTCACACTGAAACAGTTATTTCCCATTATAGAAACGGCCCTCTGACCTGGAGAGGCAGAAAGGTCCCCTCGTCTAATGGGAACTAGGCCATTCACACTGAAGCAGCTATTTCCCATTTGAGAAACGGCCCTCCGACCTGGAGAGGCAGAAAGGTCCTCTTGTCTAATGGGAACTAGCCCAAACAGCCCTGTGACCTGGAGAGGCAGAAAGGTCATCTCGTCTAATGGGAACTAGCCCATTCACACTGAAGCAGCTATTTCCCATTAGAGAGCCGGCCCTCTGACCCGCAGAGGCAGAAAGGTCCTCTCGTCTAATGGGAACTAGCCCACTCACATTGAAGCAGCTATTTCCCATTAGAGAAACGGCCCTCTCACCAGCAGGCAGAAAGGTCCTCTTGTCTAATGAGAACTAGCCCACTCACAGTGAAGCAGCGTTTCCCATTAGAGAAATGGCCCTCTGACCTGCAGAGGCAGAAAGGTCCTCTCGTCTAATGGGAACTAGCCCATTCACACTGAAGCAGCTATTTCCCATTAGAGAAACGGCCCTCTGACCTGGAGAGGCGGAAAGGTCCTCTTGTCTACTTGGAACTACCCCAAACGACCCTCTGACCTGGAGAGGCAGAAAGGTCATCTCGTCTAATAGAAACTAGCCCATTCACACTGAAGCAGCCATTTCACCTTAGAGAAACGGCCCTTCGGCCTGCAGAGGCAGAAAGGCCCTCTTGTCTAATGGGAACTAGCCCACTCACACTGAAGCAGCTATTTCCAATTATAGAAACGGCCCTCTGACCTGGAGAGGCAGAAAGGTCCTCTCGTCTAATGGGAACTAGGCCATTCACACTGAAGCAGCTATTTCCCATTAGAGAAATGGCCCTCCGACCAGGAGAGGCAGAAAGGTCCTCTTGTCTAATGGGAGCTAGCCCAAACGGCCCTCTGACCTAGAGAGGTAGAAAGGTCATCTCTTCTAATGGGAACTAGCCCACTCACACTGAAGCAGCTATTTCCGATTAGAGAAACAACCCTCTGACCTGCAGAGGCAGAAAGGTCCTCTTGTCTAATGGGAATTAGCCCACTCACACAGAAGCAGCTATTTCCCATTAGAGAAAAGGCCCTCTGACCTGCAGAGGCAGAAAGGTCCTCTCGTCTAATGGGAACTAGCTCACTCACACCGAAGCAGCTATTTCCCATTAGAGAAACAGCCCTCTGACTGGGAGAGGCAGAAAGGTCATCTTGTCTAATGGGAACTAGCCCAAACGGCCCTCTGACCTGGAGAGGCAGAAAGGTCATCTCATCTAATGGGAACTAGCCCACTCACACTGAAGCAGCCATTTGCCATTAGAGAAACGGCCCTCTGACCTGCAGAGGCATAAAGGTCTTCTCGTCTAATGGGAACTAGCCCACTCACACTGAAGCAGCTATTTCCCATTAAAGAAACGACCCTCCGGCCTGGAAAGACAGAAAGGTCCTCTCGTCTAATGAGAACTAGCCCACTTGCACTGAAGCAGCTATTTCCCATTAGAGAAACGGCCCTCTGACTGGGAGAGGCAGAAAGGTCATCTTGTCTAATGGGAACTAGCCCAAACGGTCCTCTGACCTGGAGAGGCAGAAAGGTCATCTCATCTAATGGGAACTAGCCCACTCACACTGAAGCAGCCATTTCCCATTAGAGAAACGGCCCTCTGACCTGCAGAGGCATAAAGGTCTTCTCGTCTAATGGGAACTAGCCCACTCACACTGAAGCAGCTATTTCCCATTAAATAAACGTCCCTCCGGCCTGGAAAGACAGAAAGGTCCTCTTGTCTAATGAGAACTAGCCCACTTGCACTGAAGCAGCTATTTCCCATTAGAGAAACGGCCCTCTGACTGGGAGAGGCAGAAAGGTCATCTTGTCTAATGGGAACTAGCCCAAACGGCCCTCTGACCTGGAGAGGCAGAAAGGTCATCTCATCTAATGGGAACTAGCCCACTCACACTGAAGCAGCTATTTCCGATTAGAGAAACGGCCCTTCGGCCTGCAGGGGCAGAAAGGCCCTCTTGTCCAATGGGAACTAGCCCACTCACACTGAAGCAGCTATATACGATTATAGAAACGGCCCTCTGACCTGGAGAGCCAGAAAGGTCCTCTCGTCTAATGGGAACTAGGCCATTCACACTGAAGCAGCTATTTCCCATTAGAGAAATGGCCCTCCGACCAGGAGAGGCAGAAAGGTCCTCTTGTCTAATGGGAACTAGCCCAAACGACCCTCTGACCTGGAGAGGCAGAAAGGTCATCTCGTCTAATGGAAACTAGCCCACTCACACTTAAACAGCCATTTCCCATTAGAGAAACGGCCCTCTGACCTGCAGAGGCAGAAAGGTCCTCTCGTCTAATGGGAACTAGCCCAATCACATTGAAGCAGCTTTTCCTATTGGAGAAACGGCCCTCTGACCTGCAGAGGCAGTAAGGTCCTCTCGTCTAATGGGAACTAGCCCACTCACACTGAAGCAGCTATTTCCCATTAGAGAAATGGCCCTCTGACCGGCAGAGGCAGAAAGGTCCTCTTGTCTAATGGGAACTAGCCCATTCACACTGAAGCAGCTATTTCCCATTAGAGAAACGGCCCTCCGACCTGGAGAGGCAGAAAGAGAAACGGCCCTCCAACCTGGAGAGGCAGAAAGGTCCTCTTGTCTAATGGGAACTAGCCCATTCACACTGAAGCAGTTATTTCCCATTATAGAAATGGCCCTCTGACCTGGAGAGGCAGAAAGGTCCTCTCGTCTAATGGGAACTAGGCCATTCACACTGAAGCAGCTATTTCCCTTTAGAGAAACGGCCCTCCGACCTGGAGAGGCAGAAAGGTCCTCTTGTCTAATCGGAACTAGCCCAAACAGCCCTCTGACCTGGAGAGGCAGAAAGGTCATCTCGTCTAATGGGAACTAGCCCATTCACACTGAAGCAGCTATTTCCCATTAGAGAGCCGGCCCTCTGCCCCGCAGAGGAAGAAAGGTCCTCTCGTCCAATGGGAACTAGCCCACTCACATTGAAGGAGCTATTTCCCATTAGAGAAACGGTCCTCCGACCTGCAAAGGCAGAAAGTTCCTCTCGTCTAATGGGAACTAGCCCAATCACATTGAAGCAGCTATTTCCCATAAGAGAAACGGCCCTCTGACCTGCCGGCAGAAAGGTCCTCTTGTCTAATGAGAACTAGCCCACTCACACTGAAGCAGCGTTTCCCATTAGAGAAACGGCCCTCTGACCTGCAGAGGCAGAAAGGTCCTCTCGTCTAATGGGAACTAGCTCACTCACACCGAAGCAGCTATTTCCCATTAGAGAAACGGCCCTCTGACAGCGAGAGGCAGAAAGGTCATCTTGTCTAATGGGAACTAGCCCAAACGGCCCTCTGACCTGGAGAGGCAGAAAGGTCATCTCGTCTAATGGGAACTAGCCCACTCACACTGAAGCAGCTATTTCCCATTAGAGAAATGGCCCTCTGACCGGCAGAGGCAGAAAGGTCCTCTTGTCTAATGGGAACTAGCCCATTCACACTGAAGCAGCTATTTCCCATTAGAGAAACGGCCCTCCGACCTGGAGAGGCAGAAAGAGAAACGGCCCTCCAACCTGGAGAGGCAGAAAGGTCCTCTTGTCTAATGGGAACTAGCCCATTCACACTGAAGCAGTTATTTCCCATTATAGAAATGGCCCTCTGACCTGGAGAGGCAGAAAGGTCCTCTCGTCTAATGGGAACTAGGCCATTCACACTGAAGCAGCTATTTCCCTTTAGAGAAACGGCCCTCCGACCTGGAGAGGCAGAAAGGTCCTCTTGTCTAATCGGAACTAGCCCAAACAGCCCTCTGACCTGGAGAGGCAGAAAGGTCATCTCGTCTAATGGGAACTAGCCCATTCACACTGAAGCAGCTATTTCCCATTAGAGAGCCGGCCCTCTGACCCGCAGAGGAAGAAAGGTCCTCTCGTCCAATGGGAACTAGCCCACTCACATTGAAGGAGCTATTTCCCATTAGAGAAACGGTCCTCCGACCTGCAAAGGCAGAAAGTTCCTCTCGTCTAATGGGAACTAGCCCAATCACATTGAAGCATCTATTTCCCATAAGAGAAACGGCCCTCTGACCTGCCGGCAGAAAGGTCCTCTTGTCTAATGAGAACTAGCCCACTCACACTGAAGCAGCGTTTCCCATTAGAGAAACGGCCCTCTGACCTGCAGAGGCAGAAAGGTCCTCTCGTCTAATGGGAACTAGCTCACTCACACCGAAGCAGCTATTTCCCATTAGAGAAACGGCCCTCTGACAGCGAGAGGCAGAAAGGTCATCTTGTCTAATGGGAACTAGCCCAAACGGCCCTCTGACCTGGAGAGGCAGAAAGGTCATCTCGTCTAATGGGAACTAGCCCACTCACACTGAAGCAGCTATTTCCCATTAGAGAAACGGCCCTCTGACCTGCAGAGGCAGAAAGGTCCTCTCGTCTAATGGGGACTAGCCCACTCACATTGAAGCAGCTATTTCCCATTAGAGAAACGGCCCTCTGACCGGGAGAGGCAGAAAGGTCATCTCGTCTAATGGGAACTAGCCCAAACGGCCCTCTTCCTGGAGAGGCAGAAAGGTCATCTCGTCTAATGGGAAGTAGCCCACTCACACTGAAGCAGCTATTTCCCATTAGAGAAATGGCCCTCTGACCGGCAGAGGCAGAAAGGTCCTCTCATCTAATGGGAACTAGCCCAATCACATTGAAGCAGCTTTTCCCATTGGAGAAACGGCCCTCTCACCTACAGAGGCAGTAAGGTCCTCTCGTATAATGGGGACTAGCCCACTCACACTGAAGCAGCTATTTTCCATTACAGAAATGGCCCTCTGACCGGCAGAGGCAGAAAGGTCCTCTTGTCTAATAGGAACTAGCACATTCACACTGAAGCAGCTATTTCCCATTAGAGAAACGGCCCTCCGACCTGGAGAGGCAGAAAGAGAAACGGCCCTCCAACCAGGAGAGGCAGAAAGGTCCTCTCGTCTAATGGGAACTAGCCCATTCATACTGAAGCAGTTATTTCCCATTATAGAAACGGCCCTCTGACCTGGAGAGGCAGAAAGGTCCTCTCGTCTAATGGGAACTAGGCCATTCACACTGAAGCAGCTATTTCCCATTAGAGAAACGGCCCTCCGACCTGGAGAGGCAGAAAGGTCCTCTTGTCTAATGGGAACTAGCCCAAACAGCCCTCTGACCTGGAGAGGCAGAAAGGTCATCTCGTCTAATGGGAACTAGCCCATTCACACTGAAGGAGCTATTTCCCATTAGAGAGCCGGCCCTCTGACCCGCAGAGGAAGAAAGGTCCTCTCGTCTAATGGGAACTAGCACACTCACATTGAAGCAGCTATTTCTCATTAGAGAAACGGCCCTCTCACCTGCAGGCAGAAACGTCCTCTTGTCTAATGAGAACTAGCCCACTCACACTGAAGCAGCGTTTCCCATTAAAGAAACGGCCCTCTGACCTGCAGAGGCAGAAAGGTCCTCTCGTCTAATGGGAACTAGCCCATTCACACTGAAGCAGCTATTTCCCATTAGAGAAACGGCCCTCTGACCTGGAGAGGCAGAAAGGTCCTCTTGTCTAATTGGAACTACCCCAAACGACCCTCTGACCTGGAGAGGCAGAAAGGTCATCTCGTCTATGGGAAATTAGCCCATTCACACTGAAGCAGCTATTTCCCATTAGAGAAACGGCCCTTCGGCCTGCAGAGGCAGAAAGGCCCTCTTGTCTAATGGGAACTAGGCCATTCACACTGAAGCAGCTATTTCCCATTAGAGAAATGGCCCTCCGACCAGGAGAGGCAGAAAGGTCCTCTTGTCTAATGGGAACTAGCCCAAACGGTCCTCTGACCTGGAGAGGTAGAAAGGTCATCTCTTCTAATGGGAACTAGCCCACTCACACTGAATCAGCTATTTCTGATTAGAGAAACAACCCTCTGACCTGCAGAGGCAGAAAGGTCCTCTTGTCTAATGGGAACTAGCCCACTCACACAGAAGCAGCTATTTCCCATTAGAGAAAAGGCCCTCTGACCTGCAGAGGCAGAAAGGTCCTCTCGTCTAATGGGAACTAGCTCACTCACATCGAAGCAGCTATTTCCCATTAGAGAAACGGCCCTCTGACTGGGAGAGGCAGAAAGGTCATCTTGTCTAATGGGAACTATCCCAAACGGCCCTCTGACCTGGAGAGGCAGAAAGGTCATCTCATCTAATGGGAACTAGCCCACTCACACTGAAGCAGCCATTTCCCATTAGAGAAACGGCCCTCTGACCTGCAGAGGCAGAAAGGTCCTCTCGTCTAATGGGAACTAGCCCACTCACATTGAAGCAGCTATTTCCCATTAGAGAAACGGCCCTCTGACCTACAGAGGCATAAAGGTCTTCTCGTCTAATGGGAACTAGCCCAATCACATTGAAGCAGCTTTCCCATTTGAGAAACGGCCCTCTGACCTGCAGAGGCAGAAAGGTCCTCTCGTCTAATGGGAACTATCCCATTCACACTGAAGCAGCTATTTCACATTAGAGAAATGGCCCTCTGACCGGCAGAGGCAGAAAGGTCCTCTCATCTAATGGGAACGAGCCCAATCACATTGAAGCAGCTTTTCCCATTGGAGAAACGGCCCTCTGACCTGCAGAGGCAGTAAGGTCCTCTCATCTAATGGGAACTAGCTCACTCACACCGAAGCAGCTATTTCCCATTAGAGAAACGGCCCTCTGACCGGGAGAGGCAGAAAGGTCATCTCGTCTAATGGAAACTAGCCCAAACGGCCCTCTGACCTGGAGAGGCAGAAAGGTCATCTCGTCTAATGGGAAGTAGCCCACTCACACTGAAGCAGCTATTTCCCATTAGAGAAATGGCCCTCTGACCGGCAGAGGCAGAAAGGTCCTCTTGTCTAATGGGAACTAGCCCATTCACACTGAAGCAGCTATTTCCCATTAGAGAGCCGTCCCTCTGACCAGCAGATGCAGAAAGGTCCTCTCGTCTAATGGGAACTAGCCCACTCACATTGAAGCAGCTATTTCCCATTAGAGAAACGGTCCTCCGACCTGCAAAGGCAGAAAGTTCCTCTCGTCTAATGGGAACTAGCCCACTCACATTGAAGCAGCTATTTCCCATTAGAGAAACGTCCCTCCGGCCTGGAAGGACAGAAAGGTCCTCTCGTCTAATGGGAACTAGCCCACTTGCACTGAAGCAGCTATTTTCCATTAGAGAAACGGCTTTCCAACCTGGAGAGGCAGAAAGGTCCTCTCGTCTAACGGGAAATAGCCCATTCGCACTGAAGCAGCTATTACCCATTAGAGAAACGGCCCTTTGACCTGGAGAGGCAGAAAGGTCATCTCGTCTAATGGGAACTAGCCCATTCACTCTGAAGCAGCTATTTACCATTAGAGAACCTGCCCTCTGACCCGCAGAGGCAGAAAGTTCCTCTCGTCTATTGGGAAATAGCCCACTCACACTGAAGAAGCTATTTCCCATTAGAGAAACGTCCCTCCGACCTGGAAAGACAGAAAGGTCCTCTCGTCTAATGGGAACTAGCCCACTTGCACTGAAGCAGCTATTTCCCATTAGAGAAACGGCCCTCCGACCTGCAGAGGCAGAAAGGTCCTCTCGTCTAATGGGAACTAGCCCATTCACACTGAAGCAGCTATTTGCCATTAGAGAACTGGCCCTCTGACCTGCAGAGGCAGAAAGGTCCTCTCATCTAATTGAAACTAGCCCACTCACACTGAAGCAGCTATTTCCCATTAGAGAAATGGCCGTACGACCTGCAGAGGCAGGAAGGTAATCTCGTCTACTGGGAACTAGCCCACTCACACTGAAGCCGCTATTTCCCATTAGAGAAATGGCCCTCTCACCTGCAGAGGCAGAAAGGTCCTCTCGTCTAATGGGAACTAGCCCGCTCACACTGAAGCAGCTATTTCCCATTAGAGAAACGGCCCTCTGACCTGCAGTGGCAGAAAGGTCCTCTTGTCTAATGGGAATTAGCCCACTCACACTGAAGCAGCTATTTCCCATTAGAGAAACAGCCCTCCAACCTGCAGCAGCAGAAAGGTCCTCTTGTCTAATTGAAACTAGCCCACTCACACTGAAGCAGCTATTTCCCATTAGAGGAATGGCCGTACGACCTGCAGAGGCAGGAAGATCCTCTTGTCTAATGGGAACGAGCCCCCTCACATTGAAGCAGCTATTTCCCATTAGAGAAACGGCCCTCTGACCAGCAGAGGCAGAAATGTCCTCTCATCTAATGGGAACTAGCCCAATCACATTGAAGCAGCTTTTCCCATTAGAGAAACGGCCCTCTGACCTGCAGAGGCAGAAATGTCCTCTCGTCTAATGGGAACTAGTCCATTCACACTGAAGCAGCTATTTCCCATTAGAGAAACAGCCCTCCTACCTGCAGAGGCAGAAAGGTCCTCTCGTCTAATGGGAACTAGCTCACTCACACCGAAGCAGCTATTTCCCATTAGAGAAACGGCCCTCTGACCGGGAGAGGCAGAAAGGTCATCTTGTCTAATGGGAACTAGCCCAAACAGCCCTCTGACCTGGAGAGGCAGAAAGGTCATCTCGTCTAATGGGAACTAGCCCACTCACACTGAAGCAGCTATTTCCCATTAGAGAAACGGCCCTCTGACCGGGAGAGGCAGAAAGGTCATCTCGTCTAATGGGAGCTAGCCCAAATGGCCCTCTGACCTGGAGAGGCAGAAAGGTCATCTCGTCTAATGGGAAGTAGCCCACTCACACTGAAGCAGCTATTTCCCATTAGAGAAATGGCCCTCTGACCGGCAGAGGCAGAAAGGTCCTCTCATCTAATGGGGACTAGCCCAATCACATTGAAGCAGCTTTTCCCATTGGAGAAACGGCCCTCTGACCTGCAGAGGCAGTAAGGTCCTCTCGTCTAATGGGGACTAGCCCACTCACACTGAAGCAGCTATTTCCCATTAGAGAAATGGCCCTCTGACCGGCAGAGGCAGAAAGGTCCTCTTGTCTAATGGGAACTAGCCCATTCACACTGAAGCAGCTATTTCCCATTAGAGAAACGGCCCTCTGACCTGGAGAGGCAGAAAGAGAAACGGCCCTCCAACTAGGAGGGGCAGAAAGGTCCTCTCGTCTAATGGGAACTAGCCCATTCACACTGAAACAGTTATTTCCCATTATAGAAACGGCCCTCTGACCTGGAGAGGCAGAAAGGTCCCCTCGTTTTATGGGAACTAGGCCATTCACACTGAAGCAGCTATTTCCCATTAGAGAAACGGCCCTCCGACCTGGAGAGGCAGAAAGGTCCTCTTGTCTAATGGGAACTAGCCGAAACAGCCCTGTGACCTGGAGAGGCAGAAAGGTCATCTCGTCTAATGGGAACTAGCCCATTCACACTGAAGCAGCTATTTCCCATTAGAGAGCCGGCCCTCTGACCCCCAGAGGCAGAAAGGTCCTCTCGTCTAATGGGAACTAGCTCACTCACATTGAAGCAGCTATTTCCCATTAGAGAAACGGCCCTCTCACCTGCAGGCAGAAAGGTCCTCTTCTCTAATGAGAACTAGCCCACTCACACTGAAGCAGCGTTTCCCATTAGAGAAATGGCCCTCTGACCTGCAGAGGCAGAAAGGTCCTCTCGTCTAATGGGAACTAGCCCATTCACACTGAAGCAGCTATTTCCCATTAGAGAAACGGCCCTCTGACCTGGAGAAGCGGAAAGGTCCTCTTGTCTACTTGGAACTACCCCAAACGACCCTCTGACCTGGAGAGGCAGAAAGGTCATCTCGTCTAATAGAAACTAGCCCGTTCACACTGAAGCAGCCATTTCACCTTAGAGAAACGGCCCTTCGGCCTGCAGAGGCAGAAAGGCCCTCTTGTCTAATGGGAACTAGCCCACTCACACTGAAGCAGCTATTTCCGATTATAGAAACGGCCCTCTGACCTGGAGAGGCAGAAAGGTCCTCTCGTCTAATGGGAACTAGGCCATTCACACTGAAGCAGCTATTTCCCATTAGAGAAATGGCCCTCCGACCAGGAGAGGCAGAAAGGTCCTCTTGTCTAATGGGAACTAGCCCAAACGGCCCTCTGACCTAGAGAGGTAGAAAGGTCATCTCTTCTAATGGGAAATAGCCCACTCACACTGAAGCAGCTATTTCCGATTAGAGAAACAACCCTCTGACCTGCAGAGGCAGAAAGGTCCTCTTGTCTAATGGGAACTAGCCCACTCACACAGAAGCAGCTATTTCCCATTAGAGAAAAGGCCCTCTGACCTGCAGAGGCAGAAAGGTCCTCTCGTCTAATGGGAACTAGCTCACTCACACCGAAGCAGCTATTTCCCATTAGAGAAACAGCCCTCTGACTGGGAGAGGCAGAAAGGTCATCTTGTCTAATGGTAACTAGCCCAAACGGCCCTCTGACCTGGAGAGGCAGAAAGGTCATCTCATCCAATGGGAACTAGCCCACTCACACTGAAGCAGCCATTTGCCATTAGAGAAACGGCCCTCTGACCTGCAGAGGCATAAAGGTCTTCTCGTCTAATGGGAACTAGCCCACTCACACTGAAGCAGCTATTTCCCATTAAAGAAACGTCCCTCCGGCCTGGAAAGACAGAAAGGTCCTCTCGTCTAATGAGAACTAGCCCTCTTGCACTGAAGCAGGTATTTCCCATTAGAGAAACGGCCCTCTGACTGGGAGAGGCAGAAAGGTCATCTTTTCTAATGGGAACTAGCCCAAACGGCCCTCTGACCTGGAGAGGCAGAAAGGTCATCTCATCTAATGGGAACTAGCCCACTCACACTGAAGCAGCCATTTCCCATTAGAGAAACGGCCCTCTGACCTGCAGAGGCATAAAGGTCTTCTCGTCTAATGGGAACTAGCCCACTCACACTGAAGCAGCTATTTCCCATTAAATAAACGTCCCTCCGGCCTGGAAAGACAGAAAGGTCCTCTCGTCTAATGAGAACTAGCCCACTTGCACTGAAGCAGCTATTTCCCATTAGAGAAACGGCCCTCTGACTGGGAGAGGCAGAAAGGTCATCTTGTCTAATGGGAACTAGCCCAAACGGCCCTCTGACCTGGAGAGGCAGAAAGGTCATCTCATCTAATGGGAACTAGCCCACTCACACTGAAGCAGCCATTTCCCATTAGAGAAACGGCCCTCTGACCTGCAGAGGCATAAAGGTCGTCTCGTCTAATGGGAACTAGCCCACTCACACTGAAGCAGCTATTTCCCATTAGAGAAACGTCCCTCCGGCCTGGAAAGACAGAAAGGTCCTCTCGTCTAATGAGAACTAGCTCACTTGCACTGAAGCAGCTATTTCCCATTAGAGAAACGGCTTTCCAACCTGGAGAGGCAGAAAGGTCCTCTCGTCTAACGGGAAATAGCCCATTCGCACTGAAGCAGCTATTACCCATTAGAGAAACGGCCCTCCGGCTTGCAGAGGCAGAAAGGTCATCTTGTCTAATGGGAACTAGCCCATTCACACTGAAGCAGCTATTTACCATTAGAGAAACAGCCCTCTGACCTGCAGAGGCAGAAAGTTCCTCTCGTCTAATGGGAAATAGCCCACTCACACTGAAGCAGCTATTTCCCATTAGAGAAACGGCCGTACGACCTGAAGAGGCAGAAAGGTAATCTCGTCTAATGGAAACTAGCCCAATCACAATGAAGCCGCTATTTACCATTAGAGAAACGGCCCTCTGACCTGCAGAGGCAGAAAGGTCCTCTCGTCTAATGGGAACTAGCCCACTCACACTGAAGCAGCTATTTCCCATTAGAGAAACGGCCCTCTGACGTGCAGAGGCAGAATAGTCCTCTCGTCTAATGGGAACAAGCCCACTCACATTGAAGCAGCTATTTCCCATTAGAGAAACGGCCCTCTGACCAGCAGAGGCAGAAATGTCCTCTCATCTAATGGGAACTAGCCCATTCACACTGAAGCAGCTATTTCCCATTAGAGAAACGGCCCTCTGACCTGGAGAGGCGGAAAGGTCCTCTTGTCTACTTGGAACTACCCCAAACGACCCTCTGACCTGGAGAGGCAGAAAGGTCATCTCGTCTAATAGAAACTAGCCCATTCACACTGAAGCAGCCATTTCACCTTAGAGAAACGGCCCTTCGGCCTGCAGAGGCAGAAAGGCCCTCTTGTCTAATGGGAACTAGCCCACTCACACTGAAGCAGCTATTTCCAATTATAGAAATGGCCCTCTGACCTGGAGAGGCAGAAAGGTCCTCTCGTCTAATGGGAACTAGGCCATTCACACTGAAGCAGCTATTTCCCATTAGAGAAATGGCCCTCCGACCAGGAGAGGCAGAAAGGTCCTCTTGTCTAATGGGAGCTAGCCCAAACGGCCCTCTGACCTAGAGAGGTAGAAAGGTCATCTCTTCTAATGGGAACTAGCCCACTCACACTGAAGCAGCTATTTCCGATTAGAGAAACAACCCTCTGACCTGCAGAGGCAGAAAGGTCCTCTTGTCTAATGGGAACTAGCCCACTCACACAGAAGCAGCTATTTCCCATTAGAGAAAAGGCCCTCTGACCTGCAGAGGCAGAAAGGTCCTCTCGTCTAATGGGAACTAGCTCACTCACACCGAAGCAGCTATTTCCCATTAGAGAAACAGCCCTCTGACTGGGAGAGGCAGAAAGGTCATCTTGTCTAATGGGAACTAGCCCAAACGGCCCTCTGACCTGGAGAGGCAGAAAGGTCATCTCATCTAATGGGAACTAGCCCACTCACACTGAAGCAGCCATTTGCCATTAGAGAAACGGCCCTCTGACCTGCAGAGGCATAAAGGTCTTCTCGTCTAATGGGAACTAGCCCACTCACACTGAAGCAGCTATTTCCCATTAAAGAAACGACCCTCCGGCCTGGAAAGACAGAAAGGTCCTCTCGTCTAATGAGAACTAGCCCACTTGCACTGAAGCAGCTATTTCCCATTAGAGAAACGGCCCTCTGACTGGGAGAGGCAGAAAGGTCATCTTGTCTAATGGGAACTAGCCCAAACGGTCCTCTGACCTGGAGAGGCAGAAAGGTCATCTCATCTAATGGGAACTAGCCCACTCACACTGAAGCAGCCATTTCCCATTAGAGAAACGGCCCTCTGACCTGCAGAGGCATAAAGGTCTTCTCGTCTAATGGGAACTAGCCCACTCACACTGAAGCAGCTATTTCCCATTAAATAAACGTCCCTCCGGCCTGGAAAGACAGAAAGGTCCTCTTGTCTAATGAGAACTAGCCCACTTGCACTGAAGCAGCTATTTCCCATTAGAGAAACGGCCCTCTGACTGGGAGAGGCAGAAAGGTCATCTTGTCTAATGGGAACTAGCCCAAACGGCCCTCTGACCTGGAGAGGCAGAAAGGTCATCTCATCTAATGGGAACTAGCCCACTCACACTGAAGCAGCTATTTCCGATTAGAGAAACGGCCCTTCGGCCTGCAGGGGCAGAAAGGCCCTCTTGTCCAATGGGAACTAGCCCACTCACACTGAAGCAGCTATATACGATTATAGAAACGGCCCTCTGACCTGGAGAGCCAGAAAGGTCCTCTCGTCTAATGGGAACTAGGCCATTCACACTGAAGCAGCTATTTCCCATTAGAGAAATGGCCCTCCGACCAGGAGAGGCAGAAAGGTCCTCTTGTCTAATGGGAACTAGCCCAAACGACCCTCTGACCTGGAGAGGCAGAAAGGTCATCTCGTCTAATGGAAACTAGCCCACTCACACTTAAACAGCTATTTCCCATTAGAGAAACGGCCCTCTGACCTGCAGAGGCAGAAAGGTCCTCTCGTCTAATGGGAACTAGCCCAATCACATTGAAGCAGCTTTTCCTATTGGAGAAACGGCCCTCTGACCTGCAGAGGCAGTAAGGTCCTCTCGTCTAATGGGAACTAGCCCACTCACACTGAAGCAGCTATTTCCCATTAGAGAAATGGCCCTCTGACCGGCAGAGGCAGAAAGGTCCTCTTGTCTAATGGGAACTAGCCCATTCACACTGAAGCAGCTATTTCCCATTAGAGAAACGGCCCTCCGACCTGGAGAGGCAGAAAGAGAAACGGCCCTTCAACCTGGAGAGGCAGAAAGGTCCTCTTGTCTAATGGGAACTAGCCCATTCACACTGAAGCAGTTATTTCCCATTATAGAAATGGCCCTCTGACCTGGAGAGGCAGAAAGGTCCTCTCGTCTAATGGGAACTAGGCCATTCACACTGAAGCAGCTATTTCCCTTTAGAGAAACGGCCCTCCGACCTGGAGAGGCAGAAAGGTCCTCTTGTCTAATCGGAACTAGCCCAAACAGCCCTCTGACCTGGAGAGGCAGAAAGGTCATCTTGTCTAATGGGAACTAGCCCATTCACACTGAAGCAGCTATTTCCCATTAGAGAGCCGGCCCTCTGCCCCGCAGAGGAAGAAAGGTCCTCTCGTCCAATGGGAACTAGCCCACTCACATTGAAGGAGCTATTTCCCATTAGAGAAACGGTCCTCCGACCTGCAAAGGCAGAAAGTTCCTCTCGTCTAATGGGAACTAGCCCAATCACATTGAAGCAGCTATTTCCCATAAGAGAAACGGCCCTCTGACCTGCCGGCAGAAAGGTCCTCTTGTCTAATGAGAACTAGCCCACTCACACTGAAGCAGCGTTTCCCATTAGAGAAACGGCCCTCTGACCTGCAGAGGCAGAAAGGTCCTCTCGTCTAATGGGAACTAGCTCACTCACACCGAAGCAGCTATTTCCCATTAGAGAAACGGCCCTCTGACAGCGAGAGGCAGAAAGGTCATCTTGTCTAATGGGAACTAGCCCAAACGGCCCTCTGACCTGGAGAGGCAGAAAGGTCATCTCGTCTAATGGGAACTAGCCCACTCACACTGAAGCAGCTATTTCCCATTAGAGAAATGGCCCTCTGACCGGCAGAGGCAGAAAGGTCCTCTTGTCTAATGGGAACTAGCCCATTCACACTGAAGCAGCTATTTCCCATTAGAGAAACGGCCCTCCGACCTGGAGAGGCAGAAAGAGAAACGGCCCTCCAACCTGGAGAGGCAGAAAGGTCCTCTTGTCTAATGGGAACTAGCCCATTCACACTGAAGCAGTTATTTCCCATTATAGAAATGGCCCTCTGACCTGGAGAGGCAGAAAGGTCCTCTCGTCTAATGGGAACTAGGCCATTCACACTGAAGCAGCTATTTCCCTTTAGAGAAACGGCCCTCCGACCTGGAGAGGCAGAAAGGTCCTCTTGTCTAATCGGAACTAGCCCAAACAGCCCTCTGACCTGGAGAGGCAGAAAGGTCATCTCGTCTAATGGGAACTAGCCCATTCACACTGAAGCAGCTATTTCCCATTAGAGAGCCGGCCCTCTGACCCGCAGAGGAAGAAAGGTCCTCTCGTCCAATGGGAACTAGCCCACTCACATTGAAGGAGCTATTTCCCATTAGAGAAACGGTCCTCCGACCTGCAAAGGCAGAAAGTTCCTCTCGTCTAATGGGAACTAGCCCAATCACATTGAAGCATCTATTTCCCATAAGAGAAACGGCCCTCTGACCTGCCGGCAGAAAGGTCCTCTTGTCTAATGAGAACTAGCCCACTCACACTGAAGCAGCGTTTCCCATTAGAGAAACGGCCCTCTGACCTGCAGAGGCAGAAAGGTCCTCTCGTCTAATGGGAACTAGCTCACTCACACCGAAGCAGCTATTTCCCATTAGAGAAACGGCCCTCTGACAGCGAGAGGCAGAAAGGTCATCTTGTCTAATGGGAACTAGCCCAAACGGCCCTCTGACCTGGAGAGGCAGAAAGGTCATCTCGTCTAATGGGAACTAGCCCACTCACACTGAAGCAGCTATTTCCCATTAGAGAAACGGCCCTCTGACCTGCAGAGGCAGAAAGGTCCTCTCGTCTAATGGGGACTAGCCCACTCACATTGAAGCAGCTATTTCCCATTAGAGAAACGGCCCTCTGACCGGGAGAGGCAGAAAGGTCATCTCGTCTAATGGGAACTAGCCCAAACGGCCCTCTTCCTGGAGAGGCAGAAAGGTCATCTCGTCTAATGGGAAGTAGCCCACTCACACTGAAGCAGCTATTTCCCATTAGAGAAATGGCCCTCTGACCGGCAGAGGCAGAAAGGTCCTCTCATCTAATGGGAACTAGCCCAATCACATTGAAGCAGCTTTTCCCATTGGAGAAACGGCCCTCTCACCTACAGAGGCAGTAAGGTCCTCTCGTATAATGGGGACTAGCCCACTCACACTGAAGCAGCTATTTTCCATTAGAGAAATGGCCCTCCGACCGGCAGAGGCAGAAAGGTCCTCTTGTCTAATAGGAACTAGCACATTCACACTGAAGCAGCTATTTCCCATTAGAGAAACGGCCCTCCGACCTGGAGAGGCAGAAAGAGAAACGGCCCTCCAACCAGGAGAGGCAGAAAGGTCCTCTCGTCTAATGGGAACTAGCCCATTCATACTGAAGCAGTTATTTCCCATTATAGAAACGGCCCTCTGACCTGGAGAGGCAGAAAGGTCCTCTCTTCTAATGGGAACTAGGCCATTCACACTGAAGCAGCTATTTCCCATTAGAGAAACGGCCCTCCGACCTGGAGAGGCAGAAAGGTCCTCTTGTCTAATGGGAACTAGCCCAAACAGCCCTCTGACCTGGAGAGGCAGAAAGGTCATCTCGTCTAATGGGAACTAGCCCATTCACACTGAAGGAGCTATTTCCCATTAGAGAGCCGGCCCTCTGACCCGCAGAGGAAGAAAGGTCCTCTCGTCTAATGGGAACTAGCACACTCACATTGAAGCAGCTATTTCTCATTAGAGAAACGGCCCTCTCACCTGCAGGCAGAAACGTCCTCTTGTCTAATGAGAACTAGCCCACTCACACTGAAGCAGCGTTTCCCATTAAAGAAACGGCCCTCTGACCTGCAGAGGCAGAAAGGTCCTCTCGTCTAATGGGAACTAGCCCATTCACACTGAAGCAGCTATTTCCCATTAGAGAAACGGCCCTCTGACCTGGAGAGGCAGAAAGGTCCTCTTGTCTAATTGGAACTACCCCAAACGACCCTCTGACCTGGAGAGGCAGAAAGGTCATCTCGTCTATGGGAAATTAGCCCATTCACACTGAAGCAGCTATTTCCCATTAGAGAAACGGCCCTTCGGCCTGCAGAGGCAGAAAGGCCCTCTTGTCTAATGGGAACTAGGCCATTCACACTGAAGCAGCTATTTCCCATTAGAGAAATGGCCCTCCGACCAGGAGAGGCAGAAAGGTCCTCTTGTCTAATGGGAACTAGCCCAAACGGTCCTCTGACCTGGAGAGGTAGAAAGGTCATCTCTTCTAATGGGAACTAGCCCACTCACACTGAATCAGCTATTTCTGATTAGAGAAACAACCCTCTGACCTGCAGAGGCAGAAAGGTCCTCTTGTCTAATGGGAACTAGCCCACTCACACAGAAGCAGCTATTTCCCATTAGAGAAAAGGCCCTCTGACCTGCAGAGGCAGAAAGGTCCTCTCGTCTAATGGGAACTAGCTCACTCACATCGAAGCAGCTATTTCCCATTAGAGAAACGGCCCTCTGACTGGGAGAGGCAGAAAGGTCATCTTGTCTAATGGGAACTATCCCAAACGGCCCTCTGACCTGGAGAGGCAGAAAGGTCATCTCATCTAATGGGAACTAGCCCACTCACACTGAAGCAGCCATTTCCCATTAGAGAAACGGCCCTCTGACCTGCAGAGGCAGAAAGGTCCTCTCGTCTAATGGGAACTAGCCCACTCACATTGAAGCAGCTATTTCCCATTAGAGAAACGGCCCTCTGACCTACAGAGGCATAAAGGTCTTCTCGTCTAATGGGAACTAGCCCAATCACATTGAAGCAGCTTTCCCATTTGAGAAACGGCCCTCTGACCTGCAGAGGCAGAAAGGTCCTCTCGTCTAATGGGAACTATCCCATTCACACTGAAGCAGCTATTTCACATTAGAGAAATGGCCCTCTGACCGGCAGAGGCAGAAAGGTCCTCTCATCTAATGGGAACTAGCCCAATCACATTGAAGCAGCTTTTCCCATTGGAGAAACGGCCCTCTGACCTGCAGAGGCAGTAAGGTCCTCTCATCTAATGGGAACTAGCTCACTCACACCGAAGCAGCTATTTCCCATTAGAGAAACGGCCCTCTGACCGGGAGAGGCAGAAAGGTCATCTCGTCTAATGGAAACTACCCCAAACGGCCCTCTGACCTGGAGAGGCAGAAAGGTCATCTCGTCTAATGGGAAGTAGCCCACTCACACTGAAGCAGCTATTTCCCATTAGAGAAATGGCCCTCTGACCGGCAGAGGCAGAAAGGTCCTCTTGTCTAATGGGAACTAGCCCATTCACACTGAAGCAGCTATT
Organism: Ambystoma mexicanum; assembly: GCF_040938575.1. Classification (NCBI taxonomy): domain Eukaryota; kingdom Metazoa; phylum Chordata; class Amphibia; order Caudata; family Ambystomatidae; genus Ambystoma; species Ambystoma mexicanum. The sequence continues at coordinate 1,184,497,945 of NC_090934.1, forward strand.
TCCCATTAGAGAGCCGTCCCTCTGACCAGCAGATGCAGAAAGGTCCTCTCGTCTAATGGGAACTAGCCCACTCACATTGAAGCAGCTATTTCCCATTAGAGAAAGGGTCCTCCGACCTGCAAAGGCAGAAAGTTCCTCTCGTCTAATGGGAACTAGCCCACTCACATTGAAGCAGCTATTTCCCATTAGAGAAACGTCCCTACGGCCTGGAAGGACAGAAAGGTCCTCTCGTCTAATGGGAACTAGCCCACTTGCACTGAAGCAGCTATTTTCCATTAGAGAAACGGCTTTCCAACCTGGAGAGGCAGAAAGGTCCTCTCGTCTAACGGGAAATAGCCCATTCGCACTGAAGCAGCTATTACCCATTAGAGAAACGGCCCTTTGACCTGGAGAGGCAGAAAGGTCATCTCGTCTAATGGGAACTAGCCCATTCACTCTGAAGCAGCTATTTACCATTAGAGAACCTGCCCTCTGACCCGCAGAGGCAGAAAGTTCCTCTCGTCTATTGGGAAATAGCCCACTCACACTGAAGAAGCTATTTCCCATTAGAGAAACGTCCCTCCGACCTGGAAAGACAGAAAGGTCCTCTCGTCTAATGGGAACTAGCCCACTTGCACTGAAGCAGCTATTTCCCATTAGAGAAACGGCCCTCCGACCTGCAGAGGCAGAAAGGTCCTCTCGTCTAATGGGAACTAGCCCATTCACACTGAAGCAGCTATTTGCCATTAGAGAACTGGCCCTCTGACCTGTAGAGGCAGAAAGGTCCTCTCATCTAATTGAAACTAGCCCACTCACACTGAAGCAGCTATTTCCCATTAGAGAAATGGCCGTACGACCTGCAGAGGCAGGAAGGTAATCTCGTCTACTGGGAACTAGCCCACTCACACTGAAGCCGCTATTTCCCATTAGAGAAATGGCCCTCTCACCTGCAGAGGCAGAAAGGTCCTCTCGTCTAATGGGAACTAGCCCGGTCACACTGAAGCAGCTATTTCCCATTAGAGAAACGGCCCTCTGACCTGCAGTGGCAGAAAGGTCCTCTTGTCTAATGGGAATTAGCCCACTCACACTGAAGCAGCTATTTCCCATTAGAGAAACAGCCCTCCAACCTGCAGCAGCAGAAAGGTCCTCTTGTCTAATTGAAACTAGCCCACTCACACTGAAGCAGCTATTTCCCATTAGAGGAATGGCCGTACGACCGGCAGAGGCAGGAAGATCCTCTTGTCTAATGGGAACGAGCCCCCTCACATTGAAGCAGCTATTTCCCATTAGAGAAACGGCCCTCTGACCAGCAGAGGCAGAAATGTCCTCTCATCTAATGGGAACTAGCCCAATCACATTGAAGCAGCTTTTCCCATTAGAGAAACGGCCCTCTGACCTGCAGAGGCAGAAATGTCCTCTCGTCTAATGGGAACTAGTCCATTCACACTGAAGCAGCTATTTCCCATTAGAGAAACAGCCCTCCTACCTGCAGAGGCAGAAAGGTCCTCTCGTCTAATGGGAACTAGCTCACTCACACCGAAGCAGCTATTTCCCATTAGAGAAACGGCCCTCTGACCGGGAGAGGCAGAAAGGTCATCTTGTCTAATGGGAACTAGCCCAAACAGCCCTCTGACCTGGAGAGGCAGAAAGGTCATCTCGTCTAATGGGAACTAGCCCACTCACACTGAAGCAGCTATTTCCCATTAGAGAAACGGCCCTCTGACCGGGAGAGGCAGAAAGGTCATCTCGTCTAATGGGAGCTAGCCCAAATGGCCCTTTGACCTGGAGAGGCAGAAAGGTCATCTCGTCTAATGGGAAGTAGCCCACTCACACTGAAGCAGCTATTTCCCATTAGAGAAATGGCCCTCTGACCGGCAGAGGCAGAAAGGTCCTCTCATCTAATGGGGACTAGCCCAATCACATTGAAGCAGCTTTTCCCATTGGAGAAACGGCCCTCTGACCTGCAGAGGCAGTAAGGTCCTCTCGTCTAATGGGGACTAGCCCACTCACACTGAAGCAGCTATTTCCCATTAGAGAAATGGCCCTCTGACCGGCAGAGGCAGAAAGGTCCTCTTGTCTAATGGGAACTAGCCCATTCACACTGAAGCAGCTATTTCCCATTAGAGAAACGGCCCTCTGACCTGGAGAGGCAGAAAGAGAAACGGCCCTCCAACTAGGAGGGGCAGAAAGGTCCTCTCGTCTAATGGGAACTAGCCCATTCACACTGAAACAGTTATTTCCCATTATAGAAACGGCCCTCTGACCTGGAGAGGCAGAAAGGTCCCCTCGTTTTATGGGAACTAGGCCATTCACACTGAAGCAGCTATTTCCCATTAGAGAAACGGCCCTCCGACCTGGAGAGGCAGAAAGGTCCTCTTGTCTAATGGGAACTAGCCGAAACAGCCCTGTGACCTGGAGAGGCAGAAAGGTCATCTCGTCTAATGGGAACTAGCCCATTCACACTGAAGCAGCTATTTCCCATTAGAGAGCCGGCCCTCTGACCCCCAGAGGCAGAAAGGTCCTCTCGTCTAATGGGAACTAGCTCACTCACATTGAAGCAGCTATTTCCCATTAGAGAAACGGCCCTCTCACCTGCAGGCAGAAAGGTCCTCTTCTCTAATGAGAACTAGCCCACTCACACTGAAGCAGCGTTTCCCATTAGAGAAATGGCCCTCTGACCTGCAGAGGCAGAAAGGTCCTCTCGTCTAATGGGAACTAGCCCATTCACACTGAAGCAGCTATTTCCCATTAGAGAAACGGCCCTCTGACCTGGAGAAGCGGAAAGGTCCTCTTGTCTACTTGGAACTACCCCAAACGACCCTCTGACCTGGAGAGGCAGAAAGGTCATCTCGTCTAATAGAAACTAGCCCGTTCACACTGAAGCAGCCATTTCACCTTAGAGAAACGGCCCTTCGGCCTGCAGAGGCAGAAAGGCCCTCTTGTCTAATGGGAACTAGCCCACTCACACTGAAGCAGCTATTTCCGATTATAGAAACGGCCCTCTGACCTGGAGAGGCAGAAAGGTCCTCTCGTCTAATGGGAACTAGGCCATTCACACTGAAGCAGCTATTTCCCATTAGAGAAATGGCCCTCCGACCAGGAGAGGCAGAAAGGTCCTCTTGTCTAATGGGAACTAGCCCAAACGGCCCTCTGACCTAGAGAGGTAGAAAGGTCATCTCTTCTAATGGGAAATAGCCCACTCACACTGAAGCAGCTATTTCCGATTAGAGAAACAACCCTCTGACCTGCAGAGGCAGAAAGGTCCTCTTGTCTAATGGGAACTAGCCCACTCACACAGAAGCAGCTATTTCCCATTAGAGAAAAGGCCCTCTGACCTGCAGAGGCAGAAAGGTCCTCTCGTCTAATGGGAACTAGCTCACTCACACCGAAGCAGCTATTTCCCATTAGAGAAACAGCCCTCTGACTGGGAGAGGCAGAAAGGTCATCTTGTCTAATGGTAACTAGCCCAAACGGCCCTCTGACCTGGAGAGGCAGAAAGGTCATCTCATCTAATGGGAACTAGCCCACTCACACTGAAGCAGCCATTTGCCATTAGAGAAACGGCCCTCTGACCTGCAGAGGCATAAAGGTCTTCTCGTCTAATGGGAACTAGCCCACTCACACTGAAGCAGCTATTTCCCATTAAAGAAACGTCCCTCCGGCCTGGAAAGACAGAAAGGTCCTCTCGTCTAATGAGAACTAGCCCTCTTGCACTGAAGCAGGTATTTCCCATTAGAGAAACGGCCCTCTGACTGGGAGAGGCAGAAAGGTCATCTTGTCTAATGGGAACTAGCCCAAACGGCCCTCTGACCTGGAGAGGCAGAAAGGTCATCTCATCTAATGGGAACTAGCCCACTCACACTGAAGCAGCCATTTCCCATTAGAGAAACGGCCCTCTGACCTGCAGAGGCATAAAGGTCTTCTCGTCTAATGGGAACTAGCCCACTCACACTGAAGCAGCTATTTCCCATTAAATAAACGTCCCTCCGGCCTGGAAAGACAGAAAGGTCCTCTCGTCTAATGAGAGCTAGCCCACTTGCACTGAAGCAGCTATTTCCCATTAGAGAAACGGCCCTCTGACTGGGAGAGGCAGAAAGGTCATCTTGTCTAATGGGAACTAGCCCAAACGGCCCTCTGACCTGGAGAGGCAGAAAGGTCATCTCATCTAATGGGAACTAGCCCACTCACACTGAAGCAGCCATTTCCCATTAGAGAAACGGCCCTCTGACCTGCAGAGGCATAAAGGTCGTCTCGTCTAATGGGAACTAGCCCACTCACACTGAAGCAGCTATTTCCCATTAGAGAAACGTCCCTCCGGCCTGGAAAGACAGAAAGGTCCTCTCGTCTAATGAGAACTAGCTCACTTGCACTGAAGCAGCTATTTCCCATTAGAGAAACGGCTTTCCAACCTGGAGAGGCAGAAAGGTCCTCTCGTCTAACGGGAAATAGCCCATTCGCACTGAAGCAGCTATTACCCATTAGAGAAACGGCCCTCCGGCTTGCAGAGGCAGAAAGGTCATCTTGTCTAATGGGAACTAGCCCATTCACACTGAAGCAGCTATTTACCATTAGAGAAACAGCCCTCTGACCTGCAGAGGCAGAAAGTTCCTCTCGTCTAATGGGAAATAGCCCACTCACACTGAAGCAGCTATTTCCCATTAGAGAAACGGCCGTACGACCTGAAGAGGCAGAAAGGTAATCTCGTCTAATGGAAACTAGCCCAATCACAATGAAGCCGCTATTTACCATTAGAGAAACGGCCCTCTGACCTGCAGAGGCAGAAAGGTCCTCTCGTCTAATGGGAACTAGCCCACTCACACTGAAGCAGCTATTTCCCATTAGAGAAACGGCCCTCTGACGTGCAGAGGCAGAATAGTCCTCTCGTCTAATGGGAACAAGCCCACTCACATTGAAGCAGCTATTTCCCATTAGAGAAACGGCCCTCTGACCAGCAGAGGCAGAAATGTCCTCTCATCTAATGGGAACTAGCCCAATCACATTGAAGCAGCTTTTCCCATTAGAGAAACGGCCCTCTGACCTGCAGAGGCAGAAAGGTCCTCTCGTTTAATGGGAACTAGCCCATTCACACTGAAGCAGCTATTTCCCATTAGAGAAACGGCCCTCCTACCTGCAGAGGCAGAAAGGTCCTCTCGTCTAATGGGAACTAGCTCACTCACACCGAAGCAGCTATTTCCCATTAGAGAAACGGCCCTCTGACCGGGAGAGGCAGAAAGGTCATCTTGTCTAATGGGAACTAGCCAAAACGGCCCTCTGACCTGGAGAGGCAGAAAGGTCATCTCGTCTAATGGGAACTAGCCCACTCACACTGAAGCAGCAATTTCCGATTAGAGAAACAACCCTCTGACCTGCAGAGGCAGAAAGGTCCTCTTGTCTAATGGGAACTAGCCCACTCACACAGAAGCAGCTATTTCCCAGTAGAGAAAAGGCCCTCTGACCTGCAGAGGCAGAAAGGTCCTCTCGTCTAATGGGAACTAGCTCACTCACACCGAAGCAGCTATTTCCCATTAGAGAAACGGCCCTCTGACTGGGAGAGGCAGAAAGGTCTTCTCGTCTAATGGGAACTAGCCGACTCACACTGAAGCAGCTATTTCCCATTAGAGAAACGTCCCTCCGGCCTGGAAAGACAGAAAGGTCCTCTCGTCTAATGAGAACTAGCCCACTTGCACTGAAGCAGCTATTTCCCATTAGAGAAACGGCTTTCCAACCTGGAGAGGCAGAAAGGTCCTCTCGTCTAACGGGAAATAGCCCATTCGCACTGAAGCAGCTATTACCCATTAGAGAAACGGCCCTTTGACCTGGAGAGGCAGAAAGGTCATCTTGTCTAATGGGAACTAGCCCATTCACACTGAAGCAGCTATTTCTCATTAGAGAAACAGCCCTCAGACCTGCAGAGGCAGAAAGTTCCTCTCGTCTAATGGGAAATAGCCCACTCACACTGAAGCAGCTATTTCCCATTAGAGAAACGGCCGTACGACCTGAAGAGGCAGAAAGGTAATCTCGTCTAATGAGAACTAGCCCTCTTGCACTGAAGCAGCTATTTCCCATTAGAGAAACGGCCCTCTGACTGGGAGAGGCAGAAAGGTCATCTTGTCTAATGGGAACTAGCCCAAACGGCCCTCTGACCTGGAGAGGCAGAAAGGTCATCTCATCTAATGGGAACTAGCCCACTAACACTGAAGCAGCCATTTCCCATTAGAGAAACGGCCCTCTGACCTGCAGAGGCATAAAGGTCTTCTCGTCTAATGGGAACTAGCCCACTCACACTGAAGCAGCTATTTCCCATTAAATAAACGTCCCTCCGGCCTGGAAAGACAGAAAGGTCCTCTCGTCTAATGAGAACTAGCCCACTTGCACTGAAGCAGCTATTTCCCATTAGAGAAACGGCCCTCTGACTGGGAGAGGCAGAAAGGTCATCTTGTCTAATGGGAACTAGCCCAAACGGCCCTCTGACCTGGAGAGGCAGAAAGGTCATCTCATCTAATGGGAACTAGCCCACTAACACTGAAGCAGCCATTTCCCATTAGATAAACGGCCCTCTGACCTGCAGAGGCATAAAGGTCGTCTCGTCTAATGGGAACTAGCCCACTCACACTGAAGCAGCTATTTCCCATTAGAGAAACGTCCCTCCGGCCTGGAAAGACAGAAAGGTCCTCTCGTCTAATGAGAACTAGCTCACTTGCACTGAAGCAGCTATTTCCCATTAGAGAAACGGCTTTCCAACCTGGAGAGGCAGAAAGGTCCCCTCGTCTAACGGGAAATAGCCCATTCGCACTGAAGCAGCTATTACCCATTAGAGAAACGGCCCTCCGGCTTGCAGAGGCAGAAAGGTCATCTTGTCTAATGGGAACTAGCCCATTCACACTGAAGCAGCTATTTACCATTAGAGAAACAGCCCTCTGACCTGCAGAGGCAGAAAGTTCCTCTCGTCTAATGGGAAATAGCCCACTCACACTGAAGCAGCTATTTCCCATTAGAGAAACGGCCGTACGACCTGAAGAGGCAGAAAGGTAATCTCGTCTAATGGAAACTAGCCCAATCACAATGAAGCCGCTATTTACCATTAGAGAAACGGCCCTCTGACCTGCAGAGGCAGAAAGGTCCTCTCGTCTAATGGGAACTAGCCCACTCACACTGAAGCAGCTATTTCCCATTAGAGAAACGGCCCTCTGACGTGCAGAGGCAGAATGGTCCTCTCGTCTAATGGGAACAAGCCCACTCACATTGAAGCAGCTATTTCCCATTAGAGAAACGGCCCTCTGACCAGCAGAGGCAGAAATGTCCTCTCATCTAATGGGAACTAGCCCAATCACATTGAAGCAGCTTTTCCCATTAGAGAAACGGCCCTCTGACCTGCAGAGGCAGAAAGGTCCTCTCGTTTAATGGGAACTAGCCCATTCACACTGAAGCAGCTATTTCCCATTAGAGAAACGGCCCTCCTACCTGCAGAGGCAGAAAGGTCCTCTCGTCTAATGGGAACTAGCTCACTCACACCGAAGCAGCTATTTCCCATTAGAGAAACGGCCCTCTGACCGGGAGAGGCAGAAAGGTCATCTTGTCTAATGGGAACTAGCCAAAACGGCCCTCTGACCTGGAGAGGCAGAAAGGTCATCTCGTCTAATGGGAACTAGCCCACTCACACTGAAGCAGCTATTTCCGATTAGAGAAACAACCCTCTGACCTGCAGAGGCAGAAAGGTCCTCTTGTCTAATGGGAACTAGCCCACTCACACAGAAGCAGCTATTTCCCAGTAGAGAAAAGGCCCTCTGACCTGCAGAGGCAGAAAGGTCCTCTCGTCTAATGGGAACTAGCTCACTCACACCGAAGCAGCTATTTCCCATTAGAGAAACGGCCCTCTGACTGGGAGAGGCAGAAAGGTCATCTTGTCTAATGGGAACTAGCCCAAACGGCCCTCTGACCTGGAGAGGCAGAAAGGTCATCTCATCTAATGGGAACTAGCCCACTCACACTGAAGCAGCTTTTCCCATTAGAGAAACGGCCCTCTGACCTGCAGAGGCATAAAGGTCTTCTCGTCTAATGGGAACTAGCCGACTCACACTGAAGCAGCTATTTCCCATTAGAGAAACGTCCCTCCGGCCTGGAAAGACAGAAAGGTCCTCTCGTCTAATGAGAACTAGCCCACTTGCACTGAAGCAGCTATTTCCCATTAGAGAAACGGCTTTCCAACCTGGAGAGGCAGAAAGGTCCTCTCGTCTAACGGGAAATAGCCCATTCGCACTGAAGCAGCTATTACCCATTAGAGAAACGGCCCTTTGACCTGGAGAGGCAGAAAGGTCATCTTGTCTAATGGGAACTAGCCCATTCACACTGAAGCAGCTATTTCTCATTAGAGAAACAGCCCTCAGACCTGCAGAGGCAGAAAGTTCCTCTCGTCTAATGGGAAATAGCCCACTCACACTGAAGCAGCTATTTCCCATTAGAGAAACGGCCGTACGACCTGAAGAGGCAGAAAGGTAATCTCGTCTAATGGGAACTAGTCCAAACAGCCCTCTTCCTGGAGAGGCAGAAAGTTCCTCTCGTCTAATGGGAAATAGCCCACTCACACTGAAGCAGCTATTTCCCATTAGAGAAATGGCCCTCTGACCGGCAGAGGCAGAAAGGTCCTCTCATCTAATGGGAACTAGCCCAATCACATTGAAGCAGCTTTTCCCATTGGAGAAACGGCCCTCTCACCTGCAGAGGCAGTAAGGTCCTCTCGTATAATGGGGACTAGCCCACTCACACTGAAGCAGCTATTTTCCATTAGAGAAATGGCCCTCTGACCGGGAGAGGCAGAAAGGTCATCTCGTCTAATGGGAACTAGTCCAAACAGCCCTCTTCCTGGAGAGGCAGAAAGTTCCTCTCGTCTAATGGGAAATAGCCCACTCACACTGAAGCAGCTATTTCTCATTAGAGAACTGGCCCTCTGACCGGCAGAGGGGAAAGGTCCTCTCATCTAATGGGAACTAGCCCAATCACATTGAAGCAGCTTTTCCCATTGGAGAAACGGCCCTCTCACCTGCAGAGGCAGTAAGGTCCTCTCGTATAATGGGGACTAGCCCACTCACACTGAAGCAGCTATTTTCCATTAGAGAAATGGCCCTCTGACCGGCAGAGGCAGAAAGGTCCTCTTGTCTAATAGGAACTAGCACATTCACACTGAAGCAGCTATTTCCCATTAGAGAAACGTCCCTCCGACCTGGAGAGGCAGAAAGAGAAACGGCCCTCCAACCAGGAGAGGCAGAAAGGTCCTCTCGTCTAATGGGAACTAGCCCATTCATACTGAAGCAGTTATTTCCCATTATAGAAACGGCCCTCTGAACTGGAGAGGCAGAAAGGTCCTCTCGTCTAATGGGAACTAGGTCATTCACACTGAAGCAGCTATTACCCATTAGAGAAACGGCCCTCCGACCTGGAGAGGCAGAAAGGTCCTCTTGTCTAATGGGAACTAGCCCAAACAGCCCTCTGACCTGGAGAGGCAGAAAGGTCATCTCGTCTAATGGGAACTAGCCCATTCACACTGAAGCAGCTATTTCCCATTAGAGAGCCGGCCCTCTGACCCGCAGAGGAAGAAAGATCCTCTCGTCTAATGGGAACTAGCACACTCACATTGAAGCAGCTATTTCCCATTAGAGAAACTGCCCTCTCACCAGCAGGCAGAAACGTCCTCTTGTCCAATGAGTACTAGCCCACTCACACTGAAGCAGCGTTTCCCATTAGAGAAACGGCCCTCTGACCTGCAGAGGCAGAAAGGTCCTCTCGTCTAATGGGAACTAGCCCATTCACACTGAAACAGTTATTTCCCATTATAGAAACGGCCCTCTGACCTGGAGAGGCAGAAAGGTCCCCTCGTCTAATGGGAACTAGGCCATTCACACTGAAGCAGCTATTTCCCATTAGAGAAACGGCCCTCCGACCTGGAGAGGCAGAAAGGTCCTCTTGTCTAATGGGAACTAGCCCAAACAGCCCTGTGACCTGGAGAGGCAGAAAGGTCATCTTGTCTAATGGGAACTAGCCCATTCACACTGAAGCAGCTATTTCCCATTAGAGAGCCGGCCCTCTGACCCGCAGAGGCAGAAAGGTCCTCTCGTCTAATGGGAACTAGCACACTCACATTGAAGCAGCTATTTCCCATTAGAGAAACGGCCCTCTCACCAGCAGGCAGAAAGGTCCTCTTGTCTAATGAGAACTAGCCCACTCACAGTGAAGCAGCGTTTCCCATTAGAGAAAAGGCCCTCTGACCTGCAGAGGCAGAAAGGTCCTCTCGTCTAATGGGAACTAGCCCATTCACACTGAAGCAGCTATTTCCCATTAGAGAAACGGCCCTCTGACCTGGAGAGGCGGAAAGGTCCTCTTGTCTACTTGGAACTACCCCAAACGACCCTCTGACCTGGAGAGGCAGAAAGGTCATCTCGTCTAATAGAAACTAGCCCATTCACACTGAAGCAGTCATTTCACCTTAGAGAAACGGCCCTTCGGCCTGCAGAGGCAGAAAGGCCCTCTTGTCTAATGGGAACTAGCCCACTCACACTGAAGCAGCTATTTCCGATTATAGAAACGGCCCTCTGTTCTGGAGAGGCAGAAAGGTCATCTCGTCTAATGGGAACTAGGCCGTTCACACTGAAGCAGCTATTTCCCATTAGAGAAATGGCCCTCCGACCAGGAGAGGCAGAAAGGTCCTCTTGTCTAATGGGAACTAGCCCAAACGGCCCTCTGACCTAGAGAGGTAGAAAGGTCATCTCTTCTAATGGGAACTAGCCCACTCACACTGAAGCAGCTATTTCCGATTAGAGAAACAACCCTCTGACCTGCAGAGGCAGAAAGGTCCTCTTGTCTAATGGGAACTAGCCCACTCACACAGAAGCAGCTATTTCCCATTAGAGAAAAGGCCCTCTGACCTGCAGAGGCAGAAAGGTCCTCTCGTCTAATGGGAACTAGCTCACTCACACCGAAGCAGCTATTTCCCATTAGAGAAACAGCCCTCTGACTGGGAGAGGCAGAAAGGTCATCTTGTCTAATGGGAACTAGCCCAAACGGCCCTCTGACCTGGAGAGGCAGAAAGGTCATCTCATATAATGGGAACTAGCCCACTCACACTGAAGCAGCCATTTGCCATTAGAGAAACGGCCCTCTGACCTGCAGAGGCATAAAGGTCTTCTCGTCTAATGGGAACTAGCCCACTCACACTGAAGCAGCTATTTCCCATTAAAGAAACGTCCCTCCGGCCTGGAAAGACAGAAAGGTCCTCTCGTCTAATGAGAACTAGCCCACTTGCACTGAAGCAGCTATTTCCCATTAGAGAAACGGCCCTCTGACTGGGAGAGGCAGAAAGGTCATCTTGTCTAATGGGAACTAGCCCAAACGGCCCTCTGACCTGGAGAGGCAGAAAGGTCATCTCATCTAATGGGAACTAGCCCACTCACACTGAAGCAGCCATTTCCCATTAGAGAAACGGCCCTCTGACCTGCAGAGGCATAAAGGTCGTCTCGTCTAATGGGAATTAGCCCACTCACACTGAAGCAGCTATTTCCCATTAGAGAAACGTCCCTCCGGCCTGGAAAGACAGAAAGGTCCTCTCGTCTAATGAGAACTAGCCCACTTGCACTGAAGCAGCTATTTCCCATTAGAGAAACTGCTTTCCAACCTGGAGAGGCAGAAAGGTCCTCTCGTCTAACGGGAAATAGCCCATTCGCACTGAAGCAGCTATTACCCATTAGAGAAACGGCCCTCCGGCCTGCAGAGGCAGAAAGGTCATCTTGTCTAATGGGAACTAGCCCATTCACACTGAAGCAGCTATTTACCATTAGAGAAACAGCCCTCCGACCTGCAGAGGCAGAAAGTTCCTCTCGCCTAATGGGAAATAGCCCACTCACACTGAAGCAGCTATTTCCCATTAGAGAAACGGCCGTACGACCTGAAGAGGCAGAAAGGTAATCTCGTCTAATGGGAACTAGCCCAATCACACTGAAGCCGCTATTTACCATTAGAGAAACGGCCCTCTGACCTGCAGAGGCAGAAAGGTCCTCTCGTCTAATGGGAACTAGCCCACTCACACTGAAGCAGCTATTTCCCATTAGAGAAACGGCCCTCTGACCTGCAGAGGCAGAAAGGTCCTCTCGTCTAATGGGAACTAGCCCACTCACACTGAAGCAGCTATTTCCCATTAGAGAAACGGCCCTCTGACCTGCAGAGGCAGAATGGTCCTCTCGTCTAATCGGAACAAGCCCACTCACATTGAAGCAGCTTTTCCCATTAGAGAAACGGCCCTCTGACCTGCAGAGGCAGAAAGGTCCTCTCGTTTAATGGGAACTAGCCCATTCACACTGAAGCAGCTATTTCCCATTAGAGAAACAGCCCTCCTACCTGCAGAGGCAGAAAGGTCCTCTCGTCTAATGGGAACTAGCTCACTCACACCGAAGCAGCTATTTCCCATTAGAGAAACGGCCCTCTGACCGGGAGAGGCAGAAAGGTCATCTTGTCTAATGGTAACTAGCCCAAACGGCCCTCTGACCTGGAGAGGCAGAAAGGTCATCTTGTCTAATGGGAACTAGCCCACTCACACTGAAGCAGCTATTTCCGATTAGAGAAACAACCCTCTGACCTGCAGAGGCAGAAAGTTCCTCTCGTCTAATGGGAAATAGCCCACTCACACTGAAGCAGCTATTTCCCATTAGAGAAACGGCCGTACGACCTGAAGAGGCAGAAAGGTAATCTCGTCTAATGGGAACTAGCCCAATCACACTGAAGCCGCTATTTACCATTAGAGAAACGGCCCTCTGACCTGCAGAGGCAGAAAGGTCCTCTCGTCTAATGGGAACTAGCCCACTCACACTGAAGCAGCTATTTCCCATTAGAGAAACGGCCCTCTGACCTGCAGAGGCAGAATGGTCCTCTCGTCTAATGGGAACAAGCCCACTCACATTGAAGCAGCTATTTCCCATTAGAGAAACGGCCCTCTGACCAGCAGAGGCAGAAATGTCCTCTCATCTAATGGGAACTAGCCCAATCACATTGAAGCAGCTTTTCCCATTAGAGAAACGGCCCTCTGACCTGCAGAGGCAGAAAGGTCCTCTCGTTTAATGGGAACTAGCTCACTCACACCGAAGCAGCTATTTCCCATTAGAGAAACGGCCCTCTGACTGGGAGAGGCAGAAAGGTCATCTTGTCTAATGGGAACTAGCCCAAACGGCCCTCTGACCTGGAGAGGCAGAAAGGTCATCTCATCTAATGGGAACTAGCCCACTCACACTGAAGCAGCTTTTCCCATTAGAGAAACGGCCCTCTGACCTGCAGAGGCATAAAGGTCTTCTCGTCTAATGGGAACTAGCCGACTCACACTGAAGCAGCTATTTCCCATTAGAGAAACGTCCCTCCGGCCTGGAAAGACAGAAAGGTCCTCTCGTCTAATGAGAACTAGCCCACTTGCACTGAAGCAGCTATTTCCCATTAGAGAAACGGCTTTCCAACCTGGAGAGGCAGAAAGGTCCTCTCGTCTAACGGGAAATAGCCCATTCGCACTGAAGCAGCTATTACCCATTAGAGAAACGGCCCTTTGACCTGGAGAGGCAGAAAGGTCATCTTGTCTAATGGGAACTAGCCCATTCACACTGAAGCAGCTATTTCTCATTAGAGAAACAGCCCTCAGACCTGCAGAGGCAGAAAGTTCCTCTCGTCTAATGGGAAATAGCCCACTCACACTGAAGCAGCTATTTCCCATTAGAGAAACGGCCGTACGACCTGAAGAGGCAGAAAGGTAATCTCGTCTAATGGGAACTAGTCCAAACAGCCCTCTTCCTGGAGAGGCAGAAAGTTCCTCTCGTCTAATGGGAAATAGCCCACTCACACTGAAGCAGCTATTTCCCATTAGAGAAATGGCCCTCTGACCGGCAGAGGCAGAAAGGTCCTCTCATCTAATGGGAACTAGCCCAATCACATTGAAGCAGCTTTTCCCATTGGAGAAACGGCCCTCTCACCTGCAGAGGCAGTAAGGTCCTCTCGTATAATGGGGACTAGCCCACTCACACTGAAGCAGCTATTTTCCATTAGAGAAATGGCCCTCTGACCGGGAGAGGCAGAAAGGTCATCTCGTCTAATGGGAACTAGTCCAAACAGCCCTCTTCCTGGAGAGGCAGAAAGTTCCTCTCGTCTAATGGGAAATAGCCCACTCACACTGAAGCAGCTATTTCCCATTAGAGAACTGGCCCTCTGACCGGCAGAGGGGAAAGGTCCTCTCATCTAATGGGAACTAGCCCAATCACATTGAAGCAGCTTTTCCCATTGGAGAAACGGCCCTCTCACCTGCAGAGGCAGTAAGGTCCTCTCGTATAATGGGGACTAGCCCACTCACACTGAAGCAGCTATTTTCCATTAGAGAAATGGCCCTCTGACCGGCAGAGGCAGAAAGGTCCTCTTGTCTAATAGGAACTAGCACATTCACACTGAAGCAGCTATTTCCCATTAGAGAAACGTCCCTCCGACCTGGAGAGGCAGAAAGAGAAACGGCCCTCCAACCAGGAGAGGCAGAGAGGTCCTCTCGTCTAATGGGAACTAGCCCATTCATACTGAAGCAGTTATTTCCCATTATAGAAACGGCCCTCTGAACTGGAGAGGCAGAAAGGTCCTCTCGTCTAATGGGAACTAGGTCATTCACACTGAAGCAGCTATTACCATTAGAGAAACGGCCCTCCGACCTGGAGAGGCAGAAAGGTCCTCTTGTCTAATGGGAACTAGCCCAAACAGCCCTCTGACCTGGAGAGGCAGAAAGGTCATCTCGTCTAATGGGAACTAGCCCATTCACACTGAAGCAGCTATTTCCCATTAGAGAGCCGGCCCTCTGACCCGCAGAGGAAGAAAGATCCTCTCGTCTAATGGGAACTAGCACACTCACATTGAAGCAGCTATTTCCCATTAGAGAAACTGCCCTCTCACCAGCAGGCAGAAACGTCCTCTTGTCCAATGAGTACTAGCCCACTCACACTGAAGCAGCGTTTCCCATTAGAGAAACGGCCCTCTGACCTGCAGAGGCAGAAAGGTCCTCTCGTCTAATGGGAACTAGCCCATTCACACTGAAACAGTTATTTCCCATTATAGAAACGGCCCTCTGACCTGGAGAGGCAGAAAGGTCCCCTCGTCTAATGGGAACTAGGCCATTCACACTGAAGCAGCTATTTCCGATTAGAGAAACGGCCCTCCGACCTGGAGAGGCAGAAAGGTCCTCTTGTCTAATGGGAACTAGCCCAAACAGCCCTGTGACCTGGAGAGGCAGAAAGGTCATCTTGTCTAATGGGAACTAGCCCATTCACACTGAAGCAGCTATTTCCCATTAGAGAGCCGGCCCTCTGACCCGCAGAGGCAGAAAGGTCCTCTCGTCTAATGGGAACTAGCACACTCACATTGAAGCAGCTATTTCCCATTAGAGAAACGGCCCTCTCACCAGCAGGCAGAAAGGTCCTCTTGTCTAATGAGAACTAGCCCACTCACAGTGAAGCAGCGTTTCCCATTAGAGAAAAGGCCCTCTGACCTGCAGAGGCAGAAAGGTCCTCTCGTCTAATGGGAACTAGCCCATTCACACTGAAGCAGCTATTTCCCATTAGAGAAACGGCCCTCTGACCTGGAGAGGCGGAAAGGTCCTCTTGTCTACTTGGAACTACCCCAAACGACCCTCTGACCTGGAGAGGCAGAAAGGTCATCTCGTCTAATAGAAACTAGCCCATTCACACTGAAGCAGTCATTTCACCTTAGAGAAACGGCCCTTCGGCCTGCAGAGGCAGAAAGGCCCTCTTGTCTAATGGGAACTAGCCCACTCACACTGAAGCAGCTATTTCCGATTATAGAAACGGCCCTCTGTTCTGGAGAGGCAGAAAGGTCATCTCGTCTAATGGGAACTAGGCCGTTCACACTGAAGCAGCTATTTCCCATTAGAGAAATGGCCCTCCGACCAGGAGAGGCAGAAAGGTCCTCTTGTCTAATGGGAACTAGCCCAAACGGCCCTCTGACCTAGAGAGGTAGAAAGGTCATCTCTTCTAATGGGAACTAGCCCACTCACACTGAAGCAGCTATTTCCGATTAGAGAAACAACCCTCTGACCTGCAGAGGCAGAAAGGTCCTCTTGTCTAATGGGAACTAGCCCACTCACACAGAAGCAGCTATTTCCCATTAGAGAAAAGGCCCTCTGACCTGCAGAGGCAGAAAGGTCCTCTCGTCTAATGGGAACTAGCTCACTCACACCGAAGCAGCTATTTCCCATTAGAGAAACAGCCCTCTGACTGGGAGAGGCAGAAAGGTCATCTTGTCTAATGGGAACTAGCCCAAACGGCCCTCTGACCTGGAGAGGCAGAAAGGTCATCTCATATAATGGGAACTAGCCCACTCACACTGAAGCAGCCATTTGCCATTAGAGAAACGGCCCTCTGACCTGCAGAGGCATAAAGGTCTTCTCGTCTAATGGGAACTAGCCCACTCACACTGAAGCAGCTATTTCCCATTAAAGAAACGTCCCTCCGGCCTGGAAAGACAGAAAGGTCCTCTCGTCTAATGAGAACTAGCCCACTTGCACTGAAGCAGCTATTTCCCATTAGAGAAACGGCCCTCTGACTGGGAGAGGCAGAAAGGTCATCTTGTCTAATGGGAACTAGCCCAAACGGCCCTCTGACCTGGAGAGGCAGAAAGGTCATCTCATCTAATGGGAACTAGCCCACTCACACTGAAGCAGCCATTTCCCATTAGAGAAACGGCCCTCTGACCTGCAGAGGCATAAAGGTCGTCTCGTCTAATGGGAACTAGCCCACTCACACTGAAGCAGCTATTTCCCATTAGAGAAACGTCCCTCCGGCCTGGAAAGACAGAAAGGTCCTCTCGTCTAATGAGAACTAGCCCACTTGCACTGAAGCAGCTATTTCCCATTAGAGAAACTGCTTTCCAACCTGGAGAGGCAGAAAGGTCCTCTCGTCTAACGGGAAATAGCCCATTCGCACTGAAGCAGCTATTACCCATTAGAGAAACGGCCCTCCGGCCTGCAGAGGCAGAAAGGTCATCTTGTCTAATGGGAACTAGCCCATTCACACTGAAGCAGCTATTTACCATTAGAGAAACAGCCCTCCGACCTGCAGAGGCAGAAAGTTCCTCTCGTCTAATGGGAAATAGCCCACTCACACTGAAGCAGCTATTTCCCATTAGAGAAACGGCCGTACGACCTGAAGAGGCAGAAAGGTAATCTCGTCTAATGGGAACTAGCCCAATCACCCTGAAGCCGCTATTTACCATTAGAGAAACGGCCCTCTGACCTGCAGAGGCAGAAAGGTCCTCTCGTCTAATGGGAACTAGCCCACTCACACTGAAGCAGCTATTTCCCATTAGAGAAACGGCCCTCTGACCTGCAGAGGCAGAAAGGTCCTCTCGTCTAATGGGAACTAGCCCACTCACACTGAAGCAGCTATTTCCCATTAGAGAAACGGCCCTCTGACCTGCAGAGGCAGAATGGTCCTCTCGTCTAATGGGAACAAGCCCACTCACATTGAAGCAGCTTTTCCCATTAGAGAAACGGCCCTCTGACCTGCAGAGGCAGAAAGGTCCTCTCGTTTAATGGGAACTAGCCCATTCACACTGAAGCAGCTATTTCCCATTAGAGAAACAGCCCTCCTACCTGCAGAGGCAGAAAGGTCCTCTCGTCTAATGGGAACTAGCTCACTCACACCGAAGCAGCTATTTCCCATTAGAGAAACGGCCCTGTGACCGGGAGAGGCAGAAAGGTCATCTTGTCTAATGGTAACTAGCCCAAACGGCCCTCTGACCTGGAGAGGCAGAAAGGTAATCTCGTCTAATGGGAACTAGCCCAATCACACTGAAGCCGCTATTTACCATTAGAGAAACGGCCCTCTGACCTGCAGAGGCAGAAAGGTCCTCTCGTCTAATGGGAACTAGCCCACTCACACTGAAGCAGCTATTTCCCATTAGAGAAACGGCCCTCTGACCTGCAGAGGCAGAATGGTCCTCTCGTCTAATGGGAACAAGCCCACTCACATTGAAGCAGCTATTTCCCATTAGAGAAACGGCCCTCTGACCAGCAGAGGCAGAAATGTCCTCTCATCTAATGGGAACTAGCCCAATCACATTGAAGCAGCTTTTCCCATTAGAGAAACGGCCCTCTGACCTGCAGAGGCAGAAAGGTCCTCTCGTTTAATGGGAACTAGCCCATTCACACTGAAGCAGCTATTTCCCATTAGAGAAACAGCCCTCCTACCTGCAGAGGCAGAAAGGTCCTCTCGTCTAATGGGAACTAGCTCACTCACACCGAAGCAGCTATTTCCCATTAGAGAAACGGCCCTCTGACCGGGAGAGGCAGAAAGGTCATCTTGTCTAATGGTAACTAGCCCAAACGGCCCTCTGACCTGGAGAGGCAGAAAGGTCATCTTGTCTAATGGGAACTAGCCCACTCACACTGAAGCAGCTATTTCCGATTAGAGAAACAACCATCTGACCTGCAGAGGCAGAAAGGTCCTCTTGTCTAATGGGAACTAGCCCACTCACACAGAAGCAGCTATTTCCCAGTAGAGAAAAGGCCCTCTGACCTGCAGAGGCAGAAAGGTCCTCTCGTCTAATGGGAACTAGCTCACTCACACCGAAGCAGCTATTTCCCATTAGAGAAACGGCCCTCTGACTGGGAGAGGCAGAAAGGTCATCTTGTCTAATGGGAACTACCCCAAACGGCCCTCTGACCTGGAGAGGCAGAAAGGTCATCTCATCTAATGGGAACTAGCCCACTCACACTGAAGCAGCCATTTCCCATTAGAGAAACGGCCCTCTGACCTGCAGAGGCATAAAGGTCTTCTCGTCTAATGGGAACTAGCCCACTCACACTGAAGCAGCCATTTCCCATTAGAGAAACGTCCCTCCGGCCTGGAAAGACAGAAAGGTCCTCTCGTCTAATGAGAACTAGCCCACTTGCACTGAAGCAGCTATTTCCCATTAGAGAAACGGCCCTCTGACTGGGAGAGGCAGAAAGGTCATCTTGTCTAATGGGAACTAGCCCAAACGGCCCTCTGACCTGGAGAGGCAGAAAGGTCATCTCATCTAATGGGAACTAGCCCACTCACACTGAAGTAGCCATTTCCCATTAGAGAAACGGCCCTCTGACCTGCAGAGGCATAAAGGTCTTCTTGTCTAATGGGAACTAGCCCACTCACACTGAAGCTGTTTTTTCCCATTAGAGAAACGGCCCTCTGACCTGCAGAGGCAGAAAGGTCCTCTCGTCTAATGGGAACTAGCCCATTCACACTGAAGCAGCTATTTCCCATTAGAGAAACGGCCCTCTGACCTGGAGAGGCGGAAAGGTCCTCTTGTCTACTTGGAACTACCCCAAACGACCCTCTGACCTGGAGAGGCAGAAAGGTCATCTCGTCTAATAGAAACTAGCCCATTCACACTGAAGCAGCTATTTCCCATTAGAGAGCCGGCCCTCTGACCCGCAGAGGCAGAAAGGTCCTCTCGTCTAATGGGAACTAGCACACTCACATTGAAGCAGCTATTTCCCATTAGAGAAACGGCCCTCTCACCAGCAGGCAGAAAGGTCCTCTTGTCTAATGAGAACTAGCCCACTCACAGTGAAGCAGCGTTTCCCATTAGAGAAAAGGCCCTCTGACCTGCAGAGGCAGAAAGGTCCTCTCGTCTAATGGGAACTAGCCCATTCACACTGAAGCAGCTATTTCCCATTAGAGAAACGGCCCTCTGACCTGGAGAGGCGGAAAGGTCCTCTTGTCTACTTGGAACTACCCCAAACGACCCTCTGACCTGGAGAGGCAGAAAGGTCATCTCGTCTAATAGAAACTAGCCCATTCACACTGAAGCAGTCATTTCACCTTAGAGAAACGGCCCTTCGGCCTGCAGAGGCAGAAAGGCCCTCTTGTCTAATGGGAACTAGCCCACTCACACTGAAGCAGCTATTTCCGATTATAGAAACGGCCCTCTGTTCTGGAGAGGCAGAAAGGTCATCTCGTCTAATGGGAACTAGGCCGTTCACACTGAAGCAGCTATTTCCCATTAGAGAAATGGCCCTCCGACCAGGAGAGGCAGAAAGGTCCTCTTGTCTAATGGGAACTAGCCCAAACGGCCCTCTGACCTAGAGAGGTAGAAAGGTCATCTCTTCTAATGGGAACTAGCCCACTCACACTGAAGCAGCTATTTCCGATTAGAGAAACAACCCTCTGACCTGCAGAGGCAGAAAGGTCCTCTTGTCTAATGGGAACTAGCCCACTCACACAGAAGCAGCTATTTCCCATTAGAGAAAAGGCCCTCTGACCTGCAGAGGCAGAAAGGTCCTCTCGTCTAATGGGAACTAGCTCACTCACACCGAAGCAGCTATTTCCCATTAGAGAAACAGCCCTCTGACTGGGAGAGGCAGAAAGGTCATCTTGTCTAATGGGAACTAGCCCAAACGGCCCTCTGACCTGGAGAGGCAGAAAGGTCATCTCATATAATGGGAACTAGCCCACTCACACTGAAGCAGCCATTTGCCATTAGAGAAACGGCCCTCTGACCTGCAGAGGCATAAAGGTCTTCTCGTCTAATGGGAACTAGCCCACTCACACTGAAGCAGCTATTTCCCATTAAAGAAACGTCCCTCCGGCCTGGAAAGACAGAAAGGTCCTCTCGTCTAATGAGAACTAGCCCACTTGCACTGAAGCAGCTATTTCCCATTAGAGAAACGGCCCTCTGACTGGGAGAGGCAGAAAGGTCATCTTGTCTAATGGGAACTAGCCCAAACGGCCCTCTGACCTGGAGAGGCAGAAAGGTCATCTCATCTAATGGGAACTAGCCCACTCACACTGAAGCAGCCATTTCCCATTAGAGAAACGGCCCTCTGACCTGCAGAGGCATAAAGGTCGTCTCGTCTAATGGGAACTAGCCCACTCACACTGAAGCAGCTATTTCCCATTAGAGAAACGTCCCTCCGGCCTGGAAAGACAGAAAGGTCCTCTCGTCTAATGAGAACTAGCCCACTTGCACTGAAGCAGCTATTTCCCATTAGAGAAACTGCTTTCCAACCTGGAGAGGCAGAAAGGTCCTCTCGTCTAACGGGAAATAGCCCATTCGCACTGAAGCAGCTATTACCCATTAGAGAAACGGCCCTCCGGCCTGCAGAGGCAGAAAGGTCATCTTGTCTAATGGGAACTAGCCCATTCACACTGAAGCAGCTATTTACCATTAGAGAAACAGCCCTCCGACCTGCAGAGGCAGAAAGTTCCTCTCGTCTAATGGGAAATAGCCCACTCACACTGAAGCAGCTATTTCCCATTAGAGAAACGGCCGTACGACCTGAAGAGGCAGAAAGGTAATCTCGTCTAATGGGAACTAGCCCAATCACCCTGAAGCCGCTATTTACCATTAGAGAAACGGCCCTCTGACCTGCAGAGGCAGAAAGGTCCTCTCGTCTAATGGGAACTAGCCCACTCACACTGAAGCAGCTATTTCCCATTAGAGAAACGGCCCTCTGACCTGCAGAGGCAGAAAGGTCCTCTCGTCTAATGGGAACTAGCCCACTCACACTGAAGCAGCTATTTCCCATTAGAGAAACGGCCCTCTGACCTGCAGAGGCAGAATGGTCCTCTCGTCTAATGGGAACAAGCCCACTCACATTGAAGCAGCTTTTCCCATTAGAGAAACGGCCCTCTGACAGGGAGAGGCAGAAAGGTCATCTCGTCTAATGGAAACTAGCCCAAACGGCCCTCTGACCTGGAGAGGCAGAAAGGTCATCTCGTCTAATGGGAAGTAGCCCACTCACACTGAAGCAGCTATTTCCCATTAGAGAAATGGCCCTCTGACCGGCAGAGGCAGAAAGGTCCTCTTGTCTAATGGGAACTAGCCCATTCACACTGAAGCAGCTATTTCCCATTAGAGAGCCGTCCCTCTGACCAGCAGATGCAGAAAGGTCCTCTCGTCTAATGGGAACTAGCCCACTCACATTGAAGCAGCTATTTCCCATTAGAGAAACGGTCCTCCGACCTGCAAAGGCAGAAAGTTCCTCTCGTCTAATGGGAACTAGCCCACTCACATTGAAGCAGCTATTTCCCATTAGAGAAACGTCCCTCCGGCCTGGAAGGATAGAAAGGTCCTCTCGTCTAATGGGAACTAGCCCACTTGCACTGAAGCAGCTATTTTCCATTAGAGAAACGGCTTTCCAACCTGGAGAGGCAGAAAGGTCCTCTCGTCTAACGGGAAATAGCCCATTCGCACTGAAGCAGCTATTACCCATTAGAGAAACGGCCCTTTGACCTGGAGAGGCAGAAAGGTCATCTCGTCTAATGGGAACTAGCCCATTCACTCTGAAGCAGCTATTTACCATTAGAGAACCGGCCCTCTGACCCGCAGAGGCAGAAAGTTCCTCTCGTCTATTGGGAAATAGCCCACTCACACTGAAGAAGCTATTTCCCATTAGAGAAACGTCCCTCCGACCTGGAAGGACAGAAAGGTCCTCTCGTCTAATGGGAACTAGCCCACTTGCACTGAAGCAGCTATTTCCCATTAGAGAAACGGCCCTCCGACCTGCAGAGGCAGAAAGGTCCTCTCGTCTAATGGGAACTAGCCCATTCACACTGAAGCAGCTATTTGCCATTAGAGAACTGGCCCTCTGACCTGCAGAGGCAGAAAGGTCCTCTCATCTAATTGAAACTAGCCCACTCACACTGAAGCAGCTATTTCCCATTAGAGAAATGGCCGTACGACCTGCAGAGGCAGGAAGATCCTCTTGTCTAATGGGAACGAGCCCCCTCACAGTGAAGCAGCTATTTCCCATTAGAGAAACGGCCCTCTGACCAGCAGAGGCAGAAATGTCCTCTCATCTAATGGGAACTAGCCCAATCACATTGAAGCAGCTTTTCCCATTAGAGAAACGGCCCTCTGACCTGTAGAGGCAGAAATGTCCTCTCGTCTAATGGAAACTAGCCCATTCACACTGAAGCAGCTATTTCCCATTAGAGAAACGGCCCTCCTACCTGCAGAGGCAGAAAGGTCCTCTCGTCTAATGGGAACTAGCTCACTCACACCGAAGCAGCTATTTCCCATTAGAGAAACGGCCCTCTGACCGGGAGAGGCAGAAAGGTCATCTTGTCTAATGGGAACTAGCCCAAACGGCCCTCTGACCTGGAGAGGCAGAAAGGTCATCTCGTCTAATGGGAACTAGCCCACTCACACTGAAGCAGCTATTTCCCATTAGAGAAACGGCCCTCTGACCTGCAGAGGCAGAAAGGTCCTCTCGTCTAATGGGAACTAGCCCACTCACATTGAAGCAGCTATTTCCCATTAGAGAAACGGCCCTCTGACCGGGAGAGGCAGAAAGGTCATCTCGTCTAATGGGAGCTAGCCCAAATGGCCCTCTGACCTGGAGAGGCAGAAAGGTCATCTCGTCTAATGGGAAGTAGCCCACTCACACTGAAGCAGCTATTTCCCATTAGAGAAATGGCCCTCTGACCGGCAGAGGCAGAAAGGTCCTCTCATCTAATGGGGACTAGCCCAATCACATTGAAGCAGCTTTTCCCATTGGAGAAACGGCCCTCTGACCTGCAGAGGCAGAAAGTTCCTCTCGTCTAATGGGAACTAGCCCACTCACATTGAAGCAGCTATTTCCCATTAGAGAAACGTCCCTCCGGCCTGGAAGGACAGAAAGGTCCTCTCGTCTAATGGGAACTAGCCCACTTGCACTGAAGCAGCTATTTTCCATTAGAGAAACGGCTTTCCAACCTGGAGAGGCAGAAAGGTCCTCTCGTCTAACGGGAAATAGCCCATTCGCACTGAAGCAGCTATTACCCATTAGAGAAACGGCCCTCTGACCTGCAGAGGCAGAAAGGTCCTCTCGTCTAATGGGAACTAGCCCACTCACATTGAAGCAGCTATTTCCCATTAGAGAAACGGCCCTCTGACCGGGAGAGGCAGAAAGGTCATCTCGTCTAATGGGAGCTAGCCCAAATGGCCCTCTGACCTGGAGAGGCAGAAAGGTCATCTCGTCTAATGGGAAGTAGCCCACTCACACTGAAGCAGCTATTTCCCATTAGAGAAATGGCCCTCTGACCGGCAGAGGCAGAAAGGTCCTCTCATCTAATGGGGACTAGCCCAATCACATTGAAGCAGCTTTTCCCATTGGAGAAACGGCCCTCTGACCTGCAGAGGCATAAAGGTCATCTCGTCTAATGGGAACTAGCCCACTCACACTGAAGCAGCTATTTCCCATTAGAGAAACGGCCCTCTGACCTGCAGAGGCAGAAAGGTCATCTCGTCTAATGGGAACTAGCCCACTCACATTGAAGCAGCTATTTCCCATTAGAGAAACGGCCCTCTGACCGGGAGAGGCAGAAAGGTCATCTCGTCTAATGGGAGCTAGCCCAAATGGCCCTCTGACCTGGAGAGGCAGAAAGGTCATCTCGTCTAATGGGAAGTAGCCCACTCACACTGAAGCAGCTATTTCCCATTAGAGAAATGGCCCTCTGACCGGCAGAGGCAGAAAGGTCCTCTCATCTAATGGGGACTAGCCCAATCACATTGAAGCAGCTTTTCCCATTGGAGAAACGGCCCTCTGACCTGCAGAGGCAGTAAGGTCCTCTCGTCTAATGGGGACTAGCCCACTCACACTGAAGCAGCTATTTCCCATTAGAGAAATGGCCCTCTGACCGGCAGAGGCAGAAAGGTCCTCTTGTCTAATGGGAACTAGCCCATTCACACTGAAGCAGCTATTTCCCATTAGAGAAACGGCCCTCTGACCTGGAGAGGCAGAAAGAGAAACGGCCCTCCAACCAGGAGAGGCAGAAAGGTCCTCTCGTCTAATGGGAACTAGCCCATTCACACTGAAACAGTTATTTCCCATTATAGAAACGGCCCTCTGACCTGGAGAGGCAGAAAGGTCCCCTCGTCTAATGGGAACTAGGCCATTCACACTGAAGCAGCTATTTCCCATTTGAGAAACGGCCCTCCGACCTGGAGAGGCAGAAAGGTCCTCTTGTCTAATGGGAACTAGCCCAAACAGCCCTGTGACCTGGAGAGGCAGAAAGGTCATCTCGTCTAATGGGAACTAGCCCATTCACACTGAAGCAGCTATTTCCCATTAGAGAGCCGGCCCTCTGACCCGCAGAGGCAGAAAGGTCCTCTCGTCTAATGGGAACTAGCCCACTCACATTGAAGCAGCTATTTCCCATTAGAGAAACGGCCCTCTCACCAGCAGGCAGAAAGGTCCTCTTGTCTAATGAGAACTAGCCCACTCACAGTGAAGCAGCGTTTCCCATTAGAGAAATGGCCCTCTGACCTGCAGAGGCAGAAAGGTCCTCTCGTCTAATGGGAACTAGCCCATTCACACTGAAGCAGCTATTTCCCATTAGAGAAACGGCCCTCTGACCTGGAGAGGCGGAAAGGTCCTCTTGTCTACTTGGAACTACCCCAAACGACCCTCTGACCTGGAGAGGCAGAAAGGTCATCTCGTCTAATAGAAACTAGCCCATTCACACTGAAGCAGCCATTTCACCTTAGAGAAACGGCCCTTCGGCCTGCAGAGGCAGAAAGGCCCTCTTGTCTAATGGGAACTAGCCCACTCACACTGAAGCAGCTATTTCCAATTATAGAAACGGCCCTCTGACCTGGAGAGGCAGAAAGGTCCTCTCGTCTAATGGGAACTAGGCCATTCACACTGAAGCAGCTATTTCCCATTAGAGAAATGGCCCTCCGACCAGGAGAGGCAGAAAGGTCCTCTTGTCTAATGGGAGCTAGCCCAAACGGCCCTCTGACCTAGAGAGGTAGAAAGGTCATCTCTTCTAATGGGAACTAGCCCACTCACACTGAAGCAGCTATTTCCGATTAGAGAAACAACCCTCTGACCTGCAGAGGCAGAAAGGTCCTCTTGTCTAATGGGAATTAGCCCACTCACACAGAAGCAGCTATTTCCCATTAGAGAAAAGGCCCTCTGACCTGCAGAGGCAGAAAGGTCCTCTCGTCTAATGGGAACTAGCTCACTCACACCGAAGCAGCTATTTCCCATTAGAGAAACAGCCCTCTGACTGGGAGAGGCAGAAAGGTCATCTTGTCTAATGGGAACTAGCCCAAACGGCCCTCTGACCTGGAGAGGCAGAAAGGTCATCTCATCTAATGGGAACTAGCCCACTCACACTGAAGCAGCCATTTGCCATTAGAGAAACGGCCCTCTGACCTGCAGAGGCATAAAGGTCTTCTCGTCTAATGGGAACTAGCCCACTCACACTGAAGCAGCTATTTCCCATTAAAGAAACGACCCTCCGGCCTGGAAAGACAGAAAGGTCCTCTCGTCTAATGAGAACTAGCCCACTTGCACTGAAGCAGCTATTTCCCATTAGAGAAACGGCCCTCTGACTGGGAGAGGCAGAAAGGTCATCTTGTCTAATGGGAACTAGCCCAAACGGTCCTCTGACCTGGAGAGGCAGAAAGGTCATCTCATCTAATGGGAACTAGCCCACTCACACTGAAGCAGCCATTTCCCATTAGAGAAACGGCCCTCTGACCTGCAGAGGCATAAAGGTCTTCTCGTCTAATGGGAACTAGCCCACTCACACTGAAGCAGCTATTTCCCATTAAATAAACGTCCCTCCGGCCTGGAAAGACAGAAAGGTCCTCTTGTCTAATGAGAACTAGCCCACTTGCACTGAAGCAGCTATTTCCCATTAGAGAAACGGCCCTCTGACTGGGAGAGGCAGAAAGGTCATCTTGTCTAATGGGAACTAGCCCAAACGGCCCTCTGACCTGGAGAGGCAGAAAGGTCATCTCATCTAATGGGAACTAGCCCACTCACACTGAAGCAGCTATTTCCGATTAGAGAAACGGCCCTTCGGCCTGCAGGGGCAGAAAGGCCCTCTTGTCCAATGGGAACTAGCCCACTCACACTGAAGCAGCTATATACGATTATAGAAACGGCCCTCTGACCTGGAGAGCCAGAAAGGTCCTCTCGTCTAATGGGAACTAGGCCATTCACACTGAAGCAGCTATTTCCCATTAGAGAAATGGCCCTCCGACCAGGAGAGGCAGAAAGGTCCTCTTGTCTAATGGGAACTAGCCCAAACGACCCTCTGACCTGGAGAGGCAGAAAGGTCATCTCGTCTAATGGAAACTAGCCCACTCACACTTAAACAGCCATTTCCCATTAGAGAAACGGCCCTCTGACCTGCAGAGGCAGAAAGGTCCTCTCGTCTAATGGGAACTAGCCCAATCACATTGAAGCAGCTTTTCCTATTGGAGAAACGGCCCTCTGACCTGCAGAGGCAGTAAGGTCCTCTCGTCTAATGGGAACTAGCCCACTCACACTGAAGCAGCTATTTCCCATTAGAGAAATGGCCCTCTGACCGGCAGAGGCAGAAAGGTCCTCTTGTCTAATGGGAACTAGCCCATTCACACTGAAGCAGCTATTTCCCATTAGAGAAACGGCCCTCCGACCTGGAGAGGCAGAAAGAGAAACGGCCCTCCAACCTGGAGAGGCAGAAAGGTCCTCTTGTCTAATGGGAACTAGCCCATTCACACTGAAGCAGTTATTTCCCATTATAGAAATGGCCCTCTGACCTGGAGAGGCAGAAAGGTCCTCTCGTCTAATGGGAACTAGGCCATTCACACTGAAGCAGCTATTTCCCTTTAGAGAAACGGCCCTCCGACCTGGAGAGGCAGAAAGGTCCTCTTGTCTAATCGGAACTAGCCCAAACAGCCCTCTGACCTGGAGAGGCAGAAAGGTCATCTCGTCTAATGGGAACTAGCCCATTCACACTGAAGCAGCTATTTCCCATTAGAGAGCCGGCCCTCTGCCCCGCAGAGGAAGAAAGGTCCTCTCGTCCAATGGGAACTAGCCCACTCACATTGAAGGAGCTATTTCCCATTAGAGAAACGGTCCTCCGACCTGCAAAGGCAGAAAGTTCCTCTCGTCTAATGGGAACTAGCCCAATCACATTGAAGCAGCTATTTCCCATAAGAGAAACGGCCCTCTGACCTGCCGGCAGAAAGGTCCTCTTGTCTAATGAGAACTAGCCCACTCACACTGAAGCAGCGTTTCCCATTAGAGAAACGGCCCTCTGACCTGCAGAGGCAGAAAGGTCCTCTCGTCTAATGGGAACTAGCTCACTCACACCGAAGCAGCTATTTCCCATTAGAGAAACGGCCCTCTGACAGCGAGAGGCAGAAAGGTCATCTTGTCTAATGGGAACTAGCCCAAACGGCCCTCTGACCTGGAGAGGCAGAAAGGTCATCTCGTCTAATGGGAACTAGCCCACTCACACTGAAGCAGCTATTTCCCATTAGAGAAATGGCCCTCTGACCGGCAGAGGCAGAAAGGTCCTCTTGTCTAATGGGAACTAGCCCATTCACACTGAAGCAGCTATTTCCCATTAGAGAAACGGCCCTCCGACCTGGAGAGGCAGAAAGAGAAACGGCCCTCCAACCTGGAGAGGCAGAAAGGTCCTCTTGTCTAATGGGAACTAGCCCATTCACACTGAAGCAGTTATTTCCCATTATAGAAATGGCCCTCTGACCTGGAGAGGCAGAAAGGTCCTCTCGTCTAATGGGAACTAGGCCATTCACACTGAAGCAGCTATTTCCCTTTAGAGAAACGGCCCTCCGACCTGGAGAGGCAGAAAGGTCCTCTTGTCTAATCGGAACTAGCCCAAACAGCCCTCTGACCTGGAGAGGCAGAAAGGTCATCTCGTCTAATGGGAACTAGCCCATTCACACTGAAGCAGCTATTTCCCATTAGAGAGCCGGCCCTCTGACCCGCAGAGGAAGAAAGGTCCTCTCGTCCAATGGGAACTAGCCCACTCACATTGAAGGAGCTATTTCCCATTAGAGAAACGGTCCTCCGACCTGCAAAGGCAGAAAGTTCCTCTCGTCTAATGGGAACTAGCCCAATCACATTGAAGCATCTATTTCCCATAAGAGAAACGGCCCTCTGACCTGCCGGCAGAAAGGTCCTCTTGTCTAATGAGAACTAGCCCACTCACACTGAAGCAGCGTTTCCCATTAGAGAAACGGCCCTCTGACCTGCAGAGGCAGAAAGGTCCTCTCGTCTAATGGGAACTAGCTCACTCACACCGAAGCAGCTATTTCCCATTAGAGAAACGGCCCTCTGACAGCGAGAGGCAGAAAGGTCATCTTGTCTAATGGGAACTAGCCCAAACGGCCCTCTGACCTGGAGAGGCAGAAAGGTCATCTCGTCTAATGGGAACTAGCCCACTCACACTGAAGCAGCTATTTCCCATTAGAGAAACGGCCCTCTGACCTGCAGAGGCAGAAAGGTCCTCTCGTCTAATGGGGACTAGCCCACTCACATTGAAGCAGCTATTTCCCATTAGAGAAACGGCCCTCTGACCGGGAGAGGCAGAAAGGTCATCTCGTCTAATGGGAACTAGCCCAAACGGCCCTCTTCCTGGAGAGGCAGAAAGGTCATCTCGTCTAATGGGAAGTAGCCCACTCACACTGAAGCAGCTATTTCCCATTAGAGAAATGGCCCTCTGACCGGCAGAGGCAGAAAGGTCCTCTCATCTAATGGGAACTAGCCCAATCACATTGAAGCAGCTTTTCCCATTGGAGAAACGGCCCTCTCACCTACAGAGGCAGTAAGGTCCTCTCGTATAATGGGGACTAGCCCACTCACACTGAAGCAGCTATTTTCCATTACAGAAATGGCCCTCTGACCGGCAGAGGCAGAAAGGTCCTCTTGTCTAATAGGAACTAGCACATTCACACTGAAGGAGCTATTTCCCATTAGAGAAACGGCCCTCCGACCTGGAGAGGCAGAAAGAGAAACGGCCCTCCAACCAGGAGAGGCAGAAAGGTCCTCTCGTCTAATGGGAACTAGCCCATTCATACTGAAGCAGTTATTTCCCATTATAGAAACGGCCCTCTGACCTGGAGAGGCAGAAAGGTCCTCTCGTCTAATGGGAACTAGGCCATTCACACTGAAGCAGCTATTTCCCATTAGAGAAACGGTCCTCCGACCTGGAGAGGCAGAAAGGTCCTCTTGTCTAATGGGAACTAGCCCAAACAGCCCTCTGACCTGGAGAGGCAGAAAGGTCATCTCGTCTAATGGGAACTAGCCCATTCACACTGAAGGAGCTATTTCCCATTAGAGAGCCGGCCCTCTGACCCGCAGAGGAAGAAAGGTCCTCTCGTCTAATGGGAACTAGCACACTCACATTGAAGCAGCTATTTCTCATTAGAGAAACGGCCCTCTCACCTGCAGGCAGAAACGTCCTCTTGTCTAATGAGAACTAGCCCACTCACACTGAAGCAGCGTTTCCCATTAAAGAAACGGCCCTCTGACCTGCAGAGGCAGAAAGGTCCTCTCGTCTAATGGGAACTAGCCCATTCACACTGAAGCAGCTATTTCCCATTAGAGAAACGGCCCTCTGACCTGGAGAGGCAGAAAGGTCCTCTTGTCTAATTGGAACTACCCCAAACGACCCTCTGACCTGGAGAGGCAGAAAGGTCATCTTGTCTATGGGAAATTAGCCCATTCACACTGAAGCAGCTATTTCCCATTAGAGAAACGGCCCTTCGGCCTGCAGAGGCAGAAAGGCCCTCTTGTCTAATGGGAACTAGGCCATTCACACTGAAGCAGCTATTTCCCATTAGAGAAATGGCCCTCCGACCAGGAGAGGCAGAAAGGTCCTCTTGTCTAATGGGAACTAGCCCAAACGGTCCTCTGACCTGGAGAGGTAGAAAGGTCATCTCTTCTAATGGGAACTAGCCCACTCACACTGAATCAGCTATTTCTGATTAGAGAAACAACCCTCTGACCTGCAGAGGCAGAAAGGTCCTCTTGTCTAATGGGAACTAGCCCACTCACATCGAAGCAGCTATTTCCCATTAGAGAAACGGCCCTCTGACTGGGAGAGGCAGAAAGGTCATCTTGTCTAATGGGAACTATCCCAAACGGCCCTCTGACCTGGAGAGGCAGAAAGGTCATCTCATCTAATGGGAACTAGCCCACTCACACTGAAGCAGCCATTTCCCATTAGAGAAACGGCCCTCTGACCTGCAGAGGCAGAAAGGTCCTCTCGTCTAATGGGAACTAGCCCACTCACATTGAAGCAGCTATTTCCCATTAGAGAAACGGCCCTCTGACCTACAGAGGCATAAAGGTCTTCTCGTCTAATGGGAACTAGCCCAATCACATTGAAGCAGCTTTCCCATTTGAGAAACGGCCCTCTGACCTGCAGAGGCAGAAAGGTCCTCTCGTCTAATGGGAACTATCCCATTCACACTGAAGCAGCTATTTCACATTAGAGAAATGGCCCTCTGACCGGCAGAGGCAGAAAGGTCCTCTCATCTAATGGGAACGAGCCCAATCACATTGAAGCAGCTTTTCCCATTGGAGAAACGGCCCTCTGACCTGCAGAGGCAGTAAGGTCCTCTCATCTAATGGGAACTAGCTCACTCACACCGAAGCAGCTATTTCCCATTAGAGAAACGGCCCTCTGACCGGGAGAGGCAGAAAGGTCATCTCGTCTAATGGAAACTAGCCCAAACGGCCCTCTGACCTGGAGAGGCAGAAAGGTCATCTCGTCTAATGGGAAGTAGCCCACTCACACTGAAGCAGCTATTTCCCATTAGAGAAATGGCCCTCTGACCGGCAGAGGCAGAAAGGTCCTCTTGTCTAATGGGAACTAGCCCATTCACACTGAAGCAGCTATTTCCCATTAGAGAGCCGTCCCTCTGACCAGCAGATGCAGAAAGGTCCTCTCGTCTAATGGGAACTAGCCCACTCACATTGAAGCAGCTATTTCCCATTAGAGAAACGGTCCTCCGACCTGCAAAGGCAGAAAGTTCCTCTCGTCTAATGGGAACTAGCCCACTCACATTGAAGCAGCTATTTCCCATTAGAGAAACGTCCCTCCGGCCTGGAAGGACAGAAAGGTCCTCTCGTCTAATGGGAACTAGCCCACTTGCACTGAAGCAGCTATTTTCCATTAGAGAAACGGCTTTCCAACCTGGAGAGGCAGAAAGGTCCTCTCGTCTAACGGGAAATAGCCCATTCGCACTGAAGCAGCTATTACCCATTAGAGAAACGGCCCTTTGACCTGGAGAGGCAGAAAGGTCATCTCGTCTAATGGGAACTAGCCCATTCACTCTGAAGCAGCTATTTACCATTAGAGAACCTGCCCTCTGACCCGCAGAGGCAGAAAGTTCCTCTCGTCTATTGGGAAATAGCCCACTCACACTGAAGAAGCTATTTCCCATTAGAGAAACGTCCCTCCGACCTGGAAAGACAGAAAGGTCCTCTCGTCTAATGGGAACTAGCCCACTTGCACTGAAGCAGCTATTTCCCATTAGAGAAACGGCCCTCCGACCTGCAGAGGCAGAAAGGTCCTCTCGTCTAATGGGAACTAGCCCATTCACACTGAAGCAGCTATTTGCCATTAGAGAACTGGCCCTCTGACCTGCAGAGGCAGAAAGGTCCTCTCATCTAATTGAAACTAGCCCACTCACACTGAAGCAGCTATTTCCCATTAGAGAAATGGCCGTACGACCTGCAGAGGCAGGAAGGTAATCTCGTCTACTGGGAACTAGCCCACTCACACTGAAGCCGCTATTTCCCATTAGAGAAATGGCCCTCTCACCTGCAGAGGCAGAAAGGTCCTCTCGTCTAATGGGAACTAGCCCGCTCACACTGAAGCAGCTATTTCCCATTAGAGAAACGGCCCTCTGACCTGCAGTGGCAGAAAGGTCCTCTTGTCTAATGGGAATTAGCCCACTCACACTGAAGCAGCTATTTCCCATTAGAGAAACAGCCCTCCAACCTGCAGCAGCAGAAAGGTCCTCTTGTCTAATTGAAACTAGCCCACTCACACTGAAGCAGCTATTTCCCATTAGAGGAATGGCCGTACGACCTGCAGAGGCAGGAAGATCCTCTTGTCTAATGGGAACGAGCCCCCTCACATTGAAGCAGCTATTTCCCATTAGAGAAACGGCCCTCTGACCAGCAGAGGCAGAAATGTCCTCTCATCTAATGGGAACTAGCCCAATCACATTGAAGCAGCTTTTCCCATTAGAGAAACGGCCCTCTGACCTGCAGAGGCAGAAATGTCCTCTCGTCTAATGGGAACTAGTCCATTCACACTGAAGCAGCTATTTCCCATTAGAGAAACAGCCCTCCTACCTGCAGAGGCAGAAAGGTCCTCTCGTCTAATGGGAACTAGCTCACTCACACCGAAGCAGCTATTTCCCATTAGAGAAACGGCCCTCTGACCGGGAGAGGCAGAAAGGTCATCTTGTCTAATGGGAACTAGCCCAAACAGCCCTCTGACCTGGAGAGGCAGAAAGGTCATCTCGTCTAATGGGAACTAGCCCACTCACACTGAAGCAGCTATTTCCCATTAGAGAAACGGCCCTCTGACCGGGAGAGGCAGAAAGGTCATCTCGTCTAATGGGAGCTAGCCCAAATGGCCCTCTGACCTGGAGAGGCAGAAAGGTCATCTCGTCTAATGGGAAGTAGCCCACTCACACTGAAGCAGCTATTTCCCATTAGAGAAATGGCCCTCTGACCGGCAGAGGCAGAAAGGTCCTCTCATCTAATGGGGACTAGCCCAATCACATTGAAGCAGCTTTTCCCATTGGAGAAACGGCCCTCTGACCTGCAGAGGCAGTAAGGTCCTCTCGTCTAATGGGGACTAGCCCACTCACACTGAAGCAGCTATTTCCCATTAGAGAAATGGCCCTCTGACCGGCAGAGGCAGAAAGGTCCTCTTGTCTAATGGGAACTAGCCCATTCACACTGAAGCAGCTATTTCCCATTAGAGAAACGGCCCTCTGACCTGGAGAGGCAGAAAGAGAAACGGCCCTCCAACTAGGAGGGGCAGAAAGGTCCTCTCGTCTAATGGGAACTAGCCCATTCACACTGAAACAGTTATTTCCCATTATAGAAACGGCCCTCTGACCTGGAGAGGCAGAAAGGTCCCCTCGTTTTATGGGAACTAGGCCATTCACACTGAAGCAGCTATTTCCCATTAGAGAAACGGCTCTCCGACCTGGAGAGGCAGAAAGGTCCTCTTGTCTAATGGGAACTAGCCGAAACAGCCCTGTGACCTGGAGAGGCAGAAAGGTCATCTCGTCTAATGGGAACTAGCCCATTCACACTGAAGCAGCTATTTCCCATTAGAGAGCCGGCCCTCTGACCCCCAGAGG
Source organism: Ambystoma mexicanum (assembly GCF_040938575.1). NCBI lineage: Eukaryota > Metazoa > Chordata > Amphibia > Caudata > Ambystomatidae > Ambystoma > Ambystoma mexicanum. The sequence goes on from NC_090934.1 coordinate 1,184,532,100, forward strand.
CAGAAAGGTCCTCTCGTCTAATGGGAACTAGCTCACTCACATTGAAGCAGCTATTTCCCATTAGAGAAACGGCCCTCTCACCTGCAGGCAGAAAGGTCCTCTTCTCTAATGAGAACTAGCCCACTCACACTGAAGCAGCGTTTCCCATTAGAGAAATGGCCCTCTGACCTGCAGAGGCAGAAAGGTCCTCTCGTCTAATGGGAACTAGCCCATTCACACTGAAGCAGCTATTTCCCATTAGAGAAACGGCCCTCTGACCTGGAGAAGCGGAAAGGTCCTCTTGTCTACTTGGAACTACCCCAAACGACCCTCTGACCTGGAGAGGCAGAAAGGTCATCTCGTCTAATAGAAACTAGCCCGTTCACACTGAAGCAGCCATTTCACCTTAGAGAAACGGCCCTTCGGCCTGCAGAGGCAGAAAGGCCCTCTTGTCTAATGGGAACTAGCCCACTCACACTGAAGCAGCTATTTCCGATTATAGAAACGGCCCTCTGACCTGGAGAGGCAGAAAGGTCCTCTCGTCTAATGGGAACTAGGCCATTCACACTGAAGCAGCTATTTCCCATTAGAGAAATGGCCCTCCGACCAGGAGAGGCAGAAAGGTCCTCTTGTCTAATGGGAACTAGCCCAAACGGCCCTCTGACCTAGAGAGGTAGAAAGGTCATCTCTTCTAATGGGAAATAGCCCACTCACACTGAAGCAGCTATTTCCGATTAGAGAAACAACCCTCTGACCTGCAGAGGCAGAAAGGTCCTCTTGTCTAATGGGAACTAGCCCACTCACACAGAAGCAGCTATTTCCCATTAGAGAAAAGGCCCTCTGACCTGCAGAGGCAGAAAGGTCCTCTCGTCTAATGGGAACTAGCTCACTCACACCGAAGCAGCTATTTCCCATTAGAGAAACAGCCCTCTGACTGGGAGAGGCAGAAAGGTCATCTTGTCTAATGGTAACTAGCCCAAACGGCCCTCTGACCTGGAGAGGCAGAAAGGTCATCTCATCTAATGGGAACTAGCCCACTCACACTGAAGCAGCCATTTGCCATTAGAGAAACGGCCCTCTGACCTGCAGAGGCATAAAGGTCTTCTCGTCTAATGGGAACTAGCCCACTCACACTGAAGCAGCTATTTCCCATTAAAGAAACGTCCCTCCGGCCTGGAAAGACAGAAAGGTCCTCTCGTCTAATGAGAACTAGCCCTCTTGCACTGAAGCAGGTATTTCCCATTAGAGAAACGGCCCTCTGACTGGGAGAGGCAGAAAGGTCATCTTGTCTAATGGGAACTAGCCCAAACGGCCCTCTGACCTGGAGAGGCAGAAAGGTCATCTCATCTAATGGGAACTAGCCCACTCACACTGAAGCAGCCATTTCCCATTAGAGAAACGGCCCTCTGACCTGCAGAGGCATAAAGGTCTTCTCGTCTAATGGGAACTAGCCCACTCACACTGAAGCAGCTATTTCCCATTAAATAAACGTCCCTCCGGCCTGGAAAGACAGAAAGGTCCTCTCGTCTAATGAGAACTAGCCCACTTGCACTGAAGCAGCTATTTCCCATTAGAGAAACGGCCCTCTGACTGGGAGAGGCAGAAAGGTCATCTTGTCTAATGGGAACTAGCCCAAACGGCCCTCTGACCTGGAGAGGCAGAAAGGTCATCTCATCTAATGGGAACTAGCCCACTCACACTGAAGCAGCCATTTCCCATTAGAGAAACGGCCCTCTGACCTGCAGAGGCATAAAGGTCGTCTCGTCTAATGGGAACTAGCCCACTCACACTGAAGCAGCTATTTCCCATTAGAGAAACGTCCCTCCGGCCTGGAAAGACAGAAAGGTCCTCTCGTCTAATGAGAACTAGCTCACTTGCACTGAAGCAGCTATTTCCCATTAGAGAAACGGCTTTCCAACCTGGAGAGGCAGAAAGGTCCTCTCGTCTAACGGGAAATAGCCCATTCGCACTGAAGCAGCTATTACCCATTAGAGAAACGGCCCTCCGGCTTGCAGAGGCAGAAAGGTCATCTTGTCTAATGGGAACTAGCCCATTCACACTGAAGCAGCTATTTACCATTAGAGAAACAGCCCTCTGACCTGCAGAGGCAGAAAGTTCCTCTCGTCTAATGGGAAATAGCCCACTCACACTGAAGCAGCTATTTCCCATTAGAGAAACGGCCGTACGACCTGAAGAGGCAGAAAGGTAATCTCGTCTAATGGAAACTAGCCCAATCACAATGAAGCCGCTATTTACCATTAGAGAAACGGCCCTCTGACCTGCAGAGGCAGAAAGGTCCTCTCGTCTAATGGGAACTAGCCCACTCACACTGAAGCAGCTATTTCCCATTAGAGAAACGGCCCTCTGACGTGCAGAGGCAGAATAGTCCTCTCGTCTAATGGGAACAAGCCCACTCACATTGAAGCAGCTATTTCCCATTAGAGAAACGGCCCTCTGACCAGCAGAGGCAGAAATGTCCTCTCATCTAATGGGAACTAGCCCATTCACACTGAAGCAGCTATTTCCCATTAGAGAAACGGCCCTCTGACCTGGAGAGGCGGAAAGGTCCTCTTGTCTACTTGGAACTACCCCAAACGACCCTCTGACCTGGAGAGGCAGAAAGGTCATCTCGTCTAATAGAAACTAGCCCATTCACACTGAAGCAGCCATTTCACCTTAGAGAAACGGCCCTTCGGCCTGCAGAGGCAGAAAGGCCCTCTTGTCTAATGGGAACTAGCCCACTCACACTGAAGCAGCTATTTCCAATTATAGAAACGGCCCTCTGACCTGGAGAGGCAGAAAGGTCCTCTCGTCTAATGGGAACTAGGCCATTCACACTGAAGCAGCTATTTCCCATTAGAGAAATGGCCCTCCGACCAGGAGAGGCAGAAAGGTCCTCTTGTCTAATGGGAGCTAGCCCAAACGGCCCTCTGACCTAGAGAGGTAGAAAGGTCATCTCTTCTAATGGGAACTAGCCCACTCACACTGAAGCAGCTATTTCCGATTAGAGAAACAACCCTCTGACCTGCAGAGGCAGAAAGGTCCTCTTGTCTAATGGGAACTAGCCCACTCACACAGAAGCAGCTATTTCCCATTAGAGAAAAGGCCCTCTGACCTGCAGAGGCAGAAAGGTCCTCTCGTCTAATGGGAACTAGCTCACTCACACCGAAGCAGCTATTTCCCATTAGAGAAACAGCCCTCTGACTGGGAGAGGCAGAAAGGTCATCTTGTCTAATGGGAACTAGCCCAAACGGCCCTCTGACCTGGAGAGGCAGAAAGGTCATCTCATCTAATGGGAACTAGCCCACTCACACTGAAGCAGCCATTTGCCATTAGAGAAACGGCCCTCTGACCTGCAGAGGCATAAAGGTCTTCTCGTCTAATGGGAACTAGCCCACTCACACTGAAGCAGCTATTTCCCATTAAAGAAACGACCCTCCGGCCTGGAAAGACAGAAAGGTCCTCTCGTCTAATGAGAACTAGCCCACTTGCACTGAAGCAGCTATTTCCCATTAGAGAAACGGCCCTCTGACTGGGAGAGGCAGAAAGGTCATCTTGTCTAATGGGAACTAGCCCAAACGGTCCTCTGACCTGGAGAGGCAGAAAGGTCATCTCATCTAATGGGAACTAGCCCACTCACACTGAAGCAGCCATTTCCCATTAGAGAAACGGCCCTCTGACCTGCAGAGGCATAAAGGTCTTCTCGTCTAATGGGAACTAGCCCACTCACACTGAAGCAGCTATTTCCCATTAAATAAACGTCCCTCCGGCCTGGAAAGACAGAAAGGTCCTCTTGTCTAATGAGAACTAGCCCACTTGCACTGAAGCAGCTATTTCCCATTAGAGAAACGGCCCTCTGACTGGGAGAGGCAGAAAGGTCATCTTGTCTAATGGGAACTAGCCCAAACGGCCCTCTGACCTGGAGAGGCAGAAAGGTCATCTCATCTAATGGGAACTAGCCCACTCACACTGAAGCAGCTATTTCCGATTAGAGAAACGGCCCTTCGGCCTGCAGGGGCAGAAAGGCCCTCTTGTCCAATGGGAACTAGCCCACTCACACTGAAGCAGCTATATACGATTATAGAAACGGCCCTCTGACCTGGAGAGCCAGAAAGGTCCTCTCGTCTAATGGGAACTAGGCCATTCACACTGAAGCAGCTATTTCCCATTAGAGAAATGGCCCTCCGACCAGGAGAGGCAGAAAGGTCCTCTTGTCTAATGGGAACTAGCCCAAACGACCCTCTGACCTGGAGAGGCAGAAAGGTCATCTCGTCTAATGGAAACTAGCCCACTCACACTTAAACAGCCATTTCCCATTAGAGAAACGGCCCTCTGACCTGCAGAGGCAGAAAGGTCCTCTCGTCTAATGGGAACTAGCCCAATCACATTGAAGCAGCTTTTCCTATTGGAGAAACGGCCCTCTGACCTGCAGAGGCAGTAAGGTCCTCTCGTCTAATGGGAACTAGCCCACTCACACTGAAGCAGCTATTTCCCATTAGAGAAATGGCCCTCTGACCGGCAGAGGCAGAAAGGTCCTCTTGTCTAATGGGAACTAGCCCATTCACACTGAAGCAGCTATTTCCCATTAGAGAAACGGCCCTCCGACCTGGAGAGGCAGAAAGAGAAACGGCCCTCCAACCTGGAGAGGCAGAAAGGTCCTCTTGTCTAATGGGAACTAGCCCATTCACACTGAAGCAGTTATTTCCCATTATAGAAATGGCCCTCTGACCTGGAGAGGCAGAAAGGTCCTCTCGTCTAATGGGAACTAGGCCATTCACACTGAAGCAGCTATTTCCGTTTAGAGAAACGGCCCTCCGACCTGGAGAGGCAGAAAGGTCCTCTTGTCTAATCGGAACTAGCCCAAACAGCCCTCTGACCTGGAGAGGCAGAAAGGTCATCTTGTCTAATGGGAACTAGCCCATTCACACTGAAGCAGCTATTTCCCATTAGAGAGCCGGCCCTCTGCCCCGCAGAGGAAGAAAGGTCCTCTCGTCCAATGGGAACTAGCCCACTCACATTGAAGGAGCTATTTCCCATTAGAGAAACGGTCCTCCGACCTGCAAAGGCAGAAAGTTCCTCTCGTCTAATGGGAACTAGCCCAATCACATTGAAGCAGCTATTTCCCATAAGAGAAACGGCCCTCTGACCTGCCGGCAGAAAGGTCCTCTTGTCTAATGAGAACTAGCCCACTCACACTGAAGCAGCGTTTCCCATTAGAGAAACGGCCCTCTGACCTGCAGAGGCAGAAAGGTCCTCTCGTCTAATGGGAACTAGCTCACTCACACCGAAGCAGCTATTTCCCATTAGAGAAACGGCCCTCTGACAGCGAGAGGCAGAAAGGTCATCTTGTCTAATGGGAACTAGCCCAAACGGCCCTCTGACCTGGAGAGGCAGAAAGGTCATCTCGTCTAATGGGAACTAGCCCACTCACACTGAAGCAGCTATTTCCCATTAGAGAAATGGCCCTCTGACCGGCAGAGGCAGAAAGGTCCTCTTGTCTAATGGGAACTAGCCCATTCACACTGAAGCAGCTATTTCCCATTAGAGAAACGGCCCTCCGACCTGGAGAGGCAGAAAGAGAAACGGCCCTCCAACCTGGAGAGGCAGAAAGGTCCTCTTGTCTAATGGGAACTAGCCCATTCACACTGAAGCAGTTATTTCCCATTATAGAAATGGCCCTCTGACCTGGAGAGGCAGAAAGGTCCTCTCGTCTAATGGGAACTAGGCCATTCACACTGAAGCAGCTATTTCCCTTTAGAGAAACGGCCCTCCGACCTGGAGAGGCAGAAAGGTCCTCTTGTCTAATCGGAACTAGCCCAAACAGCCCTCTGACCTGGAGAGGCAGAAAGGTCATCTCGTCTAATGGGAACTAGCCCATTCACACTGAAGCAGCTATTTCCCATTAGAGAGCCGGCCCTCTGACCCGCAGAGGAAGAAAGGTCCTCTCGTCCAATGGGAACTAGCCCACTCACATTGAAGGAGCTATTTCCCATTAGAGAAACGGTCCTCCGACCTGCAAAGGCAGAAAGTTCCTCTCGTCTAATGGGAACTAGCCCAATCACATTGAAGCATCTATTTCCCATAAGAGAAACGGCCCTCTGACCTGCCGGCAGAAAGGTCCTCTTGTCTAATGAGAACTAGCCCACTCACACTGAAGCAGCGTTTCCCATTAGAGAAACGGCCCTCTGACCTGCAGAGGCAGAAAGGTCCTCTCGTCTAATGGGAACTAGCTCACTCACACCGAAGCAGCTATTTCCCATTAGAGAAACGGCCCTCTGACAGCGAGAGGCAGAAAGGTCATCTTGTCTAATGGGAACTAGCCCAAACGGCCCTCTGACCTGGAGAGGCAGAAAGGTCATCTCGTCTAATGGGAACTAGCCCACTCACACTGAAGCAGCTATTTCCCATTAGAGAAACGGCCCTCTGACCTGCAGAGGCAGAAAGGTCCTCTCGTCTAATGGGGACTAGCCCACTCACATTGAAGCAGCTATTTCCCATTAGAGAAACGGCCCTCTGACCGGGAGAGGCAGAAAGGTCATCTCGTCTAATGGGAACTAGCCCAAACGGCCCTCTTCCTGGAGAGGCAGAAAGGTCATCTCGTCTAATGGGAAGTAGCCCACTCACACTGAAGCAGCTATTTCCCATTAGAGAAATGGCCCTCTGACCGGCAGAGGCAGAAAGGTCCTCTCATCTAATGGGAACTAGCCCAATCACATTGAAGCAGCTTTTCCCATTGGAGAAACGGCCCTCTCACCTACAGAGGCAGTAAGGTCCTCTCGTATAATGGGGACTAGCCCACTCACACTGAAGCAGCTATTTTCCATTAGAGAAATGGCCCTCCGACCGGCAGAGGCAGAAAGGTCCTCTTGTCTAATAGGAACTAGCACATTCACACTGAAGCAGCTATTTCCCATTAGAGAAACGGCCCTCCGACCTGGAGAGGCAGAAAGAGAAACGGCCCTCCAACCAGGAGAGGCAGAAAGGTCCTCTCGTCTAATGGGAACTAGCCCATTCATACTGAAGCAGTTATTTCCCATTATAGAAACGGCCCTCTGACCTGGAGAGGCAGAAAGGTCCTCTCGTCTAATGGGAACTAGGCCATTCACACTGAAACAGCTATTTCCCATTAGAGAAACGGCCCTCCGACCTGGAGAGGCAGAAAGGTCCTCTTGTCTAATGGGAACTAGCCCAAACAGCCCTCTGACCTGGAGAGGCAGAAAGGTCATCTCGTCTAATGGGAACTAGCCCATTCACACTGAAGGAGCTATTTCCCATTAGAGAGCCGGCCCTCTGACCCGCAGAGGAAGAAAGGTCCTCTCGTCTAATGGGAACTAGCACACTCACATTGAAGCAGCTATTTCTCATTAGAGAAACGGCCCTCTCACCTGCAGGCAGAAACGTCCTCTTGTCTAATGAGAACTAGCCCACTCACACTGAAGCAGCGTTTCCCATTAAAGAAACGGCCCTCTGACCTGCAGAGGCAGAAAGGTCCTCTCGTCTAATGGGAACTAGCCCATTCACACTGAAGCAGCTATTTCCCATTAGAGAAACGGCCCTCTGACCTGGAGAGGCAGAAAGGTCCTCTTGTCTAATTGGAACTACCCCAAACGACCCTCTGACCTGGAGAGGCAGAAAGGTCATCTCGTCTATGGGAAATTAGCCCATTCACACTGAAGCAGCTATTTCCCATTAGAGAAACGGCCCTTCGGCCTGCAGAGGCAGAAAGGCCCTCTTGTCTAATGGGAACTAGGCCATTCACACTGAAGCAGCTATTTCCCATTAGAGAAATGGCCCTCCGACCAGGAGAGGCAGAAAGGTCCTCTTGTCTAATGGGAACTAGCCCAAACGGTCCTCTGACCTGGAGAGGTAGAAAGGTCATCTCTTCTAATGGGAACTAGCCCACTCACACTGAATCAGCTATTTCTGATTAGAGAAACAACCCTCTGACCTGCAGAGGCAGAAAGGTCCTCTTGTCTAATGGGAACTAGCCCACTCACACAGAAGCAGCTATTTCCCATTAGAGAAAAGGCCCTCTGACCTGCAGAGGCAGAAAGGTCCTCTCGTCTAATGGGAACTAGCTCACTCACATCGAAGCAGCTATTTCCCATTAGAGAAACGGCCCTCTGACTGGGAGAGGCAGAAAGGTCATCTTGTCTAATGGGAACTATCCCAAACGGCCCTCTGACCTGGAGAGGCAGAAAGGTCATCTCATCTAATGGGAACTAGCCCACTCACACTGAAGCAGCCATTTCCCATTAGAGAAACGGCCCTCTGACCTGCAGAGGCAGAAAGGTCCTCTCGTCTAATGGGAACTAGCCCACTCACATTGAAGCAGCTATTTCCCATTAGAGAAACGGCCCTCTGACCTACAGAGGCATAAAGGTCTTCTCGTCTAATGGGAACTAGCCCAATCACATTGAAGCAGCTTTCCCATTTGAGAAACGGCCCTCTGACCTGCAGAGGCAGAAAGGTCCTCTCGTCTAATGGGAACTATCCCATTCACACTGAAGCAGCTATTTCACATTAGAGAAATGGCCCTCTGACCGGCAGAGGCAGAAAGGTCCTCTCATCTAATGGGAACTAGCCCAATCACATTGAAGCAGCTTTTCCCATTGGAGAAACGGCCCTCTGACCTGCAGAGGCAGTAAGGTCCTCTCATCTAATGGGAACTAGCTCACTCACACCGAAGCAGCTATTTTCCATTAGAGAAACGGCCCTCTGACCGGGAGAGGCAGAAAGGTCATCTCGTCTAATGGAAACTAGCCCAAACGGCCCTCTGACCTGGAGAGGCAGAAAGGTCATCTCGTCTAATGGGAAGTAGCCCACTCACACTGAAGCAGCTATTTCCCATTAGAGAAATGGCCCTCTGACCGGCAGAGGCAGAAAGGTCCTCTTGTCTAATGGGAACTAGCCCATTCACACTGAAGCAGCTATTTCCCATTAGAGAGCCGTCCCTCTGACCAGCAGATGCAGAAAGGTCCTCTCGTCTAATGGGAACTAGCCCACTCACATTGAAGCAGCTATTTCCCATTAGAGAAACGGTCCTCCGACCTGCAAAGGCAGAAAGTTCCTCTCGTCTAATGGGAACTAGCCCACTCACATTGAAGCAGCTATTTCCCATTAGAGAAACGTCCCTACGGCCTGGAAGGACAGAAAGGTCCTCTCGTCTAATGGGAACTAGCCCACTTGCACTGAAGCAGCTATTTTCCATTAGAGAAACGGCTTTCCAACCTGGAGAGGCAGAAAGGTCCTCTCGTCTAACGGGAAATAGCCCATTCGCACTGAAGCAGCTATTACCCATTAGAGAAACGGCCCTTTGACCTGGAGAGGCAGAAAGGTCATCTCGTCTAATGGGAACTAGCCCATTCACTCTGAAGCAGCTATTTACCATTAGAGAACCTGCCCTCTGACCCGCAGAGGCAGAAAGTTCCTCTCGTCTATTGGGAAATAGCCCACTCACACTGAAGAAGCTATTTCCCATTAGAGAAACGTCCCTCCGACCTGGAAAGACAGAAAGGTCCTCTCGTCTAATGGGAACTAGCCCACTTGCACTGAAGCAGCTATTTCCCATTAGAGAAATGGCCGTACGACCTGCAGAGGCAGGAAGGTAATCTCGTCTACTGGGAACTAGCCCACTCACACTGAAGCCGCTATTTCCCATTAGAGAAATGGCCCTCTCACCTGCAGAGGCAGAAAGGTCCTCTCGTCTAATGGGAACTAGCCCGCTCACACTGAAGCAGCTATTTCCCATTAGAGAAACGGCCCTCTGACCTGCAGTGGCAGAAAGGTCCTCTTGTCTAATGGGAATTAGCCCACTCACACTGAAGCAGCTATTTCCCATTAGAGAAACAGCCCTCCAACCTGCAGCAGCAGAAAGGTCCTCTTGTCTAATTGAAACTAGCCCACTCACACTGAAGCAGCTATTTCCCATTAGAGGAATGGCCGTACGACCTGCAGAGGCAGGAAGATCCTCTTGTCTAATGGGAACGAGCCCCCTCACATTGAAGCAGCTATTTCCCATTAGAGAAACGGCCCTCTGACCAGCAGAGGCAGAAATGTCCTCTCATCTAATGGGAACTAGCCCAATCACATTGAAGCAGCTTTTCCCATTAGAGAAACGGCCCTCTGACCTGCAGAGGCAGAAATGTCCTCTCGTCTAATGGGAACTAGTCCATTCACACTGAAGCAGCTATTTCCCATTAGAGAAACAGCCCTCCTACCTGCAGAGGCAGAAAGGTCCTCTCGTCTAATGGGAACTAGCTCACTCACACCGAAGCAGCTATTTCCCATTAGAGAAACGGCCCTCTGACCGGGAGAGGCAGAAAGGTCATCTTGTCTAATGGGAACTAGCCCAAACAGCCCTCTGACCTGGAGAGGCAGAAAGGTCATCTCGTCTAATGGGAACTAGCCCACTCACACTGAAGCAGCTATTTCCCATTAGAGAAACGGCCCTCTGACCGGGAGAGGCAGAAAGGTCATCTCGTCTAATGGGAGCTAGCCCAAATGGCCCTTTGACCTGGAGAGGCAGAAAGGTCATCTCGTCTAATGGGAAGTAGCCCACTCACACTGAAGCAGCTATTTCCCATTAGAGAAATGGCCCTCTGACCGGCAGAGGCAGAAAGGTCCTCTCATCTAATGGGGACTAGCCCAATCACATTGAAGCAGCTTTTCCCATTGGAGAAACGGCCCTCTGACCTGCAGAGGCAGTAAGGTCCTCTCGTCTAATGGGGACTAGCCCACTCACACTGAAGCAGCTATTTCCCATTAGAGAAATGGCCCTCTGACCGGCAGAGGCAGAAAGGTCCTCTTGTCTAATGGGAACTAGCCCATTCACACTGAAGCAGCTATTTCCCATTAGAGAAACGGCCCTCTGACCTGGAGAGGCAGAAAGAGAAACGGCCCTCCAACTAGGAGGGGCAGAAAGGTCCTCTCGTCTAATGGGAACTAGCCCATTCACACTGAAACAGTTATTTCCCATTATAGAAACGGCCCTCTGACCTGGAGAGGCAGAAAGGTCCCCTCGTTTTATGGGAACTAGGCCATTCACACTGAAGCAGCTATTTCCCATTAGAGAAACGGCCCTCCGACCTGGAGAGGCAGAAAGGTCCTCTTGTCTAATGGGAACTAGCCGAAACAGCCCTGTGACCTGGAGAGGCAGAAAGGTCATCTCGTCTAATGGGAACTAGCCCATTCACACTGAAGCAGCTATTTCCCATTAGAGAGCCGGCCCTCTGACCCCCAGAGGCAGAAAGGTCCTCTCGTCTAATGGGAACTAGCTCACTCACATTGAAGCAGCTATTTCCCATTAGAGAAACGGCCCTCTCACCTGCAGGCAGAAAGGTCCTCTTCTCTAATGAGAACTAGCCCACTCACACTGAAGCAGCGTTTCCCATTAGAGAAATGGCCCTCTGACCTGCAGAGGCAGAAAGGTCCTCTCGTCTAATGGGAACTAGCCCATTCACACTGAAGCAGCTATTTCCCATTAGAGAAACGGCCCTCTGACCTGGAGAAGCGGAAAGGTCCTCTTGTCTACTTGGAACTACCCCAAACGACCCTCTGACCTGGAGAGGCAGAAAGGTCATCTCGTCTAATAGAAACTAGCCCGTTCACACTGAAGCAGCCATTTCACCTTAGAGAAACGGCCCTTCGGCCTGCAGAGGCAGAAAGGCCCTCTTGTCTAATGGGAACTAGCCCACTCACACTGAAGCAGCTATTTCCGATTATAGAAACGGCCCTCTGACCTGGAGAGGCAGAAAGGTCCTCTCGTCTAATGGGAACTAGGCCATTCACACTGAAGCAGCTATTTCCCATTAGAGAAATGGCCCTCCGACCAGGAGAGGCAGAAAGGTCCTCTTGTCTAATGGGAACTAGCCCAAACGGCCCTCTGACCTAGAGAGGTAGAAAGGTCATCTCTTCTAATGGGAAATAGCCCACTCACACTGAAGCAGCTATTTCCGATTAGAGAAACAACCCTCTGACCTGCAGAGGCAGAAAGGTCCTCTTGTCTAATGGGAACTAGCCCACTCACACAGAAGCAGCTATTTCCCATTAGAGAAAAGGCCCTCTGACCTGCAGAGGCAGAAAGGTCCTCTCGTCTAATGGGAACTAGCTCACTCACACCGAAGCAGCTATTTCCCATTAGAGAAACAGCCCTCTGACTGGGAGAGGCAGAAAGGTCATCTTGTCTAATGGTAACTAGCCCAAACGGCCCTCTGACCTGGAGAGGCAGAAAGGTCATCTCATCTAATGGGAACTAGCCCACTCACACTGAAGCAGCCATTTGCCATTAGAGAAACGGCCCTCTGACCTGCAGAGGCATAAAGGTCTTCTCGTCTAATGGGAACTAGCCCACTCACACTGAAGCAGCTATTTCCCATTAAAGAAACGTCCCTCCGGCCTGGAAAGACAGAAAGGTCCTCTCGTCTAATGAGAACTAGCCCTCTTGCACTGAAGCAGGTATTTCCCATTAGAGAAACGGCCCTCTGACTGGGAGAGGCAGAAAGGTCATCTTGTCTAATGGGAACTAGCCCAAACGGCCCTCTGACCTGGAGAGGCAGAAAGGTCATCTCATCTAATGGGAACTAGCCCACTCACACTGAAGCAGCCATTTCCCATTAGAGAAACGGCCCTCTGACCTGCAGAGGCATAAAGGTCTTCTCGTCTAATGGGAACTAGCCCACTCACACTGAAGCAGCTATTTCCCATTAAATAAACGTCCCTCCGGCCTGGAAAGACAGAAAGGTCCTCTCGTCTAATGAGAACTAGCCCACTTGCACTGAAGCAGCTATTTCCCATTAGAGAAACGGCCCTCTGACTGGGAGAGGCAGAAAGGTCATCTTGTCTAATGGGAACTAGCCCAAACGGCCCTCTGACCTGGAGAGGCAGAAAGGTCATCTCATCTAATGGGAACTAGCCCACTCACACTGAAGCAGCCATTTCCCATTAGAGAAACGGCCCTCTGACCTGCAGAGGCATAAAGGTCGTCTCGTCTAATGGGAACTAGCCCACTCACACTGAAGCAGCTATTTCCCATTAGAGAAACGTCCCTCCGACCTGGAAAGACAGAAAGGTCCTCTCGTCTAATGAGAACTAGCTCACTTGCACTGAAGCAGCTATTTCCCATTAGAGAAACGGCTTTCCAACCTGGAGAGGCAGAAAGGTCCTCTCGTCTAACGGGAAATAGCCCATTCGCACTGAAGCAGCTATTACCCATTAGAGAAACGGCCCTCCGGCTTGCAGAGGCAGAAAGGTCATCTTGTCTAATGGGAACTAGCCCATTCACACTGAAGCAGCTATTTACCATTAGAGAAACAGCCCTCTGACCTGCAGAGGCAGAAAGTTCCTCTCGTCTAATGGGAAATAGCCCACTCACACTGAAGCAGCTATTTCCCATTAGAGAAACGGCCGTACGACCTGAAGAGGCAGAAAGGTAATCTCGTCTAATGGAAACTAGCCCAATCACAATGAAGCCGCTATTTACCATTAGAGAAACGGCCCTCTGACCTGCAGAGGCAGAAAGGTCCTCTCGTCTAATGGGAACTAGCCCACTCACACTGAAGCAGCTATTTCCCATTAGAGAAACGGCCCTCTGACGTGCAGAGGCAGAATAGTCCTCTCGTCTAATGGGAACAAGCCCACTCACATTGAAGCAGCTATTTCCCATTAGAGAAACGGCCCTCTGACCAGCAGAGGCAGAAATGTCCTCTCATCTAATGGGAACTAGCCCAATCACATTGAAGCAGCTTTTCCCATTAGAGAAACGGCCCTCTGACCTGCAGAGGCAGAAAGGTCCTCTCGTTTAATGGGAACTAGCCCATTCACACTGAAGCAGCTATTTCCCATTAGAGAAACGGCCCTCCTACCTGCAGAGGCAGAAAGGTCCTCTCGTCTAATGGGAACTAGCTCACTCACACCGAAGCAGCTATTTCCCATTAGAGAAACGGCCCTCTGACCGGGAGAGGCAGAAAGGTCATCTTGTCTAATGGGAACTAGCCAAAACGGCCCTCTGACCTGGAGAGGCAGAAAGGTCATCTCGTCTAATGGGAACTAGCCCACTCACACTGAAGCAGCTATTTCCGATTAGAGAAACAACCCTCTGACCTGCAGAGGCAGAAAGGTCCTCTTGTCTAATGGGAACTAGCCCACTCACACAGAAGCAGCTATTTCCCAGTAGAGAAAAGGCCCTCTGACCTGCAGAGGCAGAAAGGTCCTCTCGTCTAATGGGAACTAGCTCACTCACACCGAAGCAGCTATTTCCCATTAGAGAAACGGCCCTCTGACTGGGAGAGGCAGAAAGGTCTTCTCGTCTAATGGGAACTAGCCGACTCACACTGAAGCAGCTATTTCCCATTAGAGAAACGGCCCTCTGACCTGCAGAGGCATAAAGGTCGTCTCGTCTAATGGGAACTAGCCCACTCACACTGAAGCAGCTATTTCCCATTAGAGAAACGTCCCTCCGACCTGGAAAGACAGAAAGGTCCTCTCGTCTAATGAGAACTAGCTCACTTGCACTGAAGCAGCTATTTCCCATTAGAGAAACGGCTTTCCAACCTGGAGAGGCAGAAAGGTCCTCTCGTCTAACGGGAAATAGCCCATTCGCACTGAAGCAGCTATTACCCATTAGAGAAACGGCCCTCCGGCTTGCAGAGGCAGAAAGGTCATCTTGTCTAATGGGAACTAGCCCATTCACACTGAAGCAGCTATTTACCATTAGAGAAACAGCCCTCTGACCTGCAGAGGCAGAAAGTTCCTCTCGTCTAATGGGAAATAGCCCACTCACACTGAAGCAGCTATTTCCCATTAGAGAAACGGCCGTACGACCTGAAGAGGCAGAAAGGTAATCTCGTCTAATGGAAACTAGCCCAATCACAATGAAGCCGCTATTTACCATTAGAGAAACGGCCCTCTGACCTGCAGAGGCAGAAAGGTCCTCTCGTCTAATGGGAACTAGCCCACTCACACTGAAGCAGCTATTTCCCATTAGAGAAACGGCCCTCTGACGTGCAGAGGCAGAATAGTCCTCTCGTCTAATGGGAACAAGCCCACTCACATTGAAGCAGCTATTTCCCATTAGAGAAACGGCCCTCTGACCAGCAGAGGCAGAAATGTCCTCTCATCTAATGGGAACTAGCCCAATCACATTGAAGCAGCTTTTCCCATTAGAGAAACGGCCCTCTGACCTGCAGAGGCAGAAAGGTCCTCTCGTTTAATGGGAACTAGCCCATTCACACTGAAGCAGCTATTTCCCATTAGAGAAACGGCCCTCCTACCTGCAGAGGCAGAAAGGTCCTCTCGTCTAATGGGAACTAGCTCACTCACACCGAAGCAGCTATTTCCCATTAGAGAAACGGCCCTCTGACCGGGAGAGGCAGAAAGGTCATCTTGTCTAATGGGAACTAGCCAAAACGGCCCTCTGACCTGGAGAGGCAGAAAGGTCATCTCGTCTAATGGGAACTAGCCCACTCACACTGAAGCAGCTATTTCCGATTAGAGAAACAACCCTCTGACCTGCAGAGGCAGAAAGGTCCTCTTGTCTAATGGGAACTAGCCCACTCACACAGAAGCAGCTATTTCCCAGTAGAGAAAAGGCCCTCTGACCTGCAGAGGCAGAAAGGTCCTCTCGTCTAATGGGAACTAGCTCACTCACACCGAAGCAGCTATTTCCCATTAGAGAAACGGCCCTCTGACTGGGAGAGGCAGAAAGGTCTTCTCGTCTAATGGGAACTAGCCGACTCACACTGAAGCAGCTATTTCCCATTAGAGAAACGTCCCTCCGGCCTGGAAAGACAGAAAGGTCCTCTCGTCTAATGAGAACTAGCCCACTTGCACTGAAGCAGCTATTTCCCATTAGAGAAACGGCTTTCCAACCTGGAGAGGCAGAAAGGTCCTCTCGTCTAACGGGAAATAGCCCATTCGCACTGAAGCAGCTATTACCCATTAGAGAAACGGCCCTTTGACCTGGAGAGGCAGAAAGGTCATCTTGTCTAATGGGAACTAGCCCATTCACACTGAAGCAGCTATTTCTCATTAGAGAAACAGCCCTCAGACCTGCAGAGGCAGAAAGTTCCTCTCGTCTAATGGGAAATAGCCCACTCACACTGAAGCAGCTATTTCCCATTAGAGAAACGGCCGTACGACCTGAAGAGGCAGAAAGGTAATCTCGTCTAATGAGAACTAGCCCTCTTGCACTGAAGCAGCTATTTCCCATTAGAGAAACGGCCCTCTGACTGGGAGAGGCAGAAAGGTCATCTTGTCTAATGGGAACTAGCCCAAACGGCCCTCTGACCTGGAGAGGCAGAAAGGTCATCTCATCTAATGGGAACTAGCCCACTCACACTGAAGCAGCCATTTCCCATTAGAGAAACGGCCCTCTGACCTGCAGAGGCATAAAGGTCTTCTCGTCTAATGGGAACTAGCCCACTCACACTGAAGCAGCTATTTCCCATTAAATAAACGTCCCTCCGGCCTGGAAAGACAGAAAGGTCCTCTCGTCTAATGAGAACTAGCCCACTTGCACTGAAGCAGCTATTTCCCATTAGAGAAACGGCCCTCTGACTGGGAGAGGCAGAAAGGTCATCTTGTCTAATGGGAACTAGCCCAAACGGCCCTCTGACCTGGAGAGGCAGAAAGGTCATCTCATCTAATGGGAACTAGCCCACTAACACTGAAGCAGCCATTTCCCATTAGATAAACGGCCCTCTGACCTGCAGAGGCATAAAGGTCGTCTCGTCTAATGGGAACTAGCCCACTCACACTGAAGCAGCTATTTCCCATTAGAGAAACGTCCCTCCGGCCTGGAAAGACAGAAAGGTCCTCTCGTCTAATGAGAACTAGCTCACTTGCACTGAAGCAGCTATTTCCCATTAGAGAAACGGCTTTCCAACCTGGAGAGGCAGAAAGGTCCCCTCGTCTAACGGGAAATAGCCCATTCGCACTGAAGCAGCTATTACCCATTAGAGAAACGGCCCTCCGGCTTGCAGAGGCAGAAAGGTCATCTTGTCTAATGGGAACTAGCCCATTCACACTGAAGCAGCTATTTACCATTAGAGAAACAGCCCTCTGACCTGCAGAGGCAGAAAGTTCCTCTCGTCTAATGGGAAATAGCCCACTCACACTGAAGCAGCTATTTCCCATTAGAGAAACGGCCGTACGACCTGAAGAGGCAGAAAGGTAATCTCGTCTAATGGAAACTAGCCCAATCACAATGAAGCCGCTATTTACCATTAGAGAAACGGCCCTCCGACCTGCAGAGGCAGAAAGGTCCTCTCGTCTAATGGGAACTAGCCCACTCACACTGAAGCAGCTATTTCCCATTAGAGAAACGGCCCTCTGACGTGCAGAGGCAGAATGGTCCTCTCGTCTAATGGGAACAAGCCCACTCACATTGAAGCAGCTATTTCCCATTAGAGAAACGGCCCTCTGACCAGCAGAGGCAGAAATGTCCTCTCATCTAATGGGAACTAGCCCAATCACATTGAAGCAGCTTTTCCCATTAGAGAAACGGCCCTCTGACCTGCAGAGGCAGAAAGGTCCTCTCGTTTAATGGGAACTAGCCCATTCACACTGAAGCAGCTATTTCCCATTAGAGAAACGGCCCTCCTACCTGCAGAGGCAGAAAGGTCCTCTCGTCTAATGGGAACTAGCTCACTCACACCGAAGCAGCTATTTCCCATTAGAGAAACGGCCCTCTGACCGGGAGAGGCAGAAAGGTCATCTTGTCTAATGGGAACTAGCCAAAACGGCCCTCTGACCTGGAGAGGCAGAAAGGTCATCTCGTCTAATGGGAACTAGCCCACTCACACTGAAGCAGCTATTTCCGATTAGAGAAACAACCCTCTGACCTGCAGAGGCAGAAAGGTCCTCTTGTCTAATGGGAACTAGCCCACTCACACAGAAGCAGCTATTTCCCAGTAGAGAAAAGGCCCTCTGACCTGCAGAGGCAGAAAGGTCCTCTCGTCTAATGGGAACTAGCTCACTCACACCGAAGCAGCTATTTCCCATTAGAGAAACGGCCCTCTGACTGGGAGAGGCAGAAAGGTCATCTTGTCTAATGGGAACTAGCCCAAACGGCCCTCTGACCTGGAGAGGCAGAAAGGTCATCTCATCTAATGGGAACTAGCCCACTCACACTGAAGCAGCTTTTCCCATTAGAGAAACGGCCCTCTGACCTGCAGAGGCATAAAGGTCTTCTCGTCTAATGGGAACTAGCCGACTCACACTGAAGCAGCTATTTCCCATTAGAGAAACGTCCCTCCGGCCTGGAAAGACAGAAAGGTCCTCTCGTCTAATGAGAACTAGCCCACTTGCACTGAAGCAGCTATTTCCCATTAGAGAAACGGCTTTCCAACCTGGAGAGGCAGAAAGGTCCTCTCGTCTAACGGGAAATAGCCCATTCGCACTGAAGCAGCTATTACCCATTAGAGAAACGGCCCTTTGACCTGGAGAGGCAGAAAGGTCATCTTGTCTAATGGGAACTAGCCCATTCACACTGAAGCAGCTATTTCTCATTAGAGAAACAGCCCTCAGACCTGCAGAGGCAGAAAGTTCCTCTCGTCTAATGGGAAATAGCCCACTCACACTGAAGCAGCTATTTCCCATTAGAGAAACGGCCGTACGACCTGAAGAGGCAGAAAGGTAATCTCGTCTAATGGGAACTAGTCCAAACAGCCCTCTTCCTGGAGAGGCAGAAAGTTCCTCTCGTCTAATGGGAAATAGCCCACTCACACTGAAGCAGCTATTTCCCATTAGAGAAATGGCCCTCTGACCGGCAGAGGCAGAAAGGTCCTCTCATCTAATGGGAACTAGCCCAATCACATTGAAGCAGCTTTTCCCATTGGAGAAACGGCCCTCTCACCTGCAGAGGCAGTAAGGTCCTCTCGTATAATGGGGACTAGCCCACTCACACTGAAGCAGCTATTTTCCATTAGAGAAATGGCCCTCTGACCGGGAGAGGCAGAAAGGTCATCTCGTCTAATGGGAACTAGTCCAAACAGCCCTCTTCCTGGAGAGGCAGAAAGTTCCTCTCGTCTAATGGGAAATAGCCCACTCACACTGAAGCAGCTATTTCCCATTAGAGAACTGGCCCTCTGACCGGCAGAGGGGAAAGGTCCTCTCATCTAATGGGAACTAGCCCAATCACATTGAAGCAGCTTTTCCCATTGGAGAAACGGCCCTCTCACCTGCAGAGGCAGTAAGGTCCTCTCGTATAATGGGGACTAGCCCACTCACACTGAAGCAGCTATTTTCCATTAGAGAAATGGCCCTCTGACCGGCAGAGGCAGAAAGGTCCTCTTGTCTAATAGGAACTAGCACATTCACACTGAAGCAGCTATTTCCCATTAGAGAAACGTCCCTCCGACCTGGAGAGGCAGAAAGAGAAACGGCCCTCCAACCAGGAGAGGCAGAAAGGTCCTCTCGTCTAATGGGAACTAGCCCATTCATACTGAAGCAGTTATTTCCCATTATAGAAACGGCCCTCTGAACTGGAGAGGCAGAAAGGTCCTCTCGTCTAATGGGAACTAGGTCATTCACACTGAAGCAGCTATTACCCATTAGAGAAACGGCCCTCCGACCTGGAGAGGCAGAAAGGTCCTCTTGTCTAATGGGAACTAGCCCAAACAGCCCTCTGACCTGGAGAGGCAGAAAGGTCATCTCGTCTAATGGGAACTAGCCCATTCACACTGAAGCAGCTATTTCCCATTAGAGAGCCGGCCCTCTGACCCGCAGAGGAAGAAAGATCCTCTCGTCTAATGGGAACTAGCACACTCACATTGAAGCAGCTATTTCCCATTAGAGAAACTGCCCTCTCACCAGCAGGCAGAAACGTCCTCTTGTCCAATGAGTACTAGCCCACTCACACTGAAGCAGCGTTTCCCATTAGAGAAACGGCCCTCTGACCTGCAGAGGCAGAAAGGTCCTCTCGTCTAATGGGAACTAGCCCATTCACACTGAAACAGTTATTTCCCATTATAGAAACGGCCCTCTGACCTGGAGAGGCAGAAAGGTCCCCTCGTCTAATGGGAACTAGGCCATTCACACTGAAGCAGCTATTTCCCATTAGAGAAACGGCCCTCCGACCTGGAGAGGCAGAAAGGTCCTCTTGTCTAATGGGAACTAGCCCAAACAGCCCTGTGACCTGGAGAGGCAGAAAGGTCATCTTGTCTAATGGGAACTAGCCCATTCACACTGAAGCAGCTATTTCCCATTAGAGAGCCGGCCCTCTGACCCGCAGAGGCAGAAAGGTCCTCTCGTCTAATGGGAACTAGCACACTCACATTGAAGCAGCTATTTCCCATTAGAGAAACGGCCCTCTCACCAGCAGGCAGAAAGGTCCTCTTGTCTAATGAGAACTAGCCCACTCACAGTGAAGCAGCGTTTCCCATTAGAGAAAAGGCCCTCTGACCTGCAGAGGCAGAAAGGTCCTCTCGTCTAATGGGAACTAGCCCATTCACACTGAAGCAGCTATTTCCCATTAGAGAAACGGCCCTCTGACCTGGAGTGGCGGAAAGGTCCTCTTGTCTACTTGGAACTACCCCAAACGACCCTCTGACCTGGAGAGGCAGAAAGGTCATCTCGTCTAATAGAAACTAGCCCATTCACACTGAAGCAGTCATTTCACCTTAGAGAAACGGCCCTTCGGCCTGCAGAGGCAGAAAGGCCCTCTTGTCTAATGGGAACTAGCCCACTCACACTGAAGCAGCTATTTCCGATTATAGAAACGGCCCTCTGTTCTGGAGAGGCAGAAAGGTCATCTCGTCTAATGGGAACTAGGCCGTTCACACTGAAGCAGCTATTTCCCATTAGAGAAATGGCCCTCCGACCAGGAGAGGCAGAAAGGTCCTCTTGTCTAATGGGAACTAGCCCAAACGGCCCTCTGACCTAGAGAGGTAGAAAGGTCATCTCTTCTAATGGGAACTAGCCCACTCACACTGAAGCAGCTATTTCCGATTAGAGAAACAACCCTCTGACCTGCAGAGGCAGAAAGGTCCTCTTGTCTAATGGGAACTAGCCCACTCACACAGAAGCAGCTATTTCCCATTAGAGAAAAGGCCCTCTGACCTGCAGAGGCAGAAAGGTCCTCTCGTCTAATGGGAACTAGCTCACTCACACCGAAGCAGCTATTTCCCATTAGAGAAACAGCCCTCTGACTGGGAGAGGCAGAAAGGTCATCTTGTCTAATGGGAACTAGCCCAAACGGCCCTCTGACCTGGAGAGGCAGAAAGGTCATCTCATATAATGGGAACTAGCCCACTCACACTGAAGCAGCCATTTGCCATTAGAGAAACGGCCCTCTGACCTGCAGAGGCATAAAGGTCTTCTCGTCTAATGGGAACTAGCCCACTCACACTGAAGCAGCTATTTCCCATTAAAGAAACGTCCCTCCGGCCTGGAAAGACAGAAAGGTCCTCTCGTCTAATGAGAACTAGCCCACTTGCACTGAAGCAGCTATTTCCCATTAGAGAAACGGCCCTCTGACTGGGAGAGGCAGAAAGGTCATCTTGTCTAATGGGAACTAGCCCAAACGGCCCTCTGACCTGGAGAGGCAGAAAGGTCATCTCATCTAATGGGAACTAGCCCACTCACACTGAAGCAGCCATTTCCCATTAGAGAAACGGCCCTCTGACCTGCAGAGGCATAAAGGTTGTCTCGTCTAATGGGAATTAGCCCACTCACACTGAAGCAGCTATTTCCCATTAGAGAAACGTCCCTCCGGCCTGGAAAGACAGAAAGGTCCTCTCGTCTAATGAGAACTAGCCCACTTGCACTGAAGCAGCTATTTCCCATTAGAGAAACTGCTTTCCAACCTGGAGAGGCAGAAAGGTCCTCTCGTCTAACGGGAAATAGCCCATTCGCACTGAAGCAGCTATTACCCATTAGAGAAACGGCCCTCCGGCCTGCAGAGGCAGAAAGGTCATCTTGTCTAATGGGAACTAGCCCATTCACACTGAAGCAGCTATTTACCATTAGAGAAACAGCCCTCCGACCTGCAGAGGCAGAAAGTTCCTCTCGCCTAATGGGAAATAGCCCACTCACACTGAAGCAGCTATTTCCCATTAGAGAAACGGCCGTACGACCTGAAGAGGCAGAAAGGTAATCTCGTCTAATGGGAACTAGCCCAATCACACTGAAGCCGCTATTTACCATTAGAGAAACGGCCCTCTGACCTGCAGAGGCAGAAAGGTCCTCTCGTCTAATGGGAACTAGCCCACTCACACTGAAGCAGCTATTTCCCATTAGAGAAACGGCCCTCTGACCTGCAGAGGCAGAAAGGTCCTCTCGTCTAATGGGAACTAGCCCACTCACACTGAAGCAGCTATTTCCCATTAGAGAAACGGCCCTCTGACCTGCAGAGGCAGAATGGTCCTCTCGTCTAATCGGAACAAGCCCACTCACATTGAAGCAGCTTTTCCCATTAGAGAAACGGCCCTCTGACCTGCAGAGGCAGAAAGGTCCTCTCGTTTAATGGGAACTAGCCCATTCACACTGAAGCAGCTATTTCCCATTAGAGAAACAGCCCTCCTACCTGCAGAGGCAGAAAGGTCCTCTCGTCTAATGGGAACTAGCTCACTCACACCGAAGCAGCTATTTCCCATTAGAGAAACGGCCCTCTGACCGGGAGAGGCAGAAAGGTCATCTTGTCTAATGGTAACTAGCCCAAACGGCCCTCTGACCTGGAGAGGCAGAAAGGTCATCTTGTCTAATGGGAACTAGCCCACTCACACTGAAGCAGCTATTTCCGATTAGAGAAACAACCCTCTGACCTGCAGAGGCAGAAAGTTCCTCTCGTCTAATGGGAAATAGCCCACTCACACTGAAGCAGCTATTTCCCATTAGAGAAACGGCCGTACGACCTGAAGAGGCAGAAAGGTAATCTCGTCTAATGGGAACTAGCCCAATCACACTGAAGCCGCTATTTACCATTAGAGAAACGGCCCTCTGACCTGCAGAGGCAGAAAGGTCCTCTCGTCTAATGGGAACTAGCCCACTCACACTGAAGCAGCTATTTCCCATTAGAGAAACGGCCCTCTGACCTGCAGAGGCAGAATGGTCCTCTCGTCTAATGGGAACAAGCCCACTCACATTGAAGCAGCTATTTCCCATTAGAGAAACGGCCCTCTGACCAGCAGAGGCAGAAATGTCCTCTCATCTAATGGGAACTAGCCCAATCACATTGAAGCAGCTTTTCCCATTAGAGAAACGGCCCTCTGACCTGCAGAGGCAGAAAGGTCCTCTCGTTTAATGGGAACTAGCTCACTCACACCGAAGCAGCCATTTCACCTTAGAGAAACGGCCCTTCGGCCTGCAGAGGCAGAAAGGCCCTCTTGTCTAATGGGAACTAGCCCACTCACACTGAAGCAGCTATTTCCGATTATAGAAACGGCCCTCTGACCTGGAGAGGCAGAAAGGTCCTCTCGTCTAATGGGAACTAGGCCATTCACACTGAAGCAGCTATTTCCCATTAGAGAAATGGCCCTCCGACCAGGAGAGGCAGAAAGGTCCTCTTGTCTAATGGGAACTAGCCCAAACGGCCCTCTGACCTAGAGAGGTAGAAAGGTCATCTCTTCTAATGGGAAATAGCCCACTCACACTGAAGCAGCTATTTCCGATTAGAGAAACAACCCTCTGACCTGCAGAGGCAGAAAGGTCCTCTTGTCTAATGGGAACTAGCCCACTCACACAGAAGCAGCTATTTCCCATTAGAGAAAAGGCCCTCTGACCTGCAGAGGCAGAAAGGTCCTCTCGTCTAATGGGAACTAGCTCACTCACACCGAAGCAGCTATTTCCCATTAGAGAAACAGCCCTCTGACTGGGAGAGGCAGAAAGGTCATCTTGTCTAATGGTAACTAGCCCAAACGGCCCTCTGACCTGGAGAGGCAGAAAGGTCATCTCATCTAATGGGAACTAGCCCACTCACACTGAAGCAGCCATTTGCCATTAGAGAAACGGCCCTCTGACCTGCAGAGGCATAAAGGTCTTCTCGTCTAATGGGAACTAGCCCACTCACACTGAAGCAGCTATTTCCCATTAAAGAAACGTCCCTCCGGCCTGGAAAGACAGAAAGGTCCTCTCGTCTAATGAGAACTAGCCCTCTTGCACTGAAGCAGGTATTTCCCATTAGAGAAACGGCCCTCTGACTGGGAGAGGCAGAAAGGTCATCTTGTCTAATGGGAACTAGCCCAAACGGCCCTCTGACCTGGAGAGGCAGAAAGGTCATCTCATCTAATGGGAACTAGCCCACTCACACTGAAGCAGCCATTTCCCATTAGAGAAACGGCCCTCTGACCTGCAGAGGCATAAAGGTCTTCTCGTCTAATGGGAACTAGCCCACTCACACTGAAGCAGCTATTTCCCATTAAATAAACGTCCCTCCGGCCTGGAAAGACAGAAAGGTCCTCTCGTCTAATGAGAACTAGCCCACTTGCACTGAAGCAGCTATTTCCCATTAGAGAAACGGCCCTCTGACTGGGAGAGGCAGAAAGGTCATCTTGTCTAATGGGAACTAGCCCAAACGGCCCTCTGACCTGGAGAGGCAGAAAGGTCATCTCATCTAATGGGAACTAGCCCACTCACACTGAAGCAGCCATTTCCCATTAGAGAAACGGCCCTCTGACCTGCAGAGGCATAAAGGTCGTCTCGTCTAATGGGAACTAGCCCACTCACACTGAAGCAGCTATTTCCCATTAGAGAAACGTCCCTCCGACCTGGAAAGACAGAAAGGTCCTCTCGTCTAATGAGAACTAGCTCACTTGCACTGAAGCAGCTATTTCCCATTAGAGAAACGGCTTTCCAACCTGGAGAGGCAGAAAGGTCCTCTCGTCTAACGGGAAATAGCCCATTCGCACTGAAGCAGCTATTACCCATTAGAGAAACGGCCCTCCGGCTTGCAGAGGCAGAAAGGTCATCTTGTCTAATGGGAACTAGCCCATTCACACTGAAGCAGCTATTTACCATTAGAGAAACAGCCCTCTGACCTGCAGAGGCAGAAAGTTCCTCTCGTCTAATGGGAAATAGCCCACTCACACTGAAGCAGCTATTTCCCATTAGAGAAACGGCCGTACGACCTGAAGAGGCAGAAAGGTAATCTCGTCTAATGGAAACTAGCCCAATCACAATGAAGCCGCTATTTACCATTAGAGAAACGGCCCTCTGACCTGCAGAGGCAGAAAGGTCCTCTCGTCTAATGGGAACTAGCCCACTCACACTGAAGCAGCTATTTCCCATTAGAGAAACGGCCCTCTGACGTGCAGAGGCAGAATAGTCCTCTCGTCTAATGGGAACAAGCCCACTCACATTGAAGCAGCTATTTCCCATTAGAGAAACGGCCCTCTGACCAGCAGAGGCAGAAATGTCCTCTCATCTAATGGGAACTAGCCCAATCACATTGAAGCAGCTTTTCCCATTAGAGAAACGGCCCTCTGACCTGCAGAGGCAGAAAGGTCCTCTCGTTTAATGGGAACTAGCCCATTCACACTGAAGCAGCTATTTCCCATTAGAGAAACGGCCCTCCTACCTGCAGAGGCAGAAAGGTCCTCTCGTCTAATGGGAACTAGCTCACTCACACCGAAGCAGCTATTTCCCATTAGAGAAACGGCCCTCTGACCGGGAGAGGCAGAAAGGTCATCTTGTCTAATGGGAACTAGCCAAAACGGCCCTCTGACCTGGAGAGGCAGAAAGGTCATCTCGTCTAATGGGAACTAGCCCACTCACACTGAAGCAGCTATTTCCGATTAGAGAAACAACCCTCTGACCTGCAGAGGCAGAAAGGTCCTCTTGTCTAATGGGAACTAGCCCACTCACACAGAAGCAGCTATTTCCCAGTAGAGAAAAGGCCCTCTGACCTGCAGAGGCAGAAAGGTCCTCTCGTCTAATGGGAACTAGCTCACTCACACCGAAGCAGCTATTTCCCATTAGAGAAACGGCCCTCTGACTGGGAGAGGCAGAAAGGTCTTCTCGTCTAATGGGAACTAGCCGACTCACACTGAAGCAGCTATTTCCCATTAGAGAAACGGCCCTCTGACCTGCAGAGGCATAAAGGTCGTCTCGTCTAATGGGAACTAGCCCACTCACACTGAAGCAGCTATTTCCCATTAGAGAAACGTCCCTCCGACCTGGAAAGACAGAAAGGTCCTCTCGTCTAATGAGAACTAGCTCACTTGCACTGAAGCAGCTATTTCCCATTAGAGAAACGGCTTTCCAACCTGGAGAGGCAGAAAGGTCCTCTCGTCTAACGGGAAATAGCCCATTCGCACTGAAGCAGCTATTACCCATTAGAGAAACGGCCCTCCGGCTTGCAGAGGCAGAAAGGTCATCTTGTCTAATGGGAACTAGCCCATTCACACTGAAGCAGCTATTTACCATTAGAGAAACAGCCCTCTGACCTGCAGAGGCAGAAAGTTCCTCTCGTCTAATGGGAAATAGCCCACTCACACTGAAGCAGCTATTTCCCATTAGAGAAACGGCCGTACGACCTGAAGAGGCAGAAAGGTAATCTCGTCTAATGGAAACTAGCCCAATCACAATGAAGCCGCTATTTACCATTAGAGAAACGGCCCTCTGACCTGCAGAGGCAGAAAGGTCCTCTCGTCTAATGGGAACTAGCCCACTCACACTGAAGCAGCTATTTCCCATTAGAGAAACGGCCCTCTGACGTGCAGAGGCAGAATAGTCCTCTCGTCTAATGGGAACAAGCCCACTCACATTGAAGCAGCTATTTCCCATTAGAGAAACGGCCCTCTGACCAGCAGAGGCAGAAATGTCCTCTCATCTAATGGGAACTAGCCCAATCACATTGAAGCAGCTTTTCCCATTAGAGAAACGGCCCTCTGACCTGCAGAGGCAGAAAGGTCCTCTCGTTTAATGGGAACTAGCCCATTCACACTGAAGCAGCTATTTCCCATTAGAGAAACGGCCCTCCTACCTGCAGAGGCAGAAAGGTCCTCTCGTCTAATGGGAACTAGCTCACTCACACCGAAGCAGCTATTTCCCATTAGAGAAACGGCCCTCTGACCGGGAGAGGCAGAAAGGTCATCTTGTCTAATGGGAACTAGCCAAAACGGCCCTCTGACCTGGAGAGGCAGAAAGGTCATCTCGTCTAATGGGAACTAGCCCACTCACACTGAAGCAGCTATTTCCGATTAGAGAAACAACCCTCTGACCTGCAGAGGCAGAAAGGTCCTCTTGTCTAATGGGAACTAGCCCACTCACACAGAAGCAGCTATTTCCCAGTAGAGAAAAGGCCCTCTGACCTGCAGAGGCAGAAAGGTCCTCTCGTCTAATGGGAACTAGCTCACTCACACCGAAGCAGCTATTTCCCATTAGAGAAACGGCCCTCTGACTGGGAGAGGCAGAAAGGTCTTCTCGTCTAATGGGAACTAGCCGACTCACACTGAAGCAGCTATTTCCCATTAGAGAAACGTCCCTCCGGCCTGGAAAGACAGAAAGGTCCTCTCGTCTAATGAGAACTAGCCCACTTGCACTGAAGCAGCTATTTCCCATTAGAGAAACGGCTTTCCAACCTGGAGAGGCAGAAAGGTCCTCTCGTCTAACGGGAAATAGCCCATTCGCACTGAAGCAGCTATTACCCATTAGAGAAACGGCCCTTTGACCTGGAGAGGCAGAAAGGTCATCTTGTCTAATGGGAACTAGCCCATTCACACTGAAGCAGCTATTTCTCATTAGAGAAACAGCCCTCAGACCTGCAGAGGCAGAAAGTTCCTCTCGTCTAATGGGAAATAGCCCACTCACACTGAAGCAGCTATTTCCCATTAGAGAAACGGCCGTACGACCTGAAGAGGCAGAAAGGTAATCTCGTCTAATGAGAACTAGCCCTCTTGCACTGAAGCAGCTATTTCCCATTAGAGAAACGGCCCTCTGACTGGGAGAGGCAGAAAGGTCATCTTGTCTAATGGGAACTAGCCCAAACGGCCCTCTGACCTGGAGAGGCAGAAAGGTCATCTCATCTAATGGGAACTAGCCCACTCACACTGAAGCAGCCATTTCCCATTAGAGAAACGGCCCTCTGACCTGCAGAGGCATAAAGGTCTTCTCGTCTAATGGGAACTAGCCCACTCACACTGAAGCAGCTATTTCCCATTAAATAAACGTCCCTCCGGCCTGGAAAGACAGAAAGGTCCTCTCGTCTAATGAGAACTAGCCCACTTGCACTGAAGCAGCTATTTCCCATTAGAGAAACGGCCCTCTGACTGGGAGAGGCAGAAAGGTCATCTTGTCTAATGGGAACTAGCCCAAACGGCCCTCTGACCTGGAGAGGCAGAAAGGTCATCTCATCTAATGGGAACTAGCCCACTAACACTGAAGCAGCCATTTCCCATTAGATAAACGGCCCTCTGACCTGCAGAGGCATAAAGGTCGTCTCGTCTAATGGGAACTAGCCCACTCACACTGAAGCAGCTATTTCCCATTAGAGAAACGTCCCTCCGGCCTGGAAAGACAGAAAGGTCCTCTCGTCTAATGAGAACTAGCTCACTTGCACTGAAGCAGCTATTTCCCATTAGAGAAACGGCTTTCCAACCTGGAGAGGCAGAAAGGTCCCCTCGTCTAACGGGAAATAGCCCATTCGCACTGAAGCAGCTATTACCCATTAGAGAAACGGCCCTCCGGCTTGCAGAGGCAGAAAGGTCATCTTGTCTAATGGGAACTAGCCCATTCACACTGAAGCAGCTATTTACCATTAGAGAAACAGCCCTCTGACCTGCAGAGGCAGAAAGTTCCTCTCGTCTAATGGGAAATAGCCCACTCACACTGAAGCAGCTATTTCCCATTAGAGAAACGGCCGTACGACCTGAAGAGGCAGAAAGGTAATCTCGTCTAATGGAAACTAGCCCAATCACAATGAAGCCGCTATTTACCATTAGAGAAACGGCCCTCCGACCTGCAGAGGCAGAAAGGTCCTCTCGTCTAATGGGAACTAGCCCACTCACACTGAAGCAGCTATTTCCCATTAGAGAAACGGCCCTCTGACGTGCAGAGGCAGAATGGTCCTCTCGTCTAATGGGAACAAGCCCACTCACATTGAAGCAGCTATTTCCCATTAGAGAAACGGCCCTCTGACCAGCAGAGGCAGAAATGTCCTCTCATCTAATGGGAACTAGCCCAATCACATTGAAGCAGCTTTTCCCATTAGAGAAACGGCCCTCTGACCTGCAGAGGCAGAAAGGTCCTCTCGTTTAATGGGAACTAGCCCATTCACACTGAAGCAGCTATTTCCCATTAGAGAAACGGCCCTCCTACCTGCAGAGGCAGAAAGGTCCTCTCGTCTAATGGGAACTAGCTCACTCACACCGAAGCAGCTATTTCCCATTAGAGAAACGGCCCTCTGACCGGGAGAGGCAGAAAGGTCATCTTGTCTAATGGGAACTAGCCAAAACGGCCCTCTGACCTGGAGAGGCAGAAAGGTCATCTCGTCTAATGGGAACTAGCCCACTCACACTGAAGCAGCTATTTCCGATTAGAGAAACAACCCTCTGACCTGCAGAGGCAGAAAGGTCCTCTTGTCTAATGGGAACTAGCCCACTCACACAGAAGCAGCTATTTCCCAGTAGAGAAAAGGCCCTCTGACCTGCAGAGGCAGAAAGGTCCTCTCGTCTAATGGGAACTAGCTCACTCACACCGAAGCAGCTATTTCCCATTAGAGAAACGGCCCTCTGACTGGGAGAGGCAGAAAGGTCATCTTGTCTAATGGGAACTAGCCCAAACGGCCCTCTGACCTGGAGAGGCAGAAAGGTCATCTCATCTAATGGGAACTAGCCCACTCACACTGAAGCAGCTTTTCCCATTAGAGAAACGGCCCTCTGACCTGCAGAGGCATAAAGGTCTTCTCGTCTAATGGGAACTAGCCGACTCACACTGAAGCAGCTATTTCCCATTAGAGAAACGTCCCTCCGGCCTGGAAAGACAGAAAGGTCCTCTCGTCTAATGAGAACTAGCCCACTTGCACTGAAGCAGCTATTTCCCATTAGAGAAACGGCTTTCCAACCTGGAGAGGCAGAAAGGTCCTCTCGTCTAACGGGAAATAGCCCATTCGCACTGAAGCAGCTATTACCCATTAGAGAAACGGCCCTTTGACCTGGAGAGGCAGAAAGGTCATCTTGTCTAATGGGAACTAGCCCATTCACACTGAAGCAGCTATTTCTCATTAGAGAAACAGCCCTCAGACCTGCAGAGGCAGAAAGTTCCTCTCGTCTAATGGGAAATAGCCCACTCACACTGAAGCAGCTATTTCCCATTAGAGAAACGGCCGTACGACCTGAAGAGGCAGAAAGGTAATCTCGTCTAATGGGAACTAGTCCAAACAGCCCTCTTCCTGGAGAGGCAGAAAGTTCCTCTCGTCTAATGGGAAATAGCCCACTCACACTGAAGCAGCTATTTCCCATTAGAGAAATGGCCCTCTGACCGGCAGAGGCAGAAAGGTCCTCTCATCTAATGGGAACTAGCCCAATCACATTGAAGCAGCTTTTCCCATTGGAGAAACGGCCCTCTCACCTGCAGAGGCAGTAAGGTCCTCTCGTATAATGGGGACTAGCCCACTCACACTGAAGCAGCTATTTTCCATTAGAGAAATGGCCCTCTGACCGGGAGAGGCAGAAAGGTCATCTCGTCTAATGGGAACTAGTCCAAACAGCCCTCTTCCTGGAGAGGCAGAAAGTTCCTCTCGTCTAATGGGAAATAGCCCACTCACACTGAAGCAGCTATTTCCCATTAGAGAACTGGCCCTCTGACCGGCAGAGGGGAAAGGTCCTCTCATCTAATGGGAACTAGCCCAATCACATTGAAGCAGCTTTTCCCATTGGAGAAACGGCCCTCTCACCTGCAGAGGCAGTAAGGTCCTCTCGTATAATGGGGACTAGCCCACTCACACTGAAGCAGCTATTTTCCATTAGAGAAATGGCCCTCTGACCGGCAGAGGCAGAAAGGTCCTCTTGTCTAATAGGAACTAGCACATTCACACTGAAGCAGCTATTTCCCATTAGAGAAACGTCCCTCCGACCTGGAGAGGCAGAAAGAGAAACGGCCCTCCAACCAGGAGAGGCAGAAAGGTCCTCTCGTCTAATGGGAACTAGCCCATTCATACTGAAGCAGTTATTTCCCATTATAGAAACGGCCCTCTGAACTGGAGAGGCAGAAAGGTCCTCTCGTCTAATGGGAACTAGGTCATTCACACTGAAGCAGCTATTACCCATTAGAGAAACGGCCCTCCGACCTGGAGAGGCAGAAAGGTCCTCTTGTCTAATGGGAACTAGCCCAAACAGCCCTCTGACCTGGAGAGGCAGAAAGGTCATCTCGTCTAATGGGAACTAGCCCATTCACACTGAAGCAGCTATTTCCCATTAGAGAGCCGGCCCTCTGACCCGCAGAGGAAGAAAGATCCTCTCGTCTAATGGGAACTAGCACACTCACATTGAAGCAGCTATTTCCCATTAGAGAAACTGCCCTCTCACCAGCAGGCAGAAACGTCCTCTTGTCCAATGAGTACTAGCCCACTCACACTGAAGCAGCGTTTCCCATTAGAGAAACGGCCCTCTGACCTGCAGAGGCAGAAAGGTCCTCTCGTCTAATGGGAACTAGCCCATTCACACTGAAACAGTTATTTCCCATTATAGAAACGGCCCTCTGACCTGGAGAGGCAGAAAGGTCCCCTCGTCTAATGGGAACTAGGCCATTCACACTGAAGCAGCTATTTCCCATTAGAGAAACGGCCCTCCGACCTGGAGAGGCAGAAAGGTCCTCTTGTCTAATGGGAACTAGCCCAAACAGCCCTGTGACCTGGAGAGGCAGAAAGGTCATCTTGTCTAATGGGAACTAGCCCATTCACACTGAAGCAGCTATTTCCCATTAGAGAGCCGGCCCTCTGACCCGCAGAGGCAGAAAGGTCCTCTCGTCTAATGGGAACTAGCACACTCACATTGAAGCAGCTATTTCCCATTAGAGAAACGGCCCTCTCACCAGCAGGCAGAAAGGTCCTCTTGTCTAATGAGAACTAGCCCACTCACAGTGAAGCAGCGTTTCCCATTAGAGAAAAGGCCCTCTGACCTGCAGAGGCAGAAAGGTCCTCTCGTCTAATGGGAACTAGCCCATTCACACTGAAGCAGCTATTTCCCATTAGAGAAACGGCCCTCTGACCTGGAGAGGCGGAAAGGTCCTCTTGTCTACTTGGAACTACCCCAAACGACCCTCTGACCTGGAGAGGCAGAAAGGTCATCTCGTCTAATAGAAACTAGCCCATTCACACTGAAGCAGTCATTTCACCTTAGAGAAACGGCCCTTCGGCCTGCAGAGGCAGAAAGGCCCTCTTGTCTAATGGGAACTAGCCCACTCACACTGAAGCAGCTATTTCCGATTATAGAAACGGCCCTCTGTTCTGGAGAGGCAGAAAGGTCATCTCGTCTAATGGGAACTAGGCCGTTCACACTGAAGCAGCTATTTCCCATTAGAGAAATGGCCCTCCGACCAGGAGAGGCAGAAAGGTCCTCTTGTCTAATGGGAACTAGCCCAAACGGCCCTCTGACCTAGAGAGGTAGAAAGGTCATCTCTTCTAATGGGAACTAGCCCACTCACACTGAAGCAGCTATTTCCGATTAGAGAAACAACCCTCTGACCTGCAGAGGCAGAAAGGTCCTCTTGTCTAATGGGAACTAGCCCACTCACACAGAAGCAGCTATTTCCCATTAGAGAAAAGGCCCTCTGACCTGCAGAGGCAGAAAGGTCCTCTCGTCTAATGGGAACTAGCTCACTCACACCGAAGCAGCTATTTCCCATTAGAGAAACAGCCCTCTGACTGGGAGAGGCAGAAAGGTCATCTTGTCTAATGGGAACTAGCCCAAACGGCCCTCTGACCTGGAGAGGCAGAAAGGTCATCTCATATAATGGGAACTAGCCCACTCACACTGAAGCAGCCATTTGCCATTAGAGAAACGGCCCTCTGACCTGCAGAGGCATAAAGGTCTTCTCGTCTAATGGGAACTAGCCCACTCACACTGAAGCAGCTATTTCCCATTAAAGAAACGTCCCTCCGGCCTGGAAAGACAGAAAGGTCCTCTCGTCTAATGAGAACTAGCCCACTTGCACTGAAGCAGCTATTTCCCATTAGAGAAACGGCCCTCTGACTGGGAGAGGCAGAAAGGTCATCTTGTCTAATGGGAACTAGCCCAAACGGCCCTCTGACCTGGAGAGGCAGAAAGGTCATCTCATCTAATGGGAACTAGCCCACTCACACTGAAGCAGCCATTTCCCATTAGAGAAACGGCCCTCTGACCTGCAGAGGCATAAAGGTTGTCTCGTCTAATGGGAATTAGCCCACTCACACTGAAGCAGCTATTTCCCATTAGAGAAACGTCCCTCCGGCCTGGAAAGACAGAAAGGTCCTCTCGTCTAATGAGAACTAGCCCACTTGCACTGAAGCAGCTATTTCCCATTAGAGAAACTGCTTTCCAACCTGGAGAGGCAGAAAGGTCCTCTCGTCTAACGGGAAATAGCCCATTCGCACTGAAGCAGCTATTACCCATTAGAGAAACGGCCCTCCGGCCTGCAGAGGCAGAAAGGTCATCTTGTCTAATGGGAACTAGCCCATTCACACTGAAGCAGCTATTTACCATTAGAGAAACAGCCCTCCGACCTGCAGAGGCAGAAAGTTCCTCTCGCCTAATGGGAAATAGCCCACTCACACTGAAGCAGCTATTTCCCATTAGAGAAACGGCCGTACGACCTGAAGAGGCAGAAAGGTAATCTCGTCTAATGGGAACTAGCCCAATCACACTGAAGCCGCTATTTACCATTAGAGAAACGGCCCTCTGACCTGCAGAGGCAGAAAGGTCCTCTCGTCTAATGGGAACTAGCCCACTCACACTGAAGCAGCTATTTCCCATTAGAGAAACGGCCCTCTGACCTGCAGAGGCAGAAAGGTCCTCTCGTCTAATGGGAACTAGCCCACTCACACTGAAGCAGCTATTTCCCATTAGAGAAACGGCCCTCTGACCTGCAGAGGCAGAATGGTCCTCTCGTCTAATCGGAACAAGCCCACTCACATTGAAGCAGCTTTTCCCATTAGAGAAACGGCCCTCTGACCTGCAGAGGCAGAAAGGTCCTCTCGTTTAATGGGAACTAGCCCATTCACACTGAAGCAGCTATTTCCCATTAGAGAAACAGCCCTCCTACCTGCAGAGGCAGAAAGGTCCTCTCGTCTAATGGGAACTAGCTCACTCACACCGAAGCAGCTATTTCCCATTAGAGAAACGGCCCTCTGACCGGGAGAGGCAGAAAGGTCATCTTGTCTAATGGTAACTAGCCCAAACGGCCCTCTGACCTGGAGAGGCAGAAAGGTCATCTTGTCTAATGGGAACTAGCCCACTCACACTGAAGCAGCTATTTCCGATTAGAGAAACAACCCTCTGACCTGCAGAGGCAGAAAGTTCCTCTCGTCTAATGGGAAATAGCCCACTCACACTGAAGCAGCTATTTCCCATTAGAGAAACGGCCGTACGACCTGAAGAGGCAGAAAGGTAATCTCGTCTAATGGGAACTAGCCCAATCACACTGAAGCCGCTATTTACCATTAGAGAAACGGCCCTCTGACCTGCAGAGGCAGAAAGGTCCTCTCGTCTAATGGGAACTAGCCCACTCACACTGAAGCAGCTATTTCCCATTAGAGAAACGGCCCTCTGACCTGCAGAGGCAGAATGGTCCTCTCGTCTAATGGGAACAAGCCCACTCACATTGAAGCAGCTATTTCCCATTAGAGAAACGGCCCTCTGACCAGCAGAGGCAGAAATGTCCTCTCATCTAATGGGAACTAGCCCAATCACATTGAAGCAGCTTTTCCCATTAGAGAAACGGCCCTCTGACCTGCAGAGGCAGAAAGGTCCTCTCGTTTAATGGGAACTAGCTCACTCACACCGAAGCAGCTATTTCCCATTAGAGAAACGGCCCTCTGACTGGGAGAGGCAGAAAGGTCATCTTGTCTAATGGGAACTAGCCCAAACGGCCCTCTGACCTGGAGAGGCAGAAAGGTCATCTCATCTAATGGGAACTAGCCCACTCACACTGAAGCAGCTTTTCCCATTAGAGAAACGGCCCTCTGACCTGCAGAGGCATAAAGGTCTTCTCGTCTAATGGGAACTAGCCGACTCACACTGAAGCAGCTATTTCCCATTAGAGAAACGTCCCTCCGGCCTGGAAAGACAGAAAGGTCCTCTCGTCTAATGAGAACTAGCCCACTTGCACTGAAGCAGCTATTTCCCATTAGAGAAACGGCTTTCCAACCTGGAGAGGCAGAAAGGTCCTCTCGTCTAACGGGAAATAGCCCATTCGCACTGAAGCAGCTATTACCCATTAGAGAAACGGCCCTTTGACCTGGAGAGGCAGAAAGGTCATCTTGTCTAATGGGAACTAGCCCATTCACACTGAAGCAGCTATTTCTCATTAGAGAAACAGCCCTCAGACCTGCAGAGGCAGAAAGTTCCTCTCGTCTAATGGGAAATAGCCCACTCACACTGAAGCAGCTATTTCCCATTAGAGAAACGGCCGTACGACCTGAAGAGGCAGAAAGGTAATCTCGTCTAATGGGAACTAGTCCAAACAGCCCTCTTCCTGGAGAGGCAGAAAGTTCCTCTCGTCTAATGGGAAATAGCCCACTCACACTGAAGCAGCTATTTCCCATTAGAGAAATGGCCCTCTGACCGGCAGAGGCAGAAAGGTCCTCTCATCTAATGGGAACTAGCCCAATCACATTGAAGCAGCTTTTCCCATTGGAGAAACGGCCCTCTCACCTGCAGAGGCAGTAAGGTCCTCTCGTATAATGGGGACTAGCCCACTCACACTGAAGCAGCTATTTTCCATTAGAGAAATGGCCCTCTGACCGGGAGAGGCAGAAAGGTCATCTCGTCTAATGGGAACTAGTCCAAACAGCCCTCTTCCTGGAGAGGCAGAAAGTTCCTCTCGTCTAATGGGAAATAGCCCACTCACACTGAAGCAGCTATTTCCCATTAGAGAACTGGCCCTCTGACCGGCAGAGGGGAAAGGTCCTCTCATCTAATGGGAACTAGCCCAATCACATTGAAGCAGCTTTTCCCATTGGAGAAACGGCCCTCTCACCTGCAGAGGCAGTAAGGTCCTCTCGTATAATGGGGACTAGCCCACTCACACTGAAGCAGCTATTTTCCATTAGAGAAATGGCCCTCTGACCGGCAGAGGCAGAAAGGTCCTCTTGTCTAATAGGAACTAGCACATTCACACTGAAGCAGCTATTTCCCATTAGAGAAACGTCCCTCCGACCTGGAGAGGCAGAAAGAGAAACGGCCCTCCAACCAGGAGAGGCAGAGAGGTCCTCTCGTCTAATGGGAACTAGCCCATTCATACTGAAGCAGTTATTTCCCATTATAGAAACGGCCCTCTGAACTGGAGAGGCAGAAAGGTCCTCTCGTCTAATGGGAACTAGGTCATTCACACTGAAGCAGCTATTACCATTAGAGAAACGGCCCTCCGACCTGGAGAGGCAGAAAGGTCCTCTTGTCTAATGGGAACTAGCCCAAACAGCCCTCTGACCTGGAGAGGCAGAAAGGTCATCTCGTCTAATGGGAACTAGCCCATTCACACTGAAGCAGCTATTTCCCATTAGAGAGCCGGCCCTCTGACCCGCAGAGGAAGAAAGATCCTCTCGTCTAATGGGAACTAGCACACTCACATTGAAGCAGCTATTTCCCATTAGAGAAACTGCCCTCTCACCAGCAGGCAGAAACGTCCTCTTGTCCAATGAGTACTAGCCCACTCACACTGAAGCAGCGTTTCCCATTAGAGAAACGGCCCTCTGACCTGCAGAGGCAGAAAGGTCCTCTCGTCTAATGGGAACTAGCCCATTCACACTGAAACAGTTATTTCCCATTATAGAAACGGCCCTCTGACCTGGAGAGGCAGAAAGGTCCCCTCGTCTAATGGGAACTAGGCCATTCACACTGAAGCAGCTATTTCCGATTAGAGAAACGGCCCTCCGACCTGGAGAGGCAGAAAGGTCCTCTTGTCTAATGGGAACTAGCCCAAACAGCCCTGTGACCTGGAGAGGCAGAAAGGTCATCTTGTCTAATGGGAACTAGCCCATTCACACTGAAGCAGCTATTTCCCATTAGAGAGCCGGCCCTCTGACCCGCAGAGGCAGAAAGGTCATCTCGTCTAATGGGAACTAGCACACTCACATTGAAGCAGCTATTTCCCATTAGAGAAACGGCCCTCTCACCAGCAGGCAGAAAGGTCCTCTTGTCTAATGAGAACTAGCCCACTCACAGTGAAGCAGCGTTTCCCATTAGAGAAAAGGCCCTCTGACCTGCAGAGGCAGAAAGGTCCTCTCGTCTAATGGGAACTAGCCCATTCACACTGAAGCAGCTATTTCCCATTAGAGAAACGGCCCTCTGACCTGGAGAGGCGGAAAGGTCCTCTTGTCTACTTGGAACTACCCCAAACGACCCTCTGACCTGGAGAGGCAGAAAGGTCATCTCGTCTAATAGAAACTAGCCCATTCACACTGAAGCAGTCATTTCACCTTAGAGAAACGGCCCTTCGGCCTGCAGAGGCAGAAAGGCCCTCTTGTCTAATGGGAACTAGCCCACTCACACTGAAGCAGCTATTTCCGATTATAGAAACGGCCCTCTGTTCTGGAGAGGCAGAAAGGTCATCTCGTCTAATGGGAACTAGGCCGTTCACACTGAAGCAGCTATTTCCCATTAGAGAAATGGCCCTCCGACCAGGAGAGGCAGAAAGGTCCTCTTGTCTAATGGGAACTAGCCCAAACGGCCCTCTGACCTAGAGAGGTAGAAAGGTCATCTCTTCTAATGGGAACTAGCCCACTCACACTGAAGCAGCTATTTCCGATTAGAGAAACAACCCTCTGACCTGCAGAGGCAGAAAGGTCCTCTTGTCTAATGGGAACTAGCCCACTCACACAGAAGCAGCTATTTCCCATTAGAGAAAAGGCCCTCTGACCTGCAGAGGCAGAAAGGTCCTCTCGTCTAATGGGAACTAGCTCACTCACACCGAAGCAGCTATTTCCCATTAGAGAAACAGCCCTCTGACTGGGAGAGGCAGAAAGGTCATCTTGTCTAATGGGAACTAGCCCAAACGGCCCTCTGACCTGGAGAGGCAGAAAGGTCATCTCATATAATGGGAACTAGCCCACTCACACTGAAGCAGCCATTTGCCATTAGAGAAACGGCCCTCTGACCTGCAGAGGCATAAAGGTCTTCTCGTCTAATGGGAACTAGCCCACTCACACTGAAGCAGCTATTTCCCATTAAAGAAACGTCCCTCCGGCCTGGAAAGACAGAAAGGTCCTCTCGTCTAATGAGAACTAGCCCACTTGCACTGAAGCAGCTATTTCCCATTAGAGAAACGGCCCTCTGACTGGGAGAGGCAGAAAGGTCATCTTGTCTAATGGGAACTAGCCCAAACGGCCCTCTGACCTGGAGAGGCAGAAAGGTCATCTCATCTAATGGGAACTAGCCCACTCACACTGAAGCAGCCATTTCCCATTAGAGAAACGGCCCTCTGACCTGCAGAGGCATAAAGGTCGTCTCGTCTAATGGGAACTAGCCCACTCACACTGAAGCAGCTATTTCCCATTAGAGAAACGTCCCTCCGGCCTGGAAAGACAGAAAGGTCCTCTCGTCTAATGAGAACTAGCCCACTTGCACTGAAGCAGCTATTTCCCATTAGAGAAACTGCTTTCCAACCTGGAGAGGCAGAAAGGTCCTCTCGTCTAACGGGAAATAGCCCATTCGCACTGAAGCAGCTATTACCCATTAGAGAAACGGCCCTCCGGCCTGCAGAGGCAGAAAGGTCATCTTGTCTAATGGGAACTAGCCCATTCACACTGAAGCAGCTATTTACCATTAGAGAAACAGCCCTCCGACCTGCAGAGGCAGAAAGTTCCTCTCGTCTAATGGGAAATAGCCCACTCACACTGAAGCAGCTATTTCCCATTAGAGAAACGGCCGTACGACCTGAAGAGGCAGAAAGGTAATCTCGTCTAATGGGAACTAGCCCAATCACCCTGAAGCCGCTATTTACCATTAGAGAAACGGCCCTCTGACCTGCAGAGGCAGAAAGGTCCTCTCGTCTAATGGGAACTAGCCCACTCACACTGAAGCAGCTATTTCCCATTAGAGAAACGGCCCTCTGACCTGCAGAGGCAGAAAGGTCCTCTCGTCTAATGGGAACTAGCCCACTCACACTGAAGCAGCTATTTCCCATTAGAGAAACGGCCCTCTGACCTGCAGAGGCAGAATGGTCCTCTCGTCTAATGGGAACAAGCCCACTCACATTGAAGCAGCTTTTCCCATTAGAGAAACGGCCCTCTGACCTGCAGAGGCAGAAAGGTCCTCTCGTTTAATGGGAACTAGCCCATTCACACTGAAGCAGCTATTTCCCATTAGAGAAACAGCCCTCCTACCTGCAGAGGCAGAAAGGTCCTCTCGTCTAATGGGAACTAGCTCACTCACACCGAAGCAGCTATTTCCCATTAGAGAAACGGCCCTGTGACCGGGAGAGGCAGAAAGGTCATCTTGTCTAATGGTAACTAGCCCAAACGGCCCTCTGACCTGGAGAGGCAGAAAGGTAATCTCGTCTAATGGGAACTAGCCCAATCACACTGAAGCCGCTATTTACCATTAGAGAAACGGCCCTCTGACCTGCAGAGGCAGAAAGGTCCTCTCGTCTAATGGGAACTAGCCCACTCACACTGAAGCAGCTATTTCCCATTAGAGAAACAGCCCTCCTACCTGCAGAGGCAGAAAGGTCCTCTCGTCTAATGGGAACTAGCTCACTCACACCGAAGCAGCTATTTCCCATTAGAGAAACGGCCCTCTGACCGGGAGAGGCAGAAAGGTCATCTTGTCTAATGGTAACTAGCCCAAACGGCCCTCTGACCTGGAGAGGCAGAAAGGTCATCTTGTCTAATGGGAACTAGCCCACTCACACTGAAGCAGCTATTTCCGATTAGAGAAACAACCATCTGACCTGCAGAGGCAGAAAGGTCCTCTTGTCTAATGGGAACTAGCCCACTCACACAGAAGCAGCTATTTCCCAGTAGAGAAAAGGCCCTCTGACCTGCAGAGGCAGAAAGGTCCTCTCGTCTAATGGGAACTAGCTCACTCACACCGAAGCAGCTATTTCCCATTAGAGAAACGGCCCTCTGACTGGGAGAGGCAGAAAGGTCATCTTGTCTAATGGGAACTACCCCAAACGGCCCTCTGACCTGGAGAGGCAGAAAGGTCATCTCATCTAATGGGAACTAGCCCACTCACACTGAAGCAGCCATTTCCCATTAGAGAAACGGCCCTCTGACCTGCAGAGGCATAAAGGTCTTCTCGTCTAATGGGAACTAGCCCACTCACACTGAAGCAGCCATTTCCCATTAGAGAAACGTCCCTCCGGCCTGGAAAGACAGAAAGGTCCTCTCGTCTAATGAGAACTAGCCCACTTGCACTGAAGCAGCTATTTCCCATTAGAGAAACGGCCCTCTGACTGGGAGAGGCAGAAAGGTCATCTTGTCTAATGGGAACTAGCCCAAACGGCCCTCTGACCTGGAGAGGCAGAAAGGTCATCTCATCTAATGGGAACTAGCCCACTCACACTGAAGTAGCCATTTCCCATTAGAGAAACGGCCCTCTGACCTGCAGAGGCATAAAGGTCTTCTTGTCTAATGGGAACTAGCCCACTCACACTGAAGCTGTTTTTTCCCATTAGAGAAACGGCCCTCTGACCTGCAGAGGCAGAAAGGTCCTCTCGTCTAATGGGAACTAGCCCATTCACACTGAAGCAGCTATTTCCCATTAGAGAAACGGCCCTCTGACCTGGAGAGGCGGAAAGGTCCTCTTGTCTACTTGGAACTACCCCAAACGACCCTCTGACCTGGAGAGGCAGAAAGGTCATCTCGTCTAATAGAAACTAGCCCATTCACACTGAAGCAGCTATTTCCCATTAGAGAGCCGGCCCTCTGACCCGCAGAGGCAGAAAGGTCCTCTCGTCTAATGGGAACTAGCACACTCACATTGAAGCAGCTATTTCCCATTAGAGAAACGGCCCTCTCACCAGCAGGCAGAAAGGTCCTCTTGTCTAATGAGAACTAGCCCACTCACAGTGAAGCA
The DNA here is from genome assembly GCF_040938575.1 of Ambystoma mexicanum. Lineage (NCBI taxonomy): Eukaryota > Metazoa > Chordata > Amphibia > Caudata > Ambystomatidae > Ambystoma > Ambystoma mexicanum. The sequence goes on from NC_090934.1 coordinate 1,184,573,223, forward strand.
GCGTTTCCCATTAGAGAAAAGGCCCTCTGACCTGCAGAGGCAGAAAGGTCCTCTCGTCTAATGGGAACTAGCCCATTCACACTGAAGCAGCTATTTCCCATTAGAGAAACGGCCCTCTGACCTGGAGAGGCGGAAAGGTCCTCTTGTCTACTTGGAACTACCCCAAACGACCCTCTGACCTGGAGAGGCAGAAAGGTCATCTCGTCTAATAGAAACTAGCCCATTCACACTGAAGCAGTCATTTCACCTTAGAGAAACGGCCCTTCGGCCTGCAGAGGCAGAAAGGCCCTCTTGTCTAATGGGAACTAGCCCACTCACACTGAAGCAGCTATTTCCGATTATAGAAACGGCCCTCTGTTCTGGAGAGGCAGAAAGGTCATCTCGTCTAATGGGAACTAGGCCGTTCACACTGAAGCAGCTATTTCCCATTAGAGAAATGGCCCTCCGACCAGGAGAGGCAGAAAGGTCCTCTTGTCTAATGGGAACTAGCCCAAACGGCCCTCTGACCTAGAGAGGTAGAAAGGTCATCTCTTCTAATGGGAACTAGCCCACTCACACTGAAGCAGCTATTTCCGATTAGAGAAACAACCCTCTGACCTGCAGAGGCAGAAAGGTCCTCTTGTCTAATGGGAACTAGCCCACTCACACAGAAGCAGCTATTTCCCATTAGAGAAAAGGCCCTCTGACCTGCAGAGGCAGAAAGGTCCTCTCGTCTAATGGGAACTAGCTCACTCACACCGAAGCAGCTATTTCCCATTAGAGAAACAGCCCTCTGACTGGGAGAGGCAGAAAGGTCATCTTGTCTAATGGGAACTAGCCCAAACGGCCCTCTGACCTGGAGAGGCAGAAAGGTCATCTCATATAATGGGAACTAGCCCACTCACACTGAAGCAGCCATTTGCCATTAGAGAAACGGCCCTCTGACCTGCAGAGGCATAAAGGTCTTCTCGTCTAATGGGAACTAGCCCACTCACACTGAAGCAGCTATTTCCCATTAAAGAAACGTCCCTCCGGCCTGGAAAGACAGAAAGGTCCTCTCGTCTAATGAGAACTAGCCCACTTGCACTGAAGCAGCTATTTCCCATTAGAGAAACGGCCCTCTGACTGGGAGAGGCAGAAAGGTCATCTTGTCTAATGGGAACTAGCCCAAACGGCCCTCTGACCTGGAGAGGCAGAAAGGTCATCTCATCTAATGGGAACTAGCCCACTCACACTGAAGCAGCCATTTCCCATTAGAGAAACGGCCCTCTGACCTGCAGAGGCATAAAGGTCGTCTCGTCTAATGGGAACTAGCCCACTCACACTGAAGCAGCTATTTCCCATTAGAGAAACGTCCCTCCGGCCTGGAAAGACAGAAAGGTCCTCTCGTCTAATGAGAACTAGCCCACTTGCACTGAAGCAGCTATTTCCCATTAGAGAAACTGCTTTCCAACCTGGAGAGGCAGAAAGGTCCTCTCGTCTAACGGGAAATAGCCCATTCGCACTGAAGCAGCTATTACCCATTAGAGAAACGGCCCTCCGGCCTGCAGAGGCAGAAAGGTCATCTTGTCTAATGGGAACTAGCCCATTCACACTGAAGCAGCTATTTACCATTAGAGAAACAGCCCTCCGACCTGCAGAGGCAGAAAGTTCCTCTCGTCTAATGGGAAATAGCCCACTCACACTGAAGCAGCTATTTCCCATTAGAGAAACGGCCGTACGACCTGAAGAGGCAGAAAGGTAATCTCGTCTAATGGGAACTAGCCCAATCACCCTGAAGCCGCTATTTACCATTAGAGAAACGGCCCTCTGACCTGCAGAGGCAGAAAGGTCCTCTCGTCTAATGGGAACTAGCCCACTCACACTGAAGCAGCTATTTCCCATTAGAGAAACGGCCCTCTGACCTGCAGAGGCAGAAAGGTCCTCTCGTCTAATGGGAACTAGCCCACTCACACTGAAGCAGCTATTTCCCATTAGAGAAACGGCCCTCTGACCTGCAGAGGCAGAATGGTCCTCTCGTCTAATGGGAACAAGCCCACTCACATTGAAGCAGCTTTTCCCATTAGAGAAACGGCCCTCTGACCTGCAGAGGCAGAAAGGTCCTCTCGTTTAATGGGAACTAGCCCATTCACACTGAAGCAGCTATTTCCCATTAGAGAAACAGCCCTCCTACCTGCAGAGGCAGAAAGGTCCTCTCGTCTAATGGGAACTAGCTCACTCACACCGAAGCAGCTATTTCCCATTAGAGAAACGGCCCTGTGACCGGGAGAGGCAGAAAGGTCATCTTGTCTAATGGTAACTAGCCCAAACGGCCCTCTGACCTGGAGAGGCAGAAAGGTAATCTCGTCTAATGGGAACTAGCCCAATCACACTGAAGCCGCTATTTACCATTAGAGAAACGGCCCTCTGACCTGCAGAGGCAGAAAGGTCCTCTCGTCTAATGGGAACTAGCCCACTCACACTGAAGCAGCTATTTCCCATTAGAGAAACGGCCCTCTGACCTGCAGAGGCAGAATGGTCCTCTCGTCTAATGGGAACAAGCCCACTCACATTGAAGCAGCTATTTCCCATTAGAGAAACGGCCCTCTGACCAGCAGAGGCAGAAATGTCCTCTCATCTAATGGGAACTAGCCCAATCACATTGAAGCAGCTTTTCCCATTAGAGAAACGGCCCTCTGACCTGCAGAGGCAGAAAGGTCCTCTCGTTTAATGGGAACTAGCCCATTCACACTGAAGCAGCTATTTCCCATTAGAGAAACAGCCCTCATACCTGCAGAGGCAGAAAGGTCCTCTCGTCTAATGGGAACTAGCTCACTCACACCGAAGCAGCTATTTCCCATTAGAGAAACGGCCCTCTGACCGGGAGAGGCAGAAAGGTCATCTTGTCTAATGGTAACTAGCCCAAACGGCCCTCTGACCTGGAGAGGCAGAAAGGTCATCTTGTCTAATGGGAACTAGCCCACTCACACTGAAGCAGCTATTTCCGATTAGAGAAACAACCATCTGACCTGCAGAGGCAGAAAGGTCCTCTTGTCTAATGGGAACTAGCCCACTCACACAGAAGCAGCTATTTCCCAGTAGAGAAAAGGCCCTCTGACCTGCAGAGGCAGAAAGGTCCTCTCGTCTAATGGGAACTAGCTCACTCACACCGAAGCAGCTATTTCCCATTAGAGAAACGGCCCTCTGACTGGGAGAGGCAGAAAGGTCATCTTGTCTAATGGGAACTACCCCAAACGGCCCTCTGACCTGGAGAGGCAGAAAGGTCATCTCATCTAATGGGAACTAGCCCACTCACACTGAAGCAGCCATTTCCCATTAGAGAAACGGCCCTCTGACCTGCAGAGGCATAAAGGTCTTCTCGTCTAATGGGAACTAGCCCACTCACACTGAAGCAGCCATTTCCCATTAGAGAAACGTCCCTCCGGCCTGGAAAGACAGAAAGGTCCTCTCGTCTAATGAGAACTAGCCCACTTGCACTGAAGCAGCTATTTCCCATTAGAGAAACGGCCCTCTGACTGGGAGAGGCAGAAAGGTCATCTTGTCTAATGGGAACTAGCCCAAACGGCCCTCTGACCTGGAGAGGCAGAAAGGTCATCTCATCTAATGGGAACTAGCCCACTCACACTGAAGTAGCCATTTCCCATTAGAGAAACGGCCCTCTGACCTGCAGAGGCATAAAGGTCTTCTTGTCTAATGGGAACTAGCCCACTCACACTGAAGCAGCTATTTCCCATTAGAGAAACGTCCCTCCGGCCTGGAAAGACAGAAAGGTCCTCTCGTCTAATGAGAACTAGCCCACTTCCACTGAAGCAGCTATTTCCCATTAGAGAAACGTCTTTCCAACCTGGAGAGGCAGAAAGGTCCTCTCGTCTAACGGGAAATAGCCCATTCGCACTGAAGCAGCTATTACCCATTAGAGAAACGGCCGTACGACCTGAAGAGGCAGAAAGGTAATCTCGTCTAATGGGAACTAGCCCACTCACACTGAAGCCGATATTTCCCATTAGAGAAACGGCCCTCTGACCTGCAGAGGCAGAAAGGTCCTCTCGTCTAATGGGAACTAGCCCACTCACACTGAAGCAGCTATTTCCCATTAGAGAAACGGCCCTCTGACCTGCAGAGGCAGAAAGGTCCTCTCGTTTAATGGGAACTAGCCCATTCACACTGAAGCAGCTATTTCCCATTAGAGAAACGGCCCTCCTACCTGCAGAGGCAGAAAGGTCCTCTCGTCTAATGGGAACTAGCTCACTCACACCGAAGCAGCTATTTCCCATTAGAGAAACGGCCCTCTGACCGGGAGAGGCAGAAAGGTCATCTTGTCTAATGGGAACTAGCCCAAACGGCCCTCTGACCTGGAGAGGCAGAAAGGTCATCTCGTCTAATGGGAACTAGCCCACTCACACTGAAGCAGCTATTTCCCATTAGAGAAACGGCCCTCTGACCTGCAGGGGCAGAAAGGTCCTTTCGTCTAATGGGAACTAGCCCACTCACATTGAAGCAGCTATTTCCCATTAGAGAAACGGCCCTCTGACCGGGAGAGGCAGAAAGGTCATCTCGTCTAATGGGAACTAGTCCAAACGGCCCTCTTCCTGGAGAGGCAGAAAGTTCCTCTCGTCTAATGGGAAATAGCCCACTCACACTGAAGCAGCTATTTCCCATTAGAGAAATGGCCCTCTGACCGGCAGAGGCAGAAAGGTCCTCTCATCTAATGGGAACTAGCCCAATCACATTGAAGCAGCTTTTCCCATTGGAGAAACGGCCCTCTCACCTGCAGAGGCAGTAAGGTCCTCTCGTATAATGGGGACTAGCCCACTCACACTGAAGCAGCTATTTTCCATTAGAGAAATGGCCCTCTGACCGGCAGAGGCAGAAAGGTCCTCTTGTCTAATAGGAACTAGCACATTCACACTGAAGCAGCTATTTCCCATTAGAGAAACGTCCCTCCGACCTGGAGAGGCAGAAAAAGAAACGGCCCTCCAACCAGGAGAGGCAGAAAGGTCCTCTTGTCTAATGGGAACTAGCCCACTCATACTGAAGCAGTTATTTCCCATTATAGAAACGGCCCTCTGAACTGGAGAGGCAGAAAGGTCCTCTCGTCTAATGGGAACTAGGCCATTCACACTGAAGCAGCTATTTCCCATTAGAGAAACGGCCCTCCGACCTGGAGAGGCAGAAAGGTCCTCTTGTCTAATGGGAACTAGCCCAAACAGCCCTCTGACCTGGAGAGGCAGAAAGGTCATCTCGTCTAATGGGAACTAGCCCATTCACACTGAAGCAGCTATTTCCTATTAGAGAGGCGGCCCTCTGACCCGCAGAGGAAGAAAGATCCTCTCGTCTAATGGGAACTAGCACACTCACATTGAAGCAGCTATTTCCCATTAGAGAAACGGTCCTCTCAACAGCAGGCAGAAACGTCCTCTTGTCTAATGAGAACTAGCCCACTCACACTGAAGCAGCGTTTCCCATTAGAGAAACGGCCCTCTGACCTGCAGAGGCAGAAAGGTCCTCTCGTCTAATGGGAACTAGCCCATTCACACTGAAGCAGCTATTTCCCATTAGAGAAACGGCCCTCTGACCTGGAGAGGCAGAAAGGTCCTCTTGTCTAATTGGAACTACCCCAAACGACCCTCTGACCTGGAGAGGTAGAAAGGTCATCTCGTCTAATGGAAACTAGCCCATTCACACTGAAGCAGCTATTTCCCATTAGAGAAACGGCCCTTCCGCCTGCAGAGGCAGAAAGGCCCTCTTGTCTAATGGGAACTAGCCCACTCACACTGAAGCAGCTATTTCCGATTATAGAAACGGCCCTCTGACCTGGAGAGGCAGAAAGGTCCTCTCGTCTAATGGGAACTAGGCCATTCACACTGAAGCAGCTATTTCCCATTAGAGAAATGGCCCTCCGACCAGGAGAGGCAGAAAGGTCCTCTTGTCTAATGGGAACTAGCCCAAACGGCCCTCTGACCTGGAGAGGTAGAAAGGTCATCTCTTCTAATGGGAACTAGCCCACTCACACTGAAGCAGCTATTTCCGATTAGAGAAACAACCCTCTGACCTGCAGAGGCAGAAAGGTCCTCTTGTCTAATGGGAACTAGCCCACTCACACAGAAGCAGCTATTTCCCATTAGAGAAAAGGCCCTCTGACCTGCAGAGGCGGAAAGGTCCTCTCGTCTAATGGGAACTAGCTCACTCACACCGAAGCAGCTATTTCCCATTAGAGAAACGGCCCTCTGACTGGGAGAGGCAGAAAGCTCATCTTGTCTAATGGGAACTAGCCCAAACGGCCCTCTGACCTGGAGAGGCAGAAAGGTCATCTCATCTAATGGGAACTAGCCCACTCACACTGAAGCAGCCATTTCCCATTAGAGAAACTGCCCTCTGACCTGCAGAGGCAGAAAGGTCCTCTCGTCTAATGGGAACTAGCCCACTCACATTGAAGCAGCTATTTCCCATTAGAGAAACGGCCCTCTGACCTGCAGAGGCATAAAGGTCTTCTCGTCTAATGGGAACTAGCCCACTCGCACTGAAGCAGCTATTTCCCATTAGAGAAACGGCCCTCCGACCTGCAGAGGCAGAAACGTCCTCTCGTCTAATGGGAATTAGCCCACTCACACTGAAGCAGCTATTTCTCATTAGAGAAACAGCCCTCCGACCTGCAGAGGCAGAAAGGTCCTCTCGTCTAATTGAAACTAGCCCACTCACACTGAAGCAGCTATTTCCCATTAGAGAAAAGGCCGTACGACCTGAAGAGGCAGAAAGGTCATCTCGTCTACTGGGAACTAGCCCACTCACACTGAAGCCGCTATTTCCTATTAGAGAAACGGCCCTCTGACCTGGAGAGGCAGAAAGGTCCTCTTGTCTAATTGGAACTACCCCAAACGACCCTCTGACCTGGAGAAGCAGAAAGGTCATCTCGTCTAATGGAAACTAGCCCATTCACACTGAAGCAGCTATTTCCCATTAGAGAAACGGCCCTTCGGCCTGCAGAGGCAGAAGGGCCCTCTTGTCTAATGGGAACTAGCCCACTCACACTGAAGCAGCTATTTCCGATTATAGAAACGGCCCTCTGACCTGGAGAGGCAGAAAGGTCCTCTCGTCTAATGGGAACTAGGCCATTCACACTGAAGCAGCTATTTCCCATTAGAGAAATGACCCTCCGACCAGGAGAGGCAGAAAGGTCCTCTTGTCTAATGGGGACTAGCCCAAACGGCCCTCTGACCTTGAGAGGTAGAAAGGTCATCTCTTCTAATGGGAACTAGCCCACTCACACTGAAGCAGCTATTTCCGATTAGAGAAACAACCCTCTGACCTGCAGAGGCAGAAAGGTGCTCTTGTCTAATGGGAACTAGCCCACTCACACAGAAGCAGCTATTTCCCATTAGAGAAAAGGCCCTCTGACCTGCAGAGGCAGAAAGGTCCTCTCGGCTAATGGGAACTAGCTCACTCATACCGAAGCAGCTATTTCCCATTAGAGAAGCGGCCCTCTGACTGGGAGAGGCAGAAAGGTCATCTTGTCTAATGGGAACTAGCCCAAACGGCCCTCTGACCTGGAGAGGCAGAAAGGTCATCTCGTCTAATGGGAACTAGCCCACTCACACTGAAGCAGCCATTTTCCATTAGAGAAACGGCCCTCTGACCTGCAGAGGCAGAAAGGTCCTCTCGTCTAATGGGAACTAGCCCACTCACATTGAAGCAACTATTTCCCATTAGAGAAACGGCCTTCTGACCTGCAGAGGCATAAAGGTCTTCTCATCTAATGGGAACTAGCCCACTCACACTGAAGCAGCTATTTCCCATTAGAGAAACGTACCTCCGGCCTGGAAAGACAGAAAGGTCCTCTCGTCTAATGGGAACTAGCCCACTTGCACTGAAGCTGCTATTTCCCATTAGAGAAACGGTTTTCCAACCTGGAGAGGCAGAAAGGTCCTCTCGTCTAACGGGAAATAGCCCATTCGCACTGAAGCAGCTATTACCCATTAGAGAAACGGCCCTTTGACCTGGAGAGGCAGAAAGGTCATCTCGTCTAATGGGAACTAGCCCATTCACACTGAAGCAGCTATTTACCATTAGAGAACCGGCCCTCTGACCCGCAGAGGCAGAAAGTTCCTCTCGTCTAATGGGAAATAGCCCACTCACACTGAAGAAGCTATTTCCCATTAGAGAAACGTCCCTCCGACCTGGAAAGACAGAAAGGTCCTCTCATCTAATGGGAACTAGCCCACTCGCACTGAAGCAGCTATTTCCCATTAGAGAAACGGCCCTCCGACCTGCAGAGGCAGAAAGGTCCTCTCGTCTAATGGGAATTAGCCCACTCACACTGAAGCAGCTATTTCTCATTAGAGAAACAGCCCTCCGACCTGCAGAGGCAGAAAGGTCCTCTCGTCTAATGGGAACTAGCTCACTGACACTGAAGCAGCTATTTCCCATTAGAGAAACGGCCCTCTGACATGCAGAGGCAGAAAGGTCCTCTTGTCTAATGGGAACTAGCCCACTCACACTGAAGCAGCTATTTCCCATTAGAGAAACGGCCGTACGACCTGAAGAGGCAGAAAGGTCATCTCGTCTACTGGGAACTAGCCCACTCACACTGAAGCTGCCATTTCCTATTAGAGAAACGGCCCTCCTACCTGCAGAGGCAGAAAGGTCCTCTTATCTAATGGGAACTAGCCCACTCACACTGAAGCAGCTATTTCCGATTATAGAAACGGCCCTCTGACCTGGAGAGGTAGAAAGGTCCTCTCGTCTAATGGGAACTAGCCCATTCACACTGAAGCAGCTATTTCCCATTAGAGAAACGTCCCTCCTACCTGCAGAGGCAGAAAGGTCCTCTCGTCTAATGGGAACTAGCTCACTCACACCGAAGCAGCTATTTCCCATTAGAGAAACGGCCCTCTGACCGGGAGAGGCAGAAAGGTCATCTCGTCTAATGGGAACTAGCCCACTCACACTGAAGCAGCTATTTCCCGTTAGAGAAACGTCCCTCTGGCCTGGAAGGACAGAAAGGTCCTCTCGTCTAATGGGAACTAGCCCACTTGCACTGAAGCAGCTATTTCCCATTAGAGAAACGGCCCTCCAACCTGGAGAGGCATAAAGGTTCTCTCGTCTAATGGGAACTAGCCCATTCGCACTGAAGCAGCTATTACCCATTAGAGAAACGGCCCTTTGACCTGGAGAGGCAGAAAGGTCATCTTGTCTAATGGGAACTAGCCCATTCACACTGAAGCAGCTATTTACCATTAGAGAAACGGCCCTCTGACCTGCAGAGGCATAAAGGTCTTCTCGTCTAATGGGAACTAGCCCACTCGCACTGAAGCAGCTATTTCCCATTAGAGAAACGGCCCTCCGACCTGCAGAGGCAGAAACGTCCTCTCGTCTAATGGGAATTAGCCCACTCACACTGAAGCAGCTATTTCTCATCAGAGAAACAGCCCTCCGACCTGCAGAGGCAGAAAGGTCCTCTCGTTTAATTGAAACTAGCCCACTCACACTGAAGCAGCTATTTCCCATTAGAGAAAAGGCCGTACGACCTGAAGAGGCAGAAAGGTCATCTCGTCTACTGGGAACTAGCCCACTCACACTGAAGCCGCTATTTCCTATTAGAGAAACGGCCCTCTGACCTGGAGAGGCAGAAAGGTCCTCTTGTCTAATTGGAACTACCCCAAACGACCCTCTGACCTGGAGAAGCAGAAAGGTCATCTCGTCTAATGGAAACTAGCCCATTCACACTGAAGCAGCTATTTCCCATTAGAGAAACGGCCCTTCGGCCTGCAGAGGCAGAAGGGCCCTCTTGTCTAATGGGAACTAGCCCACTCACACTGAAGCAGCTATTTCCGATTATAGAAACGGCCCTCTGACCTGGAGAGGCAGAAAGGTCCTCTCGTCTAGTGGGAACTAGGCCATTCACACTGAAGCAGCTATTTCCCATTAGAGAAATGACCCTCCGACCAGGAGAGGCAGAAAGGTCCTCTTGTCTAATGGGGACTAGCCCAAACGGCCCTCTGACCTGGAGAGGTAGAAAGGTCATCTCTTCTAATGGGAACTAGCCCACTCACACTGAAGCAGCTATTTCCGATTAGAGAAACAACCCTCTGACCTGCAGAGGCAGAAAGGTCCTCTTGTCTAATGGGAACTAGCCCACTCACACAGAAGCAGCTATTTCCCATTAGAGAAAAGGCCCTCTGACCTGCAGAGGCAGAAAGGTCCTCTCGGCTAAGGGGAACTAGCTCACTCATACCGAAGCAGCTATTTCCCATTAGAGAAGCGGCCCTCTGACTGGGAGAGGCAGAAAGGTCATCTTGTCTAATGGGAACTAGCCCAAACGGCCCTCTGACCTGGAGAGGCAGAAAGGTCATCTCGTCTAATGGGAACTAGCCCACTCACACTGAAGCAGCCATTTTCCATTAGAGAAACGGCCCTCTGACCTGCAGAGGCAGAAAGGTCCTCTCGTCTAATGGGAACTAGCCCACTCACATTGAAGCAACTATTTCCCATTAGAGAAACGGCCTTCTGACCTGCAGAGGCATAAAGGTCTTCTCATCTAATGGGAACTAGCCCACTCACACTGAAGCAGCTATTTCCCATTAGAGAAACGTACCTCCGGCCTGGAAAGACAGAAAGGTCCTCTCGTCTAATGGGAACTAGCCCACTTGCACTGAAGCTGCTATTTCCCATTAGAGAAACGGCTTTCCAACCTGGAGAGGCAGAAAGGTCCTCTCGTCTAACGGGAAATAGCCCATTCGCACTGAAGCAGCTATTACCCATTAGAGAAACGGCCCTTTGACCTGGAGAGGCAGAAAGGTCATCTCGTCTAATGGGAACTAGCCCATTCACACTGAAGCAGCTATTTACCATTAGAGAACCGGCCCTCTGACCCGCAGAGGCAGAAAGTTCCTCTCGTCTAATGGGAAATAGCCCACTCACACTGAAGAAGCTATTTCCCATTAGAGAAACGTCCCTCCGACCTGGAAAGATAGAAAGGTCCTCTCATCTAATGGGAACTAGCCCACTCGCACTGAAGCAGCTATTTCCCATTAGAGAAACGGCCCTCCGACCTGCAGAGGCAGAAAGGTCCTCTCGTCTAATGGGAATTAGCCCACTCACACTGAAGCAGCTATTTCTCATTAGAGAAACAGCCCTCCGACCTGCAGAGGCAGAAAGGTCCTCTCGTCTAATGGGAACTAGCCCACTGACACTGAAGCAGCTATTTCCCATTAGAGAAACGGCCCTCTGACATGCAGAGGCAGAAAGGTCCTCTTGTCTAATGGGAACTAGCCCACTCACACTGAAGCAGCTATTTCCCATTAGAGAAACGGCCGTACGACCTGAAGAGGCAGAAAGGTCATCTCGTCTACTGGGAACTAGCCCACTCACACTGAAGCTGCCATTTCCCATTAGAGAAATGGCCCTCTGACCTGCAGAGGCAGAAAGGTCCTCTCGTCTAATGGGAACTAGCCCACTGACACTGAAGCAGCTATTTCCCATTAGAGAAATGGCCCTCTGACCTGCAGAGGCAGAAAGGTCCTCTTGTCTAATGGGAACTAGCCCACTCACACTGAAGCAGCTATTTCCCATTAGAGAAATGGCCCTCTGACCTGGAGAGGCAGAAAGATCCTCTCGTCTAATGGGAACTAGCCCATTCACACTGAAGCAGCTATTTCCCATTAGAGAAACGGCCCTCCTACCTGCAGAGGCAGAAAGGTCCTCTTATCTAATGGGAACTAGCCCACTCACACTGAAGCAGCTATTTCCGATTATAGAAACGGCCCTCTGACCTGGAGAGGTAGAAAGGTCCTCTCGTATAATGGGAACTAGCCCATTCACACTGAAGCAGCTATTTCCCATTAGAGAAACGTCCCTCCTACCTGCAGAGGCAGAAAGGTCGTCTCGTCTAATGGGAACTAGCTCACTCACACCGAAGCAGCTATTTCCCATTAGAGAAACGGCCCTCTGACCGGGAGAGGCAGAAAGGTCATCTCGTCTAATGGGAACTAGCCCACTCACACTGAAGCAGCTATTTCCCGTTAGAGAAACGTCCCTCTGGCATGGAAGGACAGAAAGGTCCTCTCGTCTAATGGGAACTAGCCCACTTGCACTGAAGCAGCTATTTCCCATTAGAGAAACGGCCCTCCAACCTGGAGAGGCATAAAGGTTCTCTCGTCTAATGGGAACTAGCCCATTCGCACTGAAGCAGCTATTACCCATTAGAGAAACGGCCCTTTGACCTGGAGAGGCAGAAAGGTCATCTTGTCTAATGGGAACTAGCCCATTCACACTGAAGCAGCTATTTACCATTAGAGAACCGGCCCTCTGACCTGCAGAGGCAGAAAGGTCCTCTCGTCTAATGGGAACTAGCCCACTCACATTGAAGCAGCTATTTCCCATTAGAGAAACTGCCCTCTGACCTGCAGAGGCATAAAGGTCTTCTCGTCTAATGGGAACTAGCCCACTCACACTGAAGCAGCTATTTCCCATTAGAGAAACGTCCCTCCGGCCTGGAAAGACAGAAAGGTCCTCTCGTCTAATGGGAACTAGCCCACTTGCACTGAAGCAGCTTTCTCCCATTAGAGAAACGAATTTCCAACCTGGAGAGGCAGAAAGGTCCGCTCGTCTAACGGGAAATAGCCCATTTGCACTGAAGCAGCTATTACCCATTAGAGAAACGGCCCTTTGACCTGGAGAGGCAGAAAGGTCATCTCTTCTAATGGGAACTAGCCCATTCACACTGAAGCAGCTATTTACCATTAGAGAACCGGCCCTCTGACCCGCAGAGGCAGAAAGTTCCTCTCGTCTAATGGGAAATAGCCCACTCACACTGAAGAAGCTAATTCCCATTAAAGAAACGTCCCTCCGACCTGGAAAGACAGAAAGGTCCTCTCGTCTAATGGGAACTAGCCCACTCGCACTGAAGCAGCTATTTCCCATTAGAGAAATGGCCCTCCGACCTGCAGAGGCAGAAACGTCCTCTCGTCTAATTGAAACTAGCCCACTCACACTGAAGCAGCTATTTCCCATTAGAGAAAAGGCCGTACGACCTGAAGAGGCAGAAAGGTCATCTCGTCTACTGGGAACTAGCCCACTCACAATGAAGCCGCTATTTCCCATTAGAGAAACGGCCCTCTGACCTGGAGAGGCAGAAAGGTCCTCTTGTCTAATTGGAACTACCCCAAACGACCCTCTGACCTGGAGAAGCAGAAAGGTCATCTCGTCTAATGGAAACTACCCCATTCACACTGAAGCAGCTATTTCCCATTAGAGAAACGGCCCTTCGGCCTGCAGAGGCAGAAGGGCCCTCTTGTCTAATGGGAACTAGCCCACTCACACTGAAGCAGCTATTTCTGATTATAGAAACGGCCCTCTGACCTGGAGAGGCAGAAAGGTCCTCTCGTCTAATGGGAACTAGGCCATTCACACTGAAGCAGCTATTTCCCATTAGAGAAATGGCCCTCCGACCAGGAGAAGCAGAAAGGTCCTCTTGTCTAATAGGAACTAGCCCAAACGGCCCTCTGACCTGGAGAGGTAGAAAGGTCATCTCTTCTAATGGGAACTAGCCCACTCACACTGCAGCAGCTATTTCCGATTAGAGAAACAACCCTCTGACCTGCAGAGGCAGAAAGGTCCTCTTGTCTAATGGGAACTAGCCGACTCACACAGAAGCAGCTATTTCCCATTAGAGAAAAGGCCCTCTGACCTGCAGAGGCAGAAAGGTCCTCTCAGCTAATGGGAACTAGCTCACTCATACCGAAGCAGCTATTTCCCATTAGAGAAGTGGCCCTCTGACTGGGAGAGGCAGAAAGGTCATCTTGTCTAATGGGACTAGCCCAAACGGCCCTCTGACCTGGAGAGGCAGAAAGGTCATCTCGTCTAATGGGAACTAGCCCACTCACACTGAAGCAGCCATTTCCCATTAGAGAAACGCCCCTCTGACCTGCAGAGGCAGAAAGGTCCTCTCGTCTAATGGGAACTAGCCCACTCACATTGAAGCAGCTATTTCCCATTAGAGAAACGGCCTTCTGACCTGCAGAGGCATAAAGGTCTTCTCATCTAATGGGAACTAGCCCACTCACACTGAAGCAGCTATTTCCGATTAGAGAAACAACCCTCTGACCTGCAGAGGCAGAAAGGTCCTCTTGTCTAATGGGAACTAGCCCACTCACACAGAAGCAGCTATTTCCCATTAGAGAAAAGGCCCTCTGACCTGCAGAGGCAGAAAGCTCCTCTCAGCTAATGGGAACTAGCTCACTCATACCGAAGCAGCTATTTCCCATTAGAGAAGTGGCCCTCTGACTGGGAGAGGCAGAAAGGTCATCTTGTCTAATGGGAACTAGCCCAAACGGCCCTCTGACCTGGAGAGGCAGAAAGGTCATCTCGTCTAATGGGAACTAGCCCACTCACACTGAAGCAGCCATTTCCCATTAGAGAAACGCCCCTCTGACCTGCAGAGGCAGAAAGGTCCTCTCGTCTAATGGGAACTAGCCCACTCACATTGAAGCAGCTATTTCCCATTAGAGAAACGTACCTCCGGCCTGGAAAGACAGAAAGGTCCTCTCGTCTAATGGGAACTAGCCCACTTGCACTGAAGCTGCTATTTCCCATTAGAGAAACGGCTTTCCAACCTGGAGAGGCAGAAAGGTCCTCTCGTCTAACGGGAAATAGCCCATTCGCACTGAAGCAGCTATTACCCATTAGAGAAACGGCCCTTTGACCTGGAGAGGCAGAAAGGTCATCTCTCTAATGGGAACTAGCCCATTCACACTGAAGCAGCTATTTACCATTAGAGAACCGGCCCTCTGACCCGCAGAGGCAGAAAGTTCCTCTCGTCTAATGGGAAATAGCCCACTCACACTGAAGAAGCTATTTCCCATTAGAGAAACGTCCCTCCGACCTGGAAAGACAGAAAGGTCCTCTCATCTAATGGGAACTAGCCCACTCGCACTGAAGCAGCAATTTCCCATTAGAGAAACGGCCCTCCGACCTGCAGAGGCAGAAAGGTCCTCTCGTCTAATGGGAATTAGCCCACTCACACTGAAGGAGCTATTTCTCATTAGAGAAACGGCCCTCTGACCTGCAGAGGCAGAAAGGTCCTCTTGTCTAATTGGAACTAGGCCACTCACACTGAAGCAGCTATTTCCCATTAGAGAAATGGCCCTCTGACCTGGAGAGGCAGAGAGTTCCTCTCGTCTAATGGAACTAGCCCATTCACACTGAAGCAGCTATTTCCCATTAGAGAAATGGCCCTCTGACCTGGAGAGGCAGAAAGGTCCTCTCGTCTAATGGAACTAGCCCATTCACACTGAAGCAGCTATTTCCCATTAGAGAAATGGCCCTCCGACCTGCAGAGGCAGAAAGGTCCTCTCGTCTAATGGGAACTAGCCCATTCACATTGAAGCAGCTATTTCCCATTAGAGAAACGGCCCTCTCACCTGCAGGCAGAAAGGTCCTCTTGTCTAATGAGAACTAGCCCACTCACACTGAAGCAGCGTTTCCCATTAGAGAAACGGCCCTCTGACCTGCAGAGGCAGAAAGGTTCTCTCGTCTAATGGGAACTAGCCCATTCACACTGAAGCAGCTATTTCCCATTAGAGAAACGGCCCTCTGACCTGGAGAGGCAGAAAGGTCCTCTTGTCTAATTGGAACTACCCCAAACGACCTTCTGACCTAGAGAGGCAGAAAGGTCATCTCGTCTAATGGAAACTAGCCCATTCACACTGAAGCAGCTATTTCCCATTAGAGAAACGGCCCTTCCGCCTGCAGAGGCAGAAAGGCCCTCTTGTCTAATGGGAACTAGCCCACTCACACTGAAGCAACTATTTCCGATTATAGAAACAGCCCTCTGACCTGGAGAGGCAGAAAGGTCCTCTCGTCTAATGGGAACTAGGCCATTCACACTGAAGCAGCTATTTCCCATTAGAGAAATGGCCCTCCGACCAGGAGAGGCAGAAAGGTCCTCTTGTCTAATGGGAACTAGCCCAAACGGCCCTCTGACCTGGAGAGGTAGAAAGGTCATCTCTTCTAATGGGAACTAGCCCACTCACACTGAAGCAGCTATTTCCCATTAGAGAAACGTCCCTCCGGCCTGGAACGACAGAAAGGTCCTCTCGTCTAATGGGAACTAGCCCACTTGCACTGAAGCAGCTATCTCCCATTAGAGAAACGACTTTCCAACCTGGAGAGGCAGAAAGGTCCGCTCGTCTAACGGGAAATAGCCCATTCGCACTGAAGCAGCTATTACCCATTAGAGAAACGACCCTTTGACCTGGAGAGGCAGAAAGGTCATCTCTTCTAATGGGAACTAGCCCATTCACACTGAAGCAGCTATTTACCATTAGAGAACCGGCCCTCTGACCCGCAGAGGCAAAAAGTTCCTCTCGTCTAATGGGAAATAGCCCACTCACACTGAAGAAGCTAATTCCCATTAGAGAAACGTCCCTCCGACCTGGAAAGACAGAAAGGTCCTCTCGTCTAATGGGAACTAGCCCACTCGCACTGAAGCAGCTATTTCCCATTAGAGAAATGGCCCTCCGACCTGCAGAGGCAGAAACGTCCTCTCGTCTAATGGGAATTAGCCCACTCACACTGAAGCAGCTATTTCTCATTAGAGAAACAGCCCTCCGACCTGCAGAGGCAGAAAGGTCCTCTCGTCTAATTGAAACTAGCCCACTCACACTGAAGCAGCTATTAACCATTAGAGAAAAGGCCGTACGACCTGAAGAGGCAGAAAGGTCATCTCGTCTACTGGGAACTAGCCCACTCACACTGAAGCCGCTATTTCCCATTAGAGAAATGGCCCTCTGACCTGGAGAGGCAGAAAGGTCCTCTTGTCTAATTGGAACTACCCCAAATGACCCTCTGACCTGGAGAAGCAGAAAGGTCATCTCGTCTAATGGAAACTACCCCATTCACACTGAAGCAGCTATTTCCCATTAGAGAAACGCCCCTTCGGCCTGCAGAGGCAGAAGGGCTCTCTTGTCTAATGGGAACTAGCCCACTCACACTGAAGCAGCTATTTCCGATTATAGAAACGGCCTCTGACCTGGAGAGGCAGAAAGGTCCTCTCGTCTAATGGGAACTAGGCCATTCACACTGAAGCAGCTATTTCCCATTAGAGAAATGGCCCTCCGACCAGGAGAGGCAGAAAGGTCCTCTTGTCTAATGGGAACTAGCCCAAACGGCCCTCTGACCTGGAGAGGTAGAAAGGTCATCTCTTCTAATGGGAACTAGCCCACTCACACTGAAGCAGCTATTTCCGATTAGAGAAACAACCCTCTGACCTGCAGAGGCAGAAAGGTCCTCTTGTCTAATGGGAACTAGCCCACTCACACAGAAGCAGCTATTTCCCATTAGAGAAAAGGCCCTCTGACCTGCAGAGGCAGAAAGGTCCTCTTGTCTAATGGGAACTAGCCCACTCACACTGAAGCAGCTATTTCCCATTAGAGAAACGTACCTCCGGCCTGGAAAGACAGAAAGGTCCTCTCGTCTAATGGGAACTAGCCCACTTGCACTGAAGCTGCTATTTCCCATTAGAGAAACGGCTTTCCAACCTGGAGAGGCAGAAAGGTCCTCTCGTCTAACGGGAAATAGCCCATTCGCACTGAAGCAGCTATTACCCATTATAGAAACGGCCCTTTGACCTGGAGAGGCAGAATGGTCATCTCGTCTAATGGGAACTAGCCCATTCACACTGAAGCAGCTATTTACCATTAGAGAACCGGCCCTCTGACCCGCAGAGGCAGAAAGTTCCTCTCGTCTAATGGGAAATAGCCCACTCACACTGAAGAAGCTATTTCCCATTAGAGAAACGTCCCTCCGACCTGGAAAGACAGAAAGGTCCTCTCGTCTAATGGGAACTAGCCCACTCGCACTGAAGCAGCAATTTCCCATTAGAGAAACGGCCCTCCGACCTGCAGAGGCAGAAAGGTCCTCTCGTCTAATGGGAATTAGCCCACTCACACTGAAGGAGCTATTTCTCATTAGAGAAACGGCCCTCCGACCTGCAGAGGCAGAAAGGTCCTCTCGTCTAATGGGAACTAGACCACTGACACTGAAGCAGCTATTTCCCATTAGAGAAACGGCCCTCTGACATGCAGAGGCAGAAAGGTCCTCTTGTCTAATGGGAACTAGCCCACTCACACTGAAGCAGCTATTTCCCATTAGAGAAACGGCCGTACGACCTGAAGAGGCAGAAAGGTCATCTCGTCTACTGGGAACTAGCCCACTCAAACTGAAGCCGCTATTTCATATTAGAGAAATGGCCCTCTGACCTGCAGAGGCAGAAAGGTCCTCTCGTCTAATGGGAACTAGCCCACTGACACTGAAGCAGCTATTTCCCATTAGAGAAACTGCCCTCTGACCTGCAGAGGCAGAAAGGTCCTCTTGTCTAATGGGAACTAGCCCACTCACACTGAAGCAGCTATTTCCCATTAGAGAAATGGCCCTCTGACCTGGAGAGGCAGAAAGATCCTCTCGTCTAATGGGAACTAGCCCATTCACACTGAAGCAGCTATTTCCCATTAGAGAAAAGGCCCTCCTACCTGCAGAGGCAGAAAGGTCCTCTTATCTAATGGGAACTAGCCCACTCACACTGAAGCAGCTATTTCCGATTATAGAAACGGCCCTCTGACCTGGAGAGGTAGAAAGGTCCTCTCGTCTAATGGAACTAGCCCATTCACACTGAAGCAGCTATTTCCCATTAGAGAAATGGCCCTCCGACCTGCAGAGGCAGAAAGGTCCTCTCGTCTAATGGGAACTAGCCCATTCACACTGAACAGCTATTTCCCATTAGAGAAACGGCCCTCTGACCGGGAGAGGCAGAAAGGTCATCTCGTCTAATGGGAACTAGCCCACTCACACTGAAGCAGCTATTTCCCATTAGAGAAATGGCCCTCTGACCGGGAGAGGCAGAAAGGTCATCTCGTCTAATGGGAAGTAGCCCACTCACACTGAAGCAGCTATTTCCCGTTAGAGAAACGTCCCTCTGGCCTGGAAGGACAGAAAGGTCCTCTCGTCTAATGGGAACTAGCCCACTTGCACTGAAGCAGCTATTTCCCATTAGAGAAACGGCCCTCCAACCTGGAGAGGCAGAAAGGTTCTCTCGTCTAATGGGAACTAGCCCATTCGCACTGAAGCAGCTATTACCCATTAGAGAAACGGCCCTTTGACCTGGAGAGGCAGAAAGGTCATCTTGTCTAATGGGAACTAGCCCATTCACACTGAAGCAGCTATTTACCATTAGAGAACCGGCCCTCTGACCCGCAGAGGCAGAAAGGTCCTCTCGTCTAATGGGAACTAGCCCACTCACACTGAAGCAGCTATTTCCCATTAGAGAAACGGCCCTCTGACCGGCAGAGGCAGAAAGGTCCTCTCGTCTAATGGGATCTAGTCCAAACAGCCCTCTGACCTGGAGAGGCAGAAAGGTCATCTCGTCTAATGGGAACTAGCCCATTCACACTGAAGCAGCTATTTACCATTAGAGAACCGGCCCTCTGACCCGCAGAGGCAGAAAGGTCCTCTCGTCTAATGGGAACTAGCCCACTCACACTGAAGCAGCTATTTCCCATTAGAGAAACGGCCCTCTGACCGGCAGAGGCAGAAAGGTCCTCTCGTCTAATGGGATCTAGTCCACTCACACTGAAGCAGCTATTTCCCATTAGGGAAAGGGCCCTCTGACCTGCAGAGGCAGAACGGTCCTCTCTTCTAATGGGAACTAGCCCATTCACACTGAAGCAGCTTTTTCCCATTAGAGAAACGTCCCTCTGACCTGCAGAGGCAGAAAGTTCCTCTCGTCTAATGGGGAAATAGCACACTCGCACTGAAGCAGCTATTTCCAATTAGAAAAACGTCCTTCCGACCTGGAAAGACAGAAAGGTCCTCTCGTCTAATGGGAACTAGCCCACTCGCACTGAAGCAGCTACTTCCCATTAGAGAAATGGCGCTCTGACCTGGAGAGGCAGAAAGGTCCTCTCGTCTAACGGGAACTAGCCCATTCGCACTGAAGCAGCTATTACCCATTAGAGAAACGGCCCTCCGACCTGCAGAGGCAGAAAGGTCCTCTTGTCTAATGGGAATTAGCCCACTCACACTGAAGTAGCTATTTCCCATTAGAGAAACAGCCCTCCGACCTGCAGCGGCAGAAAGGTCCTCTCGTCTAATTGAAACTAGCCTACTCACACTGAAGCAGCTATTTCCCATTAGAGAAATGGCCGTACGACCTGCAGAGGCAGAAAGATCCTCTTGTCTAATGGGAACTAGCCCACTCACATTGAAGCAGCTATTTTCCATTAGAGAAACGGCCGTACGACCTGCAGAGGCAGAAAGGTCATCTTGTCTAATGGGAACTACCCACTCACATTGAAGCAGCTATTTCCCATTAGAGAAATGGCCCTCTGACCAGCAGAGGCAGAAATGTCCTCTCATCTAATGGGAACTAGCCCAATCACATTGAAGCAGCTTTTCCCATTGGAGAAACGGCCCTCTGACCTGCAGAGGCAGTAAGGTCCTCTCGTCTAATGGGAACTAGCCCACTCACACTGAAGCAGCTATTTCCCATTAGAGAAATGGCCCTCTGACCGGCAGAGGCAGAAAGGTCCTCTTGTCTAATGGGAACTAGCCCAAACGGCCCTCTGACCTGGAGAGGCATAAAGGTCATCTCGTCTAATGGGAACTAGCCCACTCACACTGAAGCAGCCATTTCCCATTAGAGAAACGGCCCTCTGACCTGCAGAGACAGAAAGGTCATCTCGTCTAATGGGAACTAGCCCACTCACACTGAAGCAGCTATTTCCAATTAGAGAAACGTACCTCCGGCCTGGAAAGACAGAAAGGTCCTCTCGTCTAATGGGTACTAGCCCACTTGCACTGAAGCTGCTATTTCCCATTAGAGAAACGGCTTTCCAACCTGGAGAGGCAGAAAGGTCCTCTCGTCTAACGGGAAATAGCCCATTCGCACTGAAGCAGCTATTACCCATTATAGAAACGGCCCTTTGACCTGGAGAGGCAGAAAGGTCATCTCGTCTAATGGGAACTAGCCCATTCACACTGAAGCAGCTATTTACCATTAGAGAACCGGCCCTCTGACCCGCAGAGGCAGAAAGTTCCTCTCGTCTAATGGGAAATAGCCCACTCACACTGAAGAAGCTATTTCCCATTAGAGAAACGTCCCTGCGACCCGGAAAGACAGAAAGGTCCTCTCATCTAATGGGAACTAGCCCACTCGCACTGAAGCAGCAATTTCCCATTAGAGAAACGGCCCTCCGACCTGCAGAGGCAGAATGGTCCTCTCGTCTAATGGGAATTAGCCCACTCACACTGAAGGAGCTTTTTCTCATTAGAGAAACAGCCCTCCGACCTGCAGAGGCAGAAAGGTCCTCTCGTCTAATGGGAACTAGCCCACTGACACTGAAGCAGCTATTTCCCATTAGAGAAACGGCCCTCTGACATGCAGAGGCAGAAAGGTCCTCTTGTCTAATGGGAACTAGCCCACTCACACTGAAGCAGCTATTTCCCATTAGAGAAACGGCCGTACGACCTGAAGAGGCAGAAAGGTCATCTCGTCTACTGGGAACTAGCCCACTCACACAGAAGCCGCTATTTCATATTAGAGAAATGGCCCTCTGACCTGCAGAGGCAGAAAGGTCCTCTCGTCTAATGGGAACTAGCCCACTGACACTGAAGCAGCTATTTCCAATTAGAGAAACGGCCCTCTGACCTGCAGAGGCAGAAAGGTCCTCTTGTCTAATGGGAACTAGCCCACTCACACTGAAGCAGCTATTTCCCATTAGAGAAATGGCCCTCTGACCTGGAGAGGCAGAAAGATCCTCTCGTCTAATGGGAACTAGCCCATTCACACTGAAGCAGCTATTTCCCATTAGAGAAAAGGCCCTCCTACCTGCAGAGGCAGAAAGGTCCTCTTATCTAATGGGAACTAGCCCACTCACACTGAAGCAGCTATTTCCGATTATAGAAACGGCCCTCTGACCTGGAGAGGTAGAAAGGTCCTCTCGTCTAATGGAACTAGCCCATTCACACTGAAGCAGCTATTTCCCATTAGAGAAATGGCCCTCCGACCTGCAGAGGCAGAAAGGTCCTCTCGTCTAATGGGAACTAGCCCATTCACACTGAACAGCTATTTCCCATTAGAGAAACGGCCCTCTGACCGGGAGAGGCAGAAAGGTCATCTTGTCTAATGGGAACTCGCCCACTCACACTGAAGCAGCTATTTCCCATTAGAGAAATGGCCCTCTGACCGGGAGAGGCAGAAAGGTCATCTCGTCTAATGGGAAGTAGCCCACTCACACTGAAGCAGCTATTTCCCGTTAGAGAAACGTCCCTCTGGCCTGGAAGGACAGAAAGGTCCTCTCGTCTAATGGGAACTAGCCCACTTGCACTGAAGCAGCTATTTCCCATTAGAGAAACGGCCCTCCAACCTGGAGAGGCAGAAAGGTTCTCTCGTCTAATGGGAACTAGCCCATTCGCACTGAAGCAGCTATTACCCATTAGAGAAACGGCCCTTTGACCTGGAGAGGCAGAAAGGTCATCTTGTCTAATGGGAACTAGCCCATTCACCCTGAAGCAGCTATTTACCATTAGAGAACCGGCCCTCTGACCCGCAGAGGCAGAAAGGTCCTCTCGTCTAATGGGAACTAGCCCACTCACACTGAAGCAGCTATTTCCCATTAGAGAAACGGCCCTCTGACCGGCAGAGGCAGAAAGGTCCTCGCGTCTAATGGGATCTAGTCCAAACAGCCCTCTGACCTGGAGAGGCAGAAAGGTCATCTCGTCTAATGGGAACTAGCCCATTCACACTGAAGCAGCTATTTACCATTAGAGAACCGGCCCTCTGACCCGCAGAGGCAGAAAGGTCCTCTCGTCTAATGGGAACTAGCCCACTCACACTGAAGCAGCTATTTCCCATTAGAGAAACGGCCCTCTGACCGGCAGAGGCAGAAAGGTCCTCTCGTCTAATGGGATCTAGTCCACTCACACTGAAGCAGCTATTTCCCATTAGGGAAAGGGCCCTCTGACCTGCAGAGGCAGAACGGTCCTCTCTTCTAATGGGAACTAGCCCATTCACACTGAAGCAGCTTTTTCCCATTAGAGAAACGTCCCTCTGACCTGCAGAGGCAGAAAGTTCCTCTCGTCTAATGGGGAAATAGCACACTCGCACTGAAGCAGCTATTTCCAATTAGAAAAACGTCCTTCCGACCTGGAAAGACAGAAAGGTCCTCTCGTCTAATGGGAACTAGCCCACTCGCACTGAAGCAGCTACTTCCCATTAGAGAAATGGCGCTCTGACCTGGAGAGGCAGAAAGGTCCTCTCGTCTAATGGGAATTAGCCCACTCACACTGAAGTAGCTATTTCCCATTGGATAAACAGCCCTCCGACCTGCAGCGGCATAAAGGTCCTCTCGTCTAATTGAAACTAGCCCACTCACACTGAAGCAGCTATTTCCCATTAGAGAAATGGCCGTACGACCTGCAGAGGCAGAAAGATCCTCTTGTCTAATGGGAACTAGCCCACTCACATTGAAGCAGCTATTTTCCATTAGAGAAACGGCCGTACGACCTGCAGAGGCAGAAAGGTCATCTCGTCTAATGGGAACTAGCCCACTCACATTGAAGCAGCTATTTCCCATTAGAGAAATGGCCCTCTGACCAGCAGAGGCAGAAATGTCCTCTCATCTAATGGGAACTAGCCCAATCACATTGAAGCAGCTTTTCCCATTGGAGAAACGGCCCTCTGACCTGCAGAGGCAGTAAGGTCCTTTCGTCTAATGGGAACTAGCCCACTCACAATGAAGCAGCTATTTCCCATTAGAGAAATGGCCCTCTGACCGGCAGAGGCAGAAAGGTCCTCTTGTCTAATGGGAACTAGCCCATTCACACTGAAGCACCTATTTCCCATTAGAGAAACGGCCCTCTGACCTGGAGAGGCAGAAAGAGAAACGGCCCTCCAACCTGGAGAGGCAGAAAGGTCCTCTCGTCTAATGGGAACTAGGCCATTCACACTGAAGCAGCTATTTCCCATTAGAGAAACGGCCCTCCGACCTGGAGAGGCAGAAAGGTCCTCTTGTCTAATCGGAACTAGCCCAAACTGCCCTCTGACCTGGAGAGGCAGAAAGGTCATCTCGTCTAATGGGAACTAGCCCATTCACACTGAAGCAGCTATTTCCTATTAGAGAGCCGGCCCTCTGACCCGCAGAGGAAGAAAGGTCCTCTCGTCTAATGGGAACTAGCCCACTCACATTGAAGCAGCTATTTCCCATTAGAGAAACGGTCCTCCGACCTGCAAAGGCAGAAAGTTCCTCTCGTCTAATGGGAACTAGCCCACTCACATTGAAGCAGCTATTTCCCATTAGAGAAACGGCCCTCTGACCTGCAGAGGCAGAAAGGTCCTCTCGTCTAATGGGAACTAGCCCATTCACACTGAAGCAGCTATTTCCCATTAGAGAAACGGCCCTCTGACCTGGAGAGGCAGAAAGGTCCTCTTGCCTAATTGGAACTAGCCCAAACGACCCTCTGACCTGGAGAGGCAGAAAGGTCATCTTGTCTAATGGAAACTAGCCCATTCACACTGAAGCAGCTATTTCCGATTAGAGAAACGGCCCTTCGGCCTGCAGGGGCAGAAAGGCCCTCTTGTCTAATGGGAACTAGCCCACTCACACTGAAGCAGCTATTTCCGATTATAGAAACAGCCCTCTGACCTGGAGAGCCAGAAAGGTCCTCTCGTCTAATGGGAACTAGGCCATTCACACTGAAGAAGCTATTTCCCATTAGAGAAATGGCCCTCCGACCAGGAGAGGCAGAAAGGTCCTCTTGTCTAATGGGAACTAGCCCAAACGACCCTCTGACCTGGAGAGGCAGAAAGGTCATCTCGTCTAATGGAAACTAGCCCACTCACACTTAAGCAGCCATTTCCCATTAGAGAAACGGCCCTCTGACCTGCAGAGGCAGAAAGGTCCTCTCGTCTAATGGGAACTAGCCCAATCACATTGAAGCAGCTTTTCCCATTGGAGAAATGTCCCTCTGACCTGCAGAGGCAGTAAGGTCCTCTCGTCTAATGGGAACTAGCCCACTCACACTGAAGCAGCTATTTCCCATTAGAGAAATGGCCCTCTGACCGGCAGAGGCAGAAAGGTCCTCTTGTCTAATGGGAACCAGCCCATTCACACTGAAGCAGCTATTTCCCATTAGAGAAACGGCCCTCCGACCTGGAGAGGCAGAAAGAGAAACGGCCCTCCAACCTGGAGAGGCAGAAAGGTCCTCTCGTCTAATGGGAACTAGCCCATTCACACTGAAGCAGCTATTTCCCATTAGAGAAATGGCCCTCTGACCGGGAGAGGCAGAAAGGTCATCTCGTCTAATGGGAAGTAGCCCACTCACACTGAAGCAGCTATTTCCCGTTAGAGAAACGTCCCTCTGGCCTGGAAGGACAGAAAGGTCCTCTCGTCTAATGGGAACTAGCCCACTTGCACTGAAGCAGCTTTTTCCCATTAGAGAAACGGCCCTCCAACCTGGAGAGGCAGAAAGGTTCTCTCGTCTAATGGGAACTAGCCCATTCGCACTGAAGCAGCTATTACCCATTAGAGAAACGGCCCTTTGACCTGGAGAGGCAGAAAGGTCATCTTGTCTAATGGGAACTAGCCCATTCACACTGAAGCAGCTATTTACCATTAGAGAACCGGCCCTCTGACCCGCAGAGGCAGAAAGGTCCTCTCGTCTAATGGGAACTAGCCCACTCACACTGAAGCAGCTATTTCCCATTAGAGAAACGGCCCCTGACCGGCAGAGGCAGAAAGGTCCTCTCGTCTAATGGGATCTAGTCCAAACAGCCCTCTGACCTGGAGAGGCAGAAAGGTCATCTCGTCTAATGGGAACTAGCCCATTCACACTGAAGCAGCTATTTACCATTAGAGAACCGGCCCTCTGACCCGCAGAGGCAGAAAGGTCCTCTCGTCTAATGGGAACTAGCCCACTCACACTGAAGTAGCTATTTCCCATTAGAGAAACGGCCCTCTGACCGGCAGAGGCAGAAAGGTCCTCTCGTCTAATGGGATCTAGTCCACTCACACTGAAGCAGCTATTTCCCATTAGGGAAAGGGCCCTCTGACCTGCAGAGGCAGAACGGTCCTCTCTTCTAATGGGAACTAGCCCATTCACACTGAAGCAGCTTTTTCCCATTAGAGAAACGTCCCTCTGACCTGCAGAGGCAGAAAGATCCTCTCGTCTAATGGGGTAATAGCACACTCGCACTGAAGCAGCTATTTCCAATTAGAAAAACGTCCTTCCGACCTGGAAAGACAGAAAGGTCCTCTCGTCTAATGGGAACTAGCCCACTCGCACTGAAGCAGCTACTTCCCATTAGAGAAATGGCGCTCTGACCTGGAGAGGCAGAAAGGTCCTCTCGTCTAACGGGAACTAGCCCATTCGCACTGAAGCAGCTATTACCCATTAGAGAAACGGCCCTCCGACCTGCAGAGGCAGAAAAGTCCTCTCGTCTAATGGGAATTAGCCCACTCACACTGAAGTAGCTATTTCCCATTGGAGAAACAGCCCTCCGACCTGCAGCGGCAGAAAGGTCCTCTCATCTAATTGAAACTAGCCCACTCACACTGAAGCAGCTATTTCCCATTAGAGAAATGGCCGTACGACCTGCAGAGGCAGAAAGATCCTCTTGTCTAATGGGAACTAGCCCACTCACATTGAAGCAGCTATTTTCCATAAGAGAAACGGCCGTACGACCTGCAGAGGCAGAAAGGTCATCTCGTCTAATGGGAACTAGCCCACTCACATTGAAGCAGCTATTTCCCATTAGAGAAATGGCCCTCTGACCAGCAGAGGCAGAAATGTCCTCTCATCTAATGGGAACTAGCCCAATCACATTGAAGCAGCTTTTCCCATTGGAGAAACGGCCCTCTGACCTGCAGAGGCAGTAAGGTCCTCTCGTCTAATGGGAACTAGCCCACTCACACTGAAGCACCTATTTCCCATTAGAGAAATGGCCCTCTGACCGGCAGAGGCAGAAAGGTCCTCTTGTCTAATGGGAACTAGCCCATTCACACTGAAGCACCTATTTCCCATTAGAGAAACGGCCCTCTGACCTGGAGAGGCAGAAAGAGAAACGGCCATCCAACCTGGAGAGGCAGAAAGGTCCTCTCGTCTAATGGGAACTAGGCCATTCACACTGAAGCAGCTATTTCCCATTAGAGAAACGGCCCTCCGACCTGGAGAGGCAGAAAGGTCCTCTTGTCTAATCGGAACTAGCCCAAACAGCCCTCTGACCTGGAGAGGCAGAAAGGTCATCTCGTCTAATGGGAACTAGCCCATTCACACTGAGGCAGCTATTTCCTATTAGAGAGCCGGCCCTCTGACCCGCAGAGGAAGAAAGGTCCTCTCGTCTAATGGGAACTAGCCCACTCACATTGAAGCAGCTATTTCCCATTAGAGAAACGGTCCTCCGACCTGCAAAGGCAGAAAGTTCCTCTCGTCTAATGGGAACTAGCCCACTCACATTGGAGCAGCTATTTCCCATTAGAGAAACGGCCCTCTGACCTGCAGAGGCAGAAAGGTCCTCTCGTCTAATGGGAACTAGCCCATTCACACTGAAGCAGCTATTGCCCATTAGAGAAACGGCCCTCTGACCTGGAGAGGCAGAAAGGTCCTCTTGCCTAATTGGAACTAGCCCAAACGACCCTCTGACCTGGAGAGGCAGAAAGGTCATCTTGTCTAATGGAAACTAGCCCATTCACACTGAAGCAGCTATTTCCGATTAGAGAAACGGCCCTTCGGCCTGCAGGGGCAGAAAGGCCCTCTTGTCTAATGGGGACTAGCCCACTCACACTGAAGCAGCTATTTCCGATTATAGAAACGGCCCTCTGACCTGGAGAGCCAGAAAGGTCCTCTCGTCTAATGGGAACTAGGCCATTCACACTGAAGCAGCTATTTCCCATTAGAGAAATGGCCCTGAGACCAGGAGAGGCAGAAAGGTCCTCTTGTCTAATGGGAACTAGCCCAAACGACCCTCTGACCTGGAGAGGCAGAAAGGTCATCTCGTCTAATGGAAACTAGCCCACTCACACTTAAGCAGCCATTTCCCATTAGAGAAACGGCCCTCTGACCTGCAGAGGCAGAAAGGTCCTCTCGTCTAATGGGAACTAGCCCAATCACATTGAAGCAGCTTTTCCCATTGGAGAAATAGCCCTCTGACCTGCAGAGGCAGTAAGGTCCTCTCGTCTAATGGGAACTAGCCCACTCACACTGAAGCAGCTATTTCCCATTAGAGAAATGGCCCTCTGACCGGCAGAGGCAGAAAGGTCCTCTTGTCTAATGGGAACCAGCCCATTCACACTGAAGCAGCTATTTCCCATTAGAGAAACGGCCCTCCGACCTGGAGAGGCAGAAAGAGAAACGACCCTCCAACCTGGAGAGGCAGAAAGGTCCTCTCGTCTAATGGGAACTAGCCCATTCACACTGAAGCAGTTATTTCCCATTATAGAAATGGCCCTCTGACCTGGAGAGGCAGAAAGGTCCTCTCATCTAATGGGAACTAGGCCATTCACACTGAAGCAGCTATTTCCCATTAGAGAAACGGCCCTCCGACCTGGAGAGGCAGAAAGGTCCTCTTGTCTAATCGGAACTATCCCAAACAGCCCTCTGACCTGGAGAGGCAGAAAGGTCATCTCGTCTAATGGGAACTAGCCCATTCACACTGAAGCAGCTATTTCCCATTAGAGAGCCGGCCCTCTGACCCGCAGAGGAAGAAAGGTCCTCTCGTCTAATGGGAACTAGCCCACTCACATTGAAGGAGCTATTTCCCATTAGAGAAACGGTCCTCCGACCTGCAAAGGCAGAAAGTTCCTCTCGTCTAATGGGAACTAGCCCAATCACATTGAAGCAGCTATTTCCCATTAGAGAAACGGCCCTCTGACCTGCAGGCAGAAAGGTCCTCTTGTCTAATGAGAACTAGCCCACTCACACTGAAGCATCGTTTCCCATTAGAGAAACGGCCCTCTGACCTGCAGAGGCAGAAAGGTCCTCTCGTCTAATGGGAACTAGCCCATTCACGCTGAAGCAGCTATTTCCCATTAGAGAAACGGCCCTGTGACCTGGAGAGGCAGAAAGGTCCTCTTGCCTAATTGGAACTAGCCCAACCAACCCTCTGACCTGGAGAGGCAGAAAGGTCATCTTGTCTAATGGAAACTAGCCCATTCACACTGAAGCAGCTATTTCCCATTAGAGAAACGGCCCTTCGGCCTGCAGGGGAGAGAGGCCCTCTTGTCTAATGGGAACTAGCCGACTCACACTGAAGCAGCTATTTCCGATTATAGAAACGGCCCTCTGACCTGGAGAGGCAGAAAGGTCCTCTCGTCTAATGGGAACTAGGCCATTCACACTGAAGCAGCTATTTCCCATTAGAGAAATGGCCCCCC
Organism: Ambystoma mexicanum; assembly: GCF_040938575.1. Classification (NCBI taxonomy): domain Eukaryota; kingdom Metazoa; phylum Chordata; class Amphibia; order Caudata; family Ambystomatidae; genus Ambystoma; species Ambystoma mexicanum. The sequence continues at coordinate 1,184,602,619 of NC_090934.1, forward strand.
GACCAGGAGAGGCAGAAAGGTCCTCTTTTCTAATGGGAACTAGCCCAAACGGCCCTCTGACCTAGAGAGGCAGAAAGGTCATCTTGTCTAATGGGAACTAGCCCACTCACACTGAAACCGCTATTTCCCATTAGAGAAACGGCCCTCTGACCTGCAGAGGCAGAAAGGTCCTCTTGTCTAATTGGAACTACCCCAAACGACCCTCTGACCTGGAGAGGCAGAAAGGTCATCTCGTCTAATGGAAACTAGCCCATTCACACTGAAGCAGCTATTTCCCATTAGAGAAACGGCCCTTCGGCCTGCAGAGGCAGAAAGGCCCTCTTGTCTAATGGGAACTAGCCCACTCACACTGAAGCAGCAATTTCCGATTATAGAAACGGCCCTCTGACCTGGAGAGGCAGAAAGGTCCTCTCGTCTAATGGGAACTAGCCCAAACGGCCCTCTGACCTGGAGAGGCAGAAAGGTCATCTCGTCTAATGGGAACTAGCCCACTCACACTGAAGCAGCCATTTCCCATTAGAGAAACGGCCCTCTGACCTGCAGAGGCAGAAAGGTCCTCTCGTCTAATGGGAACTAGCCCACTCACACTGAAGCAGCTATTTCCCATTAGAGAAAAGTCCCTCCGGCCTGGAAAGACAGAAAGGTCCTCTCGTCTAATGGGAACTAGCCCACTTGCACTGAAGCTGCTATTTCCCATTAGAGAAACGGCTTTCCAACCTGGAGAGGCAGAAAGGTCCTCTCGTCTAACGGGAAATAGCCCATTCGCACTGAAGCAGCAATTACCCATTAGAGAAACGGCCCTTTGACCTGGAGAGGCAGAAAGGTCATCTCGTCTAATCGGAACTAGCCCATTCACACTGAAGCAGCTATTTACCATTAGAGAACCGGCCCTCTGACACGCAGAGGCAGAAAGTTCCTCTCGTCTAATGGGAAATAGCCCACTCACACTGAAGAAGCTATTTCCCATTAGAGAAACGTCCCTCCGACCTGGAAAGACAGAAAGGTCCTCTCATCTAATGGGAACTAGCCCACTCGCACTGAAGCAGCTATTTCCCATTAGAGAAACGGCCCTCCGACCTTCAGAGGCAGAAAGGTCCTCTCGTCTAATGGGAATTAGCCCACTCACACTGAAGAAGCTATTTCCCATTAGAGAAACGTCCCTCCGACCTGGAAAGACAGAAAGGTCCTCTCGTCTAATGGGAACTAGCCCATTCACGCTGAAGCAGCTATTTCCCATTAGAGAAACGGCCCTGTGACCTGGAGAGGCAGAAAGGTCCTCTTGCCTAATTGGAACTAGCCCAACCAACCCTCTGACCTGGAGAGGCAGAAAGGTCATCTTGTCTAATGGAAACTAGCCCATTCACACTGAAGCAGCTATTTCCCATTAGAGAAACGGCCCTTCGGCCTGCAGGGGAGAGAGGCCCTCTTGTCTAATGGGAACTAGCCGACTCACACTGAAGCAGCTATTTCCGATTATAGAAACGGCCCTCTGACCTGGAGAGGCAGAAAGGTCCTCTCGTCTAATGGGAACTAGGCCATTCACACTGAAGCAGCTATTTCCCATTAGAGAAATGGCCCCCCGACCAGGAGAGGCAGAAAGGTCCTCTTTTCTAATGGGAACTAGCCCAAACGGCCCTCTGACCTAGAGAGGCAGAAAGGTCATCTTGTCTAATGGGAACTAGCCCACTCACACTGAAACCGCTATTTCCCATTAGAGAAACGGCCCTCTGACCTGCAGAGGCAGAAAGGTCCTCTTGTCTAATTGGAACTACCCCAAACGACCCTCTGACCTGGAGAGGCAGAAAGGTCATCTCGTCTAATGGAAACTAGCCCATTCACACTGAAGCAGCTATTTCCCATTAGAGAAACGGCCCTTCGGCCTGCAGAGGCAGAAAGGCCCTCTTGTCTAATGGGAACTAGCCCACTCACACTGAAGCAGCAATTTCCGATTATAGAAACGGCCCTCTGACCTGGAGAGGCAGAAAGGTCCTCTCGTCTAATGGGAACTAGCCCAAACGGCCCTCTGACCTGGAGAGGCAGAAAGGTCATCTCGTCTAATGGGAACTAGCCCACTCACACTGAAGCAGCCATTTCCCATTAGAGAAACGGCCCTCTGACCTGCAGAGGCAGAAAGGTCCTCTCGTCTAATGGGAACTAGCCCACTCACACTGAAGCAGCTATTTCCCATTAGAGAAAAGTCCCTCCGGCCTGGAAAGACAGAAAGGTCCTCTCGTCTAATGGGAACTAGCCCACTTGCACTGAAGCTGCTATTTCCCATTAGAGAAACGGCTTTCCAACCTGGAGAGGCAGAAAGGTCCTCTCGTCTAACGGGAAATAGCCCATTCGCACTGAAGCAGCAATTACCCATTAGAGAAACGGCCCTTTGACCTGGAGAGGCAGAAAGGTCATCTCGTCTAATCGGAACTAGCCCATTCACACTGAAGCAGCTATTTGCCATTAGAGAACCGGCCCTCTGACACGCAGAGGCAGAAAGTTCCTCTCGTCTAATGGGAAATAGCCCACTCACACTGAAGAAGCTATTTCCCATTAGAGAAACGTCCCTCCGACCTGGAAAGACAGAAAGGTCCTCTCATCTAATGGGAACTAGCCCACTCGCACTGAAGCAGCTATTTCCCATTAGAGAAACGGCCCTCCGACCTTCAGAGGCAGAAAGGTCCTCTCGTCTAATGGGAATTAGCCCACTCACACTGAAGAAGCTATTTCCCATTAGAGAAACGTCCCTCCGACCTGGAAAGACAGAAAGGTCCTCTCGTCTAATGGCAACTAGCCCACTGACACTGAAGCAGCTATTTCCCATTAGAGAAACTGCCCTCTGACCTGCAGAGGCAGAAAGGTCCTCTTGTCTAATGGGAACTAGCCCACTCACACTGAAGCAGCTATTTCCCATTAGAGAAACGGCCGTACGACCTGAAGAGGCAGAAAGGTCATCTCGTCTACTGGGAACTAGCCCAATCACACTGAAGCCGCTATTTCCCATTAGAGAAATGGCCCTCTGACCTGCAGAGGCAGAAAGGTCCTCTCGTCTAATGGGAACTAGCCCACTGACACTGAAGCAGCTATATCCCATTAGAGAAACGGCCCTCTGACCTGCAGAGGCAGAAAGGTCCTCTTGTCTAATTGGAACTAGCCCACTCACACTGAAGCAGCTATTTCCCATTAGAGAAATGGCCCTCTGACCTGGAGAGGCAGAAAGTTCCTCTCGTCTAATGGAACTAGCCCATTCACACTGAAGCAGCTATTTCCCATTAGAGAAATGGCCCTCCGACCTGCAGAGGCAGAAAGGTCCTCTCGTCTAATGGGAACTAGCCCATTCACACTGAAGCAGCTATTTCCCATTAGAGAAACGTCCCTCCTACCTGCAGAGGCAGAAAGTTCCTCTCGTCTAATGGGAACTAGCCCAATCACATTGAAGCAGCTATTTCATATTAGAGAAACGGCCCTCTGACCTGCAGGCAGAAATGTCCTCTTGTCTAATGAGAACTAGCCCACTCACACTGAAGCAGCGTTTCCCATTAGAGAAACGGCCCTCTGACGTGCAGAGGCAGAAAGGTCCTCTCGTCTAATGGGAACTAGCCCATTCACACTGAAGCAGCTATTTCCCATTAGAGAAACGGCCCTCTGACCTGGAGAGGCAGAAAGGTCCTCATGCCTAATTGGAACTAGCCCAAACAACCCTCTGACCTGCAGAGGCAGAAAGGTCATCTTGTCTAATGGAAACTAGCCCATTCACACTGAAGCAGCTATTTCCCATTAGAGAAACGGCCCGTCGGCCTGCAGGGGCAGAAAGGCCCTCTTGTCTAATGGGAACTAGCCCACTCACACTGAAGCAGCTATTTCCGATTATAGAAACGGCCCTCTGACCTGGAGAGGCAGAAAGGTCATCTCGTCTAATGGGAACTAGCCCACTCACACTGAAGCCGCTATTTCCCATTAGAGAAACGGCCCTCTGACCTGGAGAGGCAGAAAGGTCCTCTTGTCTAATTGGAACTACCCCAAACAACCCTCTCACCTGGAGAGGCAGAAAGGTCATCTCGTCTAATGGAAACTAGCCCATTCACACTGAAGCAGCTATTTCCCATTAGAGAAACGGCCCTTCGGCCTGCAGAGGCAGAAAGGCCCTCTTGTCTAATGGGAACTAGCCCACTCACACTGAAGCAGCTATTTCCGATTATAGAAACGGCCCCCTGACCTGGAGAGGCAGAAAGGTCCTCTCGTCTAATGGGAACTAGCCCAAACGGCCCTCTGACCTGGAGAGGCAGAAAGGTTATCTCGTCTAATGGGAACTAGCCCACTCACACTGAAGCAGCCATTTCCCATTAGAGAAACGGCCCTCTGACCTGCAGAGGCAGAAAGGTCCTCTCGTCTAAAGGGAACTAGCCCACTCACATTGAAGCAGCTATTGCCCATTAGAGAAACAACCTTCTGACCTGCAGAGGCATAAAGGTCTTCTCATCTAATGGGAACTAGCCCACTCACACTGAAGCAGCTATTTCCCATTAGAGAAACGTCCCTCCGGCCTGGAAAGACAGAAAGGTCCTCTCGTCTAATGGGAACTAGCCCACTTGCACTGAAGATGCTAGTTCCCATTAGAGAAACGGCTTTCCAACCTGGAGAGGCAGAAAGGTCCTCTCGTCTAACGGGAAATAGCCCATTCGCACTGAAGCAGCTATTACCCATTAGAGAAACGGCCCTTTGACCTGGAGAGGCAGAAAGGTCATCTCGTCTAATGGGAACTAGCCCATTCACACTGAAGCAGCTATTTACCATTAGAGAACCGGCCCTCTGACACGCAGAGGCAGAAAGTTCCTCTCGTCTAATGGGAAATAGCCCACTCACACTGAAGAAGCTATTTCCCATTAGAGAAACATCCATCCGACCTGGAAAGGCAGAAAGGTCATCTCGTCTAATGGGAACTAGCCCATTCACACTGAAGCAGCTATTTACCATTAGAGAACCGGCCCTCTGACACGCAGAGGCAGAAAGTTCCTCTCGTCTAATGGGAAATAGCCCACTCACACTGAAGAAGCTATTTCCCATTAGAGAAACGTCCCTCCGGCCTGGAGAGGCAGAAAGGTCATCTCGTCTAATGGGAACTAGCCCATTCACACTGAAGCAGCTATTTACCATTAGAGAACCGGCCCTCTGACACGCAGAGGCAGAAAGTTCCTCTCGTCTAATGGGAAATAGCCCACTCACACTGAAGAAGCTATTTCCCATTAGAGAAACATCCATCCGACCTGGAAAGACAGAAAGGTCCTCTCATCTAATGGGAACTAGCCCACTCGCACTGAAGCAGCTATTTCCCATTAGAGAAACGGCCCTCCGACCTGCAGAGGCAGAAAGGTCCTCTCGTCTAATGGGAATTAGCCCACTCACACTGAAGCAACTATTTCTCATTAGAGAAACAGCCCTCCAACCTGAAGAGGCAGAAAGGTCCTCTCGTCTAATGGCAACTAGCCCACTGACACTGAAGCAGCTATTTCCCATTAGAGAAACGGCCCTCTGACCTGCAGAGGCAGAAAGGTCCTCTCGTCTAATGGCAACTAGCCCACTCACACTGAAGCAGCTATTTCCCATTAGAGAAACGGCCGTATGACCTGAAGAGGCAGAAAGGTCATCTCGTCTACTGGGAACTAGCCCACTCACACTAAAGCCGCTATTTCCCATTAGAGAAATGGCCCTCTGACCTGCAGAGGCAGAAAGGTCCTCTCGTCTAATGGGAACTAGCCCACTGACACTGAAGCAGCTATTTCCCATTAGAGAAACGGCCCTCTGACCTGCAGAGGCAGAAAGGTCCTCTTGTCTAATTGGAACTAGCCCACTCACACTGAAGCAGCTATTTCCCATTAGAGAAATGGCCCTCTGACCTGGAGAGGCAGAAAGTTCCTCTTGTCTAATGGAACTAGCCCATTCACACTGAAGCAGCTATTTCCCATTAGAGAAATGGCCCTCCGACCTGCAGAGGCAGAAAGGTCCTCTCGTCTAATGGGAACTAGCCCATTCACACTGAAGCAGCTATTTTCTCATTAGAGAAACGTCCCTCCTACCTGCAGAGGCAGAAAGGTCCTCTCGTCTAATGGGAACTAGCTCACTCACACCGAAGCAGCTATTTCCCATTAGAGAAACGGCCCTCTGACCGGGAGAGGCAGAAAGGTCATCTCGTCTAATGGGAACTAGCCCACTCACACTGAAGCAGCTATTTCCCATTAGAGAAATGGCCCTCTGACCGGGAGAGGCAGAAAGGGCATCTCGTCTAATGGGAACTAGCCCACTCACATTGAAGAAGCTATTTCCCATTAGAGAAACGGCCCTCTGACCGGGAGATGCAGAAAGGTCATCTCGTCTAATGGGAACGAGCCCAAACGGCCCTCTGACCTGGAGAGGCAGAAAGGTCATCTCGTCTAATGGGAAGTAGCCCACTCACACTGAAGCAGCTATTTCCCGTTAGAGAAACGTCCCTCCGGCCTGGAAGGACAGAACGGTCCTCTCGTCTAATGGGAACTAGCCCACTTGCACTGAAGCAGCTATTTCCCATTAGAGAAACGGCCCTCCAACCTGGAGAGGCAGAAAGGTTCTCTCGTCTAATGGGAAATAGCCCATTCGCACTGAAGCAGCTATTACCCATTAGAGAAACGGCCCTTTGACCTGGAGAGGCAGAATGGTCATCTCGTCTTATGGGAACTAGCCCATTCACACTGAAGCAGCTATTTACCATTAGAGAACCGGCCCTCTGACCCGCAGAGGCAGAAAGGTCCTCTGGTCTAATGGGAACTAGCCCACTCACACTGAAGCAGCTATTTCCCATTAGAGAAACGTCCCTCCGACCTGGAAAGACAGAAAGGTCCTCTCGTCTAATGGGAACTAGCCCATTCACGCTGAAGCAGCTATTTCCCATTAGAGAAACGGCCCTGTGACCTGGAGAGGCAGAAAGGTCCTCTTGCCTAATTGGAACTAGCCCAACCAACCCTCTGACCTGGAGAGGCAGAAAGGTCATCTTGTCTAATGGAAACTAGCCCATTCACACTGAAGCAGCTATTTCCCATTAGAGAAACGGCCCTTCGGCCTGCAGGGGAGAGAGGCCCTCTTGTCTAATGGGAACTAGCCGACTCACACTGAAGCAGCTATTTCCGATTATAGAAACGGCCCTCTGACCTGGAGAGGCAGAAAGGTCCTCTCGTCTAATGGGAACTAGGCCATTCACACTGAAGCAGCTATTTCCCATTAGAGAAATGGCCCCCCGACCAGGAGAGGCAGAAAGGTCCTCTTTTCTAATGGGAACTAGCCCAAACGGCCCTCTGACCTAGAGAGGCAGAAAGGTCATCTTGTCTAATGGGAACTAGCCCACTCACACTGAAACCGCTATTTCCCATTAGAGAAACGGCCCTCTGACCTGCAGAGGCAGAAAGGTCCTCTTGTCTAATTGGAACTACCCCAAACGACCCTCTGACCTGGAGAGGCAGAAAGGTCATCTCGTCTAATGGAAACTAGCCCATTCACACTGAAGCAGCTATTTCCCATTAGAGAAACGGCCCTTCGGCCTGCAGAGGCAGAAAGGCCCTCTTGTCTAATGGGAACTAGCCCACTCACACTGAAGCAGCAATTTCCGATTATAGAAACGGCCCTCTGACCTGGAGAGGCAGAAAGGTCCTCTCGTCTAATGGGAACTAGCCCAAACGGCCCTCTGACCTGGAGAGGCAGAAAGGTCATCTCGTCTAATGGGAACTAGCCCACTCACACTGAAGCAGCCATTTCCCATTAGAGAAACGGCCCTCTGACCTGCAGAGGCAGAAAGGTCCTCTCGTCTAATGGGAACTAGCCCACTCACACTGAAGCAGCTATTTCCCATTAGAGAAAAGTCCCTCCGGCCTGGAAAGACAGAAAGGTCCTCTCGTCTAATGGGAACTAGCCCACTTGCACTGAAGCTGCTATTTCCCATTAGAGAAACGGCTTTCCAACCTGGAGAGGCAGAAAGGTCCTCTCGTCTAACGGGAAATAGCCCATTCGCACTGAAGCAGCAATTACCCATTAGAGAAACGGCCCTTTGACCTGGAGAGGCAGAAAGGTCATCTCGTCTAATCGGAACTAGCCCATTCACACTGAAGCAGCTATTTACCATTAGAGAACCGGCCCTCTGACACGCAGAGGCAGAAAGTTCCTCTCGTCTAATGGGAAATAGCCCACTCACACTGAAGAAGCTATTTCCCATTAGAGAAACGTCCCTCCGACCTGGAAAGACAGAAAGGTCCTCTCATCTAATGGGAACTAGCCCACTCGCACTGAAGCAGCTATTTCCCATTAGAGAAACGGCCCTCCGACCTTCAGAGGCAGAAAGGTCCTCTCGTCTAATGGGAATTAGCCCACTCACACTGAAGAAGCTATTTCCCATTAGAGAAACGTCCCTCCGACCTGGAAAGACAGAAAGGTCCTCTCGTCTAATGGCAACTAGCCCACTGACACTGAAGCAGCTATTTCCCATTAGAGAAACTGCCCTCTGACCTGCAGAGGCAGAAAGGTCCTCTTGTCTAATGGGAACTAGCCCACTCACACTGAAGCAGCTATTTCCCATTAGAGAAACGGCCGTACGACCTGAAGAGGCAGAAAGGTCATCTCGTCTACTGGGAACTAGCCCAATCACACTGAAGCCGCTATTTCCCATTAGAGAAATGGCCCTCTGACCTGCAGAGGCAGAAAGGTCCTCTCGTCTAATGGGAACTAGCCCACTGACACTGAAGCAGCTATATCCCATTAGAGAAACGGCCCTCTGACCTGCAGAGGCAGAAAGGTCCTCTTGTCTAATTGGAACTAGCCCACTCACACTGAAGCAGCTATTTCCCATTAGAGAAATGGCCCTCTGACCTGGAGAGGCAGAAAGTTCCTCTCGTCTAATGGAACTAGCCCATTCACACTGAAGCAGCTATTTCCCATTAGAGAAATGGCCCTCCGACCTGCAGAGGCAGAAAGGTCCTCTCGTCTAATGGGAACTAGCCCATTCACACTGAAGCAGCTATTTCCCATTAGAGAAACGTCCCTCCTACCTGCAGAGGCAGAAAGTTCCTCTCGTCTAATGGGAACTAGCCCAATCACATTGAAGCAGCTATTTCATATTAGAGAAACGGCCCTCTGACCTGCAGGCAGAAATGTCCTCTTGTCTAATGAGAACTAGCCCACTCACACTGAAGCAGCGTTTCCCATTAGAGAAACGGCCCTCTGACGTGCAGAGGCAGAAAGGTCCTCTCGTCTAATGGGAACTAGCCCATTCACACTGAAGCAGCTATTTCCCATTAGAGAAACGGCCCTCTGACCTGGAGAGGCAGAAAGGTCCTCTTGCCTAATTGGAACTAGCCCAAACAACCCTCTGACCTGCAGAGGCAGAAAGGTCATCTTGTCTAATGGAAACTAGCCCATTCACACTGAAGCAGCTATTTCCCATTAGAGAAACGGCCCGTCGGCCTGCAGGGGCAGAAAGGCCCTCTTGTCTAATGGGAACTAGCCCACTCACACTGAAGCAGCTATTTCCGATTATAGAAACGGCCCTCTGACCTGGAGAGGCAGAAAGGTCATCTCGTCTAATGGGAACTAGCCCACTCACACTGAAGCCGCTATTTCCCATTAGAGAAACGGCCCTCTGACCTGGAGAGGCAGAAAGGTCCTCTTGTCTAATTGGAACTACCCCAAACAACCCTCTCACCTGGAGAGGCAGAAAGGTCATCTCGTCTAATGGAAACTAGCCCATTCACACTGAAGCAGCTATTTCCCATTAGAGAAACGGCCCTTCGGCCTGCAGAGGCAGAAAGGCCCTCTTGTCTAATGGGAACTAGCCCACTCACACTGAAGCAGCTATTTCCGATTATAGAAACGGCCCCCTGACCTGGAGAGGCAGAAAGGTCCTCTCGTCTAATGGGAACTAGCCCAAACGGCCCTCTGACCTGGAGAGGCAGAAAGGTTATCTCGTCTAATGGGAACTAGCCCACTCACACTGAAGCAGCCATTTCCCATTAGAGAAACGGCCCTCTGACCTGCAGAGGCAGAAAGGTCCTCTCGTCTAAAGGGAACTAGCCCACTCACATTGAAGCAGCTATTGCCCATTAGAGAAACAACCTTCTGACCTGCAGAGGCATAAAGGTCTTCTCATCTAATGGGAACTAGCCCACTCACACTGAAGCAGCTATTTCCCATTAGAGAAACGTCCCTCCGGCCTGGAAAGACAGAAAGGTCCTCTCGTCTAATGGGAACTAGCCCACTTGCACTGAAGATGCTAGTTCCCATTAGAGAAACGGCTTTCCAACCTGGAGAGGCAGAAAGGTCCTCTCGTCTAACGGGAAATAGCCCATTCGCACTGAAGCAGCTATTACCCATTAGAGAAACGGCCCTTTGACCTGGAGAGGCAGAAAGGTCATCTCGTCTAATGGGAACTAGCCCATTCACACTGAAGCAGCTATTTACCATTAGAGAACCGGCCCTCTGACACGCAGAGGCAGAAAGTTCCTCTCGTCTAATGGGAAATAGCCCACTCACACTGAAGAAGCTATTTCCCATTAGAGAAACATCCATCCGACCTGGAAAGACAGAAAGGTCCTCTCATCTAATGGGAACTAGCCCACTCGCACTGAAGCAGCTATTTCCCATTAGAGAAACGGCCCTCCGACCTGCAGAGGCAGAAAGGTCCTCTCGTCTAATGGGAATTAGCCCACTCACACTGAAGCAACTATTTCTCATTAGAGAAACAGCCCTCCAACCTGAAGAGGCAGAAAGGTCCTCTCGTCTAATGGCAACTAGCCCACTGACACTGAAGCAGCTATTTCCCATTAGAGAAACGGCCCTCTGACCTGCAGAGGCAGAAAGGTCCTCTCGTCTAATGGCAACTAGCCCACTCACACTGAAGCAGCTATTTCCCATTAGAGAAACGGCCGTATGACCTGAAGAGGCAGAAAGGTCATCTCGTCTACTGGGAACTAGCCCACTCACACTAAAGCCGCTATTTCCCATTAGAGAAATGGCCCTCTGACCTGCAGAGGCAGAAAGGTCCTCTCGTCTAATGGGAACTAGCCCACTGACACTGAAGCAGCTATTTCCCATTAGAGAAACGGCCCTCTGACCTGCAGAGGCAGAAAGGTCCTCTTGTCTAATTGGAACTAGCCCACTCACACTGAAGCAGCTATTTCCCATTAGAGAAATGGCCCTCTGACCTGGAGAGGCAGAAAGTTCCTCTTGTCTAATGGAACTAGCCCATTCACACTGAAGCAGCTATTTCCCATTAGAGAAATGGCCCTCCGACCTGCAGAGGCAGAAAGGTCCTCTCGTCTAATGGGAACTAGCCCATTCACACTGAAGCAGCTATTTTCTCATTAGAGAAACGTCCCTCCTACCTGCAGAGGCAGAAAGGTCCTCTCGTCTAATGGGAACTAGCTCACTCACACCGAAGCAGCTATTTCCCATTAGAGAAACGGCCCTCTGACCGGGAGAGGCAGAAAGGTCATCTCGTCTAATGGGAACTAGCCCACTCACACTGAAGCAGCTATTTCCCATTAGAGAAATGGCCCTCTGACCGGGAGAGGCAGAAAGGGCATCTCGTCTAATGGGAACTAGCCCACTCACATTGAAGAAGCTATTTCCCATTAGAGAAACGGCCCTCTGACCGGGAGATGCAGAAAGGTCATCTCGTCTAATGGGAACGAGCCCAAACGGCCCTCTGACCTGGAGAGGCAGAAAGGTCATCTCGTCTAATGGGAAGTAGCCCACTCACACTGAAGCAGCTATTTCCCGTTAGAGAAACGTCCCTCCGGCCTGGAAGGACAGAACGGTCCTCTCGTCTAATGGGAACTAGCCCACTTGCACTGAAGCAGCTATTTCCCATTAGAGAAACGGCCCTCCAACCTGGAGAGGCAGAAAGGTTCTCTCGTCTAATGGGAAATAGCCCATTCGCACTGAAGCAGCTATTACCCATTAGAGAAACGGCCCTTTGACCTGGAGAGGCAGAATGGTCATCTCGTCTTATGGGAACTAGCCCATTCACACTGAAGCAGCTATTTACCATTAGAGAACCGGCCCTCTGACCCGCAGAGGCAGAAAGGTCCTCTGGTCTAATGGGAACTAGCCCACTCACACTGAAGCAGCTATTTCCCATTAGAGAAACGGCCCTCTGACCGGCAGAGGCAGAAAGGTCCTCTCGACTAATGGGATCTAGCCCACTCACACTGAAGCAGTATTTCCCATTAGGGAAAGGGCCCTCTGACCTGCAGAGGCAGAACGGTCCTCTCTTCTAATGGGAACTAGCCCATTCACACTGAAGCAGCTTTTCCCATTAGAGAAACGTCCCTCTGACCTGCAGAGGCAGAAAGTTCCTCTCGTCTAATGGGGAAATAGCACACTCGCACTGAAGCAGCTATTTCCCTTTAGAAAAACGTCCCTCCGACCTGGAAAGACAGAAAGGTCCTCTCGTCTAATGGGAACTAGCCCACTCGCACTGAAGCAGCTATTTCCCATTAGAGAAATGACGCTCTGACCTGGAGAGGCAGAAAGGTCCTCTCGTCTAACGGGAACTAGCCCATTCGCACTGAAGCAGCTATTACCCATTAGAGAAACAGCCCTCCGACCTGCAGCGGCAGAAAGGTCCTCTCGTCTAATTGAAACTAGCCCACTCACACTGAAGCAGCTATTTCCCATTAGAGAAATGGCCGTACGACCTGCAGAGGCAGAAAGATCCTCTTGTCTAATGGGAACTAGCCCACTCACATTGAAGCAGCTATTTTCTATTAGAGAAACGGCTGTACGACCTGCAGAGGCAGAAAGGTCATCTCGTCTAATGGGAACTAGCCCACTCACATTGAAACAGCTATTTCCCATTAGAGAAATGGCCCTCTGACCAGCAGAGGCAGAAATGTCCTCTCATCTAATGGGAACTAGCCCAATCACATTGAAGCAGCTTTTCCCATTGGAGAAACGGCCCTCTGACCTGCAGAGGCAGTAAGGTCCTCTCGTATAATGGGAACAAGCCCACTCACACTGAAGCAGCTATTTCCCATTAGAGAAATGGCCCTCTGACCGGCAGAGGCAGAAAGGTCCTCTTGTCTAATGGGAACTAGCCCATTCACACTGAAGCAGCTATTTCCCATTAGAGAAACGGCCCTCCGACCTGGAGAGGCAGAAAGAGAAACGGCCCTCCAAGCTGGAGAGGCAGAAAGGTCCTCTCGTCTAATGGGAACTAGCCCATTCACACGTAAGCAGTTATTTCCCATTATAGAAACGGCCCTCTGACCTGGAGAGGCAGAAAGGTCCTCTCGTCTAATGGGAACTAGGCCATTCACACTGAAGCAGCTTTTTCCCATTAGAGAAACGGCCCTCCGACCTGGAGAGGCAGAAAGGTCCTCTTGTCTAATCGGAACTAGCCCAAACAGCCCTCTGACCTGGAGAGGCAGAAAGGTCATCTCGTCTAATGGGAACTAGCACATTCACACTGAAGCAGCTATTTCCTATTAGAGAGCCGTCCCTCTGACCCGCAGAGGAAGAAAGGTCCTCTCGTCTAATGGGAACTAGCCCACTCACATTGAATCAGCTATTTCCCATTAGAGAAACGGTCCTCCGACCTGCAAAGGCAGAAAGTTCCTCTCGTCTAATGGGAACTAGCCCAATCACATTGAAGCAGCTATTTCCCATTAGAGAAACGGCCCTCTGACCTGCAGGCAGAAAGGTCGTCTTGTCTAATGAGAACTAGCCCACTCACACTGAAGCAGCGTTTCCCATTAGAGAAACGGCCCTCTGACCTGCAGAGGCAGAAAGGTCCTCTCGTCTAATGGGAACTAGCCCATTCACACTGAAGCAGCTATTTCCCATTAGAGAAACGGCCCTCTGACCTGGAGAGGCAGAAAGGTCCTCTTGCCTAATTGGAACTAGCCCAAACGACCCTCTGACCTGGAGAGGCAGAAAGGTCATCTCGTCTAATGGAAACTAGCCCATTCACACTGAAGCAGCTATTTCCCATTAGAGAAACGGCCCTTCGGCCTGCAGGGGCAGAAAGGCCCTCTTGTCTAATGGGAACTAGCCCACTCACACTGAAGCAGCTATTTCCGATTATAGAAATGGCCCTCTGACCTGGAGAGGCAGAAAGGTCCTTTCGTCTAATGGGAACTAGGCCATTCACACTGAAGCAGCTATTTCCCATTAGAGAAATGGCCCTCCGACCAGGAGAGGCAGAAAGGTCCTCTTGTCTAATGGGAACTAGCCCAAACGGCCCTCTGACCTGGAGAGGCAGAAAGGTCATCTCGTCTAATGGGAACTAGCCCACTCACACTTAAGCAGCTATTTCCCATTAGAGAAACGGCCCTGCGACGTGGAGAGGCAGAAAGAGAAACGGCCCTCCAACCTGGAGAGGCAGAAAGGTCCTCTTGTCTAATGGGAACTAGCCCACTCACACTGAAGCAGCTATTTCCGATTATAGAAATGGCCCTCTGACCTGGAGAGGCAGAAAGGTCCTTTCGTCTAATGGGAACTAGGCCATTCACACTGAAGCAGCTATTTCCCATTAGAGAAATGGCCCTCCGACCAGGAGAGGCAGAAAGGTCCTCTTGTCAAATGGGAACTAGCTCAAACGGCCCTCTGACCTGGAGAGGCAGAAAGGTCATCTCGTCTAATGGGAACTAGCCCACTCACACTTAAGCAGCTATTTCCCATTAGAGAAACGGCCCTGCGACCTGGAGAGGCAGAAAGAGAAACGGTCCTCCAACCTGGAGAGGCAGAAAGGTCCTCTCATCTAATGGGAACTAGCCCGTTCACACTGAAGCAGTTATTTCCCATTATAGAAACGGCCCTCCGACCTGGAGAGGCAGAAAGGTCCTCTTGTCTAATCGGAACTAGCCCAAACAGCCCTCTGACCTGGAGAGGCAGAAAGGTCATCTCGTCTAATGGGAACTAGCCCATTCACACTGAAGCAGCTATTTCCCATTAGAGAGCCGGCCCTCTGACCCGCAGAGGAAGAAAGGTCCTCTTGTCTAATGGGAACTAGCCCACTCACATTGAAGCAGCTATTTCCCATTAGAGAAACGGTCCTCCGACCTGCAAAGGCAGAAAGTTCCTCTCGTCTAATGGGAACTAGCCCACTCACATTGAAGCAGCTATTTCCCATTAGAGAAACGGCCCTCTGACCTGCAGGCAGAAAGGTCCTCATGTCTAATGAGAACTAGCCCACTCACACTGAAGGAGCGTTTCCCATTAGAGAAACGTCCCTCTGACCTGCAGAGGCAGAAAGGTCCTCTCGTCTAATGGGAACTAGCCCATTCACACTGAAGCGGCTATTTCCCATTAGAGAAACGGCCCTCTGACCTGGAGAGGCAGAAAGGTCCTCTTGGCTAATTGGAACTGGCCCAAACGACCCTCTGACCTGGAGAGGCAGAAAGGTCATCTCGTCTAATGGAAACTAGCCCATTCACACTGAAGCATCTATTTCCCATTAGAGAAACGGCCCTTCGGCCTGCAGGGGCAGAAAGGCCCTCTTGTCTAATGGGAACTAGCCCACTCACACTGAAGCAGCTATTTCCGATTATAGAAATGGCCCTCTGACCTGGAGAGGCAGAAAGGTCCTCTTGTCTAATGGGAACTAGGCCATTCACACTGAAGCAGCTATTTCCCATTAGAGAAATGGCCCTCCGACCAGGAGAGGCAGAAAGGTCCTCTTGTCTAATGGGAACTAGCCCAAACGGCTTTCTGACCTGGAGAGGCAGAAAGGTCATCTCGTCTAATGGGAACTAGCCCACTCACACTGAAGCCGCGATTTTCCATTAGAGAAACGGCCCTCTGACCTGGAAAGGCAGAAAGGTCCTCATGTCTAATGAGAACTAGCCCACTCACACTGAAGCAGCGTTTCCCATTAGAGAAACGTCCCTCTGACCTGCAGAGGCAGAAAGGTCCTCTCGTCTAATGGGAACGAGCCCATTCACACTGAAGCAGCTATTTCCCATTAGAGAAACGGCCCTCTGACCTGGAGAGGCAGAAAGGTCCTCTTGCCTAATTGGAACTCCCCCAAGCGACCCTCTGACCTGGAGAGGCAGAAAGGTCATCTTGTCTAATGGAAACTAGCCCATTCACACTGAAGCAGCTATTTCCCATTAGAGAAACGGCCCTTCGGCCTGCAGAGGCAGAAAGCCCCTCTTGTCTAATGGGAACTAGCCCACTCACACTGAAGCAGCTATTTCCGATTATAGAAACGGCCCTCTGACCTGGATAGGCAGAAAGGTCCTCTCGTCTAATGGGAACTAGCCCACTCACATTGAAGCAGCTATTTCCTATTAGAGAAACGGCCTTCTGACCTGCAGAGGCATAAAGGTCTTCTCATCTAATGGGAACTAGCCCACTCACACTGAAGCAGCTATTTCCCATTAGAGAAACGTCCCTCCGGCCTGGAAAGACAGAAAGGTCTTCTCGTCTAATGGGAACTAGCCCACTTGCACTGAAGCTGCTATTACCCATGAGAGAAACGGCCCTTTGACCTGGAGAGGCAGAAAGGTCATCTCGTCTAATGGGAACTAGCCCATTCACACGGAAGCAGCTATTTACCATTAGAGAACCGGCCCTCTGACACGCAGAGGCAGAAAGTTCCTCTCGTCTAATGGGAAATAGCCCACTCACACTGAAGAAGCTATTTCCCATTAGAGAAACATCCCTCCGACCTGGAAAGACAGAAAGGTCCTCTCATCTAATGGGAACTAGCCCACTCGCACTGAAGCAGCTATTTCCCATTAGAGAAACGGCCCTCCGACCTGCAGAGGCAGAAAGGTCCTCTCGTCTAATGGGAATTAGCCCACTCACACTGAAGCAGCTATTTCTCATTAGTGAAACAGCCCTCCAACCTGCAGAGGCAGAAAGGTCCTCTCGTCTAATGGGAACTAGCCCACTGACACTGAAGCAGCTATTTCCCATTAGAGAAACGGCCCTCTGACCGGGGGAGCCAGAAAGGTCATCTTGACTAATGGGAACTAGCCCACTCACACTGAAGCAGCTATTTCCCATTAGAGAAATGGCCCTCTGACCGGGAGAGGCGGAAAGGTCATCTCGTCTAATGGGAACTAGCCCACTCACATTGAAGCAGCTATTTCCCATTAGAGAAACGGCCCTCTGACCGGGAGAGGCAGAAAGGTCATCTCGTCTAATGGGAACTAGCCCAAACGGCCCTCTGACCTGGAGAGGCAGAAAGGTCATCTCGTCTAATGGGAAGTAGCCCACTCACACTGAAGCAGCTATTTCCCGTTAGAGAAACGTCCCTCCGGCCTGGAAGGACAGAAAGGTCCTCTCGTCTAATGGGAACTAGCCCACTTGCACTGAAGCAGCTATTTCCCATTAGAGAAACGGCCCTCCAACCTGGAGAGGCAGAAAGGTTCTCTCGTCTAATGGAAACAAGCCCATTCGCACTGAAGCAGCTATTACCCATTAGAGAAACGGCCCTTTGACCTGGAGAGGCAGAAAGGTCATCTCGTCTAATGGGAACTAGCCCATTCACACTGAAGCAGCTATTTACCATTAGAGAACCGGCCCTCTGACCCGCAGAGGCAGAAAGGTCCTCTCGTCTAATGGGAACTAGCCCACTCACACTGAAGCAGCTATTTCCCATTAGAGAAACGGCCCTCTGACCGGCAGAGGCAGAAAGGTCCTCTCGTCTAATGGGATCTAGCCCACTCACACTGAAGCAGCTATTTCCCATTAGGGAAAGGGCCCTCTGACCTGCAGAGGCAGAACGGTCCTCTCTTCTAATGGGAACTAGCCCATTCACACTGAAGCAGCTTTTTCCCATTAGAGAAACGTCCCTCTGACCTGCAGAGGCAGAAAGTTCCTCTCGTCTAATGGGGAAATAGCACACTCGCACTGAAGCAGCTATTTCCCATTAGAAAAACGTCCCTCCGACCTGGAAAGACAGAAAGGTCCTCTCGTCTAATGGGAACTAGCCCACTCGCACTGAAGCAGCTATTTCCCATTAGAGAAATGGCGCTCTGACCTGGAGAGGCAGAAAGGTCCTCTCGTCTAACGGGAACTAGCCCATTCGCACTGAAGCAGCTATTACCCATTGGAGAAACGGCCCTCCGACCTGCAGATGCAGAAATGTCCTCTCATCTAATGGGAACTAGCCCAATCACATTGAAGCAGCTTTTCCCATTGGAGAAACGGCCCTCTGACCTGCAGAGGCAGTAAGGTCCTCTCGTCTAATGGGAACTAGCCCACTCACACTGAAGCAGCTATTTCCCATTAGAGAAATGGCCCTCTGACCGGCAGAGGCAGAAAGGTCCTCTTGTCTAATGGGAAGTAGCCCATTCACACTGAAGCAGCTATTTCCCATTAGAGAAACGGCCCTCCGACCTGGAGAGGCAGAAAGAGAAACGGCCCTCCAACCTGGAGAGGCAGAAAGGTCCTCTCGTCTAATGGGAACTAGCCCATTCACACTGAAGCAGTTATTTCCCATTATAGAAACGGCCCTCTGACCTGGAGAGGCAGAAAGGTCCTCTCGTCTAATGGGAACTAGGCCATTCACACTGAAGCAGCTATTTCCCATTAGAGAAACGGCCCTCCGACCTGGAGAGGCAGAAAGGTCCTCTTGTCTAATGGGAACTAGCCCAAACAGCCCTCCGACCTGGAGAGGCAGAAAGGTCATCTCGTCTAATGGGAACTAGCCCATTCACACTGAAGCAGCTATTTCCTATAAGAGAGCCGGCCCTCTGACCCGCAGAGGAAGAAAGGTCCTCTCGTCTAATGGGAACTAGCCCACTCACATTGAAGCAGCTATTTCCCATTAGAGAAACGGCCCTCTGACCTGCAGGCAGAAAGGTCCTCTTGTCTAATGAGAACTAGCCCACTCACACTGAAGCAGCGTTTCCCATTAGAGAAACGGCCCTCTGACCTGCAGAGGCAGAAAGGTCCTCTCGTCTAATGGGAACTAGCCCATTCACACTGAAGCAGCTATTTCCCATTAGAGAAACGGTCCTCCGACCTGCAAAGGCAGAAAGTTCCTCTCGTCTAATGGGAACTAGCCCACTCACATTGAAGCAGCTATTTCCCATTAGAGAAACGGCCCTCTGACCTGCAGGCAGAAAGGTCCTCTTGTCGAATGAGAACTAGCCCACTCACACTGAAGCAGCGTTTCCCATTAGAGAAACGGCCCTCTGACCTGCAGAGGCAGAAAGGTCCTCTCGTCTAATGGGAACTAGCCCATTCACACTGAAGCAGCTATTTCCCATTAGAGAAACGGCCCTCTGACCTGGAGAGGCAGAAAGGTCCTCTTGCCTAGTTGGAACTAGCCCAAACGACCCTCTGACCTGGAGAGGCAGAAAGGTCATCTCGTCTAATGGAAACTAGCCCATTCACACTGAAGCAGCTATTTCCCATTAGAGAAACGACCCTTCGGCCCGCAGGGGCAGAAAGGCCCTCTTGTCTAATGGGAACTAGCCCACTCACACTGAAGCAGCTATTTCCGATTATAGAAACGGCCCTCTGACCTGGAGAGGCAGAAAGGTCCTTTCGTCTAATGGGAACTAGGCCATTCACACTGAAGCAGCTATTTCCCATTAGAGAAACGGCCCTTCGGCCTGCAGGGGCAGAAAGGCCCTCTTGTCTAATGGGAACTAGCCCACTCACACTGAAGCAGCTATTTCCGATCATAGAAACGGCCCTCTGACCTGGAGAGGCAGAAAGGTCCTTTCGTCTAATGGGAACTAGGCCATTCACACTGAAGCAGCCATTTCCCATTAGAGAAACGGCCCTCTGACCTGCAGAGGCAGAAAGGTCCTCTCGACTAATGGGAACTAGCCCAATCACATTGAAGCAGCTTTTCCCATTGGAGAAACGGCCCTCTGACCTGCAGAGGCAGTAAGGTCCTCTCGTCTAATGGGAACTAGCCCACTCACACTGAAGCAGCTATTTCCCATTAGAGAAATGGCCCTCTGACCGGTAGAGGCAGAAAGGTCCTCTTGTCTAATGGGAACTAGCCCATTCACACTGAAGCAGCTATTTCCCATTAGAGAAACGGCCCTCCGACCTGGAGAGGCAGAAAGAGAAACGACCCTCCAACCTGGAGAGGCAGAAAGGTCCTCTCGTCTAATGGGAACTAGCCCATTCACACTGAAGCAGTTATTTCCCATTATAGAAACGGCCCTCTGACCTGGAGAGGCAGAAAGGTCCTCTCGTCTAATGGGAACTAGGCCATTCAAACTGAAGCAGCTATTTCCCATTAGAGAAACGGCCCTCCGACCTGGAGAGGCAGAAAGGTCCTCTTGTCTAATCGGAACTAGCCCAAACAGCCCTCTGACCTGGAGAGGCAGAAAGGTCATCTTGTCTAATGGGAACTAGCCCATTCACACTGGAGCAGCTATTTCCCATTAGAGAGCCGGCCCTCTGACCCGCAGAGGAAGAAAGGTCCTCTCGTCTAATGGGAACTAGCCCACTCACATTGTAGCAGCTATTTCCCATTAGAGAAACGGTCCTCCGACCTGCAAAGGCAGAAAGTTCCTCTTGTCTAATGGGAACTAGCCCACTCACACTGAAGCAGCTATTTCCGATTATAGAAACGGCCCTCTGACCTGGAGAGGCAGAAAGGCCTCTTGTCTAATGGGAACTAGGCCATTCACACTGAAGCAGCTATTTCCCATTAGAGAAATGGCCCTCCGACCAGGAGAGGCAGAAAGGTCCTCTTGTCTAATGGCAACTAGCCCAAACGGCCCTCTGACCTGGAGAGGCAGAAAGGTCATCTCGTCTAATGGGAACTAGCCCACTCACACTGAAGCCGCTATTTCCCATTAGATAAACGGCCCTCTGACCTGGAGAGGCAGAAAGGTCCTCTTGTCTAATTGGAACTACCCCAAACGACCCTTTGACCTGGAGAGGCAGAAAGGTCATCTCGTCTAATGGGAACTAGCCCATTCACACTGAAGCAGCTATTTACCATTAGAGAACCGGCCCTCTGACACGCAGAGGCAGAAAGTTCCTCTCGTCTAATGGGAAATAGCCCACTCAGACTGAAGAAGCTATTTCCCATTAGAGAAACATCCATCCGACCTGGAAAGACAGAAAGGTCCTCTCATCTAATGGGAACTAGCCCACTCGCACTGAAGCAGCTATTTCCCATTAGAGAAATGGCCCTCTGACCTGCAGAGGCAGAAAGGTCCTCTCGTCTAATGGGAACTAGCCCACTGACACTGAAGCAGCTATTTCCCATTAGAGAAACGGCCCTCTGACCTGCAGAGGCAGAAAGGTCCTCTTGTCTAATTGGAACTAGCCCACTCACACTGAAGCAGCTATTTCCCATTAGAGAAATGGCCCTCTGACCTGGAGAGGCAGAAAGTTCCTCTTGTCTAATGGAACTAGCCCATTCACACTGAAGCAGCTATTTCCCATTAGAGAAATGGCCCTCCGACCTGCAGAGGCAGAAAGGTCCTCTCGTCTAATGGGAACTAGCCCATTCACACTGAAGCAGCTATTTCCCATTAGAGAAACGTCCCTCCTACCTGCAGAGGCAGAAAGGTCCTCTCGTCTAATGGGAACTAGCTCACTCACACCGAAGCAGCTATTTCCCATTAGAGAAACGGCCCTCTGACCGGGAGAGGCAGAAAGGTCATCTCGTCTAATGGGAACTAGCCCACTCACACTGAAGCAGCTATTTCCCATTAGAGAAATGGCCCTCTGACCGGGAGAGGCAGAAAGGGCATCTCGTCTAATGGGAACTAGCCCACTCACATTGAAGAAGCTATTTCCCATTAGAGAAACGGCCCTCTGACCGGGAGATGCAGAAAGGTCATCTCGTCTAATGGGAACGAGCCCAAACGGCCCTCTGACTTGGAGAGGCAGAAAGGTCATCTCGTCTAATGGGAAGTAGCCCACTCACACTGAAGCAGCTATTTCCCGTTAGAGAAACGTCCCTCCGGCCTGGAAGGACAGAAAGGTCCTCTCGTCTAATGGGAACTAGCCCACTTGCACTGAAGCAGCTATTTCCCATTAGAGAAACGGCCCTCCAACCTGGAGAGGCAGAAAGGTTCTCTCGTCTAATGGGAAATAGCCCATTCGCACTGAAGCAGCTATTACCCATTAGAGAAACGGCCCTTTGACCTGGAGAGGCAGAATGGTCATCTCGTCTAATGGGAACTAGCCCATTCACACTGAAGCAGCTATTTACCATTAGAGAACCGGCCCTCTGACCCGCAGAGGCAGAAAGGTCCTCTGGTCTAATGGGAACTAGCCCACTCACACTGAAGCAGCTATTTCCCATTAGAGAAACGGCCCTCTGACCGGCAGAGGCAGAAAGGTCCTCTCGACTAATGGGATCTAGCCCACTCACACTGAAGCAATATTTCCCATTAGGGAAAGGGCCCTCTGACCTGCAGAGGCAGAACGGTCCTCTCTTCTAATGGGAACTAGCCCATTCACACTGAAGCAGCTTTTCCCATTAGAGAAACGTCCCTCTGACCTGCAGAGGCAGAAAGTTCCTCTCGTCTAATGGGGAAATAGCACACTCGCACTGAAGCAGCTATTTCCCTTTAGAAAAACGTCCCTCCGACCTGGAAAGACAGAAAGGTCCTCTCGTCTAATGGGAACTAGCCCACTCGCACTGAAGCAGCTATTTCCCATTAGAGAAATGACGCTCTGACCTGGAGAGGCAGAAAGGTCCTCTCGTCTAACGGGAACTAGCCCATTCGCACTGAAGCAGCTATTACCCATTAGAGAAACAGCCCTCCGACCTGCAGCGGCAGAAAGGTCCTCTCGTCTAATTGAAACTAGCCCACTCACACTGAAGCAGCTATTTCCCATTAGAGAAATGGCCGTACGACCTGCAGAGGCAGAAAGATCCTCTTGTCTAATGGGAACTAGCCCACTCACATTGAAGCAGCTATTTTCTATTAGAGAAACGGCTGTACGACCTGCAGAGGCAGAAAGGTCATCTCGTCTAATGGGAACTAGCCCACTCACATTGAAACAGCTATTTCCCATTAGAGAAATGGCCCTCTGACCAGCAGAGGCAGAAATGTCCTCTCATCTAATGGGAACTAGCCCAATCACATTGAAGCAGCTTTTCCCATTGGAGAAACGGCCCTCTGACCTGCAGAGGCAGTAAGGTCCTCTCGTATAATGGGAACAAGCCCACTCACACTGAAGCAGCTATTTCCCATTAGAGAAATGGCCCTCTGACCGGCAGAGGCAGAAAGGTCCTCTTGTCTAATGGGAACTAGCCCATTCACACTGAAGCAGCTATTTCCCATTAGAGAAACGGCCCTCCGACCTGGAGAGGCAGAAAGAGAAACGGCCCTCCAACCTGGAGAGGCAGAAAGGTCCTCTCGTCTAATGGGAACTAGCCCATTCACACGTAAGCAGTTATTTCCCATTATAGAAACGGCCCTCTGACCTGGAGAGGCAGAAAGGTCCTCTCGTCTAATGGGAACTAGGCCATTCACACTGAAGCACCTATTTCCCATTAGAGAAACGGCCCTCCGACCTGGAGAGGCAGAAAGGTCCTCTTGTCTAATCGGAACTAGCCCAAACAGCCCTCTGACCTGGAGAGGCAGAAAGGTCCTCTCGTCTAATGGGAACTAGCCCACTCACATTGAAGCAGCTATTTCCCATTAGAGAAACGGTCCTCCGACCTGCAAAGGCAGAAAGTTCCTCTCGTCTAATGGGAACTAGCCCAATCACATTGAAGCAGCTATTTCCCATTAGAGAAACGGCCCTCTGACCTGCAGGCAGAAAGGTCGTCTTGTCTAATGGGAACTAGCCCATTCACACTGAAGCAGCTATTTCCCATTAGAGAAACGGCCCTCTGACCTGGAGAGGCAGAAAGGTCCTCTTGCCTAATTGGAACTAGCCCAAACGACCCTCTGACCTGGAGAGGCAGAAAGGTCATCTCGTCTAATGGAAACTAGCCCATTCACACTGAAGCAGCTATTTCCCATTAGAGAAACGGCCCTTCGGCCTGCAGGGGCAGAAAGGCCCTCTTGTCTAATGGGAAATAGCCCACTCACACTGAAGCAGCTATTTCCGATTATAGAAATGGCCCTCTGACCTGGAGAGGCAGAAAGGTCCTTTCGTCTAATGGGAACTAGGCCATTCACACTGAAGCAGCTATTTCCCATTAGAGAAATGGCCCTCCGACCAGGAGAGGCAGAAAGGTCCTCTTGTCTAATGGGAACTAGCCCAAACGGCCCTCTGACCTGGAGAGGCAGAAAGGTCATCTCGTCTAATGGGAACTAGCCCACTCACACTTAAGCAGCTATTTCCCATTAGAGAAACGGCCCTGCGACGTGGAGAGGCAGAAAGAGAAACGGCCCTCCAACCTGGAGAGGCAGAAAGGTCCTCTCGTCTAATGGGAACTAGCCCACTCACACTGAAGCAGCTATTTCCGATTATAGAAATGGCCCTCTGACCTGGAGAGGCAGAAAGGTCCTTTCGTCTAATGGGAACTAGGCCATTCACACTGAAGCAGCTATTTCCCATTAGAGAAATGGCCCTCCGACCAGGAGAGGCAGAAAGGTCCTCTTGTCAAATGGGAACTAGCCCAAACGGCCCTCTGACCTGGAGAGGCAGAAAGGTCATCTCGTCTAATGGGAACTAGCCCACTCACACTTAAGCAGCTATTTCCCATTAGAGAAACGGCCCTGCGACCTGGAGAGGCAGAAAGAGAAACGGCCCTCCAACCTGGAGAGGCAGAAAGGTCCTCTCATCTAATGGGAACTAGCCCGTTCACACTGAAGCAGTTATTTCCCATTATAGAAACGGCCCTCCGACCTGGAGAGGCAGAAAGGTCCTCTTGCTAATCGGAACTAGCCCAAACAGCCCTCTGACCTGGAGAGGCAGAAAGGTCATCTCGTCTAATGGGAACTAGCCCATTCACACTGAAGCAGCTATTTCCCATTAGAGAGCCGGCCCTCTGACCCGCAGAGGAAGAAAGGTCCTCTTGTCTAATGGGAACTAGCCCACTCACATTGAAGCAGCTATTTCCCATTAGAGAAACGGTCCTCCGACCTGCAAAGGCAGAAAGTTCCTCTTGTCTAATGGGAACTAGCCCACTCACATTGAAGCAGCTATTTCCCATTAGAGAAACGGCCCTCTGACCTGCAGGCAGAAAGGTCCTCATGTCTAATGAGAACTAGCCCACTCACACTGAAGGAGCGTTTCCCATTAGAGAAACGTCCCTCTGACCTGCAGAGGCAGAAAGGTCCTCTCGTCTAATGGGAACTAGCCCATTCACACTGAAGCGGCTATTTCCCATTAGAGAAACGGCCCTCTGACCTGGAGAGGCAGAAAGGTCATCTCGTCTAATGGAAACTAGCCCATTCACACTGAAGCAGCTATTTCCCATTAGAGAAACGGCCCTTCGGCCTGCAGTGGCAGAAAGGCCCTCTTGTCTAATGGGAACTAGCCCAAACGACCCTCTGACCTGGAGAGGCAGAAAGGTCATCTCGTCTAATGGAAACTAGCCCATTCACACTGAAGCAGCTATTTCCCATTAGAGAAACGGCCCTTCGGCCTGCAGTGGCAGAAAGGCCCTCTTGTCTAATGGGAACTAGCCCACTCACACTGAAGCAGCTATTTCCCATTAGAGAAATGGCCCTCTGACCTGGAGAGGCAGAAAGGTCCTCTTGTCTAATGGGAACTAGGCCATTCACACTGAAGCAGCTATTTCCCATTAGAGAAATGGCCCTCCGACCAGGAGAGGCAGAAAGGTCCTCTTGTCTAATGGGAACTAGCCCAAACGGCTTTCTGACCTGGAGAGGCAGAAAGGTCATCTCGTCTAATGGGAACTAGCCCACTCACACTGAAGCCGCGATTTTCCATTAGAGAAACGGCCCTCTGACCTGGAAAGGCAGAAAGGTCCTCATATCTAATGAGAACTAGCCCACTCACACTGAAGCAGCGTTTCCCATTAGAGAAACGTCCCTCTGACCTGCAGAGGCAGAAAGGTCCTCTCGTCTAATGGGAACGAGCCCATTCACACTGAAGCAGCTATTTCCCATTAGAGAAACGTCCCTCTGACCTGGAGAGGCAGAAAGGTCCTCTTGCCTAATTGGAACTCCCCCAAGCGACCCTCTGACCTGGAGAGGCAGAAAGGTCATCTTGTCTAATGGAAACTAGCCCATTCACACTGAAGCAGCTATTTCCCATTAGAGAAACGGCCCTTCGGCCTGCAGAGGCAGAAAGCCCCTCTTGTCTAATGGGAACTAGCCCACTCACACTGAAGCAGCTATTTCCGATTATAGAAACGGCCCTCTGACCTGGATAGGCAGAAAGGTCCTCTCGTCTAATGGGAACTAGCCCACTCACATTGAAGCAGCTATTTCCTATTAGAGAAACGGCCTTCTGACCTGCAGAGGCATAAAGGTCTTCTCATCTAATGGGAACTAGCCCACTCACACTGAAGCAGCTATTTCCCATTAGAGAAACGTCCCTCCGGCCTGGAAAGACAGAAAGGTCTTCTCGTCTAATGGGAACTAGCCCACTTGCACTGAAGCTGCTATTACCCATTAGAGAAACGGCCCTTTGACCTGGAGAGGCAGAAAGGTCATCTCGTCTAATGGGAACTAGCCCATTCACACTGAAGCAGCTATTTACCATTAGAGAACCGGCCCTCTGACACGCAGAGGCAGAAAGTTCCTCTCGTCTAATGGGAAATAGCCCACTCACACTGAAGAAGCTATTTCCCATTAGAGAAACATCCCTCCGACCTGGAAAGACAGAAAGGTCCTCTCATCTAATGGGAACTAGCCCACTCGCACTGAAGCAGCTATTTCCCATTAGTGAAACAGCCCTCCAACCTGCAGAGGCAGAAAGGTCCTCTCGTCTAATGGGAACTAGCCCACTGACACTGAAGCAGCTATTTCCCATTAGAGAAACGGCCCTCTGACCGGGAGATCCAGAAAGGTCATCTTGACTAATGGGAACTAGCCCACTCACACTGAAGCAGCTATTTCCCATTAGAGAAATGGCCCTCTGACCGGGAGAGGCGGAAAGGTCATCTCGTCTAATGGGAACTAGCCCACTCACATTGAAGCAGCTATTTCCCATTAGAGAAACGGCCCTCTGACCGGGAGAGGCAGAAAGGTCATCTCGTCTAATGGGAACTAGCCCAAACGGCCCTCTGACCTGGAGAGGCAGAAAGGTCATCTTGTCTAATGGGAAGTAGCCCACTCACACTGAAGCAGCTATTTCCCGTTAGAGAAACGTCCCTCCGGCCTGGAAGGACAGAAAGGTCCTCTCGTCTAATGGGAACTAGCCCACTTGCACTGAAGCAGCTATTTCCCATTAGAGAAACGGCCCTCCAACCTGGGGAGGCAGAAAGGTTCTCTCGTCTAATGGAAACAAGCCCATTCGCACTGAAGCAACTATTACCCATTAGAGAAACGGCCCTTTGACCTGGAGAGGCACAAAGGTCATCTCGTCTAATGGGAACTAGCCCATTCACACTAAAGCAGCTATTTACCATTAGAGAACCGGCCCTCTGACCCGCAGAGGCAGAAAGGTCCTCTCGTCTAATGGGAACTAGCCCACTCACACTGAAGCAGCTATTTCCCATTAGAGAAACGGCCCTCTGACCGGCAGAGGCAGAAAGGTCCTCTCGTCTAATGGGATCTAGCCCACTCACACTGAAGCAGCTATTTCCCATTAGGGAAAGGGCCCTCTGACCTGCAGAGGCAGAACGGTCCTCTCTTCTAATGGGAACTAGCCCATTCACACTGAAGCAGCTTTTTCCCATTAGAGAAACGTCCCTCTGACCTGCAGAGGCAGAAAGTTCCTCTCGTCTAATGGGGAAATAGCACACTCGCACTGAAGCAGCTATTTCCCATTAGAAAAACGTCCCTCCGACCTGGAAAGACAGAAAGGTCCTCTCGTCTAATGGGAACTAGCCCACTCGCACTGAAGCAGCTATTTCCCATTAGAGAAATGGCGCTCTGACCTGGAGAGGCAGAAAGGTCCTCTCGTCTAACGGGAACTAGCCCATTCGCACTGAAGCAGCTATTACCCATTGGAGAAACGGCCCTCCGACCTGCAGATGCAGAAATGTCCTCTCATCTAATGGGAACTAGCCCAATCACATTGAAGCAGCTTTTCCCATTGGAGAAACGGCCCTCTGACCTGCAGAGGCAGTAAGGTCCTCTCGTCTAATGGGAACTAGCCCACTCACACTGAAGCAGCTATTTCCCATTAGAGAAATGGCCCTCTGACCGGCAGAGGCAGAAAGGTCCTCTTGTCTAATGGGAAGTAGCCCATTCACACTGAAGCAGCTATTTCCCATTAGAGAAACGGCCCTCCGACCTGGAGAGGCAGAAAGAGAAACGGCCCTCCAACCTGGAGAGGCAGAAAGGTCTTCTCGTCTAATGGGAACTAGCCCATTCACACTGAAGCAGTTATTTCCCATTATAGAAACGGCCCTCTGACCTGGAGAGGCAGAAAGGTCCTCTCGTCTAATGGGAACTAGGCCATTCACACTGAAGCAGCTATTTCCCATTAGAGAAACGGCCCTCCGACCTGGAGAGGCAGAAAGGTCCTCTTGTCTAATGGGAACTAGCCCAAACAGCCCTCCGACCTGGAGAGGCAGAAAGGTCATCTCGTCTAATGGGAACTAGCCCATTCACACTGAAGCAGCTATTTCCTATAAGAGAGCCGGCCCTCTGACCCACAGAGGAAGAAAGGTCCTCTCGTCTAATGGGAACTAGCCCACTCACATTGAAGCAGCTATTTCCCATTAGAGAAACGGCCCTCTGACCTGCAGGCAGAAAGGTCCTCTTGTCTAATGAGAACTAGCCCACTCACACTGAAGCAGCGTTTCCCATTAGAGAAACGGCCCTCTGACCTGCAGAGGCAGAAAGGTCCTCTCGTCTAATGGGAACTAGCCCATTCACACTGAAGCAGCTATTTCCCATTAGAGAAACGGTCCTCCGACCTGCAAAGGCAGAAAGTTCCTCTCGTCTAATGGGAACTAGCCCACTCACATTGAAGCAGCTATTTCCCATTAGAGAAACGGCCCTCTGACCTGCAGTCAGAAAGGTCCTCTTGTCGAATGAGAACTAGCCCACTCACACTGAAGCAGCGTTTCCCATTAGAGAAACGGCCCTCTGACCTGCAGAGGCAGAAAGGTCCTCTCGTCTAATGGGAACTAGCCCATTCACACTGAAGCAGCTATTTCCCATTAGAGAAACGGCCCTCTGACCTGGAGAGGCAGAAAGGTCCTCTTGCCTAGTTGGAACTAGCCCAAACGACCCTCTGACCTGGAGAGGCAGAAAGGTCATCTCGTCTAATGGAAACTAGCCCATTCACACTGAAGCAGCTATTTCCCATTAGAGAAACGGCCCTTCGGCCTGCAGGGGCAGAAAGGCCCTCTTGTCTAATGGGAACTAGCCCACTCACACTGAAGCAGCTATTTCCGATTATAGAAACGGCCCTCTGACCTGGAGAGGCAGAAAGGTCCTTTCGTCTAATGGGAACTAGGCCATTCACACTGAAGCAGCTATTTCCCATTAGAGAAACGGCCCTTCGGCCTGCAGGGGCAGAAAGGCCCTCTTGTCTAATGGGAACTAGCCCACTCACACTGAAGCAGCTATTTCCGATCATAGAAACGGCCCTCTCACCTGGAGAGGCAGAAAGGTCCTTTCGTCTAATGGGAACTAGGCCATTCACACTGAAGCAGCCATTTCCCATTAGAGAAACGGCCCTCTGACCTGCAGAGGCAGAAAGGTCCTCTCGTCTAATGGGAACTAGCCCAATCACATTGAAGCAGCTTTTCCCATTGGAGAAACGGCCCTCTGACCTGCAGAGGCAGTAAGGTCCTCTCGTCTAATGGGAACTAGCCCACTCACACTGAAGCAGCTATTTCCCATTAGAGAAATGGCCCTCTGACCGGCAGAGGCAGAAAGGTCCTCTTGTCTAATGGGAACTAGCCCATTCACACTGAAGCAGCTATTTCCCATTAGAGAAACGGCCCTCCGACCTGGAGAGGCAGAAAGAGAAACAACCCTCCAACCTGGAGAGGCAGAAAGGTCCTCTCGTCTAATGGGAACTAGCCCATTCACACTGAAGCAGTTATTTCCCATTATAGAAACGGCCCTCTGACCTGGAGAGGCAGAAAGGTCCTCTCGTCTAATGGGAACTAGGCCATTCACACTGAAGCAGCTATTTCCCATTAGAGAAACGGCCCTCCGACCTGGAGAGGCAGAAAGGTCCTCTTGTCTAATCGGAACTAGCCCAAACAGCCCTCTGACCTGGAGAGGCAGAAAGGTCATCTTGTCTAATGGGAACTAGGCCATTCACACTGAAGCAGCTATTTCCCATTAGAGAAACGGCCCTTCGGCCTGCAGGGGCAGAAAGGCCCTCTTGTCTAATGGGAACTAGCCCACTCACACTGAAGCAGCTATTTCCGATCATAGAAACGGCCCTCTGACCTGGAGAGGCAGAAAGGTCCTTTCGTCTAATGGGAACTAGGCCATTCACACTGAAGCAGCCATTTCCCATTAGAGAAACGGCCCTCTGACCTGCAGAGGCAGAAAGGTCCTCTCGTCTAATGGGAACTAGCCCAATCACATTGAAGCAGCTTTTCCCATTGGAGAAACGGCCCTCTGACCTGCAGAGGCAGTAAGGTCCTCTCGTCTAATGGGAACTAGCCCACTCACACTGAAGCAGCTATTTCCCATTAGAGAAATGGCCCTCTGACCGGCAGAGGCAGAAAGGTCCTCTTGTCTAATGGGAACTAGCCCATTCACACTGAAGCAGCTATTTCCCATTAGAGAAACGGCCCTCCGACCTGGAGAGGCAGAAAGAGAAACGACCCTCCAACCTGGAGAGGCAGAAAGGTCCTCTCGTCTAATGGGAACTAGCCCATTCACACTGAAGCAGTTATTTCCCATTATAGAAACGGCCCTCTGACCTGGAGAGGCAGAAAGGTCCTCTCGTCTAATGGGAACTAGGCCATTCACACTGAAGCAGCTATTTCCCATTAGAGAAACGGCCCTCCGACCTGGAGAGGCAGAAAGGTCCTCTTGTCTAATCGGAACTAGCCCAAACAGCCCTCTGACCTGGAGAGGCAGAAAGGTCATCTTGTCTAATGGGAACTAGCCCATTCACACTGGAGCAGCTATTTCCCATTAGAGAGCTGGCCCTCTGACCCGCAGAGGAAGAAAGGTCCTCTCGTCTAATGGGAACTAGCCCACTCACATTGTAGCAGCTATTTCCCATTAGAGAAACGGTCCTCCGACCTGCAAAGGCAGAAAGTTCCTTCTGTCTAATGGGAACTAGCCCACTCACACTGAAGCAGCTATTTCCGATTATAGAAACGGCCCTCTGACCTGGAGAGGCAGAAAGGTCCTCTTGTCTAATGGGAACTAGGCCATTCACACTGAAGCAGCTATTTCCCATTAGAGAAATGGCCCTCCGACCAGGAGAGGCAGAAAGGACCTCTTGTCTAATGTCAACTAGCCCAAACGGCCCTCTGACCTGGAGAGGCAGAAAGGTCATCTCGTCTAATGGGAACTAGCCCACTCACACTGAAGCCGCTATTTCCCATTAGATAAACGGCCCTCTGACCTGGAGAGGCAGAAAGGTCCTCTTGTCTAATTGGAACTACCCCAAACGACCCTTTGACCTGGAGAGGCAGAAAGGTCATCTCGTCTAATGGAAACTAGCCCATTCACACTGAAGCAGCTATTTCCCATTAGAGAAACTGCCCTTCGGCCTGCAGAGGCAGAAAGGCCCTCTTGTCTAATGGGAACTAGCCCACTCACACTGAAGAAGCTATTTCCGATTATAGAAACGGCCCTCTGACCTGGAGAGGCAGAAAGGTCCTCTCGTCTAATGGGAACTAGGCCATTCACACTGAAGCAGCTATTTCCCATTAGAGAAATGGCCCTCCGACCAGGAGAGGCAGAAAGGTCCTCTTGTCTAATGGGAACTAGCCCAAACGGCCCTCTGACCTGGAGAGTTAGAAAGGTCATCTCTTCTAATGGGAACTAGCCCACTCACACTGAAGCAGCTATTTCCGATTAGAGAAACAACCCTCTGACCTGCAGAGGCAGAAAGGTCCTCTTGTCTAATGGGAACTAGCCCACTCACACAGAAGCAGCTATTTCCCATTAGAGAAAAGGCCCTCTGACCTGCAGAGGCAGAAAGGTCCTCTCATCTAATGGGAACTAGGCCATTCACACTGAAGCAGCTATTTCCCATTAGAGAAACGGCCCTCTGACCTGCAGAAGCAGAAAGGTCCTCTCGTCTAATGGGAACTAGCCCACTCACATTGAAGCAGCTATTTCCCATTAGAGAAACGGCCCTCTGACCTGCAGAGGCATAAAGGTCTTCTCATCTAATGGGAACTAGCCCACTCACACTGAAGCAGCTATTTCCCATTAGAGAAACTTCCCTCCGGCCTGGAAAGACAGAAAGGTCCTCTCGTCTAATGGGAACTAGCCCACTTGCACTGAAGCTGCTATTTCCCATTAGAGAAACGGCTTTCCAGCCAGGAGAGGCAGAAAGGTCCTCTCTTCTAACGGGAAATAGCCCATTCGCACTGAAGCAGCTATTACGCATTAGAGAAATGGCCCTTTGACCTGGAGAGGCAGAAAGGTCATCTTGTCTAATGGGAACTAGCCCATTCACACTGAAGCAGATATTTACCATTAGAGATTCGGCCCTCTGACCCGCAGAGGCAGAAAGTTCCTCTCGTCTAATGGGAAATAGCCCACTTACACTGAAGAAGCTATTTCTCATTAGAGAAACAGCCCTCCGACCTGGAAAGACATAAAGGTCCTCTCATCTAATGGGAACTAGCCCACTCGCACTGAAGCAGCTATTTCCCATTAGAGAAACGTCCCTCCGACCTGCAGAGGCAGAAAGGTCCTCTCGTCTAATGGGAATTAGCCCACTCACACTGAAGCAGCTATTTCTCATTAGAGAAACAGCCCTCCGACCTGCAGAGGCAGAAAGGTCCTCTCGTCTAATTGAAACTAGCCCACTCACACTGAAGCAGCTATTTCCCATTAGAGAAACGGCCGTACGACCTGAAGATGCAGAAAGGTCATCTCGTCTACTGGGAACTAGCCCACTCACACTGAAGCCGCTATTTCCCATTAGAGAAATGGCCCTCTGACCTGCAGAGGGAGAAAGGTCCTCTCGTCTAATGGGAACTAGCCCACTCACACTGAAGCAGCTATTTCCCATTAGAGAAACGGCCCTCTGACCTGCAGAGGCAGAAAGGTCCTCTTGTCTAATCGGAACTAGCCCAAACCGCCCTCTGACCTGGAGAGGCAGAAAGGTCATCTCGTCTAATGGGAACTAGCCCATTCACACTGAAGCAGCTATTTCCTATTAGAGAGCCGGCCCTCTGACCCGCAGAGGAAGAAAGGCCCTCTTGTCTAATGGGAACTAGCCCACTCACATTGAAGCAGCTATTTCCCATTAGAGAAACGGTCCTCCGACCTGCAAAGGCAGAAAGGTCCTCTTGTCTAATGGTAACTAGCCCACTCACACTGAAGCAGCTATTTCCTATTAGAGAGCCGGCCCTCTGACCCGCAGAGGAAGAAAGGCCCTCTTGTCTAATGGGAACTAGCCCACTCACATTGAAGCAGCTATTTCCCATTAGAGAAACGGTCCTCCGACCTGCAAAGGCAGAAAGGTCCTCTTGTCTAATGGGAACTAGCCCACTCACACAGAAGCAGCTATTTCCCATTAGAGAAAAGGCCCTCTGACCTGCAGAGGCAGAAAGGTCCTCTCATCTAATGGGAACTAGGCCATTCACACTGAAGCAGCTATTTCCCATTAGAGAAATGGCCCACCGACCAGGAGAGGCAGAAAGGTCCTCTTGTCTAATGGGAACTAGCCGAAACGGCCCTCCGACCTGGAGAGGCAGAAAGGTCATCTCGTCTAATGGGAACTAGCCCACTCACACTGAAGCAGCCATTTCCCATTAGAGAAACGGCCCTCTGACCTGCAGAGGCATAAAGGTCCTCTCGTCTAATGGTAACTAGCCCACTTGCACTGAAGCTGCTATTTCCCATTAGAGAAACGGCTTTCCAACCAGGAGAGGCAGAAAGGTCCTCTCGTCTAACGGGAAATAGCCCATTCGCACTGAAGCAGCTATTACGCATTAGAGAAACGGCCCTTTGACCTGGAGAGGCAGAAAGGTCATCTTGTCTAATGGGAACTAGCCCATTCACACTGAAGCAGATATTTACCATTAGAGAACCGGCCCTCTGACCCGCAGAGGCAGAAAGTTCCTCTTGTCTAATGGGAAATAGCCCACTTACACTGAAGAAGCTATTTCCCATTAGAGAAACGTCCCTCCGACCTGGAAAGACAGAAAGGTCCTCTCATCTAATGGGAACTAGCCCACTCGCACTGAAGCAGCTATTACCCATTAGAGAAACGTCCCTCCGACCTGCAGAGGCAGAAAGGTCCTCTCGTCTAATGGGAATTAGCCCACTCACACTGAAGCAGCTATTTCTCATTAGAGAAACAGCCCTCCGACCTGCAGAGGCAGAAAGGTCCTCTCGTCTAATTGAAACTAGCCCACTCACACTGAAGCAGCTATTTCCCATTAGAGAAACGGCCGTACGACCTGAAGATGCAGAAAGGTCATCTCGTCTACTGGGAACTAGCCCACTCACACTGAAGCCGCTATTTCCCATTAGAGAAATGGCCCTCTGACCTGCAGAGGGAGAAAGGTCCTCTCGTCTAATGGGAACTAGCCCACTCACACTGAAGCAGCTATTTCCCATTAGAGAAACGGCCCTCTGACCTGCAGAGGCAGAAAGGTCCTCTTGTCTAATCGGAACTAGCCCAAACCGCCCTCTGACCTGGAGAGGCAGAAAGGTCATCTCGTCTAATGGGAACTAGCCCATTCACACTGAAGCAGCTATTTCCTATTAGAGAGCCGGCCCTCTGACCCGCAGAGGAAGAAAGGCCCTCTTGTCTAATGGGAACTAGCCCACTCACATTGAAGCAGCTATTTCCCATTAGAGAAACGGTCCTCCGACCTGCAAAGGCAGAAAGGTCCTCTTGTCTAATGGTAACTAGCCCACTCACACTGAAGCAGCTATTTCCTATTAGAGAGCCTGCCCTCTGACCCGCAGAGGAAGAAAGGCCCTCTTGTCTAATGGGAACTAGCCCACTCACATTGAAGCAGCTATTTCCCATTAGAGAAACGGTCCTCCGACCTGCAAAGGCAGAAAGGTCCTCTTGTCTAATGGGAACTAGCCCACTCACACAGAAGCAGCTATTTCCCATTAGAGAAAAGGCCCTCTGACCTGCAGAGGCAGAAAGGTCCTCTCATCTAATGGGAACTAGGCCATTCACACTGAAGCAGCTATTTCCCATTAGAGAAATGGCCCACCGACCAGGAGAGGCAGAAAGGTCCTCTTGTCTAATGGGAACTAGCCGAAACGGCCCTCCGACCTGGAGAGGCAGAAAGGTCATCTCGTCTAATGGGAACTAGCCCACTCACACTGAAGCAGCCATTTCCCATTAGAGAAACGGCCCTCTGACCTGCAGAGGCATAAAGGTCCTCTCGTCTAATGGTAACTAGCCCACTTGCACTGAAGCTGCTATTTCCCATTAGAGAAACGGCTTTCCAACCAGGAGAGGCAGAAAGGTCCTCTCGTCTAACGGGAAATAGCCCATTCGCACTGAAGCAGCTATTACGCATTAGAGAAACGGCCCTTTGACCTGGAGAGGCAGAAAGGTCATCTTGTCTAATGGGAACTAGCCCATTCACACTGAAGCAGATATTTACCATTAGAGAACCGGCCCTCTGACCCGCAGAGGCAGAAAGTTCCTCTTGTCTAATGGGAAATAGCCCACTTACACTGAAGAAGCTATTTCCCATTAGAGAAACGTCCCTCCGACCTGGAAAGACAGAAAGGTCCTCTCATCTAATGGGAACTAGCCCACTCGCACTGAAGCAGCTATTTCCCATTAGAGAAACGGCCCTCCGACCTGCAGAGGCAGAAAGGTCCTCTCGTCTAATGGGAATTAGCCCACTCACACTGAAGCAGCTATTTCTCATTAGAGAAACAGCCCTCCGACCTGCAGAGGCAGAAAGGTCCTCTCGTCTAATTGAAACTAGCCCACTCACACTGAAGCAGCTATTTCCCATTAGAGAAACGGCCGTACGACCTGAAGAGGCAGAAAGGTCATCTCGTCTACTGGGAACTAGCCCACTCACACTGAAGCCGCTATTTCCCATTAAAGAAATGGCCCTCTGACCTGCAGTGGCAGAAAGGTCCTCTCGTCTAATGGGAACTAGCCCACTCACACTGAAGCAGCTATTTCCCATTAGAGAAACGGCCCTCTGACCTGCAGAGGCAGAAAGGTCCTCTTGTCTAATCGGAACTAGCCCAAACAGCCCTCTGACCTGGAGAGGCAGAAAGGTCATCTCGTCTAATGGGAACTAGCCCATTCACACTGAAGCAGCTATTTCCTATTAGAGAGCCGGCCCTCTGACCCGCAGAGGAAGAAAGGCCCTCTTGTATAATGGGAACTAGCCCAAACGGCTTTCTGACCTGGAGAGGCAGAAAGGTCATCTCGTCTAATGGGAACTAGCCCACTCACACTGAAGCCGCTATTTTCCATTAGAGAAACGGCCCTCTGACCTGGAGAGGCAGAAAGGTCCTCTTGTCTAATTGGAACTACCCCAAACGACCCTCTGACCTGGAGAGGCAGAAAGGTCATCTCGTCTAATGGAAACTAGCCCATTCACTCTGAAGCAGCTATTTCCCATTAGAGAAACGGCCCTTCGGCCTGCAGAGGCAGAAAGGCCCTCTTGTCTAATGGGAACTAGCCCACTCACACTGAAGCAGCTATTTCCGATTATAGAAACGGCCCTCTGACCTGGAGAGGCAGAAAGGTCCTCTCGTCTAATGGGAACTAGCCCAAACGGCCCTCTGATCTGGAGAGGCAGAAAGGTCATCTCTTCTAATGGGAACTAGCCCACTCACACTGAAGCAGCCATTTCACATTAGAGAAACGGCCCTCTGACCTGCAGAGGCAGAAAGGTCCTCTCGTCTAATGGGAACTAGCCCACTCACATTGAAGCAGCTATTTCCCATTACAGAAACTGCCTTCTGACCTGCAGAGGCATAAAGGTCTTCTCATCTAATGGGAACTAGCCCACTCACACTGAAGCAGCTATTTCCCATTAGAGAAACGTCCCTCCGGCCTGGAAAGACAGAAAGGTCTTCTCGTCTAATGGGAACTAGCCCACTTGCACTGAAGCTGCTATTACCCATTAGAGAAACGGCCCTTTGACCTGGAGAGGCAGAAAGATCATCTCGTCTAATGGGAACTAGCCCATTCACACTGAAGCAGCTATTTACCATTAGAGAACCGGCCCTCTGACACGCAGAGGCAGAAAGTTCCTCTCGTCTAATGGGAAGTAGCCCACTCACACTTAAGCAGCTATTTCCCATTAGAGAAACGGCCCTCCGACCTACAGAGGCAGAAAGGTCCTCTCGTCTAATGGGAATTAGCCCACTCACACTGAAGCAGCTATTTTTCATTAGAGAAACAGCCCTCCGACCTGCAGAGGCAGAAAGGTCCTCTCGTCTAATGGGAACTAGCCCACTGACACTGAAGCAGCTATTTCCCACTAGAGAAACGGCAATCTGACCTGCAGAGGCAGAAAGGTCCTCTTGTCTAATGGGAACTAGCCCACTCACACTGAAGCAGCTATTTCCCATTAGAGAAACGGCCGTACGACCTGAAGAGGCAGAAAGGTCATCTCGTCTACTGGGAACTAGCCCACTCACACTGAAGCCGCTATTTCCCATTAGTGAAATGGCCCTCTGACCTTCAGAGGCCTAAAGGTCCTCTCGTCTAATGGGAACTAGCCCACTGACACTGAAGCAGCTATTTCCCATTAGAGAAACGGACCTCTGACCTGCAGAGGCAGGAAGGTCCTCTTCTCTAATGGGAACTAGCCCACTCACACTGAAGCAGCTATTTCCCATTAGAGAAATGGCCCTCTGACCTGGAGAGGCAGAAAGGTCCTCTCGTCTAATGGGAACTAGCCCATTCACACTGAAGCAGCTATTTCCCATTAGAGAAACGGCCCTCCTACCTGCAGAGGCAGAAAGGTCCTCTTATCTAATGGGAACTAGCCCACTCACACTGAAGCAGCTATTTCCGATTATAGAAACGGCCGTACGACCTGAAGAGGCAGAAAGGTCATCTCGTCTACTGGGAACTAGCCCACTCACACTGAAGCCGCTCTTTCCCATTAGAGAAATGGCCCTCTGACCTTCAGAGGCCTAAAGGTCCTCTCGTCTAATGGGAACTAGCCCACTGACACTGAAGCAGCTATTTCCCATTAGAGAAATGGCCCTCTGACCGGGAGAGGCAGAAAGGTCATCTCGTCTAATGGGAACTAGCCCACTTGCATTGAAGCAGCTATTTCCCATTAGAGAAACGGCCCTCTGACCGGGAGAGGCAGAAAGGTCATCTCGTCTAATGGGAACTAGCCCAAACGGCCCTCTGACCTGGAGAGGCAGAAAGGTCATCTCGTCTAATGGGAAGTAGCCCACTCACACTGAAGCAGCTATTTCCCGTTAGAGAAACGTCCCTCCAGCCTGGAAGGACAGAAAGATCCTCTCGTCTAATGGGAACTAGCCCACTTGCACTGAAGCAGCTATTTCCCATTAGAGAAACGGCCCTCCAACCTGGAGAGGCAGAAAGGTTCTCTCGTCTAATGGAAACAAGCCCATTCGCACTGAAGCAGCTATTACCCATTAGAGAACCGGCCCTCTGACCCGCAGAGGCAGAAAGGTCCTCTCGTCTAATGGGAACTAGCCCACTCACACTGAAGCAGCTATTTCCCATTAGAGAAACGTCCCTCTGACCTGCAGAGGCAGAAAGGTCCTCTCGTCTAATGGGAACGAGCCCATTCACACTGAAGCAGCTATTTCCCATTAGAGAAACGGCCCTCTGACCTGGAGAGGCAGAAAGGTCCTCTTGCCTAATTGGAACTCCCCCAAGCGACCCTCTGACCTGGAGAGGCAGAAAGGTCATCTTGTCTAATGGAAACTAGCCCATTCACACTGAAGCAGCTATTTCCCATTAGAGAAACGGCCCTTCGGCCTGCAGAGGCAGAAAGCCCCTCTTGTCTAATGGGAACTAGCCCACTCACACTGAAGCAGCTATTTCCGATTATAGAAACGGCCCTCTGACCTGGATAGGCAGAAAGGTCCTCTCGTCTAATGGGAACTAGCCCACTCACATTGAAGCAGCTATTTCCTATTAGAGAAACGGCCTTCTGACCTGCAGAGGCATAAAGGTCTTCTCATCTAATGGGAACTAGCCCACTCACACTGAAGCAGCTATTTCCCATTAGAGAAACGTCCCTCCGGCCTGGAAAGACAGAAAGGTCTTCTCGTCTAATGGGAACTAGCCCACTTGCACTGAAGCTGCTATTACCCATTAGAGAAACGGCCCTTTGACCTGGAGAGGCAGAAAGGTCATCTCGTCTAATGGGAACTAGCCCATTCACACTGAAGCAGCTATTTACCATTAGAGAACCGGCCCTCTGACACGCAGAGGCAGAAAGTTCCTCTCGTCTAATGGGAAATAGCCCACTCACACTGAAGAAGCTATTTCCCATTAGAGAAACATCCCTCCGACTTGGAAAGACAGAAAGGTCCTCTCGTCTAATGGGAACTAGCCCACTCGCACTGAAGCAGCTATTTCCCATTAGAGAAACGGCCCTCCGACCTGCAGAGGCAGAAAGGTCCTCTCGTCTAATGGGAATTAGCCCACTCACACTGAAGCAGCTATTTCTCATTAGTGAAACAGACCTCCAACCTGCAGAGGCAGAAAGGTCCTCTCGTCTAATGGGAACTAGCCCACTGACACTGAAGCAGCTATTTCCCATTAGAGAAACGGCCCTCTGACCGGGAGAGCCAGGAAGGTCATCTTGACTAATGGGAACTAGCCCACTCACACTGAAGCAGCTATTTCCCATTAGAGAAATGGCCCTCTGACCGGGAGAGGCGGAAACGTCATCTCGTCTAATGGGAACTAGCCCACTCACATTGAAGCAGCTATTTCCCATTAGAGAAACGGCCCTCTGACCGGGAGAGGCAGAAAGGTCATCTTGTCTAATGGGAACTAGCCCAAACGGCCCTCTGACCTGGAGAGGCAGAAAGGTCATCTCGTCTAATGGGAAGTAGCCCACTCACACTGAAGCAGCTATTTCCCGTTAGAGAAACGTCCCTCCGGCCTGGAAGGACAGAAAGGTCCTCTCGTCTAATGGGAACTAGCCCACTTGCACTGAAGCAGCTATTTCCCATTAGAGAAACGGCCCTCCAACCTGGAGAGGCAGAAAGGTTCTCTCGTCTAATGGAAACAAGCCCATTCGCACTGAAGCAGCTATTACCCATTAGAGAAACGGCCCTTTGACCTGGAGAGGCAGAAAGGTCCTCTCGTCTAATGGGATCTAGCCCACTCACACTGAAGCAGCTATTTCCCATTAGGGAAAGGGCCCTCTGACCTGCAGAGGCAGAACGGTCCTCTCTTCTAATGGGAACTAGCCCATTCACACTGAAGCAGCTTTTTCCCATTAGAGAAACGTCCCTCTGACCTGCAGAGGCAGAAAGTTCCTCTCGTCTAATGGGGAAATAGCACACTCGCACTGAAGCAGCTATTTCCCATTAGAAAAACGTCCCTCCGACCTGGAAAGACAGAAAGGTCCTCTCGTCTAATGGGAACTAGCCCACTCGCACTGAAGCAGCTATTTCCCATTAGAGAAATGGCGCTCTGACCTGGAGAGGCAGAAAGGTCCTCTCGTCTAACGTGAACTAGCCCATTCGCACTGAAGCAGCTATTACCCATTGGAGAAACGGCCCTCCGACCTGCAGATGCAGAAATGTCCTCTCATCTAATGGGAACTAGCCCAATCACATTGAAGCAGCTTTTCCCATTGGAGAAACGGCCCTCTGACCTGCAGAGGCAGTAAGGTCCTCTCGTCTAATGGGAACTAGCCCACTCACACTGAAGCAGCTATTTCCCATTAGAGAAATGGCCCTCTGACCGGCAGAGGCAGAAAGGTCCTCTTGTCTAATGGGAAGTAGCCCATTCACACTGAAGCAGCTATTTCCCATTAGAGAAACGGCCCTCTGACCGGGAGAGCCAGGAAGGTCATCTTGACTAATGGGAACTAGCCCACTCACACTGAAGCAGCTATTTCCCATTAGAGAAATGGCCCTCTGACCGGGAGAGGCGGAAACGTCATCTCGTCTAATGGGAACTAGCCCACTCACATTGAAGCAGCTATTTCCCATTAGAGAAACGGCCCTCTGACCGGGAGAGGCAGAAAGGTCATCTTGTCTAATGGGAACTAGCCCAAACGGCCCTCTGACCTGGAGAGGCAGAAAGGTCATCTCGTCTAATGGGAAGTAGCCCACTCACACTGAAGCAGCTATTTCCCGTTAGAGAAACGTCCCTCCGGCCTGGAAGGACAGAAAGGTCCTCTCGTCTAATGGGAACTAGCCCACTTGCACTGAAGCAGCTATTTCCCATTAGAGAAACGGCCCTCCAACCTGGAGAGGCAGAAAGGTTCTCTCGTCTAATGGAAACAAGCCCATTCGCACTGAAGCAGCTATTACCCATTAGAGAAACGGCCCTTTGACCTGGAGAGGCAGAAAGGTCCTCTCGTCTAATGGGATCTAGCCCACTCACACTGAAGCAGCTATTTCCCATTAGGGAAAGGGCCCTCTGACCTGCAGAGGCAGAACGGTCCTCTCTTCTAATGGGAACTAGCCCATTCACACTGAAGCAGCTTTTTCCCATTAGAGAAACGTCCCTCTGACCTGCAGAGGCAGAAAGTTCCTCTCGTCTAATGGGGAAATAGCACACTCGCACTGAAGCAGCTATTTCCCATTAGAAAAACGTCCCTCCGACCTGGAAAGACAGAAAGGTCCTCTCGTCTAATGGGAACTAGCCCACTCGCACTGAAGCAGCTATTTCCCATT
This sequence comes from Ambystoma mexicanum, assembly GCF_040938575.1. Classification (NCBI taxonomy): domain Eukaryota; kingdom Metazoa; phylum Chordata; class Amphibia; order Caudata; family Ambystomatidae; genus Ambystoma; species Ambystoma mexicanum. Next base: position 1,184,644,588 of record NC_090934.1, read on the forward strand.
AGAGAAATGGCGCTCTGACCTGGAGAGGCAGAAAGGTCCTCTCGTCTAACGTGAACTAGCCCATTCGCACTGAAGCAGCTATTACCCATTGGAGAAACGGCCCTCCGACCTGCAGATGCAGAAATGTCCTCTCATCTAATGGGAACTAGCCCAATCACATTGAAGCAGCTTTTCCCATTGGAGAAACGGCCCTCTGACCTGCAGAGGCAGTAAGGTCCTCTCGTCTAATGGGAACTAGCCCACTCACACTGAAGCAGCTATTTCCCATTAGAGAAATGGCCCTCTGACCGGCAGAGGCAGAAAGGTCCTCTTGTCTAATGGGAAGTAGCCCATTCACACTGAAGCAGCTATTTCCCATTAGAGAAACGGCCCTCCGACCTGGAGAGGCAGAAAGAGAAACGGCCCTCCAACCTGGAGAGGCAGAAAGGTCCTCTCGTCTAATGGGAACTAGCCCATTCACACTGAAGCAGTTATTTCCCATTATAGAAACGGCCCTCTGACCTGGAGAGGCAGAAAGGTCCTCTCGTCTAATGGGAACTAGGCCATTCACACTGAAGCAGCTATTTCCCATTAGAGAAACGGCCCTCCGACCTGGAGAGGCAGAAAGGTCCTCTTGTCTAATGGGAACTAGCCCAAACAGCCCTCCGACCTGGAGAGGCAGAAAGGTCATCTCGTCTAATGGGAATTAGCCCATTCACACTGAAGCAGCTATTTCCTATAAGAGAGCCGGCCCTCTGACCCGCAGAGGAAGAAAGGTCCTCTCGTCTAATGGGAACTAGCCCACTCACATTGAAGCAGCTATTTCCCATTAGAGAAACGGCCCTCTGACCTGCAGGCAGAAAGGTCCTCTTGTCTAATGAGAACTAGCCCACTCACACTGAAGCAGCGTTTCCCATTAGAGAAACGGCCCTCTGACCTGCAGAGGCAGAAAGGTCCTCTCGTCTAATGGGAACTAGCCCATTCACACTGAAGCAGCTATTTCCCATTAGAGAAACGGCCCTCTGACCTGGAGAGGCAGAAAGGTCCTCTTGCCTAGTTGGAACTAGCCCAAACGACCCTCTGACCTGGAGAGGCAGAAAGGTCATCTCGTCTAATGGAAACTATCCCATTCACACTGAAGCAGCTATTTCCCATTAGAGAAACGGCCCTTCGGCCTGCAGGGGCAGAAAGGCCCTCTTGTCTAATGGGAACTAGCCCACTCACACTGAAGCAGCTATTTCCGATTATAGAAACGGCCCTCTGACCTGGAGAGGCAGAAAGGTCCTTTCGTCTAATGGGAACTAGGCCATTCACACTGAAGCAGCTATTTCCCATTAGAGAAACGGCCCTTCGGCCTGCAGGGGCAGAAAGGCCCTCTTGTCTAATGGGAACTAGCCCACTCACACTGAAGCAGCTATTTCCGATCATAGAAACGGCCCTCTGACCTGGAGAGGCAGAAAGGTCCTTTCGTCTAATGGGAACTAGGCCATTCACACTGAAGCAGCCATTTCCCATTAGAGAAACGGCCCTCTGACCTGCAGAGGCAGAAAGGTCCTCTCGTCTAATGGGAACTAGCCAAATCACATTGAAGCAGCTTTTCCCATTGGAGAAACGGCCCTCTGACCTGCAGAGGCAGTAAGGTCCTCTTGTCTAATGGGAACTAGCCCACTCACACTGAAGCAGCTATTTCCCATTAGAGAAATGGCCCTCTGACCGGCAGAGGCAGAAAGGTCCTCTTGTCTAATTGGAACTAGCCCATTCACACTGAAGCAGCTATTTCCCATTAGAGAAACGGCCCTCCGACCTGGAGAGGCAGAAAGAGAAACGACCCTCCAACCTGGAGAGGCAGAAAGGTCCTCTCGTCTAATGGGAACTAGCCCATTCACACTAAAGCAGTTATTTCCCATTATAGAAACGGCCATCTGACCTGGAGAGGCAGAAAGGTCCTCTCGTCTAATGGGAACTAGGCCATTCACACTGAAGCAGCTATTTCCCATTAGAGAAACGGCCCTCCGACCTGGAGAGGCAGAAATGTCCTCTTGTCTAATCGGAACTAGCCCAAACAGCCCTCTGACCTGGAGAGGCAGAAAGGTCATCTTGTCTAATGGGAACTAGCCCATTCACACTGGAGCAGCTATTTCCCATTCGAGAGCCGGCCCTCTGACCCGCAGAGGAAGAAAGGTCCTCTCGTCTAATGGGAACTAGCCCACTCACATTGTAGCAGCTATTTCCCATTAGAGAAACGGTCCTCCGACCTGCAAAGGCAGAAAGTTCCTCTTGTCTAATGGGAACTAGCCCACTCACACTGAAGCAGCTATTTCCGATTATAGAAACGGCCCTCTGACCTGGAGAGGCAGAAAGGTCCTCTTGTCTAATGGGAACTAGGCCATTCACACTGAAGCAGCTATTTCCCATTAGAGAAATGGCCCTCCGACCAGGAGAGGCAGAAAGGTCCTCTTGTCTAATGGCAGCTAGCCCAAACGGCCCTCTGACCTGGAGAGGCAGAAAGGTCATCTCGTCTAATGGGAACTAGCCCACTCACACTGAAGCCGCTATTTCCCATTAGATAAACGGCCCTCTGACCTGGAGAGGCAGAAAGGTCCTCTTGTCTAATTGGAACTACCCCAAATGACCCTTTGACCTGGAGAGGCAGAAAGGTCATCACGTCTAATGGAAACTAGCCCATTCACACTGAAGCAGCTATTTCCCATTAGAGAAACTGCCCTTCGGCCTGCAGAGGCAGAAAGGCCCTCTTGTCTAATGGGAACTAGCCCACTCACACTGAAGAAGCTATTTCCGATTATAGAAACGGCCCTCTGACCTGGAGAGGCAGAAAGGTCCTCTCGTCTAATGGGAACTAGGCCATTCACACTGAAGCAGCTATTTCCCATTAGAGAAATGGCCCTCCGACCAGGAGAGGCAGAAAGGTCCTCTTGTCTAATGGGAACTAGCCCAAACGGCCCTCTGACCTGGAGAGTTAGAAAGGTCATCTCTTCTAATGGGAACTAGCCCACTCACACTGAAGCAGCTATTTCCGATTAGAGAAACAACCCTCTGACCTGCAGAGGCAGAAAGGTCCTCTTGTCTAATGGGAACTAGCCCACTCACACAGAAGCAGCTATTTCCCATTAGAGAAAAGGCCCTCTGACCTGCAGAGGCAGAAAGGTCCTCTTGTCTAATGGGAACTAGCCCACTCACATTGTAGCAGCTATTTCCCATTAGAGAAACGGTCCTCCGACCTGCAAAGGCAGAAAGTTCCTCTTGTCTAATGGGAACTAGCCCACTCACACTGAAGCAGCTATTTCCGATTATAGAAACGGCCCTCTGACCTGGAGAGGCAGAAAGGTCCTCTTGTCTAATGGGAACTAGGCCATTCACACTGAAGCAGCTATTTCCCATTAGAGAAATGGCCCTCCGACCAGGAGAGGCAGAAAGGTCCTCTTGTCTAATGGCAACTAGCCCAAACGGCCCTCTGACCTGGAGAGGCAGAAAGGTCATCTCGTCTAATGGGAACTAGCCCACTCACACTGAAGCCGCTATTTCCCATTAGATAAACGGCCCTCTGACCTGGAGAGGCAGAAAGGTCCTCTTGTCTAATTGGAACTACCCCAAACGACCCTTTGACCTGGAGAGGCAGAAAGGTCATCTCGTTTTATGGAAACTAGCCCATTCACACTGAAGCAGCTATTTCCCATTAGAGAAACTGACCTTCGGCCTGCAGAGGCAGAAAGGCCCTCTTGTCTAATGGGAACTAGCCCACTCACACTGAAGAAGCTATTTCCGATTATAGAAACGGCCCTCTGACCTGGAGAGGCAGAAAGGTCCTCTCGTCTAATGGGAACTAGGCCATTCACACTGAAGCAGCTATTTCCCATTAGAGAAATGGCCCTCCGACCAGGAGAGGCAGAAAGGTCCTCTTGTCTACTGGGAACTAGCCCAAACGGCCCTCTGACCTGGAGAGTTAGAAAGGTCATCTCTTCTAATGGGAACTAGCCCACTCACACAGAAGCAGCTATTTCCCATTAGAGAAAAGGCCCTCTGACCTGCAGAGGCAGAAAGGTCCTCTCATCTAATGGGAACTAGGCCATTCACACTGAAGCAGCTATTTCCCATTAGAGAAACGGCCCTCTGACCTGCAGAAGCAGAAAGGTCCTCTCGTCTAATGGGAACTAGCCCACTCACATTGAAGCATCTATTTCCCATTAGAGAAACGGCCCTCTGACCTGCAGAGGCATAAAGGTCTTCTCATCTAATGGGAACTAGCCCACTCACACTGAAGCAGCTATTTCCCATTAGAGAAACTTCCCTCCGGCCTGGAAAGACAGAAAGGTCCTCTCGTCTAATGGGAACTAGCCCACTTGCACTGAAGCTGCTATTTCCCATTAGAGAAACGGCTTTCCAACCAGGAGAGGCAGAAAGGTCCTCTCTTCTAACGGGAAATAGCCCATTCGCACTGAAGCAGCTATTACGCATTAGAGAAACGGCCCTTTGACCTGGAGAGGCAGAAAGGTCATCTTGTCTAATGGGAACTAGCCCATTCACACTGAAGCAGATATTTACCATTAGAGATTCGGCCCTCTGACCCGCAGAGGCAGAAAGTTCCTCTCGTCTAATGGGAAATAGCCCACTTACACTGAAGAAGCTATTTCTCATTAGAGAAACAGCCCTCCGACCTGGAAAGACAGAAAGGTCCTCGCATCTAATGGGAACTAGCCCACTCGCACTGAAGCAGCTATTTCCCATTAGAGAAACGTCCCTCCGACCTGCAGAGGCAGAAAGGTCCTCTCGTCTAATGGGAATTAGCCCACTCACACTGAAGCAGCTATTTCTCATTAGAGAAACAGCCCTCCGACCTGCAGAGGCAGAAAGGTCCTCTCGTCTAATTGAAACTAGCCCACTCACACTGAAGCAGCTATTTCCCATTAGAGAAACGGCCGTACGACCTGAAGATGCAGAAAGGTCATCTCGTCTACTGGGAACTAGCCCACTCACACTGAAGCCGCTATTTCCCATTAGAGAAATGGCCCTCTGACCTGCAGAGGCAGAAAGGTCCTCTCGTCTAATGGGAACTAGCCCACTCACACTGAAGCAGCTATTTCCCATTAGAGAAACGGCCCTCTGACCTGCAGAGGCAGAAAGGTCCTCTTGTCTAATCGGAACTAGCCCAAACAGCCCTCTGACCTGGAGAGGCAGAAAGGTCATCTCGTCTAATGGGAACTAGCCCATTCACACTGAAGCAGCTATTTCCTATTAGAGAGCCGGCCCTCTGACCCGCAGAGGAAGAAAGGCCCTCTTGTCTAATGGGAACTAGCCCACTCACATTGAAGCAGCTATTTCCCATTAGAGAAACGGTCCTCCGACCTGCAAAGGCAGAAAGGTCCTCTTGTCTAATGGTAACTAGCCCACTCACACTGAAGCAGTTATTTACTATTAGAGAGCCGGCCCTCTGACCCGCAGAGGAAGAAAGGCCCTCTTGTCTAATGGGAACTAGCCCACTCACATTGAAGGAGCTATTTCCCATTAGAGAAACGGTCCTCCGACCTGCAAAGGCAGAAAGGTCCTCTTGTCTAATGGGAACTAGCCCACTCACACAGAAGCAGCTATTTCCCATTAGAGAAAAGGCCCTCTGACCTGCAGAGGCAGAAAGGTCCTCTCATCTAATGGGAACTAGGCCATTCACACTGAAGCAGCTATTTCCCATTAGAGAAACTTCCCTCAGGCCTGGAAAGACAGGAAGGTCCTCTCGTCTAATGGGAACTAGCCCACTTGCACTGAAGCTGCTATTTCCCATTAGAGAAACGGCTTTCCAACCAGGAGAGGCAGAAAGGTCCTCTCGTCTAACGGGAAATAGCCCATTCGCACTGAAGCAGCTATTACGCATTAGAGAAACGGCCCTTTGACCTGGAGAGGCAGAAAGGTCATCTTGTCTAATGGGAACTAGCCCATTCACACTGAAGCAGATATTTACCATTAGAGAACCGGCCCTCTGACCCGCAGAGGCAGAAAGTTCCTCTTGTCTAATGGGAAATAGCCCACTTACACTGAAGAAGCTATTTCCCATTAGAGAAACGTCCCTCCGACCTGGAAAGACAGAAAGGTTCTCTCATCTAATGGGAACTAGCCCACTCGCACTGAAGCAGCTATTTCCCATTAGAGAAATGGCGCTCTGACCTGGAGAGGCAGAAAGGTCCTCTCGTCTAACGTGAACTAGCCCATTCGCACTGAAGCAGCTATTACCCATTGGAGAAACGGCCCTCCGACCTGCAGATGCAGAAATGTCCTCTCATCTAATGGGAACTAGCCCAATCACATTGAAGCAGCTTTTCCCATTGGAGAAACGGCCCTCTGACCTGCAGAGGCAGTAAGGTCCTCTCGTCTAATGGGAACTAGCCCACTCACACTGAAGCAGCTATTTCCCATTAGAGAAATGGCCCTCTGACCGGCAGAGGCAGAAAGGTCCTCTTGTCTAATGGGAAGTAGCCCATTCACACTGAAGCAGCTATTTCCCATTAGAGAAACGGCACTCCGACCTGGAGAGGCAGAAAGAGAAACGGCCCTCCAACCTGGAGAGGCAGAAAGGTCCTCTCGTCTAATGGGAACTAGCCCATTCACACTGAAGCAGTTATTTCCCATTATAGAAACGGCCCTCTGACCTGGAGAGGCAGAAAGGTCCTCTCGTCTAATGGGAACTAGGCCATTCACACTGAAGCAGCTATTTCCCATTAGAGAAACGGCCCTCCGACCTGGAGAGGCAGAAAGGTCCTCTTGTCTAATGGGAACTAGCCCAAACAGCCCTCCGACCTGGAGAGGCAGAAAGGTCATCTCGTCTAATGGGAACTAGCCCATTCACACTGAAGCAGCTATTTCCTATAAGAGAGCCGGCCCTCTGACCCGCAGAGGAAGAAAGGTCCTCTCGTCTAATGGGAACTAGCCCACTCACATTGAAGCAGCTATTTCCCATTAGAGAAACGGCCCTCTGACCTGCAGGCAGAAAGGTCCTCTTGTCTAATGAGAACTAGCCCACTCACACTGAAGCAGCGTTTCCCATTAGAGAAACGGCCCTCTGACCTGCAGAGGCAGAAAGGTCCTCTCGTCTAATGGGAACTAGCCCATTCACACTGAAGCAGCTATTTCCCATTAGAGAAACGGCCCTCTGACCTGGAGAGGCAGAAAGGTCCTCTTGCCTAGTTGGAACTAGCCCAAACGACCCTCTGACCTGGAGAGGCAGAAAGGTCATCTCGTCTAATGGAAACTATCCCATTCACACTGAAGCAGCTATTTCCCATTAGAGAAACGGCCCTTCGGCCTGCAGGGGCAGAAAGGCCCTCTTGTCTAATGGGAACTAGCCCACTCACACTGAAGCAGCTATTTCCGATTATAGAAACGGCCCTCTGACCTGGAGAGGCAGAAAGGTCCTTTCGTCTAATGGGAACTAGGCCATTCACACTGAAGCAGCTATTTCCCATTAGAGAAACGGCCCTTCGGCCTGCAGGGGCAGAAAGGCCCTCTTGTCTAATGGGAACTAGCCCACTCACACTGAAGCAGCTATTTCCGATCATAGAAACGGCCCTCTGACCTGGAGAGGCAGAAAGGTCCTTTCGTCTAATGGGAACTAGGCCATTCACACTGAAGCAGCCATTTCCCATTAGAGAAACGGCCCTCTGACCTGCAGAGGCAGAAAGGTCCTCTCGTCTAATGGGAACTAGCCAAATCACATTGAAGCAGCTTTTCCCATTGGAGAAACGGCCCTCTGACCTGCAGAGGCAGTAAGGTCCTCTCGTCTAATGGGAACTAGCCCACTCACACTGAAGCAGCTATTTCCCATTAGAGAAATGGCCCTCTGACCGGCAGAGGCAGAAAGGTCCTCTTGTCTAATTGGAACTAGCCCATTCACACTGAAGCAGCTATTTCCCATTAGAGAAACGGCCCTCCGACCTGGAGAGGCAGAAAGAGAAACGACCCTCCAACCTGGAGAGGCAGAAAGGTCCTCTCGTCTAATGGGAACTAGCCCATTCACACTAAAGCAGTTATTTCCCATTATAGAAACGGCCATCTGACCTGGAGAGGCAGAAAGGTCCTCTCGTCTAATGGGAACTAGGCCATTCACACTGAAGCAGCTATTTCCCATTAGAGAAACGGCCCTCCGACCTGGAGAGGCAGAAATGTCCTCTTGTCTAATCGGAACTAGCCCAAACAGCCCTCTGACCTGGAGAGGCAGAAAGGTCATCTTGTCTAATGGGAACTAGCCCATTCACACTGGAGCAGCTATTTCCCATTCGAGAGCCGGCCCTCTGACCCGCAGAGGAAGAAAGGTCCTCTCGTCTAATGGGAACTAGCCCACTCACATTGTAGCAGCTATTTCCCATTAGAGAAACGGTCCTCCGACCTGCAAAGGCAGAAAGTTCCTCTTGTCTAATGGGAACTAGCCCACTCACACTGAAGCAGCTATTTCCGATTATAGAAACGGCCCTCTGACCTGGAGAGGCAGAAAGGTCCTCTTGTCTAATGGGAACTAGGCCATTCACACTGAAGCAGCTATTTCCCATTAGAGAAATGGCCCTCCGACCAGGAGAGGCAGAAAGGTCCTCTTGTCTAATGGCAACTAGCCCAAACGGCCCTCTGACCTGGAGAGGCAGAAAGGTCATCTCGTCTAATGGGAACTAGCCCACTCACACTGAAGCCGCTATTTCCCATTAGATAAACGGCCCTCTGACCTGGAGAGGCAGAAAGGTCCTCTTGTCTAATTGGAACTACCCCAAATGACCCTTTGACCTGGAGAGGCAGAAAGGTCATCACGTCTAATGGAAACTAGCCCATTCACACTGAAGCAGCTATTTCCCATTAGAGAAACTGCCCTTCGGCCTGCAGAGGCAGAAAGGCCCTCTTGTCTAATGGGAACTAGCCCACTCACACTGAAGAAGCTATTTCCGATTATAGAAACGGCCCTCTGACCTGGAGAGGCAGAAAGGTCCTCTCGTCTAATGGGAACTAGGCCATTCACACTGAAGCAGCTATTTCCCATTAGAGAAATGGCCCTCCGACCAGGAGAGGCAGAAAGGTCCTCTTGTCTAATGGGAACTAGCCCAAACGGCCCTCTGACCTGGAGAGTTAGAAAGGTCATCTCTTCTAATGGGAACTAGCCCACTCACACTGAAGCAGCTATTTCCGATTAGAGAAACAACCCTCTGACCTGCAGAGGCAGAAAGGTCCTCTTGTCTAATGGGAACTAGCCCACTCACACAGAAGCAGCTATTTCCCATTAGAGAAAAGGCCCTCTGACCTGCAGAGGCAGAAAGGTCCTCTTGTCTAATGGGAACTAGCCCACTCACATTGTAGCAGCTATTTCCCATTAGAGAAACGGTCCTCCGACCTGCAAAGGCAGAAAGTTCCTCTTGTCTAATGGGAACTAGCCCACTCACACTGAAGCAGCTATTTCCGATTATAGAAACGGCCCTCTGACCTGGAGAGGCAGAAAGGTCCTCTTGTCTAATGGGAACTAGGCCATTCACACTGAAGCAGCTATTTCCCATTAGAGAAATGGCCCTCCGACCAGGAGAGGCAGAAAGGTCCTCTTGTCTAATGGCAACTAGCCCAAACGGCCCTCTGACCTGGAGAGGCAGAAAGGTCATCTCGTCTAATGGGAACTAGCCCACTCACACTGAAGCCGCTATTTCCCATTAGATAAACGGCCCTCTGACCTGGAGAGGCAGAAAGGTCCTCTTGTCTAATTGGAACTACCCCAAACGACCCTTTGACCTGGAGAGGCAGAAAGGTCATCTCGTTTTATGGAAACTAGCCCATTCACACTGAAGCAGCTATTTCCCATTAGAGAAACTGACCTTCGGCCTGCAGAGGCAGAAAGGCCCTCTTGTCTAATGGGAACTAGCCCACTCACACTGAAGAAGCTATTTCCGATTATAGAAACGGCCCTCTGACCTGGAGAGGCAGAAAGGTCCTCTCGTCTAATGGGAACTAGGCCATTCACACTGAAGCAGCTATTTCCCATTAGAGAAATGGCCCTCCGACCAGGAGAGGCAGAAAGGTCCTCTTGTCTACTGGGAACTAGCCCAAACGGCCCTCTGACCTGGAGAGTTAGAAAGGTCATCTCTTCTAATGGGAACTAGCCCACTCACACTGAAGCAGCTATTTCCGATTAGAGAAACAACCCTCTGACCTGCAGAGGCAGAAAGGTCCTCTTGTCTAATGGGAACTAGCCCACTCACACAGAAGCAGCTATTTCCCATTAGAGAAAAGGCCCTCTGACCTGCAGAGGCAGAAAGGTCCTCTCATCTAATGGGAACTAGGCCATTCACACTGAAGCAGCTATTTCCCATTAGAGAAACGGCCCTCTGACCTGCAGAAGCAGAAAGGTCCTCTCGTCTAATGGGAACTAGCCCACTCACATTGAAGCATCTATTTCCCATTAGAGAAACGGCCCTCTGACCTGCAGAGGCATAAAGGTCTTCTCATCTAATGGGAACTAGCCCACTCACACTGAAGCAGCTATTTCCCATTAGAGAAACTTCCCTCCGGCCTGGAAAGACAGAAAGGTCCTCTCGTCTAATGGGAACTAGCCCACTTGCACTGAAGCTGCTATTTCCCATTAGAGAAACGGCTTTCCAACCAGGAGAGGCAGAAAGGTCCTCTCTTCTAACGGGAAATAGCCCATTCGCACTGAAGCAGCTATTACGCATTAGAGAAACGGCCCTTTGACCTGGAGAGGCAGAAAGGTCATCTTGTCTAATGGGAACTAGCCCATTCACACTGAAGCAGATATTTACCATTAGAGATTCGGCCCTCTGACCCGCAGAGGCAGAAAGTTCCTCTCGTCTAATGGGAAATAGCCCACTTACACTGAAGAAGCTATTTCTCATTAGAGAAACAGCCCTCCGACCTGGAAAGACAGAAAGGTCCTCGCATCTAATGGGAACTAGCCCACTCGCACTGAAGCAGCTATTTCCCATTAGAGAAACGTCCCTCCGACCTGCAGAGGCAGAAAGGTCCTCTCGTCTAATGGGAATTAGCCCACTCACACTGAAGCAGCTATTTCTCATTAGAGAAACAGCCCTCCGACCTGCAGAGGCAGAAAGGTCCTCTCGTCTAATTGAAACTAGCCCACTCACACTGAAGCAGCTATTTCCCATTAGAGAAACGGCCGTACGACCTGAAGATGCAGAAAGGTCATCTCGTCTACTGGGAACTAGCCCACTCACACTGAAGCCGCTATTTCCCATTAGAGAAATGGCCCTCTGACCTGCAGAGGCAGAAAGGTCCTCTCGTCTAATGGGAACTAGCCCACTCACACTGAAGCAGCTATTTCCCATTAGAGAAACGGCCCTCTGACCTGCAGAGGCAGAAAGGTCCTCTTGTCTAATCGGAACTAGCCCAAACAGCCCTCTGACCTGGAGAGGCAGAAAGGTCATCTCGTCTAATGGGAACTAGCCCATTCACACTGAAGCAGCTATTTCCTATTAGAGAGCCGGCCCTCTGACCCGCAGAGGAAGAAAGGCCCTCTTGTCTAATGGGAACTAGCCCACTCACATTGAAGCAGCTATTTCCCATTAGAGAAACGGTCCTCCGACCTGCAAAGGCAGAAAGGTCCTCTTGTCTAATGGTAACTAGCCCACTCACACTGAAGCAGTTATTTACTATTAGAGAGCCGGCCCTCTGACCCGCAGAGGAAGAAAGGCCCTCTTGTCTAATGGGAACTAGCCCACTCACATTGAAGGAGCTATTTCCCATTAGAGAAACGGTCCTCCGACCTGCAAAGGCAGAAAGGTCCTCTTGTCTAATGGGAACTAGCCCACTCACACAGAAGCAGCTATTTCCCATTAGAGAAAAGGCCCTCTGACCTGCAGAGGCAGAAAGGTCCTCTCATCTAATGGGAACTAGGCCATTCACACTGAAGCAGCTATTTCCCATTAGAGAAACTTCCCTCAGGCCTGGAAAGACAGGAAGGTCCTCTCGTCTAATGGGAACTAGCCCACTTGCACTGAAGCTGCTATTTCCCATTAGAGAAACGGCTTTCCAACCAGGAGAGGCAGAAAGGTCCTCTCGTCTAACGGGAAATAGCCCATTCGCACTGAAGCAGCTATTACGCATTAGAGAAACGGCCCTTTGACCTGGAGAGGCAGAAAGGTCATCTTGTCTAATGGGAACTAGCCCATTCACACTGAAGCAGATATTTACCATTAGAGAACCGGCCCTCTGACCCGCAGAGGCAGAAAGTTCCTCTTGTCTAATGGGAAATAGCCCACTTACACTGAAGAAGCTATTTCCCATTAGAGAAACGTCCCTCCGACCTGGAAAGACAGAAAGGTTCTCTCATCTAATGGGAACTAGCCCACTCGCACGGAAGCAGCTATTTCCCATTAGAGAAACGGCCCTCCGACCTGCAGAGGCAGAAAGGTACTCTCGTCTAATGGGAATTAGCCCACTCACACTGAAGCAGCTATTTCTCATTAGAGAAACAGCCCTCCGACCTGCAGAGGCAGAAAGGTCCTCTCGTCTAATTGAAACTAGCCCACTCACACTGAAGCCGCTATTTCCCATTAAAGAAATGGCCCTCTGACCTGCAGAGGCAGAAAGGTCCTCTCGTCTAATGGGAACTAGCCCACTCACACTGAAGCAGCCATTTCCCATTAGAGAAACGGCCCTCTGACCTGCAGAGGCATAAAGGTCTTCTCATCTAATGGGAACTAGCCCACTCACACTGAAGCAGCTATTTCCCATTAGAGAAACTTCCCTCAGGCCTGGAAAGACAGGAAGGTCCTCTCGTCTAATGGGAACTAGCCCACTTGCACTGAAGCTGCTATTTCCCATTAGAGAAACGGCTTTCCAACCAGGAGAGGCAGAAAGGTCCTCTCGTCTAACGGGAAATAGCCCATTCGCACTGAAGCAGCTATTACGCATTAGAGAAACGGCCCTTTGACCTGGAGAGGCAGAAAGGTCATCTTGTCTAATGGGAACTAGCCCATTCACACTGAAGCAGATATTTACCATTAGAGAACCGGCCCTCTGACCCGCAGAGGCAGAAAGTTCCTCTTGTCTAATGGGAAATAGCCCACTTACACTGAAGAAGCTATTTCCCATTAGAGAAACGTCCCTCCGACCTGGAAAGACAGAAAGGTCCTCTCATCTAATGGGAACTAGCCCACTCGCACTGAAGCAGCTATTTCCCATTAGAGAAACGGCCCTCCGACCTGCAGAGGCAGAAAGGTCCTCTCGTCTAATGGGAATTAGCCCACTCACACTGAAGCAGCTATTTCTCATTAGAGAAACAGCCCTCCGACCTGCAGAGGCAGAAAGGTCCTCTCGTCTAATTGAAACTAGCCCACTCACACTGAAGCCGCTATTTCCCATTAAAGAAATGGCCCTCTGACCTGCAGAGGCAGAAAGGTCCTCTCGTCTAATGGGAACTAGCCCACTCACACTGAAGCAGCTATTTCCCATTAGAGAAACGGCCCTCTGACCTGCAGAGGCAGAAAGGTCCTCTTGTCTAATCGGAACTAGCCCAAACAGCCCTCTGACCTGGAGAGGCAGAAAGGTCATCTCGTCTAATGGGAACTAGCCCATTCACACTGAAGCAGCTATTTCCTATTAGAGAGCCGGCCCTCTGACCCGCAGAGGAAGAAAGGCCCTCTTGTCTAATGGGAACTAGCCCAAACGGCTTTCTGACCTGGAGAGGCAGAAAGGTCATCTCGTCTAATGGGAACTAGCCCACTCACACTGAAGCCGCTATTTTCCATTAGAGAAACGGCCCTCTGACCTGGAGAGGCAGAAAGGTCCTCTTGTCTAATTGGAACTACCCCAAACGACCCTCTGACCTGGAGAGGCAGAAAGGTCATCTCGTCTAATGGAAACTAGCCCATTCACACTGAAGCAGCTATTTCCCATTAGAGCAACGGCCCTTCGGCCTGCAGAGGCAGAAAGGCCCTCTTGTCTAATGGGAACTAGCCCACTCACACTGAAGCAGCTATTTCCGATTATAGAAACGGCCCTCTGACCTGGAGAGGCAGAAAGGTCCTCTCGTCTAATGGGAACTAGCCCAAACGGCCCTCTGACCTGGAGAGGCAGAAAGGTCATCTCTTCTAATGGGAACTAGCCCACTCACACTGAAGCAGCCATTTCACATTAGAGAAACGGCCCTCTGACCTGCAGAGGCAGAAAGGTCCTCTCGTCCAATGGGAACTAGCCCACTCACATTGAAGCAGCTATTTCCCATTACAGAAACGGCCTTCTGACCTGCAGAGGCATAAAGGTCTTCTCATCTAATGGGAACTAGCCCACTCACACTGAAGCAGCTATTTCCCATTAGAGAAACGTCCCTCCGGCCTGGAAAGACAGAAAGGTCTTCTCGTCTAATGGGAACTAGCCCACTTGCACTGAAGCTGCTATTACCCATTAGAGAAACGGCCCTTTGACCTGGAGAGGCAGAAAGATCATCTCGTCTAATGGGAACTAGCCCATTCATACTGAAGCAGCTATTTACCATTAGAGAACCGGCCCTCTGACACGCAGAGGCAGAAAGTTCCTCTCGTCTAATGGGAATTAGCCCACTCACACTGAAGCAGCTATTTCTCATTAGAGAAACAGCCCTCCGACCTGCAGAGGCAGAAAGGTCCTCTCGTCTAATGGGAACTAGCCCACTGACACTGAAGCAGCTATTTCCCATTAGAGAAACGGCCCTCTGACCTGCAGAGGCAGAAAGGTCCTCTTGTCTAATGGGAACTAGCCCACTCACACTGAAGCAGCTATTTCCCATTAGAGAAACGGCCGTACGACCTGAAGAGGCAGAAAGGTCATCTCGTCTACTGGGAACTAGCCCACTCACACTGAAGCCGCTATTTCCCATTAGTGAAATGGCCCTCTGACCTTCAGAGGCCTAAAGGTCCTCTCGTCTAATGGGAACTAGCCCACTGACACTGAAGCAGCTATTTCCCATTAGAGAAACGGCCCTCTGACCTGCAGAGGCAGGAAGGTCCTCTTCTCTAATGGGAACTAGCCCACTCACACTGAAGCAGCTATTTCCCATTAGAGAAATGGCCCTCTGACCTGGAGAGGCAGAAAGGTCCTCTCGTCTAATGGGAACTAGCCCATTCACACTGAAGCAGCTATTTCCCATTAGAGAAACGGCCCTCCTACCTGCATTGGCAGAAAGGTCCTCTTATCTAATGGGAACTAGCCCACTCACACTGAAGCAGCTATTTCCAATTATAGAAACGGCCGTACGACCTGAAGAG
Organism: Ambystoma mexicanum; assembly: GCF_040938575.1. NCBI lineage: Eukaryota > Metazoa > Chordata > Amphibia > Caudata > Ambystomatidae > Ambystoma > Ambystoma mexicanum. The sequence continues at coordinate 1,184,659,809 of NC_090934.1, forward strand.
GCAGAAAGGTCATCTCGTCTACTGGGAACTAGCCCACTCACACTGAAGCCGCTCTTTCCCATTAGAGAAATGGCCCTCTGACCGGGAGAGGCAGAAAGGTCATCTCGTCTAATGGGAACTAGCCCACTCGCATTGAAGCAGCTATTTCCCATTAGAGAAACGGCCCTCTGACCGGGAGAGGCAGAAAGGTCATCTCGTCTAATGGGAACTAGCCCAAACGGCCCTCTGACCTGGAGAGGCAGAAAGGTCATCTCGTCTAATGGGAAGTAGCCCACTCACACTGAAGCAGCTATTTCCCGTTAGAGAAACGTCCCTCCAGCCTGGAAGGACAGAAAGATCCTCTCGTCTAATGGGAACTAGCCCACTTGCACTGAAGCAGCTATTTCCCATTAGAGAAACGGCCCTCCAACCTGGAGAGGCAGAAAGGTTCTCTCGTCTAATGGAAACAAGCCCATTCGCACTGAAGCAGCTATTACCCATTAGAGAACCGGCCCTCTGACCCGCAGAGGCAGAAAGGTTCTCTCGTCTAATGGGAACTAGCCCACTCACACTGAAGCAGCTATTTCCCATTAGAGAAACGGCCCTCTGACCGGCAGAGGCAGAAAGGTCCTCTCGTCTAATGGGAACTAGCCCACTCACACTGAAGCAGCTATTTCCCATTAGGGAAAGGGCCCTCTGACCTGCAGAGGCAGAACGGTCCTCTCTTCTAATGGGAACTAGCCCATTCACACTGAAGCAGCTTTTTCCCATTAGAGAAACGTCCCTCTGACCTGCAGAGGCAGAAAGTTCCTCTTGTCTAATGGGGAAATAGCACACTCGCACTGAAGCAGCTATTTCCCATTAGAAAAACGTCCCTCCGACCTGGAAAGACAGAAAGGTCCTCTCGTCTAATGGGAACTAGCCCACTCGCACTGAAGCAGCTATTTCCCATTAGAGAAATGGCGCTCTGACCTGGAGAGGCAGAAAGGTCCTCTCGTCTAACGGGAACTAGCCCATTCGCACTGAAGCAGCTATTACCCATTAGAGAAACGGCCCTCCGACCTGCAGAGGCAGAAAGGTCCTCTCGTCTAATGGGAATTAGCCCACTCACACTGAAGCAGCTATTTCCCATTAGAGAAACAGCCCTCCGACCTGCAGCGGCAGAAAGGTCCTCTCGTATAATTGAAACTAGCCCACTCACACTGAAGCAGCTATTTCCCACTAGAGAAACGGCCCTCTGACCTGCAGAGGCAGAAAGGTCCTCTTGTCTAATGGGAACTAGCCCACTCACACTGAAGCAGCTATTTCCCATTAGAGAAACGGCCGTACGACCTGAAGAGGCAGAAAGGTCATCTCGTCTACTGGGAACTAGCCCACTCACACTGAAGCCGCTATTTCCCATTAGTGAAATGGCCCTCTGACCTTCAGAGGCCTAAAGGTCCTCTCGTCTAATGGGAACTAGCCCACTGACACTGAAGCAGCTATTTCTCATTAGAGAAACAGCCCTCCGACCTGCAGAGGCAGAAAGGTCCTCTCGTCTAATGGGAACTAGCCCACTGACACTGAAGCAGCTATTTCCCACTAGAGAAACGGCCCTCTGACCTGCAGAGGCAGAAAGGTCCTCTTGTCTAATGGGAACTAGCCCACTCACACTGAAGCAGCTATTTCCCATTAGAGAAACGGCCGTACGACCTGAAGAGGCAGAAAGGTCATCTCGTCTACTGGGAACTAGCCCACTCACACTGAAGCCGCTATTTCCCATTAGTGAAATGGCCCTCTGACCTTCAGAGGCCTAAAGGTCCTCTCGTCTAATGGGAACTAGCCCACTGACACTGAAGCAGCTATTTCCCATTAGAGAAACGGCCCTCTGACCTGCAGAGGCAGGAAGGTCCTCTTCTCTAATGGGAACTAGCCCACTCACACTGAAGCAGCTATTTCCCATTAGAGAAATGGCCCTCTGACCTGGAGAGGCAGAAAGGTCCTCTCGTCTAATGGGAACTAGCCCATTCACACTGAAGCAGCTATTTCCCATTAGAGAAACGGCCCTCCTACCTGCATTGGCAGAAAGGTCCTCTTATCTAATGGGAACTAGCCCACTCACACTGAAGCAGCTATTTCCAATTATAGAAACGGCCGTACGACCTGAAGAGGCAGAAAGGTCATCTCGTCTACTGGGAACTAGCCCACTCACACTGAAGCCGCTCTTTCCCATTAGAGAAATGGCCCTCTGACCGGGAGAGGCAGAAAGGTCATCTCGTCTAATGGGAACTAGCCCACTCGCATTGAAGCAGCTATTTCCCATTAGAGAAACGGCCCTCTGACCGGGAGAGGCAGAAAGGTCATCTCGTCTAATGGGAACTAGCCCAAACGGCCCTCTGACCTGGAGAGGCAGAAAGGTCATCTCGTCTAATGGGAAGTAGCCCACTCACACTGAAGCAGCTATTTCCCGTTAGAGAAACGTCCCTCCAGCCTGGAAGGACAGAAAGATCCTCTCGTCTAATGGGAACTAGCCCACTTGCACTGAAGCAGCTATTTCCCATTAGAGAAACGGCCCTCCAACCTGGAGAGGCAGAAAGGTTCTCTCGTCTAATGGAAACAAGCCCATTCGCACTGAAGCAGCTATTACCCATTAGAGAACCGGCCCTCTGACCCGCAGAGGCAGAAAGGTTCTCTCGTCTAATGGGAACTAGCCCACTCACACTGAAGCAGCTATTTCCCATTAGAGAAACGGCCCTCTGACCGGCAGAGGCAGAAAGGTCCTCTCGTCTAATGGGAACTAGCCCACTCACACTGAAGCAGCTATTTCCCATTAGGGAAAGGGCCCTCTGACCTGCAGAGGCAGAACGGTCCTCTCTTCTAATGGGAACTAGCCCATTCACACTGAAGCAGCTTTTTCCCATTAGAGAAACGTCCCTCTGACCTGCAGAGGCAGAAAGTTCCTCTTGTCTAATGGGGAAATAGCACACTCGCACTGAAGCAGCTATTTCCCATTAGAAAAACGTCCCTCCGACCTGGAAAGACAGAAAGGTCCTCTCGTCTAATGGGAACTAGCCCACTCGCACTGAAGCAGCTATTTCCCATTAGAGAAATGGCGCTCTGACCTGGAGAGGCAGAAAGGTCCTCTCGTCTAACGGGAACTAGCCCATTCGCACTGAAGCAGCTATTACCCATTAGAGAAACGGCCCTCCGACCTGCAGAGGCAGAAAGGTCCTCTCGTCTAATGGGAATTAGCCCACTCACACTGAAGCAGCTATTTCCCATTAGAGAAACAGCCCTCCGACCTGCAGCGGCAGAAAGGTCCTCTCGTATAATTGAAACTAGCCCACTCACACTGAAGCAGCTATTTCCCACTAGAGAAACGGCCCTCTGACCTGCAGAGGCAGAAAGCTCCTCTTGTCTAATGGGAACTAGCCCACTCACACTGAAGCAGCTATTTCCCATTAGAGAAACGGCCGTACGACCTGAAGAGGCAGAAAGGTCATCTCGTCTACTGGGAACTAGCCCACTCACACTGAAGCCGCTATTTCCCATTAGTGAAATGGCCCTCTGACCTTCAGAGGCCTAAAGGTCCTCTCGTCTAATGGGAACTAGCCCACTGACACTGAAGCAGCTATTTCCCATTAGAGAAACGGCCCTCTGACCTGCAGAGGCAGGAAGGTCCTCTTCTCTAATGGGAACTAGCCCACTCACACTGAAGCAGCTATTTCCCATTAGAGAAATGGCCCTCTGACCTGGAGAGGCAGAAAGGTCCTCTCGTCTAATGGGAACTAGCCCATTCACACTGAAGCAGCTATTTCCCATTAGAGAAACGGCCCTCCTACCTGCATTGGCAGAAAGGTCCTCTTATCTAATGGGAACTAGCCCACTCACACTGAAGCAGCTATTTCCAATTATAGAAACGGCCGTACGACCTGAAGAGGCAGAAAGGTCATCTCGTCTACTGGGAACAAGCCCACTCACACTGAAGCCACTCTTTCCCATTAGAGAAATGGCCCTCTGACCTTCAGAGGCCTAAAGGTCCTCTCGTCTAATGGGAACTAGCCCACTCACACTGAAGCCGCTCTTTCCCATTAGAGAAATGGCCCTCTGACCGGGAGAGGCAGAAAGGTCATCTCGTCTAATGGGAACTAGCCCACTCGCATTGAAGCAGCTATTTCCCATTAGAGAAACGGCCCTCTGACCGGGAGAGGCAGAAAGGTCATCTCGTCTAATGGGAACTAGCCCAAACGGCCCTCTGACCTGGAGAGGCAGAAAGGTCATCTCGTCTAATGGGAAGTAGCCCACTCACACTGAAGCAGCTATTTCCCGTTAGAGAAACGTCCCTCCAGCCTGGAAGGACAGAAAGATCCTCTCGTCTAATGGGAACTAGCCCACTTGCACTGAAGCAGCTATTTCCCATTAGAGAAACGGCCCTCCAACCTGGAGAGGCAGAAAGGTTCTCTCGTCTAATGGAAACAAGCCCATTCGCACTGAAGCAGCTATTACCCATTAGAGAACCGGCCCTCTGACCCGCAGAGGCAGAAAGGTTCTCTCGTCTAATGGGAACTAGCCCACTCACACTGAAGCAGCTATTTCCCATTAGAGAAACGGCCCTCTGACCGGCAGAGGCAGAAAGGTCCTCTCGTCTAATGGGAACTAGCCCACTCACACTGAAGCAGCTATTTCCCATTAGGGAAAGGGCCCTCTGACCTGCAGAGGCAGAACGGTCCTCTCTTCTAATGGGAACTAGCCCATTCACACTGAAGCAGCTTTTTCCCATTAGAGAAACGTCCCTCTGACCTGCAGAGGCAGAAAGTTCCTCTTGTCTAATGGGGAAATAGCACACTCGCACTGAAGCAGCTATTTCCCATTAGAAAAACGTCCCTCCGACCTGGAAAGACAGAAAGGTCCTCTCGTCTAATGGGAACTAGCCCACTCGCACTGAAGCAGCTATTTCCCATTAGAGAAATGGCGCTCTGACCTGGAGAGGCAGAAAGGTCCTCTCGTCTAACGGGAACTAGCCCATTCGCACTGAAGCAGCTATTACCCATTAGAGAAACGGCCCTCCGACCTGCAGAGGCAGAAAGGTCCTCTCGTCTAATGGGAATTAGCCCACTCACACTGAAGCAGCTATTTCCCATTAGAGAAACAGCCCTCCGACCTGCAGCGGCAGAAAGGTCCTCTCGTATAATTGAAACTAGCCCACTCACACTGAAGCAGCTATTTCCCACTAGAGAAACGGCCCTCTGACCTGCAGAGGCAGAAAGGTCCTCTTGTCTAATGGGAACTAGCCCACTCACACTGAAGCAGCTATTTCCCATTAGAGAAACGGCCGTACGACCTGAAGAGGCAGAAAGGTCATCTCGTCTACTGGGAACTAGCCCACTCACACTGAAGCCGCTATTTCCCATTAGTGAAATGGCCCTCTGACCTTCAGAGGCCTAAAGGTCCTCTCGTCTAATGGGAACTAGCCCACTGACACTGAAGCAGCTATTTCTCATTAGAGAAACAGCCCTCCGACCTGCAGAGGCAGAAAGGTCCTCTCGTCTAATGGGAACTAGCCCACTGACACTGAAGCAGCTATTTCCCACTAGAGAAACGGCCCTCTGACCTGCAGAGGCAGAAAGGTCCTCTTGTCTAATGGGAACTAGCCCACTCACACTGAAGCAGCTATTTCCCATTAGAGAAACGGCCGTACGACCTGAAGAGGCAGAAAGGTCATCTCGTCTACTGGGAACTAGCCCACTCACACTGAAGTCGCTATTTCCCATTAGTGAAATGGCCCTCTGACCTTCAGAGGCCTAAAGGTCCTCTCGTCTAATGGGAACTAGCCCACTGACACTGAAGCAGCTATTTCCCATTAGAGAAACGGCCCTCTGACCTGCAGAGGCAGGAAGGTCCTCTTCTCTAATGGGAACTAGCCCACTCACACTGAAGCAGCTATTTCCCATTAGAGAAATGGCCCTCTGACCTGGAGAGGCAGAAAGGTCCTCTCGTCTAATGGGAACTAGCCCATTCACACTGAAGCAGCTATTTCCCATTAGAGAAACGGCCCTCCTACCTGCATTGGCAGAAAGGTCCTCTTATCTAATGGGAACTAGCCCACTCACACTGAAGCAGCTATTTCCAATTATAGAAACGGCCGTACGACCTGAAGAGGCAGAAAGGTCATCTCGTCTACTGGGAACTAGCCCACTCACACTGAAGCCGCTCTTTCCCATTAGAGAAATGGCCCTCTGACCGGGAGAGGCAGAAAGGTCATCTCGTCTAATGGGAACTAGCCCACTCGCATTGAAGCAGCTATTTCCCATTAGAGAAACGGCCCTCTGACCGGGAGAGGCAGAAAGGTCATCTCGTCTAATGGGAACTAGCCCAAACGGCCCTCTGACCTGGAGAGGCAGAAAGGTCATCTCGTCTAATGGGAAGTAGCCCACTCACACTGAAGCAGCTATTTCCCGTTAGAGAAACGTCCCTCCAGCCTGGAAGGACAGAAAGATCCTCTCGTCTAATGGGAACTAGCCCACTTGCACTGAAGCAGCTATTTCCCATTAGAGAAACGGCCCTCCAACCTGGAGAGGCAGAAAGGTTCTCTCGTCTAATGGAAACAAGCCCATTCGCACTGAAGCAGCTATTACCCATTAGAGAACCGGCCCTCTGACCCGCAGAGGCAGAAAGGTTCTCTCGTCTAATGGGAACTAGCCCACTCACACTGAAGCAGCTATTTCCCATTAGAGAAACGGCCCTCTGACCGGCAGAGGCAGAAAGGTCCTCTCGTCTAATGGGAACTAGCCCACTCACACTGAAGCAGCTATTTCCCATTAGGGAAAGGGCCCTCTGACCTGCAGAGGCAGAACGGTCCTCTCTTCTAATGGGAACTAGCCCATTCACACTGAAGCAGCTTTTTCCCATTAGAGAAACGTCCCTCTGACCTGCAGAGGCAGAAAGTTCCTCTTGTCTAATGGGGAAATAGCACACTCGCACTGAAGCAGCTATTTCCCATTAGAAAAACGTCCCTCCGACCTGGAAAGACAGAAAGGTCCTCTCGTCTAATGGGAACTAGCCCACTCGCACTGAAGCAGCTATTTCCCATTAGAGAAATGGCGCTCTGACCTGGAGAGGCAGAAAGGTCCTCTCGTCTAACGGGAACTAGCCCATTCGCACTGAAGCAGCTATTACCCATTAGAGAAACGGCCCTCCGACCTGCAGAGGCAGAAAGGTCCTCTCGTCTAATGGGAATTAGCCCACTCACACTGAAGCAGCTATTTCCCATTAGAGAAACAGCCCTCCGACCTGCAGCGGCAGAAAGGTCCTCTCGTATAATTGAAACTAGCCCACTCACACTGAAGCAGCTATTTCCCACTAGAGAAACGGCCCTCTGACCTGCAGAGGCAGAAAGCTCCTCTTGTCTAATGGGAACTAGCCCACTCACACTGAAGCAGCTATTTCCCATTAGAGAAACGGCCGTACGACCTGAAGAGGCAGAAAGGTCATCTCGTCTACTGGGAACTAGCCCACTCACACTGAAGCCGCTATTTCCCATTAGTGAAATGGCCCTCTGACCTTCAGAGGCCTAAAGGTCCTCTCGTCTAATGGGAACTAGCCCACTGACACTGAAGCAGCTATTTCCCATTAGAGAAACGGCCCTCTGACCTGCAGAGGCAGGAAGGTCCTCTTCTCTAATGGGAACTAGCCCACTCACACTGAAGCAGCTATTTCCCATTAGAGAAATGGCCCTCTGACCTGGAGAGGCAGAAAGGTCCTCTCGTCTAATGGGAACTAGCCCATTCACACTGAAGCAGCTATTTCCCATTAGAGAAACGGCCCTCCTACCTGCATTGGCAGAAAGGTCCTCTTATCTAATGGGAACTAGCCCACTCACACTGAAGCAGCTATTTCCAATTATAGAAACGGCCGTACGACCTGAAGAGGCAGAAAGGTCATCTCGTCTACTGGGAACAAGCCCACTCACACTGAAGCCGCTCTTTCCCATTAGAGAAATGGCCCTCTGACCTTCAGAGGCCTAAAGGTCCTCTCGTCTAATGGGAACTAGCCCACTGACACTGAAGCAGCTATTTCCCATTAGAGAAATGGCCCTCTGACCGGGAGAGGCAGAAAGGTCATCTCGTCTAATGGGAACTAGCCCACTCGCATTGAAGCAGCTATTTCCCATTAGAGAAACGGCCCTCTGACCGGGAGAGGCAGAAAGGTCATCTCGTCTAATGGGAACTAGCCCAAACGGCCCTCTGACCTGGAGAGGCAGAAAGGTCATCTCGTCTAATGGGAAGTAGCCCACTCACACTGAAGCAGCTATTTCCCGTTAGAGAAACGTCCCTCCAGCCTGGAAGGACAGAAAGATCCTCTCGTCTAATGGGAACTAGCCCACTTGCTTGCACTGAAGCAGCTATTTCCCATTAGAGAAACGGCCCTCCAACCTGGAGAGGCAGAAAGGTTCTCTCGTCTAATGGAAACAAGCCCATTCGCACTGAAGCAGCTATTACCCATTAGAGAACCGGCCCTCTGACCCGCAGAGGCAGAAAGGTTCTCTCGTCTAATGGGAACTAGCCCACTCACACTGAAGCAGCTATTTCCCATTAGAGAAACGGCCCTCTGACCGGCAGAGGCAGAAAGGTCCTCTCGTCTAATGGGAACTAGCCCACTCACACTGAAGCAGCTATTTCCCATTAGGGAAAGGGCCCTCTGACCTGCAGAGGCAGAACGGTCCTCTCTTCTAATGGGAACTAGCCCATTCACACTGAAGCAGCTTTTTCCCATTAGAGAAACGTCCCTCTGACCTGCAGAGGCAGAAAGTTCCTCTTGTCTAATGGGGAAATAGCACACTCGCACTGAAGCAGCTATTTCCCATTAGAAAAACGTCCCTCCGACCTGGAAAGACAGAAAGGTCCTCTCGTCTAATGGGAACTAGCCCACTCGCACTGAAGCAGCTATTTCCCATTAGAGAAATGGCGCTCTGACCTGGAGAGGCAGAAAGGTCCTCTCGTCTAACGGGAACTAGCCCATTCGCACTGAAGCAGCTATTACCCATTAGAGAAACGGCCCTCCGACCTGCAGAGGCAGAAAGGTCCTCTCGTCTAATGGGAATTAGCCCACTCACACTGAAGCAGCTATTTCCCATTAGAGAAACAGCCCTCCGACCTGCAGCGGCAGAAAGGTCCTCTCGTATAATTGAAACTAGCCCACTCACACTGAAGCAGCTATTTCCCATTAGAGAAATGGCCGTACGACCTGCAGAGGCAGAAAGATCCTCTTGTCTAATGGGAACTAGCCCACTCACATTGAAGCAGCTATTTTCCATTAGAGAAACGGCCGTACGACCTGCAGAGGCAGAAAGGTCATCTCGTCTAATGGGAACTAGCCCACTCACATTGAAGCAGCTATTTCCCATTAGAGAAATGGCCCTCTGACCAGCAGAGGCAGAAATGTCCTCTCATCTAATGGGAACTAGCCCAATCACATTGAAGCAGCTTTTCCCATTGGAGAAACGGCCTTCTGACCTGCAGAGGCAGTAAGGTCCTCTCGTCTAATGGGAACTAGCCCACTCACACTGAAGCAGCTATTTCCCATTAGAGAAATGGCCCTCTGACCGGCAGAGTCAGAAAGGTCCTCTTGTCTAATGGGAACTAGCCCATTCACACTGAAGCAGCTATTTCCCATTAGAGAAACGGCCCTCCGACCTGGAGAGGCAGAAAGAGAAACGGCCCTCCAACATGGAGAGGCAGAAAGGTCCTCTTGTCTAATGGGAACTAGCCCATTCACACTGAAGCAGTTATTTCCCATTATAGAAACGGCCCTCTGACCTGGAGAGGCAGAAAGGTCCTCTCGTCTAATGGGAACTAGGCCATTCTATCATGAATGTCAGGCTGATTTCTTGATTCGTCGGAACCAAAATCGTCGTTACGCAGAACCCACTCCTCCTCACCTGATTCTTCAGTAGACTCCTCGCGTCTTCGCCACTTTTTTCTTGTGGATTTCTTTCTTGAGAAGAGATATGGTCTTCCGCGGTTAGAAGCCACCCTGTTCCCCCTAGTAAACCAGGCAAGCAAGGGACCCCCTTTCCGCAGGAGCCGTAAGAGAGGAAAAAAGCGTTAGCTTAAAAAAAACCTCTCTTGTAATTCGATCTGGATGAGGAGCCAGGTAACCCAGACAAACTGTTTCTCCAAATATCCGAAGGAGAGGAGGATCCGGGTTGGAGGGATAGTAGAGACCGCGGGTTGTAGCGCCAAATGTCTAGTTGGAAGGGAAAAGGGTAAGGAAACAGGTAAGTACGGAGGAAGGAACGCAAAAATAGAAAAAGGAGGACTGAAGTACCTGGGAGGAGAAAAGCAGCAAAGGAAAGCAGAAAGGGACGATCACCGGCAAAAACACCGGTCAGGAAGCAGGCAAGGAACTGGAGAGAGAGCGCTAGCGAAACGGAGCGTGAAAGCTTCAGTTGCAAAGCGCCGGGCAAAACAAAGAGGCGTGGTTAAGAGTGAAACCAGGAAGAGGTCGGAAAAAGACTAGAGCGTAGCAACAGGAAATGGGGGAAAAATATGGAACGATTAATGGCGGAGGAGTTGCCATTGGTTTCTCAGACTCCAAGGGAATCTCTTTGCAAACGGCATGACAGTATGCCCCCTTCCATGGGGCACCCCCCCTGGCTTGTCGGGGTGAAGTCTGTGAAACAACCGCACCAGACGAGGCGAATGGATGTGGGAAATGGGTTCCCAAGAATCATCCGAATGTGGGTAGCCCTTCCAATGAATAAGATATTCCAGTCTGCCTCCCTTGTATCTGGAGTCCTGGATGGCTGCCACTTCATATTCGTCTGGTGGTAAGTCTATGGGTTTCTGGCCTTTTGGTATTCTTCGTTTGTAGGGGTCTTCCCGATATTCTTTCAAAAGAGAGGAATGAAAGACCGGATGAATACGTTTCATGTAGTTGGGCAACAGAAGCCGATAGGCCACTGGGTTTATCCTTTCCGAGATGGCATAAGGACCCAGATAGCGCGGTGTTAGTTTGGAAGAATGCAACCAGCGCGGAAGGTACAAAAAAAAGGACTTAGTTTGGTGGCACTATGGGCGGAGTTGTTGTAAGCAAACTCGGCTGTAGGTAGAAGACCCACCCAATCATCTTGCTGAGAATTAGTAAAACAACGAAGATACTGCTCTAACAGAGCGTTTAACCGTTCTGTCTGGCCATTTGTTTGCGGATGGAACCCTGAGGACATAGCTCTTTCAATACCAAGTCTCTTACAGAGCTCTTTCCAAAAGCGGGAGGTATACTGGGTGCCTCTATCAGATATAATCTTGTCTGGAATTCCATGTAACCGGAATATATCCTTGGAAAAGATAGAAGCCATTTCGGCTGCTGTTGGTAGTCCTGCCAAGGGAGTAAAATGTGCCATTTTAGAAAAACAGTCCACGGTTACCATGATGCAGGAGCAACCATCCGAAGGAGGTAAGTCGACTATGAAATCGGTGGAAATTACTCTCCATGGACTCCTAGGTGGTTCTTCTAGTTGTAGATATCCAACCGGTTTCTGAGTGCTGTACTTAGATCTGGAGCAGATGGGACAGGTCGATACATACTTATCTACTAACTTTCCCATTCCTGACCACCAGAAATGACGTCTGAGTAGTTCCAGAGTGTTCTTAATTCCTCGATGTCCAGCTACTTGGTCATCGTGACACCATTTTGAAACCTGTAGACGGGAGGTGGAGTCTGGTAGAAAAAGACGTCCTTTGCAAAGATATACGCCATCCTGAAGGAGGAGATCCTCTGAAGCCCTTACCAAAGGGGGTTTGTCCAGGTTGGCAGTGGCCATGCGTACCCCTTCTAGAAAGGCATTAACCATACATATCACCCTTTTCTGGGGCAACATGAGGTTTAGATGTTGATCAGGCAAACATTCGGAAGAGGGTTTTCTGGATAATGCGTCGGCAAGCACATTTTGGGTTCCGGGTAAGTAAGTAAGCACAAAGTCATATTGGGAAAAAAAATGGGCCCATCGGGCTTGTCGTGAATTTATACACTCCATATTTTGTATGACCTTTAGATTTTTATGGTCCGTGCGCAGTTCGAAGGGAAAAACAGCCCCTTGTAAGAGATGTCGCCACTCTTCACATGCCACCTTCATCGCGAGTAGCTCCTTCTCTATCACGGAATAATTCCGTTGGCTAGGGGTTAGAGTCTTTGACACATAGGCTACCGGAAACTCAACGCCATCATGTTCTTGTAGCAATGCTGCTCCCAAAGCTGCGGACGAGGCGTCCGTTTCTATTATAAATGGAAGGTCTTGATCAGGTTGACGTAGAACTGGGGCCGAACAAAAGGCAGTTTTAAGTCGGTGAAAGGCGTCCTCTGCTTCATCGGACCAAAGAAAGGGAGAAGTAGACTTCTTCAACAAACAGGTAATGGGCAATACCTTATTGGAGAAATCAGAAATGAACTTGCGATAAAAATTCGCTAGTCCGAGGAATCTTTGGATTTCCTTTACAGAAGTTGGACTTGGCCACTGTAAGACGGCTTCTACCTTCCGAGGGTCCATCTGAATCCCCTCGGCAGACAAAATAAACCCAAGATACGGAACCTTAGCTACCTGGAAAACACATTTGTCTGGATTAGCCTTTAATTGGGCTTCCTTAAGTCTTTGGACGACTTGATGAAGATGTTGTGCATGTAATTCAGGGGATTTGGAAAACACTAGAATGTCGTCCAAGTAGATGATGGTACAGTTATACAACAAGTCAGAAAAGGTGTGGTCCATAAACCGCTGGAAAACCGATGGGGCGTTGACCAGACCAAATGGCATCACCCTATACTCAAAGTGGCCGAAGGGGGTCCTAAAAGCAGTCTTCCATTCATCGCCGGATCGAATGCGTAGCAAATGGTAGGCTCTTCGAAGGTCGATCTTGGAGAACACAGTGGCACCTTGTACGGCTTCTAATATATCCTTAATCAACGGCATCGGGTACAGATCTCTAATAGTGATTCTGTTCAGACCTCGGTAGTCGATGCAAGGTCTTAGTTCCACCGAATCTTTTTTGGGCACAAAAAACAAAGATGCCCCAGCAGGAGAACGTGAGGGTTGAATGAGACCATTTTGGAGATTGGAGTCAAGGTTTTTCTTGAGGACTACTTTTTCCCTCAGAGAAAGGGAGAACATTCGCCCAAACGGAACTAGGGCCTCTGGGACCAGGTCAATAGCGCAGTCCTCTGGTCTATGTGGAGGTAGTTCTTGGACTTCTTGGTCTTGGAAAACTTCACTATACTTAGCCAGGTCGATGGGAATGGTATGTATTCCCAAAGTATCAGTTGTTGGACAGAATTCAGATATGACTTGGACGGTGGCATAGTTGGTCTCCGGAAGACATTTCTTCAAACAATAATCAGAAGAAAAAGACATCTGATTGGTTCTCCAGTTTATGGTAGGACTGTGTTTGCGTAACCATGATACCCCTAGTATGACCGGGAAATGGGCAGCTCTTATTAGGTCAAACTGGATAGTCTCTGTATGCTGAAGCAACTTCATCGTCATGGGCGGAGTGGTATGAGTAATCAGACCAGAACTTAAGGGCTTGCCATCAACTCCTTCTACCTTCTGGTCTTCATCTTTCTCTAGTCGTTCTATGCCGGATTGGTTAGCCCACATGATGTCCATGAAACATCCTGCTGCTCCGCAGTCCAGTAAAGCTAGGACTTCATAAGATCTTTGATGAAGGGTGAGCTGAACTGCCAGAACCATAAGACGGGTGTCTTCTGTGGATGAGATGGATGTTATCGACATTGAGACGTAGGGACTTGGAAATCCCCCTCGGTAACTTGTCCCCACTAGTTCCGAGGTGGGGCGTTTCCCGACCGTCGTGGAGGTACTTCTGGACAGTCGCGTAACAGGTGTTGGTTAGAACCACAATACAGGCACAAATTATTGTCCTTTCTTCTCCTTCGTTCATCAGACGAAAGGGGCCCTCGAGTAGTGCCTATCTGCATGGGTTCATCCTTGGTTTGATGGGTGGAGGAGGTAGTGGGTAGACAAGGCTCGGGGAGTATAGGCGTGAATCGACCTCTTCGTTTTTCTGTACGTCTGTCGGAAAGGTGGAAATCCAATTGGAGAACGGTAGTCCATAATTCCGACAAGGTTGCAGGTCTGGGCATGCGTGCCAATTCATCTTTTAGTTCTTCTCTGAGGCCTCGACGGAAAACGGTATATTGAGCCGCCTCTTGCCACCCGGTTTCGGCGGCAACCCTCTTAAAACGGGAAATGTAGGATAGTAAATCCGAGCTACCCTGACGGATGTCAAGCAACTGCTCACTGGCTATCAGGGCTGTTTCTTGTCTCTCAAAGGCTTCTTTGAATTGTGCCGTAAAACCACTATAGTCTTGCAGCAGTGGGCTAGCACTGGTTACTAATGGGGTGGCCCATGCCAGTGCGTTTCCAGTAAGATTGGAAATGAAAAAACCCTATGCGGGCATTATCGGAGGCATAAGTCTGGGGTCTGAAAGTAAAATGTATTATACATGCCTCCATGAACTCTTTGAATTTCTGTGGAGAATCGTCATATTTACCCGTTGCCAGGGGCATAGGGGGTAATTCAGCACGAGCTCTTTCTTGATTATCAATACGTTGCTTTAGGGCCGTATTCTCTACCTTGACGGTTTGCAATTCCTGTGTGAGGTTATGTACCGCAGCAAGCAACTCCTGTATCTGTTCAGCCGTAGCCATGGTAGGTTCATTTAGGCTTTGCAATCTATCATGAATGTCAGGCTGATTTCTTGATTCGTCGGAACCAAAATCGTCGTTACGCAGAACCCACTCCTCCTCACCTGATTCTTCAGTAGACTCCTCGCGTCTTCGCCCCTTTTTTCTTGTGGATTTCTTTTTTGAGAAGAGATATGGTCTTCCGCGGTTAGAAGCCACCCTGTTCCCCCTGGTAAACCAGGGAAGCAAGGGACCCCCTTTCCGCAGGAGCCGTAAGAGAGGAAAAAAGCGTTAGCTTAAAAAAAACCTCTCTTGTAATTCGATCTTGATGAGGAGCCAGGTAACCCAGACAAACTGTTTCTACAAATATCCGAAGGAGAGGAGGATCCGGGTTGGAGGGATAGTAGAGACCGCGGGTTGTAGCGCCAAATGTCTAGTTGGAAGGGAAAAGGGTAAGGAAACAGGTAAGTACGGAGGAAGGAACGCAAAAATAGAAAAAGGAGGACTGAAGTACCGGGGAGGAGAAAAGCAACAAAGGAAAGCAGAAAGGGACGATCACCGGCAAAAACACCGGTCAGGAAGCAGGCAAGGAACTGGAGAGAGAGCGCTAGCGAAACGGAGCGTGAAAGCTTCAGTTGCAAAGCGCCGGGCAAAACAAAGAGGCGTGGTTAAGAGTGAAACCAGGAAGAGGTCGGAAAAAGACTAGAGCGTAGCAACAGGAAATGGGGGAAAAATATGGAACGATTAATGGCGGCGGATTTGCCATTGGTTTCTCAGACTCCAAGGGAATCTCTTTGCAAACGGCATGACACATTCACACTGAAGCGGCTATTTCCCATTAGAGAAACGGCCCTCCGACCTGGAGAGGCAGAAAGGTCCTCTTGTCTAATGGGAACTAGCCCAAACAGCCCTCCGACCTGGAGAGGCAGAAAGGTCATCTCGTCTAATGGGAACTAGCCCATTCACATTGAAGCAGCTATTTCCTATTAGAGAGCCGGCCCTCTGACCCGCAGAGGAAGAAAGGTCCTCTCGTCTAATGGGAACTAGCCCACTCACATTGAAGCAGCTATTTCCCATTAGAGAAACGGTCCTCCGACCTGCAAAGGCAGAAAGTTCCTCTTGTCTAATAGAAACTAGCCCACTCACATTGAAGCAGCTATTTCCCATTAGAGAAACGGCCCTCTGACCTGCAGGCAGAAAGGTCCTCTTGTCTAATGGGAACTAGCCCACTCACACTGAAACAGCGTTTCCCATTAGAGAAACGGCCCTCTGACCTGCAGAGGCAGAAAGGTCCTCTCGTCTAATGGGAACTAGCCCATTCACACTGAAGCAGCTATTTCCCATTAGAGAAACGGCCCTCTGACCTGGAGAGGCAGAAAGGTCCTCTTGCCTAATTGGAACTAGCCCAACCGACCCTCTGACCTGGAGAGGCAGAAAGGTCATCTCGTCTAATGGAAACTAGCCCATTCACACTGAAGCAGCTATTTCCCATTAGAGAAACGGCCCTTCGGCCTGCAGGGGCAGAAAGGCCCTCTTGTCTAATAGGAACTAGCCCACTCACACTGAAGCAGCTATTTCCGATTATAGAAACGGCCCTCGAACCTGGAGAGGCAGAAAGGTCCTTTCGTCTAATGGGAACTAGGCCATTCACACTTAAGCAGCTATTTCCCATTAGAGAAATGGCCCTCCAACCAGGAGAGGCAGAAAGGTCCTCTTGTCTAATGGGAACTAGCCCAAACGGCCCTCTGACCTGGAGAGGCAGAAAGGTCATCTCGTCTAATGGGATCTAGCCCACTCACACTTAAGCAGCCATTTCCCATTAGAGAAACGGCCCTCTGACCTGCAGAGGCAGAAAGGTCCTCTCGTCTAATGGGAACTAGCCCAATCACATTGAAGCAGCTTTTCCCATTGGAGAAACGGCCCTCTGACCTGCAGAGGCAGTAAGGTCCTCTCGTCTAATGGGAACTAGGCCACTCACACTGAAGCAGCTATTTCCCATTAGAGAAATGGCCCTCTGACCGGCAGAGGCAGAAAGGTCCTCTTGTCTAATGGGAACTAGCCCATTCACACTGAAGCAGCTATTTCCCATTAGAGAAACGGCCCTCCGACCTGGAGAGGCAGAAAGAGAAACAACCCTCCAACCTGGAGAGGCAGAAAGGTCCTCTCGTCTAATGGGAACTAGCCCATTCACATTGAAGCAGTTATTTCCCATTATAGAAACGGCCCTCTGACCTGGAGAGGCAGAAAGGTCCTCTTGTCTAATCAGAACTAGCCCAAACAGCCCTCTGACCTGGAGAGGCAGAAAGGTCATCTTGTCTAATGGGAACTAGCCCATTCACACTGGAGCAGCTATTTCCCATTAGAGAGCCGGCCCTCTGACCTGCAGAGGAAGAAAGGTCCTCTCGCCTAATGGGAACTGGCCCACTCACATTGAAGCAGCTATTTCCCATTAGAGAAACGGTCCTCCGACCTGCAAAGGCAGAAAGTTCCTCTCGTCTAATGGGAACTAGCCCACTCACATTGAAGCAGCTATTTCCCATTAGAGAAACGGCCCTCTGACCTGCAGGCAGGAAGGTCCTCTTGTCTAATGAGAACTAGCCCACTCACACTGAAGCAGCGTTTCCCATTAGAGAAACGGCCCTCTGACCTGCAGAGGCAGAAAGGTCCTCTCGTCTAATGGGAACTAGCCCATTCACACTGAAGCAGCTATTTCCCATTAGAGAAACGGCCCTCTGACCTGGAGAGGCAGAAAGGTCCTCTTGCCTAATTGGAACTAGCCCAAACGACCCTCTGACCTGGAGAGGCAGAAAGGTCATCTCGTCTAATGGAAACTAGCCCATTCACACTGAAGCAGCTATTTCCCATTAGAGAAACAGCCCTTCGGCCTGCAGGGGCAGAAAGGCCCTCTTGTCTAATGGGAACTAGCCCACTCACACTGAAGCAGCTATTTCCGATTATAGAAACGGCCCTCTGACCTGGAGAGGCAGAAAGGTCCTCTCGTCTAATGGGAACTAGGCCATTCACACTGAAGCAGCTATTTCCCATTAGAGAAATGGCCCTCCGACCAGGAGAGGCAGAAAGGTCCTCTTTTCTAATGGCAATTAGCCCAAACGGCCCTCTGACCTGGAGAGGCAGAAAGGTCATCTCGTCTAATGGGAACTAGCCCACTCACACTGAAGCCGCTATTTCCCATTAGAGAAACGGCCCTCTGACCTGGAGAGGCAGAAAGGTCCTCTTGTCTAATTGGAACTACCCCAAACGACCCTCTGACCTGGAGAGGCAGAAAGGTCATCTCGTCTAATGGAAACTAGCCCATTCACACTGAAGCAGCTATTTCCCATTAGAGAAACGGCCCTTCGGCCTGCAGAGGCAGAAAGGCCCTCTTGTCTAATGGGAACTAGCCCACTCACACTGAAGCAGCTATTTCCGATTATAGAAACGGCCCTCTGACCTGGAGAGGCAGAAAGGTCCTCTCGTCTAATGGGAACTAGGCCATTCACACTGAAGTAGCTATTTCCCATTAGAGAAATGGCCCTCCGACCAGGAGAGGCAGAAAGATCCTCTTGTCTAATGGGAACTAGCCCACTCACATTGAAGCAGCTATTTCCCATTAGAGAAATGGCCCTCTGACCTGCAGAGGCATAAAGGTCTTCTCATCTAATGGGAACTAGCCCACTCACACTGAAGCAGCTATTTCCCATTAGAGAAACGTCCCTCCAGCCTGGAAAGACAGAAAGGTCCTCTCGTCTAATGGGAACTAGCCCACTTGCACTGAAGCTGCTATTTCCCATTAGAGAAACGGCTTTCCAACCTGGAGAGGCAGAAAGGTCCTCTCGTCTAACGGGAAATAGCCCATTCGCACTGAAGCAGCTATTACCCATTAGAGAAACGGCCCACTGACCTGCAGGCAGAAAGGTCGTCTTGTCTAATGAGAACTAGCCCACTCACACTGAAGCAGCGTTTCCCATTAGAGAAACGGCCCTCTGACCTGGAGAGGCAGAAAGGTCATCTCGTCTAATGGAAACTAGCCCATTCACACTGAAGCAGCTATTTCCCATTAGAGAAACGGCCCTTCGGCCTGCAGGGGCAGAAAGGCCCTCTTGTCTAATAGGAACTAGCCCACTCACACTGAAGCAGCTATTTCCGATTATAGAAACGGCCCTCGAACCTGGAGAGGCAGAAAGGTCCTTTCGTCTAATGGGAACTAGGCCATTCACACTTAAGCAGCTATTTCCCATTAGAGAAATGCCCCTCCAACCAGGAGAGGCAGAAAGGTCCTCTTGTCTAATGGGAACTAGCCCAAACGGCCCTCTGACCTGGAGAGGCAGAAAGGTCATCTCGTCTAATGGGATCTAGCCCACTCACACTTAAGCAGCCATTTCCCATTAGAGAAACGGCCCTCTGACCTGCAGAGGCAGTAAGGTGCTCTCGTCTAATGGGAACTAGGCCACTCACACTGAAGCAGCTATTTCCCATTAGAGAAATGCCCCTCCAACCAGGAGAGGCAGAAAGGTCCTCTTGTCTAATGGGAACTAGCCCAAACGGCCCTCTGACCTGCAGAGGCAGAAAGGTCCTCTCGTCTAATGGGAACTAGCCCAATCACATTGAAGCAGCTTTTCCCATTGGAGAAACGGCCCTCTGACCTGCAGAGGCAGTAAGGTGCTCTCGTCTAAATGGGAACTAGGCCACTCACACTGAAGCAGCTATTTCCCATTAGAGAAATGGCCCTCTGACCGGCAGAGGCAGAAAGGTCCTCTTGTCTAATGGGAACTAGCCCATTCACACTGAAGCAGCTATTTCCCATTAGAGAAACGGCCCTCCGACCTGGAGAGGCAGAAAGAGAAACAACCCTCCAACCTGGAGAGGCAGAAAGGTCCTCTCGTCTAATGGGAACTAGCCCATTCACATTGAAGCAGTTATTTCGCATTATAGAAACGGCCCTCTGACCTGGAGAGGCAGAAAGGTCCTCTTGTCTAATCGGAACTAGACCAAACAGCCCTCTGACCTGGAGAGGCAGAAAGGTCATCTTGTCTAATGGGAACTAGCCCATTCACACTGGAGCAGCTATTTCCCATTAGAGAGCCGGCCCTCTGACCTGCAGAGGAAGAAAGGTCCTCTCGCCTAATGGGAACTGGCCCACTCACATTGAAGCAGCTATTTCCCATTAGAGAAACGGTCCTCCGACCTGCAAAGGCAGAAAGTTCCTCTCGTCTAATGGGAACTAGCCCACTCACATTGAAGCAGCTATTTCCCATTAGAGAAACGGCCCTCTGACCTGCAGGCAGGAAGGTCCTCTTGTCTAATGAGAACTAGCCCACTCACACTGAAGCAGCGTTTCCCATTAGAGAAACGGCCCTCTGACCTGCAGAGGCAGAAAGGTCCTCTCGTCTAATGGGAACTAGCCCATTCACACTGAAGCAGCTATTTCCCATTAGAGAAACGGCCCTCTGACCTGGAGAGGCAGAAAGGTCCTCTTGCCTAATTGGAACTAGCCCAAACGACCCTCTGACCTGGAGAGGCAGAAAGGTCATCTCGTCTAATCGAAACTAGCCCATTCACACTGAAGCAGCTATTTCCCATTAGAGAAACAGCCCTTCGGCCTGCAGGGGCAGAAAGGCCCTCTTGTCTAATGGGAACTAGCCCACTCACACTGAAGCAGCTATTTCCGATTATAGAAACGGCCCTCTGACCTGGAGAAGCAGAAAGGTCCTCTCGTCTAATGGGAACTAGGCCATTCACACTGAAGCAGCTATTTCCCATTAGAGAAATGGCCCTCCGACCAGGAGAGGCAGAAAGGTCCTCTTGTCTAATGGCAACTAGCCCAAACGTCCCTCTGACCTGGAGAGGCAGAAAGGTCATCTCGTCTAATGGGAACTAGCCCACTCACACTGAAGCCGCTATTTCCCATTAGAGAAACGGCCCTCTGACCTGGAGAGGCAGAAAGGTCCTCTTGTCTAATTGGAACTACCCCAAACGACCCTCTGACCTGGAGAGGCAGAAAGGTCATCTCGTCTAATGGAAACTAGCACATTCACACTGAAGCAGCTATTTCCCATTAGAGAAACGGCCCTTCGGCCTGCAGAGGCAGAAAGGCCCTCTTGTCTAATGGGAACTAGCCCACTCACACTGAAGTAGCTATTTCCCATTAGAGAAATGGCCCTCCGACCAGGAGAGGCAGAAAGATCCTCTTGTCTAATGGGAACTAGCCCACTCACATTGAAGCAGCTATTTCCCATTAGAGAAATGGCCCTCTGACCTGCAGAGGCATAAAGGTCTTCTCATCGAATGGGAACTAGCCCACTCACACTGAAGCAGCTATTTCCCATTAGAGAAACGTCCCTCCAGCCTGGAAAGACAGAAAGGTCCTCTCGTCTAATGGGAACTAGACCACTTGCACTGAAGCTGCTATTTCCCATTAGAGAAACGGCTTTCCAACCTGGAGAGGCAGAAAGGTCCTCTCGTCTAACGGGAAATAGCCCATTCGCACATATGCAGCTATTACCCATTAGAGAAACGGCCCTCTGACCTGCAGGCAGAAAGGTCGTCTTGTCTAATGAGAACTAGCCCACTCACACTGAAGCAGCGTTTCCCATTAGAGAAACGGCCCTCTGACGTTGAGAGGCAGAAAGGTCCTCTTGCCTAATTGGAACTAGCCCAAACGACCCTCTGACCTGGAGAGGCAGAAAGGTCATCTCGTCTAATGGAAACTAGCACATTCACACTGAAGCAGCTATTTCCCATTAGAGAAACGGCCCTTCGGCCTGCAGGGGCAGAAAGGCCCTCTTGTCTAATTGGAACTAGCCCACTCACACTGAAGCAGCGTTTCCCATTAGAGAAACGGCCCTCTGACCTGCAGAGGCAGAAAGGTCCTCTCGTCTAATGGGAACTATCCCAATCACATTGAAGCAGCTTTTCCCATTGGAGAAACGGCCCTCTGACCTGCAGAGGCAGTAAGGTCCTCTCATCTAATGGGAAATAGGCCACTCACACTGAAGCAGCTATTTCCCATTAGAGAAATGGCCCTCTGACAGGCAGAGGCAGAAAGGTCCTCTTGTCTAATGGGAACTAGCCCATTCACACTGAAGCAGCTATTTCCCATTAGAGAAACGGCCCTCCGACCTGGAGAGGCAGAAAGAGAAACAACCCTCCAAACTGGAGAGGCAGAAAGGTCCTCTCGTCTAATGGGAATTAGCCCATTCACATTGAAGCAGTTATTTCCCATTATAGAAACGGCCCTCTGACCTGGAGAGGCAGAAAGGTCCTCTTGTCTAATCGGAACTAGCCCAAACAGCCCTCTGACCTGGAGAGGCAGAAAGGTCATCTTGTCTAATGGGAACTAGCCCATTCACACTGGAGCAGCTATTTCCCATTAGAGAGCCGGCCCTCTGACCTGCAGAGGAAGAAAGGTCCTCTCGCCTAATGGGAACTGGCCCACTCACATTGAAGCAGCTATTTCCCATTAGAGAAACGGTCCTCCGACCTGCAAAGGCAGAAAGTTCCTCTCGTCTAATGGGAACTAGCCCACTCACATTGAAGCAGCTATTTCCCATTAGAGAAACGGCCCTCTGACCTGCAGGCAGGAAGGTCCTCTTGTCTAATGAGAACTAGCCCACTCACACTGAAGCAGCGTTTCCCATTAGAGAAATGGCCCTCTGACCTGCAGAGGCAGAAAGGTCCTCTCGTCTAATGGGAACTAGCCCATTCACACTGAAGCAGCTATTTCCCATTAGAGAAACGGCCCTCTGACCTGGAGAGGCAGAAAGGTCCTCTTGCCTAATTGGAACTAGCCCAAACGACCCTCTGACCTCGAGAGGCAGAAAGGTCATCTCGTCTAATGGAAACTAGCCCATTCACACTGAAGCAGCTATTTCCCATTAGAGAAACAGCCCATCGGCCTGCAGGGGCAGAAAGGCCCTCTTGTCTAATGGGAACTAGCCCACTCACACTGAAGCAGCTATTTCCGATTATAGAAACGGCCCTCTGACCTGGAGAGGCAGAAAGGTCCCCTGGTCTATTGGGAACTAGGCCATTCACACTGAAGCAGCTATTTCCCATTAGAGAAATGGCCCTCCGACCAGGAGAGGCAGAAAGGTCCTCTTGTCTAATGGCAACTAGCCCAAACGGCCCTCTGACCTGGAGAGGCAGAAAGGTCATCTCGTCTAATGGGAACTAGCCCACTCACACTGAAGCCGCTATTTCCCATTAGAGAAACGGCCCTCTGACCTGGAGAGGCAGAAAGGTCCACTTGTCTAATTGGAACTACCCCAAACGACCCTCTGACCTGGAGAGGCAGAAAGGTCATCTTGTCTAATGGAAACTAGCCCATTCACACTGAAGCAGCTATTTCCCATTAGAGAAACGGCCCTTCGGCCTGCAGAGGCAGAAAGGCCCTCTTGTCTAATGGGAACTAGCCCACTCACACTGAACTAGCTATTTCCGATTATAGAAACGGCCCTCTGACCTGGAGAGGCAGAAAGGTCCTCTCGTCTAATGGGAACTAGGCCATTCACTCTGAAGTAGCTATTTCCCATTAGAGAAATGGCCCTCCGACCAGGAGAGGCATAAAGGTCTTCTCATCTAATGGGAACTAGCCCACTCACACTGAAGCAGCTATTTCCCATTAGAGAAACGTCCCTCCAGCCTGGAAAGACAGAAAGGTCCTCTCGTCTAATGGGAACTAGCCCACTTGCACTGAAGCTGCTATTTCCCATTAGAGAAACGGCTTTCCAACCTGGAGAGGCAGAAAGGTCCTCTCGTCTAACGGGAAATAGCCCATTCGCACTGAAGCAGCTATTACCCATTAGAGAAACGGCCCTCTGACCTGCAGGCAGAAAGGTCCTCTTGTCTAATGAGAACTAGCCCACTCACACTGAAGCAGCGTTTCCCATTAGAGAAACGGCCCTCTGACCTGCAGAGGCAGAACGGTCCTCTCGTCTAATGGGAACTAGCCCATTCACACTGAAGCAGCTATTTCCCATTAGAGAAACGGCCCTCTGACCTGGAGAGGCAGAAATGTCCTCTTGCCTAATTGGAACTAGCCCAAACGACCCTCTGACCTGGAGAGGCAGAAAGGTCATCTCGTCTAATGGAAACTAGCACATTCACACTGAAGCAGCTATTTCCCATTAGAGAAACGGCCCTTCGGCCTGCAGGGGCAGAAAGGCCCTCTTGTCTAATGGGAACTAGCCCACTCACACTGAAGCAGCTATTTCCGATTATAGAAACGGCCCTCTGACCTGGAGAGGCAGAAAGGTCCTCTCTTCTAATGGGAACTAGGCCATTCACACTGAAGCAGCTATTTCCCATTAGAGAAATGGCCCTCCGAGCAGGAGAGGCAGAAAGGTCCTCTTGTCTAATGGCAACTAGCCCAAACGGCCCTCTGACCTGGAGAGGCAGAAAGGTCATCTCGTCTAATGGGAACTAGCCCACTCACACTGAAGCCGCTATTTCCCATTAAAGAAACGGCCCTCTGACCTGGAGAGGCAGAAAGGTCCTCTTGTCTAATTGGAACTACCCCAAACGACCCTCTGACCTGGAGAGGCAGAAACGTCATCTCGTCTAATGGAAACTAGCCCATTCACACTGAAGCAGCTATTTCCCATTAGAGAAACGGCCCTTCGGCCTGCAGAGGCAGAAAGGCCCTCTTGTCTAATGGGAACTAGCCCACTCACACTGAAGCAGCTATTTCCGATTATAGAAACGGCCCTCTGACCTGGAGAGGCAGAAAGGTCCTCTCGTCTAATGGGAACTAGGCCATTCACACTGAAGTAGCTATTTCCCATTAGAGAAATGGCCCTCCGACCAGGAGAGGCAGAAAGATCCTCTTGTCTAATGGGAACTAGCCCACTCACATTGAAGCAGCTATTTCCCATTAGAGAAACGGCCCTCTGACCTGCAGAGGCATAAAGGTCTTCTCATCTAATGGGAACTAGCCCACTCACACTGAAGCAGCTATTTCCCATTAGAGAAACGTCCCTCCAGCCTGGAAAGACAGAAAGGTCCTCTCGTCTAATGGGAACTAGCCCACTTGCACTGAAGCTGCTATTTCCCATTAGAGAAACGGCTTTCCAACCTGGAGAGGCAGAAAGGTCCTCTCGTCTAACGGGAAATAGCCCATTCGCACTGAAGCAGCTATTACCCATTAGAGAAACGGCCCTCTGACCTGCAGGCAGAAAGGTCCTCTTGTCTAATGAGAACTAGCCCACTCACACTGAAGCAGCGTTTCCCATTAGAGAAACGGCCCTCTGACCTGCAGAGGCAGAAAGGTCCTCTTGTCTAATGGGAACTAGCCCATTCACACTGAAGCAGCTATTTCCCATTAGAGAAACGGCCCTCTGACCTGGAGAGGCAGAAAGGTCCTCTTGCCTAATTGGAACTAGCCCAAACGACCCTCTGACCTGGAGAGGCAGAAAGGTCATCTCGTCTAATGGAAACTAGCACATTCACACTAAAGCAGCTATTTCCCATTAGAGAAACGGCCCTTCGGCCTTCAGGGGCAGAAAGGCCCTCTTGTCTAATGGGAACTAGCCCACTCACACTGAAGCAGCTATTTCCGATTATAGAAACAGACCTCTGACCTGGAGAGGCAGAAAGGTCCTCTCGTCTAATGGGAACTAGGCCATTCACACTGAAGCAGCTATTTCTCATTAGAGAAATGGCCCTCCGACCAGGAGAGGCAGAAAGGTCCCCTTGTCTAATGGCAACTAGCCCAAACGGCCCTCTGACCTGGAGAGGCAGAAAGGTCCTCTCGTCTATTGGGAACTAGGCCATTCACACTGAAGCAGCTATTTCCCATTAGAGAAATGGCCCTCCGACCAGGAGAGGCAGAAAGGTCCTCTTGTCTAATGGCAACTAGCCCAAACGGCCCTCTCACCTGGAGAGGCAGAAAGGTCATCTCGTCTAATGGGAACTAGCCCACTCACACTGAAGCCGCTATTTCCCATTAGAGAAACGGCCCTCTGACCTGGAGAGGCAGAAAGGTCCTCTTGTCTAATTGGAACTACCCCAAACGACCCTCTGACCTGGAGAGGCAGAAAGGTCATCTTGTCTAATGGAAACTAGCCCATTCACACTGAAGCAGCTATTTCCCATTAGAGAAACGGCCCTTCGGCCTGCAGAGGCAGAAAGGCCCTCTTGTCTAATGGGAACTAGCCCACTCACACTGAAGCAGCTATTTCCGATTATAGAAACGGCCCTCTGACCTGGAGAGGCAGAAAGGTCCTCTCGTCTAATGGGAACTAGGCCATTCACTCTGAAGTAGCTATTTCCCATTAGAGAAATGGCCCTCCGACCAGGAGAGGCAGAAAGATCCTCTTGTCTAATGGGAACTAGCCCACTCACATTGAAGCAGCTATTTCCCATTAGAGAAACGGCCCTCTGACCTGCAGAGGCATAAAGGTCTTTTCATCTAATGGGAACTAGCCCACTCACACTGAAGCAGCTATTTCCCATTAGAGAAACGTCTCTCCAGCCTGGAAAGACAGAAAGGTCCTCTCGTCTAATGGGAACTAGCCCACTTGCACTGAAGCTGCTATTTCCCATTAGAGAAACGGCTTTCCAACCTGGAGAGGCAGAAAGGTCCTCTCGTCTAACGGGAAATAGCCCATTCGCACTGAAGCAGCTATTACCCATTAGAGAAACGGCCCTCTGACCTGCAGGCAGAAAGGTCCTCTTGTCTAATGAGAACTAGCCCACTCACACTGAAGCAGCGTTTCCCATTAGAGAAACGGCCCTCTGACCTGCAGAGGCAGAACGGTCCTCTCGTCTAATGGGAACTAGCCCATTCACACTGAAGCAGCTATTTCCCATTAGAGAAACGGCCCTCTGACCTGGAGAGGCAGAAATGTCCTCTTGCCTAATTGGAACTAGCCCAAACGACCCTCTGACCTGGAGAGGCAGAAAGGTCATCTCGTCTAATGGAAACTAGCACATTCACACTGAAGCAGCTATTTCCCATTAGAGAAACGGCCCTTCGGCCTGCAGGGGCAGAAAGGCCCTCTTGTCTAATGGGAACTAGCCCACTCACACTGAAGCAGCTATTTCCGATTATAGAAACGGCCCTCTGACCTGGAGAGGCAGAAAGGTCCTCTCGTCTAATGGGAACTAGGCCATTCACACTGAAGCAGCTATTTCCCATTAGAGAAATGGCCCTCCGAGCAGGAGAGGCAGAAAGGTCCTCTTGTCTAATGGCAACTAGCCCAAACGGCCCTCTGACCTGGAGAGGCAGAAAGGTCATCTCGTCTAATGGGAACTAGCCCACTCACACTGAAGCCGCTATTTCCCATTAGAGAAACGGCCCTCTGACCTGGAGAGGCAGAAAGGTCCTCTTGTCTAATTGGAACTACCCCAAACGACCCTCTGACCTGGAGAGGCAGAAACGTCATCTCGTCTAATGGAAACTAGCCCATTCACACTGAAGCAGCTATTTCCCATTAGAGAAACGGCCCTTCGGCCTGCAGAGGCAGAAAGGCCCTCTTGTCTAATGGGAACTAGCCCACTCACACTGAAGCAGCTATTTCCGATTATAGAAACGGCCCTCTGACCTGGAGAGGCAGAAAGGTCCTCTCGTCTAATGGGAACTAGGCCATTCACACTGAAGTAGCTATTTCCCATTAGAGAAATGGCCCTCCGACCAGGAGAGGCAGAAAGATCCTCTTGTCTAATGGGAACTAGCCCACTCACATTGAAGCAGCTATTTCCCATTAGAGAAACGGCCCTCTGACCTGCAGAGGCATAAAGGTCTTCTCATCTAATGGGAACTAGCCCACTCACACTGAAGCAGCTATTTCCCATTAGAGAAACGTCCCTCCAGCCTGGAAAGACAGAAAGGTCCTCTCGTCTAATGGGAACTAGCCCACTTGCACTGAAGCTGCTATTTCCCATTAGAGAAACGGCTTTCCAACCTGGAGAGGCAGAAAGGTCCTCTCGTCTAACGGGAAATAGCCCATTCGCACTGAAGCAGCTATTACCCATTAGAGAAACGGCCCTCTGACCTGCAGGCAGAAAGGTCCTCTTGTCTAATGAGAACTAGCCCACTCACACTGAAGCAGCGTTTCCCATTAGAGAAACGGCCCTCTGACCTGCAGAGGCAGAAAGGTCCTCTTGTCTAATGGGAACTAGCCCATTCACACTGAAGCAGCTATTTCCCATTAGAGAAACGGCCCTCTGACCTGGAGAGGCAGAAAGGTCCTCTTGCCTAATTGGAACTAGCCCAAACGACCCTCTGACCTGGAGAGGCAGAAAGGTCATCTCGTCTAATGGAAACTAGCACATTCACACTAAAGCAGCTATTTCCCATTAGAGAAACGGCCCTTCGGCCTTCAGGGGCAGAAAGGCCCTCTTGTCTAATGGGAACTAGCCCACTCACACTGAAGCAGCTATTTCCGATTATAGAAACAGACCTCTGACCTGGAGAGGCAGAAAGGTCCTCTCGTCTAATGGGAACTAGGCCATTCACACTGAAGCAGCTATTTCTCATTAGAGAAATGGCCCTCCGACCAGGAGAGGCAGAAAGGTCCCCTTGTCTAATGGCAACTAGCCCAAACGGCCCTCTGACCTGGAGAGGCAGAAAGGTCATCTCGTCTAATGGGAACTAGCCCACTCACACTGAAGCCGCTATTTCCCATTAGAGAAACGGCCCTCTGACCTGGAGAGGCAGAAAGGTCCTCTCGTCTAATGGAAACTAGCCCATTCACACTGAAGCAGCTATTTCCCATTAGAGAAACGGCCCTTCGGCCTGCAGAGGCAGAAAGGCCCTCTTGTCTAATGGGAACTAGCCCACTCACACTGAAGCAGCTATTTCCGATTATAGAAACGGCCCTCTGACCTGGAGAGGCAGAAAGGTCCTCTCGTCTATTGGGAACTAGGCCATTCACACTGAAGTAGCTATTTCCCATTAGAGAAATGGGCCTCCGACCAGGAGAGGCAGAAAGGTCCTCTTGTCTAATGGGAACTAGCCCAAACCGCCCTCTGACCTGGAGAGGTAGAAAGGTCATCTCTTCTAATGAGAACTAGCCCACTCACACTGAAGCAGCTATTTCTGATTAGAGAAACAACCCTCTGACCTGCAGAGGCAGAAAGGTCCTCTTGCCTAATGGGAACTAGCCCACTCACATAGAAGCAGCTATTTCCCATTAGAGAAAAGGCCCTCTGACCAGGAGAGGCAGAAAGGTCCTCTCGTCTAATGGGAACTAGCCCACTTGCACTGAAGCTGCTATTTCCCATTAGAGAAACGGCTTTCCAACCAGGAGAGGCAGAAAGGTCCTCTCGTCTAACGGGAAATAGCCCATTCGCACTGAAGCAGCTATTACACATTAGAGAAACGGCCCTTTGACCTGGAGAGGCAGAAAGGTCATCTTGTCTAATGGGAACTAGCCCATTCACACTGAAGCAGATATTTACCATTAGAGAACCGGCCCTCTGACCCGCAGAGGCAGAAAGGTCCTCTCATCTAATGGGAACTAGCCCACTCGCACTGAAGCAGCTATTTCCCATTAGAGAAACGGCCCTCCGACCTGCAGAGGCAGAAAGGTCCTCTCGTCTAATGGGAATTAGCCCACTCACACTGAAGCAGCTATTTCTCATTAGAGAAACAGCCCTCCAACCTGCAGAGGCAGAAAGTTCCTCTCGTCTAATTGAAACTAGCCCACTCACACTGAAGCAGCTATTTCCCATTAGAGAAACGGCCGTACGACCTGAAGAGGCAGAAAGGTCATCTCGTCTACTGGGAACTAGCCCACTCACACTGAAGCCGCTATTTCCCATTAGAGAAATGGCCCTCTGACCTGCAGAGGCAGAAAGGTCCTCTCGTCTAATGGGAACTAGCCCACTCACACTGAAGCAGCTATTTCCCATTAGAGAAACGGCCCTCTGACCTGCAGAGGCAGAAAGGTCCTCTTGTCTAATCGGAACTAGCCCAAACAGCCCTCTGACCTGGAGAGGCAGAAAGGTCATCTCGTCTAATGGGAACTAGCCCATTCACACTGAAGCAGCTATTTCCTATTAGAGAGCCGGCCCTCTGACCCGCAGAGGAAGAAAGGCCCTCTTGTCTAATGGGAACTAGCCCACTCACATTGAAGCAGCTATTTCCCATTAGAGAAACGGTCCTCCGACCTGCAAAGGCAGAAAGTTCCTCTCGTCTAATGGGAACTAGCCCACTCACATTGAAGCAGCTATTTCCCATTAGAGAAACGGTCCTCCGACCTGCAAAGGCAGAAAGTTCCTTTCGTCTAATGGGAACTAGGCCATTCACACTGAAGCAGCTATTTCCCATTAGAGAAATGGCCCTCCGACCAGGAGAGGCAGAAAGGTCCTCTTGTCTAATGGGAACTAGCCCAAACGGCCCTCTGACCTGGAGAGGCAGAAAGGTCATCTCGTCTAATGGGAACTAGCCCACTCACACTTAAGCAGCTATTTCCCATTAGAGAAACGGCCCTCCGACCTGGAGAGGCAGAAAGAGAAACGGCCCTCCAACCTGGAGAGGCAGAAAGGTCCTCTCCTCTAATGGGAACTAGCCCATTCACACTGATGCAGTTATTTCCCATTATAGAAACGGCCCTCTGACCTGGAGAGGCAGAAAGGTCCTCTCGTCTAATGGGAACTAGGCCATTCACACTGAAGCAGCTATTTCCCATTAGAGAAACGGCCCTCCGACCTGGAGAGGCAGAAAGGTCCTCTTGTCTAATCGGAATTAGCCCAAACAGCCCTCTGACCTGGAGAGGCAGAAAGGTCCTCTTGTCTAATCGGAACTAGACCAAACAGCCCTCTGACCTGGAGAGGCAGAAAGGTCATCTTGTCTAATGGGAACTAGCCCATTCACACTGGAGCAGCTATTTCCCATTAGAGAGCCGGCCCTCTGACCTGCAGAGGAAGAAAGGTCCTCTCGCCTAATGGGAACTGGCCCACTCACATTGAAGCAGCTATTTCCCATTAGAGAAACGGTCCTCCGACCTGCAAAGGCAGAAAGTTCCTCTCGTCTAATGGGAACTAGCCCACTCACATTGAAGCAGCTATTTCCCATTAGAGAAACGGCCCTCTGACCTGCAGGCAGGAAGGTCCTCTTGTCTAATGAGAACTAGCCCACTCACACTGAAGCAGCGTTTCCCATTAGAGAAACGGCCCTCTGACCTGCAGAGGCAGAAAGGTCCTCTCGTCTAATGGGAACTAGCCCATTCACACTGAAGCAGCTATTTCCCATTAGAGAAACGGCCCTCTGACCTGGAGAGGCAGAAAGGTCCTCTTGCCTAATTGGAACTAGCCCAAACGACCCTCTGACCTGGAGAGGCAGAAAGGTCATCTCGTCTAATCGAAACTAGCCCATTCACACTGAAGCAGCTATTTCCCATTAGAGAAACAGCCCTTCGGCCTGCAGGGGCAGAAAGGCCCTCTTGTCTAATGGGAACTAGCCCACTCACACTGAAGCAGCTATTTCCGATTATAGAAACGGCCCTCTGACCTGGAGAGGCAGAAAGGTCCTCTCGTCTAATGGGAACTAGGCCATTCACACTGAAGCAGCTATTTCCCATTAGAGAAATGGCCCTCCGACCAGGAGAGGCAGAAAGGTCCTCTTGTCTAATGGCAACTAGCCCAAACGGCCCTCTGACCTGGAGAGGCAGAAAGGTCATCTCGTCTAATGGGAACTAGCCCACTCACACTGAAGCCGCTATTTCCCATTAGAGAAACGGCCCTCTGACCTGGAGAGGCAGAAAGGTCCTCTTGTCTAATTGGAACTACCCCAAACGACCCTCTGACCTGGAGAGGCAGAAAGGTCATCTCGTCTAATGGAAACTAGCCCATTCACACTGAAGCAGCTATTTCCCATTAGAGAAACGGCCCTTCGGCCTGCAGAGGCAGAAAGGCCCTCTTGTCTAATGGGAACTAGCCCACTCACACTGAAGTAGCTATTTCCCATTAGAGAAATGGCCCTCCGACCAGGAGAGGCAGAAAGATCCTCTTGTCTAATGGGAACTAGCCCACTCACATTGAAGCAGCTATTTCCCATTAGAGAAATGGCCCTCTGACCTGCAGAGGCATAAAGGTCTTCTCATCGAATGGGAACTAGCCCACTCACACTGAAGCAGCTATTTCCCATTAGAGAAACGTCCCTCCAGCCTGGAAAGACAGAAAGGTCCTCTCGTCTAATGGGAACTAGCCCACTTGCACTGAAGCTGCTATTTCCCATTAGAGAAACGGCTTTCCAACCTGGAGCGGCAGAAAGGTCCTCTCGTCTAATGGGAAATAGCCCATTCGCACATATGCAGCTATTACCCATTAGAGAAACGGCCCTCTGACCTGCAGGCAGAAAGGTCGTCTTGTCTAATGAGAACTAGCCCACTCACACTGAAGCAGCGTTTCCCATTAGAGAAACGGCCCTCTGACCTGGAGAGGCAGAAAGGTCCTCTTGCCTAATTGGAACTAGCCCAAACGACCCTCTGACCTGGAGAGGCAGAAAGGTCATCTCGTCTAATGGAAACTAGCACATTCACACTGAAGCAGCTATTTCCCATTAGAGAAACGGCCCTTCGGCCTGCAGGGGCAGAAAGGCCCTCTTGTCTAATGGGAACTAGCCCACTCACACTGAAGCAGCGTTTCCCATTAGAGAAACGGCCCTCTGACCTGCAGAGGCAGAAAGGTCCTCTCGTCTAATGGGAACTAGCCCAATCACATTGAAGCAGCTTTTCCCATTGGAGAAACGGCCCTCTGACCTGCAGAGGCAGTAAGGTCCTCTCATCTAATGGGAAATAGGCCACTCACACTGAAGCAGCTATTTCCCATTAGAGAAATGGCCCTCTGACAGGCAGAGGCAGAAAGGTCCTCTTGTCTAATGGGAACTAGCCCATTCACACTGAAGCAGCTATTTCCCATTAGAGAAACGGCCCTCCGACCTGGAGAGGCAGAAAGAGAAACAACCCTCCAAACTGGAGAGGCAGAAAGGTCCTCTCGTCTAATGGGAATTAGCCCATTCACATTGAAGCAGTTATTTCCCATTATAGAAACGGCCCTCTGACCTGGAGAGGCAGAAAGGTCCTCTTGTCTAATCGGAACTAGCCCAAACAGCCCTCTGACCTGGAGAGGCAGAAAGGTCATCTTGTCTAATGGGAACTAGCCCATTCACACTGGAGCAGCTATTTCCCATTAGAGAGCCGGCCCTCTGACCTGCAGAGGAAGAAAGGTCCTCTCGCCTAATGGGAACTGGCCCACTCACATTGAAGCAGCTATTTCCCATTAGAGAAACGGTCCTCCGACCTGCAAAGGCAGAAAGTTCCTCTCGTCTAATGGGAACTAGCCCACTCACATTGAAGCAGCTATTTCCCATTAGAGAAACGGCCCTCTGACCTGCAGGCAGGAAGGTCCTCTTGTCTAATGAGAACTAGCCCACTCACACTGAAGCAGCGTTTCCCATTAGAGAAACGGCCCTCTGACCTGCAGAGGCAGAAAGGTCCTCTCGTCTAATGGGAACTAGCCCATTCACACTGAAGCAGCTATTTCCCATTAGAGAAACGGCCCTCTGACCTGGAGAGGCAGAAAGGTCCTCTTGCCTAATTGGAACTAGCCCAAACGACCCTCTGACCTCGAGAGGCAGAAAGGTCATCTCGTCTAATGGAAACTAGCCCATTCACACTGAAGCAGCTATTTCCCATTAGAGAAACAGCCCATCGGCCTGCAGGGGCAGAAAGGCCCTCTTGTCTAATGGGAACTAGCCCACTCACACTGAAGCAGCTATTTCCGATTATAGAAACGGCCCTCTGACCTGGAGAGGCAGAAAGGTCCCCTGGTCTATTGGGAACTAGGCCATTCACACTGAAGCAGCTATTTCCCATTAGAGAAATGGCCCTCCGACCAGGAGAGGCAGAAAGGTCCTCTTGTCTAATGGCAACTAGCCCAAACGGCCCTCTGACCTGGAGAGGCAGAAAGGTCATCTCGTCTAATGGGAACTAGCCCACTCACACTGAAGCCGCTATTTCCCATTAGAGAAACGGCCCTCTGACCTGGAGAGGCAGAAAGGTCCACTTGTCTAATTGGAACTACCCCAAACGACCCTCTGACCTGGAGAGGCAGAAAGGTCATCTTGTCTAATGGAAACTAGCCCATTCACACTGAAGCAGCTATTTCCCATTAGAGAAACGGCCCTTCGGCCTGCAGAGGCAGAAAGGCCCTCTTGTCTAATGGGAACTAGCCCACTCACACTGAAGCAGCTATTTCCGATTATAGAAACGGCCCTCTGACCTGGAGAGGCAGAAAGGTCCTCTCGTCTAATGGGAACTAGGCCATTCACTCTGAAGTAGCTATTTCCCATTAGAGAAATGGCCCTCCGACCAGGAGAGGCATAAAGGTCTTCTCATCTAATGGGAACTAGCCCACTCACACTGAAGCAGCTATTTCCCATTAGAGAAACGTCCCTCCAGCCTGGAAAGACAGAAAGGTCCTCTCGTCTAATGGGAACTAGCCCACTTGCACTGAAGCTGCTATTTCCCATTAGAGAAACGGCTTTCCAACCTGGAGAGGCAGAAAGGTCCTCTCGTCTAACGGGAAATAGCCCATTCGCACTGAAGCAGCTATTACCCATTAGAGAAACGGCCCTCTGACCTGCAGGCAGAAAGGTCCTCTTGTCTAATGAGAACTAGCCCACTCACACTGAAGCAGCGTTTCCCATTAGAGAAACGGCCCTCTGACCTGCAGAGGCAGAACGGTCCTCTCGTCTAATGGGAACTAGCCCATTCACACTGAAGCAGCTATTTCCCATTAGAGAAACGGCCCTCTGACCTGGAGAGGCAGAAATGTCCTCTTGCCTAATTGGAACTAGCCCAAACGACCCTCTGACCTGGAGAGGCAGAAAGGTCATCTCGTCTAATGGAAACTAGCACATTCACACTGAAGCAGCTATTTCCCATTAGAGAAACGGCCCTTCGGCCTGCAGGGGCAGAAAGGCCCTCTTGTCTAATGGGAACTAGCCCACTCACACTGAAGCAGCTATTTCCGATTATAGAAACGGCCCTCTGACCTGGAGAGGCAGAAAGGTCCTCTCGTCTAATGGGAACTAGGCCATTCACACTGAAGCAGCTATTTCCCATTAGAGAAATGGCCCTCCGAGCAGGAGAGGCAGAAAGGTCCTCTTGTCTAATGGCAACTAGCCCAAACGGCCCTCTGACCTGGAGAGGCAGAAAGGTCATCTCGTCTAATGGGAACTAGCCCACTCACACTGAAGCCGCTATTTCCCATTAGAGAAACGGCCCTCTGACCTGGAGAGGCAGAAAGGTCCTCTTGTCTAATTGGAACTACCCCAAACGACCCTCTGACCTGGAGAGGCAGAAACGTCATCTCGTCTAATGGAAACTAGCCCATTCACACTGAAGCAGCTATTTCCCATTAGAGAAACGGCCCTTCGGCCTGCAGAGGCAGAAAGGCCCTCTTGTCTAATGGGAACTAGCCCACTCACACTGAAGCAGCTATTTCCGATTATAGAAACGGCCCTCTGACCTGGAGAGGCAGAAAGGTCCTCTCGTCTAATGGGAACTAGGCCATTCACACTGAAGTAGCTATTTCCCATTAGAGAAATGGCCCTCCGACCAGGAGAGGCAGAAAGATCCTCTTGTCTAATGGGAACTAGCCCACTCACATTGAAGCAGCTATTTCCCATTAGAGAAACGGCCCTCTGACCTGCAGAGGCATAAAGGTCTTCTCATCTAATGGGAACTAGCCCACTCACACTGAAGCAGCTATTTCCCATTAGAGAAACGTCCCTCCAGCCTGGAAAGACAGAAAGGTCCTCTCGTCTAATGGGAACTAGCCCACTTGCACTGAAGCTGCTATTTCCCATTAGAGAAACGGCTTTCCAACCTGGAGAGGCAGAAAGGTCCTCTCGTCTAACGGGAAATAGCCCATTCGCACTGAAGCAGCTATTACCCATTAGAGAAACGGCCCTCTGACCTGCAGGCAGAAAGGTCCTCTTGTCTAATGAGAACTAGCCCACTCACACTGAAGCAGCGTTTCCCATTAGAGAAACGGCCCTCTGACCTGCAGAGGCAGAAAGGTCCTCTTGTCTAATGGGAACTAGCCCATTCACACTGAAGCAGCTATTTCCCATTAGAGAAACGGCCCTCTGACCTGGAGAGGCAGAAAGGTCCTCTTGCCTAATTGGAACTAGCCCAAACGACCCTCTGACCTGGAGAGGCAGAAAGGTCATCTCGTCTAATGGAAACTAGCACATTCACACTAAAGCAGCTATTTCCCATTAGAGAAACGGCCCTTCGGCCTTCAGGGGCAGAAAGGCCCTCTTGTCTAATGGGAACTAGCCCACTCACACTGAAGCAGCTATTTCCGATTATAGAAACAGACCTCTGACCTGGAGAGGCAGAAAGGTCCTCTCGTCTAATGGGAACTAGGCCATTCACACTGAAGCAGCTATTTCTCATTAGAGAAATGGCCCTCCGACCAGGAGAGGCAGAAAGGTCCCCTTGTCTAATGGCAACTAGCCCAAACGGCCCTCTGACCTGGAGAGGCAGAAAGGTCCTCTCGTCTATTGGGAACTAGGCCATTCACACTGAAGCAGCTATTTCCCATTAGAGAAATGGCCCTCCGACCAGGAGAGGCAGAAAGGTCCTCTTGTCTAATGGCAACTAGCCCAAACGGCCCTCTCACCTGGAGAGGCAGAAAGGTCATCTCGTCTAATGGGAACTAGCCCACTCACACTGAAGCCGCTATTTCCCATTAGAGAAACGGCCCTCTGACCTGGAGAGGCAGAAAGGTCCTCTTGTCTAATTGGAACTACCCCAAACGACCCTCTGACCTGGAGAGGCAGAAA
Source organism: Ambystoma mexicanum (assembly GCF_040938575.1). NCBI lineage: Eukaryota > Metazoa > Chordata > Amphibia > Caudata > Ambystomatidae > Ambystoma > Ambystoma mexicanum. The sequence continues at coordinate 1,184,696,261 of NC_090934.1, forward strand.
GGTCATCTTGTCTAATGGAAACTAGCCCATTCACACTGAAGCAGCTATTTCCCATTAGAGAAACGGCCCTTCGGCCTGCAGAGGCAGAAAGGCCCTCTTGTCTAATGGGAACTAGCCCACTCACACTGAAGCAGCTATTTCCGATTATAGAAACGGCCCTCTGACCTGGAGAGGCAGAAAGGTCCTCTCGTCTAATGGGAACTAGGCCATTCACTCTGAAGTAGCTATTTCCCATTAGAGAAATGGCCCTCCGACCAGGAGAGGCAGAAAGATCCTCTTGTCTAATGGGAACTAGCCCACTCACATTGAAGCAGCTATTTCCCATTAGAGAAACGGCCCTCTGACCTGCAGAGGCATAAAGGTCTTTTCATCTAATGGGAACTAGCCCACTCACACTGAAGCAGCTATTTCCCATTAGAGAAACGTCTCTCCAGCCTGGAAAGACAGAAAGGTCCTCTCGTCTAATGGGAACTAGCCCACTTGCACTGAAGCTGCTATTTCCCATTAGAGAAACGGCTTTCCAACCTGGAGAGGCAGAAAGGTCCTCTCGTCTAACGGGAAATAGCCCATTCGCACTGAAGCAGCTATTACCCATTAGAGAAACGGCCCTCTGACCTGCAGGCAGAAAGGTCCTCTTGTCTAATGAGAACTAGCCCACTCACACTGAAGCAGCGTTTCCCATTAGAGAAACGGCCCTCTGACCTGCAGAGGCAGAACGGTCCTCTCGTCTAATGGGAACTAGCCCATTCACACTGAAGCAGCTATTTCCCATTAGAGAAACGGCCCTCTGACCTGGAGAGGCAGAAATGTCCTCTTGCCTAATTGGAACTAGCCCAAACGACCCTCTGACCTGGAGAGGCAGAAAGGTCATCTCGTCTAATGGAAACTAGCACATTCACACTGAAGCAGCTATTTCCCATTAGAGAAACGGCCCTTCGGCCTGCAGGGGCAGAAAGGCCCTCTTGTCTAATGGGAACTAGCCCACTCACACTGAAGCAGCTATTTCCGATTATAGAAACGGCCCTCTGACCTGGAGAGGCAGAAAGGTCCTCTCGTCTAATGGGAACTAGGCCATTCACACTGAAGCAGCTATTTCCCATTAGAGAAATGGCCCTCCGAGCAGGAGAGGCAGAAAGGTCCTCTTGTCTAATGGCAACTAGCCCAAACGGCCCTCTGACCTGGAGAGGCAGAAAGGTCATCTTGTCTAATGGGAACTAGCCCACTCACACTGAAGCCGCTATTTCCCATTAGAGAAACGGCCCTCTGACCTGGAGAGGCAGAAAGGTCCTCTTGTCTAATTGGAACTACCCCAAACGACCCTCTGACCTGGAGAGGCAGAAACGTCATCTCGTCTAATGGAAACTAGCCCATTCACACTGAAGCAGCTATTTCCCATTAGAGAAACGGCCCTTCGGCCTGCAGAGGCAGAAAGGCCCTCTTGTCTAATGGGAACTAGCCCACTCACACTGAAGCAGCTATTTCCGATTATAGAAACGGCCCTCTGACCTGGAGAGGCAGAAAGGTCCTCTCGTCTAATGGGAACTAGGCCATTCACACTGAAGTAGCTATTTCCCATTAGAGAAATGGCCCTCCGACCAGGAGAGGCAGAAAGATCCTCTTGTCTAATGGGAACCAGCCCACTCACATTGAAGCAGCTATTTCCCATTAGAGAAACGGCCCTCTGACCTGCAGAGGCATAAAGGTCTTCTCATCTAATGGGAACTAGCCCACTCACACTGAAGCAGCTATTTCCCATTAGAGAAACGTCCCTCCAGCCTGGAAAGACAGAAAGGTCCTCTCGTCTAATGGGAACTAGCCCACTTGCACTGAAGCTGCTATTTCCCATTAGAGAAACGGCTTTCCAACCTGGAGAGGCAGAAAGGTCCTCTCGTCTAACGGGAAATAGCCCATTCGCACTGAAGCAGCTATTACCCATTAGAGAAACGGCCCTCTGACCTGCAGGCAGAAAGGTCCTCTTGTCTAATGAGAACTAGCCCACTCACACTGAAGCAGCGTTTCCCATTAGAGAAACGGCCCTCTGACCTGCAGAGGCAGAAAGGTCCTCTTGTCTAATGGGAACTAGCCCATTCACACTGAAGCAGCTATTTCCCATTAGAGAAACGGCCCTCTGACCTGGAGAGGCAGAAAGGTCCTCTTGCCTAATTGGAACTAGCCCAAACGACCCTCTGACCTGGAGAGGCAGAAAGGTCATCTCGTCTAATGGAAACTAGCACATTCACACTAAAGCAGCTATTTCCCATTAGAGAAACGGCCCTTCGGCCTTCAGGGGCAGAAAGGCCCTCTTGTCTAATGGGAACTAGCCCACTCACACTGAAGCAGCTATTTCCGATTATAGAAACAGACCTCTGACCTGGAGAGGCAGAAAGGTCCTCTCGTCTAATGGGAACTAGGCCATTCACACTGAAGCAGCTATTTCTCATTAGAGAAATGGCCCTCCGACCAGGAGAGGCAGAAAGGTCCCCTTGTCTAATGGCAACTAGCCCAAACGGCCCTCTGACCTGGAGAGGCAGAAAGGTCATCTCGTCTAATGGGAACTAGCCCACTCACACTGAAGCCGCTATTTCCCATTAGAGAAACGGCCCTCTGACCTGGAGAGGCAGAAAGGTCCTCTCGTCTAATGGAAACTAGCCCATTCACACTGAAGCAGCTATTTCCCATTAGAGAAACGGCCCTTCGGCCTGCAGAGGCAGAAAGGCCCTCTTGTCTAATGGGAACTAGCCCACTCACACTGAAGCAGCTATTTCCGATTATAGAAACGGCCCTCTGACCTGGAGAGGCAGAAAGGTCCTCTCGTCTATTGGGAACTAGGCCATTCACACTGAAGTAGCTATTTCCCATTAGAGAAATGGGCCTCCGACCAGGAGAGGCAGAAAGGTCCTCTTGTCTAATGGGAACTAGCCCAAACCGCCCTCTGACCTGGAGAGGTAGAAAGGTCATCTCTTCTAATGAGAACTAGCCCACTCACACTGAAGCAGCTATTTCTGATTAGAGAAACAACCCTCTGACCTGCAGAGGCAGAAAGGTCCTCTTGCCTAATGGGAACTAGCCCACTCACATAGAAGCAGCTATTTCCCATTAGAGAAAAGGCCCTCTGACCAGGAGAGGCAGAAAGGTCCTCTCGTCTAATGGGAACTAGCCCACTTGCACTGAAGCTGCTATTTCCCATTAGAGAAACGGCTTTCCAACCAGGAGAGGCAGAAAGGTCCTCTCGTCTAACGGGAAATAGCCCATTCGCACTGAAGCAGCTATTACACATTAGAGAAACGGCCCTTTGACCTGGAGAGGCAGAAAGGTCATCTTGTCTAATGGGAACTAGCCCATTCACACTGAAGCAGATATTTACCATTAGAGAACCGGCCCTCTGACCCGCAGAGGCAGAAAGGTCCTCTCATCTAATGGGAACTAGCCCACTCGCACTGAAGCAGCTATTTCCCATTAGAGAAACGGCCCTCCGACCTGCAGAGGCAGAAAGGTCCTCTCGTCTAATGGGAATTAGCCCACTCACACTGAAGCAGCTATTTCTCATTAGAGAAACAGCCCTCCAACCTGCAGAGGCAGAAAGTTCCTCTCGTCTAATTGAAACTAGCCCACTCACACTGAAGCAGCTATTTCCCATTAGAGAAACGGCCGTACGACCTGAAGAGGCAGAAAGGTCATCTCGTCTACTGGGAACTAGCCCACTCACACTGAAGCCGCTATTTCCCATTAGAGAAATGGCCCTCTGACCTGCAGAGGCAGAAAGGTCCTCTCGTCTAATGGGAACTAGCCCACTCACACTGAAGCAGCTATTTCCCATTAGAGAAACGGCCCTCTGACCTGCAGAGGCAGAAAGGTCCTCTTGTCTAATCGGAACTAGCCCAAACAGCCCTCTGACCTGGAGAGGCAGAAAGGTCATCTCGTCTAATGGGAACTAGCCCATTCACACTGAAGCAGCTATTTCCTATTAGAGAGCCGGCCCTCTGACCCGCAGAGGAAGAAAGGCCCTCTTGTCTAATGGGAACTAGCCCACTCACATTGAAGCAGCTATTTCCCATTAGAGAAACGGTCCTCCGACCTGCAAAGGCAGAAAGTTCCTCTCGTCTAATGGGAACTAGCCCACTCACATTGAAGCAGCTATTTCCCATTAGAGAAACGGTCCTCCGACCTGCAAAGGCAGAAAGTTCCTTTCGTCTAATGGGAACTAGGCCATTCACACTGAAGCAGCTATTTCCCATTAGAGAAATGGCCCTCCGACCAGGAGAGGCAGAAAGGTCCTCTTGTCTAATGGGAACTAGCCCAAACGGCCCTCTGACCTGGAGAGGCAGAAAGGTCATCTCGTCTAATGGGAACTAGCCCACTCACACTTAAGCAGCTATTTCCCATTAGAGAAACGGCCCTCCGACCTGGAGAGGCAGAAAGAGAAACGGCCCTCCAACCTGGAGAGGCAGAAAGGTCCTCTCCTCTAATGGGAACTAGCCCATTCACACTGATGCAGTTATTTCCCATTATAGAAACGGCCCTCTGACCTGGAGAGGCAGAAAGGTCCTCTCGTCTAATGGGAACTAGGCCATTCACACTGAAGCAGCTATTTCCCATTAGAGAAACGGCCCTCCGACCTGGAGAGGCAGAAAGGTCCTCTTGTCTAATCGGAACTAGCCCAAACAGCCCTCTGACCTGGAGAGGCAGAAAGGTCATCTCGTCTAATGGGAACTAGCCCATTCACACTGAAGCAGCTATTTCCCATTAGGGAACCGGCCCTCTGACCTGCAGGCAGAAAGGTCCTCATGTCTAATTAGAACTAGCCCACTCACACTGAAGCAGCGTTTCCCATTAGAGAAACGTCCCTCTGACCTGCAGAGGCAGAAAGGTCCTCTCGTCTAATGGGAACTAGCCCATTCACACTGAAGCAGCTATTTCCCATTAGAGAAACGGCCCTCTGACCTGGAGAGGCAGAAAGGTCATCTCGTCTAATGGAAACTAGCCCATTCACACTGAAGCAGCTATTTCCCATTAGAGAAACGGCCCTTGGGCCTGCAGGGGCAGAAAGGCCCTCTTGTCTAATGGGAACTAGCCCACTCACACTGAAGCAGCTATTTCCGATTATAGAAACGGCCCTCTGACCTGGAGAGGCAGAAAGGTCCTCTCGTCTAATGGGAACTAGGCCATTCACACTGAAGCAGCTATTTCCCATTAGAGAAATGGCCCTCCGACCAGGAGAGGCAGAAAGGTCCTCTTGTCTAATGGGAACTAGCCCAAACGGCTTTCTGACCTGGAGAGGCAGAAAGGTCATCTCGTCTAATGGGAACTAGCCCACTCACACTGAAGCCGCTATTTTCCATTAGAGAAACGGCCCTCTGACCTGGAGAGGCAGAAAGGTCCTCTTGTCTAATTGGAACTACCCCAAACGACCCTCTGACCTGGAGAGGCAGAAAGGTCATCTCGTCTAATGGAAACTAGCCCATTCACACTGAAGCAGCTATTTCCCATTAGAGAAACGGCCCTTCGGCCTGCAGAGGCAGAAAGGCCCTCTTGTCTAATGGGAACTAGCCCACTCACACTGAAGCAGCTATTTCCGATTATAGAAACGGCCCTCTGACCTGGAGAGGCAGAAAGGTCCTCTCGTCTAATGGGAACTAGCCCAAACGGCCCTCTGACCTGGAGAGGCAGAAAGGTCATCTCGTCTAATGGGCACTAGCCCACTCACACTGAAGCAGCCATTTCCCATTAGAGAAACGGCCCTCTGACCTGCAGAGGCAGAAAGGTCCTCTCGTCTAATGGGAACTAGCCAACTCACATTGAAGCAGCTATTTCCCATTAGAGAAACGGCCTTCTGACCTGCAGAGGCATAATGGTTTTCTCATCTAATGGGAACTAGCCCACTCACACTGAAGCAGCTATTTCCCATTAGAGAAACGTCCCTCTGGCCTGGAAAGACAGAAAGGTCTTCTCGTCTAATGGGAACTAGCCCACTTGCACTGAAGCTGCTATTACCCATTAGAGAAACGGCCCTTTGACCTGGAGAGGCAGAAAAATCATCTCGTCTAATGGGAACTAGCCCATTCACACTGAAGCAGCTATTAACCATTAGAGAACCGGCCCTCTGACACGCAGAGGCAGAAAGTTCCTCTCGTCTAATGGGAAGTAGCCCACTCACACTGAAGCAGCTATTTCCCATTAGAGAAACAGCCCTCCGACCTACAGAGGCAGAAAGGTCCTCTCGTCTAATGGGAATTAGGCCACTCACACTGAAGCAGCTATTTCTCATTAGAGAAACAGCCCTCCGACCTGCAGAAGCAGAAAGGTCCTCTCGTCTAATGGGAACTAGCCCACTGACACTGAAGCAGCTATTTCCCACTAGAGAAACGGCCCTCTGACCTGCAGAGGCAGAAAGGTGCTCTTGTCTAATGGGAACTAGCCCACTCACACTGAAGCAGCTATTTCCCATTAGAGAAACGGCCGTACGACCTGAAGAGGCAGAAAGGTCATCTCGTCTACTGCGAACTAGCCCACTCACACTGAAGCTGCTATTTCCCATTAGAGAAATGGCCCTCTGACCTTCAGAGGCAGAAAGGTCCTCTCATCTAATGGGAACTAGCCCACTGACACTGAAGCAGCTATTTCCCATTAGAGAAACGGCCCTCTGACCTGCAGAGGCAGGAAGGTCCTCTTGTCTAATGGGAACTAGCCCACTCACACTGAAGCAGCTATTTCCCATTAGAGAAATGGCCCTCTGACCTGGAGAGGCAGAAAGGTCCTCTCGTCTAATGGGAACTAGCCCATTCACACTGAAGCAGCTATTTCCCATTAGAGAAACGGCCCTCCTACCTGCAGAGGCAGAAAGGTCCTCTTATCTAATGGGAACTAGCCCACTCACACTGACGCAGCTATTTCCGATTATAGAAACGGCCCTCTGACCTGGAGAGGCAGAAAGTTCCTCTCGTCTAATGGAACTAGCCCATTCACACTGAAGCAGCTATTTCCCATTAGAGAAATGGCCCTTCTACCTGCAGAGGCAGAAAGGTCCTCTTGTCTAATGGGAACTAGCCCATTCACACTGAAGCAGCTATTTCCCATTAGAGAAATGGCCCTCTGACCGGGAGAGGCAGAAAGGTCATCTCTTCTAATGGGAACTAGCCCACTCGCATTGAAGCAGCTATTTCCCATTAGAGAAACGGCCCTCTGACCGGGAGAGGCAGAAAGGTCATCTCGTCTAATGGGAACTAGCCCAAACGGCCCTCTGACCTGGAGAGGCAGAAAGGTCATCTCGTCTAATGGGAAGTAGCCCACTCACACTGAAGCAGCTATTTCCCGTTAGAGAAACGTCCCTCCAGCCTGGAAGGACAGAAAGGTCCTCTCGTCTAATGGGAACTAGCCCACTTGCACTGAAGCAGCTATTTCCCATTAGAGAAACGGCCCTCCAACCTGGAGAGGCAGAAAGGTTCTCTCGTCTAATGGAAACAAGCCCATTCGCACTGAAGCAGCTATTACCCATTAGAGAAACGGCCCTTTGACCTGGAGAGGCAGAAAGGTCATCTCGTCTAATGGGAACTAGCCCATTCACACTGAAGCAGCTATTTACCATTAGAGAACCGGCCCTCTGACCCGCAGAGGCACAAAGGTCCTCTCGTCTAATGGGAACTAGCCCACTCACACTGAAGCAGCTATTTCCCATTAGAGAAACGGCCCTCTGACCGGCAGAGGCAGAAAGGTCCTCTTGTCTAATGGGATCTAGCCCACTCACACTGAAGCAGCTATTTCCCATTAGGGAAAGGGCCCTCTGACCTGCAGAGGCAGAACGGTCCTCTCTTCTAATGGGAACTAGCCCATTCACACTGAATCAGCTTTTTCCCATTAGAGAAACGTCCCTCTGACCTGCAGAGGCAGAAAGTTCCTCTCGTCTAATGGGGAAATAGCACACTCGCACTGAAGCAGCTATTTCCCATTAGAAAAACGTCCCTCCGACCTGGAAAGACAGAAAGGTCCTCTCGTCTAATGGGAACTAGCCCACTCGCACTGAAGCAGCTATTTCCCATTAGAGAAATGGCGCTCTGACCTGGAGAGGCAGAAAGGTCCTCCCGTCTAACGGGAACTAGCCCATTCGCACTGAAGCAGCTATTACCCATTAGAGAAACGGCCCTCTGACCTGCAGAGGCAGAAAGGTCCTCTCGTCTAATGGGAATTAGCCCACTCACACTGAAGCAGCTATTTCCCATTAGAGAAACAGCACTGCGACCTGCAGCGGCAGAAAGGTCCTCTCGTCTAATTGAAACTAGCCCACTCACACTGAAGCAGCTATTTCCCATTAGAGAAATGGCCGTACGACCTGCAGAGGCAGAAAGATCCTCGTGTCTAATCGGAACTAGCCCACTCACATTGAAGGAGCTATTTTCCATTAGAGAAACGGCCGTACGACCTGCAGAGGCAGAAAGGTCATCTTGTCTAATGGGAACTAGCCCACTCACATTGAAGCAGCTATTTCCCATTAGAGAAATGGCCCTCTGACCAGCAGAGGCAGAAATGTCCTCTCATCTAATGGGAACTAGCCCAATCACATTGAAGCAGCTTTTCCCATTGGAGAAACAGCCCTCTCACCTGCAGAGGCAGTAAGGTCCTCTCGTCTAATGGGAACTAGCCCACTCACACTGAAGCAGCTATTTCCCATTAGAGAAATGGCCCTCTGACCGGCAGAGGCAGAAAGGTCCTCTTGTCTAATGGGAACTAGCCCATTCACACTGAAGCAGCTATTTCCCATTAGAGAAACGGCCCTCCGACCTGGAGAGGCAGAAAGAGAAACGGCCCTCCAACCTGGAGAGGCAGAAAGGTCCTCTAGTCTAATGGGAACTAGCCCATTCACACTGAAGCAGTTATTTCCCATTTTAGAAACGGCCCTCTGACCTGGAGAGGCAGAAAGGTCCTCTCGTCTAATGGGAACTAGGCCATTCACACTGAAGCAGCTATTTCCCATTAGAGAAACGGCCCTCCGACCTGGAGAGGCAGGAAGGTCCTCTTGTCTAATGGGAACTAGCCCAAACAGCCCTCCGACCTGGAGAGGCAGAAAGGTCATCTCGTCTAATGGGAACTAGCCCATTCACATTGAAGCAGCTATTTCCCATTAGAGAAACGGTCCTCCGACCTGCAAAGGCAGAAAGTTCCTCTTGTCTAATGGGAACTAGCCCACTCACATTGAAGCAGCTATTTCCCATTAGAGAAACGGCCCTCTGACCTGCAGGCAGAAAGGTCCTCTTGTCTAATGAGAACTAGCCCACTCACACTGAAGCAGCGTTTCCCATTAGAGAAACGGCCCTCTGACCTGCAGAGGCAGAAAGGTCCTCTCGTCTAATGGGAACTAGCCCATTCACACTGAAGCAGCTATTTCCCATTAGAGAAACGGCCCTCTGACCTGGAGAGGCAGAAAGGTCCTCTTGCCTAATTGGAACTAGCCCAACCGACCCTCTGACCTGGAGAGGCAGAAAGGTCATCTCGTCTAATGGAAACTAGCCCATTCACACTGAAGCAGCTATTTCCCATTAGAGAAACGGCCCTTCGGCCTGCAGGGGCAGAAAGGCCCTCTTGTCTAATAGGATCTAGCCCACTCACACTGAAGCAGCTATTTCCGATTATAGAAACGGCCCTCGAACCTGGAGAGGCAGAAAGGTCCTTTCGTCTAATGGGAACTAGGCCATTCACACTGAAGCAGCTATTTCCCATTAGAGAAATGGCCCTCCAACTAGGAGATGCAGAAAGGTCCTCTTGTCTAATGGGAACTAGCCCAAACGGCCCTCTGACCTGGAGAGGCAGAAAGTTCATCTCGTCTAATGGGATCTAGCCCACTCACACTTAAGCAGCCATTTCCCATTAGAGAAACGGCCCTCTGACCTGCAGAGGCAGAAAGGTCCTCTCGTCTAATGGGAACTAGCCCAATCACGTTGAAGCAGCTTTTCCCATTGGAGAAACGGCCCTCTGACCTGCAGAGGAAGTAAGGTCCACTCGTCTAATGGGAACTAGCCCACTCACACTGAAGCATCTATTTCCCATTAGAGAAATGGCCCTCTGACCGGCAGAGGCAGAAAGGTCCTCTTGTCTAATGGGAAGTAGCCCATTCACACTGAAGCAGCTATTTCCCATTAGAGAAACGGCCCTCCGACCTGGAGAGGCAGAAAGAGAAACAACCCTCCAACCTGGAGAGGCAGAAAGGTCCTCTCGTCTAATGGGAACTAGCCCATTCACACTGAAGCAGTTATTTCCCATTATAGAAACGGCCCTCTGACCTGGAGAGGCAGAAAGGTCATCTCGTCTAATGGGAACTAGCCCACTCACACTGAAGCCGCTATTTCCCATTAGAGAAACGGCCCTCTGACCTGGAGAGGCAGAAAGGTCCTCTTGTCTAATTAGAATTACCCCAAACGACCCTCTGACCTGGAGAGGCAGAAAGGTCATCTCGTCTAATGGTAACTAGCCCATTCACACTGAAGCAGCTATTTCCCATTAGAGAAACAGCCCTTCGGCCTGCAGAGGCAGAAAGGTCCTCTCGTCTAATGGGAACTAGGCCATTCACACTGAAGTAGCTATTTCCCATTAGAGAAATGGCCCTCCGACCAGGAGAGGCAGAAAGATCCTCTTGTCTAATGGGAACTAGCCCAAACGGCCCTCTGACCTGGAGAGGTAGAAAGGTCATCTCTTCTAATGGGAACTAGCCCAATCACACTGAAGCAGCTATTTCCGATTAGAGAAACAACCCTCTGACCTGTAGAGGCAGAAAGGTCCTCTTGTCTAATGAGAACTAGCCCACTCACACAGAAGCAGCTATTTCCCATTAGAGAAAAGGCCCTCTGACCAGGAGAGGCAGAAAGGTCCTCTCGTCTAATGGGAACTAGCCCACTCACATTGAAGCAGCTATTTCCCATTAGAGAAACGGCCCTCTGACCTGCAGAGGCATAAAGGTCTTCTCATCTAATGGGAACTAGCCCACTCACACTGAAGCAGCTATTTCCCATTAGAGAAACGTCCCTCCAGCCTGGAAAGACAGAAAGGTCCTCTCGTCTAATGGGAACTAGCCCACTTGCACTGAAGCTGCTATTTCCCATTAGAGAAACGGCTTTCCAACCTGGAGAGGCAGAAAGGTCCTCTCGTCTAACGGGAAATAGCCCATTCGCACTGAAGCAGCTATTACCCATTAGAGAAAGGGCCCTCTGACCTGCAGGCAGAAAGGTCCTCTTGTCTAATGAGAACTAGCCCACTCACACTGAAGCAGCGTTTCCCATTAGAGAAACGGCCCTCTGACCTGCAGAGGCAGAAAGGTCCTCTCGTCTAATGGGAACTAGCCCATTCACACTGAAGCAGCTATTTCCCATTAGAGAAACGGCCCTCTGACCTGGAGAGGCAGAAAGGTCCTCTTGCCTAATTGGAACTAGCCCAAACGACCCTCTGACCTGGAGAGGCAGAAAGGTCATCTCGTCTAATGGAAACTAGCCCATTCACACTGAAGCAGCTATTTCCCATTAGAGAAACGGCCCTTCGGCCTGCAGGGGCAGAAAGGCCCTCTTGTCTAATGGGAACTAGCCCACTCACACTGAAGCAGCTATTTCCGATTATAGAAACGGCCCTCTGACCTGGAGAGGCAGAAAGGTCCTCTCGTCTAATGGGAACTAGGCCATTCACACTGAAGCAGCTATTTCCCATTAGAGAAATGGCCCTCCGACCAGGAGAGGCAGAAAGGTCCTCTTGTCTAATGGCAACTAGCCCAAACGGCCCTCTGACCTGGAGAGGCAGAAAGGTCATCTTGCCTAATGGGAACTAGCCCACTCACACTGAAGCCGCTATCTCCCATTAGAGAAACGGCCCTCTGACCTGGAGAGGCAGAAAGGTCCTCTTGTCTAATTGGAACTACCCCAAACGACCCTCTGACCTGGAGAGGCAGAAAGGTCATCTCGTCTAATGGAAACTAGCCCATTCACACTGAAGCAGCTATTTCCCATTAGAGAAACGGCACTTCAGCCTGCAGAGGCAGAAAGGCCCTCTTGTCTAATGGGAACTAGCCCACTCACACTGAAGCAGCTATTTCCGATTATAGAAACGGCCCTCTGACCTGGAGAGGCAGAAAGGTCCTCTCGTCTAATGGGAACTAGGCCATTCACACTGAAGTAGCTATTTCCCATTAGAGAAATGGCCCTCGACCAGGAGAGGCAGAAAGGTCCTCTTGTCTAATGGGAACTAGCCCAAACGGCCCTCTGACCTGGAGAGGTAGAAAGGTCATCTCTTCTAATGGGAACTAGCCCACTCACATAGAAGCAGCTATTTCCCATTAGAGAAAAGGCCCTCTGACCAGGAGAGGCAGAAAGGTCCTCTCGTCTAATGGGAACTAGCCCACTCACATTGAAGCAGCTATTTCCCATTAGAGAAACGGCCCTCTGACCTGCAGAGGCATAAAGGTCTTCTCATCTAATGGGAACTAGCCCACTCACACTGAAGCAGCTATTTCCCATTAGAGAAAAGGCCCTCTGACCAGGAGAGGCAGAAAGGTCATCTCGTCTAATGGGAACTAGCCCATTCACACTGAAGCAGATATTTACCATTAGAGAACCGGCCCTCTGACCCGCAGAGGCAGAAAGTTCCTCTCGTCTAATGGGAAATAGCCCACTCACACTGAAGAAGCTATTTCCCATTAGAGAAAAGTCCCTCCGACCTGGAAAGACAGAAAGGTCCTCTCGTCTAATGGGAATTAGCCCACTCACACTGAAGCAGCTATTTCTCATTAGAGAAACAGCCTTCCGACCTGCAGAGGCAGAAAGGTCCTCTCGTCTCATTGAAACTAGCCCGCTCACACTGAAGCAGCTATTTCCCATTAGAGAAACGGCCGTACGACCTGAAGAGGCAGAAAGGTCATCTCGTCTACTGGGAACTAGCCCACTCACACTGAAGCCGCTATTTCCCATTAGAGAAATGGCCCTCTGACCTACAGAGGCAGAAAGGTCCTCTCGTCTAATGGGAACTAGCCCACTCACACTGAAGCAGCTATTTCCCATTAGAGAAACGGCCCTCTGACCTGCAGAGGCAGAAAGGTCCTCTTGTCTAATCGGAACTAGCCCAAACAGCCCTCTGACCTGGAGAGGCAGAAAGGTCATCTCGTCTAATGGGAACTAGCCCATTCACACTGAAGCAGCTATTTCCTATTAGAGAGCCGGCCCTCTGACCCGCAGAGGAAGAAAGGTCCTCTCGTCTAATGGGAACTAGCCCACTCACATTGAAGCAGCTATTTCCCATTAGAGAAACGGTCCTCCGACCTGCAAAGGCAGAAAGTTCCTCTCGTCTAATGGGAACTAGCCCACTCACATTGAAGCAGCTATTTCCCATTAGAGAAACGGTCCTCTGACCTGCAAAGGCAGAAAGTTCCTTTCGTCTAATGGGAACTAGGCCATTCACACTGAGGCAGCTATTTTCCATTAGAGAAATGGCCCTCCGACCAGGAGAGCAGAAAGGTCCTCTTGTCTAATGGGAACTAGCCCAAACGGCCCTCTGACCTGGAGAGGCAGAAAGGTCATCTCGTCTAATGGGAACTAGCCCACTCACACTTAAGCAGCTATTTCCCATTAGAGAAACGGCCCTCCGACCTGGAGAGGCAGAAAGAGAAACAGCCCTCCAACCTGGAGAGGCAGAAAGGTCCTCTCGTCTAATGGGAACTAGCCCATTCACACTGAAGCAGTTATTTCCCATTATAGAAACGGCCCTCTGACCTGGAGAGGCAGAAAGGTCCTCTCGTCTAATGGGAACTAGGCCATTCGCACTGAAGCAGCTATTTCCCATTAGAGAAACGGCCCTCCGACCTGGAGAGGCAGAAAGGTCCTCTTGTCTAATCGGAACTAGCCCAAACAGCCCTCTGACCTGGAGGGGCAGAAAGGTCATCTCGTCTAATGGGAACTAGCCCATTCACACTGAAGCAGCTATTTCCCATTAGAGAGGCGGCCCTCTGACCCACAGAGGAAGAAAGGTCCTCTCGTCTAATGGGAACTAGCCCACTCACATTGAAGCAGCTATTTCCCATTAGAGAAATGGTCCTCCGACCTGCAAAGGCAGAAAGTACCTCTTGTCTAATGGGAACTAGCCCACTCACATTGAAGCAGCTATTTCCCATTAGAGAAACGGCCCTCTGACCTGCAGGCAGAAAGGTCCTCATGTCTAATGAGAACTAGCCCACTCACACTGAAGCAGCGTTTGCCATTAGAGAAACGTCCGTCTGACCTGCAGAGGCAGAAAGGTCCTCTCGTCTAATGGGAACTAGCCCATTCACACTGAAGCAGCTATTTCCCATTAGAGAATCGGCCCTCTGACCTGGAGAGGCAGAAAGGTCCTCTTGCCTAATTGGAACTAGCCCAAACGACCCTCTGACCTGGAGAGGCAGAAAGGTCATCTCGTCTAATGGAAACTAGCCCATTCACACTGAAGCAGCTATTTCCCATTAGAGAAACGGCCCTTCGGCCTGCAGGGGCAGAAAGGCCCTCTTGTCTAATGGGAACTAGCCCACTCACACTGAAGCAGCTATTTCCGATTATAGAAACGGCCCTCTGACCTGGAGAGGCAGAAAGGTCCTCTCGTCTAATGGGAACTAGGCCATTCACACTGAAGCAGCTATTTCCCATTAGAGAAATGGCCCTCCGACCAGGAGAGGCAGAAAGTTCCTCTTGTCTAATGGGAACTAGCCCAAACGGCCCTCTGACCTGGAGAGGCAGAAAGGTCATCTCGTCTAATGGAAACTAGCCCATTCACACTGAAGCAGCTATTTCCCATTAGAGAAACGGCCCTTGGGCCTGCAGAGGCAGAAAGGCCCTCTTGTCTAATGGGAACTAGCCAACTCACACTGAAGCAGCTATTTCCGATTATAGAAACGGCCCTCTGACCTGGAGAGGCAGAAAGGTCATCTCGTCTAATGGGAGCTAGCCCACTCACACTGAAGCAGCCATTTCCCATTAGAGAAACGGCCCTCTGACCTTCAGAGGCAGAAAGGTCCTCTCGTCTAATGGGAACTAGCCCACTCACATTGAAGCAGCTATTTCCCATTAGAGAAACGGCCTTCTGACCTTCAGAGGCATAAAGGTCTTCTCATCTAATGGGAACTAGCCCACTCACACTGAAGCAGCTATTTCCCATTAGAGAAACGTCCCTCTGGCCTGGAAAGACAGAAAGGTCTTCTCGTCTAATGGGAACTAGCCGACTTGCACTGAAGCTGCTATTTCCCATTAGAGAAACGGCTTTCAAACCAGGAGAGGCAGAAAGGTCCTCTCGTCTAACGGGAAATAGCCCATTCGCACTGAAGCAGCTATTACCCATTAGAGAAACGGACCTTTGACTTGGAGACGCAGAAAGGTCATCTCGTCTAATGGGAACTAGCCCATTCACACTGAAGCAGCTATTTCCCATTAGAGAAACGTCCCTCCGACCTGGAAAGACAGAAAGGTCCTCTCATCTAATAGGAACTAGCCCACTCGCACTGAAGCAGCTATTTCCCATTAGAGAAACGGCCCTCTGACCTGCAGAGGCAGAAAGGTCCTCTCGTCTAATGGGAATTAGCCCACTCACACTGAAGCAGCTATTTCTCATTAGAGAAACAGCCCTCCGACCTGCAGAGGCAGAAAGGTCCTCTCGTCTAATGGGAACTTGCCCACTGACACTGAAGCAGCTATTTCCCATTAGAGAAACGGCCCTCTGACCTGCAGAGGCAGAAAGGTCCTCTTGTCTGATGGGAACTAGCCCACTCACACTGAAGCAGCCATTTCCCATTAGAGAAACGGCGGTACGACCTGAAGAGGCAGAAAGGTCATCTCGTCTACTGGGAACTAGCCCACTCACACTGAAGCCGCTATTTCCCATTAGAGAAATGGCCCTCTGACCTTCAGAGGCAGAAAGGTCCTCTCGTCTAATGGGAACTAGCTCACTGACACTGAAGCAGCTATTTCCCATTAGAGAAACGGCCCTCTGACCTGCAGAGGCAGGAAGGTCCTCTTGTCTAATGGGAACTAGCCCACTCACACTGAAGCAGCTATTTCCCATTAGAGAAATGGCCCTCTGACCTGGAGAGGAAGAAAGGACCTCTCGTCTAATGGGAACTAGCCCATTCACACTGAAGCAGCTATTTCCCATTAGAGAAACGGCCCTCCTACCTGCAGAGGCAGAAAGGTCCTCTTATCTAATGGGAACTAGCCCACTCACACTGAAGCAGCTATTTCCGATTATAGAAACGGCCCTCTGACCTGGAGAGGCAGAAAGTTCCTCTCGTCTAATGGGAACTAGCTCACTCACACCGAAGCAGCTATTTCCCATTAGAGAAACGGCCCTCTGACCGGGTGAGGCAGAAAGGTCATCTCGTCTAATGGGAACTAGCCCACTCACACTGAAGCAGCTATTTCCCATTAGAGAAATGGCCCTCTGACCGGGAGAGGCAGAAAGGTCATCTCGTCTAATGGGAACTAGCCCACTCACATTGAAGCAGCTATTTTCCATTAGAGAAACGGCCCTCTGACCGGGAGAGGCAGAAAGGTCATCTCGTCTAATGGGAACTAGCCCAAACGGCCCTCTGACCTGGAGAGGCAGAAAGGTCATCTCGTCTAATTTGAAGTAGCCCACTCACACTGAAGCAGCTATTTCCCGTTAGAGAAACGTCCCTCCGGCCTGGAAGGACAGAAAGGTCCTCTCGTCTAATGGGAACTAGCCCACTTGCACTGAAGCAGCTATTACCCATTAGAGAAACGGCCCTTTGACCCGGAGAGGCAGAAAGGTCATCTCGTCTAATGGGAACTAGCCCATTCACACTGAAGCAGCTATTTACCATTAGAGAACCGGCCCTCTGACCCGCAGAGACAGAAAGGTCCTCTCGTCTAATGGGAACTAGCCCACTCACACTGAAGCAGCTATTTCCCATTAGCGAAACAACCCTCTGACCTGGAGAGGCAGAAAGGTCCTCTCGTCTAATGGGAACTAGCCCACTCACACTGAAGCAGCTTTTCCCATTAGAGAAATGGCCCTCTGACATGCAGAGGCAGAAAGGTCCTCTCGTCTAATGGGTACTAGCCCACTCACACTGAAGCAGCTATTTCCCATCAGAGAAACGGCTCTCCGACCAGGAGAGGCAGAAAGGTCCCCTCGTCTAATGGGAACTAGCCCACTCACACTGAAGCAGGTGAAACGGCCCTCCGACCTGCAGGGGCAGAACAGTCCTCTCGTCTAATAGGAACTAGCCCATTCACACTGAAGCAGCTATTTCCCATTAGAGAAACACCCCTCCGACCTGGAGAGGCAGAAAGGTCCTCTCGTCTAATGGGAACTAGCCCACTCACACTGACGCAGCTATTTCCCATTAGAGAAACAGCCCTCTGAAAGGTCCTCTCGTCCAACGGGAACTAGCCCACTCACACTGAAGCAGTAATTTCCCATTATAGAAACGGCCCTCTGACCTGCAGAGGCAGAAAGGTCCTCTTGTCTAATAGGAACTAGCCCACTCACACTGAAGCAGCGATTTCCCATTAGAGAAATGACCCTCTGACCTGCAGAGGCAGAAAGGTCCTCTTGTCTAATGGGAACTAGCCCGCTCACACTGAAGCAGCTATTTCCCATTATAGAAAAATGGCCCTCTGACATGCAGAGGCAGAAAGGTCCTCTCATCTAATTGGAGGGAACTAGCCCATTCACACTGAAACAGCTATTTCCCATTAGAGACACAACCCTCCGACCTAGAGAGGCAGAAAGGTCCTCTCATCTAATGGGAACTAGCCCATTCACACAGAAGCAGCTATTTCCCATTAGAGAAACGGCCCCCTGACCTGCTGAGGCAGAAAGGTCTTCTCGACTAAAGGGAACTAGCCCACTCACACTGAAGCAGCTATTTCCCATTAGAGAAACGGCCCTCCGACCTCCAGAGGCAGAAAGGTCCTCTCGTCGAATGGGAACTAGCCCATTCACACTGAAGCAGCTATTTCCTATTAGAGAAACAACCCTCCGACCTGGAGAGGCAGAAAGGTCCTCTCGTTTAATGGGAACTAGCCCACTCACATTGACACAGCTATTCCCATTAGAGAAATGGCCCTCTGACCTGCAGAGGCAGAAAGGTCCTCTCGTCTAATGGGTACTAGCCCACTCACACTGAAGCAGCTATTTCCCATCAGAGAAACAACCCTCCGATCTGGAGAGGCAGAAAGGTCTTCTCGTCTAATGGGAACTAGCGCACTCACACTGAAGCAGGTGAAACGGCCCTCTGACCTGCAGGGGCAGAACAGTCCTCTCGTCTAATAGGAACTAGCCCATTCACACTGAAGCAGCTATTTCCCATTAGAGAAA
This sequence comes from Ambystoma mexicanum, assembly GCF_040938575.1. Lineage (NCBI taxonomy): Eukaryota > Metazoa > Chordata > Amphibia > Caudata > Ambystomatidae > Ambystoma > Ambystoma mexicanum. The sequence continues at coordinate 1,184,714,582 of NC_090934.1, forward strand.
CACCCCTCCGACCTGGAGAGGCAGAAAGGTCCTCTCATCTAATGGGAACTAGCCCACTCACATTGACGAAGCTTTTCCCTTTAGAGAAATGGCCCTCTGTCCTGCAGAGGCAGAAAGGTCCTCTCGTCTAATGGGTACTAGCCCACTCACACTGAAGCAGCTATTTCCCATTAGAGAAACGGCCCTCTGACCTGCAGAAGCAGAAAGGTCCTCTCATCTAATGGGAACTAGCCCGCTCACACTGAAGCAGCTATTTCCCATTAGAGACACGACCCTCCGACCTGGAGATGCAGAAAGGTCATCTTGTCTAATGGGAACTAGCCCAAACCGCCATCTGACCTGGAGAGGCAGAAAGGTCATCTGGTCTAATGGGAACTAGCCCACTCACACTGAAGCAGCTTAAACGGCCCTCCGACCTGCAGGGGCAGAACAGTCCTCTCGTCTAATAGGAACTAGCCCACTCACACTGAAGCAGCTATTTCCCATCAGAGAAACGACCCTCCGACCTGGAGAGGCAGAAAGGTCCTCTCGTCTAATGGGAACTAGCCCACTCACACTGAAGCAGGTGAAACGGCCCTCCGACCTGCAGGGGCAGAACAGTCCTCTCGTCTAATAGGAACTAGCCCATTCACACTGAAGCAGCTATTTGCCATTAGAGAAACACCCCTCCGACCTGGAGAGGCAGAAAGGTCCTCTCATCTAATGGGAACTAGCCCACTCACATTGACGCAGCTATTTCCCATTAGAGAAACGGCCCTCTGACCTGCAGAGACAGAAAGGTCCTCTCGTCTAATGGGAACTAGCCCACTCACACTGAAGCAGCTATTTCCCATTATAGAAACGGCCCTCTGACCTGCAGAGGCAGGAAGGTCCTCTTGTCTAATGGGAAGTAGCCCATTTGCAGCTATTTCCCATTAGAGAAACGGCCCTCTGACCTGCAGAGGCAGAAAGGTCCTCTTGTCTAATGGGAACTAGCCCACTCACACTGAAGCAACTATTTCCCATTAGAGAAACGGCCTTCCGACCTTGGGTGGCAGAAAGGTCCTCTCGTCTAATGGGAACTAGCCCATTCACACAGAAGCAGCTATTTCCCATTAGAGAAACAGCCCTCTGACCTGCTGAGGCAGAAAGGTCTTCTCGTCTAATGGGAACTAGCCCACTCACACTGAAGCAGCGATTTCCCATTAGAGAAACGACCCTCTGACCTGCAGAGGCAGAAAGGTCCTCTCGTCTAATGCGAACTAGCCCGCTCACACTGAAGCAGCTATTTCCCCTTAAAGAAAAATGGCCCTCTGACATGCAGAGGCAGAAAGGTTCTCTCGTCTAATGGGATCTAGCCCATTCACACAGAAGCAGCTATTTCCCATTAGAGAAACGGCCCCCTGACCTGCAGAGGCAGGACGGTCCTCTTGTCTAATGGGAAGTAGCCCATTTGCAGCTATTTCCCATTAGAGAAACGGCCCTCTGACCTGCAGAGGCAGAAAGGTCCTCTTGTCTAATGGGAACTAGCCCACTCACACTGAAGCAACTATTTCCCATTAGAGAAACGGCCTTCCGACCTGGGGTGGCAGAAAGGTCCTCTCGTCTAATGGGAACTAGCCCATTCACACAGAAGCAGCTATTTCCCATTAGAGAAACAGCCCTCTGACCTGCTGAGGCAGAAAGGTCTTCTCGTCTAATGGGAACTAGCCCACTCACACTGAAGCAGCGATTTCCCATTAGAGAAACGACCCTCTGACCTGCAGAGGCAGAAAGGTCCTCTCGTCTAATGCAAACTAGCCCGCTCACACTGAAGCAGCTATTTCCCCTTAAAGAAAAACGGCCCTCTGACATGCAGAGGCAGAAAGGTCCTCTCGTCTAATGGGATCTAGCCCATTCACACAGAAGCAGCTATTTCCCATTAGAGAAACGGCCCCCTGACCTGCTGAGGCAGAAAGGTCTTCTCGACTAATGGGAACTAGCCCACTCACACTGAAGCAGCTATTTCCCATTAGAGAAACGGCCCTCCGACCTCCAGAGGCAGAAAGGTCCTCTCGTCTAATGGGAACTAGCCCATTCACACTGAAGCAGCTATTTCCAATTAGAGAAACGACCCTCCGACCTGGAGAGGCAGAAAGGTCCTCTCGTCTAATGGGAACTTCCCCACTCAAACTGAAGCAGCTATTTCCCATTAGAGAAACGGCCCTCTGACCTGCAGAGGCAGAAAGGTCCTCTCATCTAATGGGAACTAGCCAATTCACACCGAAGCAGCTATTTCCCATTAGAGAAACGGCCCTCTGAAGTGCAGAGGCAGAAAGGTCCTCTTGTCTAATGGGAATTAGCCCACTCACACCGAATCAGCTATTTCCCATTAAAGAAATGGCCCTCTGACCTCCAGAAACAGAAAGGGCCTCTCGTCTAACGGGAACTATCCCAATCACACTGAAGAAGCTATTTCCCATTACAGAAATGGCCCTCTGTCCTGGAGTGGCAGAAAGGTCCTCTCGTCTAATGGGAACTAGCCCATTCACACTGAAGCAGCTATTTCCCATTATAGAAACCGCCCTCCGACCTGCAGAGGCAGAAAGGTCCTCTCGTCTAATGGGAGGGAACTAGCCCACTCACATTGAAGCAGCTATTTCCCATTATAGAAACGGCCCTCTGACCTGCAGAGGCAGGAAGGTCCTCTTGTCTAATGGGAAGTAGCCCATTTGCAGCCATTTCCCATTAGAGAAACGGCCCTAAGTCCTGGAGTGGCAGAAAGGTCCTCTCGTCTAATGGGAACTAGCCCATTCACACTGAAGCAGCTATTTCCCATTAGAGAAACGGCCCTCTGACCTGCAGAGACAGAAAGGTCCTCTCGTCTAATGGGAACTAGCCCACTCACACTGAAGCAGCTATTTCCCATTATAGAAACGGCCCTCTGACCTGCAGAGGCAGGAAGGTCCTCTTGTCTAATGGGAAGTAGCCCATTTGCAGCTATTTCCCATTAGAGAAACGGCCCTCTGACCTGCAGAGGCAGAAAGGTCCTCTTGTCTAATGGGAACTAGCCCACTCACACTGAAGCAACTATTTCCCATTAGAGAAACGGCCTTCCGACCTGGGGTGGCAGAAAGGTCCTCTCGTCTAATGGGAACTAGCCCATTCACACAGAAGCAGCTATTTCCCATTAGAGAAACAGCCCTCTGACCTGCTGAGACAGAAAGGTCTTCTCGTCTAATGGGAACTAGCCCACTCACACTGAAGCAGCGATTTCCCATTAGAGAAACGACCCTCTGACCTGCAGAGGCAGAAAGGTCCTCTCGTCTAATGCGAACTAGCCCGCTCACACTGAAGCAGCTATTTCCCCTTAAAGAAAAATGGCCCTCTGACATGCAGAGGCAGAAAGGTCCTCTCGTCTAATGGGATCTAGCCCATTCACACAGAAGCAGCTATTTCCCATTAGAGAAACGGCCCCCTGACCTGCAGAGGCAGGACGGTCCTCTTGTCTAATGGGAAGTAGCCCATTTGCAGCTATTTCCCATTAGAGAAACGGCCCTCTGACCTGCAGAGGCAGAAAGGTCCTCTTGTCTAATGGGAACTAGCCCACTCACACTGAAGCAACTATTTCCCATTAGAGAAACGGCCTTCCGACCTGGGGTGGCAGAAAGGTCCTCTCGTCTAATGGGAACTAGCCCATTCACACAGAAGCAGCTATTTCCCATTAGAGAAACAGCCCTCTGACCTGCTGAGGCAGAAAGGTCTTCTCGTCTAATGGGATCTAGCCCATTCACACAGAAGCAGCTATTTCCCATTAGAGAATCAGCCCTCTGACCTGCTGAGGCAGAAAGGTCTTCTCGTCTAATGGGATCTAGCCCATTCACACAGAAGCAGCTATTTCCCATTAGAGAAACGGCCCCCTGACCTGCTGAGGCAGAAAGGTCTTCTCGACTAATGGGAACTAGCCCACTCACACTGAAGCAGCTATTTCCCATTAGAGAAACGGCCCTCCGACCTCCAGAGGCAGAAAGGTCCTCTCGTCTAATGGGAACTAGCCCATTCACACTGAAGCAGCTATTTCCAATTAGAGAAACGACCCTCCGACCTGGAGAGGCAGAAAGGTCCTCTCGTCTAATGGGAACTTCCCCACTCACACTGAAGCAGCTATTTCCCATTAGAGAAACGGCCCTCTGACCTGCAGAGGCAGAAAGGTCCTCTCATCTAATGGGAACTAGCCAATTCACACCGAAGCAGCTATTTCCCATTAGAGAAACGGCCCTCTGAAGTGCAGAGGCAGAAAGGTCCTCTTGTCTAATGGGAATTAGCCCACTCACACCGAAGCAGCTATTTCCCATTAGAGAAACGGCCCTCTGACCTCCAGAAACAGAAAGGGCCTCTCGTCTAACGGGAACTAGCCCAATCACACTGAAGAAGCTATTTCCCATTACAGAAATGGCCCTCTGTCCTGGAGTGGCAGAAAGGTCCTCTCGTCTAATGGGAACTAGCCCATTCACACTGAAGCAGCTATTTCCCATTATAGAAACCGCCCTCCGACCTGCAGAGGCAGAAAGGTCCTCTCGTCTAATGGGAGGGAACTACCCACTCACATTGAAGCAGCTATTTCCCATTAGAGAAACAGTCCTCTGACCTGCAGAGGCAGAAAAGTCCTCTGGTCTAATGAGAACTAGCCCACTCACACTGAAGCAGCTTTGTCCCATTAGAGAAACAGCCCTCTGACCTGCAGAGGCAGACAAGTCCTCTGGTCTAATGGGAATTAGCCCACTCACACTGAAGCAGCTTTTTCCCATTAGGGAAACGGCCCTCTGACCTGCAGAGGCAGAAAGGTCCTCTCGTCTAATGGGAACTAGCCCATTCACACAGAAGCAGCTATTTCCCATTAGAGAAACGGCCCTCTGACCTGCTGAGGCAGAAAGGTCCTCTCGTCTAATGGGAACTAGCCCACTCACACTGAAGCAACTGTTTCCCATTAGAGAAATGGCCCTCTGACCTGCAGAGGCAGAAAGGTCCTCTCGTCTAATGGGAAATAGCCCATTCACGCCGAAGCACCTATTTCCCATTAGAGAAACGGCCCTCTGACCTGCAGAGGCAGAAAAGTCCTCTTGTCTAATGGGAACTAGCCCACTCACATTGAAACAGATATTTCCCTTTAGAGAAACGGCCCTCTGACCTGCAGAGGAAAAAACGTCCTCTCGTCTAATAGGAACTAGCCCACTCGCACTGAAGCAGGTTTTTCCCATTAGAGAAATGGCCCTCTGACCTGCAGAGGCAGAAAGGTCCTCTCGTCTAATGGGAACTAGCCCAATCACACTGAAGCAGCTATTTCCCATTAGAGAAAAGACCCTCGACCTGGAGATGCAGAAAGGTGATCTTGTCTAATGAGAAACAGCCCAAACGGCCCTATGACCTGGAGAGGCAGAAAGGTCATCTTCTCTAATGAGAACGAGCCACTCACACTGAAGCAGCTATTTCCCATTAGAGAAACAGCCCTCTGACCTGCAGAGGCAGAAAGGTCCTCTCGTCTAATGGGAACTAGCCCACTCACACTGAAGCAGCTTTCCCCATTAGAGAAATGGCCCTCTGACCTGCAGAGGCAGAAAGGTCCTCTCGTCTAATGGGTACTAGCCCACTCACACTGAAGCAGCTATTTCCCATTAGAGAAACAACCCTCCGACCTGGAGAGGCAGAAAGGTCCTCTCGTCTAATGGGAACTATCTCACGCACACTGAAGCAGCTATTTCCCATTATCGAAACGGCCCTCTGACCTGCAGAGGCAGAAAGGTCCTCTCGTATAATGGGAACTAGCCCATTCGCAGCTATTTCTCATTAGAGAAACGGCCCTCTGACTTGCAGAGGCAGAAAGGACCTCTTGTCTAATGGGAACTAGCCCACTCACACTTAAGCAACTATTTCCCATTAGAGAAACGGCCTTCCGACCTGGGGAGGCAGAAAGGTCCTCTCGTTTAATGGGAACTAGCCCATTCACACAGAAGCAGCTATTTCCCATTAGAGAAACGGCCCTCTGACCTGCTGAGGCAGAAAGGTCTTCTCGTCTAATGGGAACTAGCCCACTCACACTGAAGCAGCGATTTCCCATTAGAGAGACAACCCTCTGACCTGCAGAGGCAGAAAGGTGCTCTCGTCTGATGGGAACTAGCCCGCTCACACTGAAGCAGCTATTTCCCATTAAAGAAAAACGGCCCTCTGACCTGCAGAGGCAGAAAGGTCCTCTCGTCTAATGGGAGGGAACTAGCCCATTCACACTGAAGCAGCTTTTTCCCATTAGCGAAACGGCCCTCCGACCTCCAGAGGCAGAAAGGTCCTCTCGTCTAATGGGAACTAGCCCATTCACATTGAAGCAGCTATTTCCCATTAGAGAAATGACCCTCCGACCTGGAGAGGCAGAAAGGTCCTCTTGTCTAATGGGAACTTACCCCCTCTCACACTGAAGCAGCTATTTCCCATTAGAGAAACGGCCCTCTGACCTGCAGAGGCAGAAAGGTCCTCTCATCTAATGGGAACTAGCCAATTCACACCGAAGCAGCTATTTCCCATTAGAGAAACGGCCCTCTGAAGTGCAGAGGCAGAAAGGTCCTCTTGTCTAATGGGAATTAGCCCAATCACACTGAAGAAGCTATTTCCCATTAGAGAAATGGCCCTCTGCCCTGGAGTGGCAGAAAGGTCCTCTCGTCTAATGGGAACTAGCCCATTCACACTGAAGCAGCTATTTCCCATTAGAGAAACAGCGCTCTGACCTGGAGAGGCAAAAACGTCCTCTTGTCTAATGGGAACTAGCCCATTCACACTGAAGCAGCTATTTCCCATTATAGAAACCGCCCTCCGACCTGCAGAGGCAGAAAAATCCTCTCGTCTATTGGGTAGTAGCCCACTCACACTGAAGCAGCTATTTCCCATTAGAGAAACGGCCCTCTGACCTACAGAGACAGAAAGGTCCTCTCGTCTAATGGGAATTAGCCCATTCACACTGAAGCAGCTATTTCCCATTAGAGAAACGACCCTCCGACCTGGAGAGGCAGAAAGGTCCTCTTGTCTAATGGGAACTTGCCCCCTCTCACACTGAAGCAGCTATTTCCCATTAGAGAAACGGCCCTCTGACCTGCAGAGGCAGAAAGGTCCTCTCATCTAATGGGAACTAGCCAATTCACACCGAAGCAGCTATTTCCCATTAGAGAAACGGCCCTCTGAAGTGCAGAGGCAGGAATGTCCTCTTGTTTAATGGGAATTAGCCCACTCACACCGAAGCAGCTATTTCCCTTTAGAGAAACGGCCCTCTGACCTGCAGAAACAGAAAGGGCCTCTCGTCTAATGGGAACTAGCCCAATCACACTGAAGAAGCTATTTCCCATTAGAGAAATGGCCCTCTGCCCGGGAGTGGCAGAAAGGTCCTCTCGTCTAATGGGAACTAGCCCACTCACACTGAAGCAGCTTTCCCCATTAGAGAAATGGCCCTCTGACCTGCAGAGGCAGAAAGGTCCTCTCGTCTAATGGGTACTAGCCCACTCACACTGAAGCAGCTATTTCCCATTAGAGAAACAACCCTCCGACCTGGAGAGGCAGAAAGGTCCTCTCGTCTAATGGGAACTATCTCACGCACACTGAAGCAGCTATTTCCCATTATCGAAACGGCCCTCTGACCTGCAGAGGCAGAAAGGTCCTCTCGTATAATGGGAACTAGCCCATTCGCAGCTATTTCTCATTAGAGAAACGGCCCTCTGACTTGCAGAGGCAGAAAGGACCTCTTGTCTAATGGGAACGAGCCCACTCACACTTAAGCAACTATTTCCCATTAGAGAAACGGCCTTCCGACCTGGGGAGGCAGAAAGGTCCTCTCGTCTAATGGGAACTAGCCCATTCACACAGAAGCAGCTATCTCCCATTAGAGAAACGGCCCTCTGACCTGCTGAGGCAGAAAGGTCTTCTCGTCTAATGGGAACTAGCCCACTCACACTGAAGCAGCGATTTCCCATTAGAGAGACAACCCTCTGACCTGCAGAGGCAGAAAGGTGCTCTCGTCTGATGGGAACTAGCCCGCTCACACTGAAGCAGCTATTTCCCATTAAAGAAAAACGGCCCTCTGACCTGCAGAGGCAGAAAGGTCCTCTCGTCTAATGGGAGGGAACTAGCCCATTCACACTGAAGCAGCTTTTTCCCATTAGCGAAACGGCCCTCCGACCTCCAGAGGCAGAAAGGTCCTCTCGTCTAATGGGAACTAGCCCATTCACATTGAAGCAGCTATTTCCCATTAGAGAAATGACCCTCCGACCTGGAGAGGCAGAAAGGTCCTCTTGTCTAATGGGAACTTACCCCCTCTCACACTGAAGCAGCTATTTCCCATTAGAGAAACGGCCCTCTGACCTGCAGAGGCAGAAAGGTCCTCTCATCTAATGGGAACTAGCCAATTCACACCGAAGCAGCTATTTCCCATTAGAGAAACGGCCCTCTGAAGTGCAGAGGCAGAAAGGTCCTCTTGTCTAATGGGAATTAGCCCAATCACACTGAAGAAGCTATTTCCCATTAGAGAAATGGCCCTCTGCCCTGGAGTGGCAGAAAGGTCCTCTCGTCTAATGGGAACTAGCCCATTCACACTGAAGCAGCTATTTCCCATTAGAGAAACAGCGCTCTGACCTGGAGAGGCAAAAACGTCCTCTTGTCTAATGGGAACTAGCCCATTCACACTGAAGCAGCTATTTCCCATTATAGAAACCGCCCTCCGACCTGCAGAGGCAGAAAAATCCTCTCGTCTATTGGGTAGTAGCCCACTCACACTGAAGCAGCTATTTCCCATTAGAGAAACGGCCCTCTGACCTACAGAGACAGAAAGGTCCTCTCGTCTAATGGGAATTAGCCCATTCACACTGAAGCAGCTATTTCCCATTAGAGAAACGACCCTCCGACCTGGAGAGGCAGAAAGGTCCTCTTGTCTAATGGGAACTTGCCCCCTCTCACACTGAAGCAGCTATTTCCCATTAGAGAAACGGCCCTCTGACCTGCAGAGGCAGAAAGGTCCTCTCATCTAATGGGAACTAGCCAATTCACACCGAAGCAGCTATTTCCCATTAGAGAAACGGCCCTCTGAAGTGCAGAGGCAGGAATGTCCTCTTGTTTAATGGGAATTAGCCCACTCACACCGAAGCAGCTATTTCCCTTTAGAGAAACGGCCCTCTGACCTGCAGAAACAGAAAGGGCCTCTCGTCTAATGGGAACTAGCCCAATCACACTGAAGAAGCTATTTCCCATTAGAGAAATGGCCCTCTGCCCGGGAGTGGCAGAAAGGTCCTCTCGTCTAATGTTAACTAGCCCATTCACACTGAAGCAGCTATTTCCCATTAGAGAAACAGCGCTCTGGCCTGGAGAGGCACAAACGTCCTCTTGTCTAATGGGAACTAGCCCATTCACCCTGAAGCAGCTATTTCCCATTATAGAAACCGCCCTCCGACCTGCAGAGGCAGAAAAATCCTCTTGTCTAATGGGTAGTAGCCCACTCACACTGAAGCAGCTATTTCCCATTAGAGAAACGGCCCTCTGACCTGCAGAGACAGAAAGGTCCTCTCCTCTAATGGAAACTAGCCCACGCACACTGAAGCAGCTATTTCCTATTATAGAAACGGCCTTCTGACCTGCAGAGGCAGAAAGGTCCTCTCGTCTAATGGGAACTAGCCCATTCGCAGCTATTTCCCATTAGAGAAACGGCCCTCTGATCTGCAGAGGCAGAAAGGTCCTCTCGTCTAATGGGAACTAGTCCACTCACACCGAAGCACCTATTTCCCATTAGAGAAACGGCCCTCTGACCTGCAGAGGCAGAAAGGTCCTCTTGTCTAATGGGAACTAGCCCACTCACACTGAAGCAGCTATTTCCCATTAGAGAAAAGACCTCTGACCAGCAGAAACAGAAAGGTCTTCTCGTCTAATGGGAACTAGCCCAATCACACTGAAGCAGCTATTTCCCATTAGAGAAACGGCCCTCTGCCCTGTAGTGGCAGAAAGGTCCTCTCTTCTAATAGGAACTAGCCCAGTCACACTGAAGCAGCTATTTCCCTTAAAGAAACAGCCCTTCGACCTAGAGAGACACAAAGGTCCTCTTGTCTAATGGGAACTAGCCCATTCACACTGAAGCAGCTATTTCCCATTATAGAAACCGCCCTCCGACCTGCAGAGGCAGAAAGGTCCTCTCGTCTAATGTGATGGAACTAGCCCACTCACACTGAAGCAGCTTTTTCCCATTAGAGAAACGGCCCTCTGACCTGCAGAGGCAGAAAGGTCCTCTCATCTAATGGGAACTAGCCCATTCACACAGAAGCAGCTATTTCGCATTAGAGAAACGGACCTCTGACCTGCTGAGGCAGAAAGGTCCTCTCGTCTAATGGGAGCTAGCCCACTCACACTGAAGCAGCTATTTCCCATTAGAGAAACGGCCCTCTGACCTGCAGAGGCAGAAAAGTCCTCTTGTCTAATGGGAACTAGCCCACTCACACTGAAGTAGCTATTTCCCATTAAAGACAAACAGCCCTCTGACCTGCAGAGGGAGAAGGTCCTCTTGTCTAATGGGAACTAGCCCACTCACACTGAAGCAGCTATTTCCCATTAGAGAAATGGCCCTCTGACCTGCAGATGGAGAAAAATCCTCCCGTCTAATGAAAACTAGCCCACTCACATTGAAACAGCTATTTCCCATTAGAGAAACGGCCCTCTGACCTGCAGAGCTTGAACGGTCCTCTTCTCTAATGGGAACTAGCCCACTTACACTGAAGCAGCTTTTCCCATTAGAGAAATGGCCGTCTGACCCTGCAGAGGCAGAAAGGTCTTCTCGTGGAATGGGAACTAGCCCACTAACACTGAATAAGCTATTTCCCATTATAGAAACGGCCCTCTGAACTGCAGAGGCAGAAAGGTCCTCTCGTCTAATGGAAACTAGCCCATTCGCAGCTATTTCCCATTAGAGAAACGGCCCTCTGACCTGCAGAGGCAGAAAGGTCCTCTCGTCTAATGGGAACTAGCCCATTCACACCGAAGCACCTATTTCCCATTTGAGAACGGCCCTCTGACCTGCAGAGGCAGAAAGGTCCTCTTGTCTAATGGGAACTAGCCCACTCACACTGAAGCAGCTATTTCCCATTAGAGAAACGGCCCTCTACCCTGGAGTGAGAGAAAGGTCCTCTCGTCTAATGGGAACTAGAATAGTCACACTGAAGCAGATATTTCCCTTAGAGAAACAGCCCTTCGACCTTGGAGAGGCACAAAGGTCCCCTTGTCTAATGGGAACTAGCCCATTCACACTGAAGCAGCTATTTCCCATTATAGAAACCGCCCTCCGACCTGCAGAGGCAGAAAGGTCCTCTCGTCTAATGTGATGGAACTAGCCCACTCACACTGAACCAGCTTTTTCCCATTAGAGAAACGGCCCTCTGACCTGCAGAGGCAGAAAGGTCCTCTCATCTAATGGAACTAGCCCATTCACAGAGAAGCAGCTATTTCCCATTAGAGAAACGGACCTCTGACCTGCTGAGGCAGAAAGGTCCTCTCGTCTAATGGGAGCTAGCCCACTCACACTGAAGCAGCTATTTCCCATTAGAGAAACTGCCCTCTGACCTGCAGAGGCAGAAAGGTCCTCTTGTCTGATGGGAACTATCCCACTCACACTGAAGCAGCTATTTCCCATTAAAGAAAAACAGCCCTCTGAACTGCAGAGGCAGAAGGTCCTCTTGTCTAATGGGCACTAGCCCATTCACACTGAAGCAGATATTTCCCATTAGAGAAACGACCCTTCGACCTGGAGATGCAGAAAGGTCATCTTGTCTAATGGGAACTAGCCCAAACCGCCCTCTGACCGGGAGAGGCAGAAAGGTCATCTTGTCTAATGCGAACTAGCCCACTCACATTGAAACAGCTATTTCCCATTAGAGAAACAGCCCTCTGACCTGCAGAGGCAGAACGGTCCTCTTGTCTAATGGGAACTAGCCCACTCACACTGAAGCAGCTTTTCCCATTAGAGAAACGGCCCTCTGGCCTGCAGAGGCAGAAAGGTCCTCTTGTCTAATGGGAACTAGCCCATTCGCAGCTATTTCCCATTATAGAAACGGCCCACTGACCTGCAGAGGCATTAAGGTCCTCTTGTGTAATGGGAACTAGCCCATTCGCAGCTATTTCCCATTAGAGAAACGGCCCTCTGACCTGAAGAGGCAGAAAGGTCCTCTTATCTAATGGGAACTAGCCCACTCACACTGAAGTAGCTATTTCATATTAGAGAAACGGCCCTCTGACCTGCAGAGATAGAATGGTCCTCTCGTCTAATGGGAACTAGCCCCCTCGCACTGAAGCAGCTATTTCCCATTAGAGAAACGGCCCTCTGACCAACAGAAACAGAAAGGTCTTCTAGTCTAATTACACTGAAGCAGCTATTAACCATTAGAGAAACAGCCCTCTGCCCTGGAGTGGCAGAAAGGTCCTCTCGTCTAATGGGAACGAGCCCATTCACACTGAAGCAGCTATTTCCCATTAGAGAAATAGCCCTTCGACCTGGAGAGGCAAAAGGTCCTCTTGTCTAATGGGAACTAGCCCATTCACACTGAAGCAGCTATTTCCCATTATAGAAACCGCCCTCTGACCTGCAGAGGCAGAAAGGTCCTCTCGTCTAATGTGATGGACCTAGCCCACTCACATTGAAGCAGCTATTTCCCATTAGAGAAACAGTCCTCTGACCTGCAGAGACAGAAAGGTCCTCTCATCTAATGGGAATTAGCCCACTCACACTGAATCAGCTTTTTCCCATTAGAGAAACGGCCCTCTGACCTGCAGAGGCAGAAAAGTCCTCTTGTCTAATTGGAACTAGCCCACTCACACTGAAGTAGCTATTTCCCATTAAAGAAAAACAGCCCTCTGACCTGCAGAGGCAGAAAGGTCTTCTCGTGGAATGGGAACTAGCCCACTAACACTGAATAAGCTATTTCCGATTATAGAAACGGCCCTCTGAACTGCAGAGGCAGAAAGGTCCTCTCGTCTAATGGGAATTAGCCCATTCGCAGCTATTTCCCATTAGAGAAGCGGCCCTCTGACCTGCAGAGGCAGAAAGGTCCTCTCGTCTAATGGGAACTAGGCCATTCACACCGAAGCACCTATTTCCATTTTGAGAACAGCCCTCTGACCTGCAGAGGCAGAAGGTCCCCTTGTCTAATGGGCACTAGCCCACTCACACTGAAGCAGCTATTTCCCATTAGAGAAACGGCCCTCTGACCTGCAGAGGCAGAAAGGTCCTCTTGTCTGATGGGAACTATCCCACTCACACTGAAGCAGCTATTTCCCATTAAAGAAAAACGGCCCTCTGAACTGCAGAGGCAGAAGGTCCCCTTGTCTAATGGGCACTAGCCCACTCACACTGAAGCAGCTATTTCCCATTAGAGAAACGACCCTCCGACCTGGAGATGCAGAAAGGTCATCTTGCCTAATGGGAACTAGCCCAAACCGCCCTCTGACCTGGAGAGGCAGAAAGGTCATCTTGTCTAATGGGAACTAGCCCACTCACATTGAAACAGCTATTTCCCATTAGAGAAACAGCCCTCAGACCTGCAGAGGCAGAACGGTCCTCTTGTCTAATGGGAACTAGCCCACTCACACTGAAGCAGCTTTTCCCATTAGAGAAACGGCCCTCTGACCTGCAGAGGCAGAAAGGTCCTCTTGTCTAATGGGAACTAGCCCATTCGCAGCTATTTCCCATTAGAGAAACAGCCCTCTGACCTGCAGAGGCAGAAAGGTCCTCTCGTCTAATGGGAACTAGCCCACTCACATTGACACAGCTATTTCCCATTATAGAAACGGCCCACTGACCTGCAGAGGCATTAAGGTCCTCTTGTCTAATGGGAACTAGCCCATTTGCAGCTATTTCCCATTAGGGAAACGGCCCTCTGACCTGCAGAGGCAGAAAGGTCCTCTTGTCTAATGGGAACTAGCCCACTCACACTGAAGTAGCTATTTCCCATTAGAGAAACGGCCCTCTGACCTGCAGAGGCAGAAAGGCCCTCTCGTCTAATGGGAACTAGCCCATTCACACCGAAGCAGCTATTTCCCATTAGAGAAAAGGCCCGCTGACATGCAGAGGCAGAAAGGTCCTCTTGTCTAATGGGAACTAGCCCGCTCGCACTGACGCAGCTATTTCCCATTAGAGAAACGGCCCTCTGACCAACAGAAACAGAAAGGTCTTCTAGTCTAATGGGAACTAGCCCAATCACACTGAAGCAGCTATTTCCCATTAGAGAAAGGCCCTGTGCCCTGGAGTGGCAGAAAGGTCCTCTCGTCTAATGGGAACGAGCCCATTCACACTGAAGCAGCTATTTCCCATTAGAGAAACAGCCCTTCGACCTGGAGAGGCACAAAGGTCCTCTTGTCTAATGGGAACTAGCCCATTCACACTGAAGCAGCTATTTCCCATTATAGAAACCGCCCTCCGACCTGCAGAGGCAGAAAGGTCCTCTCGTCTAATGTGATGGACCTAGCCCACTCACATTGAAGCAGCTATTTCCCATTAGAGAAACAGTCCTCTGACCTGCAGAGACAGAAAGGTCCTCACATCTAATGGGAATTAGCCCACTCACACTGAATCAGCTTTTTCCCATTAGAGAAACGGCCCTCTGACCTGCAGAGGCAGAAAAGTCCTCTTGTCTAATGGGAACTAGCCCACTCACACTGAAGTAGCTATTTCCCATTAAAGAAGAAAAACAGCCCTCTGGCCTGCAGATGGAGAAGGTCCTCTTGTCTAAGGGGAACTAGCCCACTCACACTGAAGCAGCTATTTCCCATTAGAGAAACGGCCCTCTGACCTGCAGAGACAGAACGGTCCTCTTATCTAATGGGAACTAGCCCACTTACACTGAAGCAGCTTTTCCCATTAGAGAAACGGCCCTCTGACCTGCAGAGGCAGAAAGGTCTTCTCACGGAATGGGAACTAGCCCACTAACACTGAATAAGCTATTTCCCATTATAGAAACGGCCCTCTGAACTGCAGAGGCAGAAAGGTCCTCTCGTCTAATGGAAACTAGCCCACTTACACTGAAGCAGCTTTTCCCATTAGAGAAACGGCCCTCTGACCTGCAGAGTCAGAAAGGTCCTCTCATCGAATGGGAACTAGCCCACTCACACTGAAGCACCTATTTCCCATTTGAGAACGGCCCTCTGACCTGCAGAGGCAGAAAGGTCCTCTTGTCTAATGGGAACTAGCCCACACACACTGAAGCAGCTATTTCCCATTAGAGAAACGGCCCTCTACCCTGGAGTGAGAGAAAGGTCCTCTCGTCTAATGGGAACTAGCCCAGTCACACTGAAGCAGCTATTTCCCTTAGAGAAACAGCCCTTCGACCTGGAGAGGCACAAAGGTCCTCTTGTCTAATGGGAACTAGCCCATTCACACTGAAACAGTTATTTCCCATTATAGAAACCACCCTCCGACCTGCAGAGGCAGAAAGGTCCTCTCTTCTAATGTGATGGAAGTAGCCCACTCACACTGAAGCTGCTTTTTCCCATTAGAGAAACGGCCCTCTGACCTGCAGAGGCAGAAAGGTCCTCTCATCTAATGGGAACTAGCCCATTCACACAGAAGCAGCTATTTCCTATTATAGAAAGGCCTTCTGACCTGCAGAGGCAGAAAGGTCCTCTCGTCTAATGGGAACTAGCCCATTCGCAGCTATTTCCCATTAGAGAAACGGCCCTCTGATCTCCAGAGGCAGAAAGGTCCTCTCGTCTAATGGGAAATAGTCCACTCACACTGAAGCAGCTATTTCCCACTAGAGAAACGGCCCTCTGACCTGCAGAGGCAGAAAGGTCCTCTCGTCTATTGGGAACTAGCCCATTCACGCCGAAGCACCTATTTCCCATTAGAGAAACAGCCCTCTGACCTGCAGAGGCAGAAAGGTCCTCTTGTCTAATGGGAACTAGCCCACTCACACTGAAGCAGCTATTTCCCATTAGAGAAACAGTCCTCTGACCTGCAGAGGCAGAAAGGTCCTCTTGTCTAATGGGAACTATCCCACTCACACTGAAGCAGCTATTTCCCATTAAAGAAAAACGGCCCTCTGACCTGCTGAGGCAGAAAGGTCCTCTCGTCTAATGGGAACTAGCCCATTCACACAGAAGCAGCTATTTCCCATTAGAGAAACGGCCCTCTGACCTGCTGAGGCAGAAAGGTCCTCTCGTCTAATGGGAACTAGCCCATTCACACAGAAGCAGCTATTTCCCATTAGAGAAACGGCCCTCTGACCTGCTGAGGCAGAAAGGTCCTCTCGTCTAATGGGAACTAGCCCACTCACACTGAAGCAGCTATTTCCCATTAGAGAAACGGCCCTCTGACCTGCAGAGGCAGAAAGGTCCTCTTGTCTAATGGGAACTATCCCACTCACACTGAAGCAGCTATTTCCCATTAAAGAAAAACGGCCCTCTGACCTGCAGAGGCAGAAAGTCCTCTTGTCTAATGGGCACTAGCCCACTCACACTGAAGCAGCTATTTCCCATTAGAGAAACGACCCTCCGACCTGGAGATGCAGAAAGGTCATCTTGTCTAATGGGAACTAGCCCAAACCACCCTCTGACCTGGAGAGGCAGAAAGGTCATCTTGTCTAATGGGAACTAGCCCACTCACATTGAAACAGCTATTTCCCATTAGAGAAACGGCCCTATGACCTGCAGAGGCAGAACGGTCCTCTTGTCTAATGGGAACTAGCCCACTCACACTGAAGCAGCTTTTCCCATTAGAGAAACGGCCCTCTGACCTGCAGAGGCGGAAAGGTCCTCTCGTCGAATGGGAACTAGCCCACTCACACTGAATAAGCTATTTCCCATTATAGAAACGGCCCTCTGAACTGCAGAGGCAGAAAGGTCCTCTCGTCTAATGGAAACTAGCCCATTCGCAGCTATTTCCAATTAGAGAAACGGCCCTCTGACCTGCAGAGGCAGAAAGGTCCTCTCGTCTAATGGGAACTAGCCCACTCACACTGAAGCAACTATTTCCCATTAGAGAAACGGCCCTCTGACCAACAGAAACAGAAAGGTCTTCTAGTCTAATGGGAACTAGCCCAATCACACTGAAGCAGCTATTTCCCATTAGAGAAAGGCCCTGTGCCCTGGAGTGGCAGAAAGGTCCTCTCGTCTAATGGGAACGAGCCCATTCACACTGAAGCAGCTATTTCCCATTAGAGAAACAGCCCTTCGACCTGGAGAGGCACAAAGGTCCTCTTGTCTAATGGGAACTAGCCCATTCACACTGAAGCAGCTATTTCCCATTATAGAAACCGCCCTCCGACCTGCAGAGGCAGAAAGGTCCTCTCGTCTAATGTGATGGACCTAGCCCACTCACATTGAAGCAGCTATTTCCCATTAGAGAAACAGTCCTCTGACCTGCAGAGACAGAAAGGTCCTCACATCTAATGGGAATTAGCCCACTCACACTGAATCAGCTTTTTCCCATTAGAGAAACGGCCCTCTGACCTGCAGAGGCAGAAAAGTCCTCTTGTCTAATGGGAACTAGCCCACTCACACTGAAGTAGCTATTTCCCATTAAAGAAGAAAAACAGCCCTCTGGCCTGCAGATGGAGAAGGTCCTCTTGTCTAAGGGGAACTAGCCCACTCACACTGAAGCAGCTATTTCCCATTAGAGAAATGGCCCTCTGACCTGCAGATGGAGAAAAATCCTCTCGTCTAATGGGAACTAGCCCACTCACATTGAAACAGCTATTTCCCATTATAGAAACGGCCCTCTGACCTGCAGAGATAGAACGGTCCTCTTATCTAATGGGAACTAGCCCACTTACACTGAAGCAGCTTTTCCCATTAGAGAAACGGCCCTCTGACCTGCAGAGGCAGAAAGGTCTTCTCATGGAATGGGAACTAGCCCACTAACACTGAATAAGCTATTTCCCATTATAGAAACGGCCCTCTGAACTGCAGAGGCAGAAAGGTCCTCTCGTCTAATGGGAACTAGCCCACTCACACTGAAGCAACTATTTCCCATTAGAGAAACGGCCTTCCGACCTGGGGAGGCAGAAAGGTCCTCTCGTCTAATGGGAACTAGCCCACTCACACTGAAGCAGCTGAAACGGCCCTCCGACCTGCAGAGGAAGAAAGGTCCTCTCGTCTAATGGGAACTAGCCCACTCACACTGAAGCAGCTTTTCCCATTAGAGAAACGGCCTTCTGACCTGCAGAGGCAGAAAGGTCCTCTCGTCGAATGGGAACTAGCCCACTCACACTGAATAAGCTATTTCCCATTATAGAAATGGCCCTCTGAACTGCAGAGGCAGAAAGGTCCTCTCGTCTAATGGAAACTAGCCCATTCGCAGCTATTTCCCATTAGAGAAACGGCCCTTTGACCTGCAGAGGCTGAAAGGTCCTCTCGTCTAATGGGAACTAGCCCACTCACACTGAAGCAACTATTTCCCATTAGAGAAACGGCCTTCCGACCTGGGGAGGCAGAAAGGTCCTCTCGTCTAATGGGAACTAGCCCACTCACACTGAAGCAGCTGAAACGGCCCTCCAACCTGCAGAGGCAGAAAGGTCCTCTCGTCTAATGGGAACTAGCCCACTCACATTGACAAAGCTATTTCCCATTTGGAAAACGGCCCTCTGACCTGCAGAGGCAGAAAAGTCCTCTTGTCTAATGAGAACTAGCCCACTCACACTCAAGCAGCTATTTGCCATTATAGAAACAGCCCTCTGACCTGCAGAGGCAGAAAGGTCCCCTCGTCTAATGGGAACTAGCCCACTCACATTGACGCAGCTATTTCCCATTAGAGAAACGGCCCTTTGACCTGCAGAGGCAGAAAGGTCCTCTCGTCTAATGGGAACTAGCCCACTCACACTGAAGCAGCTATTTCCCATTAAAGAAAAACGGCCCTGTGACCTGCAGAGGCAGAAAGGTCCTCTCGTCTAATGGGAGGGAACTAGCCCATTCACACTGAAGCAGCTATTTCCCATTAGAGAAACGTCCCTCCAACCTGCAGAGGCAGAAAGGTACTCTCGTCGAATGGGAACTAGCCCACTCACACTAAAGCAGCTATTTCCCAGTAGAGAAACGGCCCTCCGACCTGGAGAGGCAGAAAAGTCCTCTCGTCTAATGGGAACTAGCCCACTCACACTGAAGCAGCTATTTCCCATTAGAGAAACAGCCCTCTAACCTGTAGAGGCAGAAAGGTCTTCTCATCTAATGG
Organism: Ambystoma mexicanum; assembly: GCF_040938575.1. NCBI lineage: Eukaryota > Metazoa > Chordata > Amphibia > Caudata > Ambystomatidae > Ambystoma > Ambystoma mexicanum. Next base: position 1,184,733,759 of record NC_090934.1, read on the forward strand.
GATCTAGCCCATTCACACCAAAGCAGCTATTTCCCATTAGAGAAACGGCCCTCTGACGTGCAGAGGCAGAAAGGTCCTCTTGTCTAATGGGAACTAGCCCACTCACACTAAAGCAGCTATTTCCCAGTAGAGAAACGGCCCTCCGACCTGGAGAGGCAGAAAGGTCCTCTCGTCTAATGGGAACTAGCCCACTCACACTGAAGCAGCTATTTCCCATTAGAGAAACAGCCCTCTAACCTGTAGAGGCAGAAAGGTCCTCTCATCTAATGGGATCTAGCCCATTCACACCAAAGCAGCTATTTCCCATTAGAGAAACGGCCCTCTGACGTGCAGAGGCAGAAAGGTCCTCTTGTCTAATGGGAACTAGCCCACTCACACTAAAGCAGCTATTTCCCAGTAGAGAAACGGCCTCCGACCTGGAGAGGCAGAAAGGTCCTCTCGTCTAATGGGAACTAGCCCACTCACACTGAAGCAGCTATTTCCCATTAGAGAAACGGCCCTCTGACCTGCAGAGGCAGAAAGGTCCTCTCGTCTAATGGGAACTTGCCCACTCACACCGAAGCAGCTAATTCACATTAGAGAAACAGCCCTCTGACCTGCAGAGGCAGAAAGGTCCTCTCGTCTAATGGGAACTAGCCCACTCACACTGAAGCAGCTATTTCCCATTAGAGAAACGGCCCTCTGACCTGCAGAGGAAGAATGGTCCTCTCGTCTAATGGGAACTAGCCCAATCACATTGAAGCAGAAATTTCCCATTAGAGAAACGGCCCTCTGCCCTGGAGAGGCAGAAAGGTCCTCTCGTCTAATGGGAGGGAACTAGCCCACTCACTGGAGCATCTATTTCCCATTAGAGAAACGGCCCTCTGACCTGCAGAGGCAGAAAGGTCCTCTTGTCTAATGGGAACTAGCCCATTCACACTGAAGCAGCTATTTCCCATTATAGAAACCGGCCTCCGACCTGCACAGGCAGAAAGGTTCTCTCGTCTAATGGGAGGGAACTAGCCCACTCACATTGAAGAAGCTATTTCCCATTAGAGAAACAGTCCTCTGACCTGCAGAGACAGAAAGGTCCTCTCTTCGGATGGGAACTAGCCCACTCACTCTGAAGCAGTTTTTTCCCTTTAGAGAAACGGCCCTCTGACCTGCTGAGGCAGAAAGGTCCTCTCGTCTAATGGGAACTAGCCCACTCACACGGAAGCAGCTATTTCCCATTAGAGAAACGACCCTCTGACCTGCAGAGGCAGAAAGGTCCTCTTGTCTAATGAGAACTAGCCCACTCACACTGAAGCAGCTATTTCCCATTAAAGAAAAACGGCCCTCTGACCTGCAGAGGCAGAAAGGTCCTCTCGTCTAATGGGAAAGAGCCCACTCACACTGAAGCAGCTTTTTCCCATTAGAGAAACGACCCTCCGACCTGGAGATGCAGAAAGGTCATCTTGTCTAATGGGAACAAGCCCAAACTGCCCTCTGACCTGGAGAGGCAGAAAGGTCATCTCGTCTAATAGGAACTAGCCCACTCACACTGAAGCAGCTATTTCCCATTAGAGAAACGGCCCTCTGACCTGCAGAGGCAGAAAAGTCCTCTCGTCTAATGGGAACAAGCCCACTCACATTGAAACAGCTATTTCCCATTAGAGAAACAGCCCTCTGACCTGCAGAGGCAGAACCGTCCTCTTGTATAATGGGAACTAGCCCACTCACACTGAAGCAGCTATTCCCATTAGAGAAACGACCCTCTGACCTGCAGAGGCAGAAAGGTCCTCTCGTCTAATGGGAACTTGGCCACTCACACTGCAGCAGCTATTTCCCTTTATAGAAACAGCCCTCTGAACTGCAGAGGCAGAAAGGTCCTCTCGTCTAATGGGAACTAGCCCACTCACAGCTATTTCCCATTAGAGAAACCGCCCTCTGACATATAGAGGCAGAAAGCTCCTCTCGTCTAATGGGAACTAGCCCACTCACACTGAAGCAACTATTTCCCATTAGAGAAACGGCCTTCCGACCTGGGGAGGCAGAAAGGTCCTCTCATCTAATGGGAACTAGCTCACTCACACTGAAGCAGCTATTTCCCATTAGAGAAACTGCCCTCCGACCTGCAGAGGCAGAAAAGTCCTCTAGTCTAATGGGAACCAGCCCATTCACACTGAAGCAGCTATATCCCATTAGAGAAACGACCCTCTGACCTGGAGAGGCAGAAAGGTCCTCTCATCTAATGGGCACTAGCCCATTCACACTGAAGTAGCTATTTCCCATTAAAGAAAAACAGCCCTCTGACCTGCAGAGTTAGAAGGTCCTCTTGTCTAATGGGAACTAGCCCACTCATACTGAAGCAGCTATTTCCCATTAGAGAAATGGCCCTCTGACCTGCAGACGGAGAAAAATCCTCTTGTCTAATGGGAACTAGCCCACTCACACTGAAGTAGCTATTTCCCATTAGAGAAACGGCCCTCTGACCTGCAGAGGCAGAACGGTCCTCTTATCTAATGGGAACTAGCCCACTTACACTGAAGCAGCTTTTCCCATTAGAGAAACGGCCCTCTGACCTGCAGAGGCAGAAAGGTCTTCTCGTGGAATGGGAACTAGCCCACTAACACTGAATAAGCTATTTCCGATTATAGAAACGGCCCTCTGAACTGCAGAGGCAGAAAGGTCCTCTCGTCTAATGGGAACTAGCCAATTCGCAGCTATTTCCCATTAGAGAAGCGGCCCTCTGACCTGCAGAGGCAGAAAGGTCCTCTCGTCTAATGGGAACTAGCCCATTCACACCGAAGCACCTATTTCCATTTTGAGAACAGCCCTCTGACCTGCAGAGGCAGAAGGTCCCCTTGTCTAATGGGCACTAGCCCACTCACACTGAAGCAGCTATTTCCCATTAGAGAAACGGCACTCTGACCTGCAGAGGCAGAAAGGTCCTCTTGTCTGATGGGAACTATCCCACTCACACTGAAGCAGCTATTTCCCATTAAAGAAAAACGGCCCTCTGAACTGCAGAGGCAGAAGGTCCCCTTGTCTAATGGGCACTAGCCCACTCACACTGAAGCAGCTATTTCCCATTAGAGAAACGACCCTCCGACCTGGAGATGCAGAAAGGTCATCTTGCCTAATGGGAACTAGCCCAAACTGCCCTCTGACCTGGAGAGGCAGAAAGGTCATCTTGTCTAATGGGAACTAGCCCACTCACATTGAAACAGCTATTTCCCATTATAGAAACGGCCCTCTGACCTGCAGAGACAGAACGGTCCTCTTATCTAATGGGAACTAGCCCACTTACACTGAAGCAGCTTTTCCCATTAGAGAAACGGCCCTCTGACCTGCAGAGGCAGAAAGGTCTTCTCATGGAATGGGAACTAGCCCACTAACACTGAATAAGCTATTTCCCATTATAGAAACGGCCCTCTGAACAGCAGAGGCAGAAAGGTCCTCTCGTCTAATGGGAACTAGCCCACTCACACTGAAGCAACTATTTCCCATTAGAGAAACGGCCTTCCGACCTGGGGAGGCAGAAAGGTCCTCTCGTCTAATGGGAACTAGCCCACTCACACTGAAGCAGCTGAAACGGCCCTCCGACCTGCAGAGAAAGAAAGTTCCTCTCGTCTAATGGGAACTAGCCCACTCACACTGAAGCAGCTTTTCCCATTAGAGAAACGGCCTTCTGACCTGCAGAGGCAGAAAGGTCCTCTCGTCGAATGGGAACTAGCCCACTCACACTGAATAAGCTATTTCCCATTATAGAAATGGCCCTCTGAACTGCAGAGGCAGAAAGGTCCTCTCGTCTAATGGAAACTAGCCCATTCGCAGCTATTTCCCATTAGAGAAACGGCCCTTTGACCTGCAGAGGCTGAAAGGTCCTCTCGTCTAATGGGAACTAGCCCACTCACACTGAAGCAACTATTTCCCATTAGAGAAACGGCCTTACGACCTGGGGAGGCAGAAAGGTCCTCTCGTCTAATGGGAACTAGCCCACTCACACTGAAGCAGCTGAAACGGCCCGCCAACCTGCAGAGGCAGAAAGGTCCTCTCGTCTAATGGGAACTAGCCCACTCACATTGACGCAGCTATTTCCCATTAGAGAAACGGCCCTTTGACCTGCAGAGGCAGAAAGGTCCTCTCGTCTAATGGGAACTAGCCCACTCACACTGAAGCAACTATTTCCCATTAGAGAAACGGCCTTCCGACCTGGGGAGGCAGAAAGGTCCTCTCGTCTAATGGGAACTAGCCCACTCACACTGAAGCAGCTGAAACGGCCCTCCGACCTGCAGAGGCAGAAAGGTCCTCTCGTCTAATGGGAACTAGCCCACTCACATTGACGAAGCTATTTCCCATTTGAGAAACGGCCCTCTGACCTGCAGAGGCAGAAAGGTCCTCTCGTCTAATGGGAACTAGCCCGTTCGCAGCTATTTCCCATTAGAGAAACGGCCCTCTGACCTGCAGAGGCAGAAAGGTCCTCTCGTCTAATGGGAACTAGCCCACTCACACGGAAACAACTATTTCCCATTAGAGAAACAGCCCTCTGACCTGCTGAGGCAGAAAGGTCCTCTCGTCTAATGGGAACTAGCCCACTCACCCTGAAGCAGCTATTTCCCATTAGTTAAACGGCCCTCTGACCTGCAGAGGCAGAAAGGTCCTCTCGTCTAATGGGAACTAGCCCACTCACACTGAAGCAGCTATTTCCCATTAAAGAAAAACGGCCCTGTGACCTGCAGAGGCAGAAAGGTCCTCTCGTCTAATGGGAGGGAACTAGCCCATTCACACTGAAGCAGCTATTTCCCATTAGAGAAACGTCCCTCCAACCTGCAGAGGCAGAAAGGTCCTCTCGTCGAATGGGAACTAGCCCATTCACACTGAAGCAGTTATTTCCCATTAGAGAAATGAACCTCCAACCTGGAGAGGCAGAAAAGTCCTCTCGTCTAAGGGGAACTTCCCCACTCACACTGAAGCAGCTATTTCCCATTAGAGAAACAGCCCTCTAACCTGTAGAGGCAGAAAGGTCCTCTCATCTAATGGGATCTAGCCCATTCACACCAAAGCAGCTATTTCCCATTAGAGAAACGGCCCTCTGACGTGCAGAGGTAGAAAGGTCCTCTTGTCTAATGGGAACTAGCCCACTCACACTAAAACAGCTATTTCCCAGTAGAGAAACGGCCCTCCGACCTGGAGAGGCAGAAAGGTCCTCTCGTCTAATGGGAACTAGCCCACTCACACTGAAGCAGCTATTTCCCATTAGAGAAACAGCCCTCTAACCTGTAGAGGCAGAAAGGTCCTCTCATCTAATGGGATCTAGCCCATTCACACCAAAGCAGCTATTTCCCATTAGAGAAACGGCCCTCTGACGTGCAGAGGCAGAAAGGTCCTCTTGTCTAATGGGAACTAGCCCACTCACACTAAAGCAGCTATTTCCCAGTAGAGAAACGGCCCTCCGACCTGGAGAGGCAGAAAGGTCCTCTCGTCTAATGGGAACTGGCCCACTCACACTGAAGCAGCTATTTCCCATTAGAGAAACGGCCCTCTGACCTGCAGAGGCAGAAAGGTCCTCTCGTCTAATGGGAACTTGCCCACTCACACCGAAGCAGCTAATTCACATTAGAGAAACAGCCCTCTGACCTGCAGAGGCAGAAAGGTCCTCTCGTCTAATGGGAACTAGCCCACTCACACTGAAGCAGCTATTTCCCATTAGAGAAACGGCCCTCTGACCTGCAGAGGAAGAATGGTCCTCTCGTCTAATGGGAACTAGCCCAATCACATTGAAGCAGAAATTTCCCATTAGAGAAACGGCCCTCTGCCCTGGAGAGGCAGAAAGGTCCTCTCGTCTAATGGGAGGGAACGAGCCCACTCACTGGAGCATCTATTTCCCATTAGAGAAACGGCCCTCTGACCTGCAGAGGCAGAAAGGTCCTCTTGTCTAATGGGAACTAGCCCATTCACACTGAAGCAGCTATTTCCCATTATAGAAACCGGCCTCCGACCTGCACAGGCAGAAAGGTTCTCGCGTCTAATGGGAGGGAACTAGCCCACTCACATTGAAGAAGCTATTTCCCATTAGAGAAACAGTCCTCTGACCTGCAGAGACAGAAAGGTCCTCTCTTCGGATGGGAACTAGCCCACTCACTCTGAAGCAGTTTTTTCCCTTTAGAGAAACGGCCCTCTGACCTGCTGAGGCAGAAAGGTCCTCTCGTCTAATGGGAACTAGCCCACTCACACTGAAGCAGCTATTTCCCATTAGAGAAACGACCCTCTGACCTGCAGAGGCAGAAAGGTCCTCTTGTCTAATGAGAACTAGCCCACTCACACTGAAGCAGCTATTTCCCATTAAAGAAAAACGGCCCTCTGACCTGCAGAGGCAGAAAGGTCCTCTCGTCTAATGGGAAAGAGCCCACTCACACTGAAGCAGCTTTTTCCCATTAGAGAAACGACCCTCCGACCTGGAGATGCAGAAAGGTCATCTTGTCTAATGGGAACTAGCCCAAACTGCCCTCTGACCTGGAGAGGCAGAAAGGTCATCTCGTCTAATAGGAACTAGCCCACTCACACTGATGCAGCTATTTCCCATTAGAGAAACGGCCCTCTGACCTGCAGAGGCAGAAAAGTCCTCTTGTCTAATGGGAACTAGCCCACTCACATTGAAACAGCTATTTCCCATTAGAGAAACAGCCCTCTGACCTGCAGAGGCAGAACCGTCCTCTTGTATAATGGGAACTAGCCCACTCACACCGAAGCAGCTATTTCCAATTAGAGAAAAGGCCCGCTGACATGCAGAGGCAGAAAGGTCCTCTTGTCTAATGGGAACTAGCCCGCTCGCACTGAAGCAGCTATTTCCCATTAGAGAAAGGCCCTGTGCCCTGGAGTGGCAGAAAGGTCCTCTCGTCTAATGGGAACGAGCCCATTCACACTGAAGCAGCTATTTCCCATTAGAGAAACAGCCCTTCGACCTGGAGAGGCACAAAGGTCCTCTTGTCTAATGGGAACTAGCCCATTCACACTGAAGCAGCTATTTCCCATTATAGAAACCGCCCTCCGACCTGCAGAGGCAGAAAGGTCCTCTCGTCTAATGTGATGGACCTAGCCCACTCACATTGAAGCAGCTATTTCCCATTAGAGAAACAGTCCTCTGACCTGCAGAGACAGAAAGGTCCTCACATCTAATGGGAATTAGCCCACTCACATTGAATCAGCTTTTTCCCATTAGAGAAACGGCCCTCTGACCTGCAGAGGCAGAAAAGTCCTCTTGTCTAATGGGAACTAGCCCACTCACACTGAAGTAGCTATTTCCCATTAAAGAAGAAAAACAGCCCTCTGGCCTGCAGATGGAGAAGGTCCTCTTGTCTAGGGGGAACTAGCCCACTCACACTGAAGCAGCTATTTCCCATTAGAGAAATGGCCCTCTGACCTGCAGACGGAGAAAAATCCTCTCGTCTAATGGGAACTAGCCCACTCACATTGAAACAGCTATTTCCCATTAGAGAAACGGCCCTCTGACCTGCAGAGACAGAACGGTCCTCTTATCTAATGGGAACTAGCCCACTTACACTGAAGCAGCTTTTCCCATTAGAGAAACGGCCCTCTGACCTGCAGAGGCAGAAAGGTCTTCTCATGGAATGGGAACTAGCCCACTAACACTGAATAAGCTATTTCCCATTATAGAAATGGCCCTCTGAACTGCAGAGGCAGAAAGGTCCTCTCGTCGAATGGGAACTAGCCCACTCACACTGAAGCACCTATTTCCCATTTGAGAACGGCCCTCTGACCTGCAGAGGCAGAAAGGTCCTCTTGTCTAATGGGAACTAGCCCACACACACTGAAGCAGCTATTTCCCATTAGAGAAACGGCCCTCTACCCTGGAGTGAGAGAAAGGTCCTCTTGTCTAATGGGAACTAGCCCAGTCACACTGAAGCAGCTATTTCCCTTAGAGAAACAGCCCTTCGACCTGGAGAGGCACAAAGGTCCTCTTGTCTAATGGGAACTAGCCCATTCACACTGAAACAGTTATTTCCCATTATAGAAACCACCCTCCGACCTGCAGAGGCAGAAAGGTCCTCTCTTCTAATGTGATGGAAGTAGCCCACTCACACTGAAGCTGCTTTTTCCCATTAGAGAAACGGCCCTCTGACCTGCAGAGGCAGAAAGGTCCTCTCATCTAATGGGAACTAGCCCATTCACACAGAAGCAGCTATTTCCTATTATAGAAAGGCCTTCTGACCTGCAGAGGCAGAAAGGTCCTCTCGTCTAATGGGAACTAGCCCATTCGCAGCTATTTCCCATTAGAGAAACGGCCCTCTGATCTCCAGAGGCAGAAAGGTCCTCTCGTCTAATGGGAAATAGTCCACTCACACTGAAGCAGCTATTTCCCACTAGAGAAACGGCCCTCTGACCTGCAGAGGCAGAAAGGTCCTCTCGTCTAATGGGAACTAGCCCATTCACGCCGAAGCACCTATTTCCCATTAGAGAAACAGCCCTCTGACCTGCAGAGTCAGAAAGGTCCTCTTGTCTAATGGGAACTAGCCCACTCACACTGAAGCAGCTATTTCCCATTAGAGAAACAGTCCTCTGACCTGCAGAGACAGAAAGGTCCTCTCTTCGGATGGGAACTAGCCCACTCACTCTGAAGCAGCTTTTTCCCATTAGAGAAACGGCCCTCTGACCTGCAGAGGCAGAAAAGTCCTCTTGTCTAATGGGAACTAGCCCACTCACACTGAAGCTGTTTTTTCCCATTAGAGAAACGGCCCTCTGACCTGCAGAGGCAGAAAGGTCCTCTCGTCTAATGGGAACTAGCCCATTCACACAGAAGCAGCTATTTCCCATTAGAGAAACGGCCCTCTGACCTGCTGAGGCAGAAAGGTCCTCTCGTCTAATGGGAACTAGCCCACTCACACTGAAGCAGCTATTTCCCACTAGAGAAACGGCCCTCTGACCTGCAGAGGCAGAAAGGTCCTCTTGTCTAATGGGAACTATCCCACTCACACTGAAGCAGCTATTTCCCATTAAAGAAAAACGGCCCTCTGACCTGCAGAGGCAGAAAGTCCTCTTGTCTAATGGGCACTAGCCCACTCACACTGAAGCAGCTATTTCCCATTAGAGAAACGACCCTCCGACCTGGAGATGCAGAAAGGTCATCTTGTCTAATGGGAACAAGCCCAAACCGCCCTCTGACCTGGAGAGGCAGAAAGGTCATCTCGTCTAATGGGAACTAGCCCACTCACATTGAAACAGCTATTTCCCATTAGAGAAACGGCCCTATGACCTGCAGAGGCAGAACGGTCCTCTTGTCTAATGGGAACTAGCCCACTCACACTGAAGCAGCTTTTCCCATTAGAGAAACGGCCCTCTGACCTGCAGAGGCAGAAAGGTCCTCTCGTCGAATGGGAACTAGCCCACTCACACTGAATAAGCTATTTCCCATTATAGAAACGGCCCTCTGAACTGCAGAGGCAGAAAGGTCCTCTCGTCTAATGGAAACTAGCCCATTCGCAGCTATTTCCAATTAGAGAAACGGCCCTCTGACCTGCAGAGGCAGAAAGGTCCTCTCGTCTAATGGGAACTAGCCCACTCACACTGAAGCAACTATTTCCCATTAGAGAAACGGCCTTCCGACCTGGGGAGGCAGAAAGGTCCTCTCGTCTAATGGGAACTAGCCCACTCACACTGAAGCAGCTGAAACGGCCCTCCGACCTGCAGAGGAAGAAAGGTCCTCTCGTCTAATGGGAACTAGCCCACTCACACTGAAGCAGCTTTTCCCATTAGAGAAACGGCCTTCTGACCTGCAGAGGCAGAAAGGTCCTCTCGTCGAATGGGAACTAGCCCACTCACACTGAATAAGCTATTTCCCATTATAGAAATGGCCCTCTGAACTGCAGAGGCAGAAAGGTCCTCTCGTCTAATGGAAACTAGCCCATTCGCAGCTATTTCCCATTAGAGAAACGGCCTTTTGACCTGCAGAGGCAGAAAGGTCCTCTCGTCTAATGGGAACTAGCCCATTCACACTGAAGCAACTATTTCCCATTAGAGAAACGGCCTTCCGACCTGGGGAGGCAGAAAGGTCCTCTCGTCTAATGGGAACTAGCCCAGTCACACTGAAGCAGCTGAAACGGCCCTCCAACCTGCAGAGGCAGAAAGGTCCTCTCGTCTAATGGGAACTAGCCCACTCACATTGACAAAGCTATTTCCCATTTGGAAAACGGCCCTCTGACCTGCAGAGGCAGAAAAGTCCTCTCGTCTAATGAGAACTAGCCCACTCACACTCAAGCAGCTATTTGCCATTATAGAAACAGCCCTCTGACCTGCAGAGGCAGAAAGGTCCCCTCGTCTAATGGGAACTAGCCCACTCACATTGAGGCAGCTATTTCCCATTAGAGAAACGGCCCTTTGACCTGCAGAGGCAGAAAGGTCCTCTCGTCTAATGGGAACTAGCCCACTCACACTGAAGCAACTATTTCCCATTAGAGAAACGGCCTTCCGACCTGGGGAGGCAGAAAGGTCCTCTCGTCTAATGGGAACTAGCCCACTCACACTGAAGCAGCTGAAACGTCCCTCCGACCTGCAGAGGCAGAAAGGTGCTCTCGTCTAATGGGAACTAGCCCACTCACATTGACGAAGCTATTTCCCATTTGAGAAACGGCCCTCTGACCTGCAGAGGCAGAAAGGTCCTCTCGTCTAATGGGAACTAGCCCATTCGCAGCTATTTCCCATTAGAGAAACGGCCCTCTGACCTGAAGAGGCAGAAAGGTCCTCTTGTCTAATGGGAACTAGCCCACTCACACTGAAACAACTATTTCCCATTAGAGAAACAGCCCTCTGACCTGCTGAGGCAGAAAGGTCCTCTCGTCTAATGGGAACTAGCCCACTCACCCTGAAGCAGCTATTTCCCATTAGTGAAACGGCCCTCTGACCTGCAGAGGCAGAAAGGTCCTCTCGTCTAATGGGAACTAGCCCACTCACACTGAAGCAGCTATTTCCCATTAAAGAAAAACGGCCCTGTGACCTGCAGAGGCAGAAAGGTCCTCTCGTCTAATGGGAGGGAACTAGCCCATTCACACTGAAGCAGCTATTTCCTATTAGAGAAACGTCCCTCCAACCTGCAGAGGCAGAAAGGTCCTCTCGTCGAATGGGAACTAGCCCATTCACACTGAAGCAGTTATTTCCCATTAGAGAAATGAACCTCCGACCTGGAGAGGCAGAAAAGTCCTCTCGTCTAAGGGGAACTTCCCCACTCACACTGAAGCAGCTATTTCCCATTAGAGAAACAGCCCTCTAACCTGTAGAGGCAGAAAGGTCCTCTCATCTAATGGGATCTAGCCCATTCACACCAAAGCAGCTATTTCCCATTAGAGAAACGGCCCTCTGACGTGCAGAGGCAGAAAGGTCCTCTTGTCTAATGGGAACTAGCCCACTCACACTAAAGCAGCTATTTCCCAGTAGAGAAAAGGCCCTCCGACCTGGAGAGGCAGAAAGGTCCTCTCGTCTAATGGGAACTAGCCCACTCACACTGAAGCAGCTATTTCCCATTAGAGAAACGGCCCTCTGACCTGCAGAGGCAGAAAGGTCCTCTCGTCTAATGGGAACTAGCCGACTCACACTGAAGCAGCTATTTCCCATTAGAGAAACAGCCCTCTAACCTGTAGAGGCAGAAAGGTCCTCTCATCTAATGGGATCTAGCCCATTCACACCAAAGCAGCTATTTCCCATTAGAGAAACGGCCCTCTGACGTGCAGAGGCAGAAAGGTCCTCTTGTCTAATGGGAACTAGCCCACTCACACTAAAGCAGCTATTTCCCAGTAGAGAAACGGCCCTCCGACCTGGAGAGGCAGAAAGGTCCTCTCGTCTAATGGGAACTAGCCCACTCACACTGAAGCAGCTATTTCCCATTAGAGAAACGGCCCTCTGACCTGCAGAGGCAGAAAGGTCCTCTCGTCTAATGGGAACTTGCCCACTCACACCGAAGCAGCTAATTCACATTAGAGAAACAGCCCTCTGACCTGCAGAGGCAGAAAGGTCCTCTTGTCTAATGGGAACTAGCCCACTCACACTGAAGCAGCTATTTCCCATTAGAGAAACGGCCCTCTGACCTGCAGAGGAAGAATGGTCCTCTTGTCTAATGGGAACTAGCCCAATCACATTGAAGCAGAAATTTCCCATTAGAGAAACGGCCCTCTGCCCTGGAGAGGCAGAAAGGTCCTCTCGTCTAATGGGAGGGAACTAGCCCACTCACTGGAGCATCTATTTCCCATTAGAGAAACGGCCCTCTGACCTGCAGAGGCAGAAAGGTCCTCTTGTCTAATGGGAACTAGCCCATTCACACTGAAGCAGCTATTTCCCATTATAGAAACCGGCCTCCGACCTGCACAGGCAGAAAGGTTCTCTCGTCTAATGGGAGGGAACTAGCCCACTCACATTGAAGAAGCTATTTCCCATTAGAGAAACAGTCCTCTGACCTGCAGAGACAGAAAGGTCCTCTCTTCGGATGGGAACTAGCCCACTCACTCTGAAGCAGTTTTTTCCCTTTAGAGAAACGGCCCTCTGACCTGCAGAGGCAGAAAGGTCCTCTCGTATAATGGGAACTAGCCCATTCACACAGAAGCAGCTATTTCCCATTAGAGAAATGGCCTTCTGACCTGCTGAGGCAGAAAGGTCCTCTCGTCTAATGGGAACTAGCCCACTCACACTGAAGCAGCTATTTCCCATTAGAGAAACGGCCCTCTGACCTGCAGAGGCAGAAAGGTCCTCTTGTCTAATGAGAACTAGCCCACTCACACTGAAGCAGCTATTTCCCATTAAAGAAAAACGGCCCTCTGACCTGCAGAGGCAGAAAGGTCCTCTCGTCTAATGGGAAAGAGCCCACTCACACTGAAGCAGCTTTTTCCCATTAGAGAAACGACCCTCCGACCTGGAGATGCAGAAACGTCATCTTGTCTAATGGGAACAAGCCCAAACTGCCCTCTGACCTGGAGAGGCAGAAAGGTCATCTCGTCTAATAGGAACTAGCCCACTCACACTGAAGCAGCTATTTCCCATTAGAGAAACGGCCCTCTGACCTGCAGAGGCAGAAAAGTCCTCTCGTCTAATGGGAACAAGCCCACTCACATTGAAACAGCTATTTCCCATTAGAGAAACAGCCCTCTGACCTGCAGAGACAGAAAGGTCCTCTCGTCTAATGGGAAAGAGCCCACTCACACTGAAGCAGCTTTTTCCCATTAGAGAAACGACCCTCCGACCTGGAGATGCAGAAACGTCATCTTGTCTAATGGGAACAAGCCCAAACTGCCCTCTGACCTGGAGAGGCAGAAAGGTCATCTCGTCTAATAGGAACTAGCCCACTCACACTGAAGCAGCTATTCCCATTAGAGAAACGACCCTCTGACCTGCAGAGGCAGAAAGGTCCTCTCTTCTAATGGGAACTTGGCCACTCACACTGCAGCAGCTATTTCCCTTTATAGAAACAGCCCTATGAACTGGAGAGGCATAAAGGTCCTCTCGTCTAATGGGAACTAGCCCACTCACAGCTATTTCCCATTAGAGAAACCGCCCTCTGACATACAGAGGCAGAAAGCTCCTCTCGTCTAATGGGAACTAGCCCACTCACACTGAAGCAACTATTTCCCATTAGAGAAACGGCCTTCCGACCTGGGGAGGCAGAAAGATCCTCTCATCTAATGGGAACTAGCTCACTCACACTGAAGCAGCTATTTCCCATTAGAGAAACGGCCCTCCGACCTGCAGAGGCAGAAAAGTCCTCTAGTCTAATGGGAACCAGCCCATTCACACTGAAGCAGCTATTTCCCATTAGAGAAACGACCCTCTGACCTGGAGAGGCAGAAAGGTCCTCTCATCAAATGGGCACTAGCCCATTCACACTGAAGCAGCTATTTCCCATTAGAGAAACAGCCCTCGGACCTGCAGAGGCAGAAAGGTCCTCTCGTCTAATGGGAACTTGCCCACTCACACCGAAACAGTTATTTCCCATTAGAGAAATGGCCCTCTGACCTGCAGAGGCAGAAAGGTCCTCTTGTCTAATGGGAACTAGCCCACTCACACTGAAGCAGCTATTTCCCATTAGAAAAACGGCCCTCTGACCTGCAGAGGCAGAAAGGTCCTCTTGTCTAATGGGAACTAGCCCAATCACACTGAAGCAGCAATTTCCCATTAAAGAAACGGCCCTCTGCCCTGGAGAGGTAGAAAGGTCCTCTCGTCTAATGTGAAGGAACTAGCCCACTCACACTGAATCATCTATTTCCCATTAGAGAAACGGCCCTCTGACCTGCAGAGGCAGAACGGTCCTCTTGTCTAATGGGAACTAGCCCAATCACACTGAAGCAGCAATTTCCCATTAGAGAAACGGCCCTCTGCCCTGGAGAGGCAGAAAGGTCCTCTCGTCTAATGGGAGTTAATTAGCTCACTCACATTGAAGCAGCAATTTCCCATTAGAGAAACAGTCCTCTGACCTGCAGAGACAGAAAGGTCCTCTCATCTAATGGGAACTAGCCCACTCACACTGAAGAAGCTTTTTCCCATTAGAGAAACGGCCCTCTGACCTGCAGAGACAGAAAAGTCCTCTCATGTAATGGGAACTACCCCACTCACACTGAAGCAGCTTTTTCCCATTAGAGAAACGGCCCTCTGACCTGCAGAGGCAGAAAGGTCCTCTCGTCTAATGGGAACTAGCCCACTCACACTGAAGCAGCTATTTCCCATTAAAGAAAAACGGCCCTCTGACCTGCAGAGGCAGAAAGATCCTCTTGTCTAATGGGAACTAGCCCACTCACACTGAAGCAGCTATTTCCATTAGAGAAACGGCCCTCTGACCTGCAAAGGCAGAATGGTCCTCTTGTCTAATGGGAACTAGCTCATTCACACTGAAGCAGCTATTTCCCATTATGGAAACCGGCCTCCGACCTGCAGAGGCAGAAAGGTCCTCTCGTCTAATGGGAGTTAATTAGCTCACTCACATTGAAGCAGCAATTTCCCATTAGAGAAACAGTTCTCTGACCTGCAGAGACAGAAAGGTCCTCTCATCTAATGGGAACTAGCCCACTCACACTGAAGAAGCTTTTTCCCATTAGAGAAACGGCCCTCTGACCTGCAGAGACAGAAAAGTCCTCTCGTGTAATGGGAACTACCCCACTCACACTGAAGCAGCTTTTTCCCATTAGAGAAACGCCCTCTGACCTGCAGAGGCAGAAAGGTCCTCCTGTCCAATGGGAACTAGCCGATTCATACAGAAGCAGCGATTTCCCATTAGAGAAACGGCCCTGTGACCTGCAGAGGCAGAAAGATCCTCTTGTCTAATGGGAACTAGCCCACTCACACTGAAGCAGCTATTTTCCATTATAGAAACCGGTCTCCGACCTGCAGAGGCAGAAGGTCCTCTCGTCTAATGGGAACTTGCCCACTCACACCGAAGTAGCTATTTCCCATTAGAGAAACGGCCCTCTGACCTGCAGAGGCAGAAAGGTCCTCTCATCTAATGGGAACTAGCCCAATCACACTGAAGCAGCAATATCCCATTATAGAAACCGGCCTCCGACCTGCAATGGCAGAAGGCCCTCTCGTCTAATGGGAGGGAACTAGCCCACTCACACTGAAGCATCTATTTCCCATTAGAGAAACGGCCCTCTGAGCTCCAGAGGCAGAAAGGTCCTCTTGTCTAATGGGAACTAGCCCATTCACACTGAAGCAACTATTTCCCATTATAGAAACCGGCCTCCGACCTGCAGAGGCAGAAGGTCCTCTCGTCTAATGGGAACTAGCCCACTCACACTGAAGCAGCTATTTCCCATTAGAGAAACAGCCCTCTGACCTGCAGAGGCAGAAAGGTCCTCTCGTCTAATGGGAACTATCCCATTCACACCGAAGCAGCTATTTCCCATTAGAGAAACGGCCCTCTGACCTGCAGAGGCAGAAAGGTCCTCTCGTCTAATGGGAACTAGCCCATTCGCTGCTATTTCCCATTAGAGAAACGGCCTTCTGACCTGCAGAGGCAGAAAGGTCCTCTCGTCTAATGGGAACTAGCCCACTCACACTGAAGCAGCTATTTCCTATTATAGAAACGGCCCTCTGACCTGCACAGGCAGAAAGGTCCTTTCGTCTAATGGGAACTAGCCCATTCGCAGCTATTTCTCATTAGAGAAACAGCCCTGTGATCTGCAGAGGCAGAAAGGTCCTCTCGTCTAATGGGAACTAGTCCACCCACACTGAAGCAGCTTTTTCCCATTAGAGAAACGGCCCTCTGACCTGCAGAGGCAGAAAGGTCCCCTCGTCTAATGGGAACTAGCCCACTCACACTGAAGCAGCTATTTCCATTAGAGAAACGGCCCTCTGACCTGCAGAAGCAGAAAGGTCCTCTCGTTTTATGGGAACTAGCCCAATCACACTGAAGCAGCAATTTCCCATTATAGAAACCGGCCTCTGACCTGCAGAGGCAGAAGGTCCTCTCGTCTAATGGGAGGGAACTAGCCCACTCACACTAAAGCAGCTATTTCCCAGTAGAGAAACGGCCCTCCGACCTGGAGAGGCAGAAAGGTCCTCTCGTCTAATGGGAACTAGCCCACTCACACTGAAGCAGCTATTTCCCATTAGAGAAACGGCCCTCTGACCTGCAGAGGCAGAAAGGTCCTCTTGTCTAATGGGAACTAGCCCATTCACACTGAAGCAGCTATTTCCCATTATAGAAACCGGCCTCCAACCTGCAGAGGCAGAAGGTCCGCTCGTCTAATGGGAACTAGCCCACTCACACTGAAGCAGCTATTTCCCATTATAGAAACCGATGTCCGACCTGCAGAGGCAGAAGGTCCTCTCGTCTAATGGGAACTTGCCCACTCACACCGAAGCAGCTATTTCCCATTAGAGAAACGGCCCTCTGACCTGCAGAGACAGAAAGGTCTTCTTCTCTAATGGGAACTAGCCCACTCACACTGAAGCAGCTATTTCCCATTAGAGAAACGGCCCTCTGACCTGCAAAGGCAGAAAGGTCCTCTCATCTAATGGGAACTAGCCCAATCACACTGCAGCAGCAATTTCCCATTATAGAAACCGGCCTCCGACCTGCAGAGGCAGAGGGTCCTCTCGTCTAATGGGAGGGAACTAGCCCACTCACACTGAAGCATCTATTTCCCATTAGAGAAACGGCCCTCTGACCTGCAGAGGCAGAAAGGTCCTCTTGTCTAATGGGAACTAGACCATTCACACTGAAGCAGCTATTTCCCATTATAGAAACCGGCCTCCAACCTGCAGAGGCAGAAGGTCCTCTCGTCTAATGGGAACTAGCCCACTCACACTGAAGCAGCTATTTCCCATTAGAGAAACAGCCCTCTGACCTGCAGAGGCAGAAAGGTTCTCTCGTCTAATGGGAACTATCCCATTTACACCGAAGCAGCTATTTCCCATTAGAGAAACGGCCCTCTGACCTGCAGAGGCAGAAAGGTCCTCTCATCTAATGGGAACTAGCCCAATCACACTGAAGCAGCAATTTCCCATTATAGAAACAGGCCTCCGACCTGCAGAGGCAGAAGGTCCTCTCGTCTAATGTGATGGAACTAGCCCACTCACACTGAAGCAGCTTTTTCCCATTAGAGAAACGGCCCTCTGACCTGCAGAGGCAGAAAGGTCCTCTCATCTAATGGGAACTAGCCCATTCACACAGAAGCAGCTATTTCCCATTAGAGAAACGGACCTCTGACCTGCTGAGGCAGAAAGGTCCTCTCGTCTAATGGGAGCTAGCCCACTCACACTGAAGCAGCTATTTCCCATTAGAGAAACGGCCCTCTGACCTGCAGAGGCAGAAAGGTCCTCTTGTCTAATGGGAACTATCCCACTCACACTGAAGCAGCTATTTCCCATTAAAGAAAAACGGCCCTCTGAACTGCAGAGGCAGAAGGTCCTCTCGTCTAATGGGAGCTAGCCCACTCACACTGAAGCAGCTATTTCCCATTAGAGAAACGACCTTCGACCTGGAGATGCAGAAAGGTCATCCTGTCTAATGGGAACTAGCCCAAACCGCCCTCTGACCTGGAGAGGCAGAAAGGTCATCTTGTCTAATGCGAACTAGCCCACTCACATTGAAACAGCTATTTCCCATTAGAGAAACGGCCCTCTGACCTGCAGGGGCAGAAAAGTCCTCTCGTCTAATGGGAACTAGCCCACTCACACTGAAGCAGCTATTTCCCATTAGAGAAACGGCCCTCTGACCTGCAGAGGCAGAAAGGTCCACTCGTCTAATGGGAACTAGCCCACTTACACTGAAGCAGCTTTTCCCTTTAGAGAAATGGCCCTCTGTCCTGCAGAGGCAGAAAGGTCCTCTCGTCTAATGGGTACTAGCCCACTCAAACTGAAGCAGCTATTTCCCATCTTAGAAACGACCCTCCGACCTGGAGAGGCAGAAAGGTTCTCTCGTCTAATGGGAACGTCCCCATTCACACTGTAGCATCTATTTCCCATTAGAGAAATGGCCCTCTGACCTGCAGAGGCAGAAAGGTCCTCTCATCTAATGGGAACTATCCCACTCACACTGAAGCAGCTATTTCCCATTAGAGACACGACCCTCTGACCTGGAGATGCAGAAAGGTCATCTTGTCTAATGGGAACTAGCCCAAACCGCCCTCTGACCTGGAGAGGCAGAAAGGTCATCTGGTCTAATGGGAAATAGCCCTCTCACACTGAAGCAGCTGAAACGGCCCTCCGACCTGCAGGGGCAGAACAGTCCTCTCGTCTTATAGGAACTAGCCCATTCACACTGAAGCAGCTATTTCCTATTAGAGAAACAACCCTCCGACCTGGAGAGGCAGAAAGGTCCTCTTGTTTAATGGGAACTAGCCCACTCACATTGACGCAGCTATTGCCATTAGAGAAATGGCCCTCTGACCTGCAGAGGCAGAAAGGTCCTCTCGTCTAATGGGTACTAGCCCACTCACACTGAAGCAGCTATTTCCCATCAGAGAAACGACCCTCCGACCTGGAGAGGCAGAAAGGTCCTCTCGTCTAATGGGAACTAGCCCACTCACACTGAAGCAGGTGAAACGGCCCTCCGACCTGCAGGGGCAGAACAGTTCTCTCGTCTAATAGGAACTAGCCCATTCACACTGAAGCAGCTATTTCCCATTAGAGAAACACCCCTCCGACCTGGAGAGGCAGAAAGGTCCTCTCGTCTAATGGGAACTAGCCCACTCACATTGACGCAGCTATTTCCCATTAGAGAAACGGCTCTCTGACCTGCAGAGGCAGAAAGGTCCTCTCGTCTAATGGGAACTAGCCCACTCACACTGAAGCAGCTATTTCCCATTATAGAAACGGCCCTCTGACCTGCAGAGGCAGGAAGGTCCTCTTGTCTAATGGGAACTAGCCCATTTGCAGCTATTTCCCATTAGAGAAACGGCCCTCTGACCTGCAGAGGCAGAAAGGTCCTCTTGTCTAATGGGAACTAGCCCACTCACACTGAAGCAACTATTTCCCATTAGAGAAACGGCCTTCCGACGTGGGGAGGCAGAAAGGTCCTCTCGTCTAATGGGAACTAGCCCATTCACACAGAAGCAGCTATTTCCCATTAGAGAAACGGCCCTCTGACCTGCTGAGGCAGAAAGGTCTTCTCGTCTAATGGAACTAGCACACTCACACTGAAGCAGCGATTTCCCATTAGAGAAACGACCCTCTGACCTGCAGAGGCAGAAAGGTCCTCTCGTCTAATGCGAACTAGCCCACTCACACTGAAGCAGTTATTTCCCCTTAAAGAAAAACGGCCCTCTGACATGCAGAGGCAGAAAGGTCCTCTCGTCTAATGGGAACTAGCCCATTCACACGGAAGCAGCTATTTCCCATTAGAGAAATGGTCCTCTGACCTGCTGAGGCAGAAAGGTCTTCTCGACTAATGGGAACTAGCCCACTCACACTGAAGCAGCTATTTCCCATTAGAGAAACGGCCCTCCGACCTCCAGAGGCAGAAAGGTCCTCTCGTCTAATGGGAACTAGCCCATTCACACTGAAGCAGCTATTTCCAAGTAGAGAAACGACCCTCCGACCTGGAGAGGCAGAAAGGTCCTCTCGTCTAATGGGAACTTCCTCACTCGCACTGAAGCAGCTATTTCCCATTAGAGAAACGGCCCTCTGACCTGCAGGGGCAGAAAAGTCCTCTCGTCTAATGGGAACTAGCCCACTCACACTGAAGCAGCTATTTCCCATTAGAGAAACGGCCCTCTGACCTGCAGAGGCAGAAAGGTCCACTCGTCTAATGGGAACTAGCCCACTTACACTGAAGCAGCTTTTCCCTTTAGAGAAATGGCCCTCTGTCCTGCAGAGGCAGAAAGGTCCTCTCGTCTAATGGGTACTAGCCCACTCAAACTGAAGCAGCTATTTCCCATCTTAGAAACGACCCTCCGACCTGGAGAGGCAGAAAGGTTCTCTCGTCTAATGGGAACGTCCCCATTCACACTGTAGCATCTATTTCCCATTAGAGAAATGGCCCTCTGACCTGCAGAGGCAGAAAGGTCCTCTCATCTAATGGGAACTATCCCACTCACACTGAAGCAGCTATTTCCCATTAGAGACACGACCCTCTGACCTGGAGATGCAGAAAGGTCATCTTGTCTAATGGGAACTAGCCCAAACCGCCCTCTGACCTGGAGAGGCAGAAAGGTCATCTGGTCTAATGGGAAATAGCCCTCTCACACTGAAGCAGCTGAAACGGCCCTCCGACCTGCAGGGGCAGAACAGTCCTCTCGTCTTATAGGAACTAGCCCATTCACACTGAAGCAGCTATTTCCTATTAGAGAAACAACCCTCCGACCTGGAGAGGCAGAAAGGTCCTCTTGTTTAATGGGAACTAGCCCACTCACATTGACGCAGCTATTGCCATTAGAGAAATGGCCCTCTGACCTGCAGAGGCAGAAAGGTCCTCTCGTCTAATGGGTACTAGCCCACTCACACTGAAGCAGCTATTTCCCATCAGAGAAACGACCCTCCGACCTGGAGAGGCAGAAAGGTCCTCTCGTCTAATGGGAACTAGCCCACTCACACTGAAGCAGGTGAAACGGCCCTCCGACCTGCAGGGGCAGAACAGTTCTCTCGTCTAATAGGAACTAGCCCATTCACACTGAAGCAGCTATTTCCCATTAGAGAAACACCCCTCCGACCTGGAGAGGCAGAAAGGTCCTCTCGTCTAATGGGAACTAGCCCACTCACATTGACGCAGCTATTTCCCATTAGAGAAACGGCTCTCTGACCTGCAGAGGCAGAAAGGTCCTCTCGTCTAATGGGAACTAGCCCACTCACACTGAAGCAGCTATTTCCCATTATAGAAACGGCCCTCTGACCTGCAGAGGCAGGAAGGTCCTCTTGTCTAATGGGAACTAGCCCATTTGCAGCTATTTCCCATTAGAGAAACGGCCCTCTGACCTGCAGAGGCAGAAAGGTCCTCTTGTCTAATGGGAACTAGCCCACTCACACTGAAGCAACTATTTCCCATTAGAGAAACGGCCTTCCGACGTGGGGAGGCAGAAAGGTCCTCTCGTCTAATGGGAACTAGCCCATTCACACAGAAGCAGCTATTTCCCATTAGAGAAACGGCCCTCTGACCTGCTGAGGCAGAAAGGTCTTCTCGTCTAATGGGAACTAGCACACTCACACTGAAGCAGCGATTTCCCATTAGAGAAACGACCCTCTGACCTGCAGAGGCAGAAAGGTCCTCTCGTCTAATGCGAACTAGCCCACTCACACTGAAGCAGTTATTTCCCCTTAAAGAAAAACGGCCCTCTGACATGCAGAGGCAGAAAGGTCCTCTCGTCTAATGGGAACTAGCCCATTCACACGGAAGCAGCTATTTCCCATTAGAGAAATGGCCCTCTGACCTGCTGAGGCAGAAAGGTCTTCTCGACTAATGGGAACTAGCCCACTCACACTGAAGCAGCTATTTCCCATTAGAGAAACGGCCCTCCGACCTCCAGAGGCAGAAAGGTCCTCTCGTCTAATGGGAACTAGCCCATTCACACTGAAGCAGCTATTTCCAAGTAGAGAAACGACCCTCCGACCTGGAGAGGCAGAAAGGTCCTCTCGTCTAATGGGAACTTCCCCACTCGCACTGAAGCAGCTATTTCCCATTAGAGAAACGGCCCTCTGACCTGCAGAGGCAGAAAGGTCCTCTCATCTAATGGGAACTAGCCAATTCACACCGAAGCAGCTATTTCCCATTAGAGAAACGGCCCTCTGAAGTGCAGAGGCAGAAAGGTCCTCTTGTCTAATGGGAATTAGCCCACTCACACCGAAGCAGCTATTTCCCATTAGAGAAACGGCCCTCTGACCTCCAGAAACAGAAACGGCCTCTCGTCTAACGGGAACTAGCCCAATCACACTGAAGAAGCTATTTCCCATTAGAGAAATGGCCCTCTGCCCTGGAGTGGCAGAAAGGTCCTCTCGTCTAATGGGAACTAGCCCATTCACACTGAAGCAGCTATTTCCCATTATAGAAACCGCCCTCCGACCTGCAGAGGCAGAAAGGTCCTCTCATCTAATGGGAGGGAACTAGCCCACTCACATTGAAGCAGCTATTTCCCATTAGAGAAACAGTCCTCTGACCTGCAGAGGCAGAAAAGTCCTCTGGTGTAACGAGAACTAGGCCACTCACACTGAAGCAGATTTGTCCCATTAGAGAAACAGCCCTCTGACCTGCAGAGGCAGACAAGTCCTCTGGTCTAATGGGAATTAGCCCACTCACACTGAAGCAGCTTTTTCCCATTAGGGAAACGGCCCACTGACCTGCAGAGGCAGAAAGGTCCTCTCGTCTAATGGGAACTAGCCCATTCACACAGAAGCAGCTATTTCCCATTAGAGAAACGGCCCTCTGACCTGCTGAGGCAGAAAGGTCCTCTCGTCTAATGGGAACTAGCCCACTCACACTGAAGCAACTGTTTCCCATTAGAGAAATGGCCCTCTGACCTGCAGAGGCAGAAAGGTCCTCTCGTCTAATGGGAACTAGCCCATTCACGCCGAAGCACCTATTTCCCATTAGAGAAACGGCCCTCTGACCTGCAGAGGCAGAAAAGTCCTCTCGTCTAATGGGAACTAGCCCACTCACATTGAAACAGCTATTTCCCTTTAGAGAAACGGCCCTCTGACCTGCAGAGGCAAAAACGTCCTCTCGTCTAATGGGAACTAGCCCACTCGCACTGAAGCAGGTTTTTCCCATTAGAGAAATGGCCCTCTGACCTGCAGAGGCAGAAAGGTCCTCTCGTCTAATGGGAACTAGCCCACTCACACTGAAGCAGCTATTTCCCATTAGAGAAAAGACCCTCGACCTGGAGATGCAGAAAGGTGATCTTGTCTAGTGAGAAACAGCCCAAACGGCCCTATGACCTGGAGAGGCAGAAAGGTCATCTTCTCTAATGAGAACGAGCCACTCACACTGAAGCAGCTATTTCCCATTAGAGAAACAGCCCTCTGACCTGAAGAGGCAGAAAGGTCCTCTCGTCTAATGGGAACTAGCCCACTCACACTGAAGCAGCTTTCCCCATTAGAGAAATGGCCCTCTGACCTGCAGAGGCAGAAAGGTCCTCTCGTCTAATGGGTACCAGCCCACTCACACTGAAGCAGCTATTTCCCATTAGAGAAACAACCCTCCGACCTGGAGAGGCAGAAAGGTCCTCTCGTCTAATGGGAACTATCCCACGCACACTGAAGCAGCTATTTCCCATTATCGAAACGGCCCTCTGACCTGCAGAGGCAGAAAGGTCCTCTCGTATAATGGGAACTAGCCCATTCGCAGCGATTTCTCATTAGAGAAACGTCCCTCTGACTTGCAGAGGCAGAAAGGTCCTCTTGTCTAATGGGAACTAGCCCACTCACACTTAAGCAACTATTTCCCATTAGAGAAAACGGCCTTCCGACCTGCTGAGGCAGAAAGGTCTTCTCGTCTAATGGGAACTAGCCCACTCACACTGAAGCAGCGATTTCCCATTAGAGAGACGACCCTCTGACCTGCAGAGGCAGAAAGGTGCTCTCGTCTGATGGGAACTAGCCCGCTCACACTGAAGCAGCTATTTCCCATTAAAGAAAAACGACCCTCTGACCTGCAGAGGCAGAAAGGTCCTCTCGTCTAATGGGAGGGAACTAGCCCATTCACACTGAAGCAGCTTTTTCCCATTAGCGAAACGGCCCTCCGACCTCCAGAGGCAGAAAGGTCCTCTCGTCTAATGGGAACTAGCCCATTCACACTGAAGCAGCTATTTCCCATTAGAGAAACGACCCTCCGACCTGGAGAGGCAGAAAGGTCCTCTTGTCTAATGGGAACTTACCCCCTCTCACACTGAAGCAGCTATTTCCTATTAGAGAAACGGCCCTCTGACCTGCAGAGGCAGAAAGGTCCTCTCATCTAATGGGAACTAGCCAATTCACACTGAAGCAGCTATTTCCCATTAGAGAAACGGCCCTCTGACCTGCAGAGGCAGAAAAGTCCTCTTGTCTAATGGGAACTAGCCCACTCACACTGAAGTAGCTATTTCCCATTAAAGACAAACAGCCCTCTGACCTGCAGAGGGAGAAGGTCCTCTTGTCTAATGGGAACTAGCCCACTCACACTGAAGCAGCTATTTCCCATTAGAGAAATGGCCCTCTGACCTGCAGACGGAGAAAAATCCTCCCGTCTAATGAAAACTAGCCCACTCACATTGAAACAGCTATTTCCCATTAGAGAAACGGCCCTCTGACCTGCAGAGCTTGAACGGTCCTCTTCTCTAATGGGAACTAGCCCACTTACACTGAAGCAGCTTTTCCCATTAGAGAAATGGCCGTCTGACCTGCAGAGGCAGAAAGGTCTTCTCGTGGAATGGGAACTAGCCCACTAACACTGAATAAGCTATTTCCCATTATAGAAACGGCCCTCTGAACTGCAGAGGCAGAAAGGTCCTCTCGTCTAATGGAAACTAGCCCATTCGCAGCTATTTCCCATTAGAGAAACGGCCCTCTGACCTGCAGAGGCAGAAAGGTCCTCTCGTCTAATGGGAACTAGCCCATTCACACCGAAGCACCTATTTCCCATTTGAGAACGGCCCTCTGACCTGCAGAGGCAGAAAGGTCCTCTTGTCTAATGGGAACTAGCCCACTCACACTGAAGCAGCTATTTCCCATTAGAGAAACGGCCCTCTACCCTGGAGTGAGAGAAAGGTCCTCTCGTCTAATGGGAACTAGCCCAGTCACACTGAAGCAGATATTTCCCTTAGAGAAACAGCCCTTCGACCTGGAGAGGCACCAAGGTCCCCTTGTCTAATGGGAACTAGCCCATTCACACTGAAGCAGCTATTTCCCATTATAGAAACCGCCCTCCGACCTGCAGAGGCAGAAAGGTCCTCTCGTCTAGTGTGATGGAACTAGCCCACTCACACTGAAGCAGCTTTTTCCCATTAGAGAAACGGCCCTCTGACCTGCAGAGGCAGAAAGGTCCTCTCATCTAATGGAACTAGCCCATTCACAGAGAAGCAGCTATTTCCCATTAGAGAAACGGACCTCTGACCTGCTGAGGCAGAAAGGTCCTCTCGTCTAATGGGAGCTAGCCCACTCACACTGAAGCAGCTATTTCCCATTAGAGAAACTGCCCTCTGACCTGCAGAGGCAGAAAGGTCCTCTTGTCTAATGGGAACTATCCCACTCACACTGAAACAGCTATTTCCCATTAAAGAAAAACGGCCCTCTGAACTGCAGAGGCAGAAGGTCCTCTTGTCTAATGGGCACTAGCCCATTCACAATGAAGCAGATATTTCCCATTAGAGAAACGGCCCTCTGACCTGCAGAGGCAGAAAGGTCCTCTTGTCTAATGGGAACTAGCCCATTCGCAGCTATTTCCCATTATAGAAACGGCCCACTGACCTGCAGAGGCAGAAAGGTCCTCTTGTCTAATGGGAACTAGCCCACTCACACTGAAGTAGCTATTTCCTATTAGAGAAACGGCCCTCTGACCTGCAGAGATAGAAAGGTCCTCTCGTCTAATGGGAACTAGCCCATTCACACCGAAGCAGCTATTTCCCATTAGAGAAAAGGCCCTCTGACATGCAGAGGCAGAAAGGTCCTCTTGTCTAATGGGAACTAGCCCCCTCGCACTGAAGCAGCTATTTCCCATTAGAGAAACAGCCCTCTGACCAACAGAAACAGAAAGGTCTTCTAGTCTAATGGGAACTAGCCCAATCACACTGAAGCAGCTATTTCCCATTAGAGAAACGGCCCTCTGCCCTGGAGTGGCAGAAAGGTCCTCTCGTCTAATGGGAACGAGCCCATTCACACTGAAGCAGCTATTTCCCATTAGAGAAATAGCCCTTCGACCTGGAGAGGCAAAAGGTCCTCTTGTCTAATGGGAACTAGCCCATTCACACTGAAGCAGCTATTTCCCATTATAGAAACCGCCCTCCGACCTGCAGAGGCAGAAAGGTCCTCTCGTCTAATGTGATGGACCTAGCCCACTCACATTGAAGCAGCTATTTCCCATTAGAGAAACAGTCCTCTGACCTGCAGAGACAGAAAGGTCCTCTCATCTAATGGGAATTAGCCCACTCACACTGAATCAGCTTTTTTCCCATTAGAGAAACAGCCCTCTGACCTGCAGAGGCAGAAAAGTCCTCTTGTCTAATGGGAACTAGCCCACTCACACTGAAGTAGCTATTTCCCATTAAAGAAAAGCAGCCCTCTGACCTGCAGAGTTAGAAGGTCCTCTTGTCTAATGGGAACTAGCCCACTCATACTGAAGCAGCTATTTCCCATTAGAGAAATGGCCCTCTGACCTGCAGACGGAGAAAAATCCTCTTGTCTAATGGGAACTAGCCCACTCACATTGAAACAGCTATTTCCCATTAGAGAAACGGCCCTCTGACCTGCAGAGGCAGAACGGTCCTCTTATCTAATGGGAACTAGCCCACTTACACTGAAGCAGCTTTTCCCATTAGAGAAACGGCCCTCTGACCTGCAGAGGCAGAAAGGTCTTCTCGTGGAATGGGAACTAGCCCACTAACACTGAATAAGCTATTTCCGATTATAGAAACGGCCCTCTGAACTGCAGAGGCAGAAAGGTCCTCTCGTCTAATGGAAACTAGCCCATTCGCAGCTATTTCCCATTAGAGAAGCGGCCCTCTGACCTGCAGAGGCAGAAAGGTCCTCTCGTCTAATGGGAACTAGCCCATTCACACCGAAGCACCTATTTCCATTTTGAGAACGGCCCTCTGACCTGCAGAGGCAGAAAGGTCCTCTCGTCTAATGGGAGCTAGCCCACTCACACTGAAGCAGCTATTTCCCATTAGAGAAACGGCCCTCTGACCTGCAGAGGCAGAAAGGTCCTCTTGTCTGATGGGAACTATCCCACTCACACTGAAGCAGCTATTTCCCATTAAAGAAAAACGGCCCTCTGAACTGCAGAGGCAGAAGGTCCCCTTGTCTAATGGGCACTAGCCCACTCTCACTGAAGCAGCTATTTCCCATTAGAGAAACGACCCTCCGACCTGCAGAGGCAGAAAGGTCCTCTCGTCTAATGTGATGGACCTAGCCCACTCACATTGAAGCAGCTATTTCCCATTAGAGAAACAGTCCTCTGACCTGCAGAGACAGAAAGGTCCTCTCATCTAATGAGAATTAGCCCACTCACACTGAATCAGCTTTTTCCCATTAGAGAAACGGCCCTCTGAAGTGCAGAGGCAGAAAGGTCCTCTTGTCTAATGGGAATTAGCCCACTCACACCGAAGCAGCTATTTCCCTTTAGAGAAACGGCCCTCTGACCTGCAGAAACAGAAAGGGCCTCTTGTCTAATGGGAACTAGCCCAATCACACTGAAGAAGCTATTTCCCATTAAAGAAATGGCCCTCTGCCCTGGAGTGGCAGAAAGGTCCTCTCGTCTAATGGGAACTAGCCCATTCACACTGAAGCAGCTATTTCCCATTAGAGAAACAGCGCTCTGACCTGGAGAGGCACAAACGTCCTCTTGTCTAATGGGAACTAGCCCATTCACACTGAAGCAGCTATTTCCCATTATAGAAACCGCCCTCCGACCTGCAGAGGCAGAAAAATCCTCTCGTCTAATGGGTAGTAGCCCACTCACACTGAAGCAGCTATTTCCCATTAGAGAAACGGCCCTCTGACCTACAGAGACAGAAAGGTCCTCTCGTCTAATGGGAATTAGCCCATTCACACTGAAGCAGCTATTTCCCATTAGAGAAACGACCCTCCGACCTGGAGAGGCAGAAAGGTCCTCTTGTCTAATGGGAACTTGCCCCCTCTCACACTGAAGCAGCTATTTCCCATTAGAGAAACGGCCCTCTGACCTGCAGAGGCAGAAAGGTCCTCTCATCTAATGGGAACTAGCCAATTCACACCGAAGCAGCTATTTCCCATTAGAGAAACAGCCCTCTGAAGTGCAGAGGCAGAAAGGTCCTCTTGTCTAATGGGAATTAGCCCACTCACACCGAAGCAGCTATTTCCCTTTAGAGAAACGGCCCTCTGACCTGCAGAAACAGAAAGGGCCTCTCGTCTAATGGGAACTAGCCCAATCACACTGAAGAAGCTATTTCCCATTAGAGAAATGGCCCTCTGCCCTGGAGTGGCAGAAAGGTCCTCTCGTCTAATGGGAACTAGCCCATTCACACTGAAGCAGCTATTTCCCATTAGAGAAACAGCGCTCTGACCTGGAGAGGCACAAACGTCCTCTTGTCTAATGGGAACTAGCCCATTCACACTGAAGCAGCTATTTCCCATTATAGAAACCGCCCTCCGACCTGCAGAGGCAGAAAAATCCTCTCGTCTAATGGGTAGTAGCCCACTCACACTGAAGCAGCTATTTCCCATTAGAGAAACGGCCCTCTGACCTGCAGAGACAGAAAGGTCCTCTCGTCTAATGGGAACTAGCCCATTCCCAGCTATTTCCCATTAGAGAAACGGCCCTCTGATCTGCAGAGGCAGAAAGGTCCTCTCGTCTAATGGGAACTAGTCCACTCACACCAAAGCACCTATTTCCCATTAGAGAAACGGCCCTCTGACCTGCAGAGGCAGAAAGGTCCTCTTGTCTAATGGGAACTAGCCCACTCACACTGAAGCAGCTATTTCCCATTAGAGAAAAGACCTCTGACCAGCAGAAACAGAAAGGTCTTCTCGTCTAATGGGAACTAGCCCAATCACACTGAAGCAGCTATTTCCCATTAGAGAAACGGCCCTCTGCCCTGTAGTGGCAGAAAGGTCCTCTCTTCTAATAGGAACTAGCCCAGTCACACTGAAGCAGCTATTTCCCTTAGAGAAACAGCCCTTCGACCTGGAGAGGCACAAAGGTCCTCTTGTCTAATGGGAACTAGCCCATTCACACTGAAGCAGCTATTTCCCATTATAGAAACCGCCCTCCGACCTGCAGAGGCAGAGAGGTCCTCTCGTCTAATGTGATGGAACTAGCCCACTCACACTGAAGCAGCTTTTTCCCATTAGAGAAACGGCCCTCTGACCTGCAGAGGCAGAAAGGTCCTCTCATCTATTGGGAACTAGCCCATTCACACAGAAGCAGCTATTTCCCATTAGAGAAACGGACCTCTGACCTGCTGAGGCAGAAAGGTCCTCTCGTCTAATGGGAGCTAGCCCACTCACACTGAAGCAGCTATTTCCCATTAGAGAAACGGCCCTCTGACCTGCAGAGGCAGAAAAGTGCTCTTGTCTAATGGGAACTAGCCCACTCACACTGAAGTAGCTATTTCCCATTAAAGACAAACAGCCCTCTGACCTGCAGAGGGAGAAGGTCCTCTCTTCTAATAGGAACTTGCCCAGTCACACTGAAGCAGCTATTTCCCTTAGAGAAACAGCCCTTCGACCTGGAGAGGCACAAAGGTCCTCTTGTCTAATGGGAACTAGCCCATTCACACTGAAGCAGCTATTTCCCATTATAGAAACTGCCCTCCGACCTGCAGAGGCAGAAAGGTCCTCTCGTCTAATGTGATGGAACTAGCCCACTCACACTGAAGCAGCTTTTTCCCATTAGAGAAACGTCCCTCTGACCTGCAGAGGCAGAAAGGTCCTCTCATCTATTGGGAACTAGCCCATTCACACAGAAGCAGCTATTTCCCATTAGAGAAACGGACCTCTGACCTGCTGAGGCAGAAAGGTCCTCTCGTCTAATGGGAGCTAGCCCACTCACACTGAAGCAGCTATTTCCCATTAGAGAAACGGCCCTCTGACCTGCAGAGGCAGAAAAGTCCTCTTGTCTAATGGGAACTAGCCCACTCACACTGAAGTAGCTATTTCCCATTAAAGACAAACAGCCCTCTGACCTGCAGAGGGAGAAGGTCCTCTTGTCTAATGGGAACTAGCCCACTCACACTGAAGCAGCTATTTCCCATTAGAGAAATGGCCCTCTGACCTGCAGACGGAGAAAAATCCTCCCGTCTAATGAAAACTAGCCCACTCACATTGAAACAGCTATTTCCCATTAGAGAAACGGCCCTCTGACCTGCAGAGCTTGAACGGTCCTCTTCTCTAATGGGAACTAGCCCACTTACACTGAAGCAGCTTTTCCCATTAGAGAAATGGCCGTCTGACCTGCAGAGGCAGAAAGGTCTTCTCGTGGAATGGGAACTAGCCCACTAACACTGAATAAGCTATTTCCCATTATAGAAACGGCCCTCTGAACTGCAGAGGCAGAAAGGTCCTCTCGTCTAATGGAAACTAGCCCATTCGCAGCTATTTCCCATTAGAGAAACGGCCCTCTGACCTGCAGAGGCAGAAAGGTCCTCTCGTCTAATGGGAACTAGCCCATTCACAGAGAAGCACCTATTTCCCCATTTGAGAATGGCCCTCTGACCTGCAGAGGCAGAAAGGTCCTCTTGTCTAATGGGAACTAGCCCAGTCACACTGAAGCAGATATTTCCCTTAGAGAAACAGCCCTTCTACCTGGAGAGGCACCAAGGTCCCCTTGTCTAATGGGAACTAGCCCATTCACACTGAAGCAGCTATTTCCCATTATAGAAACCGCCCTCCGACCTGCAGAGGCAGAAAGGTCCTCTCGTCTAATGTGATGGAACTAGCCCACTCACACTGAAGCAGCTTTTTCCCATTAGAGAAACGGCCCTCTGACCTGCAGAGGCAGAAAGGTCCTCTCATCTAATGGAACTAGCCCATTCACAGAGAAGCAGCTATTTCCCATTAGAGAAACGGACCTCTGACCTGCTGAGGCAGAAAGGTCCTCTCGTCTAATGGGAGCTAGCCCACTCACACTGAAGCAGCTATTTCCCATTAGAGAAACTGCCCTCTGACCTGCAGAGGCAGAAAGGTCCTCTTGTCTAATGGGAACTATCCCACTCACACTGAAGCAGCTATTTCCCATTAAAGAAAAACGGCCCTCTGAACTGCAGAGGCAGAAGGTCCTCTTGTCTAATGGGCACTAGCCCATTCACACTGAAGCAGATATTTCCCATTAGAGAAACAACCCTTCGACCTGGAGATGCAGAGAGGTCATCTTGTCTAATGGGAACTAGCCCAAACCGCTCTCTGACCGAGAGAGGCAGAAAGGTCATCTTGTCTAATGGGAACTAGCCCACTCAAACTGAAGCAGCTTTTCCCATTAGAGAAACGGCCCTCTGACCTGCAGAGGCAGAAAGGTCCTCTTGTCTAATGGGAACTAGCCCATTTGCAGCTATTTCCCATTATAGAAACGGCCCACTGACCTGCAGAGGCATTAAGGTCCTCTTGTCTAATGGGAACTAGCCCATTCGCAGCTATTTCCCATTAGAGAAACGGCCCTCTGACCTGCAGAGGCAGAAAGGTCCTCTTGTCTAATGGGAACTAGCCCACTCACACTGAAGTAGCTATTTCCTATTAGAGAAACGGCCCTCTGACCTGCAGAGATAGAAAGGTACTCTCGTCTAATGGGAACTAGCCCATTCACACCGAAGCAGCTATTTCCCATTAGAGAAAAGGCCCTCTGACATGCAGAGGCAGAAAGGTCCTCTTGTCTAATGGGAACTAGCCCCCTCGCACTGAAGCAGCTATTTCCCATTAGAGAAACGGCCCTCTGACCAACAGAAACAGAAAGGTCTTCTAGTCTAATGGGAACTAGCCCAATCACACTGAAGCAGCTATTTCCCATTAGAGAAACGGCCCTCTGCCCTGGAGTGGCAGAAAGGTCCTCTCGTCTAATGGGAACGAGCCCATTCACACTGAAGCAGCTATTTCCCATTAGAGAAATAGCCCTTCGACCTGGAGAGGCAAAAGGTCCTCTTGTCTAATGGGAACTAGCCCATTCACACTGAAGCAGCTATTTCCCATTATAGAAACCGCCCTCCGACCTGCAGAGGCAGAAAGGTCCTCTCGTCTAATGTGATGGACCTAGCCCACTCACATTGAAGCAGCTATTTCCCATTAGAGAAACAGTCCTCTGACCTGCAGAGACAGAAAGGTCCTCTCATCTAATGGGAATTAGCCCACTCACACTGAATCAGCTTTTTCCCATTAGAGAAACAGCCCTCTGACCTGCAGAGGGAGAAAAGTCCTCTTGTCTAATGGGAACTAGCCCACTCACACTGAAGTAGCTATTTCCCATTAAAGAAAAGCAGCCCTCTGACCTGCAGAGTTAGAAGGTCCTCTTGTCTAATGGGAACTAGCCCACTCATACTGAAGCAGCTATTTCCCATTAGAGAAATGGCCCTCTGACCTGCAGACGGAGAAAAATCCTCTTGTCTAATGGGAACTAGCCCACTCAGATTGAAACAGCTATTTCCCATTAGAGAAACGGCCCTCTGACCTGCAGAGGCAGAACGGTCCTCTTATCTAATGGGAACTAGCCCACTTACACTGAAGCAGCTTTTCCCATTAGAGAAACGGCCCTCTGACCTGCAGAGGCAGAAAGGTCTTCTCGTGGAATGGGAACTAGCCCACTAACACTGAATAAGCTATTTCCGATTATAGAAACGGCCCTCTGAACTGCAGAGGCAGAAAGGTCCTCTCGTCTAATGGAAACTAGCCCATTCGCAGCTATTTCCCATTAGAGAAGCGGCCCTCTGACCTGCAGAGGCAGAAAGGTCCTCTCGTCTAATGGGAACTGGCCCATTCACACCGAAGCACCTATTTCCATTTTGAGAACGGCCCTCTGACCTGCAGAGGCAGAAAGGTCCTCTCGTCTAATGGGAGCTAGCCCACTCACACTGAAGCAGCTATTTCCCATTAGAGAAACGGCCCTCTGACCTGCAGAGGCAGAAAGGTCCTCTTGTCTGATGGGAACTATCCCACTCACACTGAAGCAGCTATTTCCCATTAAAGAAAAACGGCCCTCTGAACTGCAGAGGCAGAAGGTCCCCTTGTCTAATGGGCACTAGCCCACTCACACTGAAGCAGCTATTTCCCATTAGAGAAACGACCCTCCGACCTGCAGAGGCAGAAAGGTCCTCTCGTCTAATGTGATGGACCTAGCCCACTCACATTGAAGCAGCTATTTCCCATTAGAGAAACAGTCCTCTGACCTGCAGAGACAGAAAGGTCCTCTCATCTAATGAGAATTAGCCCACTCACACTGAATCAGCTTTTTCCCATTAGAGAAACGGCCCTCTGAAGTGCAGAGGCAGAAAGGTCCTCTTGTCTAATGGGAATTAGCCCACTCACACCGAAGCAGCTATTTCCCTTTAGAGAAACGGCCCTCTGACCTGCAGAAACAGAAAGGGCCTCTCGTCTAATGGGAACTAGCCCAATCACACTGAAGAAGCTATTTCCCAAGTGAGAAATGGCCCTCTGCCCTGGAGTGGCAGAAAGGTCCTCTCGTCTAATGGGAACTAGCCCATTCACACTGAAGCAGCTATTTCCCATTAGAGAAACAGCGCTCTGACCTGGAGAGGCACAAACGTCCTCTTGTCTAATGGGAACTAGCCCATTCACACTGAAGCAGCTATTTCCCATTATAGAAACCGCCCTCCGACCTGCAGAGGCAGAAAAATCCTCTCGTCTAATGGGTAGTAGCCCACTCACACTGAAGCAGCTATTTCCCATTAGAGAAACGGCCCTCTGACCTACAGAGACAGAAAGGTCCTCTCGTCTAATGGGAATTAGCCCATTCACACTGAAGCAGCTATTTCCCATTAGAGAAACGACCCTCCGACCTGGAGAGGCAGAAAGGTCCTCTTGTCTAATGGGAACTTGCCCCCTCTCACACTGAAGCAGCTATTTCCCATTAGAGAAACGGCCCTCTGACCTGCAGAGGCAGAAAGGTCCTCTCATCTAATGGGAACTAGCCAATTCACACCGAAGCAGCTATTTCCCATTAGAGAAACAGCCCTCTGAAGTGCAGAGGCAGAAAGGTCCTCTTGTCTAATGGGAATTAGCCCACTCACACCGAAGCAGCTATTTCCCTTTAGAGAAACGGCCCTCCGACCTGCAGAGGCAGAAAAATCCTCTCGTCTAATGGGTAGTAGCCCACTCACACTGAAGCAGCTATTTCCCATTAGAGAAATGGCCCTCTGCCCTGGAGTGGCAGAAAGGTCCTCTCGTCTAATGGGAACTAGCCCATTCACACTGAAGCAGCTATTTCCCATTAGAGAAACAGCGCTCTGACCTGG
This sequence comes from Ambystoma mexicanum, assembly GCF_040938575.1. Taxonomy (NCBI): domain Eukaryota; kingdom Metazoa; phylum Chordata; class Amphibia; order Caudata; family Ambystomatidae; genus Ambystoma; species Ambystoma mexicanum. The sequence continues at coordinate 1,184,768,264 of NC_090934.1, forward strand.
AGAGGCACAAATGTCCTCTTGTCTAATGGGAACTAGCCCATTCACACTGAAGCAGCTATTTCCCATTATAGAAACCGCCCTCCGACCTGCAGAGGCAGAAAAATCCTCTCGTCTAATGGGTAGTAGCCCACTCACACTGAAGCAGCTATTTCCCATTAGAGAAACGGCCCTCTGACCTGCAGAGACAGAAAGGTCCTCTCGTCTAATGGGAATTAGCCCACTCACACTGAAGCAGCTGTTTCCCATCAGAGAAACAGCCCTCTGACCTGCAGAGGCAGAAAGGTCCTCTGGTCTAATGGAACCTAGCCCACGCACACTGAAGCAGCTATTTCCTATTATAGAAACGGCCTTCTGACCTGCAGAGGCAGAAAGGTCCTCTCGTCTAATGGGAACTAGCCCATTCGCAGCTATTTCCCATTAGAGAAACGACCCTCTGATCTGCAGAGGCAGAAAGGTCCTCTCGTCTAATGGGAACTAGTCCACTCACACCAAAGCACATATTTCCCATTAGAGAAACGGCCCTCTGACCTGCAGAGGCAGAAAGGTCCTCTTGTCTAATGGGAATTAGCCCACTCACACCGAAGCAGCTATTTCCCTTTAGAGAAACGGCCCTCTGACCTGCAGAAACAGAAAGGGCCTCTCGTCTAATGGGAACTAGCCCAATCACACTGAAGAAGCTATTTCCCAAGTGAGAAATGGCCCTCTGCCCTGGAGTGGCAGAAAGGTCCTCTCGTCTAATGGGAACTAGCCCATTCACACTGAAGCAGCTATTTCCCATTAGAGAAACAGCGCTCTGACCTGGAGAGGCACAAACGTCCTCTTGTCTAATGGGAACTAGCCCATTCACACTGAAGCAGCTATTTCCCATTATAGAAACCGCCCTCCGACCTGCAGAGGCAGAAAAATCCTCTCGTCTAATGGGTAGTAGCCCACTCACACTGAAGCAGCTATTTCCCATTAGAGAAACGGCCCTCTGACCTGCAGAGACAGAAAGGTCCTCTCGTCTAATGGGAATTAGCCCACTCACACTGAAGCAGCTGTTTCCCATCAGAGAAACAGCCCTCTGACCTGCAGAGGCAGAAAGGTCCTCTGGTCTAATGGAACCTAGCCCACGCACACTGAAGCAGCTATTTCCTATTATAGAAACGGCCTTCTGACCTGCAGAGGCAGAAAGGTCCTCTCGTCTAATGGGAACTAGCCCATTCGCAGCTATTTCCCATTAGAGAAACGGCCCTCTGATCTGCAGAGGCAGAAAGGTCCTCTCGTCTAATGGGAACTAGTCCACTCACACCAAAGCACATATTTCCCATTAGAGAAACGGCCCTCTGACCTGCAGAGGCAGAAAGGTCCTCTTGTCTAATGGGAACTAGCCCACTCACACTGAAGCAGCTATTTCCCATTAGAGAAAAGACCTCTGACCAGCAGAAACAGAAAGGTCTTCTCGTCTAATGGGAACTAGCCCAATCACACTGAAGCAGCTATTTCCCATTAGAGAACCGGCCCTCTGCCCTGTAGTGGCAGAAAGGTCCTCTCTTCTAATAGGAACTAGCCCAGTCACACTGAAGCAGCTATTTCCCTTAGAGAAACAGCCCTTCGACCTGGAGAGGCACAAAGGTCCTCTTGTCTAATGGGAACTAGCCCATTCACACTGAAGCAGCTATTTCCCATTATAGAAACCGCCCTCCGACCTGCAGAGGCAGAAAGGTCCTCTCGTCTAATGTGATGGAACTAGACCACTCACACTGAAGCAGCTTTTTCCCATTAGAGAAACGGCCCTCTGACCTGCAGAGGCAGAAAGGTCCTCTCATCTATTGGGAACTAGCCCATTCACACAGAAGCAGCTATTTCCCATTAGAGAAACGGACCTCTGACCTGCTGAGGCAGAAAGGTCCTCTCGTCTAATGGGAGCTAGCCCACTCACACTGAAGCAGCTATTTCCCATTAGAGAAACGGCCCTCTGACCTGCAGAGGCAGAAAAGTCCTCTTGTCTAATGGGAACTAGCCCACTCACACTGAAGTAGCTATTTCCCATTAAAGACAAACAGCCCTCTGACCTGCAGAGGGAGAAGGTCCTCTTGTCTAATGGGAACTAGCCCACTCACACTGAAGCAGCTATTTCCCATTAGAGAAATGGCCCTCTGACCTGCAGACGGAGAAAAATCCTCCCGTCTAATGAAAACTAGCCCACTCACATTGAAACAGCTATTTCCCATTAGAGAAACGGCCCTCTGACCTGCAGAGCTTGAACGGTCCTCTTCTCTAATGGGAACTAGCCCACTTACACTGAAGCAGCTTTTCCCATTAGAGAAATGGCCGTCTGAACTGCAGAGGCAGAAAGGTCTTCTCGTGGAATGGGAACTAGCCCACTAACACTGAATAAGCTATTTCCCATTATAGAAACGGCCCTCTGAACTGCAGAGGCAGAAAGGTCCTCTCGTCTAATGGAAACTAGCCCATTCGCAGCTATTTCCCATTAGAGAAACGGCCCTCTGACCTGCAGAGGCTGAAAGGTCCTCTCGTCTAATGGGAACTAGCCCATTCACACCGAAGCACCTATTTCCCATTTGAGAACGGCCCTCTGACCTGCAGAGGCAGAAAGGTCCTCTTGTCTAATGGGAACTAGCCCACTCACACTGAAGCAGCTATTTCCCATTAGAGAAACGGCCCTCTACCCTGGAGTGAGAGAAAGGTCCTCTCGTCTAATGGGAACTAGCCCAGTCACACTGAAGCAGATATTTCCCTTAGAGAAACAGCCCTTCGACCTGGAGAGGCACCAAGGTCCCCTTGTCTAATGGGAACTAGCCCATTCACACTGAAGCAGCTATTTCCCATTATAGAAACCGCCCTCCGACCTGCAGAGGCAGAAAGGTCCTCTCGTCTAATGTGATGGAACTAGCCCACTCACACTGAAGCAGCTTTTTCCCATTAGAGAAACGGCCCTCTGACCTGCAGAGGCAGAAAGGTCCTCTCATCTAATGGAACTAGCCCATTCACAGAGAAGCAGCTATTTCCCATTAGAGAAACGGTCCTCTGACCTGCTGAGGCAGAAAGGTCCTCTCGTCTAATGGGAGCTAGCCCACTCACACTGAAGCAGCTATTTCCCATTAGAGAAACTGCCCTCTGACCTGCAGAGGCAGAAAGGTCCTCTTGTCTAATGGGAACTATCCCACTCACACTGAAGCAGCTATTTCCCATTAAAGAAAAACGGCCCTCTGAACTGCAGAGGCAGAAGGTCCTCTTGTCTAATGGGCACTAGCCCATTCACACTGAAGCAGATATTTCCCATTAGAGAAACAACCCTTCGACCTGGAGATGCAGAGAGGTCATCTTGTCTAATGGGAACTAGCCCACTCACATTGAAACAGCTATTTCCCATTAGAGAAACAGCCCTCTGACCTGCAGAGGCAGAACGGTCCTCTTGTCTAATGGGAACTAGCCCACTCACACTGAAGCAGCTTTTCCCATTAGAGAAACGGCCCTCTGACCTGCAGAGGCAGAAAGGTCCTCTTGTCTAATGGGAACTAGCCCATTCGCAGCTATTTCCCATTATAGAAACGGCCCACTGACCTGCAGAGGCATTAAGGTCCTCTTGTCTAATGGGAACTAGCCCATTCGCAGCTATTTCCCATTAGAGAAACGGCCCTCTGACCTGCAGAGGCAGAAAGGTCCTCTTGTCTAATGGGAACTAGCCCACTCACACTGAAGTAGCTATTTCCTATTAGAGAAACGGCCCTCTGACCTGCAGAGATAGAAAGGTCCTCTCGTCTAATGGGAACTAGCCCATTCACACCGAAGCAGCTATTTCCCATTAGAGAAAAGGCCCTCTGACATGCAGAGGCAGAAAGGTCCTCTTGTCTAATGGGAACTAGCCCCCTCGCACTGAAGCAGCTATTTCCCATTAGAGAAACGGCCCTCTGACCAACAGAAACAGAAAGGTCTTCTAGTCTAATGGGAACTAGCCCAATCACACTGAAGCAGCTATTTCCCATTAGAGAAACGGCCCTCTGCCCTGGAGTGGCAGAAAGGTCCTCTCGTCTAATGGGAACGAGCCCATTCACACTGAAGCAGCTATTTCCCATTAGAGAAATAGCCCTTCGACCTGGAGAGGCAAAAGGTCCTCTTGTCTAATGGGAACTAGCCCATTCACACTGAAGCAGCTATTTCCCATTATAGAAACCGCCCTCCGACCTGCAGAGGCAGAAAGTTCCTCTCGTCTAATGTGATGGACCTAGCCCACTCACATTGAAGCAGCTATTTCCCATTAGAGAAACAGTCCTCTGACCTGCAGAGACAGAAAGGTCCTCTCATCTAATGGGAATTAGCCCACTCACACTGAATCAGCTTTTCCCCATTAGAGAAACAGCCCTCTGACCTGCAGAGGCAGAAAAGTCCTCTTGTCTAATGGGAACTAGCCCACTCACACTGAAGTAGCTATTTCCAATTAAAGAAAAGCAGCCCTCTGACCTGCAGAGTTAGAAGGTCCTCTTGTCTAATGGGAACTAGCCCACTCATACTGAAGCAGCTATTTCCCATTAGAGAAATGGCCCTCTGACTTGCAGACGGAGAAAAATCCTCTTGTCTAATGGGAACTAGCCCACTCACATTGAAACAGCTATTTCCCATTAGAGAAACGGCCCTCTGACCTGCAGAGGCAGAACGGTCCTCTTATCTAATGGGAACTAGCCCACTTACACTGAAGCAGCTTTTCCCATTAGAGAAACGGCCCTCTGACCTGCAGAGGCAGAAAGGTCTTCTCGTGGAATGGGAACTAGCCCACTAACACTGAATAAGCTATTTCCGATTATAGAAACGGCCCTCTGAACTGCAGAGGCAGAAAGGTCCTCTCGTCTAATGGAAACTAGCCCATTCGCAGCTATTTCCCATTAGAGAAGCGGCCCTCTGACCTGCAGAGGCAGAAAGGTCCTCTCGTCTAATGGGAACTAGCCCATTCACACCGAAGCACCTATTTCCATTTTGAGAACGGCCCTCTGACCTGCAGAGGCAGAAAGGTCCTCTCGTCTAATGGGAGCTAGCCCACTCACACTGAAGCAGCTATTTCCCATTAGAGAAACGGCCCTCTGACCTGCAGAGGCAGAAAGGTCCTCTTGTCTGATGGGAACTATCCCACTCACACTGAAGCAGCTATTTCCCATTAAAGAAAAACGGCCCTCTGAACTGCAGAGGCAGAAGGTCCCCTTGTCTAATGGGCACTAGCCCACTCACACTGAAGCAGCTATTTCCCATTAGAGAAACGACCCTCCGACCTGCAGAGGCAGAAAGGTCCTCTCGTCTAATGTGATGGACCTAGCCCACTCACATTGAAGCAGCTATTTCCCATTAGAGAAACAGTCCTCTGACCTGCAGAGACAGAAAGGTCCTCTCATCTAATGAGAATTAGCCCACTCACACTGAATCAGCTTTTTCCCATTAGAGAAACGGCCCTCTGAAGTGCAGAGGCAGAAAGGTCCTCTTGTCTAATGGGAATTAGCCCACTCACACCGAAGCAGCTATTTCCCTTTAGAGAAACGGCCCTCTGACCTGCAGAAACAGAAAGGGCCTCTCGTCTAATGGGAACTAGCCCAATCACACTGAAGAAGCTATTTCCCATTAGAGAAATGGCCCTCTGCCCTGGAGTGTCAGAAAGGTCCTCTCGTCTAATGGGAACTAGCCCATTCACACTGAAGCAGTATTTCCCATTAGAGAAACAGCGCTCTGACCTGGAGAGGCACAAACGTCCTCTTGTCTAATGGGAACTAGCCCATTCACACTGAAGCAGCTATTTCCCATTATAGAAACCGCCCTATGACCTGCAGAGGCAGAAAAATCCTCTCGTCTAATGGGTAGTAGCCCACTCACACTGAAGCAGCTATTTCCCATTAGAGAAACGGCCCTCTGACCTACAGAGACAGAAAGGTCCTCTCGTCTAATGGGAATTAGCCCATTCACACTGAAGCAGCTATTTCCCATTAGAGAAACGACCCTCCGACCTGGAGAGGCAGAAAGGTCCTCTTGTCTAATGGGAACTTGCCCCCTCTCACACTGAAGCAGCTATTTCCCATTAGAGAAACGGCCCTCTGACCTGCAGAGGCAGAAAGGTCCTCTCATCTAATGGGAACTAGCCAATTCACACCGAAGCAGCTATTTCCCATTAGAGAAACAGCCCTCTGAAGTGCAGAGGCAGAAAGGTCCTCTTGTCTAATGGGAATTAGCCCACTCACACCGAAGCAGCTATTTCCCTTTAGAGAAACGGCCCTCCGACCTGCAGAGGCAGAAAAATCCTCTCGTCTAATGGGTAGTAGCCCACTCACACTGAAGCAGCTATTTCCCATTAGAGAAACGGCACTCTGACCTGCAGAGACAGAAAGGGCCTCTCGTCTAATGGGAACTAGCCCAATCACACTGAAGAAGCTATTTCCCATTAGAGAAATGGCCCTCTGCCCTGGAGTGGCAGAAAGGTCCTCTCGTCTAATGGGAACTAGCCCATTCACACTGAAGCAGCTATTTCCCATTAGAGAAACAGCGCTCTGACCTGGAGAGGCACAAACGTCCTCTTGTCTAATGGGAACTAGCCCATTCACACTGAAGCAGCTATTTCCCATTATAGAAACCGCCCTCCGACCTGCAGAGGCAGAAAAATCCTCTCGTCTAATGGGTAGTAGCACACTCACACTGAAGCAGCTATTTCCCATTAGAGAAACGGCCCTCTGACCTGCAGAGACAGAAAGGTCCTCTCGTCTAATGGGAATTAGCCCACTCACACTGAAGCAGCTGTTTCCCATCAGAGAAACAGCCCTCTGACCTGCAGAGGCAGAAAGGTCCTCTGGTCTAATGGAACCTAGCCCACGCACACTGAAGCAGCTATTTCCTATTATAGAAACGGCCTTCTGACCTGCAGAGGCAGAAAGGTCCTCTCGTCTAATGGGAACTAGCCCATTCACAGCTATTTCCCATTAGAGAAACGGCCCTCTGATCTGCAGAGGCAGAAAGGTCCTCTCGTCTAATGGGAACTAGTCCACTCACACCAAAGCACATATTTCCCATTAGAGAAACGGCCCTCTGACCTGCAGAGGCAGAAAGGTCCTCTTGTCTAATGGGAACTAGCCCACTCACACTGAAGCAGCTATTTCCCATTAGAGAAAAGACCTCTGACCAGCAGAAACAGAAAGGTCTTCTCGTCTAATGGGAACTAGCCCAATCACACTGAAGCAGCTATTTCCCATTAGAGAAACAGCCCTCTGCCCTGTAGTGGCAGAAAGGTCCTCTCTTCTAATAGGAACTAGCCCAGTCACACTGAAGCAGCTATTTCCCTTAGAGAAACAGCCCTTCGACCTGGAGAGGCACAAAGGTCCTCTTGTCTAATGGGAACTAGCCCATTCACACTGAAGCAGCTATTTCCCATTATAGAAACCGCCCTCCGACCTGCAGAGGCAGAAAGGTCCTCTCGTCTAATGTGATGGAACTAGCCCACTCACACTGAAGCAGCTTTTTCCCATTAGAGAAACGGCCCTCTGACCTGCAGAGGCAGAAAGGTCCTCTCATCTATTGGGAACTAGCCCATTCACACAGAAGCAGCTATTTCCCATTAGAGAAACGGACCTCTGACCTGCTGAGGCAGAAAGGTCCTCTCGTCTAATGGGAGCTAGCCCACTCACACTGAAGCAGCTATTTCCCATTAGAGAAACGGCCCTCTGACCTGCAGAGGCAGAAAAGTCCTCTTGTCTAATGGGAACTAGCCCACTCACACTGAAGTAGCTATTTCCCATTAAAGACAAACAGCCCTCTGACCTGCAGAGGGAGAAGGTCCTCTTGTCTAATGGGAACTAGCCCACTCACACTGAAGCAGCTATTTCCCATTAGAGAAACGGCCCTCTGACCTGCAGAGGCAGAAAAGTCCTCTTGTCTAATGGGAACTAGCCCACTCACACTGAAGTAGCTATTTCCCATTAAAGACAAACAGCCCTCTGACCTGCAGAGGGAGAAGGTCCTCTTGTCTAATGAAAACTAGCCCACTCACATTGAAACAGCTATTTCCCATTAGAGAAACGGCCCTCTGACCTGCAGAGCTTGAACGGTCCTCTTCTCTAATGGGAACTAGCCCACTTACACTGAAGCAGCTTTTCCCATTAGAGAAATGGCCGTCTGACCTGCAGAGGCAGAAAGGTCTTCTCGTGGAATGGGAACTAGCCCACTAACACTGAATAAGCTATTTCCCATTATAGAAACGGCCCTCTGAACTGCAGAGGCAGAAAGGTCCTCTCGTCTAATGGAAACTAGCCCATTCGCAGCTATTTCCCATTAGAGAAATGGCCCTCTGACCTGCAGAGGCAGAAAGGTCCTCTCGTCTAATGGGAACTAGCCCATTCACACCGAAGCACCTATTTCCCATTTGAGAACGGCCCTCTGACCTGCAGAGGCAGAAAGGTCCTCTTGTCTAATGGGAACTAGCCCACTCACACTGAAGCAGCTATTTCCCATTAGAGAAACGGCCCTCTACCCTGGAGTGAGAGAAAGGTCCTCTCGTCTAATGGGAACTAGCCCAGTCACACTGAAGCAGATATTTCCCTTAGAGAAACAGCCCTTCGACCTGGCGAGGCAACAAGGTCCCCTTGTCTAATGGGAACTAGCCCATTCACACTGAAGCAGCTATTTCCCATTATAGAAACCGCCCTCCGACCTGCAGAGGCAGAAAGGTCCTCTCGTCTAATGTGATGGAACTAGCCCACTCACACTGAAGCAGCTTTTTCCCATTAGAGAAACGGCCCTCTGACCTGCAGAGGCAGAAAGGTCCTCTCATCTATTGGGAACTAGCCCATTCACACAGAAGCAGCTATTTCCCATTAGAGAAACGGACCTCTGACCTGCTGAGGCAGAAAGGTCCTCTCGTCTAATGGGAGCTAGCCCACTCACACTGAAGCAGCTATTTCCCATTAGAGAAACGGCCCTCTGACCTGCAGAGGCAGAAAAGTCCTCTTGTCTAATGGGAACTAGCCCACTCACACTGAAGTAGCTATTTCCCATTAAAGACAAACAGCCCTCTGACCTGCAGAGGGAGAAGGTCCTCTTGTCTAATGGGAACTAGCCCACTCACACTGAAGCAGCTATTTCCCATTAGAGAAACGGCCCTCTGACCTGCAGAGGCAGAAAAGTCCTCTTGTCTAATGGGAACTAGCCCACTCACACTGAAGTAGCTATTTCCCATTAAAGACAAACAGCCCTCTGACCTGCAGAGGGAGAAGGTCCTCTTGTCTAATGAAAACTAGCCCACTCACATTGAAACAGCTATTTCCCATTAGAGAAACAGCCCTCTGCCCTGTAGTGGCAGAAAGGTCCTCTCTTCTAATAGGAACTAGCCCAGTCACACTGAAGCAGCTATTTCCCTTAGAGAAACAGCCCTTCGACCTGGAGAGGCACAAAGGTCCTCTTGTCTAATGGGAACTAGCCCATTCACACTGAAGCAGCTATTTCCCATTATAGAAACCGCCCTCCGACCTGCAGAGGCAGAAAGGTCCTCTCGTCTAATGTGATGGAACTAGCCCACTCACACTGAAGCAGCTTTTTCCCATTAGAGAAACGGCCCTCTGACCTGCAGAGGCAGAAAGGTCCTCTCATCTATTGGGAACTAGCCCATTCACACAGAAGCAGCTATTTCCCATTAGAGAAACGGACCTCTGACCTGCTGAGGCAGAAAAGTCCTCTTGTCTAATGGGAACTAGCCCACTCACACTGAAGTAGCTATTTCCCATTAAAGACAAACAGCCCTCTGACCTGCAGAGGGAGAAGGTCCTCTTGTCTAATGAAAACTAGCCCAATCACACTGAAGCAGCTATTTCCCATTAGAGAAACAGCCCTCTGCCCTGTAGTGGCAGAAAGGTCCTCTCTTCTAATAGGAACTAGCCCAGTCACACTGAAGCAGCTATTTCCCTTAGAGAAACAGCCCTTCGACCTGGAGAGGCACAAAGGTCCTCTTGTCTAATGGGAACTAGCCCATTCACACTGAAGCAGCTATTTCCCATTATAGAAACCGCCCTCCGACCTGCAGAGGCAGAAAGGTCCTCTCGTCTAATGTGATGGAACTAGCCCACTCACACTGAAGCAGCTTTTTCCCATTAGAGAAACGGCCCTCTGACCTGCAGAGGCAGAAAGGTCCTCTCATCTATTGGGAACTAGCCCATTCACACAGAAGCAGCTATTTCCCATTAGAGAAACGGACCTCTGACCTGCTGAGGCAGAAAGGTCCTCTCGTCTAATGGGAGCTAGCCCACTCACACTGAAGCAGCTATTTCCCATTAGAGAAACGGCCCTCTGACCTGCAGAGGCAGAAAAGTCCTCTTGTCTAATGGGAACTAGCCCACTCACACTGAAGTAGCTATTTCCCATTAAAGACAAACAGCCCTCTGACCTGCAGAGGGAGAAGGTCCTCTTGTCTAATGGGAACTAGCCCACTCACACTGAAGCAGCTATTTCCCATTAGAGAAACGGCCCTCTGACCTGCAGAGGCAGAAAAGTCCTCTTGTCTAATGGGAACTAGCCCACTCACACTGAAGTAGCTATTTCCCATTAAAGACAAACAGCCCTCTGACCTGCAGAGGGAGAAGGTCCTCTTGTCTAATGAAAACTAGCCCACTCACATTGAAACAGCTATTTCCCATTAGAGAAACGGCCCTCTGACCTGCAGAGCTTGAACGGTCCTCTTCTCTAATGGGAACTAGCCCACTTACACTGAAGCAGCTTTTCCCATTAGAGAAATGGCCGTCTGACCTGCAGAGGCAGAAAGGTCTTCTCGTGGAATGGGAACTAGCCCACTAACACTGAATAAGCTATTTCCCATTATAGAAACGGCCCTCTGAACTGCAGAGGCAGAAAGGTCCTCTCGTCTAATGGAAACTAGCCCATTCGCAGCTATTTCCCATTAGAGAAATGGCCCTCTGACCTGCAGAGGCAGAAAGGTCCTCTCGTCTAATGGGAACTAGCCCATTCACACCGAAGCACCTATTTCCCATTTGAGAACGGCCCTCTGACCTGCAGAGGCAGAAAGGTCCTCTTGTCTAATGGGAACTAGCCCACTCACACTGAAGCAGCTATTTCCCATTAGAGAAACGGCCCTCTACCCTGGAGTGAGAGAAAGGTCCTCTCGTCTAATGGGAACTAGCCCAGTCACACTGAAGCAGATATTTCCCTTAGAGAAACAGCCCTTCGACCTGGCGAGGCAACAAGGTCCCCTTGTCTAATGGGAACTAACCCATTCACACTGAAGCAGCTATTTCCCATTATAGAAACCGCCCTCCGACCTGCAGAGGCAGAAAGGTCCTCTCGTCTAATGTGATGGAACTAGCCCACTCACACTGAAGCAGCTTTTTCCCATTAGAGAAACGGCCCTCTGACCTGCAGAGGCAGAAAGGTCCTCTCATCTAATGGAACTAGCCCATTCACAGAGAAGCAGCTATTTCCCATTAGAGAAACGGACCTCTGACCTGCTGAGGCAGAAAGGTCCTCTCGTCTAATGGGAGCTAGCCCACTCACACTGAAGCAGCTATTTCCCATTAGAGAAACTGCCCACTGACCTGCAGAGGCAGAAAGGTCCTCTTGTCTAATGGGAACTATCCCACTCACACTGAAGCAGCTATTTCCCATTAAAGAAAAACGGCCCTCTGAACTGCAGAGGCAGAAGGTCCTCTTGTCTAATGGGCACTAGCCCATTCACACTGAAGCAGATATTTCCCATTAGAGAAACAACCCTTCGACCTGGAGATGCAGAGAGGTCATCTTGTCTAATGGGAACTAGCCCAAACCGCTCTCTGACCGAGAGAGGCAGAAAGGTCATCTTGTCTAATGCGAACTAGCCCACTCACATTGAAACAGCTATTTCCCATTAGAGAAACAGCCCTCTGACCTGCAGAGGCAGAACGTTCCTCTTGTCTAATGGGAACTAGCCCACTCACACTGAAGCAGCTTTTCCCATTAGAGAAACGGCCCTCTGACCTGCAGAGGCAGAAAGGTCCTCTTGTCTAATGGGAACTAGCCCATTCGCAGCTATTTCCCATTATAGAAACGGCCCACTGACCTGCAGAGGCATTAAGGTCCTCTTGTCTAATGGGAACTAGCCCATTCGCAGCTATTTCCCATTAGAGAAACGGCCCTCTGACCTGCAGAGGCAGAAAGGTCCTCTTGTCTAATGGGAACTAGCCCACTCACACTGAAGTAGCTATTTCCTATTAGAGAAACGGCCCTCTGACCTGCAGAGATAGAAAGGTCCTCTCGTCTAATGGGAACTAGCCCATTCACACCGAAGCAGCTATTTCCCATTAGAGAAAAGGCCCTCTGACATGCAGAGGCAGAAAGGTCCTCTTGTCTAATGGGAACTAGCCCCCTCGCACTGAAGCAGCTATTTCCCATTAGAGAAACGGCCCTCTGACCAACAGAAACAGAAAGGTCTTCTAGTCTAATGGGAACTAGCCCAATCACACTGAAGCAGCTATTTCCCATTAGAGAAACGGCCCTCTGCCCTGGAGTGGCAGAAAGGTCCTCTCGTCTAATGGGAACGAGCCCATTCACACTGAAGCAGCTATTTCCCATTAGAGAAATAGCCCTTCGACCTGGAGAGGCAAAAGGTCCTCTTGTCTAATGGGAACTAGCCCATTCACACTGAAGCAGCTATTTCCCATTATAGAAACCGCCCTCCGACCTGCAGAGGCAGAAAGGTCCTCTCGTCTAATGTGATGGACCTAGCCCACTCACATTGAAGCAGCTATTTCCCATTAGAGAAACAGTCCTCTGACCTGCAGAGACAGAAAGGTCCTCTCATCTAATGGGAATTAGCCCACTCACACTGAATCAGCTTTTTTCCATTAGAGAAACAGCCCTCTGACCTGCAGAGGCAGAAAAGTCCTCTTGTCTAATGGGAACTAGCCCACTCACACTGAAGTAGCTATTTCCCATTAAAGAAAAGCAGCCCTCTGACCTGCAGAGTTAGAAGGTCCTCTTGTCTAATGGGAACTAGCCCACTCATACTGAAGCAGCTATTTCCCATTAGAGAAATGGCCCTCTGACTTGCAGACGGAGAAAAATCCTCTTGTCTAATGGGAACTAGCCCACTCACATTGAAACAGCTATTTCCCATTAGAGAAACGGCCCTCTGACCTGCAGAGGCAGAACGGTCCTCTTATCTAATGGGAACTAGCCCACTTACACTGAAGCAGCTTTTCCCATTAGAGAAACGGCCCTCTGACCTGCAGAGGCAGAAAGGTTTTCTCGTGGAATGGGAACTAGCCCACTAACACTGAATAAGCTATTTCCGATTATAGAAACGGCCCTCTGAACTGCAGAGGCAGAAAGGTCCTCTCGTCTAATGGAAACTAGCCCATTCGCAGCTATTTCCCATTAGAGAAGCGGCCCTCTGACCTGCAGAGGCAGAAAGGTCCTCTCGTCTAATGGGAACTAGCCCATTCACACCGAAGCACCTATTTCCATTTTGAGAACGGCCCTCTGACCTGCAGAGGCAGAAAGGTCCTCTCGTCTAATGGGAGCTAGCCCACTCACACTGAAGCAGCTATTTCCCATTAGAGAAACGGCCCTCTGACCTGCAGAGGCAGAAAGGTCCTCTTGTCTGATGGGAACTATCCCACTCACACTGAAGCAGCTATTTCCCATTAAAGAAAAACGGCCCTCTGAACTGCAGAGGCAGAAGGTCCCCTTGTCTAATGGGCACTAGCCCACTCACACTGAAGCAGCTATTTCCCATTAGAGAAACGACCCTCCGACCTGCAGAGGCAGAAAGGTCCTCTCGTCTAATGTGATGGACCTAGCCCACTCACATTGAAGCAGCTATTTCCCATTAGAGAAACAGTCCTCTGACCTGCAGAGACAGAAAGGTCCTCTCATCTAATGAGAATTAGCCCACTCACACTGAATCAGCTTTTTCCCATTAGAGAAACGGCCCTCTGAAGTGCAGAGGCAGAAAGGTCCTCTTGTCTAATGGGAATTAGCCCACTCACACCGAAGCAGCTATTTCCCTTTAGAGAAACGGCCCTCTGACCTGCAGAAACAGAAAGGGCCTCTCGTCTAATGGGAACTAGCCCAATCACACTGAAGAAGCTATTTCCCATTAGAGAAATGGCCCTCTGCCCTGGAGTGGCAGAAAGGTCCTCTCGTCTAATGGGAACTAGCCCATTCACACTGAAGCAGTATTTCCCATTAGAGAAACAGCGCTCTGACCTGGAGAGGCACAAACGTCCTCTTGTCTAATGGGAACTAGCCCATTCACACTGAAGCAGCTATTTCCCATTATAGAAACCGCCCTATGACCTGCAGAGGCAGAAAAATCCTCTCGTCTAATGGGTAGTAGCCCACTCACACTGAAGCAGCTATTTCCCATTAGAGAAACGGCCCTCTGACCTACAGAGACAGAAAGGTCCTCTCGTCTAATGGGAATTAGCCCATTCACACTGAAGCAGCTATTTCCCATTAGAGAAACGACCCTCCGACCTGGAGAGGCAGAAAGGTCCTCTTGTCTAATGGGAACTTGCCCCCTCTCACACTGAAGCAGCTATTTCCCATTAGAGAAACGGCCCTCTGACCTGCAGAGGCAGAAAGGTCCTCTCATCTAATGGGAACTAGCCAATTCACACCGAAGCAGCTATTTCCCATTAGAGAAACAGCCCTCTGAAGTGCAGAGGCAGAAAGGTCCTCTTGTCTAATGGGAATTAGCCCACTCACACCGAAGCAGCTATTTCCCTTTAGAGAAACGGCCCTCCGACCTGCAGAGGCAGAAAAATCCTCTCGTCTAATGGGTAGTAGCCCACTCACACTGAAGCAGCTATTTCCCATTAGAGAAACGGCACTCTGACCTGCAGAGACAGAAAGGGCCTTTCGTCTAATGGGAACTAGCCCAATCACACTGAAGAAGCTATTTCCCATTAGAGAAATGGCCCTCTGCCCTGGAGTGGCAGAAAGGTCCTCTCGTCTAATGGGAACTAGCCCATTCACACTGAAGCAGCTATTTCCCATTAGAGAAACAGCGCTCTGACCTGGAGAGGCACAAACGTCCTCTTGTCTAATGGGAACTAGCCCATTCACACTGAAGCAGCTATTTCCCATTATAGAAACCGCCCTCCGACCTGCAGAGGCAGAAAAATCCTCTCGTCTAATGGGTAGTAGCCCACTCACACTGAAGCAGCTATTTCCCATTAGAGAAACGGCCCTCTGACCTGCAGAGACAGAAAGGTCCTCTCGTCTAATGGGAATTAGCCCACTCACACTGAAGCAGCTGTTTCCCATCAGAGAAACAGCCCTCTGACCTGCAGAGGCAGAAAGGTCCTCTGGTCTAATGGAACCTAGCCCACGCACACTGAAGCAGCTATTTCCTATTATAGAAACGGCCTTCTGACCTGCAGAGGCAGAAAGGTCCTCTCGTCTAATGGGAACTAGCCCATTCGCAGCTATTTCCCATTAGAGAAACGGCCCTCTGATCTGCAGAGGCAGAAAGGTCCTCTCGTCTAATGGGAACTAGTCCACTCACACCAAAGCACATATTTCCCATTAGAGAAACGGCCCTCTGACCTGCAGAGGCAGAAAGGTCCTCTTGTCTAATGGGAACTAGCCCACTCACACCGAAGCAGCTATTTCCCATTAGAGAAAAGACCTCTGACCAGCAGAAACAGAAAGGTCTTCTCGTCTAATGGGAACTAGCCCAATCACACTGAAGCAGCTATTTCCCATTAGAGAAACGGCCCTCTGCCCTGTAGTGGCAGAAAGGTCCTCTCTTCTAATAGGAACTAGCCCAGTCACACTGAAGCAGCTATTTCCCTTAGAGAAACAGCCCTTCGACCTGGAGAGGCACAAAGGTCCTCTTGTCTAATGGGAACTAGCCCATTCACACTGAAGCAGCTATTTCCCATTATAGAAACCGCCCTCCGACCTGCAGAGGCAGAAAGGTCCTCTCGTCTAATGTGATGGAACTAGCCCACTCACACTGAAGCAGCTTTTTCCCATTAGAGAAACGGCCCTCTGACCTGCAGAGGCAGAAAGGTCCTCTCATCTATTGGGAACTAGCCCATTCACACAGAAGCAGCTATTTCCCATTAGAGAAACGGACCTCTGACCTGCTGAGGCAGAAAGGTCCTCTCGTCTAATGGGAGCTAGCCCACTCACACTGAAGCAGCTATTTCCCATTAGAGAAACGGCCCTCTGACCTGCAGAGGCAGAAAAGTCCTCTTGTCTAATGGGAACTAGCCCACTCACACTGAAGTAGCTATTTCCCATTAAAGACAAACAGCCCTCTGACCTGCAGAGGGAGAAGGTCCTCTTGTCTAATGGAAACTAGCCCACTCACACTGAAGCAGCTATTTCCCATTAGAGAAATGGCCCTCTGACCTGCAGACGGAGAAAAATCCTCCCGTCTAATGAAAACTAGCCCACTCACATTGAAACAGCTATTTCCCATTAGAGAAACGGCCCTCTGACCTGCAGAGCTTGAACGGTCCTCTTCTCTAATGGGAACTAGCCCACTTACACTGAAGCAGCTTTTCCCATTAGAGAAATGGCCGTCTGACCTGCAGAGGCAGAAAGGTCTTCTCGTGGAATGGGAACTAGCCCACTAACACTGAATAAGCTATTTCCCATTATAGAAACGGCCCTCTGAACTGCAGAGGCAGAAAGGTCCTCTCGTCTAATGGAAACTAGCCCATTCGCAGCTATTTCCCATTAGAGAAATGGCCCTCTGACCTGCAGAGGCAGAAAGGTCCTCTCGTCTAATGGGAACTAGCACATTCACACCGAAGCACCTATTTCCCATTTGAGAACGGCCCTCTGACCTGCAGAGGCAGAAAGGTCCTCTTGTCTAATGGGAACTAGCCCACTCACACTGAAGCAGCTATTTCCCATTAGAGAAACGGCCCTCTACCCTGGAGTGAGAGAAAGGTCCTCTCGTCTAATGGGAACTAGCCCAGTCACACTGAAGCAGATATTTCCCTTAGAGAAACAGCCCTTCGACCTGGAGAGGCAACAAGGTCCCCTTGTCTAATGGGAACTAGCCCATTCACACTGAAGCAGCTATTTCCCATTATAGAAACCGCCCTCCGACCTGCAGAGGCAGAAAGGTCCTCTCGTCTAATGTGATGGAACTAGCCCACTCACACTGAAGCAGCTTTTTCCCATTAGAGAAACGGCCCTCTGACCTGCAGAGGCAGAAAGGTCCTCTCATCTAATGGAACTAGCCCATTCACAGAGAAGCAGCTATTTCCCATTAGAGAAACGGACCTCTGACCTGCTGAGGCAGAAAGGTCCTCTCGTCTAATGGGAGCTAGCCCACTCACACTGAAGCAGCTATTTCCCATTAGAGAAACTGCCCACTGACCTGCAGAGGCAGAAAGGTCCTCTTGTCTAATGGGAACTATCCCACTCACACTGAAGCAGCTATTTCCCATTAAAGAAAAACGGCCCTCTGAACTGCAGAGGCAGAAGGTCCTCTTGTCTAATGGGCACTAGCCCATTCACACTGAAGCAGATATTTCCCATTAGAGAAACAACCCTTCGACCTGGAGATGCAGAGAGGTCATCTTGTCTAATGGGAACTAGCCCAAACCGCTCTCTGACCGAGAGAGGCAGAAAGGTCATCTTGTCTAATGCGAACTAGCCCACTCACATTGAAACAGCTATTTCCCATTAGAGAAACAGCCCTCTGACCTGCAGAGGCAGAACGGTCCTCTTGTCTAATGGGAACTAGCCCACTCACACTGAAGCAGCTTTTCCCATTAGAGAAACGGCCCTCTGACCTGCAGAGGCAGAAAGGTCCTCTTGTCTAATGGGAACTAGCCCATTCGCAGCTATTTCCCATTATAGAAACGGCCCACTGACCTGCAGAGGCATTAAGGTCCTCTTGTCTAATGGGAACTAGCCCATTCGCAGCTATTTCCCATTAGAGAAACGGCCCTCTGACCTGCAGAGGCAGAAAGGTCCTCTTGTCTAATGGGAACTAGCCCACTCACACTGAAGTAGCTATTTCCTATTAGAGAAACGGCCCTCTGACCTGCAGAGATAGAAAGGTCCTCTCGTCTAATGGGAACTAGCCCATTCACACCGAAGCAGCTATTTCCCATTAGAGAAAAGGCCCTCTGACATGCAGAGGCAGAAAGGTCCTCTTGTCTAATGGGAACTAGCCCCCTCGCACTGAAGCAGCTATTTCCCATTAGAGAAACGGCCCTCTGACCAACAGAAACAGAAAGGTCTTCTAGTCTAATGGGAACTAGCCCAATCACACTGAAGCAGCTATTTCCCATTAGAGAAACGGCCCTCTGCCCTGGAGTGGCAGAAAGGTCCTCTCGTCTAATGGGAACGAGCCCATTCACACTGAAGCAGCTATTTCCCATTAGAGAAATAGCCCTTCGACCTGGAGAGGCAAAAGGTCCTCTTGTCTAATGGGAACTAGCCCATTCACACTGAAGCAGCTATTTCCCATTATAGAAACCGCCCTCCGACCTGCAGAGGCAGAAAGGTCCTCTCGTCTAATGTGATGGACCTAGCCCACTCACATTGAAGCAGCTATTTCCCATTAGAGAAACAGTCCTCTGACCTGCAGAGACAGAAAGGTCCTCTCATCTAATGGGAATTAGCCCACTCACACTGAATCAGCTTTTTTCCATTAGAGAAACAGCCCTCTGACCTGCAGAGGCAGAAAAGTCCTCTTGTCTAATGGGAACTAGCCCACTCACACTGAAGTAGCTATTTCCCATTAAAGAAAAGCAGCCCTCTGACCTGCAGAGTTAGAAGGTCCTCTTGTCTAATGGGAACTAGCCCACTCATACTGAAGCAGCTATTTCCCATTAGAGAAATGGCCCTCTGACTTGCAGACGGAGAAAAATCCTCTTGTCTAATGGGAACTAGCCCACTCACATTGAAACAGCTATTTCCCATTAGAGAAACGGCCCTCTGACCTGCAGAGGCAGAACGGTCCTCTTATCTAATGGGAACTAGCCCACTTACACTGAAGCAGCTTTTCCCATTAGAGAAACGGCCCTCTGACCTGCAGAGGCAGAAAGGTCTTCTCGTGGAATGGGAACTAGCCCACTAACACTGAATAAGCTATTTCCGATTATAGAAACGGCCCTCTGAACTGCAGAGGCAGAAAGGTCCTCTCGTCTAATAGAAACTAGCCCATTCGCAGCTATTTCCCATTAGAGAAGCGGCCCTCTGACCTGCAGAGGCAGAAAGGTCCTCTCGTCTAATGGGAACTAGCCCATTCACACCGAAGCACCTATTTCCATTTTGAGAACGGCCCTCTGACCTGCAGAGGCAGAAAGGTCCTCTCGTCTAATGGGAGCTAGCCCACTCACACTGAAGCAGCTATTTCCCATTAGAGAAACGGCCCTCTGACCTGCAGAGGCAGAAAGGTCCTCTTGTCTGATGGGAACTATCACACTCACACTGAAGCAGCTATTTCCCATTAAAGAAAAACGGCCCTCTGAACTGCAGAGGCAGAAGGTCCCCTTGTCTAATGGGCACTAGCCCACTCACACTGAAGCAGCTATTTCCCATTAGAGAAACGACCCTCCGACCTGCAGAGGCAGAAAGGTCCTCTCGTCTAATGTGATGGACCTAGCCCACTCACATTGAAGCAGCTATTTCCCATTAGAGAAACAGTCCTCTGACCTGCAGAGACAGAAAGGTCCTCTCATCTAATGAGAATTAGCCCACTCACACTGAATCAGCTTTTTCCCATTAGAGAAACAGCCCTCTGACCTGCAGAGGCAGAAAAGTCCTCTTGTCTAATGGGAACTAGCCCACTCACACTGAAGTAGCTATTTCCCATTAAAGAAAAACAGCCCTCTGACCTGCAGAGTTAGAAGGTCCTCTTGTCTAATGGGAACTAGCCCACTCATACTGAAGCAGCTATTTCCCATTAGAGAAATGGCCCTCTGACCTGCAGACGGAGAAAAATCCTCTTGTCTAATGGGAACTAGCCCACTCACATTGAAACAGCTATTTCCCATTAGAGAAACGGCCCTCCGACCTGCAGAGGCAGAACGGTCCTCTTATCTAATGGGAACTAGCCTACTTACACTGAAGCAGCTTTTCCCATTAGAGAAACGGCCCTCTGACCTGCAGAGGCAGAAAGGTCTTCTCGTGGAATGGGAACTAGCCCACTAACACTGAATAAGCTATTTCCGATTATCGAAACGGCCCTCTGAACTGCAGAGGCAGAAAGGTCCTCTCGTCTAATGGAAACTAGCCCATTCGCAGCTATTTCCCATTAGAGAAGCGGCCCTCTGACCTGCAGAGGCAGAAAGGTCCTCTCGTCTAATGGGAACTAGCCCTTTCACACCGAAGCACCTATTTCCATTTTGAGAACGGCCCTCTGACCTGCAGAGGCAGAAAGGTCCTCTCGTCTAATGGGAGCTAGCCCACTCACACTGAAGCAGCTATTTCCCATTAGAGAAACGGCCCTCTGACCTGCAGAGGCAGAAAGGTCCTCTTGTCTGATGGGAACTATCCCACTCACACTGAAGCAGCTATTTCCCATTAAAGAAAAACGGCCCTCTGAACTGCAGAGGCAGAAGGT
Source organism: Ambystoma mexicanum (assembly GCF_040938575.1). Lineage (NCBI taxonomy): Eukaryota > Metazoa > Chordata > Amphibia > Caudata > Ambystomatidae > Ambystoma > Ambystoma mexicanum. The sequence goes on from NC_090934.1 coordinate 1,184,788,815, forward strand.
CCCCTTGTCTAATGGGCACTAGCCCACTCACACTGAAGCAGCTATTTCCCATTAGAGAAACGACCCTCCGACCTGGAGATGCAGAAAGGTCATCTTGCCTAATGGGAACTAGCCCAAACCGCCCTCTGACCTGGAGAGGCAGAAAGGTCATCTTGTCTAATGGGAATTAGCCCACTCACATTGAAACAGCTATTTCCCATTAGAGAAACAGCCCTCTGACCTGCAGAGGAAGAACGGTCCTCTTGTCTAATGGGAACTAGCCCACTCACACTGAAGCAGCTTTTCCCATTAGAGAAACGGCCCTCTGACCTGCAGAGGCAGAAAGGTCCTCTTGTCTGATGGGAACTATCCCACTCACACTGAAGCAGCTATTTCCCATTAAAGAAAAACGGCCCTCTGAACTGCAGAGGCAGAAGGTCCCCTTGTCTAATGGGCACTAGCCCACTCACACTGAAGCAGCTATTTCCCATTAGAGAAACGACCCTCCGACCTGGAGATGCAGAAAGGTCATCTTGCCTAATGGGAACTAGCCCAAACCGCCCTCTGACCTGGAGAGGCAGAAAGGTCATCTTGTCTAATGGGAATTAGCCCACTCACATTGAAACAGCTATTTCCCATTAGAGAAACAGCCCTCTGACCTGCAGAGGAAGAACGGTCCTCTTGTCTAATGGGAACTAGCCCACTCACACTGAAGCAGCTTTTCCCATTAGAGAAACGGCCCTCTGACCTGCAGAGGCAGAAAGGTCCTCTTGTCTAATGGGAACTAGCCCACTCACACTGAAGTAGCTATTTCCCATTAGAGAAACGGCCCTCTGACCTGCAGAGGCAGAAAGGTCCTCTCGTCTAATGGGAACTAGCCCATTCACACCGAAGCAGCTATTTCCCATTAGAGAAAAGGCCCTCTGACATGCAGAGGCAGAAAGGTCCTCTTGTCTAATGGGAACTAGCCCGCTCGCACTGAAGCAGCTATTTCCCATTAGAGAAACGGCCCTCTGACCAACAGAAACAGAAAGGTCTTCTAGTCTAATGGGAACTAGCCCAATCACACTGAAGCAGCTATTTCCCATTAGAGAAAGGCCCTGTGCCCTGGAGTGGCAGAAAGGTCCTCTCGTCTAATGGGAACGAGCCCATTCACACTGAAGCAGCTATTTCCCATTAGAGAAACAGCCCTTCGACCTGGAGAGGCACAAAGGTCCTCTTGTCTAATGGGAACTAGCCCATTCACACTGAAGCAGCTATTTCCCATTATAAAAACCGCCCTCCGACCTGCAGAGGCAGAAAGGTCCTCTCGTCTAATGTGATGGACCTAGCCCACTCACATTGAAGCAGCTATTTCCCATTAGAGAAACAGTCCTCTGACCTGCAGAGACAGAAAGGTCCTCACATCTAATGGGAATTAGCCCACTCACACTGAATCAGCTTTTTCCCATTAGAGAAACGGCCCTCTGACCTGCAGAGGCAGAAACGTCCTCTTGTCTAATGGGAACTAGCCCACTCACACTGAAGTAGCTATTTCCCATTAAAGAAGAAAAACAGCCCTCTGGCCTGCAGAGGGAGAAGGTCCTCTTGTCTAAGGGGAACTAGCCCACTCACACTGAAGCAGCTATTTCCCATTAGAGAAATGGCCCTCTGACCTGCAGACGGAGAAAAATCCTCTTGTCTAATGGGAACTAGCCCACTCACATTGAAACAGCTATTTCCCATTAGAGAAACGGCCCTCTGACCTGCAGAGACAGAACGGTCCTCTTATCTAATGGGAACTAGCCCACTTACACTGAAGCAGCTTTTCCCATTAGAGAAACGACCCTCTGACCTGCAGAGGCAGAAAGGTCTTCTAGTGGAAGGGGAACTAGCCCACTAACACTGAATAAGCTATTTCCCATTATAGAAACGGCCCTCTGAACTGCAGAGGTAGAAAGGTCGCCTCGTCTAATGGAAACTAGCTCATTCGCAGCTATTTCCCATTAGAGAAACGGCCCTCTGACCTGCAGAGTCAGAAAGGTCCTCTCGTCGAATGGGAACTAGCCCACTCACACTGAAGCACCTATTTCCCATTTGAGAACGGCCCTCTGACCTGCAGAGGCAGAAAGGTCCTCTTGTCTAATGGGAACTAGCCCACACACACTGAAGCAGCTATTTCCCATTAGAGAAACGGCCCTCTACCCTGGAGTGAGAGAAAGGTCCTCTCGTCTAATGGGAACTAGCCCAGTCACACTGAAGCAGCTATTTCCCTTAGAGAAACAGCCCTTCGACCTGGAGAGGCACAAAGGTCCTCTTGTCTAATGGGAACTAGCCCATTCACACTGAAGCAGTTATTTCCCATTATAGAAACCACCCTCCGACCTGCAGAGGCAGAAAGGTCCTCTCATCTAATGGGAACTAGCCCATTCACACAGAAGCAGCTATTTCCTATTATAGAAAGGCCTTCTGACCTGCAGAGACAGAAAGGTCCTCTCGTCTAATGGGAACTAGCCCATTCGCAGCTATTTCCCATTAGAGAAACGGCCCTCTGATCTGCAGAGGCAGAAAGGTCCTCTCGTCTAATGGGAACTAGCCCATTCACGCCGAAGCACCTATTTCCCATTAGAGAAACAGCCCTCTGACCTGCAGAGGCAGAAAGGTCCTCTTGTCTAATGGGAACTAGCCCACTCACACTGAAGCAGCTATTTCCCATTAGAGAAACAGTCCTCTGACCTGCAGAGACAGAAAGGTCCTCTCTTCGGATGGGAACTAGCCCACTCACTCTGAAGCAGCTTTTTCCCATTAGAGAAACGGCCCTCTGACCTGCAGAGGCAGAAAAGTCCTCTTGTCTAATGGGAACTAGCCCACTCACACTGAAGCTGTTTTTTCCCATTAGAGAAACGGCCCTCTGACCTGCAGAGGCAGAAAGGTCCTCTCGTCTAATGGGAACTAGCCCATTCACACAGAAGCAGCTATTTCCCATTAGAGAAACGGCCCTCTGACCTGCTGAGGCAGAAAGGTCCTCTCGTCTAATGGGAACTAGCCCACTCACACTGAAGCAGCTATTTCCCATTAGAGAAACGGCCCTCTGACCTGCAGAGGCAGAATGGTCCTCTTGTCTAATGGGAACTATCCCACTCACACTGAAGCAGCTATTTCCCATTAAAGAAAAACGGCCCTCTAACCTGCAGAGGCAGAAAGTCCTCTTGTCTAATGGGCACTAGCCCACTCACACTGAAGCAGCTATTTCCCATTAGAGAAACGACCCTCCGACCTGGAGATGCAGAAAGGTCATCTTGTCTAATGGGAACTAGCCCAAACCGCCCTCTGACCTGGAGAGGCAGAAAGGTCATCTCGTCTAATGGGAACTAGCCCACTCACATTGAAACAGCTATTTCCCATTAGAGAAACGGCCCTATGACCTGCAGAGGCAGAACGGTCCTCTTGTCTAATGGGAACTAGCCCACTCACACTGAAGCAGCTTTTCCCATTAGAGAAACGGCCCTCTGACCTGCAGAGGCAGAAAGGTCCTCTCGTCGAATGGGAACTAGCCCACTCACACTGAATAAGCTATTTCCCATTATAGAAACGGCCCTCTGAACTGCAGAGGCAGAAAGGTCCTCTCGTCTAATGGAAACTAGCCCATTCGCAGCTATTTCCAATTAGAGTAACGGCCCTCTGACCTGCAGAGGCAGAAAGGTCCTCTCCTCTAATGGGAACTAGCCCACTCACACTGAAGCAACTATTTCCCATTAGAGAAACGGCCTTCCGACCTGGGGAGGCAGAAAGGTCCTCTCGTCTAATGGGAACTAGCCCACTCACACTGAAGCAGCTGAAACGGCCCTCCGACCTGCAGAGGAAGAAAGGTCCTCTCGTCTAATGGGAACTAGCCCACTCACACTGAAGCAGCTTTTCCCATTAGAGAAACGGCCTTCTGACCTGCAGAGGCAGAAAGGTCCTCTCGTCGAATGGGAACTAGCCCATTCACACTGAATAAGCTATTTCCCATTATAGAAATTGCCCTCTGAACTGCAGAGGCAGAAAGGTCCTCTCGTCTAATGGAAACTAGCCCATTCGCAGCTATTTCCCATTAGAGAAACGGCCCTTTGACCTGCAGAGGCAGAAAGGTCCTCTCGTCTAATGGGAACTAGCCCACTCACACTGAAGCAACTATTTCCCATTAGAGAAACGGCCTTCCGACCTGGGGAGACAGAAAGGTCCTCTCTTCTAATGGGAACTAGCCCACTCACACTGAAGCAGCTGAAACGGCCCTCCAACCTGCAGAGGCAGAAAGGTCCTCTCGTCTAATGGGAACTAGCCTACTCACATTGACAAAGCTATTTCCCTTTTGGAAAACGGCCCTCTGACCTGCAGAGGCAGAAAAGTCCTCTCGTCTAATGAGAACTAGCCCACTCACACTCAAGCAGCTATTTGCCATTATAGAAACAGCCCTCTGACCTGCAGAGGCAGAAAGGTCCCCTCGTCTAATGGGAACTAGCCCACTCACATTGACGCAGCTATTTCCCATTAGGGAAACGGCCCTTTGACCTGCAGAGGCAGAAAGGTCCTCTCGTCTAATGGGAACTAGCCCACTCACACTGAAGCAACTATTTCCCATTAGAGAAAAGGCCTTCCGACCTGGGGAGGCAGAAAGGTCCTCTCGTCTAATGGGAACTAGCCCACTCACACTGAAGCAGCTGAAACGGCCCTCCGACCTGCAGAGGCAGAAAGGTCCTCTCGTCTAATGGGAACTAGCCCACTCACACTGAAGCAGCTATTTCCCATTAAAGAAAAACGGCCCTCTGACCTGCAGAGGCAGAAAGTCCTCTTGTCTAATGGGCACTAGCCCACTCACACTGAAGCAGCTATTTCCCATTAGAGAAACGACCCTCCGACCTGGAGATGCAGAAAGGTCTTCTTGTCTAATGGGAACTAGCCCAAACCGCCCTCTGACCTGGAGAGGCAGAAAGGTCATCTCGTCTAATGGGAACTAGCCCACTCACATTGAAACAGCCATTTCCCATTAGAGAAACGGCCCTATGACCTGCAGAGGCAGAACGGTCCTCTTGTCTAATGGGAACTAGCCCACTCACACTGAAGCAGCTTTTCCCATTAGAGAAACGGCCCTCTGACCTGCAGAGGCAGAAAGGTCCTCTCGTCGAATGGGAACTAGCCCACTCACACTGAATAAGCTATTTCCCATTATAGAAACGGCCCTCTGAACTGCTGAGGCAGAAAGGTCCTCTCGTCTAATGGGAGCTAGCCCACTCACACTGAAGCAGCTATTTCCCATTAGAGAAACTGCCCTCTGACCTGCAGAGGCAGAAAGGTCCTCTTGTCTAATGGGAACTATCCCACTCACACTGAAGCAGCTATTTCCCATTAAAGAAAAACGGCCCTTTGAACTGCAGAGGCAGAAGGTCTTCTTGTCTAATGGGCACTAGCCCATTCACACTGAAGCAGATATTTCCCATTAGAGAAACAACCCTTCGACCTGGAGATGCAGAGAGGTCATCTTGTCTAATGGGAACTAGCCCAAACCGCTCTCTGACCGAGAGAGGCAGAAAGGTCCTCTCGTCGAATGGGAACTAGCCCACTCACATTGAAACAGCTATTTCCCATTAGAGAAACAGCCCTCTGACCTGCAGAGGCAGAACGGTCCTCTTGTCTAATGGGAACTAGCCCACTCACACTGAAGCAGCTTTTCCCATTAGAGAAACGGCCCTCTGACCTGCAGAGGCAGAAAGGTCCTCTTGTCTAATGGGAACTAGCCCATTCGCAGCTATTTCCCATTATAGAAACGGCCCACTGACCTGCAGAGGCATTAAGGTCCTCTTGTCTAATGGGAACTAGCCCATTCGCAGCTATTTCCCATTAGAGAAACGGCCCTCTGACCTGCAGAGGCAGAAAGGTCCTCTTGTCTAATGGGAACTAGCCCACTCACACTGAAGTAGCTATTTCCTATTAGAGAAACGGCCCTCTGACCTGCAGAGATAGAAAGGTCCTCTCGTCTAATGGGAACTAGCCCATTCACACCGAAGCAGCTATTTCCCATTAGAGAAAAGGCCCTCTGACATGCAGAGGCAGAAAGGTCCTCTTGTCTAATGGGAACTAGCCCCCTCGCACTGAAGCAGCTATTTCCCATTAGAGAAACGGCCCTCTGACCAACAGAAACAGAAAGGTCTTCTAGTCTAATGGGAACTAGCCCAATCACACTGAAGCAGCTATTTCCCATTAGAGAAACGGCCCTCTGCCCTGGAGTGGCAGAAAGGTCCTCTCGTCTAATGGGAACGAGCCCATTCACACTGAAGCAGCTATTTCCCATTAGAGAAATAGCCCTTTGACCTGGAGAGGCAAAAGGTCCTCTTGTCTAATGGGAACTAGCCCATTCACACTGAAGCAGCTATTTCCCATTATAGAAACCGCCCTCCGACCTGCAGAGGCAGAAAGGTCCTCTCGTCTAATGTGATGGACCTAGCCCACTCACATTGAAGCAGCTATTTCCCATTAGAGAAACAGTCCTCTGACCTGCAGAGACAGAAAGGTCCTCTCATCTAATGGGAATTAGCCCACTCACACTGAATCAGCTTTTTCCCATTAGAGAAACAGCCCTCTGACCTGCAGAGGCAGAAAAGTCCTCTTGTCTAATGGGAACTAGCCCACTCACACTGAAGTAGCTATTTCCCATTAAAGAAAAGCAGCCCTCTGACCTGCAGAGTTAGAAGGTCCTCTTGTCTAATGGGAACTAGCCCACTCATACTGAAGCAGCTATTTCCCATTAGAGAAATGGCCCTCTGACTTGCAGACGGAGAAAAATCCTCTTGTCTAATGGGAACTAGCCCACTCACATTGAAACAGCTATTTCCCATTAGAGAAACGGCCCTCTGACCTGCAGAGGCAGAACGGTCCTCTTATCTAATGGGAACTAGCCCACTTACACTGAAGCAGCTTTTCCCATTAGAGAAACGGCCCTCTGACCTGCAGAGGCAGAAAGGTCTTCTCGTGGAATGGGAACTAGCCCACTAACACTGAATAAGCTATTTCCGATTATAGAAACGGCCCTCTGAACTGCAGAGGCAGAAAGGTCCTCTCGTCTAATGGAAACTAGCCCATTCGCAGCTATTTCCCATTAGAGAAGCGGCCCTCTGACCTGCAGAGGCAGAAAGGTCCTCTCGTCTAATGGGAACTAGCCCATTCACACCGAAGCACCTATTTCCATTTTGAGAACGGCCCTCTGACCTGCAGAGGCAGAAAGGTCCTCTCGTCTAATGGGAGCTAGCCCACTCACACTGAAGCAGCTATTTCCCATTAGAGAAACGGCCCTCTGACCTGCAGAGGCAGAAAGGTCCTCTTGTCTGATGGGAACTATCCCACTCACACTGAAGCAGCTATTTCCCATTAAAGAAAAACGGCCCTCTGAACTGCAGAGGCAGAAGGTCCCCTTGTCTAATGGGCACTAGCCCACTCACACTGAAGCAGCTATTTCCCATTAGAGAAACGACCCTCCGACCTGCAGAGGCAGAAAGGTCCTCTCGTCTAATGTGATGGACCTAGCCCACTCACATTGAAGCAGCTATTTCCCATTAGAGAAACAGTCCTCTGACCTGCAGAGACAGAAAGGTCCTCTCATCTAATGAGAATTAGCCCACTCACACTGAATCAGCTTTTTCCCATTAGAGAAACAGCCCTCTGACCTGCAGAGGCAGAAAAGTCCTCTTGTCTAATGGGAACTAGCCCACTCACACTGAAGTAGCTATTTCCCATTAAAGAAAAACAGCCCTCTGACCTGCAGAGTTAGAAGGTCCTCTTGTCTAATGGGAACTAGCCCACTCATACTGAAGCAGCTATTTCCCATTAGAGAAATGGCCCTCTGACCTGCAGACGGAGAAAAATCCTCTTGTCTAATGGGAACTAGCCCACTCACATTGAAACAGCTATTTCCCATTAGAGAAACGGCCCTCTGACCTGCAGAGGCAGAACGGTCCTCTTATCTAATGGGAACTAGCCCACTTACACTGAAGCAGCTTTTCCCATTAGAGAAACGGCCCTCTGACCTGCAGAGGCAGAAAGGTCTTCTCGTGGAATGGGAACTAGCCCACTAACACTGAAAAAGCTATTTCCGATTATAGAAACGGCCCTCTGAACTGCAGAGGCAGAAAGGTCCTCTCGTCTAATGGAAACTAGCCCATTCGCAGCTATTTCCCATTAGAGAAGCGCCCTCTGACCTGCAGAGGCAGAAAGGTCCTCTCGTCTAATGGGAACTAGCCCATTCACACCGAAGCACCTATTTCCATTTTGAGAACGGCCCTCTGACCTGCAGAGGCAGAAAGGTCCTCTCGTCTAATGGGAGCTAGCCCACTCACACTGAAGCAGCTATTTCCCATTAGAGAAACGGCCCTCTGACCTGCAGAGGCAGAAAGGTCCTCTTGTCTGATGGGAACTATCCCACTCACACTGAAGCAGCTATTTCCCATTAAAGAAAAACGGCCCTCTGAACCGCAGAGGCAGAAGGTCCCCTTGTCTAATGGGCACTAGCCCACTCACACTGAAGCAGCTATTTCCCATTAGAGAAACGACCCTCCGACCTGGAGATGCAGAAAGGTCATCTTGCCTAATGGGAACTAGCCCAAACCGCCCTCTGACCTGGAGAGGCAGAAAGGTCATCTTGTCTAATGGGAATTATCCCACTCACATTGAAACAGCTATTTCCCATTAGAGAAACAGCCCTCTGACCTGCAGAGGAAGAACGGTCCTCTTGTCTAATGGGAACTAGCCCACTCACACTGAAGCAGCTTTTCCCATTAGAGAAACGGCCCTCTGACCTGCAGAGGCAGAAAGGTCCTCTTGTCTAGTGGGAACTAGCCCATTCGCAGCTATTTCCCATTAGAGAAACAGCCCTCTGACCTGCAGAGGCAGAAAGGTCCTCTCGTCTAATGGGAACTAGCCCACTCACATTGACACAGCTATTTCCCATTATAGAAACGGCCCACTGACCTGCAGAGGCATTAAGGTCCTCTTGTCTAATGGGAACTAGCCCATTTGCAGCTATTTCCCATTAGAGAAACGGCCCTCTGACCTGCAGAGGCAGAAAGGTCCTCTTGTCTAATGGGAACTAGCCCACTCACACTGAAGTAGCTATTTCCCATTAGAGAAACGGCCCTCTGACCTGCAGAGGCAGAAAGGTCCTCTCGTCTAATGGGAACTAGCCCACTCACACTGAAGCTGTTTTTTCCCATTAGAGAAACGGCCCTCTGACCTGCAGAGGCAGAAAGGTCCTCTCGTCTAATGGGAACTAGCCCATTCACACAGAAGCAGCTATTTCCCATTAGAGAAACGGCCCTCTGACCTGCTGAGGCAGAAAGGTCCTCTCGTCTAATGGGAACTAGCCCACTCACACTGAAGCAGCTATTTCCCATTAGAGAAACGGCCCTCTGACCTGCAGAGGCAGAATGGTCCTCTTGTCTAATGGGAACGATCCCACTCACACTGAAGCAGCTATTTCCCATTAAAGAAAAACGGCCCTCTGACCTGCAGAGGCAGAAAGTCCTCTTGTCTAATGGGCACTAGCCCACTCACACTGAAGCAGCTATTTCCCATTAGAGAAACGACCCTCCGACCTGGAGATGCAGAAAGGTCATCTTGTCTAATGGGAACTAGCCCAAACCGCCCTCTGACCTGGAGAGGCAGAAAGGTCATCTCGTCTAATGGGAACTAGCCCACGCACATTGAAACAGCTATTTCCCATTAGAGAAACGGCCCTATGACCTGCAGAGGCAGAACGGTCCTCTTGTCTAATGGGAACTAGCCCACTCACACTGAAGCAGCTTTTCCCATTAGAGAAACGGCCCTCTGACCTGCAGAGGCAGAAAGGTCCTCTCGTCGAATGGGAACTAGCCCACTCACACTGAATAAGCTATTTCCCATTATAGAAACGGCCCTCTGAACTGCAGAGGCAGAAAGGTCCTCTCGTCTAATGGAAACTAGCCCATTCGCAGCTATTTCCAATTAGAGTAACGGCCCTCTGACCTGCAGAGGCAGAAAGGTCCTCTCGTCTAATGGGAACTAGCCCACTCACACTGAAGCAACTATTTCCCATTAGAGAAACGGCCTTCCGACCTGGGGAGGCAGAAAGGTCCTCTCGTCTAATGGGAACTAGCCCACTCACACTGAAGCAGCTGAAACGGCCCTCCGACCTGCAGAGGAAGAAAGGTCCTCTCGTCTAATGGGAACTAGCCCACTCACACTGAAGCAGCTTTTCCCATTAGAGAAACGGCCTTCTGACCTGCAGAGGCAGAAAGGTCCTCTCGTCGAATGGGAACTAGCCCATTCACACTGAATAAGCTATTTCCCATTATAGAAATGGCCCTCTGAACTGCAGAGGCAGAAAGGTCCTCTCGTCTAATGGAAACTAGCCCATTCGCAGCTATTTCCCATTAGAGAAACGGCCCTTTGACCTGCAGAGGCAGAAAGGTCCTCTTGTCTAATGGGAACTAGCCCACTCACACTGAAGCAACTATTTCCCATTAGAGAAACGGCCTTCCGACCTGGGGAGACAGAAAGGTCCTCTCTTCTAATGGGAACTAGCCCACTCACACTGAAGCAGCTGAAACGGCCCTCCAACCTGCAGAGGCAGAAAGGTCCTCTCGTCTAATGGGAACTAGCCTACTCACATTGACAAAGCTATTTCCCTTTTGGAAAACGGCCCTCTGACCTGCAGAGGCAGAAAAGTCCTCTCGTCTAATGAGAACTAGCCCACTCACACTCAAGCAGCTATTTGCCATTATAGAAACAGCCCTCTGACCTGCAGAGGCAGAAAGGTCCCCTCGTCTAATGGGAACTAGCCCACTCACATTGACGCAGCTATTTCCCATTAGAGAAACGGCCCTTTGACCTGCAGAGGCAGAAAGGTCCTCTCGTCTAATGGGAACTAGCCAACTCACACTGAAGCAACTATTTCCCATTAGAGAAAAGGCCTTCCGACCTGGGGAGGCAGAAAGGTCCTCTCGTCTAATGGGAACTAGCCCACTCACACTGAAGCAGCTGAAACGGCCCTCCGACCTGCAGAGGCAGAAAGGTCCTCTCGTCTAATGGGAACTAGCCCACTCACACTGAAGCAGCTATTTCCCATTAAAGAAAAACGGCCCTCTGACCTGCAGAGGCAGAAAGTCCTCTTGTCTAATGGGCACTAGCCCACTCACACTGAAGCAGCTATTTCCCATTAGAGAAACGACCCTGCGACCTGGAGATGCAGAAAGGTACTCTTGTCTAATGGGAACTAGCCCAAACCGCCCTCTGACCTGGAGAGGCAGAAAGGTCATCTCGTCTAATGGGAACTAGCCCACTCACATTGAAACAGCCATTTCCCATTAGAGAAACGGCCCTATGACCTGCAGAGGCAGAATGGTCCTCTTGTCTAATGGGAACTATCCCACTCACACTGAAGCAGCTATTTCCCATTAAAGAAAAACAGCCCTCTGACCTGCAGAGTTAGAAGGTCCTCTTGTCTAATGGGAACTAGCCCACTCATACTGAAGCAGCTATTTCCCATTAGAGAAATGGCCCTCTGACCTGCAGACGGAGAAAAATCCTCTTGTCTAATGGGAACTAGCCCACTCACATTGAAACAGCTATTTCCCATTAGAGAAACGGCCCTCTGACCTGCAGAGGCAGAACGGTCCTCTTATCTAATGGGAACTAGCCCACTTACACTGAAGCAGCTTTTTCCATTAGAGAAACGGCCCTCTGACCTGCAGAGGCAGAAAGGTCTTCTCGTGGAATGGGAACTAGCCCACTAACACTGAAAAAGCTATTTCCGATTATAGAAACGGCCCTCTGAACTGCAGAGGCAGAAAGGTCCTCTCGTCTAATGGAAACTAGCCCATTCGCAGCTATTTCCCATTAGAGAAGCGCCCTCTGACCTGCAGAGGCAGAAAGGTCCTCTCGTCTAATGGGAACTAGCCCATTCACACCGAAGCACCTATTTCCATTTTGAGAACGGCCCTCTGACCTGCAGAGGCAGAAAGGTCCTCTCGTCTAATGGGAGCTAGCCCACTCACACTGAAGCAGCTATTTCCCATTAGAGAAACGGCCCTCTGACCTGCAGAGGCAGAAAGGTCCTCTTGTCTGATGGGAACTATCCCACTCACACTGAAGCAGCTATTTCCCATTAAAGAAAAACGGCCCTCTGAACCGCAGAGGCAGAAGGTCCCCTTGTCTAATGGGCACTAGCCCACTCACACTGAAGCAGCTATTTCCCATTAGAGAAACGACCCTCCGACCTGGAGATGCAGAAAGGTCATCTTGCCTAATGGGAACTAGCCCAAACCGCCCTCTGACCTGGAGAGGCAGAAAGGTCATCTTGTCTAATGGGAATTATCCCACTCACATTGAAACAGCTATTTCCCATTAGAGAAACAGCCCTCTGACCTGCAGAGGAAGAACGGTCCTCTTGTCTAATGGGAACTAGCCCACTCACACTGAAGCAGCTTTTCCCATTAGAGAAACGGCCCTCTGACCTGCAGAGGCAGAAAGGTCCTCTTGTCTAGTGGGAACTAGCCCATTCGCAGCTATTTCCCATTAGAGAAACAGCCCTCTGACCTGCAGAGGCAGAAAGGTCCTCTCGTCTAATGGGAACTAGCCCACTCACATTGACACAGCTATTTCCCATTATAGAAACGGCCCACTGACCTGCAGAGGCATTAAGGTCCTCTTGTCTAATGGGAACTAGCCCATTTGCAGCTATTTCCCATTAGAGAAACGGCCCTCTGACCTGCAGAGGCAGAAAGGTCCTCTTGTCTAATGGGAACTAGCCCACTCACACTGAAGTAGCTATTTCCCATTAGAGAAACGGCCCTCTGACCTGCAGAGACAGAAAGGTCCTCTCGTCTAATGGGAACTAGCCCACTCACACTGAAGCTGTTTTTTCCCATTAGAGAAACGGCCCTCTGACCTGCAGAGGCAGAAAGGTCCTCTCGTCTAATGGGAACTAGCCCATTCACACAGAAGCAGCTATTTCCCATTAGAGAAACGGCCCTCTGACCTGCTGAGGCAGAAAGGTCCTCTCGTCTAATGGGAACTAGCCCACTCACACTGAAGCAGCTATTTCCCATTAGAGAAACGGCCCTCTGACCTGCAGAGGCAGAATGGTCCTCTTGTCTAATGGGAACTATCCCACTCACACTGAAGCAGCTATTTCCCATTAAAGAAAAACGGCCCTCTGACCTGCAGAGGCAGAAAGTCCTCTTGTCTAATGGGCACTAGCCCACTCACACTGAAGCAGCTATTTCCCATTAGAGAAACGACCCTCCGACCTGGAGATGCAGAAAGGTCATCTTGTCTAATGGGAACTAGCCCAAACCGCCCTCTGACCTGGAGAGGCAGAAAGGTCATCTCGTGTAATGGGAACTAGCCCACGCACATTGAAACAGCTATTTCCCATTAGAGAAACGGCCCTATGACCTGCAGAGGCAGAACGGTCCTCTTGTCTAATGGGAACTAGCCCACTCACACTGAAGCAGCTTTTCCCATTAGAGAAACGGCCCTCTGACCTGCAGAGGCAGAAAGGTCCTCTCGTCGAATGGGAACTAGCCCACTCACACTGAATAAGCTATTTCCCATTATAGAAACGGCCCTCTGAACTGCAGAGGCAGAAAGGTCCTCTCGTCTAATGGAAACTAGCCCATTCGCAGCTATTTCCAATTAGAGTAACGGCCCTCTGACCTGCAGAGGCAGAAAGGTCCTCTCGTCTAATGGGAACTAGCCCACTCACACTGAAGCAACTATTTCCCATTAGAGAAACGGCCTTCCGACCTGGGGAGGCAGAAAGGTCCTCTCGTCTAATGGGAACTAGCCCACTCACACTGAAGCAGCTGAAACGGCCCTCCGACCTGCAGAGGAAGAAAGGTCCTCTCGTCTAATGGGAACTAGCCCACTCACACTGAAGCAGCTTTTCCCATTAGAGAAACGGCCTTCTGACCTGCAGAGGCAGAAAGGTCCTCTCGTCGAATGGGAACTAGCCCATTCACACTGAATAAGCTATTTCCCATTATAGAAATGGCCCTCTGAACTGCAGAGGCAGAAAGGTCCTCTCGTCTAATGGAAACTAGCCCATTCGCAGCTATTTCCCATTAGAGAAACGGCCCTTTGACCTGCAGAGGCAGAAAGGTCCTCTTGTCTAATGGGAACTAGCCCACTCACACTGAAGCAACTATTTCCCATTAGAGAAACGGCCTTCCGACCTGGGGAGACAGAAAGGTCCTCTCTTCTAATGGGAACTAGCCCACTCACACTGAAGCAGCTGAAACGGCCCGCCAACCTGCAGAGGCAGAAAGGTCCTCTCGTCTAATGGGAACTAGCCTACTCACATTGACAAAGCTATTTCCCTTTTGGAAAACGGCCCTCTGACCTGCAGAGGCAGAAAAGTCCTCTCGTCTAATGAGAACTAGCCCACTCACACTCAAGCAGCTATTTGCCATTATAGAAACAGCCCTCTGACCTGCAGAGGCAGAAAGGTCCCCTCGTCTAATGGGAACTAGCCCACTCACATTGACGCAGCTATTTCCCATTAGAGAAACGGCCCTTTGACCTGCAGAGGCAGAAAGGTCCTCTCGTCTAATGGGAACTAGCCAACTCACACTGAAGCAACTATTTCCCATTAGAGAAAAGGCCTTCCGACCTGGGGAGGCAGAAAGGTCCTCTCGTCTAATGGGAACTAGCCCACTCACACTGAAGCAGCTGAAACGGCCCTCCGACCTGCAGAGGCAGAAAGGTCCTCTCGTCTAATGGGAACTAGCCCACTCACACTGAAGCAGCTATTTCCCATTAAAGAAAAACGGCCCTCTGACCTGCAGAGGCAGAAAGTCCTCTTGTCTAATGGGCACTAGCCCACTCACACTGAAGCAGCTATTTCCCATTAGAGAAACGACCCTGCGACCTGGAGATGCAGAAAGGTACTCTTGTCTAATGGGAACTAGCCCAAACCGCCCTCTGACCTGGAGAGGCAGAAAGGTCATCTCGTCTAATGGGAACTAGCCCACTCACATTGAAACAGCCATTTCCCATTAGAGAAACGGCCCTATGACCTGCAGAGGCAGAACGGTCCTCTTGTCTAATGGGAACTAGCCCACTCACACTGAAGCAGCTTTTCCCATTAGAGAAACGGCCCTCTGACCTGCAGAGGCAGAAAGGTCCTCTCGTCGAATGGGAACTAGCCCACTCACACTGAATAAGCTATTTCCCATTATAGAAACGGCCCTCTGAACTGCTGAGGCAGAAAGGTCCTCTCGTCTAATGGGAGCTAGCCCACTCACACTGAAGCAGCTATTTCCCATTAGAGAAACTGCCCTCTGACCTGCAGAGGCAGAAAGGTCCTCTTGTCTAATGGGAATTATCCCACTCACACTGAAGCAGCTATTTCCCATTAAAGAAAAACGGCCCTCTGAACTGCAGAGGCAGAAGGTCTTCTTGTCTAATGGGCACTAGCCCATTCACACTGAAGCAGATATTTCCCATTAGAGAAACAACCCTTCGACCTGGAGATGCAGAGAGGTCATCTTGTCTAATGGGAACTAGCCCAAACCGCTCTCTGACCGAGAGAGGCAGAAAGGTCATCTTGTCTAATGCGAACTAGCCCACTCACATTGAAACAGCTATTTCCCATTAGAGAAACAGCCCTCTGACCTGCAGAGGCAGAACGGTCCTCTTGTCTAATGGGAACTAGCCCACTCACACTGAAGCCGCTTTTCCCATTAGAGAAACGGCCCTCTGACCTGCAGAGGCAGAAAGGTCCTCTTGTCTAATGGGAACTAGCCCATTTGCAGCTATTTCCCATTATAGAAACGGCCCACTGACCTGCAGAGGCATTAAGGTCCTCTTGTCTAATGGGAACTAGCCCATTCGCAGCTATTTCCCATTAGAGAAACGGCCCTCTGACCTGCAGAGGCAGAAAGGTCCTCTTGTCTAATGGGAACTAGCCCACTCACACTGAAGTAGCTATTTCCTATTAGAGAAACGGCCCTCTGACCTGCAGAGATAGAAAGGTCCTCTCGTCTAATGGGAACTAGCCCATTCACACCGAAGCAGCTATTTCCCATTAGAGAAAAGGCCCTCTGACATGCAGAGGCAGAAAGGTCCTCTTGTCTAATGGGAACTAGCCCCCTCGCACTGAAGCAGCTATTTCCCATTAGAGAAACGGCCCTCTGACCAACAGAAACAGAAAGGTCTTCTAGTCTAATGGGAACTAGCCCAATCACACTGAAGCAGCTATTTCCCATTAGAGAAACGGCCCTCTGCCCTGGAGTGGCAGAAAGGTCCTCTCGTCTAATGGGAACGAGCCCATTCACACTGAAGCAGCTATTTCCCATTAGAGAAATAGCCCTTCGACCTGGAGAGGCAAAAGGTCCTCTTGTCTAATGGGAACTAGCCCATTCACACTGAAGCAGCTATTTCCCATTATAGAAGCCGCCCTCCGACCTGCAGAGGCAGAAAGGTCCTCTTGTCTGATGGGAACTATCCCACTCACACTGAAGCAGCTATTTCCCATTAAAGAAAAACGGCCCTCTGAACTGCAGAGGCAGAAGGTCCCCTTGTCTAATGGGCACTAGCCCACTCACACTGAAGCAGCTATTTCCCATTAGAGAAACGACCCTCCGACCTGCAGAGGCAGAAAGGTCCTCTCGTCTAATGTGATGGACCTAGCCCACTCACATTGAAGCAGCTATTTCCCATTAGAGAAACAGTCCTCTGACCTGCAGAGACAGAAAGGTCCTCTCATCTAATGAGAATTAGCCCACTCACACTGAATCAGCTTTTTCCCATTAGAGAAACAGCCCTCTGACCTGCAGAGGCAGAAAAGTCCTCTTGTCTAATGGGAACTAGCCCACTCACACTGAAGTAGCTATTTCCCATTAAAGAAAAACAGCCCTCTGACCTGCAGAGTTAGAAGGTCCTCTTGTCTAATGGGAACTAGCCCACTCATACTGAAGCAGCTATTTCCCATTAGAGAAATGGCCCTCTGACCTGCAGACGGAGAAAAATCCTCTTGTCTAATGGGAACTAGCCCACTCACATTGAAGCAGCTATTTCCCATTAGAGAAACAGTCCTCTGACCTGCAGAGACAGAAAGGTCCTCTCATCTAATGAGAATTAGCCCACTCACACTGAATCAGCTTTTTCCCATTAGAGAAACGGCCCTCTGACCTGCAGAGGCAGAAACGTCCTCTTGTCTAATGGGAACTAGCCCACTCACACTGAAGTAGCTATTTCCCATTAAAGAAGAAAAACAGCCCTCTGGCCTGCAGAGGGAGAAGGTCCTCTTGTCTAAGGGGAACTAGCCCACTCACACTGAAGCAGCTATTTCCCATTAGAGAAACGGCCCTCTGACCTGCAGAGACAGAACGGTCCTCTTATCTAATGGGAACTAGCCCACTTACACTGAAGCAGCTTTTCCCATTAGAGAAACGACCCTCTGACCTGCAGAGGCAGAAAGGTCTTCTAGTGGAAGGGGAACTAGCCCACTAACACTGAATAAGCTATTTCCCATTATAGAAACGGCCCTCTGAACTGCAGAGGTAGAAAGGTCGCCTCGTCTAATGGAAACTAGCTCATTCGCAGCTATTTCCCATTAGAGAAACGGCCCTCTGACCTGCAGAGTCAGAAAGGTCCTCTCGTCGAATGGGAACTAGCCCACTCACACTGAAGCACCTATTTCCCATTTGAGAACGGCCCTCTGACCTGCAGAGGCAGAAAGGTCCTCTTGTCTAATGGGAACTAGCCCACACACACTGAAGCAGCTATTTCCCATTAGAGAAACGGCCCTCTACCCTGGAGTGAGAGAAAGGTCCTCTCGTCTAATGGGAACTAGCCCAGTCACACTGAAGCAGCTATTTCCCTTAGAGAAACAGCCCTTCGACCTGGAGAGGCACAAAGGTCCTCTTGTCTAATGGGAACTAGCCCATTCACACTGAAGCAGTTATTTCCCATTATAGAAACCACCCTCCGACCTGCAGAGGCAGAAAGGTCCTCTCTTCTAATGTGATGGAAGTAGCCCACTCACACTGAAGCTGCTTTTTCCCATTAGAGAAACGGCCCTCTGACCTGCAGAGGCAGAAAGGTCCTCTCATCTAATGGGAACTAGCCCATTCACACAGAAGCAGCTATTTCCTATTATAGAAAGGCCTTCTGACCTGCAGAGACAGAAAGGTCCTCTCGTCTAATGGGAACTAGCCCATTCGCAGCTATTTCCCATTAGAGAAACGGCCCTCTGATCTGCAGAGGCAGAAAGGTCCTCTCGTCTAATGGGAACTAGCCCATTCACGCCGAAGCACCTATTTCCCATTAGAGAAACAGCCCTCTGACCTGCAGAGGCAGAAAGGTCCTCTTGTCTAATGGGAACTAGCCCACTCACACTGAAGCAGCTATTTCCCATTAGAGAAACAGTCCTCTGACCTGCAGAGACAGAAAGGTCCTCTCTTCGGATGGGAACTAGCCCACTCACTCTGAAGCAGCTTTTTCCCATTAGAGAAACGGCCCTCTGACCTGCAGAGGCAGAAAAGTCCTCTTGTCTAATGGGAACTAGCCCACTCACACTGAAGCTGTTTTTTCCCATTAGAGAAACGGCCCTCTGACCTGCAGAGGCAGAAAGGTCCTCTCGTCTAATGGGAACTAGCCCATTCACACAGAAGCAGCTATTTCCCATTAGAGAAACGGCCCTCTGACCTGCTGAGGCAGAAAGGTCCTCTCGTCTAATGGGAACTAGCCCACTCACACTGAAGCAGCTATTTCCCATTAGAGAAACGGCCCTCTGACCTGCAGAGGCAGAATGGTCCTCTTGTCTAATGGGAACTATCCCACTCACACTGAAGCAGCTATTTCCCATTAAAGAAAAACGGCCCTCTAACCTGCAGAGGCAGAAAGTCCTCTTGTCTAATGGGCACTAGCCCACTCACACTGAAGCAGCTATTTCCCATTAGAGAAACGACCCTCCGACCTGGAGATGCAGAAAGGTCATCTTGTCTAATGGGAACTAGCCCAAACCGCCCTCTGACCTGGAGAGGCAGAAAGGTCA
Organism: Ambystoma mexicanum; assembly: GCF_040938575.1. Classification (NCBI taxonomy): domain Eukaryota; kingdom Metazoa; phylum Chordata; class Amphibia; order Caudata; family Ambystomatidae; genus Ambystoma; species Ambystoma mexicanum. The sequence goes on from NC_090934.1 coordinate 1,184,807,839, forward strand.
TCTCGTCTAATGGGAACTAGCCCACTCACATTGAAACAGCTATTTCCCATTAGAGAAACGGCCCTATGACCTGCAGAGGCAGAACGGTCCTCTTGTCTAATGGGAACTAGCCCACTCACACTGAAGCAGCTTTTCCCATTAGAGAAACGGCCCTCTGACCTGCAGAGGCAGAAAGGTCCTCTCGTCGAATGGGAACTAGCCCACTCACACTGAATAAGCTATTTCCCATTATAGAAACGGCCCTCTGAACTGCAGAGGCAGAAAGGTCCTCTCGTCTAATGGAAACTAGCCCATTCGCAGCTATTTCCAATTAGAGTAACGGCCCTCTGACCTGCAGAGGCAGAAAGGTCCTCTCCTCTAATGGGAACTAGCCCACTCACACTGAAGCAACTATTTCCCATTAGAGAAACGGCCTTCCGACCTGGGGAGGCAGAAAGGTCCTCTCGTCTAATGGGAACTAGCCCACTCACACTGAAGCAGCTGAAACGGCCCTCCGACCTGCAGAGGAAGAAAGGTCCTCTCGTCTAATGGGAACTAGCCCACTCACACTGAAGCAGCTTTTCCCATTAGAGAAACGGCCTTCTGACCTGCAGAGGCAGAAAGGTCCTCTCGTCGAATGGGAACTAGCCCATTCACACTGAATAAGCTATTTCCCATTATAGAAATTGCCCTCTGAACTGCAGAGGCAGAAAGGTCCTCTCGTCTAATGGAAACTAGCCCATTCGCAGCTATTTCCCATTAGAGAAACGGCCCTTTGACCTGCAGAGGCAGAAAGGTCCTCTCGTCTAATGGGAACTAGCCCACTCACACTGAAGCAACTATTTCCCATTAGAGAAACGGCCTTCCGACCTGGGGAGACAGAAAGGTCCTCTCTTCTAATGGGAACTAGCCCACTCACACTGAAGCAGCTGAAACGGCCCTCCAACCTGCAGAGGCAGAAAGGTCCTCTCGTCTAATGGGAACTAGCCTACTCACATTGACAAAGCTATTTCCCTTTTGGAAAACGGCCCTCTGACCTGCAGAGGCAGAAAAGTCCTCTCGTCTAATGAGAACTAGCCCACTCACACTCAAGCAGCTATTTGCCATTATAGAAACAGCCCTCTGACCTGCAGAGGCAGAAAGGTCCCCTCGTCTAATGGGAACTAGCCCACTCACATTGACGCAGCTATTTCCCATTAGGGAAACGGCCCTTTGACCTGCAGAGGCAGAAAGGTCCTCTCGTCTAATGGGAACTAGCCCACTCACACTGAAGCAACTATTTCCCATTAGAGAAAAGGCCTTCCGACCTGGGGAGGCAGAAAGGTCCTCTCGTCTAATGGGAACTAGCCCACTCACACTGAAGCAGCTGAAACGGCCCTCCGACCTGCAGAGGCAGAAAGGTCCTCTCGTCTAATGGAAACTAGCCCATTCGCAGCTATTTCCCATTAGAGAAGCGGCCCTCTGACCTGCAGAGGCAGAAAGGTCCTCTCGTCTAATGGGAACTAGCCCATTCACACCGAAGCACCTATTTCCATTTTGAGAACGGCCCTCTGACCTGCAGAGGCAGAAAGGTCCTCTCGTCTAATGGGAGCTAGCCCACTCACACTGAAGCAGCTATTTCCCATTAGAGAAACGGCCCTCTGACCTGCAGAGGCAGAAAGGTCCTCTTGTCTGATGGGAACTATCCCACTCACACTGAAGCAGCTATTTCCCATTAAAGAAAAACGGCCCTCTGAACTGCAGAGGCAGAAGGTCCCCTTGTCTAATGGGCACTAGCCCACTCACACTGAAGCAGCTATTTCCCATTAGAGAAACGACCCTCCGACCTGCAGAGGCAGAAAGGTCCTCTCGTCTAATGTGATGGACCTAGCCCACTCACATTGAAGCAGCTATTTCCCATTAGAGAAACAGTCCTCTGACCTGCAGAGACAGAAAGGTCCTCTCATCTAATGAGAATTAGCCCACTCACACTGAATCAGCTTTTTCCCATTAGAGAAACAGCCCTCTGACCTGCAGAGGCAGAAAAGTCCTCTTGTCTAATGGGAACTAGCCCACTCACACTGAAGTAGCTATTTCCCATTAAAGAAAAACAGCCCTCTGACCTGCAGAGTTAGAAGGTCCTCTTGTCTAATGGGAACTAGCCCACTCATACTGAAGCAGCTATTTCCCATTAGAGAAATGGCCCTCTGACCTGCAGACGGAGAAAAATCCTCTTGTCTAATGGGAACTAGCCCACTCACATTGAAACAGCTATTTCCCATTAGAGAAACGGCCCTCTGACCTGCAGAGGCAGAACGGTCCTCTTATCTAATGGGAACTAGCCCACTTACACTGAAGCAGCTTTTCCCATTAGAGAAACGGCCCTCTGACCTGCAGAGGCAGAAAGGTCTTCTCGTGGAATGGGAACTAGCCCACTAACACTGAAAAAGCTATTTCCGATTATAGAAACGGCCCTCTGAACTGCAGAGGCAGAAAGGTCCTCTCGTCTAATGGAAACTAGCCCATTCGCAGCTATTTCCCATTAGAGAAGCGCCCTCTGACCTGCAGAGGCAGAAAGGTCCTCTCGTCTAATGGGAACTAGCCCATTCACACCGAAGCACCTATTTCCATTTTGAGAACGGCCCTCTGACCTGCAGAGGCAGAAAGGTCCTCTCGTCTAATGGGAGCTAGCCCACTCACACTGAAGCAGCTATTTCCCATTAGAGAAACGGCCCTCTGACCTGCAGAGGCAGAAAGGTCCTCTTGTCTGATGGGAACTATCCCACTCACACTGAAGCAGCTATTTCCCATTAAAGAAAAACGGCCCTCTGAACCGCAGAGGCAGAAGGTCCCCTTGTCTAATGGGCACTAGCCCACTCACACTGAAGCAGCTATTTCCCATTAGAGAAACGACCCTCCGACCTGGAGATGCAGAAAGGTCATCTTGCCTAATGGGAACTAGCCCAAACCGCCCTCTGACCTGGAGAGGCAGAAAGGTCATCTTGTCTAATGGGAATTATCCCACTCACATTGAAACAGCTATTTCCCATTAGAGAAACAGCCCTCTGACCTGCAGAGGAAGAACGGTCCTCTTGTCTAATGGGAACTAGCCCACTCACACTGAAGCAGCTTTTCCCATTAGAGAAACGGCCCTCTGACCTGCAGAGGCAGAAAGGTCCTCTTGTCTAGTGGGAACTAGCCCATTCGCAGCTATTTCCCATTAGAGAAACAGCCCTCTGACCTGCAGAGGCAGAAAGGTCCTCTCGTCTAATGGGAACTAGCCCACTCACATTGACACAGCTATTTCCCATTATAGAAACGGCCCACTGACCTGCAGAGGCATTAAGGTCCTCTTGTCTAATGGGAACTAGCCCATTTGCAGCTATTTCCCATTAGAGAAACGGCCCTCTGACCTGCAGAGGCAGAAAGGTCCTCTTGTCTAATGGGAACTAGCCCACTCACACTGAAGTAGCTATTTCCCATTAGAGAAACGGCCCTCTGACCTGCAGAGGCAGAAAGGTCCTCTCGTCTAATGGGAACTAGCCCACTCACACTGAAGCTGTTTTTTCCCATTAGAGAAACGGCCCTCTGACCTGCAGAGGCAGAAAGGTCCTCTCGTCTAATGGGAACTAGCCCATTCACACAGAAGCAGCTATTTCCCATTAGAGAAACGGCCCTCTGACCTGCTGAGGCAGAAAGGTCCTCTCGTCTAATGGGAACTAGCCCACTCACACTGAAGCAGCTATTTCCCATTAGAGAAACGGCCCTCTGACCTGCAGAGGCAGAATGGTCCTCTTGTCTAATGGGAACTATCCCACTCACACTGAAGCAGCTATTTCCCATTAAAGAAAAACGGCCCTCTGACCTGCAGAGGCAGAACGTCCTCTTGTCTAATGGGCACTAGCCCACTCACACTGAAGCAGCTATTTCCCATTAGAGAAACGACCCTCCGACCTGGAGATGCAGAAAGGTCATCTTGTCTAATGGGAACTAGCCCAAACCGCCCTCTGACCTGGAGAGGCAGAAAGGTCATCTCGTCTAATGGGAACTAGCCCACGCACATTGAAACAGCTATTTCCCATTAGAGAAACGGCCCTATGACCTGCAGAGGCAGAACGGTCCTCTTGTCTAATGGGAACTAGCCCACTCACACTGAAGCAGCTTTTCCCATTAGAGAAACGGCCCTCTGACCTGCAGAGGCAGAAAGGTCCTCTCGTCGAATGGGAACTAGCCCATTCACACTGAATAAGCTATTTCCCATTATAGAAACGGCCCTCTGAACTGCAGAGGCAGAAAGGTCCTCTCGTCTAATGGAAACTAGCCCATTCGCAGCTATTTCCAATTAGAGTAACGGCCCTCTGACCTGCAGAGGCAGAAAGGTCCTCTCGTCTAATGGGAACTAGCCCACTCACACTGAAGCAACTATTTCCCATTAGAGAAACGGCCTTCCGACCTGGGGAGGCAGAAAGGTCCTCTCGTCTAATGGGAACTAGCCCACTCACACTGAAGCAGCTGAAACGGCCCTCCGACCTGCAGAGGAAGAAAGGTCCTCTCGTCTAATGGGAACTAGCCCACTCACACTGAAGCAGCTTTTCCCATTAGAGAAACGGCCTTCTGACCTGCAGAGGCAGAAAGGTCCTCTCGTCGAATGGGAACTAGCCCATTCACACTGAATAAGCTATTTCCCATTATAGAAATGGCCCTCTGAACTGCAGAGGCAGAAAGGTCCTCTCGTCTAATGGAAACTAGCCCATTCGCAGCTATTTCCCATTAGAGAAACGGCCCTTTGACCTGCAGAGGCAGAAAGGTCCTCTTGTCTAATGGGAACTAGCCCACTCACACTGAAGCAACTATTTCCCATTAGAGAAACGGCCTTCCGACCTGGGGAGACAGAAAGGTCCTCTCTTCTAATGGGAACTAGCCCACTCACACTGAAGCAGCTGAAACGGCCCTCCAACCTGCAGAGGCAGAAAGGTCCTCTCGTCTAATGGGAACTAGCCTACTCACATTGACAAAGCTATTTCCCTTTTGGAAAACGGCCCTCTGACCTGCAGAGGCAGAAAAGTCCTCTCGTCTAATGAGAACTAGCCCACTCACACTCAAGCAGCTATTTGCCATTATAGAAACAGCCCTCTGACCTGCAGAGGCAGAAAGGTCCCCTCGTCTAATGGGAACTAGCCCACTCACATTGACGCAGCTATTTCCCATTAGAGAAACGGCCCTTTGACCTGCAGAGGCAGAAAGGTCCTCTCGTCTAATGGGAACTAGCCAACTCACACTGAAGCAACTATTTCCCATTAGAGAAAAGGCCTTCCGACCTGGGGAGGCAGAAAGGTCCTCTCGTCTAATGGGAACTAGCCCACTCACACTGAAGCAGCTGAAACGGCCCTCCGACCTGCAGAGGCAGAAAGGTCCTCTCGTCTAATGGGAACTAGCCCACTCACACTGAAGCAGCTATTTCCCATTAAAGAAAAACGGCCCTCTGACCTGCAGAGGCAGAAAGTCCTCTTGTCTAATGGGCACTAGCCCACTCACACTGAAGCAGCTATTTCCCATTAGAGAAACGACCCTGCGACCTGGAGATGCAGAAAGGTACTCTTGTCTAATGGGAACTAGCCCAAACCGCCCTCTGACCTGGAGAGGCAGAAAGGTCATCTCGTCTAATGGGAACTAGCCCACTCACATTGAAACAGCCATTTCCCATTAGAGAAACGGCCCTATGACCTGCAGAGGCAGAATGGTCCTCTTGTCTAATGGGAACTATCCCACTCACACTGAAGCAGCTATTTCCCATTAAAGAAAAACAGCCCTCTGACCTGCAGAGTTAGAAGGTCCTCTTGTCTAATGGGAACTAGCCCACTCATACTGAAGCAGCTATTTCCCATTAGAGAAATGGCCCTCTGACCTGCAGACGGAGAAAAATCCTCTTGTCTAATGGGAACTAGCCCACTCACATTGAAACAGCTATTTCCCATTAGAGAAACGGCCCTCTGACCTGCAGAGGCAGAACGGTCCTCTTATCTAATGGGAACTAGCCCACTTACACTGAAGCAGCTTTTCCCATTAGAGAAACGGCCCTCTGACCTGCAGAGGCAGAAAGGTCTTCTCGTGGAATGGGAACTAGCCCACTAACACTGAAAAAGCTATTTCCGATTATAGAAACGGCCCTCTGAACTGCAGAGGCAGAAAGGTCCTCTCGTCTAATGGAAACTAGCCCATTCGCAGCTATTTCCCATTAGAGAAGCGCCCTCTGACCTGCAGAGGCAGAAAGGTCCTCTCGTCTAATGGGAACTAGCCCATTCACACCGAAGCACCTATTTCCATTTTGAGAACGGCCCTCTGACCTGCAGAGGCAGAAAGGTCCTCTCGTCTAATGGGAGCTAGCCCACTCACACTGAAGCAGCTATTTCCCATTAGAGAAACGGCCCTCTGACCTGCAGAGGCAGAAAGGTCCTCTTGTCTGATGGGAACTATCCCACTCACACTGAAGCAGCTATTTCCCATTAAAGAAAAACGGCCCTCTGAACCGCAGAGGCAGAAGGTCCCCTTGTCTAATGGGCACTAGCCCACTCACACTGAAGCAGCTATTTCCCATTAGAGAAACGACCCTCCGACCTGGAGATGCAGAAAGGTCATCTTGCCTAATGGGAACTAGCCCAAACCGCCCTCTGACCTGGAGAGGCAGAAAGGTCATCTTGTCTAATGGGAATTATCCCACTCACATTGAAACAGCTATTTCCCATTAGAGAAACAGCCCTCTGACCTGCAGAGGAAGAACGGTCCTCTTGTCTAATGGGAACTAGCCCACTCACACTGAAGCAGCTTTTCCCATTAGAGAAACGGCCCTCTGACCTGCAGAGGCAGAAAGGTCCTCTTGTCTAGTGGGAACTAGCCCATTCGCAGCTATTTCCCATTAGAGAAACAGCCCTCTGACCTGCAGAGGCAGAAAGGTCCTCTCGTCTAATGGGAACTAGCCCACTCACATTGACACAGCTATTTCCCATTATAGAAACGGCCCACTGACCTGCAGAGGCATTAAGGTCCTCTTGTCTAATGGGAACTAGCCCATTTGCAGCTATTTCCCATTAGAGAAACGGCCCTCTGACCTGCAGAGGCAGAAAGGTCCTCTTGTCTAATGGGAACTAGCCCACTCACACTGAAGTAGCTATTTCCCATTAGAGAAACGGCCCTCTGACCTGCAGAGGCAGAAAGGTCCTCTCGTCTAATGGGAACTAGCCCACTCACACTGAAGCTGTTTTTTCCCATTAGAGAAACGGCCCTCTGACCTGCAGAGGCAGAAAGGTCCTCTCGTCTAATGGGAACTAGCCCATTCACACAGAAGCAGCTATTTCCCATTAGAGAAACGGCCCTCTGACCTGCTGAGGCAGAAAGGTCCTCTCGTCTAATGGGAACTAGCCCACTCACACTGAAGCAGCTATTTCCCATTAGAGAAACGGCCCTCTGACCTGCAGAGGCAGAATGGTCCTCTTGTCTAATGGGAACTATCCCACTCACACTGAAGCAGCTATTTCCCATTAAAGAAAAACGGCCCTCTGACCTGCAGAGGCAGAAAGTCCTCTTGTCTAATGGGCACTAGCCCACTCACACTGAAGCAGCTATTTCCCATTAGAGAAACGACCCTCCGACCTGGAGATGCAGAAAGGTCATCTTGTCTAATGGGAACTAGCTCAAACCGCCCTCTGACCTGGAGAGGCAGAAAGGTCATCTCGTGTAATGGGAACTAGCCCACGCACATTGAAACAGCTATTTCCCATTAGAGAAACGGCCCTATGACCTGCAGAGGCAGAACGGTCCTCTTGTCTAATGGGAACTAGCCCACTCACACTGAAGCAGCTTTTCCCATTAGAGAAACGGCCCTCTGACCTGCAGAGGCAGAAAGGTCCTCTCGTCGAATGGGAACTAGCCCACTCACACTGAATAAGCTATTTCCCATTATAGAAACGGCCCTCTGAACTGCAGAGGCAGAAAGGTCCTCTCGTCTAATGGAAACTAGCCCATTCGCAGCTATTTCCAATTAGAGTAACGGCCCTCTGACCTGCAGAGGCAGAAAGGTCCTCTCGTCTAATGGGAACTAGCCCACTCACACTGAAGCAACTATTTCCCATTAGAGAAACGGCCTTCCGACCTGGGGAGGCAGAAAGGTCCTCTCGTCTAATGGGAACTAGCCCACTCACACTGAAGCAGCTGAAACGGCCCTCCGACCTGCAGAGGAAGAAAGGTCCTCTCGTCTAATGGGAACTAGCCCACTCACACTGAAGCAGCTTTTCCCATTAGAGAAACGGCCTTCTGACCTGCAGAGGCAGAAAGGTCCTCTCGTCGAATGGGAACTAGCCCATTCACACTGAATAAGCTATTTCCCATTATAGAAATGGCCCTCTGAACTGCAGAGGCAGAAAGGTCCTCTCGTCTAATGGAAACTAGCCCATTCGCAGCTATTTCCCATTAGAGAAACGGCCCTTTGACCTGCAGAGGCAGAAAGGTCCTCTTGTCTAATGGGAACTAGCCCACTCACACTGAAGCAACTATTTCCCATTAGAGAAACGGCCTTCCGACCTGGGGAGACAGAAAGGTCCTCTCTTCTAATGGGAACTAGCCCACTCACACTGAAGCAGCTGAAACGGCCCTCCAACCTGCAGAGGCAGAAAGGTCCTCTCGTCTAATGGGAACTAGCCTACTCACATTGACAAAGCTATTTCCCTTTTGGAAAACGGCCCTCTGACCTGCAGAGGCAGAAAAGTCCTCTCGTCTAATGAGAACTAGCCCACTCACACTCAAGCAGCTATTTGCCATTATAGAAACAGCCCTCTGACCTGCAGAGGCAGAAAGGTCCCCTCGTCTAATGGGAACTAGCCCACTCACATTGACGCAGCTATTTCCCATTAGAGAAACGGCCCTTTGACCTGCAGAGGCAGAAAGGTCCTCTCGTCTAATGGGAACTAGCCAACTCACACTGAAGCAACTATTTCCCATTAGAGAAAAGGCCTTCCGACCTGGGGAGGCAGAAAGGTCCTCTCGTCTAATGGGAACTAGCCCACTCACACTGAAGCAGCTGAAACGGCCCTCCGACCTGCAGAGGCAGAAAGGTCCTCTCGTCTAATGGGAACTAGCCCACTCACACTGAAGCAGCTATTTCCCATTAAAGAAAAACGGCCCTCTGACCTGCAGAGGCAGAAAGTCCTCTTGTCTAATGGGCACTAGCCCACTCACACTGAAGCAGCTATTTCCCATTAGAGAAACGACCCTGCGACCTGGAGATGCAGAAAGGTACTCTTGTCTAATGGGAACTAGCCCAAACCGCCCTCTGACCTGGAGAGGCAGAAAGGTCATCTCGTCTAATGGGAACTAGCCCACTCACATTGAAACAGCCATTTCCCATTAGAGAAACGGCCCTATGACCTGCAGAGGCAGAACGGTCCTCTTGTCTAATGGGAACTAGCCCACTCACACTGAAGCAGCTTTTCCCATTAGAGAAACGGCCCTCTGACCTGCAGAGGCAGAAAGGTCCTCTCGTCGAATGGGAACTAGCCCACTCACACTGAATAAGCTATTTCCCATTATAGAAACGGCCCTCTGAACTGCTGAGGCAGAAAGGTCCTCTCGTCTAATGGGAGCTAGCCCACTCACACTGAAGCAGCTATTTCCCATTAGAGAAACTGCCCTCTGACCTGCAGAGGCAGAAAGGTCCTCTTGTCTAATGGGAATTATCCCACTCACACTGAAGCAGCTATTTCCCATTAAAGAAAAACGGCCCTCTGAACTGCAGAGGCAGAAGGTCTTCTTGTCTAATGGGCACTAGCCCATTCACACTGAAGCAGATATTTCCCATTAGAGAAACAACCCTTCGACCTGGAGATGCAGAGAGGTCATCTTGTCTAATGGGAACTAGCCCAAACCGCTCTCTGACCGAGAGAGGCAGAAAGGTCATCTTGTCTAATGCGAACTAGCCCACTCACATTGAAACAGCTATTTCCCATTAGAGAAACAGCCCTCTGACCTGCAGAGGCAGAACGGTCCTCTTGTCTAATGGGAACTAGCCCACTCACACTGAAGCCGCTTTTCCCATTAGAGAAACGGCCCTCTGACCTGCAGAGGCAGAAAGGTCCTCTTGTCTAATGGGAACTAGCCCATTTGCAGCTATTTCCCATTATAGAAACGGCCCACTGACCTGCAGAGGCATTAAGGTCCTCTTGTCTAATGGGAACTAGCCCATTCGCAGCTATTTCCCATTAGAGAAACGGCCCTCTGACCTGCAGAGGCAGAAAGGTCCTCTTGTCTAATGGGAACTAGCCCACTCACACTGAAGTAGCTATTTCCTATTAGAGAAACGGCCCTCTGACCTGCAGAGATAGAAAGGTCCTCTCGTCTAATGGGAACTAGCCCATTCACACCGAAGCAGCTATTTCCCATTAGAGAAAAGGCCCTCTGACATGCAGAGGCAGAAAGGTCCTCTTGTCTAATGGGAACTAGCCCCCTCGCACTGAAGCAGCTATTTCCCATTAGAGAAACGGCCCTCTGACCAACAGAAACAGAAAGGTCTTCTAGTCTAATGGGAACTAGCCCAATCACACTGAAGCAGCTATTTCCCATTAGAGAAACGGCCCTCTGCCCTGGAGTGGCAGAAAGGTCCTCTCGTCTAATGGGAACGAGCCCATTCACACTGAAGCAGCTATTTCCCATTAGAGAAATAGCCCTTCGACCTGGAGAGGCAAAAGGTCCTCTTGTCTAATGGGAACTAGCCCATTCACACTGAAGCAGCTATTTCCCATTATAGAAGCCGCCCTCCGACCTGCAGAGGCAGAAAGGTCCTCTTGTCTGATGGGAACTATCCCACTCACACTGAAGCAGCTATTTCCCATTAAAGAAAAACGGCCCTCTGAACTGCAGAGGCAGAAGGTCCCCTTGTCTAATGGGCACTAGCCCACTCACACTGAAGCAGCTATTTCCCATTAGAGAAACGACCCTCCGACCTGCAGAGGCAGAAAGGTCCTCTCGTCTAATGTGATGGACCTAGCCCACTCACATTGAAGCAGCTATTTCCCATTAGAGAAACAGTCCTCTGACCTGCAGAGACAGAAAGGTCCTCTCATCTAATGAGAATTAGCCCACTCACACTGAATCAGCTTTTTCCCATTAGAGAAACAGCCCTCTGACCTGCAGAGGCAGAAAAGTCCTCTTGTCTAATGGGAACTAGCCCACTCACACTGAAGTAGCTATTTCCCATTAAAGAAAAACAGCCCTCTGACCTGCAGAGTTAGAAGGTCCTCTTGTCTAATGGGAACTAGCCCACTCATACTGAAGCAGCTATTTCCCATTAGAGAAATGGCCCTCTGACCTGCAGACGGAGAAAAATCCTCTTGTCTAATGGGAACTAGCCCACTCACATTGAAGCAGCTATTTCCCATTAGAGAAACAGTCCTCTGACCTGCAGAGACAGAAAGGTCCTCTCATCTAATGAGAATTAGCCCACTCACACTGAATCAGCTTTTTCCCATTAGAGAAACGGCCCTCTGACCTGCAGAGGCAGAAACGTCCTCTTGTCTAATGGGAACTAGCCCACTCACACTGAAGTAGCTATTTCCCATTAAAGAAGAAAAACAGCCCTCTGGCCTGCAGAGGGAGAAGGTCCTCTTGTCTAAGGGGAACTAGCCCACTCACACTGAAGCAGCTATTTCCCATTAGAGAAATGGCCCTCTGACCTGCAGACGGAGAAAAATCCTCTTGTCTAATGGGAACTAGCCCACTCACATTGAAACAGCTATTTCCCATTAGAGAAACGGCCCTCTGACCTGCAGAGACAGAACGGTCCTCTTATCTAATGGGAACTAGCCCACTTACACTGAAGCAGCTTTTCCCATTAGAGAAACGACCCTCTGACCTGCAGAGGCAGAAAGGTCTTCTAGTGGAAGGGGAACTAGCCCACTAACACTGAATAAGCTATTTCCCATTATAGAAACGGCCCTCTGAACTGCAGAGGTAGAAAGGTCGCCTCGTCTAATGGAAACTAGCTCATTCGCAGCTATTTCCCATTAGAGAAACGGCCCTCTGACCTGCAGAGTCAGAAAGGTCCTCTCGTCGAATGGGAACTAGCCCACTCACACTGAAGCACCTATTTCCCATTTGAGAACGGCCCTCTGACCTGCAGAGGCAGAAAGGTCCTCTTGTCTAATGGGAACTAGCCCACACACACTGAAGCAGCTATTTCCCATTAGAGAAACGGCCCTCTACCCTGGAGTGAGAGAAAGGTCCTCTCGTCTAATGGGAACTAGCCCAGTCACACTGAAGCAGCTATTTCCCTTAGAGAAACAGCCCTTCGACCTGGAGAGGCACAAAGGTCCTCTTGTCTAATGGGAACTAGCCCATTCACACTGAAGCAGTTATTTCCCATTATAGAAACCACCCTCCGACCTGCAGAGGCAGAAAGGTCCTCTCTTCTAATGTGATGGAAGTAGCCCACTCACACTGAAGCTGCTTTTTCCCATTAGAGAAACGGCCCTCTGACCTGCAGAGGCAGAAAGGTCCTCTCATCTAATGGGAACTAGCCCATTCACACAGAAGCAGCTATTTCCTATTATAGAAAGGCCTTCTGACCTGCAGAGACAGAAAGGTCCTCTCGTCTAATGGGAACTAGCCCATTCGCAGCTATTTCCCATTAGAGAAACGGCCCTCTGATCTGCAGAGGCAGAAAGGTCCTCTCGTCTAATGGGAACTAGCCCATTCACGCCGAAGCACCTATTTCCCATTAGAGAAACAGCCCTCTGACCTGCAGAGGCAGAAAGGTCCTCTTGTCTAATGGGAACTAGCCCACTCACACTGAAGCAGCTATTTCCCATTAGAGAAACAGTCCTCTGACCTGCAGAGACAGAAAGGTCCTCTCTTCGGATGGGAACTAGCCCACTCACTCTGAAGCAGCTTTTTCCCATTAGAGAAACGGCCCTCTGACCTGCAGAGGCAGAAAAGTCCTCTTGTCTAATGGGAACTAGCCCACTCACACTGAAGCTGTTTTTTCCCATTAGAGAAACGGCCCTCTGACCTGCAGAGGCAGAAAGGTCCTCTCGTCTAATGGGAACTAGCCCATTCACACAGAAGCAGCTATTTCCCATTAGAGAAACGGCCCTCTGACCTGCTGAGGCAGAAAGGTCCTCTCGTCTAATGGGAACTAGCCCACTCACACTGAAGCAGCTATTTCCCATTAGAGAAACGGCCCTCTGACCTGCAGAGGCAGAATGGTCCTCTTGTCTAATGGGAACTATCCCACTCACACTGAAGCAGCTATTTCCCATTAAAGAAAAACGGCCCTCTAACCTGCAGAGGCAGAAAGTCCTCTTGTCTAATGGGCACTAGCCCACTCACACTGAAGCAGCTATTTCCCATTAGAGAAACGACCCTCCGACCTGGAGATGCAGAAAGGTCATCTTGTCTAATGGGAACTAGCCCAAACCGCCCTCTGACCTGGAGAGGCAGAAAGGTCATCTAGTCTAATGGGAACTAGCCCACTCACATTGAAACAGCTATTTCCCATTAGAGAAACGGCCCTATGACCTGCAGAGGCAGAACGGTCCTCTTGTCTAATGGGAACTAGCCCACTCACACTGAAGCAGCTTTTCCCATTAGAGAAACGGCCCTCTGACCTGCAGAGGCAGAAAGGTCCTCTCGTCGAATGGGAACTAGCCCACTCACACTGAATAAGCTATTTCCCATTATAGAAACGGCCCTCTGAACTGCAGAGGCAGAAAGGTCCTCTCGTCTAATGGAAACTAGCCCATTCGCAGCTATTTCCAATTAGAGTAACGGCCCTCTGACCTGCAGAGGCAGAAAGGTCCTCTCCTCTAATGGGAACTAGCCCACTCACACTGAAGCAACTATTTCCCATTAGAGAAACGGCCTTCCGACCTGGGGAGGCAGAAAGGTCCTCTCGTCTAATGGGAACTAGCCCACTCACACTGAAGCAGCTGAAACGGCCCTCCGACCTGCAGAGGAAGAAAGGTCCTCTCGTCTAATGGGAACTAGCCCACTCACACTGAAGCAGCTTTTCCCATTAGAGAAACGGCCTTCTGACCTGCAGAGGCAGAAAGGTCCTCTCGTCGAATGGGAACTAGCCCATTCACACTGAATAAGCTATTTCCCATTATAGAAATTGCCCTCTGAACTGCAGAGGCAGAAAGGTCCTCTCGTCTAATGGAAACTAGCCCATTCGCAGCTATTTCCCATTAGAGAAACGGCCCTTTGACCTGCAGAGGCAGAAAGGTCCTCTCGTCTAATGGGAACTAGCCCACTCACACTGAAGCAACTATTTCCCATTAGAGAAACGGCCTTCCGACCTGGGGAGACAGAAAGGTCCTCTCTTCTAATGGGAACTAGCCCACTCACACTGAAGCAGCTGAAACGGCCCTCCAACCTGCAGAGGCAGAAAGGTCCTCTCGTCTAATGGGAACTAGCCTACTCACATTGACAAAGCTATTTCCCTTTTGGAAAACGGCCCTCTGACCTGCAGAGGCAGAAAAGTCCTCTCGTCTAATGAGAACTAGCCCACTCACACTCAAGCAGCTATTTGCCATTATAGAAACAGCCCTCTGACCTGCAGAGGCAGAAAGGTCCCCTCGTCTAATGGGAACTAGCCCACTCACATTGACGCAGCTATTTCCCATTAGGGAAACGGCCCTTTGACCTGCAGAGGCAGAAAGGTCCTCTCGTCTAATGGGAACTAGCCCACTCACACTGAAGCAACTATTTCCCATTAGAGAAAAGGCCTTCCGACCTGGGGAGGCAGAAAGGTCCTCTCGTCTAATGGGAACTAGCCCACTCACACTGAAGCAGCTGAAACGGCCCTCCGACCTGCAGAGGCAGAAAGGTCCTCTCGTCTAATGGGAACTAGCCCACTCACACTGAAGCAGCTATTTCCCATTAAAGAAAAACGGCCCTCTGACCTGCAGAGGCAGAAAGTCCTCTTGTCTAATGGGCACTAGCCCACTCACACTGAAGCAGCTATTTCCCATTAGAGAAACGACCCTCCGACCTGGAGATGCAGAAAGGTCTTCTTGTCTAATGGGAACTAGCCCAAACCGCCCTCTGACCTGGAGAGGCAGAAAGGTCATCTCGTCTAATGGGAACTAGCCCACTCACATTGAAACAGCCATTTCCCATTAGAGAAACGGCCCTATGACCTGCAGAGGCAGAACGGTCCTCTTGTCTAATGGGAACTAGCCCACTCACACTGAAGCAGCTTTTCCCATTAGAGAAACGGCCCTCTGACCTGCAGAGGCAGAAAGGTCCTCTCGTCGAATGGGAACTAGCCCACTCACACTGAATAAGCTATTTCCCATTATAGAAACGGCCCTCTGAACTGCTGAGGCAGAAAGGTCCTCTCGTCTAATGGGAGCTAGCCCACTCACACTGAAGCAGCTATTTCCCATTAGAGAAACTGCCCTCTGACCTGCAGAGGCAGAAAGGTCCTCTTGTCTAATGGGAACTATCCCACTCACACTGAAGCAGCTATTTCCCATTAAAGAAAAACGGCCCTTTGAACTGCAGAGGCAGAAGGTCTTCTTGTCTAATGGGCACTAGCCCATTCACACTGAAGCAGATATTTCCCATTAGAGAAACAACCCTTCGACCTGGAGATGCAGAGAGGTCATCTTGTCTAATGGGAACTAGCCCAAACCGCTCTCTGACCGAGAGAGGCAGAAAGGTCCTCTCGTCGAATGGGAACTAGCCCACTCACATTGAAACAGCTATTTCCCATTAGAGAAACAGCCCTCTGACCTGCAGAGGCAGAACGGTCCTCTTGTCTAATGGGAACTAGCCCACTCACACTGAAGCAGCTTTTCCCATTAGAGAAACGGCCCTCTGACCTGCAGAGGCAGAAAGGTCCTCTTGTCTAATGGGAACTAGCCCATTCGCAGCTATTTCCCATTATAGAAACGGCCCACTGACCTGCAGAGGCATTAAGGTCCTCTTGTCTAATGGGAACTAGCCCATTCGCAGCTATTTCCCATTAGAGAAACGGCCCTCTGACCTGCAGAGGCAGAAAGGTCCTCTTGTCTAATGGGAACTAGCCCACTCACACTGAAGTAGCTATTTCCTATTAGAGAAACGGCCCTCTGACCTGCAGAGATAGAAAGGTCCTCTCGTCTAATGGGAACTAGCCCATTCACACCGAAGCAGCTATTTCCCATTAGAGAAAAGGCCCTCTGACATGCAGAGGCAGAAAGGTCCTCTTGTCTAATGGGAACTAGCCCCCTCGCACTGAAGCAGCTATTTCCCATTAGAGAAACGGCCCTCTGACCAACAGAAACAGAAAGGTCTTCTAGTCTAATGGGAACTAGCCCAATCACACTGAAGCAGCTATTTCCCATTAGAGAAACGGCCCTCTGCCCTGGAGTGGCAGAAAGGTCCTCTCGTCTAATGGGAACGAGCCCATTCACACTGAAGCAGCTATTTCCCATTAGAGAAATAGCCCTTTGACCTGGAGAGGCAAAAGGTCCTCTTGTCTAATGGGAACTAGCCCATTCACACTGAAGCAGCTATTTCCCATTATAGAAACCGCCCTCCGACCTGCAGAGGCAGAAAGGTCCTCTCGTCTAATGTGATGGACCTAGCCCACTCACATTGAAGCAGCTATTTCCCATTAGAGAAACAGTCCTCTGACCTGCAGAGACAGAAAGGTCCTCTCATCTAATGGGAATTAGCCCACTCACACTGAATCAGCTTTTTCCCATTAGAGAAACAGCCCTCTGACCTGCAGAGGCAGAAAAGTCCTCTTGTCTAATGGGAACTAGCCCACTCACACTGAAGTAGCTATTTCCCATTAAAGAAAAGCAGCCCTCTGACCTGCAGAGTTAGAAGGTCCTCTTGTCTAATGGGAACTAGCCCACTCATACTGAAGCAGCTATTTCCCATTAGAGAAATGGCCCTCTGACTTGCAGACGGAGAAAAATCCTCTTGTCTAATGGGAACTAGCCCACTCACATTGAAACAGCTATTTCCCATTAGAGAAACGGCCCTCTGACCTGCAGAGGCAGAACGGTCCTCTTATCTAATGGGAACTAGCCCACTTACACTGAAGCAGCTTTTCCCATTAAAGAAACGGCCCTCTGACCTGCAGAGGCAGAAAGGTCTTCTCGTGGAATGGGAACTAGCCCACTAACACTGAATAAGCTATTTCCGATTATAGAAACGGCCCTCTGAACTGCAGAGGCAGAAAGGTCCTCTCGTCTAATGGAAACTAGCCCATTCGCAGCTATTTCCCATTAGAGAAGCGGCCCTCTGACCTGCAGAGGCAGAAAGGTCCTCTCGTCTAATGGGAACTAGCCCATTCACACCGAAGCACCTATTTCCATTTTGAGAACGGCCCTCTGACCTGCAGAGGCAGAAAGGTCCTCTCGTCTAATGGGAGCTAGCCCACTCACACTGAAGCAGCTATTTCCCATTAGAGAAACGGCCCTCTGACCTGCAGAGGCAGAAAGGTCCTCTTGTCTGATGGGAACTATCCCACTCACACTGAAGCAGCTATTTCCCATTAAAGAAAAACGGCCCTCTGAACTGCAGAGGCAGAAGGTCCCCTTGTCTAATGGGCACTAGCCCACTCACACTGAAGCAGCTATTTCCCATTAGAGAAACGACCCTCCGACCTGCAGAGGCAGAAAGGTCCTCTCGTCTAATGTGATGGACCTAGCCCACTCACATTGAAGCAGCTATTTCCCATTAGAGAAACAGTCCTCTGACCTGCAGAGACAGAAAGGTCCTCTCATCTAATGAGAATTAGCCCACTCACACTGAATCAGCTTTTTCCCATTAGAGAAACAGCCCTCTGACCTGCAGAGGCAGAAAAGTCCTCTTGTCTAATGGGAACTAGCCCACTCACACTGAAGTAGCTATTTCCCATTAAAGAAAAACAGCCCTCTGACCTGCAGAGTTAGAAGGTCCTCTTGTCTAATGGGAACTAGCCCACTCATACTGAAGCAGCTATTTCCCATTAGAGAAATGGCCCTCTGACCTGCAGACGGAGAAAAATCCTCTTGTCTAATGGGAACTAGCCCACTCACATTGAAACAGCTATTTCCCATTAGAGAAACGGCCCTCTGACCTGCAGAGGCAGAACGGTCCTCTTATCTAATGGGAACTAGCCCACTTACACTGAAGCAGCTTTTCCCATTAGAGAAACGGCCCTCTGACCTGCAGAGGCAGAAAGGTCTTCTCGTGGAATGGGAACTAGCCCACTAACACTGAAAAAGCTATTTCCGATTATAGAAACGGCCCTCTGAACTGCAGAGGCAGAAAGGTCCTCTCGTCTAATGGAAACTAGCCCATTCGCAGCTATTTCCCATTAGAGAAGCGCCCTCTGACCTGCAGAGGCAGAAAGGTCCTCTCGTCTAATGGGAACTAGCCCATTCACACCGAAGCACCTATTTCCATTTTGAGAACGGCCCTCTGACCTGCAGAGGCAGAAAGGTCCTCTCGTCTAATGGGAGCTAGCCCACTCACACTGAAGCAGCTATTTCCCATTAGAGAAACGGCCCTCTGACCTGCAGAGGCAGAAAGGTCCTCTTGTCTGATGGGAACTATCCCACTCACACTGAAGCAGCTATTTCCCATTAAAGAAAAACGGCCCTCTGAACCGCAGAGGCAGAAGGTCCCCTTGTCTAATGGGCACTAGCCCACTCACACTGAAGCAGCTATTTCCCATTAGAGAAACGACCCTCCGACCTGGAGATGCAGAAAGGTCATCTTGCCTAATGGGAACTAGCCCAAACCGCCCTCTGACCTGGAGAGGCAGAAAGGTCATCTTGTCTAATGGGAATTATCCCACTCACATTGAAACAGCTATTTCCCATTAGAGAAACAGCCCTCTGACCTGCAGAGGAAGAACGGTCCTCTTGTCTAATGGGAACTAGCCCACTCACACTGAAGCAGCTTTTCCCATTAGAGAAACGGCCCTCTGACCTGCAGAGGCAGAAAGGTCCTCTTGTCTAGTGGGAACTAGCCCATTCGCAGCTATTTCCCATTAGAGAAACAGCCCTCTGACCTGCAGAGGCAGAAAGGTCCTCTCGTCTAATGGGAACTAGCCCACTCACATTGACACAGCTATTTCCCATTATAGAAACGGCCCACTGACCTGCAGAGGCATTAAGGTCCTCTTGTCTAATGGGAACTAGCCCATTTGCAGCTATTTCCCATTAGAGAAACGGCCCTCTGACCTGCAGAGGCAGAAAGGTCCTCTTGTCTAATGGGAACTAGCCCACTCACACTGAAGTAGCTATTTCCCATTAGAGAAACGGCCCTCTGACCTGCAGAGGCAGAAAGGTCCTCTCGTCTAATGGGAACTAGCCCACTCACACTGAAGCTGTTTTTTCCCATTAGAGAAACGGCCCTCTGACCTGCAGAGGCAGAAAGGTCCTCTCGTCTAATGGGAACTAGCCCATTCACACAGAAGCAGCTATTTCCCATTAGAGAAACGGCCCTCTGACCTGCTGAGGCAGAAAGGTCCTCTCGTCTAATGGGAACTAGCCCACTCACACTGAAGCAGCTATTTCCCATTAGAGAAACGGCCCTCTGACCTGCAGAGGCAGAATGGTCCTCTTGTCTAATGGGAACTATCCCACTCACACTGAAGCAGCTATTTCCCATTAAAGAAAAACGGCCCTCTGACCTGCAGAGGCAGAAAGTCCTCTTGTCTAATGGGCACTAGCCCACTCACACTGAAGCAGCTATTTCCCATTAGAGAAACGACCCTCCGACCTGGAGATGCAGAAAGGTCATCTTGTCTAATGGGAACTAGCCCAAACCGCCCTCTGACCTGGAGAGGCAGAAAGGTCATCTCGTCTAATGGGAACTAGCCCACGCACATTGAAACAGCTATTTCCCATTAGAGAAACGGCCCTATGACCTGCAGAGGCAGAACGGTCCTCTTGTCTAATGGGAACTAGCCCACTCACACTGAAGCAGCTTTTCCCATTAGAGAAACGGCCCTCTGACCTGCAGAGGCAGAAAGGTCCTCTCGTCGAATGGGAACTAGCCCACTCACACTGAATAAGCTATTTCCCATTATAGAAACGGCCCTCTGAACTGCAGAGGCAGAAAGGTCCTCTCGTCTAATGGAAACTAGCCCATTCGCAGCTATTTCCAATTAGAGTAACGGCCCTCTGACCTGCAGAGGCAGAAAGGTCCTCTCGTCTAATGGGAACTAGCCCACTCACACTGAAGCAACTATTTCCCATTAGAGAAACGGCCTTCCGACCTGGGGAGGCAGAAAGGTCCTCTCGTCTAATGGGAACTAGCCCACTCACACTGAAGCAGCTGAAACGGCCCTCCGACCTGCAGAGGAAGAAAGGTCCTCTCGTCTAATGGGAACTAGCCCACTCACACTGAAGCAGCTTTTCCCATTAGAGAAACGGCCTTCTGACCTGCAGAGGCAGAAAGGTCCTCTCGTCGAATGGGAACTAGCCCATTCACACTGAATAAGCTATTTCCCATTATAGAAATGGCCCTCTGAACTGCAGAGGCAGAAAGGTCCTCTCGTCTAATGGAAACTAGCCCATTCGCAGCTATTTCCCATTAGAGAAACGGCCCTTTGACCTGCAGAGGCAGAAAGGTCCTCTTGTCTAATCGGAACTAGCCCACTCACACTGAAGCAACTATTTCCCATTAGAGAAACGGCCTTCCGACCTGGGGAGACAGAAAGGTCCTCTCTTCTAATGGGAACTAGCCCACTCACACTGAAGCAGCTGAAACGGCCCTCCAACCTGCAGAGGCAGAAAGGTCCTCTCGTCTAATGGGAACTAGCCTACTCACATTGACAAAGCTATTTCCCTTTTGGAAAACGGCCCTCTGACCTGCAGAGGCAGAAAAGTCCTCTCGTCTAATGAGAACTAGCCCACTCACACTCAAGCAGCTATTTGCCATTATAGAAACAGCCCTCTGACCTGCAGAGGCAGAAAGGTCCCCTCGTCTAATGGGAACTAGCCCACTCACATTGACGCAGCTATTTCCCATTAGAGAAACGGCCCTTTGACCTGCAGAGGCAGAAAGGTCCTCTCGTCTAATGGGAACTAGCCAACTCACACTGAAGCAACTATTTCCCATTAGAGAAAAGGCCTTCCGACCTGGGGAGGCAGAAAGGTCCTCTCGTCTAATGGGAACTAGCCCACTCACACTGAAGCAGCTGAAACGGCCCTCCGACCTGCAGAGGCAGAAAGGTCCTCTCGTCTAATGGGAACTAGCCCACTCACACTGAAGCAGCTATTTCCCATTAAAGAAAAACGGCCCTCTGACCTGCAGAGGCAGAAAGTCCTCTTGTCTAATGGGCACTAGCCCACTCACACTGAAGCAGCTATTTCCCATTAGAGAAACGACCCTGCGACCTGGAGATGCAGAAAGGTACTCTTGTCTAATGGGAACTAGCCCAAACCGCCCTCTGACCTGGAGAGGCAGAAAGGTCATCTCGTCTAATGGGAACTAGCCCACTCACATTGAAACAGCCATTTCCCATTAGAGAAACGGCCCTATGACCTGCAGAGGCAGAACGGTCCTCTTGTCTAATGGGAACTAGCCCACTCACACTGAAGCAGCTTTTCCCATTAGAGAAACGGCCCTCTGACCTGCAGAGGCAGAAAGGTCCTCTCGTCGAATGGGAACTAGCCCACTCACACTGAATAAGCTATTTCCCATTATAGAAACGGCCCTCTGAACTGCTGAGGCAGAAAGGTCCTCTCGTCTAATGGGAGCTAGCCCACTCACACTGAAGCAGCTATTTCCCATTAGAGAAACTGCCCTCTGACCTGCAGAGGCAGAAAGGTCCTCTTGTCTAATGGGAATTATCCCACTCACACTGAAGCAGCTATTTCCCATTAAAGAAAAACGGCCCTCTGAACTGCAGAGGCAGAAGGTCTTCTTGTCTAATGGGCACTAGCCCATTCACACTGAAGCAGATATTTCCCATTAGAGAAACAACCCTTCGACCTGGAGATGCAGAGAGGTCATCTTGTCTAATGGGAACTAGCCCAAACCGCTCTCTGACCGAGAGAGGCAGAAAGGTCATCTTGTCTAATGCGAACTAGCCCACTCACATTGAAACAGCTATTTCCCATTAGAGAAACAGCCCTCTGACCTGCAGAGGCAGAACGGTCCTCTTGTCTAATGGGAACTAGCCCACTCACACTGAAGCCGCTTTTCCCATTAGAGAAACGGCCCTCTGACCTGCAGAGGCAGAAAGGTCCTCTTGTCTAATGGGAACTAGCCCATTTGCAGCTATTTCCCATTATAGAAACGGCCCACTGACCTGCAGAGGCATTAAGGTCCTCTTGTCTAATGGGAACTAGCCCATTCGCAGCTATTTCCCATTAGAGAAACGGCCCTCTGACCTGCAGAGGCAGAAAGGTCCTCTTGTCTAATGGGAACTAGCCCACTCACACTGAAGTAGCTATTTCCTATTAGAGAAACGGCCCTCTGACCTGCAGAGATAGAAAGGTCCTCTCGTCTAATGGGAACTAGCCCATTCACACCGAAGCAGCTATTTCCCATTAGAGAAAAGGCCCTCTGACATGCAGAGGCAGAAAGGTCCTCTTGTCTAATGGGAACTAGCCCCCTCGCACTGAAGCAGCTATTTCCCATTAGAGAAACGGCCCTCTGACCAACAGAAACAGAAAGGTCTTCTAGTCTAATGGGAACTAGCCCAATCACACTGAAGCAGCTATTTCCCATTAGAGAAACGGCCCTCTGCCCTGGAGTGGCAGAAAGGTCCTCTCGTCTAATGGGAACGAGCCCATTCACACTGAAGCAGCTATTTCCCATTAGAGAAATAGCCCTTCGACCTGGAGAGGCAAAAGGTCCTCTTGTCTAATGGGAACTAGCCCATTCACACTGAAGCAGCTATTTCCCATTATAGAAGCCGCCCTCCGACCTGCAGAGGCAGAAAGGTCCTCTTGTCTGATGGGAACTATCCCACTCACACTGAAGCAGCTATTTCCCATTAAAGAAAAACGGCCCTCTGAACTGCAGAGGCAGAAGGTCCCCTTGTCTAATGGGCACTAGCCCACTCACACTGAAGCAGCTATTTCCCATTAGAGAAACGACCCTCCGACCTGCAGAGGCAGAAAGGTCCTCTCGTCTAATGTGATGGACCTAGCCCACTCACATTGAAGCAGCTATTTCCCATTAGAGAAACAGTCCTCTGACCTGCAGAGACAGAAAGGTCCTCTCATCTAATGAGAATTAGCCCACTCACACTGAATCAGCTTTTTCCCATTAGAGAAACAGCCCTCTGACCTGCAGAGGCAGAAAAGTCCTCTTGTCTAATGGGAACTAGCCCACTCACACTGAAGTAGCTATTTCCCATTAAAGAAAAACAGCCCTCTGACCTGCAGAGTTAGAAGGTCCTCTTGTCTAATGGGAACTAGCCCACTCATACTGAAGCAGCTATTTCCCATTAGAGAAATGGCCCTCTGACCTGCAGACGGAGAAAAATCCTCTTGTCTAATGGGAACTAGCCCACTCACATTGAAACAGCTATTTCCCATTAGAGAAACGGCCCTCTGACCTGCAGAGGCAGAACGGTCCTCTTATCTAATGGGAACTAGCCCACTTACGCTGAAGCAGCTTTTCCCATTAGAGAAACGGCCCTCTGACCTGCAGAGGCAGAAAGGTCTTCTCGTGGAATGGGAACTAGCCCACTAACACTGAATAAGCTATTTCCGATTATAGAAACGGCCCTCTGAACTGCAGAGGCAGAAAGGTCCTCTCGTCTAATGGAAACTAGCCCATTCGCAGCTATTTCCCATTAGAGAAGCGGCCCTCTGACCTGCAGAGGCAGAAAGGTCCTCTCGTCTAATGGGAACTAGCCCATTCACACCGAAGCACCTATTTCCATTTTGAGAACGGCCCTCTGACCTGCAGAGGCAGAAAGGTCCTCTCGTCTAATGGGAGCTAGCCCACTCACACTGAAGCAGCTATTTCCCATTAGAGAAACGGCCTTCTGACCTGCAGAGGCAGAAAGGTCCTCTTGTCTGATGGGAACTATCCCACTCACACTGAAGCAGCTATTTCCCATTAAAGAAAAACGGCCCTCTGAACTGCAGAGGCAGAAGGTCCCCTTGTCTAATGGGCACTAGCCCACTCACACTGAAGCAGCTATTTCCCATTAGAGAAACGACCCTCCGACCTGGAGATGCAGAAAGGTCATCTTGCCTAATGGGAACTAGCCCAAACCGACCTCTGACCTGGAGAGGCAGAAAGGTCATCTTGTCTAATGGGAATTAGCCCACTCACATTGAAACAGCTATTTCCCATTAGAGAAACAGCCCTCTGACCTGCAGAGGAAGAACGGTCCCCTTGTCTAATGGGAACTAGCCCACTCACACTGAAGCAGCTTTTCCCATTAGAGAAACGGCCCTCTGACCTGCAGAGGCAGAAAGGTCCTCTCGTCTAATGGGAACTAGCCCACTCACATTGACACAGCTATTTCCCATTATAGAAACGGCCCACTGACCTGCAGAGGCATTAAGGTCCTCTTGTCTAATGGGAACTAGCCCATTTGCAGCTATTTCCCATTAGAGAAACGGCCCTCTGACCTGCAGAGGCAGAAAGGTCCTCTTGTCTAATGGGAACTAGCCCACTCACACTGAAGTAGCTATTTCCCATTAGAGAAACGGCCCTCTGACCTGCAGAGGCAGAAAGGTCCTCTCGTCTAATGGGAACTAGCCCACTCACACTGAAGCTGTTTTTTCCCATTAGAGAAACGGCCCTCTGACCTGCAGAGGCAGAAAGGTCCTCTCGTCTAATGGGAACTAGCCCATTCACACAGAAGCAGCTATTTCCCATTAGAGAAACGGCCCTCTGACCTGCTGAGGCAGAAAGGTCCTCTCGTCTAATGGGAACTAGCCCACTCACACTGAAGCAGCTATTTCCCATTAGAGAAACGGCCCTCTGACCTGCAGAGGCAGAATGGTCCTCTTGTCTAATGGGAACTATCCCACTCACACTGAAGCAGCTATTTCCCATTAAAGAAAAACGGCCCTCTGACCTGCAGAGGCAGAAAGTCCTCTTGTCTAATGGGCACTAGCCCACTCACACTGAAGCAGCTATTTCCCATTAGAGAAACGACCCTCCGACCTGGAGATGCAGAAAGGTCATCTTGTCTAATGGGAACTAGCCCAAACCGCCCTCTGACCTGGAGAGGCAGAAAGGTCATCTCGTCTAATGGGAACTAGCCCACGCACATTGAAACAGCTATTTCCCATTAGAGAAACGGCCCTATGACCTGCAGAGGCAGAACGGTCCTCTTGTCTAATGGGAACTAGCCCACTCACACTGAAGCAGCTTTTCCCATTAGAGAAACGGCCCTCTGACCTGCAGAGGCAGAAAGGTCCTCTAGTCGAATGGGAACTAGCCCACTCACACTGAATAAGCTATTTCCCATTATAGAAACTGCCCTCTGAACTGCAGAGGCAGAAAGGTCCTCTCGTCTAATGGAAACTAGCCCATTCGCAGCTATTTCCAATTAGAGTAACGGCCCTCTGACCTGCAGAGGCAGAAAGGTCCTCTCGTCTAATGGGAACTAGCCCACTCACACTGAAGCAACTATTTCCCATTAGAGAAACGGCCTTCCGACCTGGGGAGGCAGAAAGGTCCTCTCGTCTAATGGGAACTAGCCCACTCACACTGAAGCAGCTGAAATGGCCCTCCGACCTGCAGAGGAAGAAAGGTCCTCTCGTCTAATGGGAACTAGCCCACTCACACTGAAGCAGCTTTTCCCATTAGAGAAACGGCCTTCTGACCTGCAGAGGCAGAAAGGTCCTCTCGTCGAATGGGAACTAGCCCATTCACACTGAATAAGCTATTTCCCATTATAGAAATGGCCCTCTGAACTGCAGAGGCAGAAAGGTCCTCTCGTCTAATGGAAACTAGCCCATTCGCAGCTATTTCCCATTAGAGAAACGGCCCTTTGACCTGCAGAGGCAGAAAGGTCCTCTTGTCTAATGGGAACTAGCCCACTCACACTGAAGCAACTATTTCCCATTAGAGAAACGGCCTTCCGACCTGGGGAGACAGAAAGGTCCTCTCTTCTAATGGGAACTAGCCCACTCACACTGAAGCAGCTGAAACGGCCCTCCAACCTGCAGAGGCAGAAAGGTCCTCTCGTCTAATGGGAACTAGCCTACTCACATTGACAAAGCTATTTCCCTTTTGGAAAACGGCCCTCTGACCTGCAGAGGCAGAAAAGTCCTCTCGTCTAATGAGAACTAGCCCACTCACACTCAAGCAGCTATTTGCCATTATAGAAACAGCCCTCTGACCTGCAGAGGCAGAAAGGTCCCCTCGTCTAATGGGAACTAGCCCACTCACATTGACGCAGCTATTTCCCATTAGAGAAACGGCCCTTTGACCTGCAGAGGCAGAAAGGTCCTCTCGTCTAATGGGAACTAGCCAACTCACACTGAAGCAACTATTTCCCATTAGAGAAAAGGCCTTCCGACCTGGGGAGGCAGAAAGGTCCTCTCGTCTAATGGGAACTAGCCCACTCACACTGAAGCAGCTGAAACGGCCCTCCGACCTGCAGAGGCAGAAAGGTCCTCTCGTCTAATGGGAACTAGCCCACTCACACTGAAGCAGCTATTTCCCATTAAAGAAAAACGGCCCTCTGACCTGCAGAGGCAGAAAGTCCTCTTGTCTAATGGGCACTAGCCCACTCACACTGAAGCAGCTATTTCCCATTAGAGAAACGACCCTCCGACCTGGAGATGCAGAAAGGTCATCTTGTCTAATGGGAACTAGCCCAAACCGCCCTCTGACCTGGAGAGGCAGAAAGGTCATCTCGTCTAATGGGAACTAGCCCACTCACATTGAAACAGCCATTTCCCATTAGAGAAACGGCCCTATGACCTGCAGAGGCAGAACGGTCCTCTTGTCTAATGGGAACTAGCCCACTCACACTGAAGCAGCTTTTCCCATTAGAGAAACGGCCCTCTGACCTGCAGAGGCAGAAAGGTCCTCTCGTCGAATGGGAACTAGCCCACTCACACTGAATAAGCTATTTCCCATTATAGAAACGGCCCTCTGAACTGCTGAGGCAGAAAGGTCCTCTCGTCTAATGGGAGCTAGCCCACTCACACTGAAGCAGCTATTTCCCATTAGAGAAACTGCCCTCTGACCTGCAGAGGCAGAAAGGTCCTCTTGTCTAATGGGAATTATCCCACTCACACTGAAGCAGCTATTTCCCATTAAAGAAAAACGGCCCTCTGAACTGCAGAGGCAGAAGGTCTTCTTGTCTAATGGGCACTAGCCCATTCACACTGAAGCAGATATTTCCCATTAGAGAAACAACCCTTCGACCTGGAGATGCAGAGAGGTCATCTTGTCTAATGGGAACTAGCCCAAACCGCTCTCTGACCGAGAGAGGCAGAAAGGTCATCTTGTCTAATGCGAACTAGCCCACTCACATTGAAACAGCTATTTCCCATTAGAGAAACAGCCCTCTGACCTGCAGAGGCAGAACGGTCCTCTTGTCTAATGGGAACTAGCCCACTCACACTGAAGCCGCTTTTCCCATTAGAGAAACGGCCCTCTGACCTGCAGAGGCAGAAAGGTCCTCTTGTCTAATGGGAACTAGCCCATTTGCAGCTATTTCCCATTATAGAAACGGCCCACTGACCTGCAGAGGCATTAAGGTCCTCTTGTCTAATGGGAACTAGCCCATTCGCAGCTATTTCCCATTAGAGAAACGGCCCTCTGACCTGCAGAGGCAGAAAGGTCCTCTTGTCTAATGGGAACTAGCCCACTCACACTGAAGTAGCTATTTCCTATTAGAGAAACGGCCCTCTGACCTGCAGAGATAGAAAGGTCCTCTCGTCTAATGGGAACTAGCCCATTCACACCGAAGCAGCTATTTCCCATTAGAGAAAAGGCCCTCTGACATGCAGAGGCAGAAAGGTCCTCTTGTCTAATGGGAACTAGCCCCCTCGCACTGAAGCAGCTAGTTCCCATTAGAGAAACGGCCCTCTGACCAACAGAAACAGAAAGGTCTTCTAGTCTAATGGGAACTAGCCCAATCACACTGAAGCAGCTATTTCCCATTAGAGAAACGGCCCTCTGCCCTGGAGTGGCAGAAAGGTCCTCTCGTCTAATGGGAACGAGCCCATTCACACTGAAGCAGCTATTTCCCATTAGAGAAATAGCCCTTCGACCTGGAGAGGCAAAAGGTCCTCTTGTCTAATGGGAACTAGCCCATTCACACTGAAGCAGCTATTTCCCATTATAGAAACCGCCCTCCGACCTGCAGAGGCAGAAAGGTCCTCTTGTCTGATGGGAACTATCCCACTCACACTGAAGCAGCTATTTCCCATTAAAGAAAAACGGCCCTCTGAACTGCAGAGGCAGAAGGTCCCCTTGTCTAATGGGCACTAGCCCACTCACACTGAAGCAGCTATTTCCCATTAGAGAAACGACCCTCCGACCTGCAGAGGCAGAAAGGTCCTCTCGTCTAATGTGATGGACCTAGCCCACTCACACTGAATCAGCTTTTTCCCATTAGAGAAACAGCCCTCTGACCTGCAGAGGCAGAAAAGTCCTCTTGTCTAATGGGAACTAGCCCACTCACACTGAAGTAGCTATTTCCCATTAAAGAAAAACAGCCCTCTGACCTGCAGAGTTAGAAGGTCCTCTTGTCTAATGGGAACTAGCCCACTCATACTGAAGCAGCTATTTCCCATTAGAGAAATGGCCCTCTGACCTGCAGACGGAGAAAAATCCTCTTGTCTAATGGGAACTAGCCCACTCACATTGAAACAGCTATTTCCCATTAGAGAAACGGCCCTCTGACCTGCAGAGGCAGAACGGTCCTCTTATCTAATGGGAACTAGCCCACTTACACTGAAGCAGCTTTTCCCATTAGAGAAACGGCCCTCTGACCTGCAGAGGCAGAAAGGTCTTCTCGTGGAATGGGAACTAGCCCACTAACACTGAATAAGCTATTTCCGATTATAGAAACGGCCCTCTGAACTGCAGAGGCAGAAAGGTCCTCTCGTCTAATGGAAACTAGCCCATTCGCAGCTATTTCCCATTAGAGAAGCGGCCCTCTGACCTGCAGAGGCAGAAAGGTCCTCTCGTCTAATGGGAACTAGCCCATTCACACCGAAGCACCTATTTCCATTTTGAGAACGGCCCTCTGACCTGCAGAGGCAGAAAGGTCCTCTCGTCTAATGGGAGCTAGCCCACTCACACTGAAGCAGCTATTTCCCATTAGAGAAACGGCCCTCTGACCTGCAGAGGCAGAAAGGTCCTCTTGTCTGATGGGAACTATCCCACTCACACTGAAGCAGCTATTTCCCATTAAAGAAAAACGGCCCTCTGTACTGCAGAGGCAGAAGGTCCCCTTGTCTAATGGGCACTAGCCCACTCACACTGAAGCAGCTATTTCCCATTAGAGAAACGACCCTCCGACCTGGAGATGCAGAAAGGTCATCTTGCCTAATGGGAACTAGCCCAAACCGACCTCTGACCTGGAGAGGCAGAAAGGTCATCTTGTCTAATGGGAATTAGCCCACTCACATTGAAACAGCTATTTCCCATTAGAGAAACAGCCCTCTGACCTGCAGAGGAAGAACGGTCCCCTTGTCTAATGGGAACTAGCCTACTCACACTGAAGCAGCTTTTCCCATTAGAGAAACGGCCCTCTGACCTGCAGAGGCAGAAAGGTCCTCTTGTCTAATGGGAACTAGCCCATTCGCAGCTATTTCCCATTAGAGAAACAGCCCTCTGACCTGCAGAGGCAGAAAGGTCCTCTCGTCTAATGGGAACTAGCCCACTCACATTGACACAGCTATTTCCCATTATAGAAACGGCCCACTGACCTGCAGAGGCATTAAGGTCCTCTTGTCTAATGGGAACTAGCACATTTGCAGCTATTTCCCATTAGAGAAACGGCCCTCTGACCTGCAGAGGCAGAAAGGTCCTCTTGTCTAATGGGAACTAGCCCACTCACACTGAAGTAGCTATTTCCCATTAGAGAAACGGCCCTCTGACCTGCAGAGGCAGAAAGGTCCTCTCGTCTAATGGGAACTAGCCCATTCACACCGAAGCAGCTATTTCCCATTAGAGAAAAGGCCCTCTGACATGCAGAGGCAGAAAGGTCCTCTTGTCTAATGGGAACTAGCCCGCTCGCACTGAAGCAGCTATTTCCCATTAGAGAAACGGCCCTCTGACCAACAGAAACAGAAAGGTCTTCTAGTCTAATGGGAACTAGCCCAATCACACTGAAGCAGCTATTTCCCATTAGAGAAAGGCCCTGTGCCCTGGAGTGGCAGAAAGGTCCTCTCGTCTAATGGGAACGAGCCCATTCACACTGAAGCAGCTATTTCCCATTAGAGAAACAGCCCTTCGACCTGGAGAGGCACAAAGGTCCTCTTGTCTAATGGGAACTAGCCCATTCACACTGAAGCAGCTATTTCCCATTATAAAAACCGCCCTCCGACCTGCAGAGGCAGAAAGGTCCTCTCGTCTAATGTGATGGACCTAGCCCACTCACATTGAAGCAGCTATTTCCCATTAGAGAAACAGTCCTCTGACCTGCAGAGACAGAAAGGTCCTCACATCTAATGGGAATTAGCCCACTCACACTGAATCAGCTTTTTCCCATTAGAGAAACGGCCCTCTGACCTGCAGAGGCAGAAAAGTCCTCTTGTCTAATGGGAACTAGCCCACTCACACTGAAGTAGCTATTTCCCATTAAAGAAGAAAAACAGCCCTCTGGCCTGCAGAGGGAGAAGGTCCTCTTGTCTAAGGGGAACTAGCCCACTCACACTGAAGCAGCTATTTCCCATTAGAGAAATGGCCCTCTGACCTGCAGACGGAGAAAAATCCTCTTGTCTAATGGGAACTAGCCCACTCACATTGAAACAGCTATTTCCCATTAGAGAAACGGCCCTCTGACCTGCAGAGACAGAACGGTCCTCTTATCTAATGGGAACTAGCCCACTTACACTGAAGCAGCTTTTCCCATTAGAGAAACGGCCCTCTGACCTGCAGAGGCAGAAAGGTCTTCTCGTGGAATGGGAACTAGCCCACTCACACTGAAGCAGCTATTTCCTTTAGAGAAACGGCCCTCTGACCTGCAGAGGCAGAATGATCCTCTTGTCTAATGGGAACTATCCCACTCACACTGAAGCAGCTATTTCCCATTAAAGAAAAACGGCCCTCTGACCTGCAGAGGCAGAAAGTCCTCTTGTCTAATGGGCACTAGCCCACTCACACTGAAGCAGCTATTTCCCATTAGAGAAACCACCCTCCGACCTGGAGATGCAGAAAGGTCATCTTGTCTAATGGGAACTAGCCCAAACCGCCCTCTGACCTGCAGAGGCAGAAAGGTCCTCTCGTCGAATGGGAACTAGCCCACTCACACTGAATAAGCTATTTCCCATTATAGAAACGGCCCTCTGAACTGCAGAGGCAGAAAGGTCCTCTCGTCTAATGGAAACTAGCCCATTCGCAGCTATTTCCAATTAGAGTAACGGCCCTCTGACCTGCAGAGGCAGAAAGGTCCTCTCGTCTAATGGGAACTAGCCCACTCACACTGAAGCAACTATTTCCCATTAGAGAAACGGCCTTCCGACGTGGGGAGGCAGAAAGGTCCTCTCGTCTAATGGGAACTAGCCCATTCACAAAGAAGCAGCTATTTCCCATTAGAGAAACGGCCCTCTGACCTGCTGAGGCAGAAAGGTCTTCTCGTCTAATGGGAACTAGCACACTCACACTGAAGCAGCGATTTCCCATTAGAGAAACGACCCTCTGACCTGCAGAGGCAGAAAGGTCCTCTCGTCTAATGCGAACTAGCCCACTCACACTGAAGCAGCTATTTCCCCTTAAAGAAAAACGGCCCTCTGACATGCAGAGGCAGAAAGGTCCTCTCGTCTAATGGGAACTAGCCCATTCACACAGAAGCAGCTATTTCCCATTAGAGAAACGGCCCTCTGACCTGCTGAGGCAGAAAGGTCTTCTCGACTAATGGGAACTAGCCCACTCACACTGAAGCAGCTATTTCCCATTAGAGAAACGGCCCTCCGACCTCCAGAGGCAGAAAGGTCCTCTCGTCTAATGGGAACTAGCCCATTCACACTGAAGCAGCTATTTCCAATTAGAGAAACGACCCTCCGACCTGGAGAGGCAGAAAGGTCCTCTCGTCTAATGGGAACTTCCCCACTCGCACTGAAGCAGCTATTTCCCATTAGAGAAACGGCCCTCTGACCTGCAGAGGCAGAAAGGTCCTCTCATCTAATGGGAACTAGCCAATTCACACCGAAGCAGCTATTTCCCATTAGAGAAACGGCCCTCTGAAGTGCAGAGGCAGAAAGGTCCTCTTGTCTAATGGGAATTAGCCCACTCACACCGAAGCAGCGATTTCCCATTAGAGAAACGACCCTCTGACCTGCAGAGGCAGAAAGGTCCTCTCGTCTAATGCGAACTAGCCCACTCACACTGAAGCAGCTATTTCCCCTTAAAGAAAAACGGCCCTCTGACATGCAGAGGCAGAAAGGTCCTCTCGTCTAATGGGAACTAGCCCATTCACACAGAAGCAGCTATTTCCCATTAGAGAAACGGCCCTCTGACCTGCTGAGGCAGAAAGGTCTTCTCGACTAATGGGAACTAGCCCACGCACACTGAAGCAGCTATTTCCCATTAGCGAAACGGCCCTCCGACCTCCAGAGGCAGAAAGGTCCTCTCATCTAATGGGAACTAGCCAATTCACACCGAAGCAGCTATTTCCCATTAGAGAAACGGCCCTCTGAAGTGCAGAGGCAGAAAGGTCCTCTTGTCTAATGGGAATTAGCCCACTCACACCGAAGCAGCTATTTCCCATTAGAGAAACACCCCTCCGACCTGGAGAGGCAGAAAGGTCCTCTCATCTAATGGGAACTAGCCCACTCACATTGACGCAGCTATTTCCCATTAGAGAAACGGCTCTCTGACCTGCAGAGGCAGAAAGGTCCTCTCGTCTAATGGGAACTAGCCCACTCACACTGAAGCAGCTATTTCCCATTATAGAAACGGCCCTCTGACCTGCAGAGGCAGGAAGGTCCTCTTGTCTAATGGGAACTAGCCCATTTGCAGCTATTTCCCATTAGAGAAACGGCCCTCTGACCTGCAGAGGCAGAAAGGTCCTCTTGTCTAATGGGAACTAGCCCACTCACACTGAAGCAACTATTTCCCATTAGAGAAACGGCCTTCCGACGTGGGGAGGCAGAAAGGTCCTCTTGTCTAATGGGAACTAGCCCATTCACAAAGAAGCAGCTATTTCCCATTAGAGAAACGG
The DNA here is from genome assembly GCF_040938575.1 of Ambystoma mexicanum. Lineage (NCBI taxonomy): Eukaryota > Metazoa > Chordata > Amphibia > Caudata > Ambystomatidae > Ambystoma > Ambystoma mexicanum. The sequence continues at coordinate 1,184,841,110 of NC_090934.1, forward strand.
CCCTCTGACCTGCTGAGGCAGAAAGGTCTTCTCGTCTAATGGGAACTAGCACACTCACACTGAAGCAGCGATTTCCCATTAGAGAAACGACCCTCTGACCTGCAGAGGCAGAAAGGTCCTCTCGTCTAATGCGAACTAGCCCACTCACACTGAAGCAGCTATTTCCCCTTAAAGAAAAACGGCCCTCTGACATGCAGAGGCAGAAAGGTCCTCTCGTCTAATGGGAACTAGCCCATTCACACAGAAGCAGCTATTTCCCATTAGAGAAACGGCCCTCTGACCTGCTGAGGCAGAAAGGTCTTCTCGACTAATGGGAACTAGCCCACTCACACTGAAGCAGCTATTTCCCATTAGAGAAACGGCCCTCCGACCTCCAGAGGCAGAAAGGTCCTCTCGTCTAATGGGAACTAGCCCATTCACACTGAAGCAGCTATTTCCAATTAGAGAAACGACCCTCCGACCTGGAGAGGCAGAAAGGTCCTCTCGTCTAATGGGAACTTCCCCACTCGCACTGAAGCAGCTATTTCCCATTAGAGAAACGGCCCTCTGACCTGCAGAGGCAGAAAGGTCCTCTCATCTAATGGGAACTAGCCAATTCACACCGAAGCAGCTATTTCCCATTAGAGAAACGGCCCTCTGAAGTGCAGAGGCAGAAAGGTCCTCTTGTCTAATGGGAATTAGCCCACTCACACTGAAGCAGCTATTTCCCATTAGAGAAACACCCCTCCGACCTGGAGAGGCAGAAAGGTCCTCTCATCTAATGGGAACTAGCCCACTCACATTGACGCAGCTATTTCCCATTAGAGAAACGGCTCTCTGACCTGCAGAGGCAGAAAGGTCCTCTCGTCTAATGGGAACTAGCCCACTCACACTGAAGCAGCTATTTCCCATTATAGAAACGGCCCTCTGACCTGCAGAGGCAGGAAGGTCCTCTTGTCTAATGGGAACTAGCCCATTTGCAGCTATTTCCCATTAGAGAAACGGCCCTCTGACCTGCAGAGGCAGAAAGGTCCTCTTGTCTAATGGGAACTAGCCCACTCACACTGAAGCAACTATTTCCCATTAGAGAAACGGCCTTCCGACGTGGGGAGGCAGAAAGGTCCTCTCGTCTAATGGGAACTAGCCCATTCACACATAAGCAGCTATTTCCCATTAGAGAAACGGCCCTCTGACCTGCTGAGGCAGAAAGGTCTTCTCGTCGTATGGGAACTAGCACACTCACACTGAAGCAGCGATTTCCCATTAGAGAAACAACCCTCTGACCTGCAGAGGCAGAAAGGTCCTCTCGTCTAATGCGAACTAGCCCACTCACACTGAAGCAGCTATTTCCCCTTAAAGAAAAACGGCCCTCTGACATGCAGAGGCAGAAAGGTCCTCTCGTCTAATGGGAACTAGCCCATTCACACAGAAGCAGCTATTTCCCATTAGAGAAACGGCCCTCTGACCTGCTGAGGCAGAAAGGTCGCCTCGACTAATGGGAACTAGCCCACTCACACTGAAGCAGCTATTTCCCATTAGAGAAACGGCCCTCCGACCTCCAGAGGCAGAAAGGTCCTCTCGTCTAATGGGAACTAGCCCACTCACACTGAAGCAGCTTTCCCCATTAGAGAAATGGCCCTCTGACCTGCAGAGGCAGAAAGATCCTCTCGTCTAATGGGTACTAGCCCACTCACACTGAAGCAGCTATTTCCCATTAGAGAAACAACCCTCCGACCTGGAGAGGCAGAAAGGTCCTCTCGTCTAATGGGAACTAGCCCACGCACGCTGAAGCAGCTATTTCCCATTATCGAAACGGCCCTCTGACCTGCAGAGGCAGAAAGGTCCTCTCGTATAATGTGAACTAGCCCATTCGCAGCTATTTCTCATTAGAGAAACGGCCCTCTGACTTGCAGAGACAGAAAGGTCCTCTTGTCTAATGGGAACTAGCCCACTCACACTTAAGCAACTATTTCCCATTAGAGAAACGGCCTTCCGACCTGGGGAGGCAGAAAGGTCCTCTCGTCTAATGGGAACTAGCCCATTCACACAAAAGCAGCTATTTCCCATTAGAGAAACGGCCCTCTGACCTGCTGAGGCAGAAAGGTCTTCTCGTCTAATGGGAACTAGCCCACTCACACTGAAGCAGCGATTTCCCATTAGAGAGACGACCCTCTGACCTGCAGAGGCAGAAAGGTGCTCTCGTCTAATGGGAACTAGCCCGCTCACACTGAAGCAGCTATTTCCCATTAAAGAAAAACGGCCCTCTGACCTGCAGAGGCAGAAAGGTCCTCTCGTCTAATGGGAGGGAACTAGCTCATTCACACTGAAGCAGCTTTTTCCCATTAGCGAAACGGCCTCCGACCTCCAGAGGCAGAAAAGTCCTCTCGTCTAATGGGAACTAGCCCATTCACACTGAAGCAGCTATTTCCCATTAGAGAAACGACCCTCCGACCTGGAGAGGCAGAAAGGTCCTCTTGTCTAATGGGAACTTACCCCCTCTCACACTGAAGCAGCTATTTCCCATTAGAGAAACGGCCCTCTGACCTGCAGAGGCAGAAAGGTCTTCTCATCTAATGGGAACTAGCCAATTCACACCGAAGCAGCTATTTCCCATTAGAGAAACGGCCCTCTGAAGTGCAGAGGCAGAAAGGTCCTCTTGTCTAAAGGGAATTAGCTCACTCACACCGAAGCAGCTATTTCCCTTTAGAGAAACGGCCCTCTGACCTGCAGAAACAAAAAAGGGCCTCTCGTCTAATGGGAACTAGCCCAATCACACTGAAGAAGCTATTTCCCATTAGAGAAACGGCCCTCTGCCCTGGAGTGGCAGAAAGGTCCTCTCGTCTAATGGGAACTAGCCCATTCACACTGAAGCAGCTATTTCCCATTAGAGAAACAGCGCTCTGACCTGGAGAGGCACAAACATCCTCTTGTCTAATGGGAACTAGCCCATTCACACTGAAGCAGCTATTTCCCATTATAGAAACCGCCCTCCGACCTGCAGAGGCAGAAAAATCCTCTCGTCTAATGGGTAGTAGCCCACTCACACTGAAGCAGTTATTTCCCATTAGAGAAACGGCCCTCTGACCTGCAGAGACAGAAAGGTCCTCTCGTCTAATGGGAATTAGCCCACTCACACTGAAGCAACTATTTCCCATTAGAGAAAAGGCCTTCTGACCTGGGGAGGCAGAAAGGTCCTCTCGTCTAATGGGAACTAGCCCACTCACACTGAAGCAGCTGAAACGGCCCTCCGACCTGCAGAGGCAGAAAGGTCCTCTCGTCTAATGGGAACTAGCCCACTCACATTGACGAAGCTATTTCCCATTTGAGAAACGGCCCTCTGACCTGCAGAGGCAGAAAGGTCCTCTCGTCTAATGGGAACTAGCCCATTCGCAGCTATTTCCCATTAGAGAAACGGCCCTCTGACCTGCAGAGGCAGAAAGGTCCTCTCGTCTAATGGGAACTAGCCCACTCACACTGAAACAACTATTTCCCATTAGAGAAACAGCCCTCTGACCTGCTGAGGCAGAAAGGTCCTCTCGTCTAATGGGAACTAGCCCACTCACCCTGAAGCAGCTATTTCCCATTAGTGAAACGGCCCTCTGACCTGCAGAGGCAGAAAGGTCCTCTCGTCTAATGGGAACTAGCCCACTCACACTGAAGCAGCTATTTCCCATTAAAGAAAAACGGCCCTGTGACCTGCAGAGGCAGAAAGGTCCTCTCGTCTAATGGGAGGGAACTAGCCCATTCACACTGAAGCAGCTATTTCCCATTAGAGAAACGTCCCTCCAACCTGCAGAGGTAGAAAGGTCCTCTCGTCGAATGGGAACTAGCCCATTCACACTGAAGCAGTTATTTCCCATTAGAGAAATGAACCTCCGACCTGGAGAGGCAGAAAAGTCCTCTCGTCTAAGGGGAACTTCCCCACTCACACTGAAGCAGCTATTTCCCATTAGAGAAACAGCCCTCTAACCTGTAGAGGCAGAAAGGTCCTCTCATCTAATGGGATCTAGCCCATTCACACCAAAGCAGCTATTTCCCATTAGAGAAACGGCCCTCTGACGTGCAGAGGCAGAAAGGTCCTCTTGTCTAATGGGAACTAGCCCACTCACACTAAAGCAGCTATTTCCCAGTAGAGAAACGGCCCTCCGACCTGGAGAGGCAGAAAGGTCCTCTCGTCTAATGGGAACTGGCCCACTCACACTGAAGCAGCTATTTCCCATTAGAGAAACGGCCCTCTGACCTGCAGAGGCAGAAAGGTCCTCTCGTCTAATGGGAACTTGCCCACTCACACCGAAGCAGCTATTTCACATTAGAGAAACAGCCCTCTGACCTGCAGAGGCAGAAAGGTCCTCTTGTCTAATGGGAACTAGCCCACTCACACTGAAGCAGCTATTTCCCATTAGAGAAACGGCCCTCTGACCTGCAGAGGAAGAATGGTCCTTTTGTCTAATGGGAACTAGCCCAATCACATTGAAGCAGAAATTTCCCATTAGAGAAACGGCCCTCTGCCCTGGAGAGGCAGAAAGGTCCTCTCGTCTAATGGGAGGGAACTAGCCCACTCACTGGAGCATCTATTTCCCATTAGAGAAACGGCCCTCTGACCTGCAGAGGCAGAAAGGTCCTCTTGTCTAATGGGAACTAGCCCATTCACACTGAAGCAGCTATTTCCCATTATAGAAACCGGCCTCCGACCTGCACAGGCAGAAAGGTTCTCTCGTCTAATGGGAGGGAACTAGCCCACTCACATTGAAGAAGCTATTTCCCATTAGAGAAACAGTCCTCTGACCTGCAGAGACAGAAAGGTCCTCTCTTCGGATGGGAACTAGCCCACTCACTCTGAAGCAGTTTTTTCCCTTTAGAGAAACGGCCCTCTGACCTGCAGAGGCAGAAAGGTCCTCTCGTATAATGGGAACTAGCCCATTCACACAGAAGCAGCTATTTCCCATTAGAGAAATGGCCTTCTGACCTGCTGAGGCAGAAAGGTCCTCTCGTCTAATGGGAACTAGCCCACTCACACTGAAGCAGCTATTTCCCATTAGAGAAACGCCCCTCTGACCTGCAGAGGCAGAAAGGTCCTCTTGTCTAATGAGAACTAGCCCACTCACACTGAAGCAGCTATTTCCCATTAAAGAAAAACGTCCCTCTGACATGCAGAGGCAGAAAGGTCCTCTCGTCTAATGGGGAAGAGCCCACTCACACTGAAGCAGCTTTTTCCCATTAGAGAAACGACCCTCCGACCTGGAGATGCAGAAAGGTCATCTTGTCTAATGGGAACAAGCCCAAACTGCCCTCTGACCTGGAGAGGCAGAAAGGTCATCTCGTCTAATAGGAACTAGCCCACTCACACTGAAGCAGCTATTTCCCATTAGAGAAACGGCCCTCTGACCTGCAGAGGCAGAAAAGTCCTCTCGTCTAATGGGAACAAGCCCACTCACATTGAAACAGCTATTTCCCATTAGAGAAACAGCCCTCTGACCTGCAGAGGCAGAACCGTCCTCTTGTATAATGGGAACTAGCCCACTCACACTGAAGCAGCTATTCCCATTAGAGAAACGACCCTCTGACCTGCAGAGGCAGAAAGGTCCTCTCGTCTAATGGGAACTAGGCCACTCACACTGCAGCAGCTATTTCCCTTTATAGAAACAGCCCTCTGAACTGCAGAGGCAGAAAGGTCCTCTCGTCTAATGGGAACTAGCCCACTCACAGCTATTTCCCATTAGAGAAACGGCCCTCTGACATACAGAGGCAGAAAGCTCCTCTCGTCTAATGGGAACTAGCCCACTCACACTGAAGCAACTATTTCCCATTAGAGAAACGGCCTTCCGACCTGGGGAGGCAGAAAGGTCCTCTCATCTAATGGGAACTAGCTCACTCACACTGAAGCACCTATTTCCCATTAGAGAAACGGCCCTCCGACCTGCAGAGGCAGAAAAGTCCTCTAGTCTAATGGGAACTAGCCCATTCACACTGAAGCAGCTATTTCCCATTAGAGAAACGACCCTCTGACCTGGAGAGGCAAAAAGGTACTCTCATCTAATGGGCACTAGCCCATTCACACTGAAGCAGCTATTTCCCATTAGAGAAACAGCCCTCTGACCTACAGAGGCAGAAAGGTCCTCTCGTCTAATGGGAACTTGCCCACTCACACCGAAACAGTTATTTCCCATTAGAGAAATGGCCCTCTGACCTGCAGAGGCAGAAAGGTCCTCTTGTCTAATGGGAACTAGCCCACTCACACTGAAGCAGCTATTTCCCCATTAGAAAAACGGCCCTCTGACCTGCAGAGGCAGAAAGGTCCTCTTGTCTAATGGGAACTAACCCAATCACACTGAAGCAGCAATTTCCCATTAAAGAAACGGCCCTCTGCCCTGGAGAGGTAGAAAGGTCCTCTCGTCTAATGTGAGGGAACTAGCCCACTCACACTGAATCATCTATTTCCCATTAGAGAAATGGCCCTCTGACCTGCAGAGGCAGAACGGTCCTCTTGTCTAATGGGAACTAGCCCAATCACACTGAAGCAGCAATTTCCCATTAGAGAAACGGCCCTCTGCCCTGGAGAGGCAGAAAGGTCCTCTCGTGTAATGGGAACTACCCCACTCACACTGAAGCAGCTTTTTCCCATTAGAGAAACGGCCCTCTGACCTGCAGAGGCAGAAAGGTCCTCCTGTCTAATAGGAACTAGCCCATTCATACAGAAGCAGCTATTTCCCATTAGAGAAACGGCCCTGTGACCTGCAGAGGCAGAAAGATCCTCTTGTCTAATGGGAACTAGCCCACTCACATTGAAGCAGCTATTTCCCATTATAGAAACCGGTCTCCGACCTGCAGAGGCAGAAGGTCCTCTCGTCTAATGGGAACTTGCCCACTCACACCGAAGTAGCTATTTCCCATTAGAGAAACGGCCCTCTGACCTGCAGAGGCAGAAAGGTCCTTTTGTCTAATAGGAACTAGCCCACTCACACTGAAGCAGCTATTTCCCATTAGAGAAACGGCCCTCTGACCTGCAGAGGCAGAAAGGTCCTCTCATCTAATGGGAACTAGCCCAATCACACTGAAGCAGCAATTTCCCATTATAGAAACCTGCCTCCGACCTGCAGAGGCAGAAGTTCCTCTCGTCTAATGGGAGGGAACTATCCCACTCACACTGAAGCATCTATTTCCCATTAGAGAAACGGCCCTCTGAGCTCCAGAGGCAGAATGGTCCTCTTGTCTAATGGGAACGAGCCCATTCACACTGAAGCAACTATTTCCCATTATAGAAACCGGCCTCCGACCTGCAGAGGCAGAAGGTCCTCTCGTCTAATGGGAACTAGCCCACTCACACTGAAGCAGCTATTTCCCATTAGAGAAACAGCCCTCTGACCTGCAGAGGCAGAAAGGTCCTCTCGTCTAATGGGAACTATCCCATTCACACCGAAGCAGCTATTTCCCATTAGAGAAACGGCCCTCTGACCTGCAGAGGCAGAAAGGTCCTCTCGTCTAATGGGAACTAGCCCATTCGCAGCTATTTCCCATTAGAGAAACGGCCTTCTGACCTGCAGAGGCAGAAAGGTCCTCTCGTCTAATGGGAACTAGCCCACTCACACTGAAGCAGCTATTTCCTATTATAGAAACGGCCCTCTGACCTGCACAGGCAGAAAGGTCCTCTCGTCTAATGGGAACTAGCCCATTCGCAGCTATTTCTCATTAGAGAAACGGCCCTGTGATCTGCAGAGGCAGAAAGGTCCTCTCGTCTAATGGGAACTAGTCCACCCACACTGAAGCAGCTATTTCCCATTAGAGAAACGGCCCTCTGACCTGCAGAGGCAGAAAGGTCCCCTCGTCTAATGGGAACTAGCCCACTCACACTGAAGCAGCTATTTCCATTAGAGATACGGCCCTCTGACCTGCAGAAGCAGAAAGGTCCTCTCGTCTTATGGGAACTAGCCCAATCACACTGAAGCAGCAATTTCCCATTATAGAAACCGGCCTCTGACCTGCAGAGGCAGAAGGTCCTCTCGTCTAATGGGAGGGCACTAGCCCACTCACACTGAAGCATCTATTTCCCATTAGAGAAACGACCCTCTGACCTGCAGAGGCAGAAAGGTCCTCTTGTCTAATGCGAACTAGCCCATTCACACTGAAGCAGCTATTTCCCATTATAGAAACCGATGTCCGACCTGCAGAGGCAGAAGGTCCTCTCGTCTAATGGGAACTTGCCCACTCACACCGAAGCAGCTATTTCCCATTAGAGAAACGGCCCTCTGACCTGCAGAGACAGAAAGGTCTTCTTCTCTAATGGGAACTAGCCCACTCACACTGAAGCAGCTATTTCCCATTATAGAAACTGGCCTCCGACCTGCAGAGGCAGAGGGTCCTCTCGTCTAATGGGAGGGAACTAGCCCACTCACACTGAAGCATCTATTTCCCATTAGAGAAACGGCCCTCTGACCTGCAGAGGCAGAAAGGTCCTCTTGTCTAATGGGAACTAGCCCATTCACACTGAAGCAGCTATTTCCCATTATAGAAACCGGCCTCCGACCTGCAGAGGCAGAAGTTCCTCTCGTCTAATGGGAACTAGCCCACTCACACTGAAGCAGCTACTTCCCATTAGAGAAACAGCCCTCTGACCTGCAGAGGCAGAAAGGTTCTCTCGTCTAATGGGAACTATCCCATTTACACCGAAGCAGCTATTTCCCATTAGAGAAACAGCCCTCTGACCTGCAGAGGCAGAAAGGTCATCTCATCTAATGGGAACTAGCCCAATCACACTGAAGCAGCAATTTCCCATTATAGAAACCGGCCTCCGACCTGCAGAGGCAGAAGGTCCTCTCGTCTAATGTGATGGAACTAGCCCACTCACACTGAAGCAGCTTTTTCCCATTAGAGAAACGGCCCTCTGACCTGCAGAGGCAGAAAGGTCCTCTCATCTAATGGGAACTAGCCCATTCACACAGAAGCAGCTATTTCCCATTAGAGAAACGGACCTCTGACCTGCTGAGGCAGAAAGGTCCTCTCGTCTAATGGGAGCTAGCCCACTCACACTGAAGCAGCTATTTCCCATTAGAGAAACGGCCCTCTGACCTGCAGAGGCAGAAAGGTCCTCTTGTCTAATGGGAACTATCCCACTCACACTGAAGCAGCTATTTCCCATTAAAGAAAAACGGCCCTCTGAACTGCAGAGGCAGAAGGTCCTCTTGTCTAATGGGAGCTAGCCCACTCACACTGAAGCAGCTATTTCCCATTAGAGAAACGACCCTTCGACCTGGAGATGCAGAAAGGTCATCCTGTCTAATGGGAACTAGCCCAAACCGCCCTCTGACCTGGAGAGGCAGAAAGGTCATCTTGTCTAATGCGAACTAGCCCACTCACATTGAAACAGCTATTTCCCATTAGAGAAACGGCCCTCTGACCTGCAGGGGCAGAAAAGTCCTCTCGTCTAATGGGAACTAGCCCACTCACACTGAAGCAGCTATTTCCCATTAGAGAAACGGCCCTCTGACCTGCAGAGGCAGAAAGGTCCTCTCATCTAATGGGAACTAGCCCACTTACACTGAAGCAGCTTTTCCCTTTAGAGAAATGGCCCTCTGTCCTGCAGAGGCAGAAAGGTCCTCTCGTCTAATGGGTACTAGCCCACTCACACTGAAGCAGCTATTTCCCATCAGAGAAACAACCCTCCGACCTGGAGAGGCAGAAAGGTTCTCTCGTCTAATGGGAACGTCCCCATTCACACTGTAGCATCTATTTCCCATTAGAGAAATGGCCCTCTGACCTGCAGAGGCAGAAAGGTCCTCTCATCTAATGGGAACTAGCCCACTCACACTGAAGCAGCTATTTCCCATTAGAGACACGACCCTCTGACCTGGAGATGCAGAAAGGTCATCTTGTCTAATGGGAACTAGCCCAAACCGCCCTCTGACCTGGAGAGGCAGAAAGGTCATCTGGTCTAATGGGAACTAGCCTTCTCACACTGAAGCAGCTGAAACGGCCCTCCGACCTGCAGGGGCAGAACAGTCCTCTCGTCTAATAGGAACTAGCCCATTCACACTGAAGCAGCTATTTCCTATTAGAGAAACAACCCTCCGACCTGGAGAGGCAGAAAGGTCCTCTTGTTTAATGGGAACTAGCCCGCTCACATTGACGCAGCTATTGCCATTAGAGAAATGGCCCTCTGACCTGCAGAGGCAGAAAGGTCCTCTCGTCTAATGGGTACTAGCCCACTCACACTGAAGCAGCTATTTCCCATCAGAGAAACGACCCTCCGACCTGGAGAGGCAGAAAGGTCCTCTCGTCTAATGGGAACTAGCCCACTCACACTGAAGCAGGTGAAACGGCCCTCCGACCTGCAGGGGCAGAACAGTTCTCTCGTCTAATAGGAACTAGCCCATTCACACTGAAGCAACTATTTCCCATTAGAGAAACACCCCTCCGACCTGGAGAGGCAGAAAGGTCCTCTCATCTAATGGGAACTAGCCCACTCACATTGACGCAGCTATTTCCCATTAGAGAAACGGCTCTCTGACCTGCAGAGGCAGAAAGGTCTTCTCGTCTAATGCGAACTAGCCCACTCACACTGAAGCAGCTATTTCCCATTAAAGAAACGGCCCTCTGACCTGCAGAGGCAGGAAGGTCCTCTTGTCTAATGGGAACTAGCCCATTTGCAGCTATTTCCCATTAGAGAAACGGCCCTCTGACCTGCAGAGGCAGAAAGGTCCTCTTGTCTAATGGGAACTAGCCCACTCACACTGAAGCAACTATTTCCCATTAGAGAAACGGCCTTCCGACGTGGGGAGGCAGAAAGGTCCTCTCGTCTAATGGGAACTAGCCCATTCACAAAGAAGCAGCTATTTCCCATTAGAGAAACGGCCCTCTGACCTGCTGAGGCAGAAAGGTCTTCTCGTCTAATGGGAACTAGCACACTCACACTGAAGCAGCGATTTCCCATTAGAGAAACGACCCTCTGACCTGCAGAGGCAGAAAGGTCCTCTCGTCTAATGCGAACTAGCCCACTCACACTGAAGCAGCTATTTCCCCTTAAAGAAAAACGGCCCTCTGACATGCAGAGGCAGAAAGGTCCTCTCGTCTAATGGGAACTAGCCCATTCACACAGAAGCAGCTATTTCCCATTAGAGAAACGGCCCTCTGACCTGCTGAGGCAGAAAGGTCTTCTCGACTAATGGGAACTAGCCCACTCACACTGAAGCAGCTATTTCCCATTAGAGAAACGGCCCTCCGACCTCCAGAGGCAGAAAGGTCCTCTCGTCTAATGGGAACTAGCCCATTCACACTGAAGCAGCTATTTCCAATTAGAGAAACGACCCTCCGACCTGGAGAGGCAGAAAGGTCCTCTCGTCTAATGGGAACTTCCCCACTCGCACTGAAGCAGCTATTTCCCATTAGAGAAACGGCCCTCTGACCTGCAGAGGCAGAAAGGTCCTCTCATCTAATGGGAACTAGCCAATTCACACCGAAGCAGCTATTTCCCATTAGAGAAACGGCCCTCTGAAGTGCAGAGGCAGAAAGGTCCTCTTGTCTAATGGGAATTAGCCCACTCACACCGAAGCAGCGATTTCCCATTAGAGAAACGACCCTCTGACCTGCAGAGGCAGAAAGGTCCTCTCGTCTAATGCGAACTAGCCCACTCACACTGAAGCAGCTATTTCCCCTTAAAGAAAAACGGCCCTCTGACATGCAGAGGCAGAAAGGTCCTCTCGTCTAATGGGAACTAGCCCATTCACACAGAAGCAGCTATTTCCCATTAGAGAAACGGCCCTCTGACCTGCTGAGGCAGAAAGGTCTTCTCGACTAATGGGAACTAGCCCACGCACACTGAAGCAGCTATTTCCCATTAGCGAAACGGCCCTCCGACCTCCAGAGGCAGAAAGGTCCTCTCATCTAATGGGAACTAGCCAATTCACACCGAAGCAGCTATTTCCCATTAGAGAAACGGCCCTCTGAAGTGCAGAGGCAGAAAGGTCCTCTTGTCTAATGGGAATTAGCCCACTCACACCGAAGCAGCTATTTCCCATTAGAGAAACACCCCTCCGACCTGGAGAGGCAGAAAGGTCCTCTCATCTAATGGGAACTAGCCCACTCACATTGACGCAGCTATTTCCCATTAGAGAAACGGCTCTCTGACCTGCAGAGGCAGAAAGGTCCTCTCGTCTAATGGGAACTAGCCCACTCACACTGAAGCAGCTATTTCCCATTATAGAAACGGCCCTCTGACCTGCAGAGGCAGGAAGGTCCTCTTGTCTAATGGGAACTAGCCCATTTGCAGCTATTTCCCATTAGAGAAACGGCCCTCTGACCTGCAGAGGCAGAAAGGTCCTCTTGTCTAATGGGAACTAGCCCACTCACACTGAAGCAACTATTTCCCATTAGAGAAACGGCCTTCCGACGTGGGGAGGCAGAAAGGTCCTCTTGTCTAATGGGAACTAGCCCATTCACAAAGAAGCAGCTATTTCCCATTAGAGAAACGGCCCTCTGACCTGCTGAGGCAGAAAGGTCTTCTCGTCTAATGGGAACTAGCACACTCACACTGAAGCAGCGATTTCCCATTAGAGAAACGACCCTCTGACCTGCAGAGGCAGAAAGGTCCTCTCGTCTAATGCGAACTAGCCCACTCACACTGAAGCAGCTATTTCCCCTTAAAGAAAAACGGCCCTCTGACATGCAGAGGCAGAAAGGTCCTCTCGTCTAATGGGAACTAGCCCATTCACACAGAAGCAGCTATTTCCCATTAGAGAAACGGCCCTCTGACCTGCTGAGGCAGAAAGGTCTTCTCGACTAATGGGAACTAGCCCACTCACACTGAAGCAGCTATTTCCCATTAGAGAAACGGCCCTCCGACCTCCAGAGGCAGAAAGGTCCTCTCGTCTAATGGGAACTAGCCCATTCACACTGAAGCAGCTATTTCCAATTAGAGAAACGACCCTCCGACCTGGAGAGGCAGAAAGGTCCTCTCGTCTAATGGGAACTTCCCCACTCGCACTGAAGCAGCTATTTCCCATTAGAGAAACGGCCCTCTGACCTGCAGAGGCAGAAAGGTCCTCTCATCTAATGGGAACTAGCCAATTCACACCGAAGCAGCTATTTCCCATTAGAGAAACGGCCCTCTGAAGTGCAGAGGCAGAAAGGTCCTCTTGTCTAATGGGAATTAGCCCACTCACACTGAAGCAGCTATTTCCCATTAGAGAAACACCCCTCCGACCTGGAGAGGCAGAAAGGTCCTCTCATCTAATGGGAACTAGCCCACTCACATTGACGCAGCTATTTCCCATTAGAGAAACGGCTCTCTGACCTGCAGAGGCAGAAAGGTCCTCTCGTCTAATGGGAACTAGCCCACTCACACTGAAGCAGCTATTTCCCATTATAGAAACGGCCCTCTGACCTGCAGAGGCAGGAAGGTCCTCTTGTCTAATGGGAACTAGCCCATTTGCAGCTATTTCCCATTAGAGAAACGGCCCTCTGACCTGCAGAGGCAGAAAGGTCCTCTTGTCTAATGGGAACTAGCCCACTCACACTGAAGCAACTATTTCCCATTAGAGAAACGGCCTTCCGACGTGGGGAGGCAGAAAGGTCCTCTCGTCTAATGGGAACTAGCCCATTCACACATAAGCAGCTATTTCCCATTAGAGAAACGGCCCTCTGACCTGCTGAGGCAGAAAGGTCTTCTCGTCGTATGGGAACTAGCACACTCACACTGAAGCAGCGATTTCCCATTAGAGAAACGACCCTCTGACCTGCAGAGGCAGAAAGGTCCTCTCGTCTAATGCGAACTAGCCCACTCACACTGAAGCAGCTATTTCCCCTTAAAGAAAAACGGCCCTCTGACATGCAGAGGCAGAAAGGTCCTCTCGTCTAATGGGAACTAGCCCATTCACACAGAAGCAGCTATTTCCCATTAGAGAAACGGCCCTCTGACCTGCTGAGGCAGAAAGGTCGCCTCGACTAATGGGAACTAGCCCACTCACACTGAAGCAGCTATTTCCCATTAGAGAAACGGCCCTCCGACCTCCAGAGGCAGAAAGGTCCTCTCGTCTAATGGGAACTAGCCCACTCACACTGAAGCAGCTTTCCCCATTAGAGAAATGGCCCTCTGACCTGCAGAGGCAGAAAGATCCTCTCGTCTAATGGGTACTAGCCCACTCACACTGAAGCAGCTATTTCCCATTAGAGAAACAACCCTCCGACCTGGAGAGGCAGAAAGGTCCTCTCGTCTAATGGGAACTAGCCCACGCACGCTGAAGCAGCTATTTCCCATTATCGAAACGGCCCTCTGACCTGCAGAGGCAGAAAGGTCCTCTCGTATAATGTGAACTAGCCCATTCGCAGCTATTTCTCATTAGAGAAACGGCCCTCTGACTTGCAGAGACAGAAAGGTCCTCTTGTCTAATGGGAACTAGCCCACTCACACTTAAGCAACTATTTCCCATTAGAGAAACGGCCTTCCGACCTGGGGAGGCAGAAAGGTCCTCTCGTCTAATGGGAACTAGCCCATTCACACAAAAGCAGCTATTTCCCATTAGAGAAACGGCCCTCTGACCTGCTGAGGCAGAAAGGTCTTCTCGTCTAATGGGAACTAGCCCACTCACACTGAAGCAGCGATTTCCCATTAGAGAGACGACCCTCTGACCTGCAGAGGCAGAAAGGTGCTCTCGTCTAATGGGAACTAGCCCGCTCACACTGAAGCAGCTATTTCCCATTAAAGAAAAACGGCCCTCTGACCTGCAGAGGCAGAAAGGTCCTCTCGTCTAATGGGAGGGAACTAGCTCATTCACACTGAAGCAGCTTTTTCCCATTAGCGAAACGGCCTCCGACCTCCAGAGGCAGAAAAGTCCTCTCGTCTAATGGGAACTAGCCCATTCACACTGAAGCAGCTATTTCCCATTAGAGAAACGACCCTCCGACCTGGAGAGGCAGAAAGGTCCTCTTGTCTAATGGGAACTTACCCCCTCTCACACTGAAGCAGCTATTTCCCATTAGAGAAACGGCCCTCTGACCTGCAGAGGCAGAAAGGTCTTCTCATCTAATGGGAACTAGCCAATTCACACCGAAGCAGCTATTTCCCATTAGAGAAACGGCCCTCTGAAGTGCAGAGGCAGAAAGGTCCTCTTGTCTAAAGGGAATTAGCTCACTCACACCGAAGCAGCTATTTCCCTTTAGAGAAACGGCCCTCTGACCTGCAGAAACAAAAAAGGGCCTCTCGTCTAATGGGAACTAGCCCAATCACACTGAAGAAGCTATTTCCCATTAGAGAAACGGCCCTCTGCCCTGGAGTGGCAGAAAGGTCCTCTCGTCTAATGGGAACTAGCCCATTCACACTGAAGCAGCTATTTCCCATTAGAGAAACAGCGCTCTGACCTGGAGAGGCACAAACATCCTCTTGTCTAATGGGAACTAGCCCATTCACACTGAAGCAGCTATTTCCCATTATAGAAACCGCCCTCCGACCTGCAGAGGCAGAAAAATCCTCTCGTCTAATGGGTAGTAGCCCACTCACACTGAAGCAGTTATTTCCCATTAGAGAAACGGCCCTCTGACCTGCAGAGACAGAAAGGTCCTCTCGTCTAATGGGAATTAGCCCACTCACACTGAAGCAGCTGTTTCCCATCAGAGAAACAGCCCTCTGACCTGCAGAGGCAGAAAGGTCCTCGTGTCTAATGGGAACTAGCCCACTCACACTGAAGCAGCTATTTCCTATTATAGAAATGGCCTTCTGACCTGCAGAGGCAGAAAGGTCCTCTCGTCTAATGGGAACTAGCCCATTCGCAGCTATTTCCCATTAGAGAAACGGCCCTCTGATCTGCAGAGGCAGAAAGGTCCTCTCGTCTAATGGGAACTAGTCCACTCACACTGAAGCACCTATTTCCCATTAGAGAAACGGCCCTCTGACCTGCAGAGGCAGAAAGGTCCTCTTGTCTAATGGGAACTAGCCCACTCACACTGAAGCAGCTATTTCCCATTAGAGAAAAAGACCTCTGACCAGCAGAAACAGAAAGGTCTTCTCGTCTAATGGGAACTAGCCCAATCACACTGAAGCAGCTATTTCCCTTAGAGAAACAGCCCTTCGACCTGGAGAGGCACAAAGGTCCTCTTGTCTAATGGGAACTAGCCCATTCAGACTGAAGCAGCTATTTCCCATTATAGAAACCGCCCTCCGACCTGCAGAGGCAGAAAGATCCTCTCGTCTAATGTGATGGAACTAGCCCACTCACACTGAAGCAGCTTTTTCCTATTAGAGAAACGGCCCTCTGACCTGCAGAGGCAGAAAGGTCCTCTCATCTAATGGGAACTAAACCATTCACACAGAAGCAGCTATTTCCCATTAGAGAAACGGCCCTCTGACCTGCAGAGGCAGAAAGGTCCTCTTGTCTAATGGAAACTAGCCCACTCACACTGAAGCAACTATTTCCCATTAGAGAAACGGCCTTCCGACATGGGGAGGCAGAAAGGTCCTCTCATCTAATGGGAACTAGCCCATTCACACAGAAGCAGCTATTTCCCATTAGAGAAACGGCCCTCTGACCTGCTGAGGCAGAAAGGTCTTCTCGTCTAATGGGAACTAGCCCACTCACACTGAAGCAGCGATTTCCCATTAGAGAAACAACCCTCTGACCTGCAGAGGCAGAAAGGTCCTCTCGTCTAATGCGAACTAGCCCACTCACACTGAAGCAGCTATTTCCCCTTAAAGAAAAACGGCCCTCTGACATGCAGAGGCAGAAAGGTCCTCTCGTCTAATGGGAACTAGCCCATTCACACAGAAGCAGCTATTTCCCATTAGAGAAACGGCCCTCTGACCTGCTGAGGCAGAAAGGTCTTCTCGACTAATGGGAACTAGCCCAATCACACTGAAGCAGCTATTTCCCATTAGAGAAACGGCCCTCCGACCTCCAGAGGCAGAAAGGTCCTCTCGTCTAATGGGAACTAGCCCATTCACACTGAAGCAGCTATTTCCAATTAGAGAAACGACGCTCCGACCTGGAGAGGCAGAAAGGTCCTCTCGTCTAATGGGAACTTCCCCACTCGGACTGTAGCAGCTATTTCCCATTAGAGAAACGGCCCTCTGACCTGCAGAGGCAGAAAGGTCCTCTCATCTAATGGGAACTTGCCAATTCACACCGAAGCAGCTATTTCCCATTAGAGAAACGGCCCTCTGAAGTGCAGAGGCAGAAAGGTCCTCTTGTCTAATGGGAATTAGCCCACTCACACCGAAGCAGCTATTTCCCATTAGAGAAACGGCCCTCTGACCTCCAGAAACAGAAAGGGCCTCTCGTCTAACGGGAACTAGCCCAATCACACTGAAGAAGCTATTTCCCATTAGAGAAATGGCCCTCTGCCCTGGAGTGGCAGAAAGGTCCTCTCGTCTAATGGGAACTAGCCCATTCACACTGAAGCAGCTATTTCCCATTATAGAAACCGCCCTCCGACCTGCAGAGGCAGAAAGGTCCTCTCGTCTAATGGGAGGGAACTAGCCCACTCACATTGAAGCAGCTATTTCCCATTAGAGAAACAGTCCTCTGACCTGCAGAGGCAGACAAGTCCTCTGGTCTAATGGGAACTAGCCCACTCACACTGAAGCAGCTTTGTCCCATTATAGAAACAGCCCTCTGACCTGCAGAGGCAGACAAGTCCTCTGGTCTAATGGGAACTAGCCCACTCACACTGAAGCAGCTTTTTCCCATTAGGGAAACGGCCCTCTGACCTGCAGAGGCAGAAAGGTCCTCTCGTCTAATGGGAACTAGCCCATTCACACAGAAGGAGCTATTCCCCATTAGAGAAACGGCCCTCTGACCTGCTGAGGCTGAAAGGTCCTCTCGTCTAATGGGAACTAGCCCACTCACACTGAAGCAGCTATTTCCCATTAGAGAAACGCCCCTCTGACCTGCAGAGGCAGAAAGGTCCTCTTGTCTAATGAGAACTAGCCCACTCACACTGAAGCAACTGTTTCCCATTAGAGAGATGGCCCTCTGACCTGCAGAGGCAGAAAGGTCCTCTCGTCTAATGGGAACTAGCCCATTCACGCCGAAGCACCTATTTCCCATTAGAGAAACGGCCCTCTGACCTGCAGAGGCAGAAAAGTCCTCTCGTCTAATGGGAACTAGCCCACTCACATTTAAACAGCTATTTCCCTTTAGAGAAACGGCCCTCTGCCCTGCAGAGGCAAAAAGGTCCTCTCGTCTAATGGGAACTAGCCCACTCACACTGAAGCAGCTATTTCCCATTAGAGAAACGGCCCTCTGACCTGCAGAGACAGAAAGGTCCTCTCGTCTAATGGGAACTAGCCCACTCACATTTAAACAGCTATTTCCCTTTAGAGAAACGGCCCTCTGCCCTGCAGAGGCAAAAAGGTCCTCTCGTCTAATGGGAACTAGCCCACTCACACTGAAGCAGCTATTTCCCATTAGAGAAATGGCCCTCTGCCCTGGAGTGGCAGAAAGGTCCTCTCGTCTAATGGGAACTAGCCCATTCACACTGAAGCAGCTATTTCCCATTATAGAAACCGCCCTCCGACCTGCACAGGCAGAAAGGTCCTCTCGTCTAATGGGAGGGAACTAGCCCACTCACATTGAAGCAGCTATTTCCCATTAGAGAAACAGTCCTCTGACCTGCAGAGGCAGACAAGTCCTCTGGTCTAATGGGAACTAGCCCACTCACACTGAAGCAGCTTTGTCCCATTATAGAAACAGCCCTCTGACCTGCAGAGGCAGACAAGTCCTCTGGTCTAATGGGAACTAGCCCACTCACACTGAAGCAGCTTTTTCCCATTAGGGAAACGGCCCTCTGACCTGCAGAGGCAGAAAGGTCCTCTCGTCTAATGGGAACTAGCCCATTCACACAGAAGGAGCTATTCCCCATTAGAGAAACGGCCCTCTGACCTGCTGAGGCTGAAAGGTCCTCTCGTCTAATGGGAACTAGCCCACTCACACTGAAGCAACTGTTTCCCATTAGAGAGATGGCCCTCTGACCTGCAGAGGCAGAAAGGTCCTCTCGTCTAATGGGAACTAGCCCATTCACGCCGAAGCACCTATTTCCCATTAGAGAAACGGCCCTCTGACCTGCAGAGGCAGAAAAGTCCTCTCGTCTAATGGGAACTAGCCCACTCACATTTAAACAGCTATTTCCCTTTAGAGAAACGGCCCTCTGCCCTGCAGAGGCAAAAAGGTCCTCTCGTCTAATGGGAACTAGCCCACTCACACTGAAGCAGCTATTTCCCATTAGAGAAACGGCCCTCTGACCTGCAGAGACAGAAAGGTCCTCTCGTCTAATGGGAATTAGCCCACTCACACGAAGCAGCTGTTTCCCATCAGAGAAACAGCCCTCTGACCTGCAGAGGCAGAAAGGTCCTCTTGTCTAATGGGAACTAGCCCACTCACACTGAAGCAGCTATTTCCTATTATAGAAATGGCCTTCTGACCTGCAGAGGCAGAAAGGTCCTCTCGTCTAATGGGAACTAGCCCATTCGCAGCTATTTCCCATTAGAGAAACGGCCCTCTGATCTGCAGAGGCAGAAAGGTCCTCTCGTCTAATGGGAACTAGTCCACTCACACTGAAGCACCTATTTCCCATTAGAGAAACGGCCCTCTGACCTGCAGAGGCAGAAAGGTCCTCTTGTCTAATGGGAACTAGCCCACTCACACTGAAGCAGCTATTTCCCATTAGAGAAAAAGACCTCTGACCAGCAGAAACAGAAAGGTCTTCTCGTCTAATGGGAACTAGCCCAATCACTCTGAAGCAGCTATTTCCCTTAGAGAAACAGCCCTTCGACCTGGAGAGGCACAAAGGTCCTCTTGTCTAATGGGAACTAGCCCATTCACACTGAAGCATCTATTTCCCATTATAGAAACCGCCCTCCGACCTGCAGAGGCAGAAAGATCCTCTCGTCTAACGTGATGGAACTAGCCCACTCACACTGAAGCAGCTTTTTCCCATTAGAGAAACGGCCCTCTGACCTGCAGAGGCAGAAAGGTCCTCTCATCTAATGGGAACTAGCCCATTCACACAGAAGCAGCTATTTCCCATTAGAGAAACGGCCCTCTGACCTGCAGAGGCAGAAAGGTCCTCTTGTCTAATGGAAACTAGCCCACTCACACTGAAGCAACTATTTCCCATTAGAGAAACGGCCTTCCGACGTGGGGAGGCAGAAAGGTCCTCTCGTCTAGTGGGAACTAGCCCATTCACACAGAAGCAGCTATTTCCCATTAGAGAAACGGCCCTCTGACCTACTGAGGCAGAAAGGTCTTCTCGTCTAATGGGAACTAGCCCACTCACACTGAAGCAGCGATTTCCCATTAGAGAAACGACCCTCTGACCTGCAGAGGCAGAAAGGTCCTCTCGTCTAATGCGAACTAGCCCACTCACACTGAAGCAGCTATTTCCCCTTAAAGAAAAACGGCCCTCTGACATGCAGAGGCAGAAAGGTCCTCTCGTCTAATGGGAACTAGCCCATTCACACAGAAGCAGCTATTTCCCATTAGAGAAACGGCCCTCTGACCTGCTGAGGCAGAAAGGTCTTCTCGACTAATGGGAACTAGCCCACTCACACTGAAGCAGCTATTTCCCATTAGAGAAACGGCCCTCCGACCTCCAGAGGCAGAAAGGTCCTCTCGTCTAATGGGAACTAGCCCATTCACACTGAAGCAGCTATTTCCAATTAGAGAAACGACCCTCCGACCTGGAGAGGCAGAAAGGTCCTCTCGTCTAATGGGAACTTCCCCACTCGGACTGTAGCAGCTATTTCCAATTAGAGAAACGGCCCTCTGACACGCAGAGGCAGAAAGGTCCTCTTGTCTAATGGGAATTAGCCCACTCACACCGAAGCAGCTATTTCCCATTAGAGAAACGGCCCTCTGACCTCCAGAAACAGAAAGGGCCTCTCGTCTAACGGGAACTAGCCCAATCACACTGAAGAAGCTATTTCCCATTAGAGAAATGGCCCTCTGCCCTGGAGTGGCAGAAAGGTCCTCTCGTCTAATGGGAACTAGCCCATTCACACTGAAGCAGCTATTTCCCATTATAGAAACCGCCCTCCGACCTGCACAGGCAGAAAGGTCCTCTCGTCTAATGGGAGGGATCTAGCCCACTCACATTGAAGCAGCTATTTCCCATTAGAGAAACAGTCCTCTGACCTGCAGAGGCAGACAAGTCCTCTGGTCTAATGGGAACTAGCCCACTCACACTGAAGCAGCTTTGTCCCATTAGAGAAACAGCCCTCTGACCTGCAGAGGCAGACAAGTCCTCTGGTCTAATGGGAACTAGCACACTCACACTGAAGCAGCTTTTTCCCATTAGGGAAACGGCCCTCTGACCTGCAGAGGCAGAAAGGTCCTCTCGTCTAATGGGAACTAGCCCATTCACACAGAAGCAGCTATTTCCCATTAGAGAAACGGCCCTCTGACCTGCTGAGGCAGAAAGGTCCTCTCGTCTAATGGGAACTAGCCCACTCACACTGAAGCAACTGTTTCCCATTAGAGAAATGGCCCTCTGACCTGCAGAGGCAGAAAGGTCCTCTCGTCTAATGGGAACTAGCCCATTCACGCCGAAGCACCTATTTCCCATTAGAGAAACGGCCCTCTGACCTGCAGAGGCAGAAAAGTCCTCTCGTCTAATGGGAACTAGCCCACTCACATTGAAACAGCTATTTCCCTTTAGAGAAACGGCCCTCTGACCTGCAGAGGCAAAAAGGTCCTCTCGTCTAATGGGAACTAGCCCACTCGCACTGAAGCAGGTTTTTCCCATTAGAGAAATGGCCCTCTGAACTGCAGAGGCAGAAAGGTCCTCTCGTCTAATGGGAACTAGCCCACTCACACTGAAGCAGCTATTTCCCATTAGAGAAAAGACCCTCGACCTGGAGATGCAGAAAGGTGATCTTGTCTAATGAGAAGCAGCCCAAACGGCCCTATGACCTGGAGAGGCAGAAAGGTCATCTTCTCTAATGAGAACGAACCACTCACACTGAAGCAGCTATTTCCCATTAGAGAAACGGCCCTCTGACCTGCAGAGGCAGAAAGGTCCTCTTGTCTAATGGGAACTAGCCCACTCACACTGAAGCAGCTTTCCCCATTAGAGAAATGGCCCTCTGACCTGCAGAGGCAGAAAGGTCCTCTCCTCTAATGGGTACTAGCCCACTCACACTGAAGCAGCTATTTCCCATTAGAGAAACAACCCTCCGACCTGGAGAGGCAGAAAGGTCCTCTCGTCTAATGGGAACTAGCCCACCACACTGAAGCAGCTATTTCCCATTAGAGAAACGGCCCTCTGACCTCCAGAAACAGAAAGGGCCTCTCGTCTAACGGGAACTAGCCCAATCACACTGAAGAAGCTATTTCCCATTAGAGAAATGGCCCTCTGCCCTGGAGTGGCAGAAAGGTCCTCTCGTCTAATGGGAACTAGCCCATTCACACTGAAGCAGCTATTTCCCATTATAGAAACCGCCCTCCGACCTGCACAGGCTGAAAGGTCCTCTCGTCTAATGGGAGGGATCTATCCCACTCACACTGAAGCAGCTATTTCCCATTAGAGAAACAGTCCTCTGACCTGCAGAGGCAGCCAAGTCCTCTGGTCTAATGGGAACTAGCCCACTCACACTGAAGCAGCTTTGTCCCATTAGAGAAACAGCCCTCTGACCTGCAGAGGCAGACAAGTCCTCTGGTCTAATGGGAACTAGCCCACTCACACTGAAGCAGCTTTTTCCCATTAGGGAAACGGCCCTCTGACCTGCAGAGGCAGAAAGGTCCTCTCGTCTAATGGGAACTAGCCCATTCACACAGAAGCAGCTATTTCCCATTAGAGAAACGGCCCTCTGACCTGCTGAGGCAGAAAGGTCCTCTCGTCTAATGGGAACTAGCCCACTCACACTGAAGCAACTGTTTCCCATTAGAGAAATGGCCCTCTGACCTGCAGAGGCAGAAAGGTCCTCTCGTCTAATGGGAACTAGCCCATTCACGCCGAAGCACCTATTTCCCATTAGAGAAACGGCCCTCTGACCTGCAGAGGCAGAAAAGTCCTCTCGTCTAATGGGAACTAGCCCACTCACATTGAAACAGCTATTTCCCTTTAGAGAAACGGCCCTCTGACCTGCAGAGGCAAAAAGGTCCTCTCGTCTAATGGGAACTAGCCCACTCGCACTGAAGCAGGTTTTTCCCATTAGAGAAATGGCCCTCTGAACTGCAGAGGCAGAAAGGTCCTCTCGTCTAATGGGAACTAGCCCACTCACACTGAAGCAGCTATTTCCCATTAGAGAAAAGACCCTCGACCTGGAGATGCAGAAAGGTGATCTTGTCTAATGAGAAGCAGCCCAAACGGCCCTATGACCTGGAGAGGCAGAAAGGTCATCTTCTCTAATGAGAACGAACCACTCACACTGAAGCAGCTATTTCCCATTAGAGAAACGGCCCTCTGACCTGCAGAGGCAGAAAGGTCCTCTTGTCTAATGGGAACTAGCCCACTCACACTGAAGCAGCTTTCCCCATTAGAGAAATGGCCCTCTGACCTGCAGAGGCAGAAAGGTCCTCTCCTCTAATGGGTACTAGCCCACTCACACTGAAGCAGCTATTTCCCATTAGAGAAACAACCCTCCGACCTGGAGAGGCAGAAAGGTCCTCTCGTCTAATGGGAACTAGCCCACCACACTGAAGCAGCTATTTCCCATTAGAGAAACGGCCCTCTGACCTCCAGAAACAGAAAGGGCCTCTCGTCTAACGGGAACTAGCCCAATCACACTGAAGAAGCTATTTCCCATTAGAGAAATGGCCCTCTGCCCTGGAGTGGCAGAAAGGTCCTCTCGTCTAATGGGAACTAGCCCATTCACACTGAAGCAGCTATTTCCCATTATAGAAACCGCCCTCCGACCTGCACAGGCTGAAAGGTCCTCTCGTCTAATGGGAGGGATCTAGCCCACTCACACTGAAGCAGCTATTTCCCATTAGAGAAACAGTCCTCTGACCTGCAGAGGCAGCCAAGTCCTCTGGTCTAATGGGAACTAGCCCACTCACACTGAAGCAGCTTTGTCCCATTAGAGAAACAGCCCTCTGACCTGCAGAGGCAGACAAGTCCTCTGGTCTAATGGGAACTAGCCCACTCACACTGAAGCAGCTTTTTCCCATTAGGGAAACGGCCCTCTGACCTGCAGAGGCAGAAAGGTCCTCTCGTCTAATGGGAACTAGCCCATTCACACAGAAGCAGCTATTTCCCATTAGAGAAACGGCCCTCTGACCTGCTGAGGCAGAAAGGTCCTCTCGTCTAATGGGAACTAGCCCACTCACACTGAAGCAACTGTTTCCCATTAGAGAAATGGCCCTCTGACCTGCAGAGGCAGAAAGGTCCTCTCGTCTAATGGGAACTAGCCCATTCACGCCGAAGCACCTATTTCCCATTAGAGAAACGGCCCTCTGACCTGCAGAGGCAGAAAAGTCCTCTCGTCTAATGGGAACTAGCCCACTCACATTGAAACAGCTATTTCCCTTTAGAGAAACGGCCCTCTGACCTGCAGAGGCAAAAAGGTCCTCTCGTCTAATGGGAACTAGCCCACTCGCACTGAAGCAGGTTTTTCCCATTAGAGAAATGGCCCTCTGAACTGCAGAGGCAGAAAGGTCCTCTCGTCTAATGGGAACTAGCCCACTCACACTGAAGCAGCTATTTCCCATTAGAGAAAAGACCCTCGACCTGGAGATGCAGAAAGGTGATCTTGTCTAATGAGAAGCAGCCCAAACGGCCCTATGACCTGGAGAGGCAGAAAGGTCATCTTCTCTAATGAGAACGAACCTCTCACACTGAAGCAGCTATTTCCCATTAGAGAAACGGCCCTCTGACCTGCAGAGGCAGAAAGGTCCTCTCGTCTAATGGGAACTAGCCCACTCACACTGAAGCAGCTTTCCCCATTAGAAAAATGGCCCTCTGACCTGCAGAGGCAGAAAGGTCCTCTCGTCTAATGGGTACTAGCCCACTCACACTGAAGCAGCTATTTCCCATTAGAGAAACAACCCTCCGACCTGGAGAGGCAGAAAGGTCCTCTCGTCTAATGGGAACTAGCCCACCACACTGAAGCAGCTATTTCCCATTATCGGAACGGCCCTCTGACCTGCAGAGGCAGAAAGGTCCTCTCGTATAATGGGAACTAGCCCATTCGCAGCTATTTCTCATTAGAGAAAGGGCCCTCTGACTTGCAGAGGCAGAAAGGTCCTCTTGTCTAATGGGAACTAGCCCACTCACACTTAAGCAACTATTTCCCATTAGAGAAACGGCCTTCCGACCTGGGGAGGCAGAAAGGTCCTCTCGTCTAATGGGAACTAGCCCATTCACACAAAAGCAGCTATTTCCCATTAGAGAAACGGCCCTCTGACCTGCTGAGGCAGAAAGGTCTTCTCGTCTAACGGGAACTAGCCCACTCACACTGAAGCAGCGATTTCCCATTAGAGAGACGACCCTCTGACCTGCAGAGGCAGAAAGGTGCTCTCGTCTAATGGGAACTAGCCCGCTCACACTGAAGCAGCTATTTCCCATTTAAGAAAAACGGCCCTCTGACCTGCAGAGGCAGAAAGGTCCTCTCGTCTAATGGGAGGGAACTAGCCCATTCACACTGAAGCAGCTTTTTCCCATTAGCGAAACGGCCTCCGACCTCCAGAGGCAGAAAGGTCCTCTCGTCTAATGGGAACTAGCCCATTCACACTGAAGCAGCTATTTCCCATTAGAGAAACGACCCTCCGACCTGGAGAGGCAGAAAGGTCCTCTCATCTAATGGGAACTAGCCAATTCACACCGAAGCAGCTATTTCCCATTAGAGAAACGGCCCTCTGAAGTGCAGAGGCAGAAAGGTCCTCTTGTCTAATGGGAATTAGCTCACTCACACCGAAGGAGCTATTTCCCTTTAGAGAAACGGCCCTCTGACCTGCAGAAACAGAAAGGGCCTCTCGTCTAATGGGAACTAGCCCAATCACACTGAAGAAGCTATTTCCCATTAGAGAAACGGCCCTCTGCCCTGGAGTGGCAGAAAGGTCCTCTCGTCTAATGGGAACTAGCCCATTCACATTGAAGCAGCTATTTCCCATTAGAGAAACAGCGCTCTGACCTGGAGAGGCACAAACGTCCTCTTGTCTAATGGGAACTAGCCCATTCACACTGAAGCAGCTATTTCCCATTATAGAAACCGCCCTCCGACCTGCAGAGGCAGAAAAATCCTCTCGTCTAATGGGTAGTAGCCCACTCACACTGAAGCAGCTATTTCCCATTAGAGAAACGGCCCTCTGACCTGCAGAGACAGAAAGGTCCTCTCGTCTAATGGGAATTAGCCCACTCACACTGAAGCAGCTGTTTTCCATCAGAGAAACAGCCCTCTGACCGGCAGAGGCAGAAAGGTCCTCTCGTCTAATGGGAACTAGCCCACTCACACTGAAGCAGCTATTTCCTATTATAGAAATGGCCTTCTGACCTGCAGAGGCAGAAAGGTCCTCTCGTCTAATGGGAACTAGCCCATTCGCAGCCATTTCCCATTAGAGAAACGGCCCTCTGATCTGCAGAGGCAGAAAGGTCCTCTCGTCTAATGGGAACTAGTCCACTCACACTGAAGCACCTATTTCCCATTAGAGAAACGGCCCTCTGACCTGCAGAGGCAGAAAGGTCCTCTTGTCTAATGGGAACTAGCCCATTCACACTGAAGCAGCTATTTCCCATTAGAGAAAAAGACCTCTGACCAGCAGAAACAGAAAGGTCTTCTCGTCTAATGGGAACTAGCCCAATCACACTGAAGCAGCTATTTCCCATTAGAGAAACGGCCCTCTGCCCTATAGTGGCAGAAAGGTCCTCTCGTCTAATGGGAACTAGCCCAGTCACACTGAAGCAGCTATTTCCCTTAGAGAAACAGCCCTTCGACCTGGAGAGGCACAAAGGTCCTCTTGTCTAATGGGAACTAGCCCATTCACACTGAAGCAGCTATTTCCCATTATAGAAACCGCCCTCCGACCTGCAGAGGCAGAAAGGTCCTCTCGTCTAATGTGATGGAACTACATCACACTGAAGCAGCTTTTTCCCATTAGAGAAACGGCCCTCTGACCTGCAGAGGCAGAAAGGTCCTCTCATCTAATGGGAACTAGCCCATTCACACAGAAGCAGCTATTTCCCATTAGAGAAACGGACCTCTGACCTGCTGAGGCAGAAAGGTCCTCTCGTCTAATGGGAGCTAGCCCACTCACACTGAAGCAGCTATTTCCCATTAGAGAAACGGCCCTCTGACCTGCAGAGGCAGAAAGGTCCTCTTGTCTAATGGGAACTATCCCACTCACACTGAAGCAGCTATTTCCCATTAAAGAAAAACGGCCCTCTGAACTGCAGGTGCAGAAGGTCCTCTTGTCTAATGGGCACTAGCCCACTCACACTGAAGCAGCTATTTCCCATTAGAGAAACGACCCTCCGACCTGGAGATGCAGAAAGGTCATCTTGTCTAATGGGAACTAGCCCAAACCGCCCTCTGACCTGGAGAAGCAGAAAGGTCATCTTGTCTAATGGGAACTAGCCCACTCACATTGAAACAGCTATTTCCCATTAGAAAAACAGCCCTCTGACCTGCAGAGGCAGAACGGTCCTCTTGTCTAATGGGAACTAGCCCACTCACACTGAAGCAGCTTTTCCCATTAGAGAAACGGCCCTCTGACCTGCAGAGGTGGAAAGGTCCTCTTGTCTAATGGGAACTAGCCCATTCGCAGCTATTTCCCATTATAGAAACGGCCCACTGACCTGCAGAGGCATTAAGGTCCTCTTGTCTAATGGGAACTAGCCCATTCGCAGCTATTTCCCATTAGAGAAA
Organism: Ambystoma mexicanum; assembly: GCF_040938575.1. Taxonomy (NCBI): domain Eukaryota; kingdom Metazoa; phylum Chordata; class Amphibia; order Caudata; family Ambystomatidae; genus Ambystoma; species Ambystoma mexicanum. The sequence continues at coordinate 1,184,868,867 of NC_090934.1, forward strand.
CGGCCCTCTGACCTGCAGAGGCAGAAATGTCCTCTTGTCTAATGGGAACTAGCCCATTCACACTGAAGTAGCTATTTCCTATTAGAGAAACGGCCCTCTGACCTGCAGAGATAGAAAGGTCCTCTCGTCTAATGGGAACTAGCCCATTCACACCGAAGCAGCTATTTCCCATTAGAGAAAAGGCCCTCTGACATGCAGAGGTAGAAAGGTCCTCTTGTCTAATGGGAACTAGCCCGCTCGCACTGAAGCAGCTATTTCCCATTAGAGAAACGGCCCTCTGACCAACAGAGACAGAAAGGTCCTCTTGTCTAATGGGAACTAGCCCATTCGCAGCTATTTCCCATTAGAGAAACGGCCCTCTGACCTGCAGAGTCAGAAAGGTCCTCTCGTCTAATGGGAACTAGCCCACTCACATTGAAACAGCTATTTCCCATTAGAGAAACGGCCCTCTGACCAGCAGAGGCAGAAATGTCCTCTAATCTAATGGGAACTAGCCCAATCACATTGAAGCAGCTTTTCCCATTAGAGAAACGGCCCTCTGACCTGCAGAGGCAGAAAGGTCATCTTGCCTAATGGGAACTAGCCCAAACCGCCCTCTGACCTGCAGAGGCAGAAAGGTCATCTTGTCTAATGGGAACTAGCCCACTCACATTGAAACAGCTATTTCCCATTAGAGAAACGGCCCTCTGACCTGCAGAGGCAGAAAGGTCCTCTTGTCTAATGGGAACTAGCCCATTCGCAGCTATTTCCCATTAGAGAAACGGCCCTCTGACCTGCAGAGTCAGAAAGGTCCTCTCGTCTAATGGGAACTAGCCCACTCACACTGAAGCAGCTATTTCCCATTAGAGAAAAAAGACCTCTGACCAGCAGAAACAGAAAGGTCCTCTCGTCTAATGGGAACTAGCCCACTCACACTGAAGCAGCTATTTCCCATTAGAGAAAAAGACCTCTGACCAGCAGAAACAGAAAGGTCTTCTCGTCTAATGGGAACTAGCCCAGTCACACTGAAGCAGCTATTTCCCTTAGAGAAACAGCCCTTCGACCTGGAGAGGCACAAAGGTCCTCTTGTCTAATGGGAACTAGCCCATTCACACTGAAGCAGCTATTTCCCATTATAGAAACCGCCCTCCGACCTGCAGAGGCAGAAAGGTCCTCTCGTCTAATGTGATGGAACTAGCCCACTCACACTGAAGCAGCTTTTTCCCATTAGAGAAACGGCCCTCTAACCTGCAGAGGCAGAAAGGTCCTCTCATCTAATGGGAACTAGCCCATTCACACAGAAGCAGCTATTTCCCATTAGAGAAACGGACCTCTGACCTGGAGAGGCAGAAAGGTCATCTTGTCTAATGGGAACTAGCCCACTCACATTGAAACAGCTATTTCCCATTAGAGAAACAGCCCTCTGACCTGCAGAGGCAGAACGGTCCTCTTGTCTAATGGGAACTAGCCCACTCACACTGAAGCAGCTTTTCCAATTAGAGAAACGGCCCTCTGACCTGCAGAGGCAGAAAGGTCCTCTTGTCTAATGGGAACTAGCCCATTCACACTGAAGTAGCTATTTCCTATTAGAGAAACGGCCCTCTGACCTGCAGAGATAGAAAGGTCCTCTCGTCTAATGGGAACTAGCCCATTCACACCGAAGCAGCTATTTCCCATTAGAGAAAAGGCCCTCTGACATGCAGAGGCAGAAAGGTCCTCTTGTCTAATGGGAACTAGCCCGCTCGCACTGAAGCAGCTATTTCCCATTAGAGAAACGGCCCTCTGACCAACAGAGACAGAAAGGTCTTCTAGTCTAATGGGAACTAGCCCAATCACACTGAAGCAGCTATTTCCCATTAGAGAAACGGCCCTCTGCCCTGGAGTGGCAGAAAGGTCCTCTCGTTTAATGGGAACCAGCCCATTCACACTGAAGCAGCTATTTCCCATTAGAGAAATAGCCCTTCGACCTGGAGAGGCACAAAGGTCCTCTTGTCTAATGGGAACTAGCCCATTCACACTGAAGCAGCTATTTCCTATTATAGAAACCGCCCTCCGACCTGCAGAGGCAGAAAGGTCCTCTCGTCTAATGTGATGGACCTAGCCCACTCACATTGAAGCAGCTATTTCCCATTAGAGAAACAGTCCTCTGACCTGCAGAGGCAGAAAATTCCTCTTGTCTAATGGGAACTAGCCCATTCACATTGAAACAGCTATTTCCCATTAGAGAAACGGCCCTCTGACCTGCAGAGGCAGAACGGTCCTCTTATCTAATGGGAACTAGCCCACTTACACTGAAGCAGCTTTCCCCATTAGAGAAACGGCCCTCTGACCTGCAGAGGCAGAAAGGTCCTCTTGTCAAATGGGAACTATCCCACTCACACTGAAGCAGCTATTTCCCATTAAAGAAAAACGGCCCTCTGACCTGCAGAGGCAGAAAGGTCCTCTCGTCTAATGGGAACTAGCCCATTCACACCGAAGCACCTATTTCCATTTTGAGAACGGCCCTCTGACCTGCAGAGGCAGAAAGGTCCTCTCGTCTAATGGGAGCTAGCCCACTCACACTGAAGCAGCTATTTCCCATTAGAGAAACGGCCCTCTGACCTGCAAAGGCAGAAAGGTCCTCTTGTCAAATGGGAACTATCCCACTCACACTGAAGCAGCTATTTCCCATTAAAGAAAAACGGCCCTCTGAACTGCAGAGGCAGAAGGTCCTCTTGTCTAATGGGCACTAGCCCACTCACACTGAAGCAGCTATTTCCCATTAGAGAAACGGCCCTCTGACCTGCAGAGGCAGAACGGTCCTCTTATCTAATGGGAACTAGCCCACTTACACTGAAGCAGCTTTTCCCATTAGAGAAACGGCCCTCTGACCTGCAGAGGCAGAAAGGTCTTCTCGTGGAATGGGAACTAGCCCACTAACACTGAATAAGCTATTTCCCATTATAGAAACTGCCCTCTGAACTGCAGAGGCAGAAAGGTCCTCTCGTCTAATGGAAACTAGCCCATTCGCAGCTATTTCCCATTAGAGAAACGGCCCTCTGACCTGCAGAGGCAGAAAGGTCCTCTCGTCTAATGGGAACTAGCCCATTCACACCGAAGCACCTATTTCCATTTTGAGAACGGCCCTCTGACCTGCAGAGGCAGAAAGGTCCTCTCGTCTAATGGGAGCTAGCCCACTCACACTGAAGCAGCTATTTCCCATTAGAGAAACGGCCCACTGACCTGCAGAGGCAGAAAGGTCCTCTTGTCAAATGGGAACTATCCCACTCACACTGAAGCAGCTATTTCCCATTAAAGAAAAACGGCCCTCTGAACTGCAGAGGCAGAAGGTCCTCTTGTCTAATGGGCACTAGCCCACTCACACTGAAGCAGCTATTTCCCATTAGAGAAACGACTCTCCGACCTGGAGATGCAGAAAGGTCATCTTGCCTAATGGGAACTAGCCCAAACCGCCCTCTGACCTGCAGAGGCAGAAAGGTCATCTTGTCTAATGGGAACTAGCCCACTCACATTGAAACAGCTATTTCCCATTAGAGAAACAGCCCTCTGACCTGCAGAGGCAGAACGGTCCTCTTGTCTAATGGGAACTAGCCCACTCACACTTAAGCAGCTTTTCCCATTAGAGAAACGGCCCTCTGACCTGCAGAGGCAGAAAGGTCCTCTTGTCTAATGGGAACTAGCCCATTCGCAGCTATTTCCCATTAGAGAAACGGCCCTCTCACCTGCAGAGTCAGAGGGGTCCTCTCGTCTAATGGGAACTAGCCCACTCACACTGAAGCAGCTATTTCCCATTAGAGAAAAAGACCTCTGACCAGCAGAAACAGAAAGGTCTTCTCGTCTAATGGGAACTAGCCCAATCACACTGAAGCAGCTATTTCCCATTAGAGAAACGGCCCTCTGCCCTGTAGTGGCAGAAAGGTCCTCTCGTCTAATGGGAACTAGCCCAGTCACACTGAGGCAGCTATTTCCCTTAGAGAAACAGCCCTTCGACCTGGAGAGGCACAAAGGTCCTCTTGTCTAATGGGAACTAGCCCATTCACACTGAAGCAGCTATTTCCCATTATAGAAACCGCCCTCCGACCTGCAGAGGCAGAAAGGTCCTCTCGTCTAATGTGATGGAACTAGCCCACTCACACTGAAGCAGCTTTTTCCCATTAGAGAAACGGCCCTCTGACCTGCAGAGGCAGAAAGGTCCTCTCATCTAATGGGAACTAGCCCATTCACACAGAAGCAGCTATTTCCCATTAGAGAAACGGACCTCTGACCTGGAGAGGCAGAAAGGTCATCTTGTCTAATGGGAACTAGCCCACTCACATTGAAACAGCTATTTCCCATTAGAGAAACAGCCCTCTGACCTGCAGAGGCAGAACGGTCCTCTTGTCTAATGGGAACTAGCCCACTCACACTGAAGCAGCTTTTCCAATTAGAGAAACAGCCCTCTGACCTGCAGAGGCAGAAAGGTCCTCTTGTCTAATGGGAACTAGCCCATTCGCAGCTATTTCCCATTATAGAAACAGCCCACTGACCTGCAGAGGCATTAAGGTCCTCTTGTCTAATGGGAACTAGCCCATTCGCAGCTATTTCCCATTAGAGAAACGGCCCTCTGACCTGCAGAGGCAGAAATGTCCTCTTGTCTAATGGGAACTAGCCCACTCACACTGAAGTAGCTATTTCCTATTAGAGAAACGGCCCTCTGACCTGCAGAGATAGAAAGGTCCTCTCGTCTAATGGGAACTAGCCCATTCACACCGAAGCAGCTATTTCCCATTAGAGAAAAGGCCCTCTGACATGCAGAGGCAGAAAGGTCCTCTTGTCTAATGGGAACTAGCCCGCTCGCACTGAAGCAGCTATTTCCCATTAGAGAAACGGCCCTCTGACCAACAGAGACAGAAAGGTCTTCTAGTCTAATGGGAACTAGCCCAATCACACTGAAGCAGCTATTCCCCATTAGAGAAACGGCCCTCTGCCCTGGAGTGGCAGAAAGGTCCTCTCGTTTAATGGGAACGAGCCCATTCACACTGAAGCAGCTATTTCCCATTAGAGAAATAGCCCTTCGACCTGGAGAGGCACAAAGGTCCTCTTGTCTAATATGAACTAGCCCATTCACACTGAAGCAGCTATTTCCCATTATAGAAACCGCCCTCCGACCTGCAGAGTCAGAAAGGTCCTCTCGTCTAATGTGATGGACCTAGCCCACTCACATTGAAGCAGCTATTTCCCATTAGAGAAACAGTCCTCTGACCTGCAGAGGCAGAAAAGTCCTCTTGTCTAATGGGAACTAGCCCACTCACACTGAAGTAGCTATTTCCCTTTAAAGAAAAACAGCCCTGTGACCTGCAGAGGGAGAAAGTCCTCTTGTCTAATGGGAACTAGCCCACTCATACTGAAGCAGCTATTTCCCATTAGAGAAATGGCCCTCTGACCTGCAGACGGAGCAAAATCCTCTTGTCTAATGGGAACTAGCCCACTCACATTGAAACAGCTATTTCCCATTAGAGAAACGGCCCTCTGACCTGCAGAGGCAGAATGGTCCTCTTATCTAATGGGAACTAGCCCACTTACACTGAAGCAGCTTTTCCCATTAGAGAAACGGCCCTCTGACCTGCAGAGGCAGAAAGGTCTTCTCGTGGAATGGGAACTAGCCCACTAACACTGAATAAGCTATTTCCCATTATAGAAACGACCCTCTGAACTGCAGAGGCAGAAAGGTCCTCTCGTCTAATGGGAACTAGCCCATTCACACCGAAGCACCTATTTACATTTTGAGAACGGCCCTCTGACCTGCAGAGGCAGAAAGGTCCTCTCGTCTAATGGGAGCTAGCCCACTCACACTGAAGCAGCTATTTCCCATTAGAGAAACGGCCCTCTGACCTGCAGAGGCAGAAAGGTCCTCTTGTCAAATGGGAACTATCCCACTCACACTGAAGCAGCTATTTCCCATTAAAGAAAAATGGCCCTCTGAACTGCAGAGGCAGAAGGTCCTCTTGTCTAATGGGCACTAGCCCACTCACACTGAAGCAGCTATTTCCCATTAGAGAAGCGACTCTCCGACCTGGAGATGCAGAAAGGTCATCTTGCCTAATGGGAACTAGCCCAAACCGCCCTCTGACCTGGAGAGGCAGAAAGGTCATCTTGTCTAATGGGAACTAGCCCACTCACATTGAAACAGCTATTTACCATTAGAGAAACAGCCCTCTGACCTGCAGAGGCAGAACGTTCCTCTTGTCTAATGGGAACTAGCCCACTCACACTGAAGCAGCTTTTCCCATTAGAGAAACGGCCCTCTGACCTGCAGAGGCAGAAAGGTCCTCTTGTCTAATGGGAACTAGCCCATTCGCAGCTATTTCCCATTAGAGAAACGGCCCTCTAACCTGCAGAGTCAGAAAGGTCCTCTCGTCTAATGGGAACTAGCCCACTCACATTGACACAGCTATTTCCCATTATAGAAATGGCCCACTGACCTGCAGAGGCATTAAGGTCCTCTTGTCTAATGGGAACTAGCCCATTTGCAGCTATTTCCCATTAGAGAAACGGCCCTCTGACCTGTAGAGGCAGAAAGGTCCTCTTGTCTAATGGGAACTAGCCCACTCACACTGAAGTAGCTATTTCCCATTAGAGAAACGGCCCTCTGACCTGCAGAGGCAGAAAGGTCCTCTCGTCTAATGGGAACTAGTCCATTCACACCGAAGCAGCTATTTCCCATTAGAGAAAAGGCCCTCTGACATGCAGAGGCAGAAAGGTCCTCTTGTCTAATGGGAACTAGCCCGCTCGCACTAAAGCAGCTATTTCCCATTAGAGAAACGGCCCTCTGACCAACAGAAACAGAAAGGTCTTCTAGTCTAATGGGAACTAGCCCAATCACACTGAAGCAGCTATTTCCCATTAGAGAAACGGCCCTCTGCCCTGGAGTGGCAGAAAGGTCCTCTCGTCTAATGGGAACAAGCCCATTCACACTGAAGCAGCTATTTCCCATTAGAGAAACAGCCCTTCGACCTGGAGAGGCACAAAGGTCCTCTTGTCTAATGGGAACTAGCCCATTCACACTGAAGCAGCTATTTCCCATTATAGAAACCGCCCTCCGACCTGCAGAGGCAGAAAGTTCCTCTCGTCTAATGTGATGGACCTAGCCCACTCACATTGAAGCAGCTATTTCCCATTAGAGAAACAGTCCTCTGACCTGCAGAGACAGAAAGGTCCTCTCATCTAATGGGAATTAGCCCACTCACACTGAATCAGCTTTTTCCCATTAGAGAAACGGCCCTCTGACCTGCAGAGGCAGAAAAGTCCTCTTGTCTAATGGGAACTAGCCCACTCACACTGAAGTAGCTATTTCCCATTAAAGAAAAACAGTCCTCTGACCTGCAGGGGGAGAAGGTCCTCTTGTCTAATGGGAACTAGCCCACTCACACTGAAGCAGCTATTTCCCATTAGAGAAATGGCCCTCTGACCTGCAGACTGAGAAAAATCCTCTCGTCTAATGAAAACTAGCCCACTCACATTGAAACAGCTATTTCCCATTAGAGAAACGGCCCTCTGACCTGCAGAGACAGAACGGTCCTCTTCTCTAATGGGAACTAGCCCACTTACACTGAAGCAGCTTTTCCCATTAGAGAAACGGCCCGTCTGACCTGCAGAGGCAGAAAGGTCTTCTCGTGGAATGGAAACTAGCCCACTAACACTGAATAAGCTATTTGCCATTATAGAAACGGCCCTCTGAACTGCAGAGGCAGAAAGGTCCTCTCGTCTAATGGAAACTAGCCCATTCGCAGCTATTTCCCATTAGAGAAACGGCCATCTGACCTGCAGAGGCAGAAAGGTCCTCTCGTCTAATGGGAACTAGCCCATTCACACCGAAGCACCTATTTCCCATTTGAGAACGGCCCTCTGACCTGCAGAGGCAGAAAGGTCCTCTTGTCTAATGGGAACTAGCCCACTCACACTGAAGCAGCTATTTCCCATTAGAGAAACGGCCCTCTACCCTGGAGTGAGAGAAAGGTCCTCTCGTCTAATGGGAACTAGCCCAGTCACACTGAAGCAGCTATTTCCCTTAGAGAAACAGCCCTTCGACCTGGAGAGGCACAAAGGTCGTCTTGTCTAATGGGAACTAGCCCATTCACACTGAAGCAGCTATTTCCCATTATAGAAACCGCCCTCCGACCTGCAGAGGCAGAAAGGTCCTCTCATCTAATGTGATGGAACTAGCCCACTCACACTGAAGCAGCTTTTTCCCATTAGAGAAACGGCCCTCTGACCTGCAGAGGCAGAAAGGTCCTCTCATCTAATGGGAACAAGCCCATTCACACAGAAGCAGCTATTTCCCATTAGAGAAACGAACCTCTGACCTGCTGAGGCAGAAAGGTCCTCTCGTCTAATGGGAGCTAGCCCACTCACACTGAAGCAGCTATTTCCCATTAGAGAAACGGCTCTCTGACCTGCAGAGGCAGAAAGGTCCTCTTGTCTAATGGGAACTATCCCACTTCCACTGAAGCAGCTATTTCCCATTAAAGAAAAACGGCCCTCTGAACTGCAGAGGCAGAAGGTCCTCTTGTCTAATGGGCACTAGCCCACTCACACTGAAGCAGCTATTTCCCATTAGAGAAACGACCCTTCGACCTGGAGATGCAGAAAGGTCATCTTGTCTAATGGGAACTAGCCTAAACCGCCCTCTGACCTGGAGAGGCAGAAAGGTCATCTTGTCTAATGCGAACTAGCCCACTCACATTGAAACAGCTATTTCCCATTAGAGAAACAGCCCTCTGACCTGCAGAGGCAGAACGGTCCTCTTGTCTAATGGGAACTAGCCCACTCACACTGAAGCAGCTTTTCCCATTAGAGAAACGGCCCTCTGACCTGCAGAGGCAGAAAGGTCCTCTTGTCTAATGGGAACTAGCCCATTCGCAGCTATCTCCCATTATAGAAACGGCCCACTGACCTGCAGAGGCATTAAGGTCCTCTTGTCTAATGGGAACTAGCCCATTCGCAGCTATTTCCCATTAGAGAAACGGCCCTCTGACCTGCAGAGGCAGAAAGGTCCTCTTGTCTAATGGGAACTAGCCCACTTACACTGAAGTAGCTATTTCCTATTAGAGAAACGGCCCTCTGACCTGCAGAGATAGAAAGGTCCTCTCGTCTAATGGGAACTAGCCCATTCACACCGAAGCAGCTATTTCCCATTAGAGAAAAGGCCCTCTGACATGCAGAGGAGGAAAGGTCCTCTTGTCTAATGGGAACTAGCCCCCTCGCACTGAAGCAGCTATTTCCCATTAGAGAAACAGCCCTTCGACCTGGAGAGGCACAAAGGTCCTCTTGTCTAATGGGAACTAGCCCATTCACACTGAAGCAGCTATTTCCCATTATAGAAACCGCCCTCCGACCTGCAGAGGCAGAAAGGTCCTCTCGTCTAATCTGATGGACCTAGCCCACTCACATTGAAGCAGCCATTTCCCATTAGAGAAACAGTCCTCTGACCTGCAGAGACAGAAAGGTCCTCTCATCTAATGGGAATTAGCCCACTCACACTGAATCAGCTTTTTTCCCATTAGAGAAACAGCCCTCTGACCTGCAGAGGCAGAAAAGTCCTCTTGTCTAATGGGAACTAGCCCACTCACACTGAAGCAGCTTTTTCCCATTAGAGAAACGGCCCTCTGACCTGCAGAGGCAGAAAGGTCCTCTCATCTAATGGGAACTAGCCCATTCACACAGAAGCAGCTATTTCCCATTAGAGAAACGGACCTCTGACCTGCTGAGGCAGAAAGGTCCTCTCGTCTAATGGGAGCTAGCCCACTCACACTGAAGCAGCTATTTCCCATTAGAGAAACAGCTCTCTGACCTGCAGAGGCAGAAAGGTCCTCTTGTCTAATGGGAACTATCCCACTCACACTGAAGCAGCTATTTCCCATTAAAGAAAAACGGCCCTCTGAACTGCAGAGGCAGAAGGTCCTCTTGTCTAATGGGCACTAGCCCACTCACACTGAAGCAGCTATTTCTCATTAGAGAAACGACCCTTCGACCTGGAGATGCAGAAAGGTCATCTTGTCTAATGGGAACTAGCCCAAACCGCCCTCTGACCTGCAGAGGCAGAACGGTCCTCTTGTCTAATGGGAACTAGCCCACTCACACTGAAGCAGCTTTTCCCATTAGAGAAACGGCCCTCTGACCTGCAGAGGCAGAAAGGTCCTCTTGTCTAATGGGAACTAGCCCATTCGCAGCTATTTCCCATTATAGAAACGGCCCACTGACCTGCAGAGGCATTAAGGTCCTCTTGTCTAATGGGAACTAGCCCATTCACACTGAAGCAGCTATTTCCCATTATAGAAACAGTCCTCTGACCTGCAGAGGCAGAAAAATCCTCTTGTCTAATAGGTACTAGTCCACTCACACTGAAGTAGCTATTTCCCATTAAAGAAAAACAGCCCTCTGACCTGCAGAGGGAGATGGTCCTCTTGTCTAATGGGAACTTGCCCACTCATACTGAAGCAGCTATTTCCCATTAGAGAAATGGCCCTCTGACCTGCAGACGGAGAAAAATCCTCTTGTCTAATGGGAACTAGCCCATTCACATTGAAACAGCTATTTCCCATTAGAGAAACGGCCCTCTGACCTGCAGAGGCAGAAAGGTCTTCTTGTGGAATGGGAACTAGCCCACTAACACTGAATAAGCTATTTCCCATTATAGAAACGGCCCTCTGAACTGCAGAGGCAGAAAGGTCCTCTCGTCTAATGGAAACTAGCCCATTCGCAGCTATTTCCCATTAGAGAAACGGCCCTCTGACCTGCAGAGGCAGAAAGGTCCTCTCGTCTAATGGGAACTAGCCCATTCACACCGAAGCACCTATTTCCCATTTGAGAACGGCACTCCGACCTGCAGAGGCAGAAAGGTCCTCTTGTCTAATGGGAACTAGCCCACTCACACTGAAGCAGCTATTTCCCATTAGAGAAACGGCCCTCTACCCTGGAGTGAGAGAAAGGTCCTCTCGTCTAATGGGAACTAGCCCAGTCACACTGAAGCAGCTATTTCCCTTAGAGAAACAGCCCTTCGACCTGGAGAGGCACAAAGGTCCTCTTGTCTAATGGGAACTAGCCCATTCACACTGAAGCAGCTATTTCCCATTATAGAAACCGCCCTCCGACCTGCAGAGGCAGAAAGGTCCTCTCGTCTAATGTGATGGACCTAGCCCACTCACATTGAAGCAGCTATTTCCCATTAGAGAAACAGTCCTCTGACCTGCAGAGACAGAATGGTCCTCTCATCTAATGGGAATTAGCCCACTCACACTGAATCAGCTTTTTTCCCATTAGAGAAACAGCCCTCTGACCTGCAGAGGCAGAAAAGTCCTCTTGTCTAATGGGAACTAGCCCACTCACACTGAAGTAGCTATTTCCCATTAAAGAAAAACAGCCCTCTGACCTGCAGAGGGAGAAGGTCCTCTTGTCTAATGGGAACTAGCCCACTCACACTGAAGTAGCTATTTCCCATTAAAGAAAAACAGCCCTCTGACCTGCAGACAGAGAAAAATCCTCTCGTCTAATGGGAACTAGCCCACTCACATTGAAACAGCTATTTCCCATTAGGGAAACGGCCCTCTGACCTGCAGAGGCAGAAAGGTCTTCTCGTGGAATGGGAACTAGCCCACTAACACTGAATAAGCTATTTCCCATTATAGAAACGGCCTTCTGAACTGCAGAGGCAGAAAGGTCCTCTCGTCTAATGGAAACTAGCCCATTCGCAGCTATTTCCCATTAGAGAAACGGCCCTCTGACCTGCAGAGGCAGAACGGTCCTCTTATCTAATGGGAACGAGCCCACTTACACTGAAGCAGCTTTTCCCAATAGAGAAACGGCCCTCTGACCTGCAGAGGCAGAAAGGTCCTCTCGTCTAATGGAAACTAGCCCATTCGCAGCTATTTCCCATTAGAGAAACGGCCCTCTGACCTGCAGAGGCAGAAAGGTCCTCTCGTCTAATGTGATGGACCTAGCCCACTCACATTGAAGCAGCTATTCCCCATTAGAGAAACAGCCCTCTGACCTGCAGAGACAGAAAGGTCCTCTCATCTAATGGGAATTAGCCCACTCACACTGAATCAGCTTTTTCCCATTAGAGAAACGGCCCTCTGACCTGCAGAGGCAGAAAAGTCCTCTTGTCTAATGGGAACTAGCCCACTCACACTGAAGTAGCTATTTCCCATTAAAGAAAAACAGCCCTCTGACCTGCAGAGGGAGAAGGTCCTCTTGTCTAATGGGAACTAGCCCACTCACACTGAAGCAGCTATTTCCCATTAGAGAAATGGCCCTCTGACCTGCAGACGGAGAAAAATCCTCTCGTCTAATGGGAACTAGCCCACTCACATTGAAACAGCTATTTCCCATTAGAGAAACGGCCCTCTGACCTGCAGAGGCAGAACGGTCCTCTTATCTAATGGGAACTAGCCCACTTACACTGAAGCAGCTTTTCCCATTAGAGAAACGGCCCTCTGACCTGCAGAGGCAGAAAGGTCTTCTCGTAGAATGGGAACTAGCCCACTAACACTGAATAAGCTATTTCCCATTATAGAAACGGCCCTCTGAACTGCAGAGGCAGAAAGGTCCTCTCGTCTAATGGAAACTAGCCCATTCGCAGCTATTTCCCATTAGAGAAACGGCCCTCTGACCTGCAGAGGCAGAAAGGTCCTCTCGTCTAATGGGAACTAGCCCATTCACACCAAAGCACCTATTTCCCATTTGAGAACGGCACTCCGACCTGCAGAGGCAGAAAGGTCCTCTTGTCTAATGGGAACTAGCCCACTCACACTGAAGCAGCTATTTCCCATTAGAGAAACGGCCCTCTACCCTGGAGTGAGAGAAAGGTCCTCTCGTCTAATGGGAACTAGCCCAGTAACACTGAAGCGGCTATTTCCCTTAGAGAAACAGCCCTTCGACCTGGAGAGGCAGAAAGGTCCTCTTGTCTAATGGGAACTAGCCCATTCACACTGAAGCATTTATTTCCCATTATAGAAACCGCCCTCCGACCTGCAGAGGCAGAAAGGTCCTCTCTTCTAATGTGATGGAAGTAGCCCACTCACACTGAAGTAGCTTTTTCCCATTAGAGAAATAGCCCTTCGACCTGGAGAGGCACAAAGGTCCTCTTGTCTAATGGGAACTAGCCCATTCACACTGAAGCAGCTATTTCCCATTATAGAAACCGCCCTCCGACCTGCAGAGGCAGAAAGGTCCTCTCGTCTAATGTGATGGACCTAGCCCACTCACATTGAAGCAGCTATTTCCCATTAGAGAAACAGTCCTCTGACCTGCAGAGGCAGAAAAATCCTCTTGTCTAATAGGAACTAGTCCACTCACACTGAAGTAGCTATTTCCCATTAAAGAAAAACAGCCCTCTGACCTGCAGAGGGAGATGGTCCTCTTGTCTAATGGGAACTTGCCCACTCATACTGAAGCAGCTATTTCCCATTAGAGAAATGGCCCTCTGACCTGCAGACGGAGAAAAATCCTCTTGTCTAATGGGAACTAGCCCATTCACATTGAAACAGCTATTTCCCATTAGAGAAACGGCCCTCTGACCTGCAGAGGCAGAAAGGTCTTCTCGTGGAATGGGAACTAGCCCACTAACACTGAATAAGCTATTTCCCATTATAGAAACGGCCTTCTGAACTGCAGAGGCAGAAAGGTCCTCTCGTCTAATGGAAACTAGCCCATTCGCAGCTATTTCCCATTAGAGAAACGGCCCTCTGACCTGCAGAGGCAGAAAGGTCCTCTCGTCTAATGGGAACTAGCCCATTCACACCGAAGCACCTATTTCCTATTTGAGAACGGCACTCCGACCTGCAGAGGCAGAAAGGTCCTCTTGTCTAATGGGAACTAGCCCACTCACACTGAAGCAGCTATTTCCCATTAGAGAAACGGCCCTCTACCCTGGAGTGAGAGAAAGGTCCTCTCGTCTAATGGGAACTAGCCCAGTCACACTGAAGCAGCTATTTCCCTTAGAGAAACAGCCCTTCGACCTGGAGAGGCACAAAGGTCCTCTTGTCTAATGGGAACTAGCCCATTCACACTGCAGCATTTATTTCCCATTATAGAAACCGCCCTCCGACCTGCAGAGGCAGAAAGGTCCTCTCTTCTAATGTGATGGAAGTAGCCCACTCACACTGAAGCAGCTTTTTCCCATTAGAGAAATAGCCCTTCGACCTGGAGAGGCACAAAGGTCCTCTTGTCTAATGGGAACTAGCCCATTCACACTGAAGCAGCTATTTCCCATTATAGAAACCGCCCTCCGACCTGCAGAGGCAGAAAGGTCCTCTCGTCTAATGTGATGGAAGTAGCCCACTCACATTGAAGCAGCTATTTCCCATTAGAGAAACAGTCCTCTGACCTGCAGAGGCAGAAAAGTCCTCTTGTCTAATGGGAACTAGCCCACTCACACTGAAGTAGCTATTTCCCAATAAAGAAAAACAGCCCTCTGACCTGCAGAGGGAGAAGGTCCTCTTGTCTAATGGGATCTAGCCCACTCATACTGAAGCAGCTATTTCCCATTAGAGAAATGGCCCTCTGACCTGCAGACGGAGAAAAATCCTCTTGTCTAATGGGAACTAGCCCACTCACATTGAAACAGCTATTTCCCATTAGAGAAACGGCCCTCTGACCTGCAGAGGCAGAACGGTCCTCTTATCTAATGGGAACTAGCCCACTTACACTGAAGCAGCTTTTCCCATTAGAGAAACGGCCCTCTGACCTGCAGAGGCAGAAAGGTCTTCTCGTGGAATGGGAACTAGCCCACTAACACTGAATAAGCTATTTCCCATTATAGAAACGGCCCTCTGAACTGCAGAGGTGGAAAGGTCCTCTCGTCTAATGGAAACTAGCCCATTCGCAGCTATTTCCCATTAGAGAAACGGCCCTCTGACCTGCAGAGGCAGAAAGGTCCTCTTGTCTAATGGGAACTAGCCCATTCACACCAAAGCACCTATTTCCATTTTGAGAACGGCCCTCTGACCTGCAGAGGCAGAAAGGTCCTCTCGTCTAATGGGAGCTAGCCCACTCACACTGAAGCAGCTATTTCCCATTAGAGAAACGGCCCTCTGACCTGCAGAGGCAGAAAGGTCCTCTTGTCAAATGGGAACTATCCCACTCACACTGAAGCAGCTATTTCCCATTAAAGAAAAAACGGCCCTCTGAACTGCAGAGGCAGAAGGTCCTCTTGTCTAATGAGCACTAGCCCACTCACACTGAAGCAGCTATTTCCCATTAGAGAAACGACTCTCCGACCTGGAGATGCAGAAAGGTCATCTTGCCTAATGGGAACTAGCCCACTCACATTGAAACAGCTATTTCCCATTAGAGAAACAGCCCTCTGACCTGCAGAGGCAGAACGGTCCTCTTGTCTAATGGGAACTAGCCCACTCACACTGAAGCAGCTTTTCCCATTAGAGAAACGGCCCTCTGACCTGCAGAGGCAGAAAGGTCCTCTTGTCTAAGGGGAACTAGCCCATTCGCAGCTATTTCCCATTAGAGAAACAGCCCTCTGACCTGCAGAGGCAGAAAGGTCCTCAAATCTAATGGGAACTAGCCCACTCACATTGACACAGCTATTTCCCATTATAGAAATGGCCCACTGACCTGCAGAGGCATTAAGGTCCTCTTGTCTAATGGGAACTAGCCCATTTGCAGCTATTTCCCATTAGAGAAACGGCCCTCTGACCTGCAGAGGCAGAAAGGTCCTCTTGTCTAATGGGAACTAGCCCACTCACACTGAAGTAGCTATTTCCCATTAGAGAAACGGCCCACTGACCTGCAGAGGCAGAAAGGTCCTCTCGTCTAATGGGAACTAGCCCATTCACACCGAAGCAGCTATTTCCCATTAGAGAAAAGGCCCTCTGACATGCAGAGGCAGAAAGGTCCTCTTGTCTAATGGGAACTAGCCCGCTCGCACTAAAGCAGCTATTTCCCATTAGAGAAACGGCCCTCTGACCAACAGAAACAAAAAGGTCTTCTAGTCTAATGGGAACGAGCCCAATCACACTGAAGCAGCTATTTCCCATTAGAGAAACGGCCCTCTGCCCTGGAGTGGCAGAAAGGTCCTCTCGTCTAATGGGAACGAGTCCATTCACACTGAAGCACCCATTTCCCATTAGAGAAACAGCCCTTCGACCTGGAGAGGCACAAAGGTACTCTTGTCTAATGGGAACTAGCCCATTCACACTGAAGCAGCTATTTCCCATTATAGAAACCGCCCATCGACCTGGAGAGACAGAAAGGTCCTCTCATCTAATGGGAATTAGCCCACTCACACTGAATCAGCTTTTTCCCATTAGAGAAACGGCCCTCTGACCTGCAGAGGCAGAAAAGTCCTCTTGTCTAATGGGAACTAGCCCACTCACACTGAAGTAGCTATTTCCCATTAAAGAAAAACAGCCCTCTGACCTGCAGAGGGAGAAGGTCCTCTTGTCTAATGGGAACTAGCCCACTCACACTGAAGCAGCTATTTCCCATTAGAGAAATGGCCCTCTGACCTGCAGACGGAGAAAAATCCTCTTGTCTAATGAAAACTAGCCCACTCACATTGAAACAGCTATTTCCCATTCGAGAAACGGCCCTCTGACCTGCAGAGGCAGAACGGTCCTCTTCTCTAATGGGAACTAGCCCACTTACACTGAAGCAGCTTTTCCCATTAGAGAAACGGCCGTCTGACCTGCAGAGGCAGAAAGGTCTTCTCGTGGAATGGGAACTAGCCCACTAACACTGAATAAGCTATTTCCCATTATAGAAACGGCCCTCTGAACTGCAGAGGCAGAAAGGTCCTCTCGTCTAATGTAAACTAGCCCATTCGCAGCTATTTCCCATTAGAGAAATGGCCCTCTGACCTGCAGACGGAGAAAAATCCTCTCGTCTAATGAAAACTAGACCACTCACATTGAAACAGCTATTTCCCATTAGAGAAACGGCCCTCTGACCTGCAGAGGCAGAACGGTCCTCTTCTCTAATGGGAACTAGCCCACTTACACTGAAGCAGCTTTTCCCATTAGAGAAACGGCCGTCTGACCTGCAGAGGCAGAAAGGTCCTCTCGTCTAATGGGAACTAGCCCATTCACACCGAAGCAGCTATTTCCCATTTGAGAACGGCCCTCTGACCTGCAGAGGCAGAAAGGTCCTCTTGTCTAATGGGAACTAGCCCACTCACACTGAAGCAGCTATTTCCCATTAGAGAAACGGCCCTCTACCCTGGAGTGAGAGAAAGGTCCTCTCGTCTAATGGGAACTAGCCCAGTCACACTGAAGCAGCTATTTCCCTTAGAGAAACAGCCCTTCGACCTGGAGAGGCACAAAGGTCCTCTTGTCTAATGGGAACTAGCCCATTCACACTGAAGCAGCTATTTCCCATTATAGAAATGGCCCACTGACCTGCAGAGGCAGAAAGGTCCTCTTGTCTAATGGGAACTAGCCCACTCACACTGAAGTAGCTATTTCCCATTAGAGAAACGGCCCACTGACCTGCAGAGGCAGAAAGGTCCTCTCGTCTAATGGGAACTAGCCCATTCACACCGAAGCAGCTATTTCCCATTAGAGAAAAGGCCCTCTGACATGCAGAGGCAGAAAGGTCCTCTTGTCTAATGGGAACTAGCCCGCTCGCACTAAAGCAGCTATTTCCCATTAGAGAAACGGCCCTCTGACCAACAGAAACAAAAAGGTCTTCTAGTCTAATGGGAACGAGCCCAATCACACTGAAGCAGCTATTTCCCATTAGAGAAACGGCCCTCTGCCCTGGAGTGGCAGAAAGGTCCTCTCGTCTAATGGGAACTATCCCACTCACACTGAAGCAGCTATTTCCCATTAAAGAAAAACAGCCCTCTGAACTGCAGAGGCAGAAGGTCCTCTTGTCTAATATGCACTAGCCCACTCACACTGAAGCAGCTATTTCCCATTAGAGAAACGACCCTTCGACGTGGAGATGCAGAAAGGTCATCTTGTCTAATGGGAACTAGCCCAAACCGCCCTCTGACCTGGAGAGGCAGAAAGGTCATCTTGTCTAATGCGAACTAGCCCACTCACATTGAAACAGCTATTTCCCATTAGAGAAACAGCCCTCTGACCTGCAGAGGCATAACGGTCCTCTTGTCTAATGGGAACTAGCCCACTCACACTGAAGCAGCTTTTCCCATTAGAGAAGCGGCCCTCTGACCTGCAGAGGCAGAAAGGTCCTCTTGTCTAATGGGAACTAGCCCATTCGCAGCTATTTCCCATTATAGAAACGGCCCACTGACCTGCAGAGGCATTAAGGTCCTCTTGTCTAATGGGAACTAGCCCATTCGCAGCTATTTCCCATTAGAGAAATGGCCCTCTGACCTGCAGAGGCAGAAAGGTCCTCTTGTCTAATGGGAACTAGCCCACTCACACTGAAGTAGCTATTTCCTATTAGAGAAACGGCCCTCTGACCTGCAGAGATAGAAAGGTCCTCTCGTCTAATGGGAACTAGCCCATTCACACCAAAGCAGCTATTTCCCATTAGAGAAAAGGCCCTCTGACATGCAGAGGCAGAAAGGTCCTCTTGTCTAATGGGAACTAGCCCGCTCGCACTGAAGCAGCTATTTCCCATTAGAGAAATGGCCCTCTGACCTGCAGACGGAGAAAAATCCTCTTGTCTAATGAAAACTAGCCCACTCACATTGAAACAGCTATTTCCCATTCGAGAAACGGCCCTCTGACCTGCAGAGGCAGAACGGTCCTCTTCTCTAATGGGAACTAGCCCACTTACACTGAAGTAGCTTTTCCCATTAGAGAAACGGCCGTCTGACCTGCAGAGGCAGAAAGGTCTTCTCGTGGAATGGGAACTAGCCCACTAACACTGAATAAGCTATTTCCCATTATAGAAACGGCCCTCTGAACTGCAGAGGCAGAAAGGTCCTCTCGTCTAATGTAAACTAGCCCATTCGCAGCTATTTCCCATTAGAGAAATGGCCCTCTGACCTGCAGACGGAGAAAAATCCTCTCGTCTAATGAAAACTAGACCACTCACATTGAAACAGCTATTTCCCATTAGAGAAACGGCCCTCTGACCTGCAGAGGCAGAACGGTCCTCTTCTCTAATGGGAACTAGCCCACTTACACTGAAGCAGCTTTTCCCATTAGAGAAACGGCCGTCTGACCTGCAGAGGCAGAAAGGTCCTCTCGTCTAATGGGAACTAGCCCATTCACACCGAAGCAGCTATTTCCCATTTGAGAACGGCCCTCTGACCTGCAGAGGCAGAAAGGTCCTCTTGTCTAATGGGAACTAGCCCACTCACACTGAAGCAGCTATTTCCCATTAGAGAAACGGCCCTCTACCCTGGAGTGAGAGAAAGGTCCTCTCGTCTAATGGGAACTAGCCCAGTCACACTGAAGCAGCTATTTCCCTTAGAGAAACAGCCCTTCGACCTGGAGAGGCACAAAGGTCCTCTTGTCTAATGGGAACTAGCCCATTCACACTGAAGCAGCTATTTCCCATTATAGAAATGGCCCACTGACCTGCAGAGGCATTAAGGTCCTCTTGTCTAATGGGAACTAGCCCATTTGCAGCTATTTCCCATTAGAGAAACGGCCCTCTGACCTGCAGAGGCAGAAAGGTCCTCTTGTCTAATGGGAACTAGCCCACTCACACTGAAGTAGCTATTTCCCATTAGAGAAACGGCCCACTGACCTGCAGAGGCAGAAAGGTCCTCTCGTCTAATGGGAACTAGCCCATTCACACCGAAGCAGCTATTTCCCATTAGAGAAAAGGCCCTCTGACATGCAGAGGCAGAAAGGTCCTCTTGTCTAATGGGAACTAGCCCGCTCGCACTAAAGCAGCTATTTCCCATTAGAGAAACGGCCCTCTGACCAACAGAAACAAAAAGGTCTTCTAGTCTAATGGGAACGAGCCCAATCACACTGAAGCAGCTATTTCCCATTAGAGAAACGGCCCTCTGCCCTGGAGTGGCAGAAAGGTCCTCTCGTCTAATGGGAACGAGTCCATTCACACTGAAGCACCCATTTCCCATTAGAGAAACAGCCCTTCGACCTGGAGAGGCACAAAGGTCCTCTTGTCTAATGGGAACTAGCCCATTCACACTGAAGCAGCTATTTCCCATTATAGAAACCGCCCATCGACCTGGAGAGACAGAAAGGTCCTCTCATCTAATGGGAATTAGCCCACTCACACTGAATCAGCTTTTTCCCATTAGAGAAACGGCCCTCTGACCTGCAGAGGCAGAAAAGTCCTCTTGTCTAATGGGAACTAGCCCACTCACACTGAAGTAGCTATTTCCCATTAAAGAAAAACAGCCCTCTGACCTGCAGAGGGAGAAGGTCCTCTTGTCTAGTGGGAACTAGCCCACTCACACTGAAGCAGCTATTTCCCATTAGAGAAATGGCCCTCTGACCTGCAGACGGAGAAAAATCCTCTTGTCTAATGAAAACTAGCCCACTCACATTGAAACAGCTATTTCCCATTCGAGAAACGGCCCTCTGACCTGCAGAGGCAGAACGGTCCTCTTCTCTAATGGGAACTAGCCCACTTACACTGAAGCAGCTTTTCCCATTAGAGAAACGGCCGTCTGACCTGCAGAGGCAGAAAGGTCTTCTTGTGGAATGGGAACTAGCCCACTAACACTGAATAAGCTATTTCCCATTATAGAAACGGCCCTCTGAACTGCAGAGGCAGAAAGGTCCTCTCGTCTAATGTAAACTAGCCCATTCGCAGCTATTTCCCATTAGAGAAATGGCCCTCTGACCTGCAGACGGAGAAAAATCCTCTCGTCTAATGAAAACTAGACCACTCACATTGAAACAGCTATTTCCCATTAGAGAAACGGCCGTCTGACCTGCAGAGGCAGAAAGGTCCTCTCGTCTAATGGGAACTAGCCCATTCACACCGAAGCAGCTATTTCCCATTTGAGAACGGCCCTCTGACCTGCAGAGGCAGAAAGGTCCTCTTGTCTAATGGGAACTAGCCCACTCACACTGAAGCAGCTATTTCCCATTAGAGAAACGGCCCTCTACCCTGGAGTGAGAGAAAGGTCCTCTCGTCTAATGGGAACTAGCCCAGTCACACTGAAGCAGCTATTTCCCTTAGAGAAACAGCCCTTCGACCTGGAGAGGCACAAAGGTCCTCTTGTCTAATGGGAACTAGCCCATTCACACTGAAGCAGCTATTTCCCATTATAGAAACCGCCCTCCGACCTGCAGAGGCAGAAAGGTCCTCTCGTCTAATGTGATGGAACTAGCCCACTCACACTGAAGCAGCTTTTTCCCATTAGAGAAACAGACCTCTGACCTGCTGAGGCAGAAAGGTCCTCTCGTCTAATGGGAGCTAGCCCACTCACACTGAAGTAGCTATTTCCCATTAGAGAAACGGCCCTCTGACCTGCAGAGGCAAAAAGCTCCTCTTGTCTAATGGGAACTATCCCACTCACACTGAAGCAGCTATTTCCCATTAAAGAAAAACAGCCCTCTGAACTGCAGAGGCAGAAGGTCCTCTTGTCTAATATGCACTAGCCCACTCACACTGAAGCAGCTATTTCCCATTAGAGAAACGACCCTTCGACGTGGAGATGCAGAAAGGTCATCTTGTCTAATGGGAACTAGCCCAAACCGCCCTCTGACCTGGAGAGGCAGAAAGGTCATCTTGTCTAATGCGAACTAGCCCACTCACATTGAAACAGCTATTTCCCATTAGAGAAACAGCCCTCTGACCTGCAGAGGCATAACGGTCCTCTTGTCTAATGGGAACTAGCCCACTCACACTGAAGCAGCTTTTCCCATTAGAGAAGCGGCCCTCTGACCTGCAGAGGCAGAAAGGTCCTCTTGTCTAATGGGAACTAGCCCATTCGCAGCTATTTCCCATTATAGAAACGGCCCACTGACCTGCAGAGACATTAAGGTCCTCTTGTCTAATGGGAACTAGCCCATTCGCAGCTATTTCCCATTAGAGAAACGGCCCTCTGACCTGCAGAGGCAGAAAGGTCCTCTTGTCTAATGGGAACTAGCCCACTCACACTGAAGTAGCTATTTCCTATTAGAGAAACGGCCATCTGACCTGCAGAGATAGAAAGGTCCTCTCGTCTAATGGGAACTAGCCCATTCACACCAAAGCAGCTATTTCCCATTAGAGAAAAGGCCCTCTGACATGCAGAGGCAGAAAGGTCCTCTTGTCTAATGGGAACTAGCCCGCTCGCACTGAAGCAGCTATTTCCCATTAGAGAAACGACCCTCTGACCAACAGAAACAGAAAGGTATTCTAGTCTAATGGGAACTAGCCCAATCACACTGAAGCAGCTATTTCCCAGGGAACTAGCCCAATCACACTGAAGCAGCTATTTCCCATTAGAGAAACGGCCCTCTGCCCTGGAGTGGCAGAAAGGTCCTCTCGTCTAATGGGAACGAGCCCATTCACACTGAAGCAGCTATTTCCCATTAGAGAAATAGCCCTTCGACCTGGAGAGGCACAAAGGTCCTCTTGTCTAATGGGAACGAGCCCATTCACACTAAATCAGCTATTTCCCATTATAGAAACCGCCCTCTGACCTGCAGAGGCAGAAAGGTCCTCTCATCTAATGGGAACTAGCCCATTCACACAGAAGCAGCTATTTCCCATTAGAGAAACGGACCTCTGACCTGCTGAGGCAGAAAGGTCCTCTCGTCTAATGGGAGCTAGCCCACTCACACTGAAGTAGCTATTTCCCATTAGAGAAACGGCCCTCTGACCTGCAGAGGCAGAAAGGTCCTCTTGTCTAATGGGAACTATCGCACTCACACTGAAGCAGCTATTTCCCATTAAAGAAAAACAGCCCTCTGAACTGCAGAGGCAGAAGGTCCTCTTGTCTAATATGCACTAGCCCACTCACACTGAAGCAGCTATTTCCCATTAGAGAAACGACCCTTCGACCTGGAGATGCAGAAAGGTCATCTTGTCTAATGGGAACTAGCCCAAACCGCCCTCTGACCTGGAGAGGCAGAAAGGTCATCTTGTCTAATGCGAACTAGCCCACTCACATTGAAACAGCTATTTCCCATTAGAGAAACAGCCCTCTGACCTGCAGAGGCATAACGGTCCTCTTGTCTAATGGGAACTAGCCCACTCACACTGAAGCAGCTTTTCCCATTAGAGAAACGGCCCTCTGACCTGCAGAGGCAGAAAGGTCCTCTTGTCTAATGGGAACTAGCCCATTCGCAGCTATTTCCCATTATAGAAACGGCCCACTGACCTGCAGAGGCATTAAGGTCCTCTTGTCTAATGGAAACTAGCCCATTCGCAGCTATTTCCCATTAGAGAAACGGCCCTCTGACCTGCAGAGGCAGAAAGGTCCTCTTGTCTAATGGGAACTAGCCCGCTCGCACTGAAGCAGCTATTTCCCATTAGAGAAACGGCCCTCTGACCTGCAGAGATAGAAAGGTCCTCTCGTCTAATGGGAACTAGCCCATTCACACCAAAGCAGCTATTTCCCATTAGAGAAAAGGCCCTCTGACATGCAGAGGCAGAAAGGTCCTCTTGTCTAATGGGAACTAGCCCGCTCGCACTGAAGCAGCTATTTCCCATTAGAGAAACGGCCCTCTGACCAACAGAAACAGAAAGGTATTCTAGTCTAATGGGAACTAGCCCAATCACACTGAAGCAGCTATTTCCCAGGGAACTAGCCCAATCACACTGAAGCAGCTATTTCCCATTAGAGAAACGGCCCTCTGCCCTGGAGTGGCAGAAAGGTCCTCTCGTCTAATGGGAACGAGCCCATTCACACTGAAGCAGTTATTTCCGATTAGAGAAATAGCCCTTCGACTTGGAGAGGCACAAAGGTCCTCTTGTCTAATGGGAACTAGCCCATTCACACTAAATCAGCTATTTCCCATTATAGAAACCGCCCTCCGACCTGCAGAGGCAGAAAGGTCCTCTCGTCTAATGTGATGGACCTAGCCCACTCACATTGAAGCAGCTATTTCCCATTAGAGAAACAGTCCTCTGACCTGCAGAGACAGAAAGGTCCTCTCATCTAATGGGAATAAGCCCACTCACACTGAATCAGCTTTTTCCCATTAGAGAAACGGCCCTCTGACCTGCAGAGGCAGAAAAGTCCTCTTATCTAATGGGAACTAGCCCACTCACACTGAAGTAGCTATTTCCCATTAAAGAAAAACAGCCATCTGACCTGCAGAGGGAGAAGGTCCTCTTGTCTAATGGGAACTAGCCCACTCATACTGAAGCAGCTATTTCCCATTAGAGAAATGGCCCTCTGACCTGCAGACGGAGAAAAATCCTCTTGTCTAATGGGAACTAGCCCACTCACATTGAAACAGCTAGTTCCCATTAGAGAAACGGCCCTCTGACCTGCAGAGGCAGAACGGTCCTCTTATCTAATGGGAACTAGCCCACTTACACTGAAGCAGCTTTTCCCATTAGAGAAACGGCCCTCTGACCTGCAGAGGCTGAAAGGTCTTCTTGTGGAATGGGAACTAGCCCACTAACACTGAATAAGCTATTTCCGATTATAGAAACGGCCCTCTGAACTGCAGAGGCAGAAAGGTCCTCTCGTCTAATGGAAACTAGCCCATTCGCAGCTATTTCCCATTAGAGAAACGGCCCTCTGACCTGCAGAGGCAGAAAGGTCCTCTCGTCTAATGGGAACTAGCCCATTCACACCGAAGCACCTATTTCCATTTTGAGAACGGCCCTCTGACCTGCAGAGGCAGAAAGGTCCTCTCGTCTAATGGGAGCTATCCCACTCACACTGAAGCAGCTATTTCCCATTAGAGAAACGGCCCTCTGACCTGCAGAGGCAGAAAGGTCCTCTTGTCTAATGGGAACTATCCCACTCACACTGAAGCAGCTATTTCCCATTAAAGAAAAACGTCCCTCTGAACTGCAGAGGCAGAAGGTCCTCTTGTCTAATGGGCACTAGCCCACACACACTGAAGCAGCTATTTCCCATTAGAGAAACGTCCCTTCGACCTGGAGATGCAGAAAGGTCATCTTGCCTAATGGGAACTAGCCCAAATCGCCCTCTGACCTGGAGAGGCAGAAAGGTCATCTTGTCTAATGGGAACTAGCCCACTCACATTGAAACAGCTATTTCCCATTAGAGAAACAGCCCTCTGACCTGCAGAGGCAGAACGGTCCTCTTGTCTAATGGGAACTAGCCACCTCACACTGAAGCAGCTTTTCCCATTAGAGAAACGGCCCTCTGACCTGCAGAGGCAGAAAGGTCCTCTTGTCTAATGGGAACTAGCCCATTTGCAGCTATTTCCCATTAGAGAAACGGCCCTCTGACCTGCAGAGGCAGAAAGGTCCTCTCGTCTAATGGCAACTAGCCCACTCACATTGACACAGCTATTTCCCATTATAGAAACGGCCCACTGACCTGCAGAGGCATTAAGGTCCTCTTGTCTAATGGGAACTAGCCCATTCACAGCTATTTCCCATTAGAGAACGGCCCTCTGACCTGCAGAGGCAGAAAGGTCCTCTTGTCTAATGGGAACTAGCCCACTCACACTGAAGTAGCTATTTCCCATTAGAGAAACGGCCCTCTGACCTGCAGAGGCAGAAAGGTCCTCTCGTCTAATGGGAACTAGCCCATACACACCGAAGCAGCTATTACCCATTAGAGAAAAGGCCCTCTGACATGCAGAGGCAGAAAGGTCCTCTTGTCTAATGGGAACTAGCCCGCTCGCACTGAAGCAGCTATTTCCCATTAGAGAAACGGCCCTCTGACCAACAGAAACAGAAAGGTCTTCTAGTCTAATGGGAACTAGCCCAATCACACTGAAGCAGCTATTTCCCATTAGAGAAACGGCCCTCTGCCCTGGAGTGGCAGAAAGGTCCTCTCGTCTAATGGGAACGAGCCCATTCACACTGAAGCAGCTATTTCCCATTAGAGAAACAGCCCTTCGACCTGGAGAGGCACAAAGGTCCTCTTGTCTAATGGGAACTAGCCCATTCACACTGAAGCAGCTATTTCCCATTATAGAAACCGCCCTCCGACCTCCAGAGGCAGAAAGGTCCTCTCGTCTAATGTGATGGACCTAGCCCACTCACATTGAAGCAGCTATTTCCCATTAGAGAAACAGTCCTCTGACCTGCAGAGACAGAAAGGTCCTCTCATCTAATGGGAATTAGCCCACTCACACTGAATCAGCTTTTTCCCATTAGAGAAACGGGCCTCTGACCTGCAGAGGCAGAAAAGTCCTCTTGTCTAATGGGAACTAGCCCACTCACACTGAAGTAGCTATTTCCCATTAAAGAAAAACAGCCCTCTGACCTGCAGAGACAGAAAGGTCCTCTTGTCTAATGGGAACTAGCCCACTCACACTGAAGCAGCTATTTCCCATTAGAGAAATGGCCCTCTGACCTGCAGACGGAGAAAAATCCTCTCGTCTAATGGGAACTAGCCCACTCACATTGAAACAGCTATTTCCCATTAGAGAAACGGCCCTCTGACCTGCAGAGGCAGAACGGTCCTCTTATCTAATGGGAACTAGCCCACTTACACTGAAGCAGCTTTTCCCATTAGAGAAACGGCCCTCTGACCTGCAGAGGCAGAAAGGTCTTCTCGTAGAATGGGAACTAGCCCACTTACACTGAAGCAGCTTTTCCCATTATAGAAAAAGCCCTCTGATCTGCAGAGGCAGAAAGGTCCTCTCATCTAATGGGAACTAGACCATTCATACAGAACCAGCTATTTCCCATTAGAGAAACGGCCCTCTGACCTGCAGAGGAAGAAAGTTTGTCTTGTCTAATGGGAACTATCCCACTCATACTGAAGCAGCTATTTCCCATTAAAGAAAAACGACCCTCTGACCTGCAGAGGCAGAAGGTCCTCTTGTCTAATGGGCACTAGCCCACTCACACTGAAGCACCTATTTCCCATTAGAGAAACGACCCTCCGACCTGGAGATGCAGAAAGGTCATCTTGTCTAATGGGAACTAGCCCAAACCGCCCTCTGACCTGGAGAGGCAGAAAGGTCATCTCGTCCAATGGGAACTAGCCCACTCACATTGAAACAGCTATTTCCCATTAGAGAAACTGCCCTCTGACCTGCAGAGGCAGAACGATCCTCTTGTCTAATGGGAACTAGCCCACTCACACTGAAGCAGCTTTTCCCATTAGAGAAACGGCCCTCTGACATGCAGAGGCAGAAAGGTCCTCTCGTCGAATGGGAACTAGCCCACTCACACTGAAGCACCTATTTCCCATTTGAGAACGGCCCTCTGACCTGCAGAGGCAGAAAGGTCCTCTTGTCTAATGGGAACTAGCCCACACACACTGAAGCAGCTATTTCCCATTAGAGAAACGGCCCTCTACCCTGGAGTGAGAGAAAGGTCCTCTCGTCTAATGGGAACTAGCCCATTCACACTGAAGCAGCTATTTCCCTTAGAGAAACAGCCCTTCGACCTGGAGAGGCACAAAGGTCCTCTTGTCTAATGGGAACTAGCCCATTCACACTGAAGCAGTTATTTCCCATTATAGAAACCGCCCTCCGACCTGCAGAGGCAGAAAGGTCCTCTCTTCTAATGTGATGGAAGTAGCCCGCTCACACTGAAGCAGCTTTTTCCCATTAGAGAAACGGCCCTCTGACCTGCAGAGGCAGAAAGGTCCTCTCATCTAATGGGAACTAGCTCATTCACACAGAAGCAGCTATTTCCTATTATAGAAAGGCCTTCTGATCTGCAGAGGCAGAAAGGTCCTCTCGTCTAATGGGAACTAGCCCATTCACGCCGAAGCACCTATTTCCCATTAGAGAAACAGCCCTCTGACCTGCAGAGGCAGAAAGGTCCTCTTGCATAATGGGAACTAGCCCACTCACAATGAAGCACCTATTTCCCATTAGAGAAACGACCCTCCGACCTGGAGATGCAGAAAGGTCCTCTCGTCTAATGTGATGGAACTAGCCCACTCACACTGAAGCAGCTTTTTCCCATTAAAGAAACAGCCCTCTGATCTGCAGAGGCAGAAAGGTCCTCTCATCTTATGGGAACTAGACCATTCATACAGAACCAGCTATTTCCCATTAGAGAAACGGCCCTCTGACCTGCAGAGGCAGAAAGTTCGTCTTGTCTAATGGGAACTATCCCACTCATACTGAAGCAGCTATTTCCCATTAAAGAAAAACGACCCTCTGACCTGCAGAGGCAGAAGGTCCTCTTGTCTAATGGGCACTAGCCCACTCACACTGAAGCACCTATTTCCCATTAGAGAAACGACCCTCCGACCTGGAGATGCAGAAAGGTCATCTTGTCTAATGGGAACTAGCCCAAACCGCCCTCTGACCTGGAGAGGCAGAAAGGTCATCTCGTCCAATGGGAACTAGCCCACTCACATTGAAACAGCTATTTCCCATTAGAGAAACTGCCCTCTGACCTGCAGAGGCAGAACGGTCCTCTTGTCTAATGGGAACTAGCCCACTCACACTGAAGCAGCTTTTCCCATTAGAGAAACGGCCCTCTGACATGCAGAGGCAGAAAGGTCCTCTCGTCGAATGGGAACTAGCCCACTCACACTGAAGCACCTATTTCCCATTTGAGAACGGCCCTCTGACCTGCAGAGGCAGAAAGGTCCTCTTGTCTAATGGGAACTAGCCCACACACACTGAAGCAGCTATTTCCCATTAGAGAAACGGCCCTCTACCCTGGAGTGAGAGAAAGGTCCTCTCGTCTAATGGGAACTAGCCCATTCACACTGAAGCAGCTATTTCCCTTAGAGAAACAGCCCTTCGACCTGGAGAGGCACAAAGGTCCTCTTGTCTAATGGGAACTAGCCCATTCACACTGAAGCGGTTATTTCCCATTATAGAAACCGCCCTCCGACCTGCAGAGGCAGAAAGGTCCTCTCTTCTAATGTGATGGAAGTAGCCCGCTCACACTGAAGCAGCTTTTTCCCATTAGAGAAACGGCCCTCTGACCTGCAGAGGCAGAAAGGTCCTCTCATCTAATGGGAACTAGCTCATTCACACAGAAGCAGCTATTTCCTATTATAGAAAGGCCTTCTGATCTGCAGAGGCAGAAAGGTCCTCTCGTCTAATGGGAACTAGCCCATTCGCAGCTATTTCCCATTAGAGAAACGGCCCTCTGATCTGCAGAGGCAGAAAGGTCCTCTCGTCTAATGGGAACTAGTCCACTCACACTGAAGCAGCTATTTCCCATTAGAGAAACGGCCCTCTGACCTGCAGAGGCAGAAAAGTCCTCTCGTCTAATGGGAACTAGCCCATTCACGCCGAAGCACCTATTTCCCATTAGAGAAACAGCCCTCTGACCTGCAGAGGCAGAAAGGGCCTCTTGTCTAATGGGAACTAGCCCACTCACACTGAAGCAGCTATTTCCCATTAGAGAAACAGTCCTCTGACCTGCAGAGACAGAAAGGTCCTCTCTTCGGATGGGAACTAGCCCACTCACTCTGAAGCAGCTTTTTCCCATTAGAGAAACGGCCCTCTGACCTGCAGAGGCAGAAAAGTCCTCTTGTCTAATGGGAACTAGCCCACTCACACTGAAGCTGTTTTTTCCCATTAGAGAAACGGCCCTCTGACCTGCAGAGGCAGAAAGGTCCTCTCGTCTAATGGGAACTAGCCCATTCACACAGAAGCAGCTATTTCCCATTAGAGAAACGGCCCTCTGACCTGCTGAGACAGAAAGGTCCTCTCGTCTGATGGGAACTAGCCCACTCACAC
Source organism: Ambystoma mexicanum (assembly GCF_040938575.1). Lineage (NCBI taxonomy): Eukaryota > Metazoa > Chordata > Amphibia > Caudata > Ambystomatidae > Ambystoma > Ambystoma mexicanum. The sequence goes on from NC_090934.1 coordinate 1,184,898,494, forward strand.
TGAAGCAGCTATTTCCCATTAGAGAAACGGCCCTCTGACCTGCAGAGGCAGAAAGGTCCTCTTGTCTAATGGGAACTATCCCACTCACACTGAAGCAGCTATTTCCCATTAAAGAAAAACGGCCCTCTGACCTGCAGAGGCAGAAGGTCCTCTTGTCTAATGGGCACTAGCCCACTCACACTGAAGCAGCTATTTCCCATTAGAGAAACGACCCTCCGACCTGGAGATGCAGAAAGGTCATCTTGTCTAATGGGAACTAGCCCAAACCGCCCTCTGACCTGGAGAGGCAGAAAGGTCATCTCGTCTAATGGGAACTAGCCCACTCACATTGAAACAGCTATTTCCCATTAGAGAAACGGCCCTATGACCTGCAAAGGCAGAACGGTCCTCTTGTCTAATGGGAACTAGCCCACTCACACTGAAGCAGCTTTTCCCATTAGAGAAACGGCCCTCTGACCTGCAGAGGCATAAAGGTCCTCTCGTCGAATGGGAACTAGCCCACTCACACTGAATAAGCTATTTCCCATTATAGAAACAGCCCTCTGAACTGCAGATGCAGAAACGTCCTCTCGTCTAATCTAAACTAGCCCATTCGCAGCTATTTCCCATTAGAGAAACGGCCCTCTGACCTGCAGAGGCAGAAAGGTCCTCTCGTCTAATGGGAACTAGCCCATTCACACCGAAGCACCTATTTCCCATTTGAGAACGGCACTCTGACCTGCAGAGGCAGAAAGGTCCTCTTGTCTAATGGGAACTAGCCCACTCACACTGAAGCAGCTATTTCCCATTAGAGAAACGGCCCTCTACCCTGGAGTGAGAGAAAGGTCCTCTCGTCTAATGGGAACTAGCCCAGTCACACTGAAGCAGCTATTTCCCTTAGAGAAACAGCCCTTCGACCTGGAGAGGCACAAAGGTCCTCTTGTCTAATGGGAACTAGCCCATTCACACTGAAGCATTTATTTCCCATTATAGAAACCGCCCTCCGACCTGCAGAGGCAGAAAGGTCCTCTCTTCTAATGTGATGGAAGTAGCCCACTCACACTGAAGCAGCTTTTTCCCATTAGAGAAACGGCCCTCTTACCTGCAGAGGCAGAAAGGTCCTCTCATCTAATGGGAACTAGCCCATTCACACAGAAGCAGCTATTTCCTATTATAGAAAGGTCTTCTGACCATCAGAGGCAGAAAGGTCCTCTCGTCTAATGGGAACTAGCCCATTCACGCCGAAGCACCTATTTCCCATTAGAGAAACAGCCCTCTGACCTGCAGAGGCAGAAAGGTCCTCTTGTATAATGGGAACTAGCCCACTCACACTGAAGCACCTATTTCCCATTAGAGAAACGACCCTCCGACCTGGAGATGCAGAAAGGTCCTCTCGTCGAATGTGATGGAACTAGCCCACTCACACTGAAGCAGCTTTTTCCCATTAAAGAAACAGCCCTCTGATCTGCAGAGGCAGAAAGGTCCTCTCATCTAATGGGAACTAGACCATTCATACAGAACCAGCTATTTCCCATTAGAGAAACGGCCCTCTGACCTGCAGAGGCAGAAAGTTCGTCTTGTCTAATGGGAACTATCCCACTCATACTGAAGCAGCTATTTCCCATTAAAGAAAAACGACCCTCTGACCTGCAGAGGCAGAAGGTCCTCTTGTCTAATGGGCACTAGCCCACTCACACTGAAGCACCTATTTCCCATTAGAGAAACGACCCTCCGACCTGGAGATGCAGAAAGGTCATCTTGTCTAATGGGGACTAGCCCAAACCGCCCTCTGACCTGGAGAGGCAGAAAGGTCATCTCGTCCAATGGGAACTAGCCCACTCACATTGAAACAGCTATTTCCCATTAGAGAAACTGCCCTCTGACCTGCAGAGGCAGAACGGTCCTCTTGTCTAATGGGAACTAGCCCACTCACACTGAAGCAGCTTTTCCCATTAGAGAAACGGCCTTCTGACATGCAGAGGCAGAAAGGTCCTCTCGTCGAATGGGAACTAGCCCACTCACACTGAAGCACCTATTTCCCATTTGAGAACGGCCCTCTGACCTGCAGAGGCAGAAAGGTCCTCTTGTCTAATGGGAACTAGCCCACACACACTGAAGCAGCTATTTCCCATTAGAGAAACGGCCCTCTACCCTGGAGTGAGAGAAAGGTCCTCTCGTCTAATGGGAACTAGCCCATTCACACTGAAGCAGCTATTTCCCTTAGAGAAACAGCCCTTCGACCTGGAGAGGCACAAAGGTCCTCTTGTCTAATGGGAACTAGCCCAATCACACTGAAGCAGTTATTTCCCATTACAGAAACCGCCCTCCGACCTGCAGAGGCAGAAAGGTCCTCTCTTCTAATGTGATGGAAGTAGCCCGCTCACACTGAAGCAGCTTTTTCCCATTAGAGAAACGGCCCTCTGACCTGCAGAGGCAGAAAGGTCCTCTCATCTAATGGGAACTAGCTCATTCACACAGAAGCAGCTATTTCCTATTATACAAAGGCCTTCTGATCTGCAGAGGCAGAAAGGTCCTCTCGTCTAATGGGAACTAGCCCATTCGCAGCTATTTCCCATTAGAGAAACGGCCCTCTGATCTGCAGAGGCAGAAAGGTCCTCTCGTCTAATGGGAACTAGTCCACTCACACTGAAGCAGCTATTTCCCATTAGAGAAACGGCCCTCTGACCTGCAGAGGCAGAAAAGTCCTCTCGTCTAATGGGAACTAGCCCATTCACGCCGAAGCACCTATTTCCCATTAGAGAAACAGCCCTCTGACCTGCAGAGGCAGAAAGGGCCTCTTGTCTAATGGGAACTAGCCCACTCACACTGAAGCAGCTATTTCCCATTAGAGAAACAGTCCTCTGACCTGCAGAGACAGAAAGGTCTTCTCTTCGGATGGGAACTAGCCCACTCACTCTGAAGCAGCTTTTTCCCATTAGAGAAACGGCCCTCTGACCTGCAGAGGCAGAAAAGTCCTCTTGTCTAATGGGAACTAGCCCACTCACACTGAAGCTGTTTTTCCCATTAGAGAAACGGCCCTCTGACCTGCAGAGGCAGAAAGGTCCTCTCGTCTAATGGGAACTAGCCCATTCACACAGAGGCAGCTATTTCCCATTAGAGAAACGGCCCTCTGACCTGCTGAGGCAGAAAGGTCCTCTCGTCTGATGGGAACTAGCCCACTCACACTGAAGCAGCTATTTCCCATTAGAGAAACGGCCCTCTGACCTGCAGAGGCAGAAAGGTCCTCTTGTCTAATGGGAACTATCCCACTCACACTGAAGCAGCTATTTCCCATTAAAGAAAAACGGCCCTCTGACCTGCAGAGGCAGAAGGTCCTCTTGTCTAATGGGCACTAGCCCACTCACACTGAAGCAGCTATTTCCCATTAGAGAAACGACCCTCCGACCTGGAGATGCAGAAAGGTCATCTTGTCTAATGGGAACTAGCCCATTCACACTGAAGCAGCTATTTCCCTTAGAGAAACAGCCCTTCGACCTGGAGAGGCACAAAGGTCCTCTTGTCTAATGGGAACTAGCCCATTCACACTGAAGCAGTTATTTCCCATTATAGAAACCGCCCTCCGACCTGCAGAGGCAGAAAGGTCCTCTCTTCTAATGTGATGGAAGTAGCCCGCTCACACTGAAGCAGCTTTTTCCCATTAGAGAAACGGCCCTCTGACCTGCAGAGGCAGAAAGGTCCTCTCATCTAATGGGAACTAGCTCATTCACACAGAAGCAGCTATTTCCTATTATACAAAGGCCTTCTGATCTGCAGAGGCAGAAAGGTCCTCTCGTCTAATGGGAACTAGCCCATTCGCAGCTATTTCCCATTAGAGAAACGGCCCTCTGATCTGCAGAGGCAGAAAGGTCCTCTCGTCTAATGGGAACTAGTCCACTCACACTGAAGCAGCTATTTCCCATTAGAGAAACGGCCCTCTGACCTGCAGAGGCAGAAAAGTCCTCTCGTCTAATGGGAACTAGCCCATTCACGCCGAAGCACCTATTTCCCATTAGAGAAACAGCCCTCTGACCTGCAGAGGCAGAAAGGGCCTCTTGTCTAATGGGAACTAGCCCACTCACACTGAAGCAGCTATTTCCCCTTAGAGAAACAGTCCTCTGACCTGCAGAGACAGAAAGGTCCTCTCTTCGGGTGGGAACTAGCCCACTCACTCTGAAGCAGCTTTTTCCCATTAGAGAAACGGCCCTCTGACCTGCAGAGGCAGAAAAGTCCTCTTGTCTAATGGGAACTAGCCCACTCACACTGAAGCTGTTTTTCCCATTAGAGAAACGGCCCTCTGACCTGCAGAGGCAGAAAGGTCCTCTCGTCTAATGGGAACTAGCCCATTCACACAGAGGCAGCTATTTCCCATTAGAGAAACGGCCCTCTGACCTGCTGAGGCAGAAAGGTCCTCTCGTCTGATGGGAACTAGCCCACTCACACTGAAGCAGCTATTTCCCATTAGAGAAACGGCCCTCTGACCTGCAGAGGCAGAAAGGTCCTCTTGTCTAATGGGAACTATCCCACTCACACTGAAGCAGCTATTTCCCATTAAAGAAAAACGGCCCTCTGACCTGCAGAGGCAGAAGGTCCTCTTGTCTAATGGGCACTAGCCCACTCACACTGAAGCAGCTATTTCCCATTAGAGAAACGACCCTCCGACCTGGAGATGCAGAAAGGTCATCTTGTCTAATGGGAACTAGCCCAAACCGCCCTCTGACCTGGAGAGGCAGAAAGGTCATCTCGCCTAATGGGAACTAGCCCACTCACATTGAAACAGCTATTTCCCATTAGAGAAACGGCCCTATGACCTGCAGAGGCAGAACGGTCCTCTTGTCTAATGGGAACTAGCCCACTCACACTGAAGCAGCTTTTCCCATTAGAGAAACGGCCCTCTGACCTGCAGAGGCATAAAGGTCCTCTCGTCGAATGGGAACTAGCCCACTCACACTGAATAAGCTATTTCCCATTATAGAAATGGCCCTCTGAACTGGAGAGGCAGAAAGGTCCTCTCGTCTAATGGAAACTAGCCCATTCGCAGCTATTTCCAATTAGAGAAACGGCCCTCTGACCTGCAGAGGCAGAAAGGTCCTCTCGTCTAATGGGAACTAGCCCACTCACACTGAAGCAACTATTTCCCATTAGAGAAACGGCCTTCCGACCTGGGGAGGCAGAAAGGTCCTCTCGTCTAATGGGAACTAGCGCACTCACACTGAAGCAGCTGAAACGGCCCTCCGACCTGCAAAGGAAGAAAGGTCCTCTCGTCTAATGGGAACTAGCCCACTCACATTGACGCAGCTATTTCCCAGTTGAGAAACGGCCCTCTGACCTGCAGTGGCAGAACGGTCCTCTTGTCTAATGGGAACTAGCCCACTCACACTGAAGCAGCTTTTCCCATTAGAGAAACGGCCTTCTGACCTGCAGAGGCAGAAAGGTCCTCTCGTCGAATGGGAACTAGCCCACTCACACTGAATAAGTTATTTCCCATTATAGAAATGGCCATCTGAACTGCAGAGGCAGAAAGGTCCTCCCGTCTAATGGAAACTAGCCCATTCGCAGCTATTTCCCATTAGAGAAACGGCCCTTTGACCTGCAGAGGCAGAAAGGTCCTCTCGTCTAATGGGAACTTCCCCACTCACACTGAAGCAGCTATTTCCCATTAAAGAAAAACGGCCCTCTGACCTGCAGAGGCAGAAGGTCCTCTTGTCTAATGGGCACTAGCCCACTCACACTGAAGCAGCTATTTCCCATTAGAGAAACGACCCTCCGACCTGGAGATGCAGAAAGGTCATCTTGTCTAATGGGAACTAGCCCAAACCGCCCTCTGACCTGGAGAGGCAGAAAGGTCATCTCGCCTAATGGGAACTAGCCCACTCACATTGAAACAGCTATTTCCCATTAGAGAAACGGCCCTATGACCTGCAGAGGCAGAACGGTCCTCTTGTCTAATGGGAACTAGCCCACTCACACTGAAGCAGCTTTTCCCATTAGAGAAACGGCCCTCTGACCTGCAGAGGCATAAAGGTCCTCTCGTCGAATGGGAACTAGCCCACTCACACTGAATAAGCTATTTCCCATTATAGAAATGGCCCTCTGAACTGGAGAGGCAGAAAGGTCCTCTCGTCTAATGGAAACTAGCCCATTCGCAGCTATTTCCAATTAGAGAAACGGCCCTCTGACCTGCAGAGGCAGAAAGGTCCTCTCGTCTAATGGGAACTAGCCCACTCACACTGAAGCAACTATTTCCCATTAGAGAAACGGCCTTCCGACCTGGGGAGGCAGAAAGGTCCTCTCGTCTAATGGGAACTAGCGCACTCACACTGAAGCAGCTGAAACGGCCCTCCGACCTGCAAAGGAAGAAAGGTCCTCTCGTCTAATGGGAACTAGCCCACTCACATTGACGCAGCTATTTCCCAGTTGAGAAACGGCCCTCTGACCTGCAGTGGCAGAACGGTCCTCTTGTCTAATGGGAACTAGCCCACTCACACTGAAGCAGCTTTTCCCATTAGAGAAACGGCCTTCTGACCTGCAGAGGCAGAAAGGTCCTCTCGTCGAATGGGAACTAGCCCACTCACACTGAATAAGTTATTTCCCATTATAGAAATGGCCATCTGAACTGCAGAGGCAGAAAGGTCCTCCCGTCTAATGGAAACTAGCCCATTCGCAGCTATTTCCCATTAGAGAAACGGCCCTTTGACCTGCAGAGGCAGAAAGGTCCTCTCGTCTAATGGGAACTTCCCCACTCACACTGAAGCAGCTATTTCCCATTAGAGAAACGGCCCTCTGAAGTGCAGAGGCAGAAAGGTCCTCTTGTCTAATGGGAATTAGCCCACTCACACCGAAGCAGCTATTTCCCATTAGAGAAACGGCCCTCTGACCTCCAGAAACAGAAAGGGCCTCTCGTCTAACGGGAACTAGCCCAATCACACTGAAGAAGCTATTTCCCATTAGAGAAATGGCCCTCTGCCCTGGAGTGGCAGAAAGGTCCTCTCGTCTAATGGGAACTAGCCCATTCAAACTGAAGCAGCTATTTCCCATTATAGAAACCGCCCTCCGACCTGCACAGGCAGAAAGGTCCTCTCGTCTAATGGGAGGGAACTAGCCCACTCACATTGAAGCATCTATTTCCCATTAGAGAAACAGTCCTCTGGCCTGCAGAGGCAGAAAAGTCCTCTGGTCTAATGGGAACTAGCCCACTCACACTGAAGCAGCTTTGTCCCATTAGAGAAACAGCCCTCTGACCTGCAGAGGCAGACAAGTCCTCTGGTCTAATGGGAACTAGCCCACTCACACTGAAGCAGCTTTTTCCCATTAGGGAAACGGCCCTCTGACCTGCAGAGGCAGAAAGGTCCTCTCGTCTAATGGGAACTAGCCCATTCACACAGAAGCAGCTATTTCCCATTAGAGAAACGGCCCTCTGACCTGCTGAGGCAGAAAGGTCCTCTCGTCTAATGGGAACTAGCCCACTCACACTGAAGCAACTGTTTCCCATTTGAGAAATGGCCCTCTGACCTGCAGAGGCAGAAAGGTCCTCTCGTCTAATGGGAACTAGCCCATTCACGCCGAAGCACCCATTTCCCATTAGAGAAATGGCCCTCTGACCTGCAGAGGCAGAAAAGTCCTCTCGTCTAATGGGAACTAGCCCACTGACATTGAAACAGCTATTTCCCTTTAGAGAAACGGCCCTCTGACCTGCAGAGGCAAAAAGGTCCTCTCGTCTAATGGGAACTAGCCCACTCGCACTGAAGCAGGTTTTTCCCATTAGAGAAATGGCCCTCTGAACTGCAGAGGCAGAAAGGTCCTCTCGTCTAATGGGAACTAGCCCACTCACACTGAAGCAGCTATTTCCCATTAGAGAAAAGACCCTCGACCTGGAGATGCAGAAAGGTGATCTTGTCTAATGAGAAACAGCCCAAACAGCCCTATGACCTGGAGAGGCAGAAAGGTCATCTTCTCTAATGAGAACGAGCCACTCACACTGAAGCAGCTATTTCCCATTAGAGAAACGGCCCTCTGACCTACAGAGGCAGAAAGGTCCTCTCGTCTAATGGGAACTAGCCCACTCACACTGAAGCAGCTTTCCCCATTAGAGAAATGACCCTCTGACCTGCAGAGGCAGAAAGGTCCTCTCGTCTAATGGGTACTAGCCCACTCACACTGAAGCAGCTATTTCTTATTAGAGAAACAACCCTCCGACCTGGAGAGGCAGAAAGGTCCTCTCGTCTAATGGGAACTAGCCCACGCACACTGAAGCAGCTATTTCCCATTATCGAAACGGCCCTCTGACCTGCAGAGGCAGAAAGGTCCTCTCGTATAATGGGAACTAGCCCATTCGCAGCTATTTCTCATTAGAGAAACGGCCCTCTGACTTGCAGAGGCAGAAAGGTCCTCTTGTCTAATGGGAACTAGCCCACTCACACTTAAGCAACTATTTCCCATTAAAGAAACGGCCTTCCGACCTGGGGAGGCAGAAAGGTCCTCTCGTCTAATGGGAACTAGCCCATTCACACAGAAGCAGCTATTTCCCATTAGAGAATCGGCCCTCTGACCTGCTGAGGCAGAAAGGTCTTCTCGTCTAATGGGAACTAGCCCACTCACACTGAAGCAGCGATTTCCCATTAGAGAGACGACCCTCTAACCTGCAGAGGCAGAAAGGTGCTCTCGTCTAATGGGAACTAGCACGCTCACACTGAAGCAGCTATTTCCCATTAAAGAAAATTGGCCATCTGACCTGCAGAGGCAGAAAGGTCCTCTCGTCTAATGGGAGGGAACTAGCCCATTCCACTGAAGCAGCTTTTTCCCATTAGCGAAACGGCCCTCTGACCTCCAGAGGCAGAAAGGTCCTCTCGTCTAATGGGAACTAGCCCATTCACACTGAAGCAGCTATTTCCCATTAGAGAAACGACCCTCCGACCTGGAGAGGCAGAAAGGTCCTCTTGTCTAATGGGAACTTACCCCCTCTCACACTGAAGCAGCTATTTCCCATTAGGGAAACGGCCCTCTGACCTGCAGAGGCAGAAAGGTCCTCTCATCTAATGGGAACTAGCCAATTCACACCGAAGCAGCTATTTCCCATTAGAGAAACGGCCCTTTGAAGTGCAGAGGCAGAATGGTCCTCTTGTCTAATGGGAATTAGCCCACTCACACCGAAGCAGCTATTTCCCATTAGAGAAATGGCCCTCTGCCCTGGAGTGGCAGAAAGGTCCTCTCGTCAAATGGGAACTAGCCCATTCACACTGAAGCAGCTATTTCCCATTAGAGAAACAGCGCTCTGACCTGGAGAGGCACAAACGTCCTCTTGTCTAATGGGAACTAGCCCATTCACACTGAAGCAGCTATTTCCCATTATAGAAACCGCCCTCCGACCTGCAGAGGCAGAAAAATCCTCTCGTCTAATGGGTAGTAGCCCACTCACACTGAAGCAGCTATTTCCCATTAGAGAAACGGCCCTCTGGCCTGCAGAGACAGAAAGGTCCTCTCGTCTAATGGGAATTAGCCCACTCACACTGAAGCAGCTGTTTCCCATCAGAGAAACAGCCCTCTGACCTGCAGAGGCAGAAAGGTCCTCTCGTCTAATGGGAACTAGCCCACTCATACTGAAGCAGCTATTTCCTATTATAGAAACGGCCTTCTGACCTGCAGAGGCAGAAAGGTCCTCTCGTCTAATGGGAGCTAGCCCATTCGCAGCTATTTCCCATTAGAGAAACGGCCCTCTGATCTGCAGTGGCAGAAAGGTCCTCTCGTCTAATGGGAACTAGTCCACTCACACCGAAGCACCTATTTCCCATTAGAGAAACGGCCCTCTGACCTGCAGAGGCAGAAATGTCCTCTTGTCTAATGGGAACTAGCCCACTCACACTGAAGCAGCTATTTCCCATTAGAGAAAAAGACCTCTGACCAGCAGAAACAGAAAGGTCTTCTCGTCTAATGGGAACTAGCCTAATCACACTGAAGCGGCTATTTCCCATTAGAGAAACAGCCCTCTGCCCTGTAGTGGCAGAAAGGTCCTCTCGTCTAATGGGAACTAGCCCAGTCACACTGAAGCAGCTATTTCCCTTAGAGAAACAGCCCTTCGACCTGGAGAGGCACAAAGGTCGTCTTGTCTAATGGGAACTAGCCCATTCACACTGAAGCAGCTATTTCCCATTATAGAAACCGCCCTCCGACCTGCAGAGGCAGAAAGGTCCTCTCGTCTAATGTGATGGAACTAGCCCATTCACACAGAAGCAGCTATTTCCCATTAGAGAAACAGACCTCTGACCTGCTGAGGCAGAAAGGTCCTCTCGTCTAATGGGAGCTAGCCCACTCACACTTAAGCAGCTATTTCCCATTAGAGAAAGGGCCGTCTGACCTGCAGAGGCAGAAAGGTCCTCTTGTCTAATGGGAACTATCCCACTCACACTGAAGCAGCTATTTCCCATTAAAGAAAAACGGCCCTCTGAACTGCAGAGGCAGAAGGTCCTCTTGTCTAATGGGCACTAGCCCACTCACACTGAAGCAGCCATTTCCCATTAGAGAAACGACCCTCCGACCTGGAGATGCAGAAAGGTCATCTTGTCTAATGGGAACTAGCCCAAACCGCCCTCTGACCTGGAGAGGCAGAAAGATCATCTTGTCTAATGGGAACTAGCCCACTCACATTGAAACAGCTATTTCCCATTAGAGAAACAGCCCTCTGACCTGCAGAGGCAGAACGGTCCTCTTGTCTAATGGGAACTAGCCCACTCACACTGAAGCAGCTATTCCCACTAGAGAAACGGCCCTCTGACCTGCAAAGGCAGAAAGGTCCTCTTGTCTAATGGGAACTAGCCCATTCGCAGCTATTTCCCATTATGGAAACGGCCCACTGACCTGCATAGGCATTAAGGTCCTCTTGTCTAATGGGAACTAGCCCATTCGCAGCTATTTCCCATTAGAGAAACGGCCCTCTGACCTGCAGAGGCAGAAATGTCCTCTTGTCTAATGGGAACTAGCCCACTCACACTGAAGTAGCTATTTCCTATTAGAGAAACGGCCCTCTGACCTGCAGAGATAGAAAGGTCCTCTCGTCTAATGGGAACTAGCTCATTCACACCGAAGCAGCTATTTCCTATTAGAGAAACGGCCCTCTGACATGCAGAGGCAGAAAGGTCCTCTTGTCTAATGGGAACTAGCCCGCTCGCACTGAAGCAGCTATTTCCCATTAGAGAAACGGCCCTCTGACCAACAGAGACAGAAAGGTCTTCTAGTCTAATGGGAACTAGCCCAATCACACTGAAGCAGCTATTTCCCATTAGAGAAACGGCCCTCTGCCCTGGAGTGGCAGAAAGGTCCTCTCGTCTAATGGGAACGAGCCCATTCACACTGAAGCAGCTATTTCCCATTATAGAAACCGCCCTCCGACCTGCAGAGGCAGAAAGGTCCTCTCGTCTAATGTGATGGACCTAGCCCACTCACATTGAAGCAGCTATTTCCCATTAGAGAAACAGTCCTCTGACCTGCAGAGGCAGAAAAGTCCTCTTGTCTTATGGGAACTAGCCCACTCACACTGAAGTAGCTATTTCCCATTAAAGAAAAACAGCCCTCTGACCTGCAGAGGGAGAAGGTCCTCTTGTCTAATGGGAACTAGCCCACTCATACTGAAGCAGCTATTTCCCATTAGAGAAATGGCCCTCTGACCTGCAGACGGAGAAAAATCCTCTTGTCTAATGGGAACTAGCCGACTCACATTGAAACAGCTATTTCCCATTAGAGAAACGGCCCTCTGACCTGCAGAGGCAGAACGGTCCTTTTATCTAATGGGAACTAGCCCACTTACACTGAAGCAGCTTTTCCCATTAGAGAAACGGCCCTCTGACCTGCAGAGGCAGAAAGGTCTTCTCGTGGAATGGGAACTAGCCCACTAACACTGAATAAGCTATTTCCCATTATAGAAACGGCCCTCTGAACTGCAGAGGCAGAAAGGTCCTCTCGTCTAATGGAAACTAGCCCATTCGCAGCTATTTCCCATTAGAGAAACGGCCCTCTGACCTGCAGAGGCAGAAAGGTCCTCTCGTATAATGGGAACTAGTCCATTCACACCGGAGCACCTATTTCCATTTTGAGAACGGCCCTCTGACCTGCAGAGGCAGAAAGGTCCTCTCGTCTAATGGGAGCTAGCCCACTCACACTGAAGCAGCTATTTCCCATTAGAGAAACGGCCCTCTGACCTGCAGAGGCAGAAAGGTCCTCTTGTCAAATGGGAACTATCCCACTCACACTGAAGCAGCTATTTCCCATTAAAGAAAAACGGCCCTCTGAACTGCAGAGGCAGAAGGTCCTCTTGTCTAATGGGCACTAGCCCACTCACACTGAAGCAGCTATTTCCCATTAGAGAAACGACTCTCCGACCTGGAGATGCAGAAAGGTCATCTTGCCTAATGGGAACTAGCCCAAACCGCCCTCTGACCTGGAGAGGCAGAAAGGTCATCTTGTCTAATGGGAACTAGCCCACTCACATTGAAACAGCTATTTCCCATTAGAGAAACAGCCCTCTGACCTGCAGAGGCAGAACGGTCCTCTTGTCTAATGGGAACTAGCCCACTCACACTGAAGCAGCTTTTCCCATTAGAGAAACGGCCCTCTGACCTGCAGAGGCAGAAAGGTCCTCTTGTCTAATGGGAACTAGCCCATTCGCAGCTATTTCCCATTAGAGAAAAGGCCCTCTGACCTGCAGAGGCAGAAAGGTCCTCTCGTCTAATGGGAACTAGCCCACTCACATTGACACAGCTATTTCCCATTATAGAAACGGCCCATTGACCTGCAGAGGCATTAAGGTCCTCTTGTCTAATGGATACTAGCCCATTTGCAGCTATTTCCCATTAGAGAAACGGCCCTCTGACCTGCAGAGGCAGAAAGGTCCTCTTGTCTAATGGGAACTAGCCCACTCACACTGAAGTAGCTATTTCCCATTAGAGAAACGGCCCTCTGACCTGCAGAGGCAGAAAGGTCCTCTTGTCTAATGGGAACTAGCCCATTCACACCGAAGCAGCTATTTCCCATTAGAGAAACGGCCCTCTGACCAACAGAGACAGAAAGGTCTTCTAGTCTAATGGGAACTAGCCCAATCACACTGAAGCAGCTATTTCCCATTAGAGAAACGGCCCTCTGCCCTGGAGTGGCAGAAAGGTCCTCTCGTCTAATGGGAACGAGCCCATTCACACTGAAGCAGCTATTTCCCATTAGAGAAATAGCCCTTCGACCTGGAGAGGCACAAAGGTCCTCTTGTCTAATGGGAACTAGCCCATTCACACTGAAGCAGCTATTTCCCATTATAGAAACCGCCCTCCGACCTGCAGAGGCAGAAAGGTCCTCTCGTCTAATGTGATGGACCTAGCCCACTCATATTGAAGCAGCTATTTCCCATTAGAGAAACAGTCCTCTGACCTGCAGAGGCAGAAAAGTCCTCTTGTCTTATGGGAACTAGCCCACTCACACTGAAGTAGCTATTTCCCATTAATGAAAAACAGCCCTCTGACCTGCAGAGGGAGAAGGTCCTCTTGTCTAATGGGAACTAGCCCACTCATACTGAAGCAGCTATTTCCCATTAGAGAAATGGCCCTCTGACCTGCAGACGGAGAAAAATCCTCTTGTCTAATGGGAACTAGCCGACTCACATTGAAACAGCTATTTCCCATTAGAGAAACGGCCCTCTGACCTGCAGAGGCAGAACGGTCCTCTTATCTAATGGGAACTAGCCCACTTACACTGAAGCAGCTTTTCCCATTAGAGAAACGGCCCTCTGACCTGCAGAGGCAGAAAGGTCTTCTCGTGGAATGGGAACTAGCCCACTAACACTGAATAAGCTATTTCCCATTATAGAAACGGCCCTCTGAACTGCAGAGGCAGAAAGGTCCTCTCGTCTAATGGAAACTAGCCGATTCGCAGCTATTTCCCATTAGAGAAACGGCCCTCTGACCTGCAGAGACAGAAAGGTCCTCTCATATAATGGGAACTAGTCCATTCACACCGAAGCACCTATTTCCATTTTGAGAACGGCCCTCTGACCTGCAGAGGCAGAAAGGTCCTCTCGTCTAATGGGAGCTAGCCCACTCACACTGAAGCAGCTATTTCCCATTAGAGAAACGGCCCTCTGACCTGCAGAGGCAGAAAGGTCCTCTTGTCAAATGGGAACTATCCCACTCACACTGAAGCAGCTATTTCCCATTAAAGAAAAACGGCCCTCTGAACTGCAGAGGCAGAAGGTCCTCTTGTCTAATGGGCACTAGCCCACTCACACTGAAGCAGCTATTTCCCATTAGAGAAACGACTCTCCGACCTGGAGATGCAGAAAGGTCATCTTGCCTAATGGGAACTAGCCCAAACCGCCCTCTGACCTGGAGAGGCAGAAAGGTCATCTTGTCTAATGGGAACTAACCCACTCACATTGAAACAGCTATTTCCCATTAGAGAAACAGCCCTCTGACCTGCAGAGGCAGAACGGTCCTCTTGTCTAATGGGAACTAGCCCACTCACACTGAAGCAGCTTTTCCCATTAGAGAAACGGCCCTCTGACCTGCAGAGGCAGAAAGGTCCTCTTGTCTAATGGGAACTAGCCCATTCGCAGCTATTTCCCATTAGAGAAACGGCCCTCTGACCTGCAGAGGCAGAAAGGTCCTCTCGTCTAATGGGAACTAGCCCACTCACATTGACACAGCTATTTCCCATTATAGAAACGGCCCACTGACCTGCAGAGGCATTAAGGTCCTCTTGTCTAATGGATACTAGCCCATTTGCAGCTATTTCCAATTAGAGAAACGGCCCTCTGACCTGCAGAGGCAGAAAGGTCCTATTGTCTAATGGGAACTAGCCCACTCACACTGAAGTAGCTATTTCCCATTAGAGAAACGGCCCTCTGACCTGCAGAGGCAGAAAGGTCCTCTCGTCTAATGGGAACTAGCCCATTCACACCGAAGCAGCTATTTCCCATTAGAGAAACGGCCCTCTGACCTGCAGAGGCAGAACGGTCCTCTTGTCTAATGGGAACTAGCCCACTCACACTGAAGCAGCTTTTCCCATTAGAGAAACGGCCCTCTGACCTGCAGAGGCAGAAAGGTCCTCTTGTCTAATGGGAACTAGCCCATTCGCAGCTATTTCCCATTAGAGAAACGGCCCTCTGACCTGCAGAGCAGAAAGGTCCTCTCGTCTAATGGGAACTAGCCCACTCACATTGACACAGCTATTTCCCATTATAGAAACTGCCCATTGACCTGCAGAGGCATTAAGGTCCTCTTGTCTAATGGATACTAGCCCATTTGCAGCTATTTCCCATTAGAGAAACGGCCCTCTGACCTGCAGAGGCAGAAAGGTCCTCTTGTCTAATGGGAACTAGCCCACTCACACTGAAGTAGCTATTTCCCATTAGAGAAACGGCCCTCTGACCTGCAGAGGCAGAAAGGTCTTCTCGTGGAATGGGAACTAGCCCACTAACACTGAATAAGCTATTTCCCATTATAGAAACGGCCCTCTGAACTGCAGAGGCAGAAAGGTCCTCTCGTCTAATGGAAACTAGCCGATTCGCAGCTATTTCCCATTAGAGAAACGGCCCTCTGACCTGCAGAGACAGAAAGGTCCTCTCGTATAATGGGAACTAGTCCATTCACACCGAAGCACCTATTTCCATTTTGAGAACGGCCCTCTGACCTGCAGAGGCAGAAAGGTCCTCTCGTCTAATGGGAGCTAGCCCACTCACACTGAAGCAGCTATTTCCCATTAGAGAAACGGCCCTCTGACCTGCAGAGGCAGAAAGGTCCTCTTGTCAAATGGGAACTATCCCACTCACACTGAAGCAGCTATTTCCCATTAAAGAAAAACGGCCCTCTGAACTGCAGAGGCAGAAGGTCCTCTTGTCTAATGGGCACTAGCCCACTCACACTGAAGCAGCTATTTCCCATTAGAGAAACGACTCTCCGACCTGGAGATGCAGAAAGGTCATCTTGCCTAATGGGAACTAGCCCAAACCGCCCTCTGACCTGGAGAGGCAGAAAGGTCATCTTGTCTAATGGGAACTAGCCCACTCACATTGAAACAGCTATTTCCCATTAGAGAAACAACCCTCTGACCTGCAGAGGCAGAACGGTCCTCTTGTCTAATGGGAACTAGCCCACTCACACTGAAGCAGCTTTTCCCATTAGAGAAACGGCCCTCTGACCTGCAGAGGCAGAAAGGTCCTCTTGTCTAATGGGAACTAGCCCATTCGCAGCTATTTCCCATTAGAGAAACGGCCCTCTGACCTGCAGAGGCAGAAAGGTCCTCTCGTCTAATGGGAACTAGCCCACTCACATTGACACAGCTATTTCCCATTATAGAAACGGCCCACTGACCTGCAGAGGCATTAAGGTCCTCTTGTCTAATGGATACTAGCCCATTTGCAGCTATTTCCAATTAGAGAAACGGCCCTCTGACCTGCAGAGGCAGAAAGGTCCTATTGTCTAATGGGAACTAGCCCACTCACACTGAAGTAGCTATTTCCCATTAGAGAAACGGCCCTCTGACCTGCAGAGGCAGAAAGGTCCTCTCGTCTAATGGGAACTAGCCCATTCACACCGAAGCAGCTATTTCCCATTAGAGAAAAGGCCCTCTGACATGCAGAGTCAGAAAGGTCCTCTTGTCTAATGGGAACTAGCCCGCTCGCACTGAAGCAGCTATTTCCCATTAGAGAAACGGCCCTCTGACCAACAGAAACAGAAAGGTCTTCTAGTCTAATGGGAACTAGCCCAATCACACTGAAGCAGCTATTTCCCATTAGAGAAACGGCCCTCTGCCCTGGAGTGGCAGAAAGGTCCTCTCGTCTAATGGGAACGAGCCCATTCACACTGAAGCAGCTATTTCCCATTATAGAAACCGCCCTCTGACCTGCAGAGGCAGAAAGTTCCTCTCGTCTAATGTGATGGACCTAGCCCACTCACGATGAAGCAGCTATTTCCCATTAGAGAAACAGTCCTCTGACCTGCAGAGACAGAAAGGTCCTCTCATCTAATGGGAATTAGCCCACTCACACTGAATCAGCTTTTTCCCATTAGAGAAACGGCCCTCTGACCTGCAGAGGCAGAAAAGTCCTCTTGTCTAATGGGAACTAGCCCACTCACACTGAAGTAGCTATTTCCCATTAAAGAAAAACAGCCCTCTGACCTGCAGAGGGAGAAGGTCCTCTTGTCTAATGGGAACTAGCCCACTCACACTGAAGCAGCTATTTCCCATTAGAGAAATGGCCCTCTGACCTGCAGACAGAGAAAAATCCTCTTGTCTAATGAAAACTAGCCCACTCAAATTGAAACAGCTATTTCCCATTAGAGAAACGGCCCTCTGACCTGCAGAGGCAGAACGGTCCTCTTCTCTAATGGGAACTAGACCACTTACACTGAAGCAGCTTTTCCCATTAGAAAAACGGCCGTCTGACCTGCAGAGGCAGAAAGGTCTTCTCGTGGAATGGGACGTAGCCCACTAACACTGAATAAGCTATTTCCCATTAGAGAAACAGTCCTCTGACCTGCAGAGGCAGAAAAGTCCTCTTGTCTTATAGGAACTAGCCCACTCACACTGAAGTAGCTATTTCCCATTAAAGAAAAACAGCCCTCTGACCTGCAGAGGGAGAAGGTCCTCTTGTCTAATGGGAACTAGCCCACTCATACTGAAGCAGCTATTTCCCATTAGAGAAATGGCCCTCTGACCTGCAGACGGAGAAAAATCCTCTTGTCTAATGGGAACTAGCCGACTCACATTGAAATAGATATTTCCCATTAGAGAAACGGCCCTCTGACCTGCAGAGGCAGAACGGTCCTCTTATCTAATGGGAACTAGCCCACTTACACTGAAGCAGCTTTTCCCATTAGAGAAACGGCCCTCTGACCTGCAGAGGCAGAAAGGTCTTCTCGTGGAATGGGAACTAGCCCACTAACACTGAATATGCTATTTCCCATTATAGAAACGGCCCTCTGAACTGCAGAGGCAGAAAGGTCCTCTCGTCTAATGGAAACTAGCCCATTCGCAGCTTTTTCCCATTAGAGAAACGGCCCTCTGACCTGCAGAGACAGAAAGGTCCTCTCGTATAATGGGAACTAGTCCATTCACACCGAAGCACCTATTTCCATTTTGAGAACGGCCCTCTGACCTCCAGAGGCAGAAAGGTCCTCTCGTCTAATGGGAGCTAGCCCACTCACACTGAAGCAGCTATTTCCCATTAGAGAAACGGCCCTCTGACCTGCAGAGGCAGAAAGGTCCTCTTGTCAAATGGGAACTATCCCACTCACACTGAAGCAGCTATTTCCCATTAATGAAAAACGGCCCTCTGAACTGCAGAGGCAGAAGGTCCTCTTGTCTAATGGGCACTAGCCCACTCACACTGAAGCAGCTATTTCCCATTAGAGAAACGACTCTCCGACCTGGAGATGCAGAAAGGTCATCTTGCCTAATGGGAACTAGCCCAAACCGCCCTCTGACCTGGAGAGGCAGAAAGGTCATCTTGTCTAATGGGAACTAGCCCACTCACATTGAAACAGCTATTTCCCATTAGAGAAACAGCCCTCTGACCTGCAGAGGCAGAACGGTCCTCTTGTCTAATGGGAACTAGCCCACTCACACTGAAGCAGCTTTTCCCATTAGAAAAACGGCCGTCTGACCTGCAGAGGCAGAAAGGTCTTCTCGTGGAATGGGATGTAGCCCACTAACACTGAATAAGTTATTTCCCATTAGAGAAACAGTCCTCTGACCTGCAGAGGCAGAAAAGTCCTCTTGTCTTATGGGAACTAGCCCACTCACACTGAAGTAGCTATTTCCCATTAAAGAAAAACAGCCCTCTGACCTGCAGAGGGAGAAGGTTCTCTTGTCTAATGGGAACTAGCCCACTCATACTGAAGCAGCTATTTCCCATTAGAGAAATGGCCCTCTGACCTGCAGACGGAGAAAAATCCTCTTGTCTAATGGGAACTAGCCGACTCACATTGAAACAGATATTTCCCATTAGAGAAACGGCCCTCTGACCTGCAGAGGCAGAACGGTCCTCTTATCTAATGGGAACTAGCCCACTTACACTGAAGCAGCTTTTCCCATTAGAGAAACGGCCCTCTGACCTGCAGAGGCAGAAAGGTCTTCTCGTGGAATGGGAACTAGCCCACTAACACTGAATAAGCTATTTCCCATTATAGAAACGGCCCTCTGAACTGCAGAGGCAGAAAGGTCCTCTTGTCTAATGGAAACTAGCCCATTCGCAGCTTTTTCCCATTAGAGAAACGGCCCTCTGACCTGCAGAGGCAGAAAGGTCCTCTCGTATAATGGGAACTAGTCCATTCACACCGAAGCACCTATTTCCATTTTGAGAACGGCCCTCTGACCTGCAGAGGCAGAAAGGTCCTCTCGTCTAATGGGAGCTAGCCCACTCACACTGAAGCAGCTATTTCCCATTAGAGAAACGGCCCTCTGACCTGCAGAGGCAGAAAGGTCCTCTTGTCAAATGGGAACTATCCCACTCACACTGAAGCAGCTATTTCCCATTAAAGAAAAACGGCCCTCTGAACTGCAGAGGCAGAAGGTCCTCTTGTCTAATGGGCACTAGCCCACTCACACTGAAGCAGCTATTTCCCATTAGAGAAACGACTCTCCGACCTGGAGATGCAGAAAGGTCATCTTGCCTAATGGGAACTAGACCAAACCGCCCTCTGACCTGGAGAGGCAGAAAGGTCATCTTGTCTAATGGGAACTAGCCCACTCACATTGAAACAGCTATTTCCCATTAGAGAAACAGCCCTCTGACCTGCAGAGGCAGAACGGTCCTCTTGTCTAATGGGAACTAGCCCACTCACACTGAAGCAGCTTTTCCTATTAGAGAAACGGCCCTCTGACCTGCAGAGGCAGAAAGGCCCTCTCGTCTAATGGGAACTAGCCCATTCGCAGCTATTTCCCATTAGAGAAACGGCCCTCTGACCTGCAGAGGCAGAAATGTCCTCTCGTCTAATGGGAACTAGCCCACTCACATTGACACAGCTATTTCCCATTATAGAAACGGCCCACTGACCTGCAGAGGCATTAAGGTCCTCTTGTCTAATGGATACTAGCCCATTTGCAGCTATTTCCCATTAGAGAAACGGCCCTCTGACCTGCAGAGGCAGAAAGGTCCTCTTGTCTAATGGGAACTAGCCCACTCACACTGAAGTAGCTATTTCCCATTAGAGAAACGGCCCTCTGACCTGCAGAGGCAGAAAGGTCCTCTCGTCTAATGGGAACTAGCCCATTCACACCGAAGTAGCTATTTCCCATTAGAGAAAAGGCCCTCTGACATGCAGAGGCAGAAAGGTCCTCTTGTCTAATGGGAACTAGCCCGCTCGCAGCTATTTCCCATTAGAGAAACGGCCCTCTGACCTGCAGAGGCAGAAAGGTCCTCTCGTCTAATGGGAACTAGCCCACTCACATTGACACAGCTATTTCCCATTATAGAAACGGCCCATTGACCTGCAGAGGCATTAAGGTCCTCTTGTCTAATGGGAACTAGCCCACTCACATTGAAACAGCTATTTCCCATTAGAGAAACAGCCCTCTGACCTGCAGAGGCAGAACGGTCCTCTTGTCTAATGGGAACTAGCCCACTCACACTGAAGCAGCTTTTCCCATTAGAGAAACGGCCCTCTGACCTGCAGAGGCAGAAAGGCCCTCTCGTCTAATGGGAACTAGCCCATTCGCAGCTATTTCCCATTAGAGAAACGGCCCTCTGACCTGCAGAGGCAGAAATGTCCTCTCGTCTAATGGGAACTAGCCCACTCACATTGACACAGCTATTTCCCATTATAGAAACGGCCCACTGACCTGCAGAGGCATTAAGGTCCTCTTGTCTAATGGATACTAGCCCATTTGCAGCTATTTCCCATTAGAGAAACGGCCCTCTGACCTGCAGAGGCAGAAAGGTCCTCTTGTCTAATGGGAACTAGCCCACTCACACTGAAGTAGCTATTTCCCATTAGAGAAACGGCCCTCTGACCTGCAGAGGCAGAAAGGTCCTCTTGTCTAATGGGAACTAGCCCATTCACACCGAAGCAGCTATTTCCCATTAGAGAAACGGCCCTCTGACATGCAGAGGCAGAAGGTCCTCTTGTCTAATGGGCACTAGCCCACTCACACTGAAGCAGCTATTTCCCATTAGAGAAACGACTCTCCGACCTGGAGATGCAGAAAGGTCATCTTGCCTAATGGGAACTAGCCCAAACCGCCCTCTGACCTGGAGAGGCAGAAAGGTCATCTTCTCTAATGGGAACTAGCCCACTCACATTGAAACAGCTATTTCCCATTAGAGAAACAGCCCTCTGACCTGCAGAGGCAGAACGGTCCTCTTGTCTAATGGGAACTAGCCCACTCACACTGAAGCAGCTTTTCCCATTAGAGAAACGGCCCTCTGACCTGCAGAGGCAGAAAGGTCCTCTTGTCTAATGGGAACTAGCCCATTCGCAGCTATTTCCCATTAGAGAAACGGCCCTCTGACCTGCAGAGGCAGAAAGGTCCTCTCGTCTAATGGGAACTAGCCCACTCACATTGACACAGCTATTTCCCATTATAGAAACGGCCCACTGACCTGCAGAGGCATTAAGGTCCTCTTGTCTAATGGATACTAGCCCATTTGCAGCTATTTCCAATTAGAGAAACGGCCCTATGACCTGCAGAGGCAGAAAGGTCCTATTGTCTAATGGGAACTAGCCCACTCACACTGAAGTAGCTATTTCCCATTAGAGAAACGGCCCTCTGACCTGCAGAGGCAGAAAGGTCCTCTCGTCTAATGGGAACTAGCCCATTCACACCGAAGCAGCTATTTCCCATTAGAGAAACGGCCCTCTGACCTGCAGAGGCAGAACGGTCCTCTTGTCTAATGGGAACTAGCCCACTCACACTGAAGCAGCTTTTCCCATTAGAGAAACGGCCCTCTGACCTGCAGAGGCAGAAAGGTCCTCTTGTCTAATGGGAACTAGCCCATTCGCAGCTATTTCCCATTAGAGAAACGGCCCTCTGACCTGCAGAGCAGAAAGGTCCTCTCGTCTAATGGGAACTAGCCCACTGACATTGACACAGCTATTTCCCATTATAGAAACGGCCCACTGACCTGCAGAGGCATTAAGGTCCTCTTGTCTAATGGATACTAGCCCATTTGCAGCTATTTCCCATTAGAGAAACGGCCCTCTGACCTGCAGAGGCAGAAAGGTCCTCTTGTCTAATGGGAACTAGCCCACTCACACTGAAGTAGCTATTTCCCATTAGAGAAACGGCCCTCTGACCTGCAGAGGCAGAAAGGTCCTCTCGTCTAATGGGAACTAGCCCATTCACACCGAAGCAGCTATTTCCCATTAGAGAAAAGGCCCTCTGACATGCAGAGGCAGAAAGGTCCTCTTGTCTAATGGGAACTAGCCCGCTCGCCCTGAAGCAGCTATTTCCCATTTGAGAAACGGCCCTCTGACCAACAGAAACAGAAAGGTCTTCTAGTCTAATGGGAACTAGCCCAATCACACTGAAGCAGCTATTTCCCATTAGAGAAACGGCCCTCTGCCCTGGAGTGGCAGAAAGGTCCTCTCGTCTAATGGGAACGAGCCCATTCACACTGAAGCAGCTATTTCCCATTATAGAAACCGCCCTCTGACCTGCAGAGGCAGAAAGTTCCTCTCGTCTAATGTGATGGACCTAGCCCACTCACGATGAAGCAGCTATTTCCCATTAGAGAAACAGTCCTCTGACCTGCAGAGACAGAAAGGTCCTCTCATCTAATGGGAATTAGCCCACTCACACTGAATCAGCTTTTTCCCATTAGAGAAACGGCCCTCTGACCTGCAGAGGCAGAAAAGTCCTCTTGTCTAATGGGAACTAGCCCACTCACACTGAAGTAGCTATTTCCCATTAAAGAAAAACAGCCCTCTGACCTGCAGAGGGAGAAGGTCCTCTTGTCTAATGGGAACTAGCCCACTCACACTGAAGCAGCTATTTCCCATTAGAGAAATGGCCCTCTGACCTGCAGACAGAGAAAAATCCTCTTGTCTAATGAAAACTAGCCCACTCAAATTGAAACAGCTATTTCCCATTAGAGAAACGGCCCTCTGACCTGCAGAGGCAGAACGGTCCTCTTCTCTAATGGGAACTAGACCACTTACACTGAAGCAGCTTTTCCCATTAGAAAAACGGCCGTCTGACCTGCAGAGGCAGAAAGGTCTTCTCGTGGAATGGGACGTAGCCCACTAACACTGAATAAGCTATTTCCCATTAGAGAAACAGTCCTCTGACCTGCAGAGGCAGAAAAGTCCTCTTGTCTTATAGGAACTAGCCCACTCACACTGAAGTAGCTATTTCCCATTAAAGAAAAACAGCCCTCTGACCTGCAGAGGGAGAAGGTCCTCTTGTCTAATGGGAACTAGCCCACTCATACTGAAGCAGCTATTTCCCATTAGAGAAATGGCCCTCTGACCTGCAGACGGAGAAAAATCCTCTTGTCTAATGGGAACTAGCCGACTCACATTGAAATAGATATTTCCCATTAGAGAAACGGCCCTCTGACCTGCAGAGGCAGAACAGTCCTCTTATCTAATGGGAACTAGCCCACTTACACTGAAGCAGCTTTTCCCATTAGAGAAACGGCCCTCTGAACTGCAGAGGCAGAAAGGTCCTCTCGTCTAATGGAAACTAGCCCATTCGCAGCTTTTTCCCATTAGAGAAACGGCCCTCTGACCTGCAGAGGCAGAAAGGTCCTCTCGTATAATGGGAACTAGTCCATTCACACCGAAGCACCTATTTCCATTTTGAGAACGGCCCTCTGACCTCCAGAGGCAGAAAGGTCCTCTCGTCTAATGGGAGCTAGCCCACTCACACTGAAGCAGCTATTTCCCATTAGAGAAACGGCCCTCTGACCTGCAGAGGCAGAAAGGTCCTCTTGTCAAATGGGAACTATCCCACTCACACTGAAGCAGCTATTTCCCATTAAAGAAAAACGGCCCTCTGAACTGCAGAGGCAGAAGGTCCTCTTGTCTAATGGGCACTAGCCCACTCACACTGAAGCAGCTATTTCCCATTAGAGAAACGACTCTCCGACCTGGAGATGCAGAAAGGTCATCTTGCCTAATGGGAACTAGCCCAAACCGCCCTCTGACCTGGAGAGGCAGAAAGGTCATCTTGTCTAATGGGAACTAGCCCACTCACATTGAAACAGCTATTTCCCATTAGAGAAACAGCCCTCTGACCTGCAGAGGCAGAACGGTCCTCTTGTCTAATGGGAACTAGCCCACTCACACTGAAGCAGCTTTTCCCATTAGAAAAACGGCCGTCTGACCTGCAGAGGCAGAAAGGTCTTCTCGTGGAATGGGACGTAGCCCACTAACACTGAATAAGCTATTTCCCATCAGAGAAACAGTCCTCTGACCTGCAGAGGCAGAAAAGTCCTCTTGTCTTATGGGAACTAGCCCACTCACACTGAAGTAGCTATTTCCCATTAAAGAAAAACAGCCCTCTGACCTGCAGAGGGAGAAGGTTCTCTTGTCTAATGGGAACTAGCCCACTCATACTGAAGCAGCTATTTCCCATTAGAGAAATGGCCCTCTGACCTGCAGACGGAGAAAAATCCTCTTGTCTAATGGGAACTAGCCGACTCACATTGAAACAGATATTTCCCATTAGAGAAACGGCCCTCTGACCTGCAGAGGTAGAACGGTCCTCTTATCTAATGGGAACTAGCCCACTTACACTGAAGCAGCTTTTCCCATTAGAGAAACGGCCCTCTGACCTGCAGAGGCAGAAAGGTCTTCTCGTGGAATGGGAACTAGCCCACTAACACTGAATAAGCTATTTCCCATTATAGAAACAGCCCTCTGAACTGCAGAACCAGAAAGGTCCTCTTGTCTAATGGAAACTAGCCCATTCGCAGCTTTTTCCCATTAGAGAAACGGCCCTCTGACCTGCAGAGGCAGAAAGGTCCTCTCGTATAATGGGAACTAGTCCATTCACACCGAAGCACCTATTTCCATTTTGAGAACGGCCCTCTGACCTGCAGAGGCAGAAAGGTCCTCTCGTCTAATGGGAGCTAGCCCACTCACACTGAAGCAGCTATTTCCCATTAGAGAAACGGCCCTCTGACCTGCAGAGGCAGAAAGGTCCTCTTGTCAAATGGGAACTATCCCACTCACACTGAAGCAGCTATTTCCCATTAAAGAAAAACGGCCCTCTGAACTGCAGAGGCAGAAGGTCCTCTTGTCTAATGGGCACTAGCCCACTCACACTGAAGCAGCTATTTCCCATTAGAGAAACGACTCTCCTACCTGGAGATGCAGAAAGGTCATCTTGCCTAATGGGAACTAGCCCAAACCGCCCTCTGACCTGGAGAGGCAGAAAGGTCATCTTGTCTAATGGGAACTAGCCCACTCACATTGAAACAGCTATTTCCCATTAGAGAAACAGCCCTCTGACCTGCAGAGGCAGAACGGTCCTCTTGTCTAATGGGAACTAGCCCACTCACACTGAAGCAGCTTTTCCCATTAGAGAAACGGCCCTCTGACCTGCAGAGGCAGAAAGGCCCTCTCGTCTAATGGGAACTAGCCCATTCGCAGCTATTTCCCATTAGAGAAACGGCCCTCTGACCTGCAGAGGCAGAAATGTCCTCTCGTCTAATGGGAACTAGCCCACTCACACTGAAGTAGCTATTTCCCATTAAAGAAAAACAGCCCTCTGACCTGCAGAGGGAGAAGGTTCTCTTGTCTAATGGGAACTAGCCCACTCATACTGAAGCAGCTATTTCCCATTAGAGAAATGGCCCTCTGACCTGCAGACGGAGAAAAATCCTCTTGTCTAATGGGAACTAGCCGACTCACATTGAAACAGATATTTCCCATTAGAGAAACGGCCCTCTGACCTGCAGAGGCAGAACGGTCTTCTTATCTAATGGGAACTAGCCCACTTACACTGAAGCAGCTTTTCCCATTAGAGAAACGGCCCTCTGACCTGCAGAGGCAGAAAGGTCTTCTCGTGGAATGGGAACTAGCCCACTAACACTGAATAAGCTATTTCCCATTATAGAAACAGCCCTCTGAACTGCAGAACCAGAAAGGTCCTCTTGTCTAATGGAAACTAGCCCATTCGCAGCTTTTTCCCATTAGAGAAACGGCCCTCTGACCTGCAGAGGCAGAAAGGTCCTCTCGTATCATGGGAACTAGTCCATTCACACCGAAGCACCTATTTCCATTTTGAGAACGGCCCTCTGACCTGCAGAGGCAGAAAGGTCCTCTCGTCTAGTGGGAGCTAGCCCACTCACACTGAAGCAGCTATTTCCCATTAGAGAAACGGCCCTCTGACCTGCAGAGGCAGAAAGGTCCTCTTGTCAAATGGGAACTATCCCACTCACACTGAAGCAGCTATTTCCCATTAAAGAAAAACGGCCCTCTGAACTGCAGAGGCAGAAGGTCCTCTTGTCTAATGGGCACTAGCCCACTCACACTGAAGCAGCTATTTCCCATTAGAGAAACGACTCTCCGACCTGGAGATGCAGAAAGGTCATCTTGCCTAATGGGAACTAGCCCAAACCGCCCTCTGACCTGGAGAGGCAGAAAGGTCATCTTGTCTAATGGGAACTAGCCCACTCACATTGAAACAGCTATTTCCCATTAGAGAAACAGCCCTCTGACCTGCAGAGGCAGAACGGTCCTCTTGTCTAATGGGAACTAGCCCACTCACACTGAAGCAGCTTTTCCCATTAGAGAAACGGCCCTCTGACCTGCAGAGGCAGAAAGGCCCTCTCGTCTAATGGGAACTAGCCCATTCGCAGCTATTTCCCATTAGAGAAACGTCCCTCTGACCTGCAGAGGCAGAAATGTCCTCTCGTCTAATGGGAACTAGCCCACTCACATTGACACAGCTATTTCCCATTATAGAAACGGCCCACTGACCTGCAGAGGCATTAAGGTCCTCTTGTCTAATGGATACTAGCCCATTTGCAGCTATTTCCCATTAGAGAAACGGCCCTCTGACCTGCAGAGGCAGAAAGGTCCTCTTGTCTAATGGGAACTAGCCCACTCACACTGAAGTAGCTATTTCCCATTAGAGAAACGGCCCTCTGACCTGCAGAGGCAGAAAGGTCCTCTCGTCTAATGGGAACTAGCCCATTCACACCGAAGTAGCTATTTCCCATTAGAGAAAAGGCCCTCTGACATGCAGAGGCAGAAAGGTCCTCTTGTCTAATGGGAACTAGCCCGCTCGCACTGAAGCAGCTATTTCCCATTAGAGAAATGGCCCTCTGACCAACAGAAACAGAAAGGTCTTCTAGTCTAATGGGAACTAGCCCAATCACACTGAAGCAGCTATTTCCCATTAGAGAAACGGCCCTCTGCCCTGGAGTGGCAGAAAGGTCCTCTCGTCTAATGGGAACGAGCCCATTCACACTGAAGCAGCTATTTCCCATTATAGAAACCGCCCTCTGACCTGCAGAGGCAGAAAGTTCCTCTCGTCTAATGTGATGGACCTAGCCCACTCACATTGAAGCAGCTATTTCCCATTAGAGAAACAGTCCTCTGACCTGCAGAGACAGAAAGGTCCTCTGATCTAATGGGAATTAGCCCACTCACACTGAATCAGCTTTTTCCCATTAGAGAAACGGCCCTCTGACCTGCAGAGGCAGAAAAGTCCTCTTGTCTAATGGGAACTAGCCCACTCACACTGAAGTAGCTATTTCCCATTAAAGAAAAACAGCCCTCTGACCTGCAGAGGGAGAAGGTCCTCTTGTCTAATGGGAACTAGCCCACTCACACTGAAGCAGCTATTTCCCATTAGAGAAATGGCCCTCTGTCCTGCAGACAGAGAAAAATCCTCTTGTCTAATGAAAACTAGCCCACTCACATTGAAACAGCTATTTCCCATTAGAGAAACGGCCCTCTGACCTGCAGAGGCAGAACGGTCCTCTTCTCTAATGGGAACTAGCCCACTTACACTGAAGCAGCTTTTCCCATTAGAGAAACGGCCGTCTGACCTGCAGAGGCAGAAAGGTCTTCTCGTGGAATGGGACGTAGCCCACTAACACTGAATAAGCTATTTCCCATTATAGAAACGGCCCTCTGAACTGCAGAGGCAGAAAGGTCCTCTCGTCTAATGGAAACTAGCCCATTCGCAGCTATTTCCCATTAGAGAAACGGCCCTCTGACCTGCAGAGGCAGAAAGGTCCTCTCGTCTATTGGGAACTAGCCCATTCACACCGAAGCACCTATTTCCCATTTGAGAACGGCCCTCTGACCTGCAGAGGCAGAAAGGTCCTCTTGTCTAATGGGAACTAGCCCACTCACACTGAAGCAGCTATTTCCCATTAGAGAAACGGCCCTCTACCCTGGAGTGAGAGAAAGGTCCTCTCGTCTAATGGGAACTAGCCCAGTCACACTGAAGCAGCTATTTCCCTTAGAGAAACAGCCCTTCGACCTGGAGAGGCACAAAGGTCCTCTTGTCTAATGGGAACTAGCCCATTCACACTGAAGCAGCTATTTCCCATTATAGAAACCGCGCTCCGACCTGCAGAGGCAGAAAGGTCCTCTCGTCTAATGTGATGGAACTAGCCCACTCACACTGAAGCAGCTTTTTCCCATTAGAGAAACGGCCCTCTGACCTGCAGAGGCAGAAAGGTCCTCTCATCTAATGGGAACTAGCCCATTCACACCGAAGCAGCTATTTCCCATTAGAGAAAAGGCCCTCTGACATGCAGAGGCAGAAAGGTCCTCTTGTCTAATGGGAACTAGCCCGCTCGCACTGAAGCAGCTATTTCCCGTTAGAGAAACGGCCCTCTGACCAACAGAAACAGAAAGGTCTTCTAGTCTAATGGGAACTAGCCCAATCACACTGAAGCAGCGATTTCCCATTAGAGAAACGGCCCTCTGCCCTGGAGTGGCAGAAAGGTCCTCTCGTCTAATGGGAACGAGCCCATTCACACTGAAGCAGCTATTTCCCATTATAGAAACCGCCCTCTGACCTGCAGAGGCAGAAAGTTCCTCTCGTCTAATGTGATGGACCTAGCCCACTCACATTGAAACAGCTATTTCCCATTAGAGAAACAGTCGTCTGACCTGCAGAGACAGAAAGGTCCTCTCATCTAATGGGAATTAGCCCACTCACACTGAATCAGCTTTTTCCCATTAGAGAAACGGCCCTCTGACCTGCAGAGGCAGAAAAGTGCTCTTGTCTAATGGGAACTAGCCCACTCACACTGAAGTAGCTATTTCCCATTAAAGAAAAACAGCCCTCTGACCTGCAGAGGGAGATGGTCCTCTTGTCTAATGGGAACTAGCCCACTCACACTGAAGCAGCTATTTCCCATTAGAGAAATGGCCCTCTGACCTGCAGACAGAGAAAAAGCCTCTTGTCTAATGAAAACTAGCCCACTCACATTGAAACAGCTATTTCCCATTAGAGAAACGGCCCTCTGACCTGCAGAGGCAGAACGGTCCTCTTCTCTAATGGGAACTAGCCCACTTACACTGAAGCAGCTTTTCCCATTAGAGAAACGGCCGTCTGACCTGCAGAGGCAGAAAGGTCTTCTCGTGGAATGGGACGTAGCCCACTAACACTGAATAAGCTATTTCCCATTATAGAAACGGCCCTCTGAACTGCAGAGGCAGAAAGGTCCTCTCGTCTAATGGAAACTAGCCCATTCGCAGCTATTTCCCATTAGAGAAACGGCCCTCTGACCTGCAGAGGCAGAAAGGTCCTCTCATCTATTGGGAACTAGCCCATTCACACCGAAGCACCTATTTCCCATTTGAGAACGGCCCTCTGACCTGCAGAGGCAGAAAGGTCCTCTTGTCTAATGGGAACTAGCCCACTCACACTGAAGCAGCTATTTCCCATTACAGAAACGGCCCTCTACCCTGGAGTGAGAGAAAGGTCCTCTCGTCTAATGGGAACTAGCCCAGTCACACTGAAGCAGCTATTTCCCTTAGAGAAACAGCCCTTCATCCTGGAGAGGCACAAAGGTCCTCTTGTCTAATGGGAACTAGCCCATTCACACTGAAGCAGCTATTTCCCATTATAGAAACCGCCCTCCGACCTGCAGAGGCAGAAAGGTCCTCTCGTCTAATGTGATGGAACTAGCCCACTCACACTGAAGCAGCTTTTTCCCATTAGAGAAACGGCCCTCTGACCTGCAGAGGCAGAAAGGTCCTCTCATCTAATGGGAACTAGCCCATTCACACAGAAGCAGCTATTTCCCATTAGAGAAACGGACCTCTGACCTGCTGAGGCAGAAAGGTCCTCTCGTCTAATGGGAGCTAGCCCACTCACACTGAAGCAGCTATTTCCCATTAGAGAAACGGCCCTCTGACCTGCAGAGGCAGAAAGGTCCTCTTGTCTAATGGGAACTATCCCACTCACACTGAAGCAGCTATTTCCCATTAAAGAAAAACGGCCCTCTGAACTGCAGAGGCAGAAGGTCCTCTTGTCTGATGGGCACTAGCCCACTCACACTGAAGCAGCTATTTCCCATTAGAGAAACGACCCTTCGACCTGGAGATGCAGAAAGGTCATCTTGTCTAATGGGAACTAGCCCAAACCGCCCTCTGACCTGGAGAGGCAGAAAGGTCATCTTGTCTAATGCGAACTAGCCCACTCACATTGAAACAGCTATTTCCCATTAGAGAAACAGCCCTCTGACCTGCAGAGGCAGAACGGTCCTCTTGTCTAATGGGAACTAGCCCACTCACACTGAAGCAGCTTTTCCCATTAGAGAAACGGCCCTCTGACCTGCAGAGGCAGAAAGGTCCTCTTGTCTAATGGGAACTAGCCCATTCGCAGCTATTTCCCATTATAGAAACGGCCCACTGACCTGCAGAGGCAATAAGGTTCTCTTGTCTAATGGGAACTAGCCCATTCGCAGATATTTCCCATTAGAGAAACGGCCCTCTGACCTGCAGAGGCAGAAAGGTCCTCTTGTCTAATGGGAACTAGCCCACTCACACTGAAGTAGCTATTTCCTATTAGAGAAACGACCCTCTGACCTGCAGAGATAGAAAGGTCCTCTCGTCTAATGGGAACTAACCCATTCACACCGAAGCAGCTATTTCCCATTAGAGAAAAGGCCCTCTGACATGCAGAGGCAGAAAGGTCCTCTTGTCTAATGGGAAATAGCCCCCTCGCACTGAAGCAGCTATTTCCCATTAGAGAAACGGCCCTCTGACCAACAGAAACAGAAAGGTCTTCTAGTCTAATGGGAACTAGCCCAATCACACTGAAGCAGCTATTTCCCATTAGAGAAACGGCCATCTGCCCTGGAGTGGCAGAAAGGTCCTCTCGTCTAATGGGAACGAGCCCATTCACACTGAAGCAGCTATTTCCCATTAGAGAAATAGCCCTTCGACCTGGAGAGGCACAAAGGTCCTCTTGTCTAATGGGAACTAGCCCATTCACACTAAATCAGCTATTTCCCATTATAGGAACCGTCCTCCGACCTGCAGAGGCAGAAAGGTCCTCTCGTCTAATGGGAATTAGCCCACTCACACTGAATCAGCTTTTTCCCATTAGAGAAACGGCCCTCTGACCTGCAGAGGCAGAAAAGTCCTCTTGTCTAATGGGAACTAGCCCACTCACACTGAAGTAGCTATTTCCCATTAAAGAAAAACAGCCCTCTGACCTGCAGAGGGAGAAGGTCCTCTTGTCTAATGGGAACTAGCCCACTCATACTGAAGCACCTATTTCCCATTTGAGAACGGCCCTCTGACCTGCAGAGGCAGAAAGGTCCTCTTGTCTAATGGGAACTAGCCCACTCACACTGAAGCAGCTATTTCCCATTACAGAAACGGCCCTCTACCCTGGAGTGAGAGAAAGGTCCTCTCGTCTAATGGGAACTAGCCCAGTCACACTGAAGCAGCTATTTCCCTTAGAGAAACAGCCCTTCATCCTGGAGAGGCACAAAGGTCCTGTTGTCTAATGGGAACTAGCCCATTCACACTGAAGCAGCTATTTCCCATTATAGAAACCGCCCTCCGACCTGCAGAGGCAGAAAGGTCCTCTCGTCTAATGTGATGGAACTAGCCCACTCACACTGAAGCAGCTTTTTCCCATTAGAGAAACGGCCCTCTGACCTGCAGAGGCAGAAAGGTCCTCTCATCTAATGGGAACTAGCCCATTCACACAGAAGCAGCTATTTCCCATTAGAGAAACGGACCTCTGACCTGCTGAGGCAGAAAGGTCCTCTCGTCTAATGGGAGCTAGCCCACTCACACTGAAGCAGCTATTTCCCATTAGAGAAACGGCCCTCTGACCTGCAGAGGCAGAAAGGTCCTCTTGTCTAATGGGAACTATCCCACTCACACTGAAGCAGCTATTTCCCATTAAAGAAAAACGGCCCTCTGAACTGCAGAGGCAGAAGGTCCTCTTGTCTGATGGGCACTAGCCCACTCACACTGAAGCAGCTATTTCCCATTAGAGAAACGACCCTTCGACCTGAAGATGCAGAAAGGTCATCTTGTCTAATGGGAACTAGCCCAAACCGCCCTCTGACCTGGAGAGGCAGAAAGGTCATCTTGTCTAATGCGAACTAGCCCACTCACATTGAAACAGCTATTTCCCATTAGAGAAACAGCCCTCTGACCTGCAGAGGCAGAACGGTCCTCTTGTCTAATGGGAACTAGCCCACTCACACTGAAGCAGCTTTTCCCATTAGAGAAACGGCCCTCTGACCTGCAGAGGCAGAAAGGTCCTCTTGTCTAATGGGAACTAGCCCATTCGCAGCTATTTCCCATTATAGAAACGGCCCACTGACCTGCAGAGGCAATAAGGTTCTCTTGTCTAATGGGAACTAGCCCATTCGCAGATATTTCCCATTAGAGAAACGGCCCTCTGACCTGCAGAGGCAGAAAGGTCCTCTTGTCTAATGGGAACTAGCCCACTCACACTGAAGTAGCTATTTCCTATTAGAGAAACGACCCTCTGACCTGCAGAGATAGAAAGGTCCTCTCGTCTAATGGGAACTAGCCCATTCACACCGAAGCAGCTATTTCCTATTAGAGAAAAGGCCCTCTGACATGCAGAGGCAGAAAGGTCCTCTTGTCTAATGGGAAATAGCCCCCTCGCACTGAAGCAGCTATTTCCCATTAGAGAAACGGCCCTCTGACCAACAGAAACAGAAAGGTCTTCTAGTCTAATGGGAACTAGCCCAATCACACTGAAGCAGCTATTTCCCATTAGAGAAACGGCCATCTGCCCTGGAGTGGCAGAAAGGTCCTCTCGTCTAATGGGAACGAGCCCATTCACACTGAAGCAGCTATTTCCCATTAGAGAAATAGCCCTTCGACCTGGAGAGGCACAAAGGTCCTCTTGTCTAATGGGAACTAGCCCATTCACACTAAATCAGCTATTTCCCATTATAGAAACCGCCCTCCGACCTGCAGAGGCAGAAAGGTCCTCTCGTCTAATGTGATGGACCTAGCCCACTCACATTGAAGCAGCTATTTCCCATTAGAGAAACAGTCCTCTGACCTGCAGAGACAGAAAGGTCCTCTCATCTAATGGGAATTAGCCCACTCACACTGAATCAGCTTTTTCCCATTAGAGAAACGGCCCTCTGACCTGCAGAGGCAGAAAAGTCCTCTTGTCTAATGGGAACTAGCCCACTCACACTGAAGTAGCTATTTCCCATTAAAGAAAAACAGCCCTCTGACCTGCAGAGGGAGAAGGTCCTCTTGTCTAATGGGAACTAGCCCACTCACACTGAAGCAGCTATTTCCCATTAGAGAAATGGCCCTCTGACCTGCAGACAGAGAAAAATCCTCTTGTCTAATGAAAACTAGCCCACTCACATTGAAACAGCTATTTCCCATTAGAGAAACGGCCCTCTGACCTGCAGAGGCAGAACGGTCCTCTTCTCTAATGGGAACTAGACCACTTACACTGAAGCAGCTTTTCCCATTAGAAAAACGGCCGTCTGACCTGCAGAGGCAGAAAGGCCTTCTCGTGGAATGGGACGTAGCCCACTAACACTGAATAAGCTATTTCCCATTAGAGAAACAGTCCTCTGACCTGCAGAGGCAGAAAAGTCCTCTTGTCTTATGGGAACTAGCCCACTCACACTGAAGTAGCTATTTCCCATTAAAGAAAAACAGCCCTCTGACCTGCAGAGGGAGAAGGTCCTCTTGTCTAATGGGAACTAGCCCACTCATACTGAAGCAGCTATTTCCCATTAGAGAAATGGCCCTCTGACCTGCAGACGGAGAAAAATCCTCTTGTCTAATGGGAACTAGCCGACTCACATTGAAACAGATATTTCCCATTAGAGAAACGGCCCTCTGACCTGCAGAGGCAGAACGGTCCTCTTATCTAATGGGAACTAGCCCACTTACACTGAAGCAGCTTTTCCCATTAGAGAAACGGCCCTCTGACCTGCAGAGGCAGAAAGGTCTTCTCGTGGAATGGGAACTAGCCCACTAACACTGAATAAGCTATTTCCCATTATAGAAACGGCCCTCTGAACTGCAGAGGCAGAAAGGTCCTCTCGTCTAATGGAAACTAGCCCATTCGCAGCTATTTCCCATTAGAGAAACGGCCCTCTGACCTGCAGAGGCAGAAAGGTCCTCTCGTATAATGGGAACTAGTCCATTCACACCGAAGCACCTATTTCCATTTTGAGAACGGCCCTCTGACCTGCAGAGGCAGAAAGGTCCTCTCGTCAAATGGGAGCTAGCCCACTCACACTGAAGCAGCTATTTCCCATTAGAGAAACGGCCCTCTGACCTGCAGAGGCAGAAAGGTCCTCTTGTCAAATGGGAACTATCCCACTCACACTGAAGCAGCTATTTCCCATTAAAGAAAAACGGCCCTCTGAACTGCAGAGGCAGAAGGTCCTCTTGTCTAATGGGCACTAGCCCACTCACACTGAAGCAGCTATTTCCCATTAGAGAAACGACTCTCCGACCTGGAGATGCAGAAAGGTCATCTTGCCTAATGGGAACTAGCCCAAACCGCCCTCTGACCTGGAGAGGCAGAAAGGTCATCTTGTCTAATGGGAACTAGCCCACTCACATTGAAACAGCTATTTCCCATTAGAGAAACAGCCCTCTGACCTGCAGAGGCAGAACGGTCCTCTTGTCTAATGGGAACTAGCCCACTCACACTGAAGCAGCTTTTCCCATTAGAGAAACGGCCCTCTGACCTGCAGAGGCAGAAAGGCCCTCTCGTCTAATGGGAACTAGCCCATTCGCAGCTATTTCCCATTAGAGAAACGGCCCTCTGACCTGCAGAGGCAGAAAGGTCCTCTCGTCTAATGGGAACTAGCCCACTCACATTGACACAGCTATTTCCCATTATAGAAACGGCCCACTGACCTGCAGAGGCATTAAGGTCCTCTTGTCTAATGTATACTAGCCCATTTGCAGCTATTTCCCATTAGAGAAACGGCCCTCTGACCTGCAGAGGCAGAAAGGTCCTCTTGTCTAATGGGAACTAGCCCACTCACACTGAAGTAGCTATTTCCCATTAGAGAAACGGCCCTCTGACCTGCAGAGGCAGAAAGGTCCTCTCGTCTAATGGGAACTAGCCCATTCACACCGAAGCAGCTATTTCCCATTAGAGAAAAGGCCCTCTGACATGCAGAGGCAGAAAGGTCCTCTTGTCTAATGGGAACTAGCCCGCTCGCACTGAAGCAGCTATTTCCCATTAGAGAAACGGCCCTCTGACCAACAGAAACAGAAAGGTCTTCTAGTCTAATGGGAACTAGCCCAATCACACTGAAGCAGCTATTTCCCATTAGAGAAACGGCCCTCTGCCCTGGAGTGGCAGAAAGGTCCTCTCGTCTAATGGGAACGAGCCCATTCACACTGAAGCAGCTATTTCCCATTATAGAAACCGCCCTCTGACCTGCAGAGGCAGAAAGTTCCTCTCGTCTAATGTGATGGAACTAGCCCACTCACACTGAAGCAGCTTTTCCCATTAGAGAAACGGCCGTCTGACCTGCAGAGGCAGAAAGGTCTTCTCGTGGAATGGGACGTAGCCCACTAACACTGAATAAGCTATTTCCCATTATAGAAACGGCCCTCTGAACTGCAGAGGCAGAAAGGTCCTCTCGTCTAATGGAAACTAGCCCATTCGCAGCTATTTCCCATTAGAGAAACGGCCCTCTGACCTGCAGAGGCAGAAAGGTCCTCTCATCTATTGGGAACTAGCCCATTCACACCGAAGCACCTATTTCCCATTTGAGAACGGCCCTCTGACCTGCAGAGGCAGAAAGGTCCTCTTGTCTAATGGGATCTAGCCCACTCACACTGAAGCAGCTATTTCCCATTAGAGAAACGGCCCTCTACCCTGGAGTGAGAGAAAGGTCCTCTCGTCTAATGGGAACTAGCCCAGTCACACTGAAGCAGCTATTTCCCTTAGAGAAACAGCCCTTCGACCTGGAGAGGCACAAAGGTCCTCTTGTCTAATGGGAACTAGCCCATTCACACTGAAGCAGCTATTTCCCATTATAGAAACCGCCCTCCGACCTGCAGAGGCAGAAAGGTCCTCTCGTCTAATGTGATGGAACTAGCCCACTCACACTGAAGCAGCTTTTTCCCATTAGAGAAACGGCCCTCTGACCTGCAGAGGCAGAAAGGTCCTCTCATCTAATGGGAACTAGCCCATTCACACCGAAGCAGCTATTTCCCATTAGAGAAAAGGCCCTCTGACATGCAGAGGCAGAAAGGTCCTCTTGTCTAATGGGAACTAGCCCGCTCGCACTGAAGCAGCTATTTCCCATTAGAGAAACGGCCCTCTGACCAACAGAAACAGAAAGGTCTTCTAGTCTAATGGGAACTAGCCCAATCACACTGAAGCAGCTATTTACCATTAGAGAAACGGCCCTCTGCCCTGGAGTGGCAGAAAGGTCCTCTCGTCTAATGGGAACGAGCCCATTCACACTGAAGCAGCTATTTCCCATTATAGAAACCGCCCTCTGACCTGCAGAGGCAGAAAGTTCCTCTCGTCTAATGTGATGGACCTAGCCCACTCACATTGAAACAGCTATTTCCCATTAGAGAAACAGTCGTCTGACCTGCAGAGACAGAAAGGTCCTCTCATCTAATGGGAATTAGCCCACTCACACTGAATCAGCTTTTTCCCATTAGAGAAACGGCCCTCTGACCTGCAGAGGCAGAAAAGTCCTCTTGTCTAATGGGAACTAGCCCACTCACACTGAAGTAGCTATTTCCCATTAAAGAAACACAGCCCTCTGACCTGCAGAGGGAGATGGTCCTCTTGTCTAATGGGAACTAGCCCACTCACACTGAAGCAGCTATTTCCCATTAGAGAAATGGCCCTCTGACCTGCAGACAGAGAAAAAGCCTCTTGTCTAATGAAAACTAGCACACTCACATTGAAACAGCTATTTCCCATTAGAGAAACGGCCCTCTGACCTGCAGAGGCAGAACGGTCCTCTTCTCTAATGGG
The DNA here is from genome assembly GCF_040938575.1 of Ambystoma mexicanum. Lineage (NCBI taxonomy): Eukaryota > Metazoa > Chordata > Amphibia > Caudata > Ambystomatidae > Ambystoma > Ambystoma mexicanum. Next base: position 1,184,935,868 of record NC_090934.1, read on the forward strand.
AACTAGCCCACTTACACTGAAGCAGCTTTTCCCATTAGAGAAACGGCCGTCTGACCTGCAGAGGCAGAAAGGTCTTCTCGTGGAATGGGACGTAGCCCACTAACACTGAATAAGCTATTTCCCATTATAGAAACGGCCCTCTGAACTGCAGAGGCAGAAAGGTCCTCTCGTCTAATGGAAACTAGCCCATTCGCAGCTATTTCCCATTAGAGAAACGGCCCTCTGACCTGCAGAGGCAGAAATGTCCTCTCATCTATTGGGAACTAGCCCATTCACACCGAAGCACCTATTTCCCATTTGAGAACGGCCCTCTGACCTGCAGAGGCAGAAAGGTCCTCTTGTCTAATGGGAACTAGCCCACTCACACTGAAGCAGCTATTTCCCATTAGAGAAACGGCCCTCTACCCTGGAGTGAGAGAAAGGTCCTCTCGTCTAATGGGAACTAGCCCAGTCACACTGAAGCAGCTATTTCCCTTAGAGAAACAGCCCTTCATCCTGGAGAGGCACAAAGGTCCTCTTGTCTAATGGGAACTAGCCCATTCACACTGAAGCAGCTATTTCCCATTATAGAAACCGCCCTCCGACCTGCAGAGGCAGAAAGGTCCTCTCGTCTAATGTGATGGAACTAGCCCACTCACACTGAAGCAGCTTTTTCCCATTAGAGAAACGGCCCTCTGACCTGCAGAGGCAGAAAGGTCCTCTCATCTAATGGGAACTAGCCCATTCACACAGAAGCAGCTATTTCCCATTAGAGAAACGGACCTCTGACCTACTGAGGCAGAAAGGTCCTCTCGTCTAATGGGAGCTAGCCCACTCACACTGAAGCAGCTATTTCCCATTAGAGAAACGGCCCTCTGACCTGCAGAGGCAGAAAGGTTCTCTTGTCTAATGGGAACTATCCCACTCACACTGAAGCAGCTATTTCCCATTAAAGAAAAACGGCCCTCTGAACTGCAGAGGCAGAAGGTCCTCTTGTCTGATGGGCACTAGCCCACTCACACTGAAGCAGCTATTTCCCATTAGAGAAACGACCCTTCGACCTGGAGATGCAGAAAGGTCATCTTGTCTAATGGGAACTAGCCCAAACCGCCCTCTGACCTGGAGAGGCAGAAAGGTCATCTTGTCTAATGCGAACTAGCCCACTCACATTGAAACAGCTATTTCCCATTAGAGAAACAGCCCTCTGACCTGCAGAGGCAGAACGGTCCTCTTGTCTAATGGGAACTAGCCCACTCACACTGAAGCAGCTTTTCCCATTAGAGAAACGGCCCTCTGACCTGCAGAGGCAGAAAGGTCCTCTTGTCTAATGGGAACTAGCCCATTCGCAGCTATTTCCCATTATAGAAACGGCCCACTGACCTGCAGAGGCAATAAGGTTCTCTTGTCTAATGGGAACTAGCCCATTCGCAGATATTTCCCATTAGAGAAACGGCCCTCTGACCTGCAGAGGCAGAAAGGTCCTCTTGTCTAATGGGAACTAGCCCACTCACACTGAAGTAGCTATTTCCTATTAGAGAAACGACCCTCTGACCTGCAGAGATAGAAAGGTCCTCTCGTCTAATGGGAACTAGCCCATTCACACCGAAGCAGCTATTTCCCATTAGAGAAAAGGCCCTCTGACATGCAGAGGCAGAAAGGTCCTCTTGTCTAATGGGAAATAGCCCCCTCGCACTGAAGCAGCTATTTCCCATTAGAGAAACGGCCCTCTGACCAACAGAAATAGAAAGGTCTTCTAGTCTAATGGGAACTAGCCCAATCACACTGAAGCAGCTATTTCCCATTAGAGAAACGGCCATCTGCCCTGGAGTGGCAGAAAGGTCCTCTCGTCTAATGGGAACGAGCCCATTCACACTGAAGCAGCTATTTCCCATTAGAGAAATAGCCCTTCGACCTGGAGAGGCACAAAGGTCCTCTTGTCTAATGGGAACTAGCCCATTCACACTAAATCAGCTATTTCCCATTATAGAAACCGCCCTCCGACCTGCAGAGGCAGAAAGGTCCTCTCGTCTAATGTGATGGACCTAGCCCACTCACATTGAAGCAGCTATTTCCCATTAGAGAAACAGTCCTCTGACCTGCAGAGACAGAAAGGTCCTCTCATCTAATGGGAATTAGCCCACTCACACTGAATCAGCTTTTTCCCATTAGAGAAACGGCCCTCTGACCTGCAGAGGCAGAAAAGTCCTATTGTCTAATGGGAACTAGCCCACTCACACTGAAGTAGCTATTTCCCATTAAAGAAAAACAGCCCTCTGACCTGCAGAGGGAGAAGGTCCTCTTGTCTAATGGGAACTAGCCCACTCATACTGAAGCAGCTATTTCCCATTAGAGAAATGGCCCTCTGACCTGCAGACAGAGAAAAATCCTCTTGTCTAATGAAAACTAGCCCACTCACATTGAAACAGCTATTTCCCATTAGAGAAACGGCCCTCTGACCTGCAGAGGCAGAACGGTCCTCTTCTCTAATGGGAACTAGACCACTTACACTGAAGCAGCTTTTCCCATTAGAAAAACGGCCGTCTGACCTGCAGAGGCAGAAAGGCCTTCTCGTGGAATGGGACGTAGCCCACTAACACTGAATAAGCTATTTCCCATTAGAGAAACAGTCCTCTGACCTGCAGAGGCAGAAAAGTCCTCTTGTCTTATGGGAACTAGCCCACTCACACTGAAGTAGCTATTTCCCATTAAAGAAAAACAGCCCTCTGACCTGCAGAGGGAGAAGGTCCTCTTGTCTAATGGGAACTAGCCCACTCATACTGAAGCAGCTATTTCCCATTAGAGAAATGGCCCTCTGACCTGCAGACGGAGAAAAATCCTCTTGTCTAATGGGAACTAGCCGACTCACATTGAAACAGATATTTCCCATTAGAGAAACGGCCCTCTGACCTGCAGAGGCAGAACGGTCCTCTTATCTAATGGGAACTAGCCCACTTACACTGAAGCAGCTTTTCCCATTAGAGAAACGGCCCTCTGACCTGCAGAGGCAGAAAGGTCTTCTCGTGGAATGGGAACTAGCCCACTAACACTGAATAAGCTATTTCCCATTATAGAAACGGCCCTCTGAACTGCAGAGGCAGAAAGGTCCTCTCGTCTAATGGAAACTAGCCCATTCGCAGCTATTTCCCATTAGAGAAACGGCCCTCTGACCTGCAGAGGCAGAAAGGTCCTCTCGTATAATGGGAACTAGTCCATTCACACCGAAGCACCTATTTCCATTTTGAGAACGGCCCTCTGACCTGCAGAGGCAGAAAGGTCCTCTCGTCAAATGGGAGCTAGCCCACTCACACTGAAGCAGCTATTTCCCATTAGAGAAACGGCCCTCTGACCTGCAGAGGCAGAAAGGTCCTCTTGTCAAATGGGAACTATCCCACTCACACTGAAGCAGCTATTTCCCATTAAAGAAAAACGGCCCTCTGAACTGCAGAGGCAGAAGGTCCTCTTGTCTAATGGGCACTAGCCCACTCACACTGAAGCAGCTATTTCCCATTAGAGAAACGACTCTCCGACCTGGAGATGCAGAAAGGTCATCTTGCCTAATGGGAACTAGCCCAAACCGCCCTCTGACCTGGAGAGGCAGAAAGGTCATCTTGTCTAATGGGAACTAGCCCACTCACATTGAAACAGCTATTTCCCATTAGAGAAACAGCCCTCTGACCTGCAGAGGCAGAACGGTCCTCTTGTCTAATGGGAACTAGCCCACTCACACTGAAGCAGCTTTTCCCATTAGAGAAACGGCCCACTGACCTGCAGAGGCATTAAGGTCCTCTTGTCTAATGTATACTAGCCCATTTGCAGCTATTTCCCATTAGAGAAACGGCCCTCTGACCTGCAGAGGCAGAAAGGTCCTCTTGTCTAATGGGAACTAGCCCACTCACACTGAAGTAGCTATTTCCCATTAGAGAAACGGCCCTCTGACCTGCAGAGGCAGAAAGGTCCTCTCGTCTAATGGGAACTAGCCCATTCACACCGAAGCAGCTATTTCCCATTAGAGAAAAGGCCCTCTGACATGCAGAGGCAGAAAGGTCCTCTTGTCTAATGGGAACTAGCCCGCTCGCACTGAAGCAGCTATTTCCCATTAGAGAAACGGCCCTCTGACCAACAGAAACAGAAAGGTCTTCTAGTCTAATGGGAACTAGCCCAATCACACTGAAGCAGCTATTTCCCATTAGAGAAACGGCCCTCTGCCCTGGAGTGGCAGAAAGGTCCTCTCGTCTAATGGGAACGAGCCCATTCACACTGAAGCAGCTATTTCCCATTATAGAAACCGCCCTCTGACCTGCAGAGGCAGAAAGTTCCTCTCGTCTAATGTGATGGAACTAGCCCACTCACACTGAAGCAGCTTTTCCCATTAGAGAAACGGCCGTCTGACCTGCAGAGGCAGAAAGGTCTTCTCGTGGAATGGGACGTAGCCCACTAACACTGAATAAGCTATTTCCCATTATAGAAACGGCCCTCTGAACTGCAGAGGCAGAAAGGTCCTCTCGTCTAATGGAAACTAGCCCATTCGCAGCTATTTCCCATTAGAGAAACGGCCCTCTGACCTGCAGAGGCAGAAAGGTCCTCTCATCTATTGGGAACTAGCCCATTCACACCGAAGCACCTATTTCCCATTTGAGAACGGCCCTCTGACCTGCAGAGGCAGAAAGGTCCTCTTGTCTAATGGGATCTAGCCCACTCACACTGAAGCAGCTATTTCCCATTAGAGAAACGGCCCTCTACCCTGGAGTGAGAGAAAGGTCCTCTCGTCTAATGGGAACTAGCCCAGTCACACTGAAGCAGCTATTTCCCTTAGAGAAACAGCCCTTCGACCTGGAGAGGCACAAAGGTCCTCTTGTCTAATGGGAACTAGCCCATTCACACTGAAGCAGCTATTTCCCATTATAGAAACCGCCCTCCGACCTGCAGAGGCAGAAAGGTCCTCTCGTCTAATGTGATGGAACTAGCCCACTCACACTGAAGCAGCTTTTTCCCATTAGAGAAACGGCCCTCTGACCTGCAGAGGCAGAAAGGTCCTCTCATCTAATGGGAACTAGCCCATTCACACCGAAGCAGCTATTTCCCATTAGAGAAAAGGCCCTCTGACATGCAGAGGCAGAAAGGTCCTCTTGTCTAATGGGAACTAGCCCGCTCGCACTGAAGCAGCTATTTCCCATTAGAGAAACGGCCCTCTGACCAACAGAAACAGAAAGGTCTTCTAGTCTAATGGGAACTAGCCCAATCACACTGAAGCAGCTATTTACCATTAGAGAAACGGCCCTCTGCCCTGGAGTGGCAGAAAGGTCCTCTCGTCTAATGGGAACGAGCCCATTCACACTGAAGCAGCTATTTCCCATTATAGAAACCGCCCTCTGACCTGCAGAGGCAGAAAGTTCCTCTCGTCTAATGTGATGGACCTAGCCCACTCACATTGAAACAGCTATTTCCCATTAGAGAAACAGTCGTCTGACCTGCAGAGACAGAAAGGTCCTCTCATCTAATGGGAATTAGCCCACTCACACTGAATCAGCTTTTTCCCATTAGAGAAACGGCCCTCTGACCTGCAGAGGCAGAAAAGTCCTCTTGTCTAATGGGAACTAGCCCACTCACACTGAAGTAGCTATTTCCCATTAAAGAAACACAGCCCTCTGACCTGCAGAGGGAGATGGTCCTCTTGTCTAATGGGAACTAGCCCACTCACACTGAAGCAGCTATTTCCCATTAGAGAAATGGCCCTCTGACCTGCAGACAGAGAAAAAGCCTCTTGTCTAATGAAAACTAGCACACTCACATTGAAACAGCTATTTCCCATTAGAGAAACGGCCCTCTGACCTGCAGAGGCAGAACGGTCCTCTTCTCTAATGGGAACTAGCCCACTTACACTGAAGCAGCTTTTCCCATTAGAGAAACGGCCGTCTGACCTGCAGAGGCAGAAAGGTCTTCTCGTGGAATCGGACGTAGCCCACTAACACTGAATAAGCTATTTCCCATTATAGAAACGGCCCTCTGAACTGCAGAGGCAGAAAGGTCCTCTCGTCTAATGGAAACTAGCCCATTCGCAGCTATTTCCCATTAGAGAAACGGCCCTCTGACCTGCAGAGGCAGAAATGTCCTCTCATCTATTGGGAACTAGCCCATTCACACCGAAGCACCTATTTCCCATTTGAGAACGGCCGTCTGACCTGCAGAGGCAGAAAGGTCCTCTTGTCTAATGGGAACTAGCCCACTCACACTGAAGCAGCTATTTCCCATTAGAGAAACGGCCCTCTACCCTGGAGTGAGAGAAAGGTCCTCTCGTCTAATGGGAACTAGCCCAGTCACACTGAAGCAGCTATTTCCCTTAGAGAAACAGCCCTTCATCCTGGAGAGGCACAAAGGTCCTCTTGTCTAATGGGAACTAGCCCATTCACACTGAAGCAGCTATTTCCCATTATAGAAACCGCCCTCCGACCTGCAGAGGCAGAAAGGTCCTCTCGTCTAATGTGATGGAACTAGCCCACTCACACTGAAGCAGCTTTTTCCCATTAGAGAAACGGCCCTCTGACCTGCAGAGGCAGAAAGGTCCTCTCATCTAATGGGAACTAGCCCATTCACACAGAAGCAGCTATTTCCCATTAGAGAAACGGACCTCTGACCTGCTGAGGCAGAAAGGTCCTCTCGTCTAATGGGAGCTAGCCCACTCACACTGAAGCAGCTATTTCCCATTAGAGAAACGGCCCTCTGACCTGCAGAGGCAGAAAGGTTCTCTTGTCTAATGGGAACTATCCCACTCACACTGAAGCAGCTATTTCCCATTAAAGAAAAACGGCCCTCTGAACTGCAGAGGCAGAAGGTTCTCTTGTCTGATGGGCACTAGCCCACTCACACTGAAGCAGCTATTTCCCATTAGAGAAACGACCCTTCGACCTGGAGATGCAGAAAGGTCATCTTGTCTAATGGGAACTAGCCCAAACCGCCCTCTGACCTGGAGAGGCAGAAAGGTCATCTTGTCTAATGCGAACTAGCCCACTCACATTGAAACAGCTATTTCCCATTAGAGAAACAGCCCTCTGACCTGCAGAGGCAGAACGGTCCTCTTGTCTAATGGGAACTAGCCCACTCACACTGAAGCAGCTTTTCCCATTAGAGAAACGGCCCTCTGACCTGCAGAGGCAGAAAGGTCCTCTTGTCTAATGGGAACTAGCCCATTCGCAGCTATTTCCCATTATAGAAACGGCCCACTGACCTGCAGAGGCAATAAGGTTCTCTTGTCTAATGGGAACTAGCCCATTCGCAGATATTTCCCATTAGAGAAACGGCCCTCTGACCTGCAGAGGCAGAAAGGTCCTCTTGTCTAATGGGAACTAGCCCACTCACACTGAAGTAGCTATTTCCTATTAGAGAAACGACCCTCTGACCTGCAGAGATAGAAAGGTCCTCTCGTCTAATGGGAACTAGCCCATTCACACCGAAGCAGCTATTTCCCATTAGAGAAAAGGCCCTCTGACATGCAGAGGCAGAAAGGTCCTCTTGTCTAATGGGAAATAGCCCCCTCGCACTGAAGCAGCTATTTCCCATTAGAGAAACGGCCCTCTGACCAACAGAAATAGAAAGGTCTTCTAGTCTAATGGGAACTAGCCCAATCACACTGAAGCAGTTATTTCCCATTAGAGAAACGGCCATCTGCCCTGGAGTGGCAGAAAGGTCCTCTCGTCTAATGGGAACGAGCCCATTCACACTGAAGCAGCTATTTCCCATTAGAGAAATAGCCCTTCGACCTGGAGAGGCACAAAGGTCCTCTTGTCTAATGGGAACTAGCCCATTCACACTAAATCAGCTATTTCCCATTATAGAAACCGCCCTCCGACCTGCAGAGGCAGAAAGGTCCTCTCGTCTAATGTGATGGACCTAGCCCACTCACATTGAAGCAGCTATTTCCCATTAGAGAAACAGTCCTCTGACCTGCAGAGACAGAAAGGTCCTCTCATCTAATGGGAATTAGCCCACTCACACTGAATCAGCTTTTTCCCATTAGAGAAACGGCCCTCTGACCTGCAGAGGCAGAAAAGTCCTATTGTCTAATGGGAACTAGCCCACTCACACTGAAGTAGCTATTTCCCATTAAAGAAAAACAGCCCTCTGACCTGCAGAGGGAGAAGGTCCTCTTGTCTAATGGGAACTAGCCCACTCATACTGAAGCAGCTATTTCCCATTAGAGAAATGGCCCTCTGACCTGCAGACGGAGAAAAATCCTCTTGTCTAATGGGAACTAGCCCACTCACATTGAAACAGCTATTTCCCATTCGAGAAACGGCCCTCTGACCTGCAGAGGCAGAACGGTCCTCTTATCTAATGGGAACTAGCCCACTTACACTGAAGCAGCTTTTCCCATTAGAGAAACGGCCCTCTGACCTGCAGAGGCAGAAAGGTCTTCTCGTGGAATGGGAACTAGCCCACTAACACTGAATAAGCTATTTCCGATTATAGAAACGGCCCTCTGAACTGCAGAGGCAGAAAGGTCCTCTCGTCTAATGGAAACTAGCCCATTCGCAGCTATTTCCCATTAGAGAAACGGCCCTCTGACCTGCAGAGGCAGAAAGGTCCTCTCGTCTAATGGGAACTAGCCCACTCACATTGACACAGCTATTTCCCATTATAGAAACGGCCCACTGACCTGCAGAGGCCTTAAGGTCCTCTTGTCTAATGGATACTAGCCCATTTGCAGCTATTTCCCATTAGAGAAACGGCCCTCTGACCTGCAGAGGCAGAAAGGTCCTCTTGTCTAATGGGAACTAGCCCACTCACACTGAAGTAGCTATTTCCCATTAGAGAAACGGCCCTCTGACCTGCAGAGGCAGAAAGGTCCTCTCGTCTAATGGGAACTAGCCCATTCACACCGAAGCAGCTATTTCCCATTAGAGAAAAGGCCCTCTGACATGCAGAGGCAGAAAGGTCCTCTTGTCTAATGGGAACTAGCCCGCTCGCACTGAAGCAGCTATTTCCCATTAGAGAAACGGCCCTCTGACCAACAGAAACAGAAACGTCTTCTAGTCTAATGGGAACTAGCCCAATCACACTGAAGCAGCTATTTCCCATTAGAGAAACGGCCCTCTGCCCTGGAGTGGCAGAAAGGTCCTCTCGTCTAATGGGAACGAGCCCATTCACACTGAAGCAGCTATTTCCCATTATAGAAACCGCCATCTGACCTGCAGAGGCAGAAAGTTCCTCTCGTCTAATGTGATGGACCTAGCCCACTCACATTGAAGCAGCTATTTCCCATTAGAGAAACAGTCCTCTGACCTGCAGAGACAGAAAGGTCCTCTCATCTAATGGGAATTAGCCCACTCACACTGAATCAGCTTTTTCCCTTTAGAGAAACGGCCCTCTGACCTGCAGAGGCAGAAAAGTCCTCTTGTCTAATGGGAACTAGCCCACTCACACTGAAGTAGCTATTTCCCATTAAAGAAAAACAGCCCTCTGACCTGCAGAGGGAGAAGGTCCTTTTGTCTAATGGGAACTAGCCCACTCACACTGAAGCAGCTATTTCCCATTAGAGAAATGGCCCTCTGACCTGCAGACAGAGAAAAATCCTCTTGTCTAATGAAAACTAGCCCACTCACATTGAAACAGCTATTTCCCATTAGAGAAACGGCCCTCTGACCTGCAGAGGCAGAACGGTCCTCTTCTCTAATGGGAACTATCCCACTTACACTGAAGCAGCTTTTCCCATTAGAGAAACGGCCGTCTGACCTGCAGAGGCAGAAAGGTCTTCTCGTGGAATGGGACGTAGCCCACTAACACTGAATAAGCTATTTCCCATTATAGAAACAGCCCTCTGAACTGCAGAGGCAGAAAGGTCCTCTCGTCTAATGGAAACTAGCCCATTCGCAGCTATTTCCCATTAGAGAAACGGCCCTCTGACCTGCAGAGGCAGAAAGGTCCTCTCGTCTATTGGGAACTAGCCCATTCACACCGAAGCACCTATTTCCCATTTGAGAACGGCCCTCTGACCTGCAGAGGCAGAAAGGTCCTCTTGTCTAATGGGAACTAGCCCACTCACACTGAAGCAGCTATTTCCCATTAGAGAAACGGCCCTCTACCCTGGAGTGAGAGAAAGGTCCTCTCGTCTAATGGGAACTAGCCCAGTCACACTGAAGCAGCTATTTCCCTTAGAGAAACAGCCCTTCGACCTGGAGAGGCACAAAGGTCCTCTTGTCTAATGGGAACTAGCCCATTCACACTGAAGCAGCTATTTCCCATTATAGAAACCGCCCTCAGACCTGCAGAGGCAGAAAGGTCCTCTCGTCTAATGTGATGGAACTAGCCCACTCACACTGAAGCAGCTTTTTCCCATTAGAGAAACGGCCCTCTGACCTGCAGAGGCAGAAAGGTCCTCTCATCTAATGGGAACTAGCCCATTCACACCGAAGCAGCTATTTCCCATTAGAGAAAAGGCCCTCTGACATGCAGAGGCAGAAAGGTCCTCTTGTCTAATGGGAACTAGCCCGTTCGCACTGAAGCAGCTATTTCCCATTAGAGAAACGGCCCTCTGCCCTGGAGTGGCAGAAAGGTCCTCTCGTCTAATGGGAACGAGCCCATTCACACTGAAGCAGCTATTTCCCATTATAGAAACAGCCCTCTGATCTGCAGAGGCAGAAAGTTCCTCTCGTCTAATGTGATGGACCTAGCCCACTCACATTGAAACAGCTATTTCCCATTAGAGAAACAGTCGTCTGACCTGCAGAGACAGAAAGGTCCTCTCATCTAATGGGAATTAGCCCGCTCACACTGAATCAGCTTTTTCCCATTAGAGAAACGGCCCTCTGACCTGCAGAGGCAGAAAAGTCCTCTTGTCTAATGGGAACTAGCCCACTCACACTGAAGTAGCTATTTCCCATTAAAGAAAAACAGCCCTCTGACCTGCAGAGGGAGATGGTCCTCTTGTCTAATGGGAACTAGCCCACTCACACTGAAGCAGCTATTTCCCATTAGAGAAATGGCCCTCTGACCTGCAGACAGAGAAAAATCCTCTTGTCTAATGAAAACTAGCCCACTCACATTGAAACAGCTATTTCCCATTAGAGAAACGGCCCTCTGACCTGCAGAGGCAGAACGGTCCTCTTCTCTAATGGGAACTAGCCCACTTACACTGAAGCAGTTTTTCCCATTAGAGAAACGGCCGTCTGACCTGCAGAGGCAGAAAGGTCTTCTCGTGGAATGGGACGTAGCCCACTAACACTGAATAAGCTATTTCCCATTATAGAAACGGCCCTCTGAACTGCAGAGGCAGAAAGGTCCTCTCGTCTAATGGAAACTAGCCCATTCGCACCTATTTCCCATTAGAGAAACGGCCCTCTGACCTGCAGAGGCAGAAAGGTCCTCTCGTCTATTGGGAACTAGCCCATTCACACCGAAGCACCTATTTCCCATTTGAGAACGGCCCTCTGACCTGCAGAGGCAGAAAGGTCCTCTTGTCTAATGGGAACTAGCCCACTCACACTGAAGCAGCTATTTCCCATTAGAGAAACGGCCCTCTACCCTGGAGTGAGAGAAAGGTCCTCTCGTCTAATGGGAACTAGCCCAGTCACACTGAAGCAGCTATTTCCCTTAGAGAAACAGCCCTTCGACCTGGAGAGGCACAAAGGTCCTCTTGTCTAATGGGAACTAGCCCATTCACACTGAAGCAGCTATTTCCCATTATAGAAACCGCCCTCAGACCTGCAGAGGCAGAAAGGTCCTCTCGTCTAATGTGATGGAACTAGCCCACTCACACTGAAGCAGCTTTTTCCCATTAGAGAAACGGCCCTCTGACCTGCAGAGGCAGAAAGGTCCTCTCATCTAATGGGAACTAGCCCATTCACACCGAAGCAGCTATTTCCCATTAGAGAAAAGGCCCTCTGACATGCAGAGGCACAAAGGTCCTCTTGTCTAATGGGAACTAGCCCATTCACACTGAAGCAGCTATTTCCCATTATAGAAACCGCCCTCAGACCTGCAGAGGCAGAAAGGTCCTCTCGTCTAATGTGATGGAACTAGCCCACTCACACTGAAGCAGCTTTTTCCCATTAGAGAAACGGCCCTCTGACCTGCAGAGGCAGAAAGGTCCTCTCATCTAATGGGAACTAGCCCATTCACACCGAAGCAGCTATTTCCCATTAGAGAAAAGGCCCTCTGACATGCAGAGGCAGAAAGGTCCTCTTGTCTAATGGGAACGAGCCCATTCACACTGAAGCAGCTATTTCCCATTATAGAAACAGCCCTCTGACCTGCAGAGGCAGAAAGTTCCTCTCGTCTAATGTGATGGACCTAGCCCACTCACATTGAAACAGCTATTTCCCATTACAGAAACAGTCGTCTGACCTGCAGAGACAGAAAGGTCCTCTCATCTAATGGGAATTAGCCCACTCACACTGAATCAGCTTTTTCCCATTAGAGAAACGGCCCTCTGACCTGCAGAGGCAGAAAAGTCCTCTTGTCTAATGGGAACTAGCCCACTCACACTGAAGTAGCTATTTCCCATTAAAGAAAAACAGCCCTCTGACCTGCAGAGGGAGATGGTCCTCTTGTCTAATGGGAACTAGCCCACTCACACTGAAGCAGCTATTTCCCATTAGAGAAATGGCCCTCTGACCTGCAGACAGAGAAAAATCCTCTTGTCTAATGAAAACTAGCCCACTCACATTGAAACAGCTATTTCCCATTAGAGAAACGGCCCTCTGACCTGCAGAGGCAGAACGGTCCTCTTCTCTAATGGGAACTAGCCCACTTACACTGAAGCAGCTTTTCCCATTAGAGAAACGGCCGTCTGACCTGCAGAGGCAGAAAGGTCTTCTCGTGGAATGGGACGTAGCCCACTAACACTGAATAAGCTATTTCCCATTATAGAAACGGCCCTCTGAACTGCAGAGGCAGAAAGGTCCTCTCGTCTAATGGAAACTAGCCCATTCGCAGCTATTTCCCATTAGAGAAACGGCCCTCTGACCTGCAGAGGCAGAAAGGTCCTCTCATCTATTGGAAACTACCCATTCACACCGAAGCACCTATTTCCCATTTGAGAACGGCCCTCTGACCTGCAGAGGCAGAAAGGTCCTCTTGTCTAATGGGAACTAGCCCACTCACACTGAAGCAGCTATTTCCCATTAGAGAAACGGCCCTCTACCCTGGAGTGAGAGAAAGGTCCTCTCGTCTAATGGGAACTAGCCCAGTCACACTGAAGCAGCTATTTCCCTTAGAGAAACAGCCCTTCATCCTGGAGAGGCACAAAGGCCCTCTTGTCTAATGGGAACTAGCCCATTCACACTGAAGCAGCTATTTCCCATTATAGAAACCGCCCTCCGACCTGCAGAGGCAGAAAGGTCCTCTCGTCTAATGTGATGGAACTAGCCCACTCACACTGAAGTAGCTTTTTCCCATTAGAGAAACGGCCCTCTGACCTGCAGAGGCAGAAAGGTCCTCTCATCTAATGGGAACTAGCCCATTCACACAGAAGCAGCTATTTCCCATTAGAGAAACGGACCTCTGACCTGCTGAGGCAGAAAGGTCCTCTCGTCTAATGGGAGCTAGCCCACTCACACTGAAGCAGCTATTTCCCATTAGAGAAACGGCCCTCTGACCTGCAGAGGCAGAAAGGTCCTCTTGTCTAATGGGAACTATCCCACTCACACTGAAGCAGCTATTTCCCATTAAAGAAAAACGGCCCTCTGAACTGCAGAGGCAGAAGGTCCTCTTGTCTGATGGGCACTAGCCCACTCACACTGAAGCAGCTATTTCCCATTAGAGAAACGACCCTTCGACCTGGAGATGCAGAAAGGTCATCTTGTCTAATGGGAACTAGCCCAAACCGCCCTCTGACCTGGAGAGGCAGAAAGGTCATCTTGTCTAATGCGAACTAGCCCACTCACATTGAAACAGCTATTTCCCATTAGAGAAACAGCCCTCTGACCTGCAGAGGCAGAACGGTCCTCTTGTCTAATGGGAACTAGCCCACTCACACTGAAGCAGCTTTTCCCATTAGAGAAACGGCCCTCTGACCTGCAGAGGCAGAAAGGTCCTCTTGTCTAATGGGAACTAGCCCATTCGCAGCTATTTCCCATTATAGAAACGGCCCACTGACCTGCAGAGGCAATAAGGTTCTCTTGTCTAATGGGAACTAGCCCATTCGCAGATATTTCCCATTAGAGAAACGGCCCTCTGACCTGCAGAGGCAGAAAGGTCCTCTTGTCTAATGGGAACTAGCCCACTCACACTGAAGTAGCTATTTCCTATTAGAGAAACGGCCCTCTGACCTGCAGAGATAGAAAGGTCCTCTCGTCTAATGGGAACTAGCCCATTCACACCGAAGCAGCTATTTCCCATTAGAGAAACGGCCCTCTGCCCTAGAGTGGCAGAAAGGTCCTCTCGTCTAATGGGAACGAGCCCATTCACACTGAAGCAGCTATTTCCCATTATAGAAACAGCCCTCTGACCTGCAGAGGCAGAAAGTTCCTCTCGTCTAATGTGATGGACCTAGCCCACTCACATTGAAACAGCTATTTCGCATTAGAGAAACAGTCGTCTGACCTGCAGAGACAGAAAGGTCCTCTCATCTAATGGGAATTAGCCCACTCACACTGAATCAGCTTTTTCCCATTAGAGAAACGGACCTCTGACCTGCAGAGGCAGAAAAGTCCTCTTGTCTAATGGGAACTAGCCCACTCATACTGAAGCAGCTATTTCCCATTAGAGAAATGGCCCTCTGACCTGCAGACGGAGAAAAATCCTCTTGTCTAATGGGAACTAGCCGACTCACATTGAAACAGATATTTCCCATTAGAGAAACGGCCCTCTGACCTGCAGAGGCAGAACGGTCCTCTTATCTAATGGGAACTAGCCCACTTACACTGAAGCAGCTTTTCCCATTAGAGAAACGGCCCTCTGACCTGCAGAGGCAGAAAGGTCTTCTCGTGGAATGGGAACTAGCCCACTAACACTGAATATGCTATTTCCCATTATAGAAACGGCCCTCTGAACTGCAGAGGCAGAAAGGTCCTCTCGTCTAATGGAAACTAGCCCATTCGCAGCTTTTTCCCATTAGAGAAACGGCCCTCTGACCTGCAGAGGCAGAAAGGTCCTCTCGTATAATGGGAACTAGTCCATTCACACCGAAGCACCTATTTCCATTTTGAGAACGGCCCTCTGACCTGCAGAGGCAGAAAGGTCCTCTCGTCTAATGGGAGCTAGCCCACTCACACTGAAGCAGCTATTTCCCATTAGAGAAACGGCCCTCTGACCTGCAGAGGCAGAAAGGTCCTCTTGTCAAATGGGAACTATCCCACTCACACTGAAGCAGCTATTTCCCATTAAAGAAAAACGGCCCTCTGAACTGCAGAGGCAGAAGGTCCTCTTGTCTAATGGGCACTAGCCCACTCACACTGAAGCAGCTATTTCCCATTAGAGAAACGACTCTCCGACCTGGAGATGCAGAAAGGTCATCTTGCCTAATGGGAACTAGCCCAAACCGCCCTCTGACCTGGAGAGGCAGAAAGGTCATCTTGTCTAATGGGAACTAGCCCACTCACATTGAAACAGCTATTTCCCATTAGAGAAACAGCCCTCTGACCTGCAGAGGCAGAACGGTCCTCTTTTCTAATGGGAACTAGCCCACTCACACTGAAGCAGCTTCTCCCATTAGAGAAACGGCCCTCTGACCTGCAGAGGCAGAAAGGCCCTCTCGTCTAATGGGAACTAGCCCATTCGCAGCTATTTCCCATTAGAGAAACGGCCCTCTGACCTGCAGAGGCAGAAAGGTCCTCTCGTCTAATGGGAACTAGCCCACTCACATTGACACAGCTATTTCCCATTATAGAAACGGCCCACTGACCTGCAGAGGCATTAAGGTCCTCTTGTCTAATGGATACTAGCCCATTTGCAGCTATTTCCCATTAGAGAAACGGCCCTCTGACCTGCAGAGGCAGAAAGGTCCTCTTGTCTAATGGGAACTAGGCCACTCACACTGAAGTAGCTATTTCCCATTAGAGAAACGGCCCTCTGACCTGCAGAGGCAGAAAGGTCCTCTCGTCTAATGGGAACTAGCCCATTCACACCGAAGCAGCTATTTCCCATTAGAGAAAAGGCCCTCTGACATGCAGAGGCAGAAAGGTCCTCTTGTCTAATGGGAACTAGCCCGCTCGCACTGAAGCAGCTATTTCCCATTAGAGAAACGGCCCTCTGACCAACAGAAACAGAAAGGTCTTCTAGTCTAATGGGAACTAGCCCAATCACACTGAAGCAGCTATTTCCCATTAGAGAAACGGCCCTCTGCCCTGGAGTGGCAGAAAGGTCCTCTCGTCTAATGGGAACGAGCCCATTCACACTGAAGCAGCTATTTCCCATTATAGAAACCGCCCTCTGACCTGCAGAGGCAGAAAGTTCCTCTCGTCTAATGTGATGGACCTAGCCCACTCACATTGAAGCAGCTATTTCCCATTAGAGAAACAGTCCTCTGACCTGCAGAGACAGAAAGGTCCTCTGATCTAATGGGAATTAGCCCACTCACACTGAATCAGCTTTTTCCCATTAGAGAAACGGCCCTCTGACCTGCAGAGGCAGAAAAGTCCTCTTGTCTAATGGGAACTAGCCCACTCACACTGAAGTAGCTATTTCCCATTAAAGAAAAACAGCCCTCTGACCTGCAGAGGGAGAAGGTCCTCTTGTCTAATGGGAACTAGCCCACTCACACTGAAGCAGCTATTTCCCATTAGAGAAATGGCCCTCTGACCTGCAGACAGAGAAAAATCCTCTTGTCTAATGAAAACTAGCCCACTCACATTGAAACAGCTATTTCCCATTAGAGAAACGGCCCTCTGACCTGCAGAGGCAGAACGGTCCTCTTCTCTAATGGGAACTAGCCCACTTACACTGAAGCAGCTTTTCCCATTAGAGAAACGGCCGTCTGACCTGCAGAGGCAGAAAGGTCTTCTCGTGGAATGGGACGTAGCCCACTAACACTGAATAAGCTATTTCCCATTATAGAAACGGCCCTCTGAACTGCAGAGGCAGAAAGGTCCTCTCGTCTAATGGAAACTAGCCCATTCGCAGCTATTTCCCATTAGAGAAACGGCCCTCTGACCTGCAGAGGCAGAAAGGTCCTCTCGTCTATTGGGAACTAGCCCATTCACACCGAAGCACCTATTTCCCATTTGAGAACGGCCCTCTGACCTGCAGAGGCAGAAAGGTCCTCTTGTCTAATGGGAACTAGCCCACTCACACTGAAGCAGCTATTTTTCATTAGAGAAACGGCCCTCTACCCTGGAGTGAGAGAAAGGTCCTCTCGTCTAATGGGAACTAGCCCAGTCACACTGAAGCAGCTATTTCCCTTAGAGAAACAGCCCTTCGACCTGGAGAGGCACAAAGGTCCTCTTGTCTAATGGGAACTAGCCCATTCACACTGAAGCAGCTATTTCCCATTATAGAAACCGCCCTCCGACCTGCAGAGGCAGAAAGGTCCTCTCGTCTAATGTGATGGAACTAGCCCACTCACACTGAAGCAGCTTTTTCCCATTAGAGAAACGGCCCTCTGACCTGCAGAGGCAGAAAGGTCCTCTCATCTAATGGGAACTAGCCCATTCACACCGAAGCAGCTATTTCCCATTAGAGAAAAGGCCCTCTGACATGCAGAGGCAGAAAGGTCCTCTTGTCTAATGGGAACTAGCCCGCTCGCACTGAAGCAGCTATTTCCCATTAGAGAAACGGCCCTCTGACCAACAGAAACAGAAAGGTCTTCTAGTCTAATGGGAACTAGCCCAATCACACTGAAGCAGCTATTTCCCATTAGAGAAACGGCCCTCTGCCCTGGAGTGGCAGAAAGGTCCTCTCGTCTAATGGGAACGAGCCCATTCACACTGAAGCAGCTATTTCCCATTATAGAAACCGCCCTCTGACCTGCAGAGGCAGAAAGTTCCTCTCGTCTAATGTGATGGACCTAGCCCACTCACATTGAAACAGCTATTTCCCATTAGAGAAACAGTCGTCTGACCTGCAGAGACAGAAAGGTCCTCTCATCTAATGGGAATTAGCCCACTCACACTGAATCAGCTTTTTCCCATTAGAGAAACGGCCCTCTGACCTGCAGAGGCAGAAAAGTGCTCTTGTCTAATGGGAACTAGCCCACTCACACTGAAGTAGCTATTTCCCATTAAAGAAAAACAGCCCTCTGACCTGCAGAGGGAGATGGTCCTCTTGTCTAATGGGAACTAGCCCACTCACACTGAAGCAGCTATTTCCCATTAGAGAAATGGCCCTCTGACCTGCAGACAGAGAAAAAGCCTCTTGTCTAATGAAAACTAGCCCACTCACATTGAAACAGCTATTTCCCATTAGAGAAACGGCCCTCTGACCTGCAGAGGCAGAACGGTCCTCTTCTCTAATGGGAACTAGCCCACTTACACTGAAGCAGCTTTTCCCATTAGAGAAACGGCCGTCTGACCTGCAGAGGCAGAAAGGTCTTCTCGTGGAATGGGACGTAGCCCACTAACACTGAATAAGCTATTTCCCATTATAGAAACGGCCCTCTGAACTGCAGAGGCAGAAAGGTCCTCTCGTCTAATGGAAACTAGCCCATTCGCAGCTATTTCCCATTAGAGAAACGGCCCTCTGACCTGCAGAGGCAGAAAGGTCCTCTCATCTATTGGGAACTAGCCCATTCACACCGAAGCACCTATTTCCCATTTGAGAACGGCCCTCTGACCTGCAGAGGCAGAACGGTCCTCTTGTCTAATGGGAACTAGCCCACTCACACTGAAGCAGCTATTTCCCATTAGAGAAACGGCCCTCTACCCTGGAGTGAGAGAAAGGTCCTCTCGTCTAATGGGAACTAGCCCAGTCACACTGAAGCAGCTATTTCCCTTAGAGAAACAGCCCTTCATCCTGGAGAGGCACAAAGGTCCTCTTGTCTAATGGGAACTAGCCCATTCACACTGAAGCAGCTATTTCCCATTATAGAAACCGCCCTCCGACCTGCAGAGGCAGAAAGGTCCTCTCGTCTAATGTGATGGAACTAGCCCACTCACACTGAAGCAGCTTTTTCCCATTAGAGAAACGGCCCTCTGACCTGCAGAGGCAGAAAGGTCCTCTCATCTAATGGGAACTAGCCCATTCACACAGAAGCAGCTATTTCCCATTAGAGAAACGGACCTCTGACCTGCTGAGGCAGAAAGGTCCTCTCGTCTAATGGGAGCTAGCCCACTCACACTGAAGCAGCTATTTCCCATTAGAGAAACGGCCCTCTGACCTGCAGAGGCAGAAAGGTCCTCTTGTCTAATGGGAACTATCCCACTCACACTGAAGCAGCTATTTCCCATTAAAGAAAAACGGCCCTCTGAACTGCAGAGGCAGAAGGTCCTCTTGTCTGATGGGCACTAGCCCACTCACACTGAAGCAGCTATTTCCCATTAGAGAAACGACCCTTCGACCTGGAGATGCAGAAAGGTCATCTTGTCTAATGGGAACTAGCCCAAACCGCCCTCTGACCTGGAGAGGCAGAAAGGTCATCTTGTCTAATGCGAACTAGCCCACTCACATTGAAACAGCTATTTCCCATTAGAGAAACAGCCCTCTGACCTGCAGAGGCAGAACGGTCCTCTTGTCTAATGGGAACTAGCCCACTCACACTGAAGCAGCTTTTCCCATTAGAGAAACGGCCCTCTGACCTGCAGAGGCAGAAAGGTCCTCTTGTCTAATGGGAACTAGCCCATTCGCAGCTATTTCCCATTATAGAAACGGCCCACTGACCTGCAGAGGCAATAAGGTTCTCTTGTCTAATGGGAACTAGCCCATTCGCAGATATTTCCCATTAGAGAAACGGCCCTCTGACCTGCAGAGGCAGAAAGGTCCTCTTGTCTAATGGGAACTAGCCCACTCACACTGAAGTAGCTATTTCCTATTAGAGAAACGACCCTCTGACCTGCAGAGATAGAAAGGTCCTCTCGTCTAATGGGAACTAGCCCATTCACACCGAAGCAGCTATTTCCCATTAGAGAAAAGGCCCTCTGACATGCAGAGGCAGAAAGGTCCTCTTGTCTAATGGGAAATAGCCCCCTCGCACTGAAGCAGCTATTTCCCATTAGAGAAACGGCCCTCTGACCAACAGAAACAGAAAGGTCTTCTAGTCTAATGGGAACTAGCCCAATCACACTGAAGCAGCTATTTCCCATTAGAGAAACGGCCATCTGCCCTGGAGTGGCAGAAAGGTCCTCTCGTCTAATGGGAACGAGCCCATTCACACTGAAGCAGCTATTTCCCATTAGAGAAATAGCCCTTCGACCTGGAGAGGCACAAAGGTCCTCTTGTTTAATGGGAACTAGCCCATTCACACTAAATCAGCTATTTCCCATTATAGAAACCGCCCTCCGACCTGCAGAGGCAGAAAGGTCCTCTCGTCTAATGTGATGGACCTAGCCCACTCACATTGAAGCAGCTATTTCCCATTAGAGAAACAGTCCTCTGACCTGCAGAGACAGAAAGGTCCTCTCATCTAATGGGAATTAGCCCACTCACACTGAATCAGCTTTTTCCCATTAGAGAAACGGCCCTCTGACCTGCAGAGGCAGAAAAGTCCTCTTGTCTAATGGGAACTAGCCCACTCACACTGAAGTAGCTATTTCCCATTAAAGAAAAACAGCCCTCTGACTGTCAAGTTCTAAGTCTACCTCCCCCTTCTCCTCACCTGACTCTCCTGAGGTGGATTCTTGACGGCCAGGTTCAGTCTTCTGGAGTCTCCTTTCTTTTATCCTTGCACCTTTGGGTGCTCGAATCTTCTTTTCGTGCAGGTAAGGTCTAGCCCCTCCGGAGGCCACCTTGACAGAGGCAAATACCTGTCCTAGGGGAACCCCAGGGGGCCAGCCTCCAATCTAGGGAAAAAGCACGAGGCAGAAAAAACCCTAGTTCATAGATGATCTGGATGATGATTCGAAGAGATGGCACAGCTGCTCTTGTTGTGGATCCAGATAGGTGAAATTACAATCCAATGGTAAAATGGATAAACCTCGCGGAGGCGAGCAAAACACAGCATAGGACTGGGGTACAGAATCAAGTAAGAAAGGAGCTGCCGAGATGGTAGTGGACGAAAGGCAGCCGAAAAGGAATAGAGAACACGGTGCGAAGGAGAGGCACTGTGTCCAAAAGGTTGGAAGTAGAACCAACACTGCTGGCGGAATGGATAGGTAAGAGAGGAAAGGAAACGAGCGTAGTTCAGGCTCGCTACGGGAGGGCTGTAGAAGGAGTTGAATCACGGAAGGACGATACAAATAAACAGCACTCGGAGCGTTGAAAGAAACAGCAACAGATACAACGCGCCGAGCAGGGGGGCGGAGCCTGCTTTTAAAGGCATTGCGCCATGTTGGATGAGGACTAGAAAGATCCTCGGTTTCGGAACTCCCAAGGCAAAGCGCCATGTTGGATGAGGACTAGAAAGATCCTCGGTTTCGGAACTTCCATCGACTCCAGCATTTCCACTCCTGGTTCCTGACAGTATACCTCCTTCCTCTCGGGGAGCCCCCCGGCTTGCCCGGGTGGAGATAATGGAACTTCCTGAGAAGTCTGGGTGCGTGGATGTGGCTAACTGGTTCCCAGGTCCTTTCTTCCACTGGATAGCCCTTCCAGTGTACCAGGTATTGGAGTCTGCCCTTGCGGTATCTGGAATCCACCAGGTAAGCCACTTCGTATTCTTCCGGGATACTTCGTACCTGGGCGCGACCCTTGTGGATGGGTCTAAGGAACGGATCTTCCTTATACTCCTTAAGTAAGGATATGTGAAAAACCGGATGAACTCTCTTGAGGTAGTCCGGAAGTCTGAGCCTGTAGGCTACCGGATTGATTTGTTGAAGGATAGAAAATGGCCCAAGATATCTAGGGGAAAACTTCCCAGCATGAACCCATCTAGGTAGGAATTTGGTTGACAACCAAACCAGTTGACCCACACCCCAGTTGGGATTAGATCCCCGGTTCTTATCTGCCCATCTCTTTTGAGTCTGTAGACTGGCCTGGTGTGCCTTCTTGGCAAGACCATGAATTTCCTGTATTTCCTGTAAGATACCATCCAAGGCAGGGATCCTTGTGGCTGGAGAACTAAGACCCGGTAGATGTTGAGGATGATACCCATACGTGCACAAAAAAGGGCTCATTTGGATAGAGGTATGCAGAGTGTTATTGTATGCAAACTCTGCTTGCGAGAGGAAATGGTACCACCTCTCCTGCTGTGGACTGCAGAAACACCGCAAGTATTGTTCTAGGCTGGCATTCAGCCTTTCTGTCTGCCCGTTACTCTGAGGGTGGTACCCCGAGGAAAGAGCGCGGTGGATTCCTAAAGTCTGACAAAGAGAAGTCCAAAATTTGGACGTAAACTGAGATCCCCTGTCCGATACAATAGTCCGGGGTAATCCATGCAGTCGGACAATGTCTCGAAGAAAGACCTCAGCGGTCTCAGAAGCGGATGGTATCTGCCTGAATGCAGAAAAGTGGGCCAGCTTGCTGAAGGAATCTATTGTGACCATTATTACTGTCATGTTGTTAGAAGGAGGGAGTTCGACAATGAAGTCTGTAGACACGTGTTCCCATGGTCGTGATGGTAAGGAATGCTGCTGCAAGAGACCGAGTGGTTTGCCAGTGCGGTATTTATTAGAAGCACATATAGAGCATGAAGTGACATACTGGTGCACATCCTTTCTTACCCTTGGCCACCAGAAACCTCGTTGCAGCAATTCATAGGTCTTTCGGATTCCGGGATGTCCTGTCAAAGGAGAATCATGACACCAGGAAAGAATGAGTTTCTGCAGTTCTTTAGTGGGAATGTAAAGTGCGTCTTCATGGTAGTACAACCCATCACTACGTAAGCGGACCGAAGAAGGGAGTTCTGTGCAAGCCTGATATTGAGGTATCAGGTCTTGGAGGAAGGAGACAGTAGTTGCTAAAACCTTAAGATCGGGGAAAATACGGTCATGCCCTTCGTAATTCCCTGAGCTGTCCCCTATGCTTCGTGACAATGCATCCGCCTTCTTGTTTTCAGAGCCGGGTATGTAGGTTATCACAAAATCAAATTGCAAAAAAAAATAAGCCCACCGGGCATGTCGGGCATTGGTACACTCCATTTGTTGGAGTACCCGAAGGTTACGATGGTCCGTTCTGATGACAAAACAATGGGCAGCGCCCTGTAGGAGATGACGCCATTCTTGACAGGCTAATTTGATGGCCAATAGCTCTCTTTCCAGAACAGAGTAATTGCGTTCGCTGCTGGTGAGGGTCTTAGAATAGTATGCCACTGGATGTTCACACTCATCCGCGGCCTTCTGCAATAGGATAGCACCTATCGCTCCTATCGACGCATCAGTCTCTAAGATGAAAGGTTTGGTTTGGTCTGGTTGTACCAGAACAGGAGCAGAAGAAAAACACTCCTTAAGGGTTAGCATAGCCTTCTGTTGTTCCTCTCCGAAGACAAACTTGACACCCTTCTTTAGCAGGGAGGTCAGAGGAAGCACTAGGTTGGAGAAGTTGGGAATGAACCTTCTGTAAAAATTTGCTAATCCTAAGAAGCTTTGTAGCTCCTTGACGGTATTGGGTTCTCTCCATTCCCTGATGGCTTTAACCTTACCTGGATCCATCTCTATGCCTCTTTCTGACAAAAGGAATCCTAGGTAGGATACAGAGGTGGTTTCGAATTGGCACTTCTCCGGTTTAGCTAATAGCTTGTGTTCTTGAAGACGTTGTAGTACTCTCTTAACCAGTACCCTATGCTCGGTTAATGTCCGGGAGAATACCAGGATGTCGTCCAAGTACACTACAACAGATACGAACAACATATCCGTGAATACCTTGTCCATGTATCTTTGAAAAATGGCTGGGGCATTGACAAGTCCGAATGGCATCACCCGATACTCGAAGAGTCCAAATGGGGTGCGGAACGCCGTCTTCCATTCGTCCCCTCTTCTTATCCTTAGGAGGTGGTAAGCGCCCCTTAGATCCAGTTTGGTGAAGTAAATAGCCCCCTGTACTGCCTCCAGAATATCTCTGATCAAAGGCATGGGATACCTGTCCCGAATTGTCACCTTATTCAAACCTCTATAGTCAATACAGGGACGTAATTCTGCACTATCCTTTTTTGGAATAAAGAATAAGGAGGCACCACAAGCGGATCTAGACTCCTGAATAAGCCCGTTCTGAAGATTGGAGTCTAGGTAATACCGTAGAGCCTTTCTTTCAGGGAGAGACAAGGGATACATCCGTCCAAACGGAACTGTGGCATCCGGAAGTAGGTCGATACCACAGTCCTCTGCCCTGTGAGGAGGTAACTCACGTGGTTGGATGTCTAAAAACACCTCCGAATACTCTTGGTAATGTGTTGGAACCAAAGCGATGATAGCCGGACTTAGAGCAGGACCTGCCCTTCCGCCCTGGTGAGTTAAGCTGATTGACTGGTTCATACAAGTGGACCTACAAAAGTGCGAATTAAAGCTCACTCTATTGGTCTTCCAGTTGATCTGAGGATTGTGTCGTCTTAACCAAGGGATACCAATGACCACTGGAAAGTGCGCAGCTCGGATCTGATCGAACACCAAATATTCAGAATGGTGGCTCAATTCCATCCTCAAAGGTATAGTCTCTTTAGTAATAGGTCCGGAAGATAAAGGCCTCCCATCCACACCTTCTACAGGTATGGGAGTTGTCTTTGGTCTTGAGGAAACCTGATGTTCCTTAGCCCAATTGGAGTCCATAAAGTTTCCGGCTGCTCCACAATCTAACATGGCAAGAACTTCAGTGGGACTCGAGTCAGATAGCCACAACTTGACACGGAACACCATCAGACTGTTTTCCTCGGGGTTATTCATGGGTCTTGAGCAGTTGCAAGGGTACTTAGCAATTCCCCCGAGACTTCCCTTGCGACAGCTCGAGGGTTGTAGTTTTCCTTCCGCCTAGGAGGAACTTCCGGACAGTTTCTTAGTAAATGTTTAGAGGAACCGCAGTACATACACAATCCGGCTTCTCTTCTTCGTTTGCGTTCCTCAGGGGTGAGAGGTCCTCGGGTGGCTCCTATTTGCATAGGTTCTTCAGGAGTGAGGTTTGACCTGGATGTGGGAGAAGGAGCTGGTAGACCGATAGTCTGAGGGGTGCCTCTGATTCGTCTTCTTTCTTGTCTCCGTTCTGATAGACGGAATTCGATCTGTAGAGATAGAGTCATCAGTCCTTGGCAGGACAAGGGTCGAGCTACACGAGCTAACTCATCCTTGATTTCATCGTGTAGCCCTCTTCGGAATATTGTTTGTTGAGCAGAGTCCGGCCAATCCGCCTTAGCCGCCAATCTCTGGAAGCGGGATATGTAGGTCTGGACGTCTGTGTTCCCTTGTGTGACATCTAATATAGCTTCCAGGGAAGAGTAGACTACTTCTGGTCTGTCGAACCTTTCCCTAAAGGTTTCCACAAAACGGTCATAGTCATTCAGGGAAGGATCATTTCTGGCTACCAGGGGAGTGGCCCAAGCCAGTGCGTTGCCAATGAGGTTGGCAATAATAAATCCGACTCTGGACTTGGCGGATTCATAGGTATGGGTGCGAAAGGCAAAATAAACATTGCAGGCGTCGAGGAAGTCCTTTAATCCCCCTGGGTGACCATCATACTTGCCAAAAGAAAGGGGCATAGCGGGTAGATCCCCGCGGTCGTCACGGTGTAAGACCACCTGTTGTCGGAGGGCGATATTCTCAGTTCTCAGTGCTTGGACTTCTGCAGTTAGATTCTGCATAGCTGCCACTAGTTCTTGGTATTGTTCCAAGGAGGCCATGGTTTTACACGGGCGTTGTATTCTGTCAAGTTCTAAGTCTACCTCCCCCTTCTCCTCACCTGACTCTCCTGAGGTGGATTCTTGACGGCCAGGTTCAGTCTTCTGGAGTCTCCTTTCTTTTATCCTTGCACCTTTGGGTGCTCGAATCTTCTTTTCGTGCAGGTAAGGTCTAGCCCCTCCGGAGGCCACCTTGACAGAGGCAAATACCTGTCCTAGGGGAACCCCAGGGGGCCAGCCTCCAATCTAGGGAAAAAGCACGAGGCAGAAAAAACCCTAGTTCATAGATGATCTGGATGATGATTCGAAGAGATGGCACAGCTGCTCTTGTTGTGGATCCAGATAGGTGAAATTACAATCCAATGGTAAAATGGATAAACCTCACGGAGGCGAGCAAAACACAGCATAGGACTGGGGTACAGAATCAAGTAAGAAAGGAGCTGCCGAGATGGTAGTGGACGAAAGGCAGCCGAAAAGGAATAGAGAACACGGTGCGAAGGAGAGGCACTGTGTCCAAAAGGTTGGAAGTAGAACCAACACTGCTGGCGGAATGGATAGGTAAGAGAGGAAAGGAAACGAGCGTAGTTCAGGCTCGCTACGGGAGGGCTGTAGAAGGAGTTGAATCACGGAAGGACGATACAAATAAACAGCACTCGGAGCGTTGAAAGAAACAGCAACAGATACAACGCGCCGAGCAGGGGGGCGGAGCCTGCTTTTAAAGGCATTGCGCCATGTTGGATGAGGACTAGAAAGATCCTCGGTTTCGGAACTCCCAAGGCAAAGCGCCATGTTGGATGAGGACTAGAAAGATCCTCGGTTTCGGAACTTCCATCGACTCCAGCATTTCCACTCCTGGTTCCTGACACTGACCTGCAGAGGGAGAAGGTCCTCTTGTCTAATGGGAACTAGCCCACTCATACTGAAGCACCTATTTCCCATTTGAGAACGGCCCTCTGACCTGCAGAGGCAGAAAGGTCCTCTTGTCTAATGGGAACTAGCCCACTCACACTGAAGCAGCTATTTCCCATTACAGAAACGGCCCTCTACCCTGGAGTGAGAGAAAGGTCCTCTCGTCTAATGGGAACTAGCCCAGTCACACTGAAGCAGCTATTTCCCTTAGAGAAACAGCCCTTCATCCTGGAGAGGCACAAAGGTCCTCTTGTCTAATGGGAACTAGCCCATTCACACTGAAGCAGCTATTTCCCATTATAGAAACCGCCCTCCGACCTGCAGAGGCAGAAAGGTCCTCTCGTCTAATGTGATGGAACTAGCCCACTCACACTGAAGCAGCTTTTTCCCATTAGAGAAACGGCCCTCTGACCTGCAGAGGCAGAAAGGTCCTCTCATCTAATGGGAACTAGCCCATTCACACAGAAGCAGCTATTTCCCATTAGAGAAACGGACCTCTGACCTGCTGAGGCAGAAAGGTCCTCTCGTCTAATGGGAGCTAGCCCACTCACACTGAAGCAGCTATTTCCCATTAGAGAAACGGCCCTCTGACCTGCAGAGGCAGAAAGGTCCTCTTGTCTAATGGGAACTATCCCACTCACACTGAAGCAGCTATTTCCCATTAAAGAAAAACGGCCCTCTGAACTGCAGAGGCAGAAGGTCCTCTTGTCTGATGGGCACTAGCCCACTCACACTGAAGCAGCTATTTCCCATTAGAGAAACGACCCTTCGACCTGGAGATGCAGAAAGGTCATCTTGTCTAATGGGAACTAGCCCAAACCGCCCTCTGACCTGGAGAGGCAGAAAGGTCATCTTGTCTAATGCGAACTAGCCCACTCACATTGAAACAGCTATTTCCCATTAGAGAAACAGCCCTCTGACCTGCAGAGGCAGAACGGTCCTCTTGTCTAATGGGAACTAGCCCACTCACACTGAAGCAGCTTTTCCCATTAGAGAAACGACCCTCTGACCTGCAGAGGCAGAAAGGTCCTCTTGTCTAATGGGAACTAGCCCATTCGCAGCTATTTCCCATTATAGAAACGGCCCACTGACCTGCAGAGGCAATAAGGTTCTCTTGTCTAATGGGAACTAGCCCATTCGCAGATATTTCCCATTAGAGAAACGGCCCTCTGACCTGCAGAGGCAGAAAGGTCCTCTTGTCTAATGGGAACTAGCCCACTCACACTGAAGTAGCTATTTCCTATTAGAGAAACGACCCTCTGACCTGCAGAGATAGAAAGGTCCTCTCGTCTAATGGGAACTAGCCCATTCACACCGAAGCAGCTATTTCCCATTAGAGAAAAGGCCCTCTGACATGCAGAGGCAGAAAGGTCCTCTTGTCTAATGGGAAATAGCCCCCTCGCACTGAAGCAGCTATTTCCCATTAGAGAAACGGCCCTCTGACCAACAGAAACAGAAAGGTCTTCTAGTCTAATTTGAACTAGCCCAATCACACTGAAGCAGCTATTTCCCATTAGAGAAACGGCCATCTGCCCTGGAGTGGCAGAAAGGTCCTCTCGTCTAATGGGAACGAGCCCATTCACACTGAAGCAGCTATTTCCCATTAGAGAAATAGCCCTTCGACCTGGAGAGGCACAAAGGTCCTCTTGTCTAATGGGAACTAGCCCATTCACACTAAATCAGCTATTTCCCATTATAGAAACCGCAATCCGACCTGCAGAGGCAGAAAGGTCCTCTCGTCTAATGTGATGGACCTAGCCCACTCACATTGAAGCAGCTATTTCCCATTAGAGAAACAGTCCTCTGACCTGCAGAGACAGAAAGGTCCTCTCATCTAATGGGAATTAGCCCACTCACACTGAATCAGCTTTTTCCCATTAGAGAAACGGCCCTCTGACCTGCAGAGGCAGAAAAGTCCTCTTGTCTAATGGGAACTAGCCCACTCACACTGAAGTAGCTATTTCCCATTAAAGAAAAACAGCCCTCTGACCTGCAGAGGGAGAAGGTCCTCTTGTCTAATGGGAACTAGCCCACTCACACTGAAGCAGCTATTTCCCATTAGAGAAATGGGCCTCTGACCTGCAGACAGAGAAAAATCCTCTTGTCTAATGAAAACTAGCCCACTCACATTGAAACAGCTATTTCCCATTAGAGAAACGGCCCTCTGACCTGCAGAGGCAGAACGGTCCTCTTCTCTAATGGGAACTAGACCACTTACACTGAAGCAGCTTTTCCCATTAGAAAAACGGCCGTCTGACCTGCACAGGCAGAAAGGTCTTCTCGTGGAATGGGACGTAGCCCACTAACACTGAATAAGCTATTTCCCATTAGAGAAACAGTCCTCTGACCTGCAGAGGCAGAAAAGTCCTCTTGTCTTATGGGAACTAGCCCACTCACACTGAAGTAGCTATTTCCCATTAAAGAAAAACAGCCCTCTGACCTGCAGAGGGAGAAGGTCCTCTTGTCTAATGGGAACTAGCCCACTCATACTGAAGCAGCTATTTCCCATTAGAGAAATGGCCCTCTGACCTGCAGACGGAGAAAAATCCTCTTGTCTAATGGGAACTAGCCGACTCACATTGAAACAGATATTTCCCATTAGAGAAACGGCCCTCTGACCTGCAGAGGCAGAACGGTCCTCTTATCTAATGGGAACTAGCCCACTTACATTGAAGCAGCTTTTCCCATTAGAGAAACGGCCCTCTGACCTGCAGAGGCAGAAAGGTCTTCTCGTGGAATGGGAACTAGCCCACTAACACTGAATAAGCTATTTCCCATTATAGAAACGGCCCTCTGAACTGCAGAGGCAGAAAGGTCCTCTCGTCTAATGGAAACTAGCCCATTCTCAGCTATTTCCCATTAGAGAAACGGCCCTCTGACCTGCAGAGGCAGAAAGGTCCTCTCGTATAATGGGAACTAGTCCATTCACACCGAAGCACCTATTTCCATTTTGAGAACGGCCCTCTGACCTGCAGAGGCAGAAAGGTCCTCTCGTCTAATGGGAGCTAGCCCACTCACACTGAAGCAGCTATTTCCCATTAGAGAAACGGCCCTCTGACCTGCAGAGGCAGAAAGGTCCTCTTGTCAAATGGGAACTATCCCACTCACACTGAAGCAGCTATTTCCCATTAAAGAAAAACGGCCCTCTGAACTGCAGAGGCAGAAGGTCCTCTTGTCTAATGGGCACTAGCCCACTCACACTGAAGCAGCTATTTCCCATTAGAGAAACGACTCTCCGACCTGGAGATGCAGAAAGGTCATCTTGCCTAATGGGAGCTAGCCCAAACCGCCCTCTGACCTGGAGAGGCAGAAAGGTCATCTTGTCTAATGGGAACTAGCCCACTCACATTGAAACAGCTATTTCCCATTAGAGAAACAGCCCTCTGACCTGCAGAGGCAGAACGGTCCTCTTGTCTAATGGGAACTAGCCCACTCACACTGAAGCAGCTTTTCCCATTAGAGAAACGGCCCTCTGACCTGCAGAGGCAGAAAGGCCCTCTCGTCTAATGGGAACTAGCCCATTCGCAGCTATTTCCCATTAGAGAAACGGCCCTCTGACCTGCAGAGGCAGAAAGGTCCTCTCGTCTAATGGGAACTAGCCCACTCACATTGACACAGCTATTTCCCATTATAGAAGCGGCCCACTGACCTGCAGAGGCATTAAGGTCCTCTTGTCTAATGGATACAAGCCCATTTGCAGCTATTTCCCATTAGAGAAACGGCCCTCTGACCTGCAGAGGCAGAAAGGTCCTCTTGTCTAATGGGAACTAGCCCACTCACACTTAAGTAGCTATTTCCCATTAGAGAAACGGCCCTCTGACCTGCAGAGGCAGAAAGGTCCTCTCGTCTAATGGGAACTAGCCCATTCACACTGAAGCAGCTATTTCCCATTAGAGAAACGGCCCTCTGCCCTGGAGTGGCAGAAAGGTCCTCTCGTCTAATGGGAATGAGCCCATTCACACTGAAGCAGCTATTTCCCATTATAGAAACCGCCCTCTGACCTGCAGAGGCAGAAAGTTCCTCTCGTCTAATGTGATGGACCTAGCCCACTCACATTGAAGCAGCTATTTCCCATCAGAGAAACAGTCCTCTGACCTGCAGAGACAGAAAGGTCCTCTCATCTAATGGGAATTAGCCCACTCACACTGAATCAGCTTTTTCCCATTAGAGAAACGGCCCTCTGACCTGCAGAGGCAGAAAAGTCCTCTTGTCTAATGGGAACTAGCCCACTCACACTGAAGTAGCTATTTCCCATTAAAGAAAAACAGCCCTCTGACCTGCAGAGGGAGAAGGTCCTCTTGTCTAATGGGAACTAGCCCACTCACACTGAAGCAGCTATTTCCCATTAGAGAAATGGCCCTCTGACCTGCAGACAGAGAAAAATCCTCTTGTCTAATGAAAACTAGCCCACTCACATTGAAACAGCTATTTCCCATTAGAGAAACGGCCCTCTGACCTGCAGAGGCAGAACGGTTCTCTTCTCTAATGGGAACTAGCCCACTTACACTGAAGCAGCTTTTCCCATTAGAGAAACGGCCGTCTGACCTGCAGAGGCAGAAAGGTCTTCTCGTGGAATGGGACGTAGCCCACTAACACTGAATAAGCTATTTCCCATTATAGAAACGGCCCTCTGAACTGCAGAGGCAGAAAGGTCCTCTCGTCTAATGGAAACTAGCCCATTCGCAGCTATTTCCCATTAGAGAAACGGCCCTCTGACCTGCAGAGGCAGAAAGGTCCTCTCGTCTATTGGGAACTAGCCCATTCACACCGAAGCACCTATTTCCCATTTGAGAACGGCCCTCTGACCTGCAGAGGCAGAAAGGTCCTCTTGTCTAATGGGATCTAGCCCACTCACACTGAAGCAGCTATTTCCCATTAGAGAAACGGCCCTCTACCCTGGAGTGAGAGAAAGGTCCTCTCGTCTAATGGGAACTAGCCCAGTCACACTGAAGCAGCTATTTCCCTTAGAGAAACAGCCCTTCGACCTGGAGAGGCACAAAGGTCCTCTTGTCTAATGGGAACTAGCCCATTCACACTGAAGCAGCTATTTCCCATTATAGAAACCGCCCTCCGACCTGCAGAGGCAGAAAGGTCCTCTCGTCTAATGTGATGGAACTAGCCCACTCACACTGAAGCAGCTTTTTCCCATTAGAGAAACGGCCCTCTGACCTGCAGAGGCAGAAAGGTCCTCTCATCTAATGGGAACTAGCCCATTCACACCGAAGCAGCTATTTCCCATTAGAGAAAAGGCCCTCTGACATGCAGAGGCAGAAAGGTCCTCTTGTCTAATGGGAACTAGCCCGCTCGCACTGAAGCAGCTATTTCCCATTAGAGAAACGGCCCTCTGACCAACAGAAACAGAAAGGTCTTCTAGTCTAATGGGAACTAGCCCAATCACACTGAAGCAGCTATTTCCCATTAGAGAAACGGCCCTCTGCCCTGGAGTGGCAGAAAGGTCCTCTCGTCTAATGGGAACGAGCCCATTCACACTGAAGCTGCTATTTCCCATTATAGAAACCGCCCTCTGACCTGCAGAGACAGAAAGGTCCTCTCATCTAATGGGAATTAGCCCACTCACACTGAATCAGCTTTTTCCCATTAGAGAAACGGCCCTCTGACCTGCAGAGGCAGAAAAGTTCTCTTGTCTAATGGGAACTAGCCCACTCACACTGAAGTAGCTATTTCCCATTAAAGAAAAACAGCCCTCTGACCTGCAGAGGGAGATGGTCCTCTTGTCTAATGGGAACTAGCCCACTCACACTGAAGCAGCTATTTCCCATTAGAGAAATGGCCCTCTGACCTGCAGACGGAGAAAAATCCTCTTGTCTAATGGGAACTAGCCCACTCACATTGAAACAGCTATTTCCCATTCGAGAAACGGCCCTCTGACCTGCAGAGGCAGAACGGTCCTCTTATCTAATGGGAACTAGCCCACTTACACTGAAGCAGCTTTTCCCATTAGAGAAACGGCCCTCTGACCTGCAGAGGCAGAAAGGTCTTCTCGTGGAATGGGAACTAGCCCACTAACACTGAATAAGCTATTTCCGATTATAGAAACGGCCCTCTGAACTGCAGAGGCAGAAAGGTCCTCTCGTCTAATGGAAACTAGCCCATTCGCAGCTATTTCCCATTAGAGAAACGGCCCTCTGACCTGCAGAGGCAGAAAGGTCCTCTCGTCTAATGGGAACTAGCCCACTCACATTGACACAGCTATTTCCCATTATAGAAACGGCCCACTGACCTGCAGAGGCCTTAAGGTCCTCTTGTCTAATGGATACTATCCCATTTGCAGCTATTTCCCATTAGAGAAACGGCCCTCTGACCTGCAGAGGCAGAAAGGTCCTCTTGTCTAATGGGAACTAGCCCACTCACACTGAAGTAGCTATTTCCCATTAGAGAAACGGCCCTCTGACCTGCAGAGGCAGAATGGTCCTCTCGTCTAATGGGAACTAGCCCATTCACACCGAAGCAGCTATTTCCCATTAGAGAAAAGGCCCTCTGACATGCAGAGGCAGAAAGGTCCTCTTGTCTAATGGGAACTAGCCCGCTCGCACTGAAGCAGCTATTTCCCATTAGAGAAACGGCCCTCTGACCAACAGAAACAGAAACGTCTTCTAGTCTAATGGGAACTAGCCCAATCACACTGAAGCAGCTATTTCCCATTAGAGAAACGGCCCTCTGCCCTGGAGTGGCAGAAAGGTCCTCTCGTCTAATGGGAACGAGCCCATTCACACTGAAGCAGCTATTTCCCATTATAGAAACCGCGCTCTGACCTGCAGAGGCAGAAAGTTCCTCTCGTCTAATGTGATGGACCTACCCCACTCACATTGAAGCAGCTATTTCCCATTAGAGAAACAGTCCTCTGACCTGCAGAGACAGAAAGGTCCTCTCATCTAATGGGAATTAGCCCACTCACACTGAATCAGCTTTTTCCCATTAGAGAAACGGCCCTCTGACCTGCAGAGGCAGAAAAGTCCTCTTGTCTAATGGGAACTAGCCCACTCACACTGAAGTAGCTATTTCCCATTAAAGAAAAACAGCCCTCTGACCTGCAGAGGGAGAAGGTCCTTTTGTCTAATGGAAACTAGCCCACTCACACTGAAGCAGCTATTTCCCATTAGAGAAATGGCCCTCTGACCTGCAGACAGAGAAAAATCCTCTTGTCTAATGAAAACTAGCCCACTCACATTGAAACAGCTATTTCCCATTAGAGAAACGGCCCTCTGACCTGCAGAGGCAGAACGGTCCTCTTCTCTAATGGGAACTAGCCCACTTACTCTGAAGCAGCTTTTCCCATTAGAGAAACGGCCGTCTGACCTGCAGAGGCAGAAAGGTCTTCTCGTGGAATGGGACGTAGCCCACTAACACTGAATAAGCTATTTCCCATTATAGAAACGGCCCTCTGAACTGCAGAGGCAGAAAGGTCCTCTCGTCTAATGGAAACTAGCCCATTCGCAGCTATTTCCCATTAGAGAAACGGCCCTCTCACCTGCAGAGGCAGAAAGGTCCTCTCGTCTATTGGGAACTAGCCCATTCACACCGAAGCACCTATTTCCCATTTGAGAACGGCCCTCTGACCTGCAGAGGCAGAAAGGTCCTCTTGTCTAATGGGAACTAGCCCACTCACACTGAAGCAGCTATTTCCCATTAGAGAAACGGCCCTCTACCCTGGAGTGAGAGAAAGGTCCTCTCGTCTAATGGGAACTAGCCCAGTCACACTGAAGCAGCTATTTCCCTTAGAGAAACAGCCCTTCGACCTGGAGAGGCACAAAGGTCCTCTTGTCTAATGGGAACTAGCCCATTCACACTGAAGCAGCTATTTCCCATTATAGAAACCGCCCTCAGACCTGCAGAGGCAGAAAGGTCCTCTCGTCTAATGTGATGGAACTAGCCCACTCACACTGAAGCAGCTTTTTCCCATTAGAGAAACGGCCCTCTGACCTGCAGAGGCAGAAAGGTCCTCTCATCTAATGGGAACTAGCCCATTCACACCGAAGCAGCTATTTCCCATTAGAGAAAAGGCCCTCTGACATGCAGAGGCAGAAAGGTCCTCTTGTCTAATGGGAACTAGCCCGTTCGCACTGAAGCAGCTATTTCCCATTAGAGAAACGGCCCTCTGCCCTGGAGTGGCAGAAAGGTCCTCTCGTCTAATGGGAACGAGCCCATTCACACTGAAGCAGCTATTTCCCATTATAGAAACAGCCCTCTGATCTGCAGAGGCAGAAAGTTCCTCTCGTCTAATGTGATGGACCTAGCCCACTCACATTGAAACAGCTATTTCCCATTAGAGAAACAGTCGTCTGACCTGCAGAGACAGAAAGGTCCTCTCATCTAATGGGAATTAGCCCACTCACACTGAATCAGCTTTTTCCCATTAGAGAAACGGCCCTCTGACCTGCAGAGGCAGAAAAGTCCTCTTGTCTAATGGGAACTAGCCCACTCACACTGAAGTAGCTATTTCCCATTAAAGAAAAACAGCCCTCTGACCTGCAGAGGGAGATGGTCCTCTTGTCTAATGGGAACTAGCCAACTCACACTGAAGCAGCTATTTCCCATTAGAGAAATGGCCCTCTGACCTGCAGACAGAGAAAAATCCTCTTGTCTAATGAAAACTAGCCCACTCACATTGAAACAGCTATTTCCCATTAGAGAAACGGCCCTCTGACCTGCAGAGGCAGAACGGTCCTCCTCTCTAATGGGAACTAGCCCACTTACACTGAAGCAGCTTTTCCCATTAGAGAAACGGCCGTCTGACCTGCAGAGGCAGAAAGGTCTTCTCGTGGAATGGGACGTAGCCCACTAACACTGAATAAGCTATTTCCCATTATAGAAACGGCCCTCTGAACTGCAGAGGCAGAAAGGTCCTCTCGTCTAATGGAAACTAGCTCATTCGCACCTATTTCCCATTAGAGAAACGGCCCTCTGACCTGCAGAGGCAGAAAGGTCCTCTCGTCTATTGGGTACTAGCCCATTCACACCGAAGCACCTATTTCCCATTTGAGAACGGCCCTCTGACCTGCAGAGGCAGAAAGGTCCTCTTGTCTAATGGGAACTAGCCCACTCACACTGAAGCAGCTATTTCCCATTAGAGAAACGGCCCTCTACCCTGGAGTGAGAGAAAGGTCCTCTCGTCTAATGGGAACTAGCCCAGTCACACTGAAGCAGCTATTTCCCTTAGAGAAACAGCCCTTCGACCTGGAGAGGCACAAAGGTCCTCTTGTCTAATGGGAACTAGCCCATTCACACTGAAGCAGCTATTTCCCATTATAGAAACCGCCCTCAGACCTGCAGAGGCAGAAAGGTCCTCTCGTCTAATGTGATGGAACTAGCCCACTCACACTGAAGCAGCTTTTTCCCATTAGAGAAACGGCCCTCTGACCTGCAGAGGCAGAAAGGTCCTCTCATCTAATGGGAACTAGCCCATTCACACCGAAGCAGCTATTTCCCATTAGAGAAAAGGCCCTCTGACATGCAGAGGCAGAAAGGTCCTCTTGTCTAATGGGAACTAGCCCGTTCGCACTGAAGCAGCTATTTCCCATTAGAGAAACGGCCCTCTGCCCTGGAGTGGCAGAAAGGTCCTCTTGTCTAATGGGAACGAGCCCATTCACACTGAAGCAGCTATTTCCCATTATAGAAACAGCCCTCTGACCTGCAGAGGCAGAAAGTTCCTCTCGTCTAATGTGATGGACCTAGCCCACTCACATTGAAACAGCTATTTCCCATTAGAGAAACAGTCGTCTGACCTGCAGAGACAGAAAGGTCCTCTCATCTAATGGGAATTAGCCCACTCACACTGAATCAGCTTTTTCCCATTAGAGAAACGGCCCTCTGACCTGCAGAGGCAGAAAAGTCCTCTTGTCTAATGGGAACTAGCCCACTCACACTGAAGTAGCTATTTCCCATTAAAGAAAAACAGCCCTCTGACCTGCAGAGGGAGATGGTCCTCTTGTCTAATGGGAACTAGCCCACTCACACTGAAGCAGCTATTTCCCATTAGAGAAATGGCCCTCTGACCTGCAGACAGAGAAAAATCCTCTTGTCTAATGAAAACTAGCCCACTCACATTGAAACAGCTATTTCCCATTAGAGAAACGGCCCTCTGACCTGCAGAGGCAGAACGGTCCTCTTCTCTAATGGGAACTAGCCCACTTACACTGAAGCAGCTTTTCCCATTAGAGAAACGGCCGTCTGACCTGCAGAGGCAGAAAGGTCTTCTCGTGGAATGGGACGTAGCCCACTAACATTGAATAAGCTATTTCCCATTATAGAAACGGCCCTCTGAACTGCAGAGGCAGAAAGGTCCTCTCGTCTAATGGAAACTAGCCCATTCGCAGCTATTTCCCATTAGAGAAACGGCCCTCTGACCTGCAGAGGCAGAAAGGTCCTCTCATCTATTGGGAACTAGCCCATTCACACCGAAGCACCTATTTCCCATTTGAGAACGGCCCTCTGACCTGCAGAGGCAGAAAGGTCCTCTTGTCTAATGGGAACTAGCCCACTCACACTGAAGCAGCTATTTCCCATTAGAGAAACGGCCCTCTACCCTGGAGTGAGAGAAAGGTCCTCTCGTCTAATGGGAACTAGCCCAGTCACACTGAAGCAGCTATTTCCCTAAGAGAAACAGCCCTTCATCCTGGAGAGGCACAAAGGTCCTCTTGTCTAATGGGAACTAGCCCATTCACACTGAAGCAGCTATTTCCCATTATAGAAACCGCCCTCCGACCTGCAGAGGCAGAAAGGTCCTCTCGTCTAATGTGATGGAACTAGCCCACTCACACTGAAGCAGCTTTTTCCCATTAGAGAAACGGCCCTCTGACCTGCAGAGGCAGAAAGGTCCTCTCATCTAATGGGAACTAGCCCATTCACACAGAAGCAGGTATTTCCCATTAGAGAAACGGACCTCTGACCTGCTGAGGCAGAAAGGTCCTCTCGTCTAATGGGAGCTAGCCCACTCACACTGAAGCAGCTATTTCCCATTACAGAAACGGCCCTCTGACCTGCAGAGGCAGAAAGGTCCTCTTGTCTAATGGGAACTATCCCACTCACACTGAAGCAGCCATTTCCCATTAAAGAAAAACGGCCCTCTGAACTGCAGAGGCAGAAGGTCCTCTTGTCTGATGGGCACTAGCCCACTCACACTGAAGCAGCTATTTCCCATTAGAGAAACGACCCTTCGACCTGGAGATGCAGAAAGGTCATCTTGTCTAATGGGAACTAGCCCAAACCGCCCTCTGACCTGGAGAGGCAGAAAGGTCATCTTGTCTAATGCGAACTAGCCCACTCACATTGAAACAGCTATTTCCCATTAGAGAAACAGCCCTCTGACCTGCAGAGGCAGAACGGTCCTCTTGTCTAATGGGAACTAGCCCACTCACACTGAAGCAGCTTTTCCCATTAGAGAAACGGCCCTCTGACCTGCAGAGGCAGAAAGGTCCTCTTGTCTAATGGGAACTAAACCATTCACAGCTATTTCCCATTATAGAAACGGCCCACTGACCTGCAGAGGCAATAAGGTTCTCTTGTCTAATGGGAACTAGCCCATTCGCAGATATTTCCCATTAGAGAAACGGCCCTCTGACCTGCAGAGGCAGAAAGTCCTCTCGTCTAATGGGAACTAGCCCATTCACACTGAAGTAGCTATTTCCTATTAGAGAAACGACCCTCTGACCTGCAGAGATAGAAAGGTCCTCTCGTCTAATGGGAACTAGCCCATTCACACCGAAGCAGCTATTTCCCATTAGAGAAACGGCCCACTGCCCTGGAGTGGCAGAAAGTTCCTCTCGTCTAATGTGATGGACCTAGCCCACTCACATTGAAACAGCTATTTCCCATTAGAGAAACAGTCGTCTGACCTGCAGAGACAGAAAGGTCCTCTCATCTAATGGGAATTAGCCCACTCACACTGAATCAGCTTTTTCCCATTAGAGAAACGGCCCTCTGACCTGCAGAGGCAGAAAAGTCCTCTTGTCTAATGGGAACTAGCCCACTCACACTGAAGTAGCTATTTCCCATTAAAGAAAAACATCCCTCTGACCTGCAGAGGGAGATGGTCCTCTTGTCTAATGGGAACTAGCCCACTCACACTGAAGCAGCTATTTCCCATTAGAGAAATGGCCCTCTGACCTGCAGACAGAGAAAAATCCTCTTGTCTAATGAAAACTAGCCCACTCACATTGAAACAGCTATTTCCCATTAGAGAAACGGCCCTCTGACCTGCAGAGGCAGAAAGGTCCTCTCGTCTAATGGGAGCTAGCCCACTCACACTGAAGCAGCTATTTCCCATTAGAGAAACGGCCCTCTGACCTGCAGAGGCAGAAAGGTCCTCTTGTCTAATGGGAACTATCCCACTCACACTGAAGCAGCTATTTCCCATTAAAGAAAAACGGCCCTCTGAACTGCAGAGGCAGAAGGTCCTCTTGTCTGATGGGCACTAGCCCACTCACACTGAAGCAGCTATTTCCCATTAGAGAAACGACCCTTCGACCTGGAGATGCAGAAAGGTCATCTTGTCTAATGGGAACTAGCCCAAACCGTCCTCTGACCTGGAGAGGCAGAAAGGTCATCTTGTCTAATGCGAACTAGCCCACTCACATTGAAACAGCTATTTCCCATTAGAGAAACAGCCCTCTGACCTGCAGAGGCAGAACGGTCCTCTTGTCTAATGGGAACTAGCCCACTCACACTGAAGCAGCTTTTCCCATTAGAGAAACGGCCCTCTGACCTGCAGAGGCAGAAAGGTCCTCTTGTCTAATGGGAACTAGCCCATTCGCAGCTATTTCCCATTATAGAAACGGCCCACTGACCTGCAGAGGCAATAAGGTTCTCTTGTCTAATGGGAACTAGCCCATTCGCAGATATTTCCCATTAGAGAAACGGCCCTCTGACCTGCAGAGGCAGAAAGGTCCTCTTGTCTAATGGGAACTAGCCCACTCACACTGAAGTAGCTATTTCCTATTAGAGAAACGACCCTCTGACCTGCAGAGATAGAAAGGTCCTCTCGTCTAATGGGAACTAGCCCATTCACACCGAAGCAGCTATTTCCCATTAGAGAAAAGGCCCTCTGACATGCAGAGGCAGAAAGGTCCTCTTGTCTAATGGGAAATAGCCCCCTCGCACTGAAGCAGCTATTTCCCATTAGAGAAACGGCCCTCTGACCAACAGAAACAGAAAGGTCTTCTAGTCTAATGGGAACTAGACCAATCACACTGAAGCAGCTATTTCCCATTAGAGAAATGGCCCTCTGCCCTGGAGTGGCAGAAAGGTCCTCTCGTCTAATGGGAACGAGCCCATTCACACTGAAGCAGCTATTTCCCATTAGAGAAATAGCCCTTCGACCTGGAGCGGCACAAAGGTCCTCTTGTCTAATGGGAACTAGCCCATTCACACTAAATCAGCTATTTCCCATTATAGAAACCGCCCTCTGACCTGCAGAGGCAGAAAGGTCCTCTCGTCTAATGTGATGGACCTAGCCCACTCACATTGAAGCAGCTATTTCCCATTAGAGAAACAGTCCTCTGACCTGGAGAGACAGAAAGGTCCTCTCATCTAATGGGAATTAGCCCACTCACACTGAATCAGCTTTTTCCCATTAGAGAAACGGCCCTCTGACCTGCAGAGGCAGAAAAGTCCTCTTGTCTAATGGGAACTAGCCCACTCACACTGAAGTAGCTATTTCCCATTAAAGAAAAACAGCCCTCTGACCTGCAGAGGGAGAAGGTCCTCTTGTCTAATGGGAACTAGCCCACTCATACTGAAGCAGCTATTTCCCATTAGAGAAATGGCCCTCTGACCTGCAGACGGAGAAAAATCCTCTTGTCTAATGGGAACTAGCCCACTCACATTGAAACAGCTATTTCCCATTCGAGAAACGGCCCTCTGACCTGCAGAGGCAGAACGGTCCTCTTGTCTAATGGGAAATAGCCCCCTCGCACTGAAGCAGCTATTTCCCATTAGAGAAACGGCCCTCTGACCTGCAGAGGCAGAAAGGTCTTCTCGTGGAATGGGAACTAGCCCACTAACACTGAATAAGCTATTTCCGATTATAGAAACGGCCCTCTGAACTGCAGAGGCAGAAAGGTCCTCTCGTCTAATGGAAACTAGCCCATTCGCAGCTATTTCCCATTAGAGAAACGGCTCTCTGACCTGCAGAGGCAGAAAGGTCCTCTCGTCTAATGGGAACTAGCCCATTCACACCGAAGCACCTATTTCCATTTTGAGAACGGCCATCTGACCTGCAGAGGCAGAAAGGTCCTCTCGTCTAATGGGAGCTAGCCCACTCACACTGAAGCAGCTATTTCCCATTAGAGAAACGTCCCTCTGACCTGCAGAGGCAGAAAGGTCCTCTTGTCTAATGGGAACTATCCCACTCACACTGAAGCAGCTATTTCCCATTAAAGAAAAACGGCCCTCTGAACTGCAGAGGCAGAAGGTCCTCTTGTCTAATGGGCACTAGCCCACTCACACTGAAGCAGCTATTTCCCATTAGAGAAACGTCCCTCCGACCTGGAGATGCAGAAAGGTCATCTTGCCTAAAGTGAACTAGCCCAAACCGCCCTCTGACCTGGAGAGGCAGAAAGGTCATCTTGTCTAATGGGAACTAGCCCGCTCACATTGAAACAGCTATTTCCCATTAGAGAAACAGCCCTCTGACCTGCAGAGGCAGAAAGGTCCTCTTGTCTAATGGGAACTAGCCCACTCACACTGAAGTAGCTATTTCCTATTAGAGAAACGACCCTCTGACCTGCAGAGATAGAAAGGTCCTCTCGTCTAATGGGAACTAGCCCATTCACACCGAAGCAGCTATTTCCCATTAGAGAAAAGGCCCTCTGACATGCAGAGGCAGAAAGGTCCTCTTGTCTAATGGGAAATAGCCCCCTCGCACTGAAGCAGCTATTTCCCATTAGAGAAACGGCCCTCTGACCTGCAGAGGCAGAAAGGTCTTCTCGTGGAATGGGAACTAGCCCACTAACACTGAATAAGCTATTTCCGATTATAGAAACGGCCCTCTGAACTGCAGAGGCAGAAAGGTCCTCTCGTCTAATGGAAACTAGCCCATTCGCAGCTATTTCCCATTAGAGAAACGGCTCTCTGACCTGCAGAGGCAGAAAGGTCCTCTCGTCTAATGGGAACTAGCCCATTCACACCGAAGCACCTATTTCCATTTTGAGAACGGCCATCTGACCTGCAGAGGCAGAAAGGTCCTCTCGTCTAATGGGAGCTAGCCCACTCACACTGAAGCAGCTATTTCCCATTAGAGAAACGTCCCTCTGACCTGCAGAGGCAGAAAGGTCCTCTTGTCTAATGGGAACTATCCCACTCACACTGAAGCAGCTATTTCCCATTAAAGAAAAACGGCCCTCTGAACTGCAGAGGCAGAAGGTCCTCTTGTCTAATGGGCACTAGCCCACTCACACTGAAGCAGCTATTTCCCATTAGAGAAACGTCCCTCCGACCTGGAGATGCAGAAAGGTCATCTTGCCTAAAGTGAACTAGCCCAAACCGCCCTCTGACCTGGAGAGGCAGAAAGGTCATCTTGTCTAATGGGAACTAGCCCGCTCACATTGAAACAGCTATTTCCCATTAGAGAAACAGCCCTCTGACCTGCAGAGGCAGAACGGTCCTCTTGTCTAATGGGAACTAGCCCACTCACACTGAAGCAGCTTTTCCCATTAGAGAAACGGCCCTCTGACCTGCAGAGGCAGAAAGGTCCTCTTGTCTAATGGGAACTAGCCCATTCGCAGCTATTTCCCATTAGAGAAACGGCCCTCTGACCTGCAGAGGCAGAACGGTCCTCTTGTCTAATGGGAACTAGCCCACTCACACTGAAGCAGCTTTTCCCATTAGAGAAACGGCCCTCTGACCTGCAGAGGCAGAAAGGTCCTCTCGTCTAATGGCAACTAGCCCACTCACATTGACACAGCTATTTCCCATTATAGAAACGGCCCACTGACCTGCAGAGGCATTAAGGTCCTCTTGTCTAATGGGAACTAGCCCATTTGCAGCTATTTCCCATTAGAGAAACGGCCCTCTGACCTGCAGAGGCAGAAAGGTCCTCTTGTCTAATGGGAACTAGCCCACTCACACTGAAGTAGCTATTTCCCATTAGAGAAACAGCCCTCTGACCTGCAGAGGCAGAAAGGTCCTCTCGTCTAATGGGAACTAGCCCATTCACACCGAAGCAGCTATTTCCCATTAGAGAAAAGGCCCTCTGACATGCAGAGGCAGAAAGGTCCTCTCGTCTAATGGGAACGAGCCCATTCACACTGAAGCAGCTATTTCCCATTAGAGAAACAGCCCTTTGACCTGGAGAGGCACAAAGGTCCTCTCGTCTAATGTGATGGACCTAGCCCACTCACATTGAAGCAGCTATTTCCCATTAGAGAAACAGTCCTCTGACCTGCAGAGACAGAAAGGTCCTCTCATCTAATGGGAATTAGCCCACTCACACTGAATCAGCTTTTTCCCATTAGAGAAACGGCCCTCTGACCTGCAGAGGCAGAAAAGTCCTCTTGTCTAATGGGAACTAGCCCACTCACACTGAAGTAGCTATTTCCCATTAAAGAAAAACAGCCCTCTGACCTGCAGAGGGAGAAGGTCCTCTTGTCTAATGGGAACTAGCCCACTCACACTGAAGCAGCTATTTCCCATTAGAGAAATGGCTCTCTGACCTGCAGACGGAGAAAAATCCTCTCGTCTAATGGGAACTAGCCCACTCACATTGAAACAGCTATTTCCCATTAGAGAAACGGCCCTCTGACCTGCAGAGGCAGAACGGTCCTCTTATCTAATGGGAACTAGCCCACTTACACTGAAGCAGCTTTTCCCATTAGAGAAACGGCCCTCTGACCTGCAGAGGCAGAAAGGTCTTCTCGTAGAATGGGAACTAGCCCACTAACACTGAATAAGCTATTTCCCATTATAGAAACGGCCCTCTGAACTGCAGAGGCAGAAAGGTCCTCTCGTCTAATGGAAACTAGCCCATTCGCAGCTATTTCCCATTAGAGAAACGGCCCTCTGACCTGCAGAGGCAGAAAGGTCCTCTCGTCTAATGGGAACTAGCCCATTCACACCGAAGCACATATTTCCCATTTGAGAACGGCCCTCCGACCTGCAGAGGCAGAAAGGTCCTCTTGTCTAATGGGAACTAGCCCACTCACACTGAAGCAGCTATTTCCCATTAGAGAAACGGCCCTCTACCCTGGAGTGAGAGAAAGGTCCTCTCGTCTAATGGGAACTAGCCCAGTCACACTGAAGCAGCTATTTCCCTTAGAGAAACAGCCCTTCGACCTGAAGAGGCACAAAGGTCCTCCTGTCTAATGGGAACTAGCCCATTCACACTGAAGCAGTTATTTCCCATTATAGAAACCGGCCTCCGACCTGCAGAGGCAGAAAGGTCCTCTCTTCTAATGTGATGGAAGTAGCCCACTCACACTGAAGCAGCTTTTTCCCATTAGAGAAACGGCCCTCTAACCTGCAGAGGCAGAAAGGTCCTCTCATCTAATGGGAACTAGCCCATTCACACAGAAGCAGCTATTTCCTATTATAGAAAGGCCTTCTGACCTGCAGAGGCAGAAAGGTCCTCTCGTCTAATGGGAACAAGCCCATTCGCAGCTATTTCCCATTACAGAAACGGCCCTCTGATCTGCATAGGCAGAAAGGTCCTCTCGTCTAATGGGAACTAGTCCAATCACACTGAAGCAGCTATTTCCCATTAGAGAAACGGCCCTCTGACCTGCAGAGGCAGAAAGGTCCTCTCGTCTAATGGGAACTAGCCCATTCACGCCGAAGCACCTATTTCCCAT
The DNA here is from genome assembly GCF_040938575.1 of Ambystoma mexicanum. Classification (NCBI taxonomy): domain Eukaryota; kingdom Metazoa; phylum Chordata; class Amphibia; order Caudata; family Ambystomatidae; genus Ambystoma; species Ambystoma mexicanum. The sequence goes on from NC_090934.1 coordinate 1,184,980,331, forward strand.
TAGAGAAACAGCCCTCTGACCTGCAGAGGCAGAAAGGTCCTCTTGTCTAATGGGAACTAGCCCACTCACACTGAAGCACCTATTTCCCATTAGAGAAACGACCCTCCGACCTGGAGATGCAGAAAGGTCCTCTCGTCTAATGTGATGGAACTAGCCCACTCACACTGAAGCAGCTTTTTCCCATTAAAGAAACAGCCCTCTGATCTGCAGAGGCAGAAAGGTCCTCTCACCTAATGGGAACTAGCCCATTCACACAGAACCAGCTATTTCCCATTAGAGAAACGGCCCTCTGACCTGCAGAGGCAGAAAGGTTGTCTTGTCTAATGGGAACTATCCCACTCACACTGAAGCAGCTATTTCCCATTAAAGAAAAACGACCCTCTGACCTGCAGAGGCAGAAGGTCCTCTTGTCTAATGGGCACTAGCCCACTCACACTGAAGCACCTATTTCCCATTAGAGAAACGGCCTTCGGACCTGGGGAGGCAGAAAGGTCCTCTCGTCTAATGGGAACTAGCCCAAACAGCCCTCTGCCCTGGAGAGGCAGAAAGGTCATCTCGTCTAATGGGAACTAGCCCACTCACATTGAAACAGCTATTTCCCATTAGAGAAACTGCCCTCTGACCTGCAGAGGCAGAACGGTCCTCTTGTCTAATGGGAACTAGCCCACTCACACTGAAGCAGCTTTTCCCATTAGAGAAACGGCCCTCTGACCTGCAGAGGCAGAAAGGTCCTCTCGTCGAATGGGAACTAGCCCACTCACACTGAAGCACCTATTTCCCATTTGAGAACGGCCCTCTGACGTGCAGAGGCAGAAAGGTCCTCTTGTCTAATGGGAACTAGCCCACACACACTGAAGCAGCTATTTCCCATTAGAGAAACAGCCCTCTACCCTGGAGTGAGAGAAAGGTCCTCTCGTCTAATGGGAACTAGCCCATTCACACTGAAGCAGCTATTTCCCTTAGAGAAACAGCCCTTCGACCTGGAGAGGCACAAAGGTCCTCTTGTCTAATGGGAACTAGCCCATTCACACTGAAGCAGTTATTTCCCATTATAGAAACCGCCCTCCGACCTGCAAAGGCAGAAAGGTCCTCTCTTCTAATGTGATGGAAGTAGCCCACTCACACTGAAGCAGCTTTTTCCCATTAGAGAAACGGCCCTCTGACCTGCAGAGGCAGAAAGGTCCTCTCATCTAATGGGAACTAGCCCATTCACACAGAAGCAGCTATTTCCTATTATAGAAAGGCCTTCTGACCTGCAGAGGCAGAAAGGTCCTCTCGTCTAATGGGAACTAGCCCATTCGCAGCTATTTCCCATTAGGGAAACGGCCCTCTGATATGCAGAGGCAGAAAGGTCCTCTCGTCTAATGGGAACTAGTCCACTCACACTGAAGCAGCTATTTCCCATTAGCGAAACGGCCCTCTGACCTGCAGAGGCAGAAAGGTCCTCTCGTCTAATGGGAACTAGCCCATTCACGCCGAAGCACCTATTTCCCATTAGAGAAACAGCCCTCTGACCTGCAGAGGCAGAAAGGTCCTCTTGTCTAATGGGAACTAGCCCACTCACACTGAAGCAGCTATTTCCCATTAGAGAAACAGTCCTCTGACCTGCAGAGACAGAAAGGTCCTCTCTTTGGATGGGAACTAGCCCACTCACTCTGAAGCAGCTTTTTCCCATTAGAGAAACGGCCCTCTGACCTGCAGAGGCAGAAAAGTCCTCTTGTCTAATGGGAACTAGCCCACTCACACTGAAGCTGTTTTTTCCCATTAGAGAAACGGCCCTCTGACCTGCAGAGGCAGAAAGGTCCTCTTGTCTAATTGGAACTAGCCCATTCACACTGAAGCAGCTATTTCCAATTAAAGAAAAACGGCCCTCTGACCTGCAGAGGCAGAAGGTCCTCTTGTCTAATGGGCACTAGCCCACTCACACTGAAGCAGCTATTTCCCATTAGAGAAACGACCCTCCAACCTGGAGATGCAAAAAGGTCATCTTGTCTAATGGGAACTAGCCCAAACCGCCCTCTGACCTGGAGAGGCAGAAAGGTCATCTCGTCTAATGGGAACTAGCCCACTCACATTGAAACAGCTATTTCCCATTAGAGAAACGGCCCTATGACCTGCAGAGGCAGAACGGTCCTCTTGTCTAATGGGAACTAGCCCACTCACACTGAAGCAGCTTTTCCCATTAGAGAAACGGCCCTCTGACCTGCAGAGGCAGAAAGGTCCTCTCGTCGAATGGGAACTAGCCCACTCACACTGAATAAGCTATTTCCCATTATAGAATCGGCCCTCTGAACTGCAGAGGCAGAAAGGTCCTCTCGTCTAATGGAAACTAGCCCATTCGCAGCTATTTCCAATTAGAGAAACGGCCCTCTGACCTGCAGAGGCAGAAAGGTCCTCTCGTCTAATGGGAATTAGCCCACTCACACTGAATCAGCTTTTTCCCATTAGAGAAACGGCCCTCTGACCTGCAGAGGCAGAAAAGTCCTCTTGTCTAATGGGAACTAGCCCACTCACACTGAAGTAGCTATTTCCCATTAAAGAAAAACAGCCCTCTGACCTGCAGAGGGAGAAGGTCCTCTTGTCTAATGGGAACTAGCCCACTCACACTGAAGCAGCTTTTCCCATTAGAGAAACGGCCCTCTGACCTGCAGAGGCAGAACGGTCCTCTTGTCTAATGGGAACTAGCCCACTCACACTGAAGCAGCTTTTCCCATTAGAGAAACGGCCCTCTGACCTGCAGAGGCAGAAAGGCCCTCTCGTCTAATGGGAACTAGCCCATTCGCAGCTATTTCCCATTAGAGAAACGGCCCTCTGACCTGCAGAGGCAGAAAGGTCCTCTCGTCTAATGGGAACTAGCCCACTCACATTGACACAGCTATTTCCCATTATAGAAACGGCCCACTGACCTGCAGAGGCATTAAGGTCCTCTTGTCTAATGGATACAAGCCCATTTGCAGCTATTTCCCATTAGAGAAACGGCCCTCTGACCTGCAGAGGCAGAAAGGTCCTCTTGTCTAATGGGAACTAGCCCACTCACACTTAAGTAGCTATTTCCCATTAGAGAAACGGCCCTCTGACCTGCAGAGGCAGAAAGGTCCTCTCGTCTAATGGGAACTAGCCCATTCACACCGAAGCAGCTATTTCCCATTAGAGAAAAGGCCCTCTGACATGCAGAGGCAGAAAGGTCCTCTTGTCTAATGGGAACTAGCCCGCTCGCACTGAAGCAGCTATTTCCCATTAGAGAAACGGCCCTCTGACCAACAGAAACAGAAAGGTCTTCTAGTCTAATGGGAACTAGCCCAATCACACTGAAGCAGCTATTTCCCATTAGAGAAACGGCCCTCTGCCCTGGAGTGGCAGAAAGGTCCTCTCGTCTAATGGGAACGAGCCCATTCACACTGAAGCAGCTATTTCCCATTATAGAAACCGCCCTCTGACCTGCAGAGGCAGAAAGTTCCTCTCGTCTAATGTGATGGACCTAGCCCACTCACATTGAAGCAGCTATTTCCCATCAGAGAAACAGTCCTCTGACCTGCAGAGACAGAAAGGTCCTCTCATCTAATGGGAATTAGCCCACTCACACTGAATCAGCTTTTTCCCATTAGAGAAACGGCCCTCTGACCTGCAGAGGCAGAAAAGTCCTCTTGTCTAATGGGAACTAGCCCACTCACACTGAAGTAGCTATTTCCCATTAAAGAAAAACAGCCCTCTGACCTGCAGAGGGAGAAGGTCCTCTTGTCTAATGGGAACTAGCCCACTCACACTGAAGCAGCTATTTCCCATTAGAGAAATGGCCCTCTGACCTGCAGACAGAGAAAAATCCTCTTGTCTAATGAAAACTAGCCCACTCACATTGAAACAGCTATTTCCCATTAGAGAAACGGCCCTCTGACCTGCAGAGGCAGAACGGTTCTCTTCTCTAATGGGAACTAGCCCACTTACACTGAAGCAGCTTTTCCCATTAGAGAAACGGCCGTCTGACCTGCAGAGGCAGAAAGGTCTTCTCGTGGAATGGGACGTAGCCCACTAACACTGAATAAGCTATTTCCCATTATAGAAACGGCCCTCTGAACTGCAGAGGCAGAAAGGTCCTCTCGTCTAATGGAAACTAGCCCATTCGCAGCTATTTCCCATTAGAGAAACGGCCCTCTGATCTGCAGAGGCAGAAAGGTCCTCTCGTCTATTGGGAACTAGCCCATTCACACCGAAGCACCTATTTCCCATTTGAGAACGGCCCTCTGACCTGCAGAGGCAGAAAGGTCCTCTTGTCTAATGGGATCTAGCCCACTCACACTGAAGCAGCTATTTCCCATTAGAGAAACGGCCCTCTACCCTGGAGTGAGAGAAAGGTCCTCTCGTCTAATGGGAACTAGCCCAGTCACACTGAAGCAGCTATTTCCCTTAGAGAAACAGCCCTTCGACCTGGAGAGGCACAAAGGTCCTCTTGTCTAATGGGAACTAGCCCATTCACACTGAAGCAGCTATTTCCCATTATAGAAACCGCCCTCCGACCTGCAGAGGCAGAAAGGTCCTCTCGTCTAATGTGATGGAACTAGCCCACTCACACTGAAGCAGCTTTTTCCCATTAGAGAAACGGCCCTCTGACCTGCAGAGGCAGAAAGGTCCTCTCATCTAATGGGAACTAGCCCATTCACACCGAAGCAGCTATTTCCCATTAGAGAAAAGGACCTCTGACATGCAGAGGCAGAAAGGTCCTCTTGTCTAATGGGAACTAGCCCGCTCGCACTGAAGCAGCTATTTCCCATTAGAGAAACGGCCCTCTGACCAACAGAAACAGAAAGGTCTTCTAGTCTAATGGGAACTAGCCCAATCACACTGAAGCAGCTATTTCCCATTAGAGAAACGGCCCTCTGCCCTGGAGTGGCAGAAAGGTCCTCTCGTCTAATGGGAACGAGCCCATTCACACTGAAGCAGCTATTTCCCATTATAGAAACCGCCCTCTGACCTGCAGAGACAGAAAGGTCCTCTCATCTAATGGGAATTAGCCCACTCACACTGAATCAGCTTTTTCCCATTAGAGAAACGGCCCTCTGACCTGCAGAGGCAGAAAAGTCCTCTTGTCTAATGGGAACTAGCCCACTCACACTGAAGTAGCTATTTCCCATTAAAGAAAAACAGCCCTCTGACCTGCAGAGGGAGATGGTCCTCTTGTCTAATGGGAACTAGCCCACTCACACTGAAGCAGCTATTTCCCATTAGAGAAATGGCCCTCTGACATGCAGACGGAGAAAAATCCTCTTGTCTAATGGGAACTAGCCCACTCACATTGAAACAGCTATTTCCCATTCGAGAAACGGCCCTCTGACCTGCAGAGGCAGAACGGTCCTCTTATCTAATGGGAACTAGCCCACTTACACTGAAGCAGCTTTTCCCATTAGAGAAACGGCCCTCTGACCTGCAGAGGCAGAAAGGTCTTCTCGTGGAATGGGAACTAGCCCACTAACACTGAATAAGCTATTTCCGATTATAGAAACGGCCCTCTGAACTGCAGAGGCAGAAAGGTCCTCTCGTCTAATGGAAACTAGCCCATTCGCAGCTATTTCCCATTAGAGAAACGGCCCTCTGACCTGCAGAGGCAGAAAGGTCCTCTCGTCTAATGGGAACTAGCCCACTCACATTGACACAGCTATTTCCCATTATAGAAACGGCCCACTGACCTGCAGAGGCCTTAAGGTCCTCTTGTCTAATGGATACTAGCCCATTTGCAGCTATTTCCCATTAGAGAAACGGCCCTCTGACCTGCAGAGGCAGAAAGGTCCTCTTGTCTAATGGGAACTAGCCCACTCACACTGAAGTAGCTATTTCCCATTAGAGAAACGTCCCTCTGACCTGCAGAGGCAGAACGGTCCTCTCGTCTAATGGGAACTAGCCCATTCACACCGAAGCAGCTATTTCCCATTAGAGAAAAGGCCCTCTGACATGCAGAGGCAGAAAGGTCCTCTTGTCTAATGGGAACTAGCCCGCTCGCACTGAAGCAGCTATTTCCCATTAGAGAAACGGCCCTCTGACCAACAGAAACAGAAACGTCTTCTAGTCTAATGGGAACTAGCCCAATCACACTGAAGCAGCTATTTCCCATTAGAGAAACGGCCCTCTGCCCTGGAGTGGCAGAAAGGTCCTCTCGTCTAATGGGAACGAGCCCATTCACACTGAAGCAGCTATTTCCCATTATAGAAACCGCCCTCTGACCTGCAGAGGCAGAAAGTTCCTCTCGTCTAATGTGATGGACCTAGCCCACTCACATTGAAGCAGCTATTTCCCATTAGAGAAACAGTCCTCTGACCTGCAGAGACAGAAAGGTCCTCTCATCTAATGGGAATTAGCCCACTCACACTGAATCAGCTTTTTCCCATTAGAGAAACGGCCCTCTGACCTGCAGAGGCAGAAAAGTCCTCTTGTCTAATGGGAACTAGCCCACTCACACTGAAGTAGCTATTTCCCATTAAAGAAAAACAGCCCTCTGACCTGCAGAGGGAGAAGGTCCTTTTGTCTAATGGGAACTAGCCCACTCACACTGAAGCAGCTATTTCCCATTAGAGAAATGGCCCTCTGACCTGCAGACAGAGAAAAATCCTCTTGTCTAATGAAAACTAGCCCACTCACATTGAAACAGCTATTTCCCATTAGAGAAACGGCCCTCTGACCTGCAGAGGCAGAACGGTCCTCTTCTCTAATGGGAACTAGCCCACTTACTCTGAAGCAGCTTTTCCCATTAGAGAAACGGCCGTCTGACCTGCAGAGGCAGAAAGGTCTTCTCGTGGAATGGGACGTAGCCCACTAACACTGAATAAGCTATTTCCCATTATAGAAACGGCCCTCTGAACTGCAGAGGCAGAAAGGTCCTCTCGTCTAATGGAAACTAGCCCATTTGCAGCTATTTCCCATTAGAGAAACGGCCCTCTGACCTGCAGAGGCAGAAAGGTCCTCTCGTCTATTGGGAACTAGCCCATTCACACCGAAGCACCTATTTCCCATTTGAGAACGGCCCTCTGACCTGCAGAGGCAGAAAGGTCCTCTTGTCTAATGGGAACTAGCCCACTCACACTGAAGCAGCTATTTCCCATTAGAGAAACGGCCCTCTACCCTGGAGTGAGAGAAAGGTCCTCTCGTCTAATGGGAACTAGCCCAGTCACACTGAAGCAGCTATTTCCCTTAGAGAAACAGCCCTTCGACCTGGAGAGGCACAAAGGTCCTCTTGTCTAATGGGAACTAGCCCATTCACACTGAAGCAGCTATTTCCCATTATAGAAACCGCCCTCAGACCTGCAGAGGCAGAAAGGTCCTCTCGTCTAATGTGATGGAACTAGCCCACTCACACTGAAGCAGCTTTTTCCCATTAGAGAAACGGCCCTCTGACCTGCAGAGGCAGAAAGGTCCTCTCATCTAATGGGAACTAGCCCATTCACACCGAAGCAGCTATTTCCCATTAGAGAGGCAGAAAGGTCCTCTCGTCTAATGGGAACGAGCCCATTCACACTGAAGCAGCTATTTCCCATTAGAGAAACGGCCCTCTGCCCTGGAGTGGCAGAAAGGTCCTCTCGTCTAATGGGAACGAGCCCATTCACACTGAAGCAGCTATTTCCCATTATAGAAACTGCCCTCTGATCTGCAGAGGCAGAAAGTTCCTCTCGTCTAATGTGATGGACCTAGCCCACTCACATTGAAACAGCTATTTCCCATTAGAGAAACAGTCGTCTGACCTGCAGAGACAGAAAGGTCCTCTCATCTAATGGGAATTAGCCCACTCACACTGAATCAGCTTTTTCCCATTAGAGAAACGGCCCTCTGACCTGCAGAGGCAGAAAAGTCCTCTTGTCTAATGGGAACTAGCCCACTCACACTGAAGTAGCTATTTCCCATTAAAGAAAAACAGCCCTCTGACCTGCAGAGGGAGATGGTCCTCTTGTCTAATGGGAACTAGCCCACTCACACTGAAGCAGCTATTTCCCATTAGAGAAATGGCCCTCTGACCTGCAGACAGAGAAAAATCCTCTTGTCTAATGAAAACTAGCCCACTCACATTGAAACAGCTATTTCCCATTAGAGAAACGGCCCTCTGACCTGCAGAGGCAGAACGGTCCTCCTCTCTAATGGGAACTAGCCCACTTACACTGAAGCAGCTTTTCCCATTAGAGAAACGGCCGTCTGACCTGCAGAGGCAGAAAGGTCTTCTCGTGGAATGGGACGTAGCCCACTAACACTGAATAAGCTATTTCCCATTATAGAAACGGCCCTCTGAACTGCAGAGGCAGAAAGGTCCTCTCGTCTAATGGAAACTAGCCCATTCGCACCTATTTCCCATTAGAGAAACGGCCCTCTGACCTGCAGAGGCAGAAAGGTCCTCTCGTCTATTGGGTACTAGCCCATTCACACCGAAGCACCTATTTCCCATTTGAGAACGGCCCTTTGACCTGCAGAGGCAGAAAGGTCCTCTTGTCTAATGGGAACTAGCCCACTCACACTGAAGCAGCTATTTCCCATTAGAGAAACGGCCCTCTACCCTGGAGTGAGAGAAAGGTCCTCTCGTCTAATGGGAACTAGCCCAGTCACACTGAAGCAGCTATTTCCCTTAGAGAAACAGCCCTTCGACCTGGAGAGGCACAAAGGTCCTCTTGTCTAATGGGAACTAGCCCATTCACACTGAAGCAGCTATTTCCCATTATAGAAACCGCCCTCAGACCTGCAGAGGCAGAAAGGTCCTCTCGTCTAATGTGATGGAACTAGCCCACTCACACTGAAGCAGCTTTTTCCCATTAGAGAAACGGCCCTCTGACCTGCAGAGGCAGAAAGGTCCTCTCATCTAATGGGAACTAGCCCATTCACACCGAAGCAGCTATTTCCCATTAGAGAAAAGGCCCTCTGACATGCAGAGGCAGAAAGGTCTTCTTGTCTAATGGGAACTAGCCCGTTCGCACTGAAGCAGCTATTTCCCATTAGAGAAACGGCCCTCTGCCCTGGAGTGGCAGAAAGGTCCTCTTGTCTAATGGGAACGAGCCCATTCACACTGAAGCAGCTATTTCCCATTATAGAAACAGCCCTCTGACCTGCAGAGGCAGAAAGTTCCTCTCGTCTAATGTGATGGACCTAGCCCACTCACATTGAAACAGCTATTTCCCATTAGAGAAACAGTCGTCTGACCTGCAGAGACAGAAAGGTCCTCTCATCTAATGGGAATTAGCCCACTCACACTGAATCAGCTTTTTCCCATTAGAGAAACGGCCCTCTGACCTGCAGAGGCAGAAAAGTCCTCTTGTCTAATGGGAACTAGCCCACTCACACTGAAGTAGCTATTTCCCATTAAAGAAAAACAGCCCTCTGACCTGCAGAGGGAGATGGTCCTCTTGTCTAATGGGAACACGCCCACTCACACTGAAGCAGCTATTTCCCATTAGAGAAATGGCCCTCTGACCTGCAGACAGAGAAAAATCCTCTTGTCTAATGAAAACTAGCCCACTCACATTGAAACAGCTATTTCCCATTAGAGAAACGGCCCTCTGACCTGCAGAGGCAGAACGGTCCTCTTCTCTAATGGGAACTAGCCCACTTACACTGAAGCAGCTTTTCCCATTAGAGAAACGGCCGTCTGACCTGCAGAGGCAGAAAGGTCTTCTCGTGGAATGGGACGTAGCCCACTAACATTGAATAAGCTATTTCCCATTATAGAAACGGCCCTCTGAACTGCAGAGGCAGAAAGGTCCTCTCGTCTAATGGAAACTAGCCCATTCGCAGCTATTTCCCATTAGAGAAACGGCCCTCTGACCTGCAGAGGCAGAAAGGTCCTCTCATCTATTGGGAACTAGCCCATTCACACCGAAGCACCTATTTCCCATTTGAGAACGGCCCTCTGACCTGCAGAGGCAGAAAGGTCCTCTTGTCTAATGGGAACTAGCCCACTCACACTGAAGCAGCTATTTCCCATTAGAGAAACGGCCCTCTACCCTGGAGTGAGAGAAAGGTCCTCTCGTCTAATGGGAACTAGCCCAGTCACACTGAAGCAGCTATTTCCCTAAGAGAAACAGCCCTTCATTCTGGAGAGGCACAAAGGTCCTCTTGTCTAATGGGAACTAGCCCATTCACACTGAAGCAGCTATTTCCCATTATAGAAACCGCCCTCCGACCTGCAGAGGCAGAAAGGTCCTCTCGTCTAATGTGATGGAACTAGCCCACTCACACTGAAGCAGCTTTTTCCCATTAGAGAAACGGCCCTCTGACCTGCAGAGGCAGAAAGGTCCTCTCATCTAATGGGAACTAGCCCATTCACACAGAAGCAGGTATTTCCCATTAGAGAAACGGACCTCTGACCTGCTGAGGCAGAAAGGTCCTCTCGTCTAATGGGAGCTAGCCCACTCACACTGAAGCAGCTATTTCCCATTAGAGAAACGGCCCTCTGACCTGCAGAGGCAGAAAGGTCCTCTTGTCTAATGGGAACTATCCCACTCACACTGAAGCAGCCATTTCCCATTAAAGAAAAACGGCCCTCTGAACTGCAGAGGCAGAAGGTCCTCTTGTCTGATGGGCACTAGCCCACTCACACTGAAGCAGCTATTTCCCATTAGAGAAACGACCCTTCGACCTGGAGATGCAGAAAGGTCATCTTGTCTAATGGGAACTAGCCCAAACCGCCCTCTGACCTGGAGAGGCAGAAAGGTCATCTTGTCTAATGCGAACTAGCCCACTCACATTGAAACAGCTATTTCCCATTAGAGAAACAGCCCTCTGACCTGCAGAGGCAGAACGGTCCTCTTGTCTAATGGGAACTAGCCCACTCACACTGAAGCAGCTTTTCCCATTAGAGAAACGGCCCTCTGACCTGCAGAGGCAGAAAGGTCCTCTTGTCTAATGGGAACTAAACCATTCACAGCTATTTCCCATTATAGAAACGGCCCACTGACCTGCAGAGGCAATAAGGTTCTCTTGTCTAATGGGAACTAGCCCATTCGCAGATATTTCCCATTAGAGAAACGGCCCTCTGACCTGCAGAGGCAGAAAGGTCCTCTCGTCTAATGGGAACTAGCCCATTCACACTGAAGTAGCTATTTCCTATTAGAGAAACGACCCTCTGACCTGCAGAGATAGAAAGGTCCTCTCGTCTAATGGGAACTAGCCCATTCACACCGAAGCAGCTATTTCCCATTAGAGAAACGGCCCACTGCCCTGGAGTGGCAGAAAGGTCCTCTCGTCTAATGGGAACGAGCCCATTCACACTGAAGCAGCTATTTCCCATTATAGAAACAGCCCTCTGACCTGCAGAGGCAGAAAGTTCCTCTCGTCTAATGTGATGGACCTAGCCCACTCACATTGAAACAGCTATTTCCCATTAGAGAAACAGTCGTCTGACCTGCAGAGACAGAAAGGTCCTCTCATCTAATGGGAATTAGCCCACTCACACTGAATCAGCTTTTTCCCATTAGAAAAACGGCCCTCTGACCTGCAGAGGCAGAAAAGTCCTCTTGTCTAATGGGAACTAGCCCACTCACACTGAAGTAGCTATTTCCCATTAAAGAAAAACATCCCTCTGACCTGCAGAGGGAGATGGTCCTCTTGTCTAATGGGAACTAGCCCACTCACACTGAAGCAGCTATTTCCCATTAGAGAAATGGCCCTCTGACCTGCAGACAGAGAAAAATCCTCTTGTCTAATGAAAACTAGCCCACTCACATTGAAACAGCTATTTCCCATTAGAGAAACGGCCCTCTGACCTGCAGAGGCAGAACGGTCCTCTTCTCTAATGGGAACTAGCCCACTTACACTGAAGCAGCTTTTCCCATTAGAGAAACGGCCGTCTGACCTGCAGAGGCAGAAAGGTCTTCTCGTGGAATGGGACGTAGCCCACTAACACTGAATAAGCTATTTCCCATTATAGAAACGGCCCTCTGAACTGCAGAGGCAGAAAGGTCCTCTCGTCTAATGGAAACTAGCCCATTCGCAGCTATTTCCCATTAGAGAAACGGCCCTCTGACCTGCAGAGGCAGAAAGGTCCTCTCATCTATTGGGAACTAGCCCATTCACACCGAAGCACCTATTTCCCATTTGAGAACGGCCCTCTGACCTGCAGAGGCAGAAAGGTCCTCTTGTCTAATGGGAACTAGCCCACTCACACTGAAGCAGCTATTTCCCATTAGAGAAACGGCCCTCTACCCTGGAGTGAGAGAAAGGTCCTCTCGTCTAATGGGAACTAGCCCAGTCACACTGAAGCACCTATTTCCCTTAGAGAAACAGCCCTTCATCCTGGAGAGGCACAAAGGTCCTCTTGTCTAATGGGAACTAGCCCATTCACACTGAAGCAGCTATTTCCCATTATAGAAACCGCCCTCCGACCTGCAGAGGCAGAAAGGTCCTCTCGTCTAATGTGATGGAACTAGCCCACTCACACTGAAGCAGCTTTTTCCCATTAGAGAAACGGCCCTCTGACCTGCAGAGGCAGAAAGGTCCTCTCATCTAATGGGAACTAGCCCATTCACACAGAAGCAGCTATTTCCCATTAGAGAAACGGACCTCTGACCTGCTGAGGCAGAAAGGTCCTCTCGTCTAATGGGAGCTAGCCCAGTCACACTGAAGCAGCTATTTCCCATTAGAGAAACGGCCCTCTGACCTGCAGAGGCAGAAAGGTCCTCTTGTCTAATGGGAACTATCCCACTCACACTGAAGCAGCTATTTCCCATTAAAGAAAAACGGCCCTCTGAACTGCAGAGGCAGAAGGTCCTCTTGTCTGATGGGCACTAGCCCACTCACACTGAAGCAGCTATTTCCCATTAGAGAAACGACCCTTCGACCTGGAGATGCAGAAAGGTCATCTTGTCTAATGGGAACTAGCCCAAACCGCCCTCTGACCTGGAGAGGCAGAAAGGTCATCTTGTCTAATGCGAACTAGCCCACTCACATTGAAACAGCTATTTCCCATTAGAGAAACAGCCCTCTGACCTGCAGAGGCAGAACGGTCCTCTTGTCTAATGGGAACTAGCCCACTCACACTGAAGCAGCTTTTCCCATTAGAGAAACGGCCCTCTGACCTGCAGAGGCAGAAAGGTCCTCTTGTCTAATGGGAACTAGCCCATTCGCAGCTATTTCCCATTATAGAAACGGCCCACTGACCTGCAGAGGCAATAAGGTTCTCTTGTCTAATGGGAACTAGCCCATTCGCAGATATTTCCCATTAGAGAAACGGCCCTCTGACCTGCAGAGGCAGAAAGGTCCTCTTGTCTAATGGGAACTAGCCCACTCACACCGAAGCAGCTATTTCCCATTAGAGAAAAGGCCCTCTGACATGCAGAGGCAGAAAGGTCCTCTTGTCTAATGGGAAATAGCCCCCTCGCACTGAAGCAGCTATTTCCCATTAGAGAAACGGCCCTCTGACCAACAGAAACAGAAAGGTCTTCTAGTCTAATGGGAACTAGACCAATCACACTGAAGCAGCTATTTCCCATTAGAGAAACGGCCCTCTGCCCTGGAGTGGCAGAAAGGTCCTCTCGTCTAATGGGAACGAGCCCATTCACACTGAAGCAGCTATTTCCCATTAGAGAAATAGCCCTTCGACCTGGAGCGGCACAAAGGTCCTCTTGTCTAATGGGAACTAGCCCATTCACACTAAATCAGCTATTTCCCATTATAGAAACCGCCCTCTGACCTGCAGAGGCAGAAAGGTCCTCTCGTCTAATGTGATGGACCTAGCCCACTCACATTGAAGCAGCTATTTCCCATTAGAGAAACAGTCCTCTGACCTGGAGAGACAGAAAGGTCCTCTCATCTAATGGGAATTAGCCCACTCACACTGAATCAGCTTTTTCCCATTAGAGAAACGGCCCTCTGACCTGCAGAGGCAGAAAAGTCCTCTTGTCTAATGGGAACTAGCCCACTCACACTGAAGTAGCTATTTCCCATTAAAGAAAAACAGCCCTCTGACCTGCAGAGGGAGAAGGTCCTCTTGTCTAATGGGAACTAGCCCACTCATACTGAAGCAGCTATTTCCCATTAGAGAAATGGCCCTCTGACCTGCAGACGGAGAAAAATCCTCTTGTCTAATGGGAACTAGCCCACTCACATTGAAACAGCTATTTCCCATTCGAGAAACGGCCCTCTGACCTGCAGAGGCAGAACGGTCCTCTTGTCTAATGGGAAATAGCCCCCTCGCACTGAAGCAGCTATTTCCCATTAGAGAAACGGCCCTCCGACCTGCAGAGGCAGAAAGGTCTTCTCGTGGAATGGGAACTAGCCCACTAACACTGAATAAGCTATTTCCGATTATAGAAACGGCCCTCTGAACTGCAGAGGCAGAAAGGTCCTCTCGTCTAATGGAAACTAGCCCATTCGCAGCTATTTCCCATTAGAGAAACGGCTCTCTGACCTGCAGAGGCAGAAAGGTCCTCTCGTCTAATGGGAACTAGCCCATTCACACCGAAGCACCTATTTCCATTTTGAGAACGGCCATCTGACCTGCAGAGGCAGAAAGGTCCTCTCGTCTAATGGGAGCTAGCCCACTCACACTGAAGCAGCTATTTCCCATTAGAGAAACGTCCCTCTGACCTGCAGAGGCAGAAAGGTCCTCTTGTCTAATGGGAACTATCCCACTCACACTGAAGCAGCTATTTCCCATTAAAGAAAAACGGCCCTCTGAACTGCAGAGGCAGAAGGTCCTCTTGTCTAATGGGCACTAGCCCACTCACACTGAAGCAGCTATTTCCCATTAGAGAAACGTCCCTCCGACCTGGAGATGCAGAAAGGTCATCTTGCCTAAAGTGAACTAGCCCAAACCGCCCTCTGACCTGGAGAGGCAGAAAGGTCATCTTGTCTAATGGGAACTAGCCCGCTCACATTGAAACAGCTATTTCCCATTAGAGAAACAGCCCTCTGACCTGCAGAGGCAGAAAGGTCCTCTTGTCTAATGGGAACTAGCCCACTCACACTGAAGTAGCTATTTCCTATTAGAGAAACGACCCTCTGACCTGCAGAGATAGAAAGGTCCTCTCGTCTAATGGGAACTAGCCCATTCACACCGAAGCAGCTATTTCCCATTAGAGAAAAGGCCCTCTGACATGCAGAGGCAGAAAGGTCCTCTTGTCTAATGGGAAATAGCCCCCTCGCACTGAAGCAGCTATTTCCCATTAGAGAAACGGCCCTCTGACCTGCAGAGGCAGAAAGGTCTTCTCGTGGAATGGGAACTAGCCCACTAACACTGAATAAGCTATTTCCGATTATAGAAACGGCCCTCTGAACTGCAGAGGCAGAAAGGTCCTCTCGTCTAATGGAAACTAGCCCAGTCGCAGCTATTTCCCATTAGAGAAACGGCTCTCTGACCTGCAGAGGCAGAAAGGTCCTCTCGTCTAATGGGAACTAGCCCATTCACACCGAAGCACCTATTTCCATTTTGAGAACGGCCATCTGACCTGCAGAGGCAGAAAGGTCCTCTCGTCTAATGGGAGCTAGCCCACTCACACTGAAGCAGCTATTTCCCATTAGAGAAACGTCCCTCTGACCTGCAGAGGCAGAAAGGTCCTCTTGTCTAATGGGAACTATCCCACTCACACTGAAGCAGCTATTTCCCATTAAAGAAAAACGGCCCTCTGAACTGCAGAGGCAGAAGGTCCTCTTGTCTAATGGGCACTAGCCCACTCACACTGAAGCAGCTATTTCCCATTAGAGAAACGTCCCTCCGACCTGGAGATGCAGAAAGGTCATCTTGCCTAAAGTGAACTAGCCCAAACCGCCCTCTGACCTGGAGAGGCAGAAAGGTCATCTTGTCTAATGGGAACTAGCCCGCTCACATTGAAACAGCTATTTCCCATTAGAGAAACAGCCCTCTGACCTGCAGAGGCAGAACGGTCCTCTTGTCTAATGGGAACTAGCCCACTCACACTGAAGCAGCTTTTCCCATTAGAGAAACGGCCCTCTGACCTGCAGAGGCAGAAAGGTCCTCTTGTCTAATGGGAACTAGCCCATTCGCAGCTATTTCCCATTAGAGAAACGGCCCTCTGACCTGCAGAGGCAGAAAGGTCCTCTCGTCTAATGGCAACTAGCCCACTCACATTGACACAGCTATTTCCCATTATAGAAACGGCCCACTGACCTGCAGAGGCATTAAGGTCCTCTTGTCTAATGGGAACTAGCCCATTTGCAGCTATTTCCCATTAGAGAAACGGCCCTCTGACCTGCAGAGGCAGAAAGGTCCTCTTGTCTAATGGGAACTAGCCCACTCACACTGAAGTAGCTATTTCCCATTAGAGAAACGGCCCTCTGACCTGCAGAGGCAGAAAGGTCCTCTCGTCTAATGGGAACTAGCCCATTCACACCGAAGCAGCTATTTCCCATTAGAGAAAAGGCCCTCTGACATGCAGAGGCAGAAAGGTCCTCTCGTCTAATGGGAACGAGCCCATTCACACTGAAGCAGCTATTTCCCATTAGAGAAACAGCCCTTCGACCTGGAGAGGCACAAAGGTCCTCTTGTCTAATGGGAACTAGCCCATTCACACTGAAGCATCTATTTCCCATTATAGAAACCGCCCTCCGGCCTGCAGAGGAAGAAAGGTCCTCTCGTCTAATGTGATGGACCTAGCCCACTCACATTGAAGCAGCTATTTCCCATTAGAGAAACAGTCCTCTGACCTGCAGAGACAGAAAGGTCCTCTCATCTAATGGGAATTAGCCCACTCACACTGAATCAGCTTTTTCCCATTAGAGAAACGGCCCTCTGACCTGCAGAGGCAGAAAAGTCCTCTTGTCTAATGGGAACTAGCCCACTCACACTGAAGTAGCTATTTCCCATTAAAGAAAAACAGCCCTCTGACCTGCAGAGGGAGAAGGTCCTCTTGTCTAATGGGAACTAGCCCACTCACACTGAAGCAGCTATTTCCCATTAGAGAAATGGCTCTCTGACCTGCAGACGGAGAAAAATCCTCTCGTCTAATGGGAACTAGCCCACTCACATTGAAACAGCTATTTCCCATTAGAGAAACGGCCCTCTGACCTGCAGAGGCAGAACGGTCCTCTTATCTAATGGGAACTAGCCCACTTACACTGAAGCAGCTTTTCCCATTAGAGAAACGGCCCTCTGACCTGCAGAGGCAGAAAGGTCTTCTCGTAGAATGGGAACTAGCCCACTAACACTGAATAAGCTATTTCCCATTATAGAAACGGCCCTCTGAACTGCAGAGGCAGAAAGGTCCTCTCGTCTAATGGAAACTAGCCCATTCGCAGCTATTTCCCATTAGAGAAACGGCCCTCTGACCTGCAGAGGCAGAAAGGTCCTCTCGTCTAATGGGAACTAGCCCATTCACACCGAAGCACATATTTCCCATTTGAGAACGGCCCTCCGACCTGCAGAGGCAGAAAGGTCCTCTTGTCTAATGGGAACTAGCCCACTCACACTGAAGCAGCTATTTCCCATTAGAGAAACGGCCCTCTACCCTGGAGTGAGAGAAAGGTCCTCTCGTCTAATGGGAACTAGCCCAGTCACACTGAAGCAGCTATTTCCCTTAGAGAAACAGCCCTTCGACCTGAAGAGGCACAAAGGTCCTCCTGTCTAATGGGAACTAGCCCATTCACACTGAAGCAGTTATTTCCCATTATAGAAACCGGCCTCCGACCTGCAGAGGCAGAAAGGTCCTCTCTTCTAATGTGATGGAAGTAGCCGACTCACACTGAAGCAGCTTTTTCCCATTAGAGAAACGGCCCTCTAACCTGCAGAGGCAGAAAGGTCCTCTCATCTAATGGGAACTAGCCCATTCACACAGAAGCAGCTATTTCCTATTATAGAAAGGCCTTCTGACCTGCAGAGGCAGAAAGGTCCTCTCGTCTAATGGGAACAAGCCCATTCGCAGCTATTTCCCATTACAGAAACGGCCCTCTGATCTGCATAGGCAGAAAGGTCCTCTCGTCTAATGGGAACTAGTCCAATCACACTGAAG
Source organism: Ambystoma mexicanum (assembly GCF_040938575.1). NCBI lineage: Eukaryota > Metazoa > Chordata > Amphibia > Caudata > Ambystomatidae > Ambystoma > Ambystoma mexicanum. Next base: position 1,184,998,249 of record NC_090934.1, read on the forward strand.
CAGCTATTTCCCATTAGAGAAACGGCCCTCTGACCTGCAGAGGCAGAAAGGTCCTCTCGTCTAATGGGAACTAGCCCATTCACGCCGAAGCACCTATTTCCCATTAGAGAAACAGCCCTCTGACCTGCAGAGGCAGAAAGGTCCTCTTGTCTAATGGGAACTAGCCCACTCACACTGAAGCACCTATTTCCCATTAGAGAAACGACCCTCCGACCTGGAGATGCAGAAAGGTCCTCTCGTCTAATGTGATGGAACTAGCCCACTCACACTGAAGCAGCTTTTTCCCATTAAAGAAACAGCCCTCTGACCTGCAGAGGCAGAAAGGTCCTCTCATCTAATGGGAACTAGCCCATTCACACAGAACCAGCTATTTCCCATTAGAGAAACGGCCCTCTGACCTGCAGAGGCAGAAAGGTTGTCTTGTCTAATGGGAACTATCCCACTCACACTGAAGCAGCTATTTCCCATTAAAGAAAAACGACCCTCTGACCTGCAGAGGCAGAAGGTCCTCTTGTCTAATGGGCACTAGCCCACTCACACTGAAGCACCTATTTCCCATTAGAGAAACGGCCTTCGGACCTGGGGAGGCAGAAAGGTCCTCTCGTCTAATGGGAACTAGCCCAAACAGCCCTCTGCCCTGGAGAGGCAGAAAGGTCATCTCGTCTAATGGGAACTAGCCCACTCACATTGAAACAGCTATTTCCCATTAGAGAAACTGCCCTCTGACCTGCAGAGGCAGAACGGTCCTCTTGTCTAATGGGAACTAGCCCACTCACACTGAAGCAGCTTTTCCCATTAGAGAAACGGCCCTCTGACCTGCAGAGGCAGAAAGGTCCTCTCGTCGAATGGGAACTAGCCCACTCACACTGAAGCACCTATTTCCCATTTGAGAACGGCCCTCTGACGTGCAGAGGCAGAAAGGTCCTCTTGTCTAATGGGAACTAGCCCACACACACTGAAGCAGCTATTTCCCATTAGAGAAACAGCCCTCTACCCTGGAGTGAGAGAAAGGTCCTCTCGTCTAATGGGAACTAGCCCATTCACACTGAAGCAGCTATTTCCCTTAGAGAAACAGCCCTTCGACCTGGAGAGGCACAAAGGTCCTCTTGTCTAATGGGAACTAGCCCATTCACACTGAAGCAGTTATTTCCCATTATAGAAACCGCCCTCCGACCTGCAAAGGCAGAAAGGTCCTCTCTTCTAATGTGATGGAAGTAGCCCACTCACACTGAAGCAGCTTTTTCCCATTAGAGAAACGGCCCTCTGACCTGCAGAGGCAGAAAGGTCCTCTCATCTAATGGGAACTAGCCCATTCACACAGAAGCAGCTATTTCCTATTATAGAAAGGCCTTCTGACCTGCAGAGGCAGAAAGGTCCTCTCGTCTAATGGGAACTAGCCCATTCGCAGCTATTTCCCATTAGGGAAACGGCCCTCTGATATGCAGAGGCAGAAAGGTCCTCTCGTCTAATGGGAACTAGTCCACTCACACTGAAGCAGCTATTTCCCATTAGAGAAACGGCCCTCTGACCTGCAGAGGCAGAAAGGTCCTCTCGTCTAATGGGAACTAGCCCATTCACGCCGAAGCACCTATTTCCCATTAGAGAAACAGCCCTCTGACCTGCAGAGGCAGAAAGGTCCTCTTGTCTAATGGGAACTAGCCCACTCACACTGAAGCAGCTATTTCCCATTAGAGAAACAGTCCTCTGACCTGCAGAGACAGAAAGGTCCTCTCTTTGGATGGGAACTAGCCCACTCACTCTGAAGCAGCTTTTTCCCATTAGAGAAACGGCCCTCTGACCTGCAGAGGCAGAAAAGTCCTCTTGTCTAATGGGAACTAGCCCACTCACACTGAAGCTGTTTTTTCCCATTAGAGAAACGGCCCTCTGACCTGCAGAGGCAGAAAGGTCCTCTTGTCTAATTGGAACTAGCCCATTCACACTGAAGCAGCTATTTCCAATTAAAGAAAAACGGCCCTCTGACCTGCAGAGGCAGAAGGTCCTCTTGTCTAATGGGCACTAGCCCACTCACACTGAAGCAGCTATTTCCCATTAGAGAAACGACCCTCCAACCTGGAGATGCAAAAAGGTCATCTTGTCTAATGGGAACTAGCCCAAACCGCCCTCTGACCTGGAGAGGCAGAAAGGTCATCTCGTCTAATGGGAACTAGCCCACTCACATTGAAACAGCTATTTCCCATTAGAGAAACGGCCCTATGACCTGCAGAGGCAGAACGGTCCTCTTGTCTAATGGGAACTAGCCCACTCACACTGAAGCAGCTTTTCCCATTAGAGAAACGGCCCTCTGACCTGCAGAGGCAGAAAGGTCCTCTCGTCGAATGGGAACTAGCCCACTCACACTGAATAAGCTATTTCCCATTATAGAATCGGCCCTCTGAACTGCAGAGGCAGAAAGGTCCTCTCGTCTAATGGAAACTAGCCCATTCGCAGCTATTTCCAATTAGAGAAACGGCCCTCTGACCTGCAGAGGCAGAAAGGTCCTCTCGTCTAATGGGAACTAGCCCACTCACACTGAAGCAACTATTTCCCATTAGAGAAACGGCCTTCCGACCTGGGGAGGCAGAAAGGTCCTCTCGTCTAATGGGAACTAGCCCACTCACACTGAAGCAGCTGAAACGGCCCTCCGACCTGCAAAGTAAGAAAGGTCCTTTTGTCTAATGGGAACTAGCCCACTCACATTGACGCAGCTATTTCCCAGTTGAGAAACGGCCCTCTGACCTGCAGTGGCAGAACGGTCCTCTTGTCTAATGGGAACTAGCCCACTCACACTGAAGCAGCTTTTCCTATTAGAGAAACGGCCTTCTGCAGAGGCAGAAAGGTCCTCTCGTCGAATGGGAACTAGCCCACTCACACTGAATAAGCTATTTCCCATTATAGAAATGGCCATCTGAACTGCAGAGGCAGAAAGGTCCTCCCGTCTAATGGAAATTAGCCCATTCGCAGCTATTTCCCATTAGAGAAACGGCCCTTTGACCTGCAGAGGCAGAAAGGTCCTCTCGTCTAATGGGAACTAGCCCACTCACACTGAAGCAACTATTTCCCATTAGAGAAACGGCCTTCCGACCTGGGGAGGCAGAAAGGTCCTCTCGTCTAATGGGAACTAGCCCACTCACACTGAAGCAGCTGAAACGGCCCTCCGACCTGCAGAGGCAGAAAGGTCCTCTTGTCTAATGGGAACTAGCCCACTCACATTGACAAAGCTATTTCCCATTTGAGAAACGGCCCTCTGACCTGCAGAGGCAGAAAAGTCCTCTCGTCTTATGGGAACTAGCCCACTCACACTCAAGCAGCTATTTGCCATTATAGAAACAGCCCTCTGACCTGCAGAGGCAGAAAGGTCCCCTCGTCTAATGGGAACTAGCCCACTCACATTGACGCAGCTATTTCCCATTAGAGAAACGGCCATTTTAACCTGCAGAGGCAGAAAGGTCCTCTCGTCTAATGGGAACTAGCCCACTCACACTGAAGCAACTATTTCCCATTAGAGAAACGGCCTTCCGACCTGGGGAGGCAGAAAGGTCCTCTCTTCTAATGGTAACTAGCCCACTCACACTGAAGCAGCTGAAACGGCCCTCCGACCTGCAGAGGCAGAAAGGTGCTCTCGTCTAATGGGAACTAGCCCACTCACATTGACAAAGCTATTTCCCATTAGAGAAACGGCCCTCTGACCTGCAGAGGCAGAAAGGTCCTCTTGTCTAATGGGAACTAGCCCACTCACACTGAAACAACTATTTCCCATTATAGAGCCGGCCTTCCGTCTTGGGGAGGCAGAAAGGTCCTCTTGTCTAATGGGAACTAGCCCATTCACACAGAAGCAGCTATTTCCCATTAGAGAAACAGCCCTCTGACCTGCTGAGGCAGAAAGGTCCTCTCGTCTAATGGGAACTAGCCCACTCACCCTGAAGCAGCTATTTCCCATTAGTGAAACGGCCCTCTGACCTGCAGAGGCAGAAAGGTCCTCTCGTCTAATGGGAACTAGCCCACTCACATTGACAAAGCTATTTCCCATTTGAGAAACGGCCCTCTGACCTGCAGAGGCAGAAAAGTCCTCTCGTCTAATGGGAACTAGCCCACTCACACTCAAGCAGCTATTTGCCATTATAGAAACAGCCCTCTGACCTGCAGAGGCAGAAAAGTCCCCTCGTCTAGTGGGAACTAGCCCACTCACATTGACACAGCTATTTCCCATTAGAGAAACGGCCCTTTGACCTGCAGAGGCAGAAAGGTCCTCTCGTCTAATGTGAACTAGCCCACTCACACTGAAGCAACTATTTCCCATTAGAGAAACGGCCTTCGGACCTCGGGAGGCAGAAAGGTCCTCTCGTCTAATGGGAACTAGCCCACTCACACTGAAGCAGCTGAAACGGCCCTCCGACCTGCAGAGGCAGAAAGGTCCTCTCGTCTAATGGGAACTAGCCCACTCACATTGATGAAGCTATTTCCCATTAGAGAAACTGCCCTCTGACCTGCAGAGGCAGAAAGGTCCTCTTGTCTAATGGGAACTAGCCCACTCACACTGAAACAACTATTTCCCATTATAGAGCCGGCCTTCCGTGCTGGGGAGGCAGAAAGGTCCTCTCGTCTAATGGGAACTAGCCCATTCACACAGAAGCAGCTATTTCCCATTAGAGAAACAGCCCTCTGACCTGCAGAGGCAGAAAGGTCCTCTCGTCTAATAGGAACTAGCCCACTCACCCTGAAGCAGCTATTTCCCATTAGTGAAACGGCCCTCTGACCTGCAGAGGCAGAAAGGTCCTCTCGTTTAATGGGAACTAGCCCACTCACACTGAAGCAGCTATTTCTCATTAAAGAAAAACGGCCCTGTCACCTGCAGAGGCAGAAAGGTCCTCTCGTCTAATGGGAGGGAACTAGCCCATTCACACTGAAGCAGCTATTTCCCATTAGAGAAACGTCCCTCCAACCTGCAGAGGCAGAAAGGTCCTCTCGTCGAATGGGAACTAGCCCATTCACACTGAAGCAGTTATTTCCCATTAGAGAAATGACCCTCCGACCTGGAGAGGCAGAAAAGTCCTCTCGTCTAAGGGGAACTTCCCCACTCACACTAAAGCAGCTATTTCCCATTAGAGAAACAGCCCTCTAACCTGTAGAGGCAGAAAGGTCCTCTCATCTAATGGGATCTAGCCCATTCACACCAAAGCAGCTATTTCCCATTAGAGAAACGGCCCGCTGACGTGCAGAGGCAGAAAGGTCCTCTTGTCTAATGGGAACTAGCCCACTCACACTAAAGCAGCTATTTCCCAGTAGAGAAACGGCCCTCCGACCTGGAGAGGCAGAAAGGTCCTCTCGTCTAATGGGAACTAGCCCACTCACACTGAAGCAGCTATTTCCCATTAGAGAAACGGCCCTCTGACCTGCAGAGGCAGAAAGGTCCTCTCGTCTAATGGGAACTTGCCCACTCACACCGAAGCAGCTTTTTCCCATTAGAGAAACAGCCCTCTGACCTGCAGAGGCAGAAAGGTCCTCTTGTCTAATGGGAACTAGCCCACTCACACTGAAGCAGCTATTTCCCATTAGAGAAACGGCCCTCTGACCTGCAGAGGGAGAATGGTCCTCTTGTCTAATGGGAACTAGCCCAATCACATTGAAGCAGAAATTTCCCATTAGAGAAACGGCCCTCTGCCCTGGAGAGGCAGAAAGGTCCTCTCGTCTAATGGGAGGGAACTAGCCCACTCACTGGAGAATCTATTTCCCATTAGAGAAACGGGCCTCTGACCTGCAGAGGCAGAAAGGTCCTCTTGTCTAATGGGAACTAGCCCATTCACACTGAAGCAGCTATTTCCCATTATAGAAACCGGCCTCCGACCTGCACAGGCAGAAAGGTTCTCTCGTCTAATGGGAGGGAACTAGCCCACTCACATTGAAGAAGCCATTTCCCATTAGAGAAACAGTCCTCTGACCTGCAGAGACAGAAAGATCCTCTCTTCGGATGGGAACTAGCCCACTCACTCTGAAGCAGTTTTTTCCCATTAGAGAAACGGCCCTCTGACCTGCAGAGGCAGAAAAGTCCTCTTGTCTAATGAGAACTAGCCCACTCACACTGAAGCTGCTTTTTCCCATTAGAGAAACGGCCCTCTGACCTGCAGAGGCAGAAAGGTCCTCTCGTCTAATGGGAACTAGCCCATTCACACAGAAGCAGCTATTTCCCATTAGAGAAACCGCCTTCTGACCTGCTGAGGCAGAAAGGTCCTCTCGTCTAATGGGAACTAGCCCACTCACACTGAAGCAGCTATTTCCCATTAGAGAAACGGCCCTCTGACCTGCAGAGGCAGAAAGGTCCTCTTGTCTAATGGGAACTAGCCCACTCACACTGAAGCAGCTATTTCCCATTAAAGAAAAACTGCCCTCTGACCTGCAGAGGCAGAAAGGTCCTCTCGTCTAATGGGAACTAGCCCACTCACACTGAAGCAGCTTTTTCCCATTAGAGAAACGACCCTCCGACCTGGAGATGCAGAAAGGTCATCTTGTCTAATGGGAACAAGCCCAAACTGCCCTCTGACCTGGAGAGGCAGAAAGGTCATCTCGTCTAATGGGAACTAGCCCACTCACATTGAAACAGCTATTTCCCATTATAGAAACGGCCATCTGACCTGCAGAGGCAGAAAAGTCCTCTCGTCTAATGGGAACTAGCCCACTCACATTGAAACAGCTATTTCCCATTAGAGAAACAGCCCTCTGACCTGCAGAGGCAGAACCGTCCTCTTGTATAATGCGAACTAGCCCACTCACACTGAAGCAGCTATTCCCATTAGAGAAACGACCCTCTGACCTGCAGAGGCAGAAAGGTCCTCTTGTCTAATGGGAACTAGCCCACTCACACTGAAGCAGCTATTTCCCTTTATAGAAACAGCCCTCTGACCTGCAGAGGCAGAAAGGTCCTCTCGTCGAATGGGAACTAGCCCACTCACAGCTATTTCCCATTAGAGAAACGGCCCTCTAACATACAGAGGCAGAAAGCTCCTCTCGTCTAATGGGAACTAGCCCACTCACACTGAAGCAACTATTTCCCATTAGAGAAACGGCCTTCCGACCTGGGGAGGCAGAAAGGTCCTCTCATCTAATGGGAACTAGTGTAACGCTCACCTGATTCCCACGGAGGCGCTGGTCTTGGCAGGAAGGTGTCTGTGACTCGAAAAGTGATGTGCAGGACTCGATTGGCTTCTGGGGTCGAACCTCTTCTCACTGTGTGTCGAACTCGAAGGGTGAGGTTTCTGCAGGTGAAAAAATATGGGGGTAAAGGGTCTGGGTTGTTGAATGTCCCTCTCCCTCTCTTCCTAGCTTCTCCGTAGAGCCCCCAGGTCAACGTGCTCACCTTAGATAGGTGAATGCTGGACTCTCCATCTGCGTCTGGTGCAGGGTGCCGTTGCCAATTCCTTCACTGGTGAAACATAGGCCTCTTGAACTCAGAGGATCGTTACCGTCGTTAACTGCACGAGCGGTGAGTTTCCGGACACCTTTTTAGTCTTTATAGTCTTTAGGTGCGTGGCACGTTAATATTGAACAGGACTCTGTATAATGCTTTTCCCTTTTTGTCTTGCAGGACTCTGGAGATGGAAGATGGAGTGAAGCGCCTGGAAATGAGTAAGTAAATGCAAGCGCTCAAACTGTCTTTTTCCCTTGCTGCTTAGTTCGTAATGAAGAGACGCCGGAGTATTTGCAGGCGTTCTATTGTGACGAGCGCGATGGGCGTAAGTAAATACCTGTCTAATGTCTCTTCTTTTGTCTTCACAGGCGGCGATGCAGCGTGAAGAAATCCGGAATTCGCGGAGTGCCGGTAAGTAATAACAATGCTTTTGTCTTCACAGGCGGAGGTGCAGCCTGAAGAAATGGCCGCAGCCGATGGATCAGGTGAGTAAGCACTGCGTGTAAAGGTTGCCTTGCTAACCTGTTGTTTCTTGTCTTTGCAGGTGCTGTTGTTGACTGGATACAGGAATGGTAAGTATAATTCTTGCAGGTTCAGGATCGAAAGAAGAAAGGCTTGAACAGACTCGGTGAGCGTTCTGCTGCAGATGCAGAATAACGCGAAGCACGTTTCATCTATCGGGTGTGGTTTAAATAGCCTTGGAGTGATGAGGCGTCTTCCTCCACGGCCCCGCCTAGGTAAGAAAAGAGTTCCAGTTCCAGAAGAGTTCCAGTGCTGTATCCAGGGAGTGGAGCTTGCCCCACCCAGGTAAGAAAGTAGTTCCTGTTCACAGAGGACTTCTAAGTGGCTGGTAAGTAAGCAGCATGGTCTGCTGCAGGTAAGTCCACCCAAGCATCTTCATACATAATATGAGCCCGGCGCTTCCAGTGCCGGGACCGATGACTTTGATGAGCCTGGTGCCACCGGCGCCAGGACAAGGTCCAAAAGGTCCCAGTGGGGACCGGCTGGTGCCTAAGATAACGGTTAGGGGTCTGCTTCCAAGGATGTTGGGCTGTTCCTGACTCCTTGGAAGCAGTGATCATGACAGCACCCCCCCTCAAGGCCCCTCCCAAGCGTGTCTTCTCCAGGGGTTTTGGCTTGTCGGGGTGATTCAAATGGAATTTCTTGACCGGACGAGGAGCGTGGACATGTTCTGAGGGTTCCCAAGGCCGTATCCTTTCCAATCAACCAGGTAATATAATTTAGATTTGGAGATTTTGGAGTCTAGGATGTTCTTTACTTCGAACTCAATTTCTCCATCTACTAAAACAGGTTCTGGGAGTTCGGTCAAACGGGTTCCTGGTTGTACTGGTTTTAGTAAGGAGACATGGAATACTGGATGTACTTTCATATGCGAAGGCAATTCCAATTTAACAGCCACTGGATTCATTATGGCAGAGATAAGATAGGGTCCAAGGTATCTCGGGATAAAAGTGCGGGGTCCTTTTAGAGGTAGGTGCTTGGTGGATAACCAGACCTGATCTCCCACTGCGTAGTGAGGGGCCTCTTTACGGTGCTGATCTGCTCCTTTCTTGAATTGAGCTTTAGCTCTTTGCAGATGGTCAGTGGCTTCCTTAAAGGCACGAGTGATCTCCGAGTGCAAGTGATCCACAGCAGGTGCCTCGAATTCTTGGGGAGGATCCAGGTTAGAGGTTCTAGGATGGTGTCCGTATAATAAGAAGAAGGGAGTCTTTCCGGTTCCAGAATGAGTCGAATTGTTATAAGCGTATTCAGCAATCCAAAGAATGTCCTTCCAAGGGTTTTCAGTTTGTTGGAGCATGCAACGTAGATATTGCTCTAGAGTTTGATTTGTCCTCTCGGTTTGTCCGTCAGTTTGGGGATGGTGACTGGCAGAAAGTCTCACATCTATTTGGGCTAAACGACAGCAACTTCGCCAAAAGTGGGAGATGAATTGACTTCCCCTATCGGAAACCAAAACCGAGGGAAAACCGTGTAACCGAACAATGTTTTCTAAGAATTCTCGGGCCAATACTGAAGCTGAAGGTAGGCCCTTCAGGGGAATGAAGTGAGCCATCTTGGAGAATAGATCCACGACTACTAAAATGGTATTATACCCTGAGCATGGAGGTAAGTCCGTGATGAAATCCATGGACAGGGTATGCCATGGACAGGGAGGGATGTCTAGTGGGTGTAAGAGGCCGGCTGGTTTCTCCTTCAGACTTTTATTTTGGGCGCATACACCGCAAGAGATTACAAAGTCTCTAATATCCTTTTTCCATGATGGCCACCAGAAATGTCTTTTGACCTTTTCCATGGTTTTGGTTATGCCAGGTTGACCCTCCATTAGAGAATCGTGATAACAGGCGATTACCTGTCTTTGTATCTTCTCACTGGGCAAGTACAATCGTCCTCGGAAAAAAGGTAGGTCTTGATCCACTGAAAATTCTTTTCCCCTTAATTGCCAGTCCTGTAAGTCGGCCAGAGTTAGAAGTGATTTGACTGTGGTCTTGATGTCTTCAAAGGATTGAGCGTTGACCAAACCCAAAATCCTTTGTTCAGGGATTATGGGTATTGGTTCTGGATTGGTCAAATGTTCATCTATTGCCATCCGAGAGAGGGCATCTGCTTTTCCATTTTTACTGCCAGGTCGATAAGTAATTATAAAATCAAATTCAGCCAAAAACAGAGCCCAGCGAAGCTGCCTGGAAGATTGAGCTTTGGCCGTCTTCAGATACTGTAAGTTGCGGTGATCAGTCATTACGGTGACTGTGTGTCTGGCTCCCAAAAGATAATGCCGCCAGGCTTTAAAGGCCGATCTGATAGCTAAAAGTTCCTTGTCTGTAATTGAATGGTTGATCTCGGGAGCCTAGAATTTGCGGGACCAAAAGGCTACAGGATGTAATTGATGTGTGACCGGATCTCTTTGTGATAAAACTGCCCCCATAGCAAGCTTGAAGCATCTGTTTCTACGATGTAGAGGAGTTCTGGACGAGGATGTTTTAGAACAGGTGCAGAAATGAATTTAGTTTTTAAGTCCTGAAAAGCTTGTTCCGCCTCAGTAGACCACTCAAAACGTTTGTTTTTCTTTAACAGAGCAGTGATGGGCTGGACTATTCGAGAGAATTCAGGAATGAATCTGCGGTAAAAAGTAGCGAAGCCTAACATGCTTTGGACTCCCTTTATAGAGGTTGGTGAAGGCCACTTGATAATTGCATCGACTTTCTTTGAATCCATATGGACTCCATTGGGTGACAATATGAATCCCAGGAACTCAACTTCAGTTACGTTGAAAACGCATTTTTCGAGTTTAGCAAAAAGGTTATGTTGACGTAGTCTCTTGAGGACCTCTCTAACATGTTTCCGATGTTCTTCTTTAGATGATGAATAGACGAGGATGTCATCAATGTAGACAACAACATACACATCTATGAGTTCTCTAAGGACATCATTCATAAAATACTGGAAGGCGGCAGGAGCGTTGCAAAGTCCAAAGGGCATAACTTGTCATTCAAACAGCCCATACTTGGTGCGGAAGGCCTTCTTCCATTCATCGCCCTCTTTTATTCGTACCAAGTGGTAGGCTCCTCTGAGATCCAACTTTGTATATATACATGCGTCTTTGACTTGGTCCAGGAGTTCAGGGATCAAAGGTAACGGGTATCTGTTTTTGACGGTGATTTGATTCAGGGCGCGGTAATCTATACAAGTCCTAAGGTCTCCTTCCTTTTTCGGAACGAAGAACAAAGCCGAGGAAGCTGGAGATTTTGAAGGACGGATAAACCCGTTGGCTAGGTATTGGTCCAGATATTGTCTGAGGTGAAGATTCTCTGGCTCGGTGAGGGCATAAATCCTACTGCAAGGAGGAGTTGTTCCGGGTATCAGATCTATTTGACAGTCGTAAGACCTATGAGGAGGCAGGGTGTTAGCTTGATCCTTCCGAAAGACGTCTTGGAATTCCTGGTATTCGGGAGGTAATTTGGGAACCTCAGAAGAGATTGCCGCCAGTGAAACATCAGGCCGAGGATAACAAGTGTTAAAACATTCTGGAAACTGAACCGTCTTTGCTCGCCAATCGATCTGAGGATTGTGCTTCTCTAACCAAGGGATTCCCAGAATGATCTGGAACTGAGGGGCCTTGATCACATCGAACACGATTTTCTCCCGGTGTCCATCTTGGCTCACTAGCGTCACTTCTTGGGTGGCGTGCGTTACTGGTCCGGAGGCTATCTCCGTGCCATCCACTGTAGTAATGACGTCTTTTACTGCCTTAGGGACAAGGGGTAGGTTCATCCTTGATACCATTTCACGGTACACATAATTACCGATTGCTCCGCTGTCGATGTAAGCTTCAATTGCATGCAAACGATCCGGACGATCAGGACTAATGAGGACCATGGGCACCACGAAATGCGAGGTCACGGGACAGATCTTAACGCTCGGCAAGAGGACCTCTACACTTGTCGGGCTAGGTCGTTTCCCTGCTCAGAATTTGTGGTACAGGTATCTGTGGCTCCTACAGCCTTCTTAGCTGGTTTCACTGGACAGTCTCGAAGAAAGTGCCCTGAGTTTCAGCAATAGAGGCATAATTGCAGCTGTCTTCTTCTTTCCCGCTCCTTTTGGGTTAAAGGTCCTTTCATGCCCCCTATTTGCATGGGTTCCACAGTGTCAGCTCCCCTAGTAGAGGTCTGTGGTTTAGAAAACACTCGGGTATCAAATTTGGAATGATCAGCCTTCCTGTTCTGTAATCTGTGGTCCAATTGGACAACTAAGTCAATATAGTCTGAGCATTCTTGTGGAGGATTTACAACTTGAGCTAACATATCCTTGAGCTCTCCACGCAAGCCTCGGTAGAAAAGCGCTATTCTCTTATCCTCGGGCTTTGAGTTTCCACTTTAAGTCTGTTGAATGAGGCTATATAAGTCAAGAGGTCTTGATTACCCTGTCGTAATGAAAGAAGTTCATTGTCAAAGGCCTGCCCTTGTGCATGTCTTGCGAACAGTTTCTCCATGCTGGACTGGAAGGCCTGGAAATCATGTAAAACCGGATCATCCTGGGTGACTAAAGGGATCGACCAATCTGCTGCGCTGCCACTGAGATAAGAAAGCACGAAAGCCACCTTGGTCTGATCTGTTGGGAATGCAGCTGGTCGACATAAGAAGTGTAGGCGGCACTGGTTGATGAACACTGCAAATTTCTTTGGGTCACCAGAAAAGCGTTCGGGCGGAGCCAATGGCACATTACCGGGTAGATTGATTTGCACTGGATTTAAAGATGATGCAGAAGGATAACTTCCTCCTGGAGCGGGCAAAGGTGTCTGTCCTGCCTGCCTTTGTAGCAATTGCCTAGCGAGGTCCTCTGTTCGCTCCTTGGAAATGATCAGCTCTCTTCTTAGAGAGTTTGTTTCCTGACGAGCTGCATGTACTTCTGCTCTTAATTCCCCGTGCAACTGGGCTAATTGATCAGTGTCTGAGGTTTCCATTGCGCCTGGGTAGGAGTTTTGCGGTGGGCTTCGCGTTCTGTAACGCTCACCTGATTCCCACGGAGGCGCTGGTCTTGGCAGGAAGGTGTCTATGACTCGAAAAGTGATGTGCAGGACTCGATTGGCTTCTGGGGTCGAACCTCTTCTCACTGTGTGTCGAACTCGAAGGGTGAGGTTTCTGCAGGTGAAAGAATATGGGGGTTAAGGGTCTGGGTTGTTGAATGTCCCTCTCCCTCTCCCTCTCTTCCTAGCTTCTCCGTAGAGCCCCCAGGTCAACGTGCTCACCTTAGATAGGTGAATGCTGGACTCTCCATCTGCGTCTGGTGCAGGGTGCCGTTGCCAGTTCCTTCACTGGTGAAACATAGGCCTCTTGAACTCAGAGGATCGTTACCGTCATTAACTGCACGAGCGGTGAGTTTCCGGACACCTTTTTAGTCTTTATAGTCTTTAGGTGCGTGGCACGTTAATATTGAACAGGACTCTGTATAATGCTTTTCCCTTTTTGTCTTGCAGGACTCTGGAGATGGAAGATGGAGTGCAGCGCCTGGAAATGAGTAAGTAAATGCAAGCGCTCAAACTGTCTTTTTCCCTTGCTGCTTAGTTCGTGCTGAAGAGACGCCGGAGTATTTTCAGGCGTTCTATTGTGACGAGCGCGATGGGCGTAAGTAAATACCTGTCTAATGTCTCTTCTTTTGTCTTCACAGGCGGCGATGCAGCGTGAAGAAATCCGGAATTCGCGGAGTGCCGGTAAGTAATAACAATGCTTTTGTCTTCACAGGCGGAGGTGCAGCGTGAAGAAATGGCCGCAGCCGATGGATCAGGTGAGTAAGCACTGCGTGTAAAGGTTGCCTTGCTAACCTGTTGTTTCTTGTCTTTGCAGGTGCTGTTGTTGACTGGATACAGGAATGGTAAGTGTAATTCTTGCAGGTTCAGGATCGAACGAAGAAAGGCTGGTACAGACTCGGTGAGCGTTCTGCTGCAGATGCAGAGTAACGCGAAGCACGTTTCATCTATCGGGTGTGGTTTAAATAGCCTTGGAGTGATGAGGCGTCTTCCTCCACGGCCCCGCCTAGGTAAGAAAAGAGTTCCAGTTCCAGAAGAGTTCCAGTGCTGTATCCAGGGAGTGGAGCTTGCCCCACCCAGGTAAGAAAGTAGTTCCTGTTCACAGAGGACTTCTAAGTGGCTGGTAAGTAAGCAGCATGGTCTGCTGCAGGTAAGTCCACCCAAGCATCTTCATACATAATATGAGCCCAGCGCTTCCAGTGCCGGGACCGATGACTTTGATGAGCCTGGTGCCACCAGCACCAGGACAAGGTCCAAAAGGTCCCAGTGGGGACCGGCTGGTGCCTAAGATAACGGTTAGGGGCCTGCTTCCAAGGATGTTGGGCTGTTCCTGACTCCTTGGAAGCAGTGATCATGACAACTAGCTCACTCACACTGAAGCAGCTATTTCCCATTAGAGAAACGGCCCTCCAACCTGCAGAGGCAGAAAAGTCCTCTAGTCTAATGGGAACTAGCCCATTCACACTGAAGCAGCTATTTCCCATTAGAGAAACGACCCTCTGACCTGGAGAGGCAGAAAGGTCCTCTCATCTAATGGGCACTAGCCCATTCACACTGAAGCAGCTATTTCCCATTAGAGAAACAGCCCTATGACCTGCAGAGGCAGAAAGGTCCTCTCGTCTAATGGGAACTTGCCCACTCACACCGAAACAGCTATTTCCCATTAGAGAAACGGCCCTCTGACCTGCAGAGGCAGAAAGGTCCTCTTGTCTAATGGGAACTAGCCCACTCACACTGAAGCAGCTATTTCCCATTAGAAAAACGGCCCTCTGACCTGCAGAGGCAGAAAGGTCCTCTTGTCTAATGGGAACTAGCCCAATCACACTGAAGCAGCAATTTCCCATTAGAGAAACGGCCCTCTGCCATGGAGAGGCAGAAAGGTCCTCTCGTCGAATGGGAGGGAACTAGCCCACTCACACTGAAGCATCTATTTCCCATTAGAGAAACGGCCCTCTGACCTGCAGAGGCAGAATGGTCCTCTTGTCTAATGGGAACTAGCCCATTCACACTCAAGCAGCTATTTCCCATTATGGAAACCGGCCTCCGACCTGCAGAGGCAGAAAGGTCCTCTCGTCTAATGGGAGTTAATTAGCTCACTCACATTGAAGCAGCAATTTCCCATTAGAGAAACAGTCCTCTGACCTGCAGAGACAGAAAGGTCCTCTCATCTAATGGGAACTAGCCCACTCACACTGAAGAAGCTTTTTCCAATTAGAGAAACGGCCCTCTGACCTGCAGAGACAGAAAAGTCCTCTTGTGTAATGGGAACTACCCCACTCACACTGAAGCAGCTTTTTCCCATTAGAGAAACGGCCCTCTGACCTGCAGAGGCAGAAAGATCCTCTCGTCTAACGGGAACTAGCCCATTCATACAGAAGCAGCTATTTCCCATTAGAGAAACGGCCCTGTGACCTGCAGAGGCAGAAAGGTCCTCTCGTCTAATGGGAACTAGCACACTCACACTGAAGCAGCTATTTCCCATTAAAGAAAAACTGCCCTCTGACCTGCAGAGGCAGAAAGATCCTCTTGTCTAATGGGAACTAGCCCACTCACACTGAAGCAGCTATTTCCATTACAGAAACGGCCCTCTGACCTGCAGAGGAAGAAAGGTCCTCTTGTCTAATGGGAACTATCCCACTCACACTGAAGCAGCTATTTCCCATTAAAGAAAAACGGCCCTCTGACCTGCAGAGGCAGAAGGTCCTCTTGTCTAATGGGCACTAGCCCACTCACACTGAAGCAGCTATTTCCCATTAGAGAAACGGCCCTATGACCTGCAGAGGCAGAACGGTCCTCTTGTCTAATGGGAACTAGCCCACTCACACTGAAGCAGCTTTTCCCATTAGAGAAACGTCCCTCTGACCTGCAGAGGCAGAAAGGTCCTCTCGTCAAATGGGAACTTGCCCACTCACACTGAATAAGCTATTTCCCATTAGAGAAACGGCCCTATGACCTGCAGAGGCAGAACGGTCCTCTTGTCTAATGGGAACTAGCCCACTCACACTGAAGCAGCTTTTCCCATTAGAGAAACGTCCCTCTGACCTGCAGAGGCAGAAAGGTCCTCTCGTCAAATGGGAACTTGCCCACTCACACTGAATAAGCTATTTCCCATTATAGAAACGGCCCTCTGAACTGCAGAGGCAGAAAGGTCCTCTCGTCTAATGGAAACTAGCCCATTCGCAGCTATTTCCAATTAGAGAAACGGCCCTCTGACCTGCAGAGGCAGAAAGGTCCTCTCGTCTAATGGGAACTAGCCCACTCACACTGAAGCAACTATTTCCCATTAGAGAAACGGCCTTCCGACCTGGGGAGGCAGAAAGGTCCTCTCGTCTAATGGGAACTAGCCCACTCACATTGACGCAGCTATTTCCCAGTTGAGAAACGGCCCTCTGACCTGCAGTGGCAGAACGGTGCTCTTGTCTAATGGGAACTAGCCCACTCACACTGAAGCAGCTTTTCCTATTAGAGAAACGGCCTTCTGACCTGCAGAGGCAGAAAGGTCCTCTTGTCGAATGGGAACTAGCCCACTCACACTGAATAAGCTATTTCCCATTATAGAAATGGCCATCTGAACTGCAGAGGCAGAAAGGTCCTCCCGTCTAATGGAAACTAGCCCATTCGCAGCTATTTCCCATTAGAGAAACAGCCCTTTGACCTGCAGAGGCAGAAAGGTCCTCTCGTCTAATGGGAACTAGCCCACTCACACTGAAGCAACTATTTCCCATTAGAGAAACGGCCTTCCGACCTGGGGAGGCAGAAAGGTCCTCTCGTCTAATGGCAACTAGCCCACTCACACTGAAGCAGCTGAAACGGCCCTCCGACCTGCAGAGGCAGAAAGGTCCTCTCGTCTAATGGGAACTAGCCCACTCACATTGACAAAGCTATTTCCCATTTGAGAAACGGCCCTCTGACCTGCAGAGGCAGAAAAGTCCTCTCGTCTAATGGGAACTAGCCCACTCACACTCAAGCAGCTATTTGCCATTATAGAAACAGCCCTCTGACCTGCAGAGGCAGAAAGGTCCCCTCGTCTAATGGGAACTAGCCCACTCACATTGACACAGCTATTTCCCATTAGAGAAACGGCCCTTTGACCTGCAGAGGCAGAAAGGTCCTCTCGTCTAATGGGAACTAGCCCACTCACACTGAAGCAACTATTTCCCATTAGAGAAACGGCCTTCCGACCTGGGGAGGCAGAAAGGTCCTCTCGTCTAATGGGAACTAGCCCACTCACACTGAAGCAGCTGAAACGGCCCTCCGACCTGCAGAGGCAGAAAGGTCCTCTTGTCTAATGGGAACTAGCCCACTCACATTGACGAAGCTATTTCCCATTAGAGAAACGGCCCTCTGACCTGCAGAGGCAGAAAGGTCCTCTTGTCTAATGGGAACTAGCCCACTCACACTGAAACAACTATTTCCCATTATAGAGCTGGCCTTCCATCCTGGGGAGGCAGAAAGGTCCTCTCGTCTAATGGGAACTAGCCCATTCACACAGAAGCAGCTATTTCCCATTAGAGAAACAGCCCTCTGACCTGCTGAGGCAGAAAGGTCCTCTCGTCTAATGGGAACTAGCCCACTCACCCTGAAGCAGCTATTTCCCATTAGTGAAACGGCCCTCTGACCTGCAGAGGCAGAAAGGTCCTCTCGTCTAATGGGAACTAGCCCACTCACACTGAAGCAGCTATTTCCCATTAAAGAAAAACGGCCCTGTGACCTGCAGAGGCAGAAAGGTCCTCTCGTCTAATGGGAGGGAACTAGCCCATTCACACTGAAGCAGCTATTTCCCATTAGAGAAACGTCCCTCCAACCTGCAGAGGAAGAAAGGTCCTCTCATCGAATGGGAACTAGCCCATTCACACTGAAGCAGTTATTTCCCATTAGAGAAATGACCCTCCGACCTGGAGAGGCAGAAAAGTCCTCTCGTCTAAGGGGAACTTCCCCACTCACACTAAAGCAGCTATTTCCCATTAGAGAAACAGCCTTCTAACCTGTAGAGGCAGAAAGGTCCTCTCATCTAATGGGATCTAGCCCATTCACACCAAAGCAGCTATTTCCCATTAGAGAAACGGCCCGCTGACGTGCAGAGGCAGAAAGGTCCTCTTGTCTAATGGGAACTAGCCCACTCACACTAAAGCAGCTATTTCCCAGTAGAGAAACGGCCCTCCGACCTGGAGAGGCAGAAAGGTCCTCTCGTCTAATGGGAACTAGCCCACTCACACTGAAGCAGCTATTTCCCATTAGAGAAACGGCCCTCTGACCTGCAGAGGCAGAAAGGTCCTCTCGTCTAATGGGAACTTGCCCACTCACACCGAAGCAGCTATTTCCCATTAGAGAAACAGCCCTCTTTCCTGCAGAGGCAGAAAGGTCCTCTTGTCTAATGGGAACTAGCCCACTCACACTGAAGCAGCTATTTCCCATTAGAGAAACGGCCCTCTGACCTGCAGAGGGAGAATGGTCCTCTTGTCTAATGGGAACTAGCCCAATCACATTGAAGCAGAAATTTCCCATTAGAGAAACGGCCCTCTGCCCTGGAGAGGCAGAAAGGTCCTCTTGTCTAATGGGAACTAGCCCATTCACACTAAAGCAGCTATTTTCCCATTATAGAAACCGGCCTCCGACCTGCACAGGCAGAAAGGTTCTCTCGTCTAATGGGAGGGAACTAGCCCACTCACATTGAAGAAGCTATTTCCCATTAGAGAAACAGTCCTCTGACCTGCAGAGACAGAAAGGTCCTCTCTTCGGATGGGAACTAGCCCACTCACTCTGAAGCAGTTTTTTCCCATTAGAGAAACGGCCCTCTGACCTGCAGAGGCAGAAAAGTACTCTTGTCTAATGGGAACTAGCCCACTCACACTGAAGCTGCTTTTCCCATTAGAGAAACGGCCCTCTGACCTGCAGAGGCAGAAAGGTCCTCTCGTCTAATGGGAACTAGCCCATGCACACAGAAGCAGCTATTTCCCATTAAAGAAAAACGGCCCTGTGACCTGCAGAGGCAGAAAGGTCCTCTCGTCTAATGGGAGGGAACTAGCCCATTCACACTGAAGCAGCTATTTCCCATTAGAGAAACGTCTCTCCAACCTGCAGAGGCAGAAAGGTCCTCTCGTCGAATGGGAACTAGCCCATTCACACTGAAGCAGTTATTTCCCATTAGAGAAATGACCCTCCGACCTGGAGAGGCAGAAAAGTCCTCTCGTCTAAGGGGAACTTCCCCACTCACACTAAAGCAGCTATTTCCCATTAGAGAAACAGCCTTCTAACCTGTAGAGGCAGAAAGGTCCTCTCATCTAATGGGATCTAGCCCATTCACACCAAAGCAGCTACTTCCCATTAGAGAAACGGCCCGCTGACGTGCAGAGGCAGAAAGGTCCTCTTGTCTAATGGGAACTAGCCCACTCACACTAAAGCAGCTATTTCCCATTAGAGAAACGGCCCTCTGACCTGCAGAGGCAGAAAGGTCCTCTCGTCTAATGGGAACTTGCCCACTCACGCCGAAGCAGCTATTTCCCATTAGAGAAACAGCCCTCTTTCCTGCAGAGGCAGAAAGGTCCTCTTGTCTAATGGGAACTAGCCCACTCACACTGAAGCAGCTATTTCCCATTAGAGAAACGGCCCTCTGACCTGCAGAGGGAGAATGGTCCTCTTGTCTAATGGGAACTAGCCCAATCACATTGAAGCAGAAATTTCCCATTAGAGAAACGGCCCTCTGCCCTGGAGAGGCAGAAAGGTCCTCTCGTCTAATGGGAGGGAACTAGCCCACTCACTGGAGAATCTATTTCCCATTAGAGAAACGGCCCTCTGACCTGCAGAGGCAGAAAGGTCCTCTTGTCTAATGGGAACTAGCCCATTCACACTAAAGCAGCTATTTCCCATTATAGAAACCGGCCTCCGACCTGCACAGGCAGAAAGGTTCTCTCGTCTAATGGGAGGGAACTAGCCCACTCACATTGAAGAAGCTATTTCCCATTAGAGAAACAGTCCTCTGACCTGCAGAGACAGAAAGGTCCTCTCTTCGGATGGGAACTAGCCCACTCACTCTGAAGCAGTTTTTTCCCATTAGAGAAACGGCCCTCTGACCTGGAGAGGCAGAAAAGTCCTCTTGTCTAATGGGAACTAGCCCACTCACACTGAAGCTGCTTTTTCCCATTAGAGAAACGGCCCTCTGACCTGCAGAGGCAGAAAGGTCCTCTCGTCTAATGGGAACTAGCCCATTCACACAGAAGCAGCTATTTCCCATTAGAGAAACCGCCTTCCGACCTGCTGAGGCAGAAAGGTCCTCTCGTCTAATGGGAACTAGCCCACTCACACTGAAGCAGCTATTTCCCATTAGAGAAACGGCCCTCTGACCTGCAGAGGCAGAAAGGTCCTCTTGTCTAATGGGAACTAGCCCACTCACACTGAAGCAGCTATTTCCCTTAAAGAAAAACGGCCCTCTGACCTGCAGAGGCAGAAAGGTCCTCTCGTCTAATGGGAACTAGCCCACTCACACTGAAGCAGCTTTTTCCCATTAGAGAAACGACCCTCCGACCTGGAGATGCAGAAAGGTCATCTTGTCTAATGGGAACAAGCCCAAACTGCCCTCTGACCTGGAGAGGCAGAAAGGTCATCTCGTCTAATAGGAACTAGCCCACTCACACTGAAGCAGCTATTTCCCATTGGAGAAACGGCCATCTGACCTGCAGAGGCAGAAAAGTCCTCTCGTCTAATGGGAACTAGCCCACTCACATTGAAACAGCTATTTCTCATTAGAGAAACAGCCCTCTGACCTGCAGAGGCAGAACCGTCCTCTTGTATAATGGGAACTAGCCCACTCACACTGAAGCAGCTATTCCCATTAGAGAAACGACCCTCTGACCTGCAGAGGCAGAAAGGTCCTCTCATCTAATGGGAACTAGCCCACTCACACTGAAGCAGCTATTTCCCTTTATAGAAACAGCCCTCTGAACTGCAGAGGCAGAAAGGTCCTCTCGTCTAATGGGAACTAGCCCACTCACAGCTATTTCCCAGTAGAGAAACGGCCCTCTGACATACAGAGGCAGAAAGCTCCTCTCGTCTAATGGGAACTAGCCCACTCACACTGAAGCAACTATTTCCCATTAGAGAAACGGCCTTCCGACCTGGGGAGGCAGAAAGATCCTCTCATCTAATGGGAACTAGTGTAACGCTCACCTGATTCCCACAGAGGCGCTGGTCTTGGCAGGAAGGTGTCTGTGACTCGAAAAGTGATGTGCAGGACTCGATTGGCTTCTGAGGTCGAACCTCTTCTCACTGTGTGTCGAACTCGAAGGGTGAGGTTTCTGCAGGTGAAAAAATATGGGGGTTAAGGGTCTGGGTTGTTGAATGTCCCTCTCCCTCTCCCTCTCTTCCTAGCTTCTCCGTAGAGCCCCCAGGTCAACGTGCTCACCTTAGATAGGTGAATGCTGGACTCTCCATCTGCGTCTGGTGCAGGGTGCTCTTGCCAGTTCCTTCACTGGTGAAACATAGGCCTCTTGAACTCAGAGGATCGTTACCGTCGTTAACTGCACGAGCGGTGAGTTTCCGGACACCTTTTTAGTCTTTATAGTCTTTAGGTGCGTGGCACGTTAATATTGAACAGGACTCTGTATAATGCTTTTCCCTTTTTGTCTTGCAGGACTCTGGAGATGGAAGATGGAGTGAAGCGTCTGGAAATGAGTAAGTAAATGCAAGCGCTCAAACTGTCTTTTTCCCTTGCTGCTTAGTTCGTGCTGAAGAGGCGCCGGAGTATTTGCAGGCGTTCTATTGTGACGAGCGCGATGGGCGTAAGTAAATACCTATCTAATGTCTCTTCTTTTGTCTTCACAGGCGGCGATGCAGCGTGAAGAAATCCGGAATTCGCAGAGTGCCGGTAAGTAATAACAATGCTTTTGTCTTCACAGGCGGAGGTGCATCGTGAAGAAATGGCCGCAGCCGATGGATCAGGTGAGTAAGCACTGCGTGTAAAGGTTGCCTTGCTAACCTGTTGTTTCTTGTCTTTGCAGGTGCTGTTGTTGACTGGATACAGGAATGGTAAGTATAATTCTTGCAGGTTCAGGATCGAAAGAAGAAAGGCTGGAACAGACTCGGTGAGCGTTCTGCTGCAGATGCAGAATAACGCGAAGCACGTTTCATCTATCGGGTGTGGTTTAAATAGCCTTGGAGTGATGAGGCGTCTTCCTCCACGGCCCCGCCTAGGTAAGAAAAGAGTTCCAGTTCCAGAAGAGTTCCAGTGCTGTATCCAGGGAGTGGAGCTTGCCCCACCCAGGTAAGAAAGTAGTTCCTGTTCATAATATGAGCCCGGCGCTTCCAGTGCCGGGACCAATGACTTTGATGAGCCTGGTGCCACCGGCGCCAGGACAAGGTCCAAAAGGTCCCAGTGGGGACCGGCTGGTGCCTAAGATAACGGTTAGGGGCCTGCTTCCAAGGATGTGGGGTTGTTCCTGACTCCTTGGAAGCAGTGATCATGACAACTAGCTCACTCACACTGAAGCAGCTATTTCCCATTAGAGAAACGGCCCTCCGACCTGCAGAGGCAGAAAAGTCCTCTAGTCTAATGGGAACTAGCCCATTCACACTGAAGCAGCTATTTCCCATTAGAGAAACGGCCCTCTGCCATGGAGAGGCAGAAAGGTCCTCTCGTCTAATGGGAGGGAACTAGCCCACTCACACTGAAGCATCTATTTCCCATTAGAGAAACGGCCCTCTGACCTGCAGAGGCAGAAAGGTCCTCTTGTCTAATGGGAACTAGCCCATTCACACTGAAGCAGCTATTTCCCATTATAGAAACCTGCCTCCGACCTGCAGAGGCAGAAGGTCCTCTCGTCTAATGTGATGGACCTAGCCCATTCACACTGAAGCAGCTATTTCCCATTATAGAAACCGGCCTCCGACCTGCAGAGGCAGAAGGTCCTCTCCTCTAATGTGATGGACCTAGCCCATTCGCACTGAAGCAGCTATTTCCCATTATGGAAACCGGCCTCCGACCTGCAGAGGCAGAAAGGTCCTCTCGTCTAATGGGAGTTAATTAGCTCACTCACATTGAAGCAGCTTTTTCCCATTAGAGAAACGGCCCTCTGACCTGCAGAGGCAGAAAGATCCTCTCGTCTAATGGGAACTAGCCCATTCATACAGAAGCAGCTATTTCCCATTAGAGAAACGGCCCTGTGACCTGCAGAGGCAGAAAGGTCCTCTCATCTAATGGGAACTAGCCCACTCACACTGAAGCAGCTATTGTCATGCCTGCGCCATGGGCACATCCATTTTTGCTCCATTTGGACTTTGCTACTTAATGATTATTGTCAACTAACTACGCATACCATAATGCACCTGGCCGCAAGCATTGTTTCCTGGCCGTTCCTATTGGATTTCTATAGAACTACACCCCCCAGAAACCTTAGAGTCTGGTCCTGCTTCCACCAGCCCAGGAACAGAAAGGGAGGTGGCCGATTGCCTGCAGGTGTGATTCGCCAGGTGAAACTAATTGGCCTGCCTCGGTGCTGGGCTAGGCAGTATATAAGGCTGCTGTCTGCAGTGGCTCAGCCTCTTGCATTGAGAGTCCTTCCTCCACCTTTCGCGAGTGTCTTCGGTTCCTTGTATGCTGTTTACCCTCACTCCTGCTTGGACCCTGCCTTGCAGCTTGTTACACCCTGCTGCCTACAGCCCTAGCCTTTTGGGCTCCCTGCCTTGTTGCTTCATCCACCCTGCTGCCTCCAGTCATAGCCTTCCAGGCTCCCTGCCTCTCAGCCCTGCTCCTCTGGGCTCTCCACACTGCAGCGGATCACGCTCTGCTGCCTTCCAGTCTCCGCCCTTGCCCTGCCGGGCTCTCCACACTGCAGCTGATCACGCTCTGCTGCCTTCCAGTCTCCGCCCTTGCCCTGCCGGGCTCTCCACATTGCAGCGTATCACGCTCTGCTGCTTTCCAGCCTTAGCCCTTGTCCTCAGGGCTCCCTGCTCTGCAGCCTGCCTCTCTCCGGCTGCCTTTGCCCTTGTCCTCTGGGCTCCCTGCTTTGCAGCCTATCTCACACCGGCTGCCTTAGCCCTTGTCCTCAGGGCTCCCTGCTCTGCAGCCTGCCTCTCTCCGGCTGCCTTTGCCCTTGTCCTCTGGGCTCCCTGCTCTGCAGCCTGCCTCTCTCCGGCTGCCTTTGCCCTTGTCCTCTGGGCTCCCTGCTCTGCAGCCTTCCTCACTCCGGCTGCCGTAGCCCTTGTCCTCTGGGCTCCCTGCTCTACAGCCTACCTTTCTCCGGCTGCCAACAGCCCTTGTCCTCTGGGCTTCCTACTTGCAGCTTATCACGCTCCGCTGCCTACCCCCTACCTTTTTCCCCGCTGGGTCCTCGGCCTAGCAGCGCTCTACAGCCCTCTGCAACCTTCTACATTCGGCGGCCCTGCCCCTCAGGGTTCACTCCTTACTGCCCGGCCCTTCTGGGATCCTTGCCGTGCAGTCTGCTTTACTCTGTTGCCCTAAGCCCTTTTCCTCTGATATTTCTACCTTACCGTCCCACTCTTGTGGGCTTACTCATTACCTTCCTGCTCCTCTGAGCTCTCCACCTACCTTTCTGTCCTCTGTTATCATATTCTGTTAATCGACTTTCCCTTCCTATCCTTTTGCTAGTTTGCTATCATCTCCTTTCCTGGATTTGTCTGTTGTATCTTCTCTTGTACTGTTTGTAGACCCTTTGTACAGAGCTTGTCTGCTGGTTCCCATCAGTCAACCTCTGCCCCTTCCCTTGTCTCGTTTCTATATCACAGACACCCATAGCTGCTGTTCCAAGTTATGAGCAAACAGCGTGGGACTCTGTTATAGCAAACTGTGCAGAAGGCTAGAGTATTTCCAAGGTTCGTGGAATACTCTTTTCCTATTCTGCATACACCCCAAGAGGGTATTCACTCTGTACCTTTTCCCTTGCTACTCTTCCCTACTCTTCACTCCCTTTCCTTTCCGCTGTGTGTGTTCCTATCTGTCCACTTTATTTCAGCACCCAAACTCTTCTGGGTGTCTTGTGCCACTCTTATTAGAGTGCCATTCGTGACAGAATGCAAGAGCAAAAAATTTCTTATTCCATTGGCCGGAAGGGCACACACAGACCAAAGATGCTTCCCTTTCGAGTTAAGAAACCTTTGCATAATCCTATGGTTTCCCTAAGGACAGCAAACAAGAAACTTAGTCTAAAGGACAGTCTCGCCTTAGAAAACAAAGATTTACAAGCACGGTACTATACCCACTGGCTAGCTGACCCTTCTTCCATGTACAATTATTATGACATTTGCGACTATGATCCGCAGTCCTTATCTGTTGCAGAGCTACAGCAAGATAATGAATTCTTACAGATCTTATTAGACCAAACAGTGGAAAACTCTCCTGCGTCTTCTGACAAGCCTTCTAACACCGTAACAGCTAAGGACATATCACTCATTGTGAGAGAATCTAAACCAGAATACGCTGTTGCCAGTGTAATATGCGCAAGATCAGCTTGGCAAGCTCCCCAGAATGCTGGAAAACCTTATTCGACAGGACAAGTTAGTTATTATCCTGAGGTTTGTGCATCTGGTTCCGGGTACAAAATACCTATACTAACCATCGGTTGTCTTAATACTTCCACAGTATCTATTAACCACAATAACCCTAAGGTCAGTCTTCCCATTGCTACAACCACATTTTCTGCCACACCCGCTTCTGAAGCTGTTGATCAAACTAATGATACTTACCTGCTACACAAACAACTCCTACGACTTAAAAGAAAGACCGAAGACCTTTATGATGACTTTGTTTATTTGTATCACAAGAATCTTATGAAGGGACACAAGTCACCAGACCTTTTGACACTATGTCCAACACCTGACATCTTATCTTTAGAGATCGACATGATAAGGCCTGGAGTTGCCATACAGAAAAGTATACAGACATTTACCAAGCAGATGGAAGACCTAAATATATCATATGTATCCCTTCTAGAGATTGACACAGCTCTTTCACCTTCCAGCCGCAGAAGCTCAGGTTGTTGTACTGATAGAAAAGAATTAACTCCTCCGGTGGGTCATATCACGCACACAGTCATTACACCGCAAGACAAGGGTGGTCCACTGATTGAAAATCCTTCTGAGTCAAAGGATGATTCCGCCCTCACCCTTGCCTATCGTCCAGTACCCACACCTACAACCTCCTCTGCAATGACAATGGCAGCTGAAGAGACTGGCACAGTTCACACCGAGCATGCGGAAGTGGCAAGCAGGGCTTGCCAAAGTGTGGCTGTGCTATCAGACATCATTCTCGAGCAATTAACATCTTCTGTTTCTTCGATACCCCCTGAATCGCCAGTGGTTGTGGTACCCGATCTACCAGTAGTTGCAACACCTGATTTGTCTGTAGCTGCTATAGCACTCGAACTTCCAACTGCTATTCATGATCTGCCTACTGCTGTGGTTCCTAAACCCCCGGACACATTTGAGACTCCTGAAGTCCCTACTACAGATCTTGAGGTCGCTATAGCTATTATGAATCCTGAAACGACTACTCCAGTTGTTCCTGCTGGTATATCTATAGCACTAAGACTGCCAGACTTTACTCTACCAGTCTCAGGTGTTTTCCAGCCCGCTGGCTCTCTCATGGCTCCCTCACACCTAGTTGTTACAGCCTCGATACCCCCTACAGCCATCCAAGATCTCACTGCTGCTGTATCCTCTGAACTCTCTATGGCAAACCCTAATGTTGTCATTACTGCTTCGGATGTCTTGGAAAACCTTCCTAAAGATACCAACTCTGCTGTACCTATGGCTCCACTTTCCAGCATCATACTGTTGCCCATCAAGGAAAAATCTATCTTGGAGCCTGCAGCAGTTTTTCGCAGTTCCTCTCTTCATGCACACACAGTTGGGGTCTGTGTTCCAAAGACTTCATCTTTTCTGAATTCTACATCCAAGGTTCAGAGCATTGGTACCGGCTCCGTCATTCAAGACTCTCACCTTACAACTCGTTTCTGGTGCCTCATGATGTGTCTTTTTGGAGTAAGACTCTTGTACTGTGGAACAGACACTCTTCCTACAGGTCGGTCTTCAGGGAGCCTGGAGAGGGGCCTGGAGAGGGGCATACTGTCATGCCTGCGCCATGGGCACATCCATTTTTGCTCCATTTGGACTTTGCTATTTAATGATTATTGTCAACTAACTACGCATACCATAATGCACCTGGCCGCAAGCATTGTTTCCTGGCCGTTCCTATTGGATTTCTATAGAACTACACCCCCCAGAAGCCTTAGAGTCTGGTCCTGCTTCCACCAGCCCAGGAACAGAAAGGGAGGTGGCCGATTGCCTGCAGGTGTGATTCGCCAGGTGAAACTAATTGGCCTGCCTCGGTGCTGGGCTAGGCAGTATATAAGGCTGCTGTCTGCAGTGGCTCAGCCTCTTGCATTGAGAGTCCTTCCTCCACCTTTCGCGAGTGTCTTCGGATCCTTGTATGCTGTTTACCCTCACTCCTGCTTGGACCCTGCCTTGCAGCTTGTTACACCCTGCTGCCTACAGCCCTAGCCTTTTGGGCTCCCTGCCTTGTTGCTTCCTCCACCCTGCTGCCTCCAGTCATAGCCTTCCAGGCTCCCTGCCTCTCAGCCCTGCTCCTCTGGGCTCTCCACACTGCAGCGGATCACGCTCTGCTGCCTTCCAGTCTCCGCCCTTGCCCTGCCGGGCTCTCCACACTGCAGCTGATCACGCTCTGCTGCCTTCCAGTCTCCGCCCTTGCCCTGCCGGGCTCTCCACATTGCAGCGTATCACGCTCTGCTGCTTTCCAGCCTTAGCCCTTGTCCTCAGGGCTCCCTGCTCTGCAGACTGCCTCTCTCCGGCTGCCTTTGCCCTTGTCCTCTGGGCTCCCTGCTTTGCAGCCTATCTCACACCGGCTGCCTTAGCCCTTGTCCTCAGGGCTCCCTGCTCTGCAGCCTGCCTCTCTCCGGCTGCCTTTGCCCTTGTCCTCTGGGCTCCCTGCTCTGCAGCCTGCCTCTCTCTGGCTGCCTTTGCCCTTGTCCTCTGGGCTCCCTGCTCTGCAGCCTTCCTCACTCCGGCTGCCGTAGCCCTTGTCCTCTGGGCTCCCTGCTCTACAGCCTACCTTTCTCCGGCTGCCAACAGCCCTTGTCCTCTGGGCTTCCTACTTGCAGCTTATCACGCTCCGCTGCCTACCCCCTACCTTTTTCCCCGGTGGGTCCTCGGCCTAGCAGCGCTCTACAGCCCTCTGCAACCTTCTACATTCGGCGGCCCTGCCCCTCAGGGTTCACTCCTTACTCCCCGGCCCTTCTGGGATCCTTGCCGTGCAGTCTGCTTTACTCTGTTGCCCTAAGCCCTTTTCCTCTGATATTTCTACCTTACCGTCCCACTCTTGTGGGCTTACTCATTGCCTTCCTGCTCCTCTGAGCTCTCCACCTACCTTTCTGTCCTCTGTTATCATATCCTGTTACTCGACTTTCCCTTCCTATCCTTCTGCTAGTTTGCTATCATCTCCTTTCCTGGATTTGTCTGTTGTATCTTCTCTTGTACTGTTTGTAGACCCTTTGTACAGAGCTTGTCTGCTGGTTCCCATCAGTCAACCTCTGCCCCTTCCCTTGTCTCGTTTCTATATCACAGACACCCATAGCTGCTGTTCCAAGTTATGAGCAAACAGCGTGGGACTCTGTTATAGCAAACTGTGCAGAAGGCTAGAGTATTTCCAAGGTTCGTGGAATACTCTTTTCCTATTCTGCATACACCCCAAGAGGGTATTCACTCTGTACCTTTTCCCTTGCTACTCTTCCCTACTCTTCACTCCCTTTCCTTTCCGCTGTGTGTGTTCCTATCTGTCCACTTTATTTCAGCACCCAAACTCTTCTGGGTGTCTTGTGCCACTCTTATTAGAGTGCCATTCGTGACAGCTATTTCCCATTAAAGAAAAACGGCCCTCTGACCTGCAGAGGCAGAAAGATCCTCTTGTCTAATGGGAACTAGCCCACTCACACTGAAGCAGCTATTTCCATTACAGAAACGGCCCTCTGACCTGCAGAGGCAGAAAGGTCCTCTTGTTTTATGGGAACTAGCCCAATCACACTGAAGCAGCAATTTCCCATTATAGAAACCGGCCTCCGACCTGCAGAGGCAGAAGGTCCTCTCGTCTAATGGGAGGGAACTAGCCCACTCACACTGCATCTATTTCCCATTAGAGAAACGGCCCTCTGACCTGCAGAGGCAGAAAGGTCCTCTTGTCTAATGGGAACTAGCCCATTCACACTGAAGCAGCTATTTCCCATTATAGAAACCGGTCTCCGACCTGCAGAGGCAGAAGGTCCTCTCGTCTAATGGGAACTTGCCCACTCACACCGAAGCAGCTATTTCCCATTAGAGAAACGGCCCTCTGACCTGCAGAGGCAGAAAGGTCCTCTTGTCTAATGGGAACTAGCCCACTCACACTGAAGCAGCTATTTCCCATTAGAGACACGGCCCTCTGACCTGCAGAGGCAGAAAGGTCCTCTCATCTAATGGGAACTAGCCCAATCACACTGAAGCAGAAATTTCCCATTATAGAAACCGGCCTCTGACCTGCAGAGGCAGAAGGTCCTCTCGTCTAAAGGGAGGGAACTAGCCCACTCACACTGAAGCATCTATTTCCCATTAGAGAAACAGCCCTCTGAGCTCCAGAGGCAGAAAGGTCCTCTCGTCTAATGGGAACTATCCTATTCACACCGAAGCAGCTATTTCCCATTAGAGAAACGGCCCTCTGACCTGCAGAGGCAGAAAGGTCCTCTCGTCTAATGGGAACTAGCCCATTCGCAGCTATTTCCCATTAGAGAAACGGCCTTATGACCTGCAGAGGCAGAAAGGTCCTCTCGTCTAATGGGAACTAGCCCACTCACACTGAAGCAGCTATTTCCTATTATAGAAACGGCCCTCTGACCTGCACAGGCAGAAAGGTCCTCTTGTCTAATGGGAACTAGCCCATTCGCAGCTATTTCCCGTTAGAGAAACGGCCCTGTGATCTGCAGAGGCAGAAAGGTCCTCTCGTCTAATGGGAACTAGTCCACCCACACTGAAGCAGCTATTTCCCATTAGAGAAACGGCCCTCTGACCTGCAAAGGCAGAAAGGTCCCCTCGTCTAATGTGAACTAGCCCACTCACACTGAAGCAGCTATTTCCCATTAAAGAAAAACGGCCCTCTGACCTGCAGAGGCAGAAAGATCCTCTTGTCTAATGGGAACTAGCCCACTCACACTGAAGCAGCTATTTCCATTAGAGAAACGGCCCTCTGCCCTGCAGAGGCAGAAAGGTCCTCTCGTCTTATGGGAACTAGCCCAATCACACTGAAGCAGCAATTTCCCATTATAGAAACCGGCCTCCGACCTGCAGAGGCAGAAGTTCCTCTTGCCTAATGGGAGGGAGCTAGCCCACTCACACTGAAGCATCTTTTTCCCATTAGAGAAACGGCCCTCTGACCTGCAGAGGCAGAAAGGTCCTCTTGTCTAATGCGAACTAGCCCATTCACACTGAAGCAGCTATTTCCCATTATAGAAACCGATGTCCGACCTGCAGAGGCAGAAGGGCCTCTCGTCTAATGGGAACTTGCCCACTCACACCGAAGCAGCTATTTCCCATTAGAGAAACGGCCCTCTGACCTGCAGAGACAGAAAGGTCCTTTTCTCTAATGGGAACTAGCCCAATCACACTGAAGCAGCTATTTCCCATTAGAGAAACGGCCCTCTGACCTGCAGAGGCAGAAAGGTCCTCTCATCTAATGGGAACTAGCCCAATCACACTGAAGCAGCAATTTCCCATTATAGAAACCGGCCTCCGACCTGCAGAGGCAGAAGGTCCTCTCGTCTAATGGGAGGGAACTAGCCCACTCACACTGAAGCATCTATTTCCCATTAGAGAAACGGCCCTCTGACCTGCAGAGGCAGAAAGGTCCTCTTGTCTAATGGGAACTAGCCCATTCACACTGAAGCAGCTATTTCCCATTATAGAAACCGGCCTCCAACCTGCAGAGGCAGAAGGTCCTCTCGTCTAATGTGATGGACCTAGCCCACTCACATTGAAGCAGCTATTTCCCATTAGAGAAACAGTCCTCTGACCTGCAGAGACAGAAAGGTCCTCTCATCTAATGGGAATTAGCCCACTCACACTGAAGTAGCTATTTCCCATTAAGGAAAACAGCCCTCTGACCTGCAGAGGGAGAAGGTCCTCTTGTCTAATGGGAACTAGCCCACTCATACTGAAGCAGCTATTTCCCATTAGAGAAATGGCCCTCTGACCTGCAGACAGAGAAAAATCCTCTTGTCTAATGGGAACTAGCCCACTCACATTGAATCAGCTATTTCCCATTAGAGAAACGGCCCTCTGACCTGCAGAGGCAGAACGGTCCTCTTATCTAATGGGAACTAGCCCACTTACACTGAAGCAGCTTTTCCCATTAGAGAAATGGCCCTCTGACCTGCAGAGGCAGAAAGGTCTTCTCGTGGAATGGGAACTAGCCCACTAACACTGAATAAGCTATTTCCGATTATAGAAACGGCCCTCTGAACTGCAGAGGCAGGAAGGTCCTCTTGTCTAATGGAAACTAGCCCATTCGCAGCTATTTCCCATTAGAGAAACGGCCCTGTGACCTGCAGAGGCAGAAAGGTCCTCTCGTCTAATGGGAACTAGCCCATTCACACCGAAGCACCTATTTCCATTTTGAGAACGGCCCTCTGACCTGCAGAGGCAGAAAGGTCCTCTCGTCTAATGGGAGCTAACCCACTCACACTGAAGCAGCTATTTCCCATTAGAGAAACGGCCCTCTGACCTGCAGAGGCAGAAAGGTCCTCTTGTCTAATGGGAACTATCCCACTCACACTGAAGCAGCTATTTCCCATTAAAGAAAAACGGCCCTCTGAACTGCAGAGGCAGAAGGTCCTCTTGTCTAATGGGCACTAGCCCACTCACACTGAAGCAGCTATTTCCCATTAGAGAAACAACCCTCCGACCTGGAGATGCAGAAAGGTCATCTTGCCTAATGGGAACTAGCCCAAACCGCCCTCTGACCTGGAGAGGCAGAAAGGTCATCTTGTCTAATGGGAACTAGCCCACTCACATTGAAACAGCTATTTCCCATTAGAGAAACAGCCCTCTGACCTGCAGAGGCAGAACGGTCCTCTTGTCTAATAGGAACTAGCCCACTCACACTGAAGTAGCTATTTCCCATTAAGGAAAACAGCCCTCTGACCTGCAGAGGGAGAAGGTCCTCTTGTCTAATGGGAACTAGCCCACTCATACTGAAGCAGCTATTTCCCATTAGAGAAATGGCCCTCTGACCTGCAGAGAAAAATCCTCTTGTCTAATGGGAACTAGCCCACTCACACTGAAGTAGCTATTTCCCATTAAGGAAAACAGCCCTCTGACCTGCAGAGGGAGAAGGTCCTCTTGTCTAATGGGAACTAGCCCACTCATACTGAAGCAGCTATTTCCCATTAGAGAAATGGCCCTCTGACCTGCAGACAGAGAAAAATCCTCTTGTCTAATGGGAACTAGCCCACTCACATTGAATCAGCTATTTCCCATTAGAGAAACGGCCCTCTGACCTGCAGAGGCAGAACGGTCCTCTTATCTAATGGGAACTAGTCCACTAACACTGAATAAGCTATTTCCGATTATAGAAACGGCCCTCTGAACTGCAGAGGCAGGAAGGTCCTCTTGTCTAATGGAAACTAGCCCATTCGCAGCTATTTCCCATTAGAGAAACGGCCCTCTGACCTGCAGAGGCAGAAAGGTCCTCTCGTCTAATGGGAACTAGCCCATTCACACCGAAGCACCTATTTCCATTTTGAGAACGGCCCTCTGACCTGCAGAGGCAGAAAGGTCCTCTCGTCTAATGGGAGCTAACCCACTCACACTGAAGCAGCTATTTCCCATTAGAGAAACGGCCCTCTGACCTGCAGAGGCAGAAAGGTCCTCTTGTCTAATGGGAACTATCCCACTCACACTGAAGCAGCTATTTCCCATTAAAGAAAAACGGCCCTCTGAACTGCAGAGGCAGAAGGTCCTCTTGTCTAATGGGCACTAGCCCACTCACACTGAAGCAGCTATTTCCCATTAGAGAAACAACCCTCCGACCTGGAGATGCAGAAAGGTCATCTTGCCTAATGGGAACTAGCCCAAACCGCCCTCTGACCTGGAGAGGCAGAAAGGTCATCTTGTCTAATGGGAACTAGCCCACTCACATTGAAACAGCTATTTCCCATTAGAGAAACAGCCCTCTGACCTGCAGAGGCAGAACGGTCCTCTTGTCTAATAGGAACTAGCCCACTCACACTGAAGTAGCTATTTCCCATTAAGGAAAACAGCCCTCTGACCTGCAGAGGGAGAAGGTCCTCTTGTCTAATGGGAACTAGCCCACTCATACTGAAGCAGCTATTTCCCATTAGAGAAATGGCCCTCTGACCTGCAGAGAAAAATCCTCTTGTCTAATGGGAACTAGCCCACTCACACTGAAGTAGCTATTTCCCATTAAGGAAAACAGCCCTCTGACCTGCAGAGGGAGAAGGTCCTCTTGTCTAATGGGAACTAGCCCACTCATACTGAAGCAGCTATTTCCCATTAGAGAAATGGCCCTCTGACCTGCAGACAGAGAAAAATCCTCTTGTCTAATGGGAACTAGCCCACTCACATTGAATCAGCTATTTCCCATTAGAGAAACGGCCCTCTGACCTGCAGAGGCAGAACGGTCCTCTTATCTAATGGGAACTAGCCCACTTACACTGAAGCAGCTTTTCCCATTAGAGAAACGGCCCTCTGACCTGCAGAGGCAGAAAGGTCTTCTCGTGGAATGGGAACTAGCCCACTAACACTGAATAAGCTATTTCCGATTATAGAAACGGCCCTCTGAACTGCAGAGGCAGGAAGGTCCTCTTGTCTAATGGAAACTAGCCCATTCGCAGCTATTTCCCATTAGAGAAACGGCCCTCTGACCTGCAGAGGCAGAAAGGTCCTCTCGTCTAATGGGAACTAGCCCATTCACACCGAAGAACCTATTTCCATTTTGAGAACGGCCCTCTGACCTGCAGAGGCAGAAAGGTCCTCTCGTCTAATGGGAGCTAGCCCACTCACACTGAAGCAGCTATTTCCCATTAGAGAAACGGCCCTCTGACCTGCAGAGGCAGAAAGGTCCTCTTGTCTAATGGGAACTATCCCACTCACACTGAAGCAGCTATTTCCCATTAAAGAAAAACGGCCCTCTGAACTGCAGAGGCAGAAGGTCCTCTTGTCTAATGGGCACTAGCCCACTCACACTGAAGCAGCTATTTCCCATTAGAGAAACAACCCTCCGACCTGGAGATGCAGAAAGGTCATCTTGCCTAATGGGAACTAGCCCAAACCGCCCTCTGACCTGGAGAGGCAGAAAGGTCATCTTGTCTAATGGGAACTAGCCCACTCACATTGAAACAGCTATTTCCCATTAGAGAAACAGCCCTCTGACCTGCAGAGGCAGAACGGTCCTCTTGTCTAATGGGAACTAGCCCACTCACACTGAAGTAGCTATTTCCCATTAAGGAAAACAGCCCTCTGACCTGCAGAGGGAGAAGGTCCTCTTGTCTAATGGGAACTAGCCCACTCATACTGAAGCAGCTATTTCCCATTAGAGAAATGGCCCTCTGACCTGCAGACAGAGAAAAATCCTCTTGTCTAATGGGAACTAGCCCACTCACACTGAAGTAGCTATTTCCCATTAAGGAAAACAGCCCTCTGACCTGCAGAGGGAGAAGGTCCTCTTGTCTAATGGGAACTAGCCCACTCATACTGAAGCAGCTATTTCCCATTAGAGAAATGGCCCTCTGACCTGCAGACAGAGAAAAATCCTCTTGTCTAATGGGAACTAGCCCACTCACATTGAATCAGCTATTTCCCATTAGAGAAACGGCCCTCTGACCTGCAGAGGCAGAATGGTCCTCTTATCTAATGGGAACTAGCCCACTTACACTGAAGCAGCTTTTCCCATTAGAGAAACGGCCCTCTGACCTGCAGAGGCAGAAAGGTCTTCTCGTGGAATGGGAACTAGCCCACTAACACTGAATAAGCTATTTCCGATTATAGAAACGGCCCTCTGAACTGCAGAGGCAGGAAGGTCCTCTTGTCTAATGGAAACCAGCCCATTCGCAGCTATTTCCCATTAGAGAAACGGCCCTCTGACCTGCAGAGGCAGAAAGGTCCTCTCGTCTAATGGGAACTAGCCCATTCACACCGAAGCACCTATTTCCATTTTGAGAACGGCCCTCTGACCTGCAGAGGCAGAAAGGTCCTCTCGTCTAATGGGAGCTAGCCCACTCACACTGAAGCAGCTATTTCCCATTAGAGAAACGGTCCTCTGACCTGCAGAGGCAGAAAGGTCCTCTTGTCTAATGGGAACTATCCCACTCACACTGAAGCAGCTATTTCCCATTAAAGAAAAACGGCCCTCTGAACTGCGGAGGCAGAAGGTCCTCTTGTCTAATGGGCACTAGCCCACTCACACTGAAGCAGCTATTTCCCATTAGAGAAACAACCCTCCGACCTGGAGATGCAGAAAGGTCATCTTGCCTAATGGGAACTAGCCCAAACCGCCCTCTGACCTGGAGAGGTAGAAAGGTCATCTTGTCTAATGGGAACTATCCCACTCACACTGAAGCAGCTATTTCCCATTAAAGAAAAACGGCCCTCTGAACTGCAGAGGCAGAAGGTCCTCTTGTCTAATGGGCACTAGCCCACTCACACTGAAGCAGCTATTTCCCATTAGAGAAAAAACCCTCCGACCTGGAGATGCAGAAAGGTCATCTTGCCTAATGGTAACTAGCCCAAACCGCCCTCTGACCTGGAGAGGCAGAAAGGTCATCTTGTCTAATGGGAACTAGCCCACTCACATTGAAACAGCTATTTCCCATTAGAGAAACAGCCCTCTGACCTGCAGAGGCAGAACGGTCCTCTTGTCTAATGGGAACTAGCCCACTCACACTGAAGCAGCTTTTCCCATTAGAGAAACGGCCCTCTGACCTGCAGAGGCAGAAAGGTCCTCTTGTCTAATGGGAACTAGCCCATTCGCAGCTATTTCCCATTAGAGAAACGGCCCTCTGACCTGCAGAGGCAGATAGGTCCTCTCGTCTAATGGCAACTAGCCCACTCACATTGACACAGCTATTTCCCATTATAGAAACGGCCCACTGACCTGCAGAGGCATTAAGGTCCTCTTGTCTAATGGGAACTAGCCCATTTGCAGCTACTTCCCATTAGAGAAACGGCCCTCTGACCTGCAGAGGCAGAAAGGTCCTCTTGTCTAATGGGAACTAGCCCACTTCCACTGAAGTAGCTATTTCCCATTAGAGAAACGGCCCTCTGACCTGCAGAGGCAGAAAGGTCCTCTCGTCTAATGGGAACTAGTCCATTCACACCGAAGCAGCTATTTCCCATTAGAGAAAAGGCCCTCTGACATGCAGAGGCAGAAAGGTCCTCTTGTCTAATGGGAACTAGCCCGCTCGCACTGAAGCAGCTATTTCCCATTAGAGAAACGGCCCTCTGACCAACAGAAACAGAAAGGTCTTCTAGTCTAATGGGAACTAGCCCAATCACACTGAAGCAGCTATTTCCCATTAGAGAAACGACTCTCTGCCCTGGAGTGGCAGAAAAGTCCTCTCGTCTAATGGGAACGAGCCCATTCACACTGAAGCAGCTATTTCCCATTAGAGAAACAGCCCTTCGACCTGGAGAGGCAAAAAGGTCCTCTTGTCTGATGGGAACTAGCCCATTCACATTGAAGCAGCTATTTCCCATTATAGAAACCGCCCTCCGACCTGCAGAGGCAGAAAGGTCCTCTCGTCTAATGTGA
The DNA here is from genome assembly GCF_040938575.1 of Ambystoma mexicanum. Classification (NCBI taxonomy): domain Eukaryota; kingdom Metazoa; phylum Chordata; class Amphibia; order Caudata; family Ambystomatidae; genus Ambystoma; species Ambystoma mexicanum. Next base: position 1,185,035,005 of record NC_090934.1, read on the forward strand.
TGGACCTAGCCCACTCACATTGAAGCAGCTATTTCCCATTAGAGAAACAGTCCTCTGACCTGCAGAGACAGAAAGGTCCTCTCATCTAATGGGAATTAGCCCACTCACACTGAATCATCTTTTTCCCATTAGAGAAACGGCCCTCTGACCTGCAGAGGCAGAAAGGTCCTCTTATCTAATGGGAACTAGCCCACTTACACTGAAGCAGCTTTTCACATTAGAGAAACGGCCCTCTGACCTGCAGAGGCAGAAAGGTCTTCTCGTGGAATGGGAACTAGCCCACTAACACTGAATAAGCTATTTCCGATTATAGAAACGGCCCTCTGAACTGCAGAGGCAGGAAGGTCCTCTTGTCTAATGGAAACTAGCCCATTCGCAGCTATTTCCCATTAGAGAAACGGCCCTCTGACCTGCAGAGGCAGAAAGGTCCTCTCGTCTAATGGGAACTAGCCCATTCACACCGAAGAACCTATTTCCATTTTGAGAACGGCCCTCTGACCTGCAGAGGCAGAAAGGTCCTCTCGTCTAATGGGAGCTAGCCCACTCACACTGAAGCAGCTATTTCCCATTAGAGAAACGGCCCTCTGACCTGCAGAGGCAGAAAGGTCCTCTTGTCTAATGGGAACTATCCCACTCACACTGAAGCAGCTATTTCCCATTAAAGAAAAACGGCCCTCTGAACTGCAGAGGCAGAAGGTCCTCTTGTCTAATGGGCACTAGCCCACTCACACTGAAGCAGCTATTTCCCATTAGAGAAACAACCCTCCGACCTGGAGATGCAGAAAGGTCATCTTGCCTAATGGGAACTAGCCCAAACCGCCCTCTGACCTGGAGAGGCAGAAAGGTCATCTTGTCTAATGGGAACTAGCCCACTCACATTGAAACAGCTATTTCCCATTAGAGAAACAGCCCTCTGACCTGCAGAGGCAGAACGGTCCTCTTGTCTAATGGGAACTAGCCCACTCACACTGAAGTAGCTATTTCCCATTAAGGAAAACAGCCCTCTGACCTGCAGAGGGAGAAGGTCCTCTTGTCTAATGGGAACTAGCCCACTCATACTGAAGCAGCTATTTCCCATTAGAGAAATGGCCCTCTGACCTGCAGACAGAGAAAAATCCTCTTGTCTAATGGGAACTAGCCCACTCACACTGAAGTAGCTATTTCCCATTAAGGAAAACAGCCCTCTGACCTGCAGAGGGAGAAGGTCCTCTTGTCTAATGGGAACTAGCCCACTCATACTGAAGCAGCTATTTCCCATTAGAGAAATGGCCCTCTGACCTGCAGACAGAGAAAAATCCTCTTGTCTAATGGGAACTAGCCCACTCACATTGAATCAGCTATTTCCCATTAGAGAAACGGCCCTCTGACCTGCAGAGGCAGAATGGTCCTCTTATCTAATGGGAACTAGCCCACTTACACTGAAGCAGCTTTTCCCATTAGAGAAACGGCCCTCTGACCTGCAGAGGCAGAAAGGTCTTCTCGTGGAATGGGAACTAGCCCACTAACACTGAATAAGCTATTTCCGATTATAGAAACGGCCCTCTGAACTGCAGAGGCAGGAAGGTCCTCTTGTCTAATGGAAACCAGCCCATTCGCAGCTATTTCCCATTAGAGAAACGGCCCTCTGACCTGCAGAGGCAGAAAGGTCCTCTCGTCTAATGGGAACTAGCCCATTCACACCGAAGCACCTATTTCCATTTTGAGAACGGCCCTCTGACCTGCAGAGGCAGAAAGGTCCTCTCGTCTAATGGGAGCTAGCCCACTCACACTGAAGCAGCTATTTCCCATTAGAGAAACGGTCCTCTGACCTGCAGAGGCAGAAAGGTCCTCTTGTCTAATGGGAACTATCCCACTCACACTGAAGCAGCTATTTCCCATTAAAGAAAAACGGCCCTCTGAACTGCGGAGGCAGAAGGTCCTCTTGTCTAATGGGCACTAGCCCACTCACACTGAAGCAGCTATTTCCCATTAGAGAAACAACCCTCCGACCTGGAGATGCAGAAAGGTCATCTTGCCTAATGGGAACTAGCCCAAACCGCCCTCTGACCTGGAGAGGTAGAAAGGTCATCTTGTCTAATGGGAACTATCCCACTCACACTGAAGCAGCTATTTCCCATTAAAGAAAAACGGCCCTCTGAACTGCAGAGGCAGAAGGTCCTCTTGTCTAATGGGCACTAGCCCACTCACACTGAAGCAGCTATTTCCCATTAGAGAAAAAACCCTCCGACCTGGAGATGCAGAAAGGTCATCTTGCCTAATGGTAACTAGCCCAAACCGCCCTCTGACCTGGAGAGGCAGAAAGGTCATCTTGTCTAATGGGAACTAGCCCACTCACATTGAAACAGCTATTTCCCATTAGAGAAACAGCCCTCTGACCTGCAGAGGCAGAACGGTCCTCTTGTCTAATGGGAACTAGCCCACTCACACTGAAGCAGCTTTTCCCATTAGAGAAACGGCCCTCTGACCTGCAGAGGCAGAAAGGTCCTCTTGTCTAATGGGAACTAGCCCATTCGCAGCTATTTCCCATTAGAGAAACGGCCCTCTGACCTGCAGAGGCAGATAGGTCCTCTCGTCTAATGGCAACTAGCCCACTCACATTGACACAGCTATTTCCCATTATAGAAACGGCCCACTGACCTGCAGAGGCATTAAGGTCCTCTTGTCTAATGGGAACTAGCCCATTTGCAGCTACTTCCCATTAGAGAAACGGCCCTCTGACCTGCAGAGGCAGAAAGGTCCTCTTGTCTAATGGGAACTAGCCCACTTCCACTGAAGTAGCTATTTCCCATTAGAGAAACGGCCCTCTGACCTGCAGAGGCAGAAAGGTCCTCTCGTCTAATGGGAACTAGTCCATTCACACCGAAGCAGCTATTTCCCATTAGAGAAAAGGCCCTCTGACATGCAGAGGCAGAAAGGTCCTCTTGTCTAATGGGAACTAGCCCGCTCGCACTGAAGCAGCTATTTCCCATTAGAGAAACGGCCCTCTGACCAACAGAAACAGAAAGGTCTTCTAGTCTAATGGGAACTAGCCCAATCACACTGAAGCAGCTATTTCCCATTAGAGAAACGACTCTCTGCCCTGGAGTGGCAGAAAAGTCCTCTCGTCTAATGGGAACGAGCCCATTCACACTGAAGCAGCTATTTCCCATTAGAGAAACAGCCCTTCGACCTGGAGAGGCAAAAAGGTCCTCTTGTCTGATGGGAACTAGCCCATTCACATTGAAGCAGCTATTTCCCATTATAGAAACCGCCCTCCGACCTGCAGAGGCAGAAAGGTCCTCTCGTCTAATGTGATGGACCTAGCCCACTCACATTGAAGCAGCTATTTCCCATTAGAGAAACAGTCCTCTGACCTGCAGAGACAGAAAGGTCCTCTCATCTAATGGGAATTAGCCCACTCACACTGAATCATCTTTTTCCCATTAGAGAAACGGCCCTCTGACCTGCAGAGGCAGAAAAGTCCTCTTGTCTAATGGGAACTAGCCCACTCACACTGAAGTAGCTATTTCACATTAAAGAAAAACAGCCCTCTGACCTGCAGAGGGAGAAGGTCCTCTTGTCTAATGGGAACTAGCCCACTCACACTGAAGCATCTATTTCCCATTAGAGAAATGGCCCTCTGACCTGCAGACGTAGAAAAATCCTCTCGTCTAATGGGAACTAGCCCACTCACATTGAAACAGCTATTTCCCATTAGAGAAACAGCCCTCTGACCTGCAGAGACAGAACGGTCCTCTTATCTAATGGGAACTAGCCCACTTACACTGAAGCAGCTTTTCCCATTAGAGAAACGGCCCTCTGACTTGCAGAGGCAGAAAGGTCTTCTCGTGAAATGGGAACTAGCCCACTAACACTGAATAAGCTATTTCCCATTATAGAAACGGCCCTCTGAACTGCAGAGGCAGAAAGGTCCTCTCGTCTAATGGGAACTAGCCCATTCACACCGAAGCACCTATTTCCCATTTGAGAACGGCCCTCTGACCTGCAGAGGCAGAAAGGTCCTCTTGTCTAATGGGAACTAGCCCACTCACACTGAAGCAGCTATTTCCCATTAGAGAAACGGCCCTCTACCCTGGAGTGAGAGAAAGGTCCTCTCGTCTAATGGGAACTAGCCCAGTCACACTGAAGCAGTTATTTCCCATTATAGAAACCGCCCTCCGACCTGCAGAGGCAGAAAGGTCCTCTCTTCTAATGTGATGGAAGTAGCCCACTCACACTGAAGCAGCTTTTTCCCATTAGAGAAACGGCCCTCTGACCTGCAGAGGCAGAAAGGTCCTCTCATCTAATGGGAACTAGCCCATTCACACAGAAGCAGCTATTTCCTATTATAGAAAGGCCTTCTGACCTGCAGAGGCAGAAAGATCCTCTCGTCTAATGGGAACAAGCCCATTCGCAGCTATTTCCCATTACAGAAACGGCCCTCTGATCTGCAGAGGCAGAAAGGTCCTCTCGTCTAATGGGAACTAGTCCACTCACACTGAACCAGCTATTTCCCATTAGAGAAACGGCCCTCTGACCTGCAGAGGCAGAAAGGTCCTCTCGTCTAATGGGAACTAGCCCATTCACGCCGAAGCACCTATTTCCCATTAGAGAAACAGCCCTCTGACCTGCAGAGGCAGAAAGGTCCTCTTGTCTAATGGGAACTAGCCCACTCACACTGAAGCACCTATTTCCCATTAGAGAAACGACCCTCCGACCTGGAGATGCAGAAAGGTCCTCTCGTCTAATGTGATGGAACTAGCCCACTCACACTGAAGCAGCTATTTCCCATTAAAGAAACAGCCCTCTGATCTGCAGAGGCAGAAAGGTCCTCTCATCTAATGGGAACTAGCCCATTCACACAGAAGCAGCTATTTCCCATTAGAGAAACGGCCCTCTGACCTGCTGAGGCAGAAAGGTCCTCTCGTCTAATTGGAACTAGCCCACTCACACTGAAGCAGCTATTTCCCATTAGAGAAACGGCCCTTTGACCTGTAGAGGCAGAAAGGTCGTCTTGTCTAATGGGAACTATCCCACTCACACTGAAGCAGCTATTTCCCATTAAAGAAAAACGACCCTCTGACCTGCAGAGGCAGAAGGTCCTCTTGTCTAATGGGCACTAGCCCACTCACACTGAAGCACAAATTTCCCATTAGAAAAACGACCCTCCGACCTGGAGATGCAGAAAGGTCATCTTGTCTAATAGGAACTAGCCCAAACCGCCCTCTGACCTGGAGAGGCAGAAAGGTCATCTTGTCTAATGGGAACTAGCCCACTCACATTGAAACAGCTATTTCCCATTAGAGAAACTGCCCTCTGACCTGCAGAGGCAGAACGGTCCTCTTGTCGAATGGGAACTAGCCCACTCACACTGAAGCACCTATTTCCCATTTGAGAACGGCCCTCTGACCTGCAGAGGCAGAAAGGTCCTATTGTCTAATGGGAACTAGCCCACACACACTGAAGCAGCTAATTCCCATTAGAGAAACGGCCCTCACCCTGGAGTGAGAGAAAGGTCCTCTCGTCTAATGGGAACTAGCCCAGTCACACTGAAGCAGCTATTTCCTTTAGAGAAACAGCCCTTCGACCTGGAGAGGCACAAAGGTCCTCTTGTCTAATGGGAACTAGCCCATTCACACTGAAGCAGTTATTTCCCATTATAGAAACCGCCCTCCGACCTGCAGAGGCAGAAAGGTCCTCTCTTCTAATGTGATGGAAGTAGCCCACTCACACTGAAGCAGCTTTTTCCCATTAGAGAAACGGCCCTCTGACCTGCAGAGGCAGAAACGTCCTCTCATCTAATGGGAACTAGCCCATTCACACAGAAGCAGCTATTTCCTATTATTGAAAGGTTTTCTGACCTGCAGAGGCAGAAAGGTCCTCTCGTCTAATGGGAACTAGCCCATTCGCAGCTATTTCCCATTAGAGAAACGGCCCTCTGATCTGCAGAGGCAGAAAGGTCCTCTCATCTAATGGGAACTAGTCCACTCACACTGAAGCAGCTATTTCCCATTAGAGAAACGGCCCTCTGACCTGCAGAGGCAGAAAGGTCCTCTCGTCTGATGGGAACTAGCCCATTCACGCCGAAGCACCTATTTCCCATTAGAGAAACAGCCCTCTGACCTGCAGAGGCAGAAAGGTCCTCTCGTCTAATGGGAACTAGCCCATTCACGCTGAAGCACCTATTTCCCATTAGAGAAACAGCCCTCTGACCTGCAGAGGCAGAAAGGTCCTCTTGTCTAATGGGAACTAGCCCACTCACACTGAAGCAGCTATTTCCCATTAGAGAAACAGTCCTCTGACCTGCAGAGACAGAAAGGTCCTCTCTTCGGATGGGAACTAGCCCACTCACTCTGAAGCAGCTTTTTCCCATTAGAGAAACGGCCCTCTGACCTGCAGAGGCAGAAAAGTCCTCTTGTCTAATGGGAACTAGCCCACTCACACTGAAGCTGTTTTTTCCCATTAGAGAAACGGCCCTCTGACCTGCAGAGGCAGAAAGGTCCTCTCGTCTAATGGGAACTAGCCCATTCACACAGAAGCAGCTATTTCCCATTAGAGAAACGGCCCTCTGACCTGCAGAGGCAGAAAGGTCCTCTCGTCTAATGGGAACTAGCCCACTCACACTGAAGCAGCTATTTCCCATTAGAGAAACGGCCCTCTGACCTGCAGAGGCAGAAAGGTCCTCTTGTCTAATGGGAACTATCCCACTCACACTGAAGCAGCTATTTCCCATTAAAGAAAAACGGCCCTCTGACATGCAGAGGCAGAAGGTCCTCTTTTCTAATGGGCACTAGCCCACTCACACTGAAGCAGCTATTTCCCATTAGAGAAACGACCCTTCGACCTGGAGATGCAGAAAGGTCATCTTGTCTAATGGGAACTAGCCCAAACCGCCCTCTGACCTGGAGAGGCAGAAAGGTCATCTCGTCTAATGGGAACTAGCCCACTCACATTGAAACAGCTATTTCCCATTAGAGAAACGGCCCTATGACCTGCAGAGGCACAACGGTCCTCTTGTCTAATGGGAACTAGCCCACTCACACTGAAGCAGCTTTTCCCATTAGAGAAACGACCCTCTGACCTGCAGAGGCAGAAAGGTCCTCTCGTCGAATGGGAACTAGCCCACTCACACTGAATAAGCTATTTCCCATTATAGAAACGGCCCTCTGAACTGCAGAGTCAGAAAGGTCCTCTCGTCTAATGGAAACTAGCCCATTCGCAGCTATTTCCAATTATAGAAACGGCCCTCTGACCTGCGAGGCAGAAAGGTCCTCTCGTCTAATGGGAACTAGCCCACTCACACTGAAGCAACTATTTCCCATTAGAGAAACGGCCTTCCGACCTGGAGAGGCAGAAAGGTCCTCTCGTCTAATGGGAACTAGCCCACTCACACTGAAGCAGCTGAAACGGCCCTCCGACCTGCAGAGGAAGAAGGGTCCTCTCGTCTAATGGGAACTAGCCCACTTACATTGACGCAGCTATTTCCCAGTTGAGAAACGGCCCTCTGACCTGCAGTGGCAGAACGGTCCTCTTGTCTCATGGGAACTAGCCCACTCACACTGAAGCAGTCTTTTCCCATTAGAGAAACAGCCTTCTGACCTGCAGAGGCAGAAAGGTCCTCTCGTCGAATGGGAACTAGCCCACTCACACTGAATAAGCTATTTCCCATTATAGAAATGGCCCTCTGAACTGCAGAGGCAGAAAGGTCCTCTCGTCTAATGGAAACAAGCCCATTCGCAGCTATTTCCCATTAGAGAAACGGCCCTTTGACCTGCAGAGGCAGAAAGGTCCTCTCGTCTAATGGGAACTAGCCCACTCACACTGAAGCAACTATTTCCCATTAGAGAAACGGCCTTCCGACCTGGGGAGGCAGAAAGGTCCTCTCGACTAATGGGAACTAGCCCACTCACACTGAAGCAGCTGAAACGGCCCTCCGACCTGCAGAGGCAGAAAGGTCCTCTCGTCTAATGGGAACTAGCCCACTCACATTGACGAAGCTATTTCCCATTTGAGAAACGGCCCTCTGACCTGCAGAGGCAGAAAGGTCCTTTCGTCTAATGGGAACTAGCCCATTCGCAGCTATTTCCCATTACAGAAACGGCCCTCTGACCTGCAGAGGCAGAAAGGTCCTCTCGTCTAATGGGAACTCGCCCACTCACACTGAAACAACTATTTCCCATTAGAGAAACAGCCCTCTGACCTGCTGAGGCAGAAAGGTCCTCTCGTCTAATGGGAACTAGCCCACTCACCCTGAAGCAGCTATTTCCCATTAGTGAAACGGCCCTCTGACCTGCAGAGGCAGAAAGGTCCTCTCGTCGAATGGGAACTAGCCCACTCACACTGAATAAGCTATTTCCCATTATAGAAACGGCCCTCTGAACTGCAGAGTCAGAAAGGTCCTCTCGTCTAATGGAAACTAGCCCATTCGCAGCTATTTCCAATTATAGAAACGGCCCTCTGACCTGCAGAGGCAGAAAGGTCCTCTCGTCTAATGGGAACTAGCCCACTCACACTGAAGCAACTATTTCCCATTAGAGAAACGGCCTTCCGACCTGGAGAGGCAGAAAGGTCCTCTCGTCTAATGGGAACTAGCCCACTCACACTGAAGCAGCTGAAACTGCCCTCCGACCTGCAGAGGAAGAAAGGTCCTCTCGTCTAATGGGAACTAGCCCACTCACATTGACGCAGCTATTTCCCAGTTGAGAAACGGCCCTCTGACCTGCAGTGGCAGAACGGTCCTCTTGTCTCATGGGAACTAGCCCACTCACACTGAAGCAGCTATTTCCATTACAGAAACGGCCCTCTGACCTGCAGAGGCAGAAAGGTCCTCTTGTTTTATGGGAACTAGCCCAATCACACTGAAGCAGCAATTTCCCATTATAGAAACCGGCCTCCGACCTGCAGAGGCAGAAGGTCCTCTCGTCTAATGGGAGGGAACTAGCCCACTCACACTGCATCTATTTCCCATTAGAGAAACGGCCCTCTGACCTGCAGAGGCAGAAAGGTCCTCTTGTCTAATGGGAACTAGCCCACTCACACTGAAGCAGTTATTTCCATTACAGAAACGGCCCTCTGACCTGCAGAGGCAGAAAGGTCCTCTTGTTTTATGGGAACTAGCCCAATCACACTGAAGCAGCAATTTCCCATTATAGAAACCGGCCTCCGACCTGCAGAGGCAGAAGGTCCTCTTGTCTAATGGGAGGGAACTAGCCCACTCACACTGCATCTATTTCCCATTAGAGAAACGGCCCTCTGACCTGCAGAGGCAGAAAGGTCCTCTTGTCTAATGGGAACTAGCCCATTCACACTGAAGCAGCTATTTCCCATTATAGAAACCGGTCTCCGACCTGCAGAGGCAGAAGGTCCTCTCGTCTAATGGGAACTTGCCCACTCACACCGAAGCAGCTATTTCCCATTAGAGAAACGGCCCTCTGACCTGCAGAGGCAGAAAGGTCCTCTTGTCTAATGGGAACTAGCCCACTCACACTGAAGCAGCTATTTCCCATTAGAGACACGGCCCTCTGACCTGCAGAGGCAGAAAGGTCCTCTCATCTAATGGGAACTAGCCCAATCACACTGAAGCAGAAATTTCCCATTATAGAAACCGGCCTCTGACCTGCAGAGGCAGAAGGTCCTCTCGTCTAATGGGAGGGAACTAGCCCACTCACACTGAAGCATCTATTTCCCATTAGAGAAACAGCCCTCTGAGCTCCAGAGGCAGAAAGGTCCTCTTGTCTAATGGGAACTAGCCCATTCACACTGAAGCAACTATTTCCCATTATAGAAACCGGCCTCCGACCTGCAGAGGCAGAAGGTCCTCTCGTCTAATGGGAACTAGCCCACTCACACTGAAGCAGCTATTTCCCATTAGAGAAACAGCCCTCTGACCTGCAGAGGCAGAAAGGTCCTCTCGTCTAATGGGAACTATCCTATTCACACCGAAGCAGCTATTTCCCATTAGAGAAACGGCCCTCTGACCTGCAGAGGCAGAAAGGTCCTCTCGTCTAATGGGAACTAGCCCATTCGCAGCTATTTCCCATTAGAGAAACGGCCTTATGACCTGCAGAGGCAGAAAGGTCCTCTCGTCTAATGGGAACTAGCCCACTCACACTGAAGCAGCTATTTCCTATTATAGAAACGGCCCTCTGACCTGCACAGGCAGAAAGGTCCTCTTGTCTAATGGGAACTAGCCCATTCGCAGCTATTTCCCGTTAGAGAAACGGCCCTGTGATCTGCAGAGGCAGAAAGGTCCTCTCGTCTAATGGGAACTAGTCCACCCACACTGAAGCAGCTATTTCCCATTAGAGAAACGGCCCTCTGACCTGCAAAGGCAGAAAGGTCCCCTCGTCTAATGTGAACTAGCCCACTCACACTGAAGCAGCTATTTCCCATTAAAGAAAAACGGCCCTCTGACCTGCAGAGGCAGAAAGATCCTCTTGTCTAATGGGAACTAGCCCACTCACACTGAAGCAGCTATTTCCATTAGAGAAACGGCCCTCTGACCTGCAGAGGCAGAAAGGTCCTCTCGTCTTATGGGAACTAGCCCAATCACACTGAAGCAGCAATTTCCCATTATAGAAACCGGCCTCCGACCTGCAGAGGCAGAAGTTCCTCTTGCCTAATGGGAGGGAGCTAGCCCACTCACACTGAAGCATCTTTTTCCCATTAGAGAAACGGCCCTCTGACCTGCAGAGGCAGAAAGGTCCTCTTGTCTAATGCGAACTAGCCCATTCACACTGAAGCAGCTATTTCCCATTATAGAAACCGATGTCCGACCTGCAGAGGCAGAAGGGCCTCTCGTCTAATGGGAACTTGCCCACTCACACCGAAGCAGCTATTTCCCATTAGAGAAACGGCCCTCTGACCTGCAGAGACAGAAAGGTCCTTTTCTCTAATGGGAACTAGCCCAATCACACTGAAGCAGCTATTTCCCATTAGAGAAACGGCCCTCTGACCTGCAGAGGCAGAAAGGTCCTCTCATCTAATGGGAACTAGCCCAATCACACTGAAGCAGCAATTTCCCATTATAGAAACCGGCCTCCGACCTGCAGAGGCAGAAGGTCCTCTCGTCTAATGGGAGGGAACTAGCCCACTCACACTGAAGCATCTATTTCCCATTAGAGAAACGGCCCTCTGACCTGCAGAGGCAGAAAGGTCCTCTTGTCTAATGGGAACTAGCCCATTCACACTGAAGCAGCTATTTCCCATTATAGAAACCGGCCTCCAACCTGCAGAGGCAGAAGGTCCTCTCGTCTAACGTGATGGACCTAGCCCACTCACATTGAAGCAGCTATTTCCCATTAGAGAAACAGTCCTCTGACCTGCAGAGACAGAAAGGTCCTCTCATCTAATGGGAATTAGCCCACTCACACTGAAGTAGCTATTTCCCATTAAGGAAAACAGCCCTCTGACCTGCAGAGGGAGAAGGTCCTCTTGTCTAATGGGAACTAGCCCACTCATACTGAAGCAGCTATTTCCCATTAGAGAAATGGCCCTCTGACCTGCAGACAGAGAAAAATCCTCTTGTCTAATGGGAACTAGCCCACTCACATTGAATCAGCTATTTCCCATTAGAGAAACGGCCCTCTGACCTGCAGAGGCAGAACGGTCCTCTTATCTAATGGGAACTAGCCCACTTACACTGAAGCAGCTTTTCCCATTAGAGAAATGGCCCTCTGACCTGCAGAGGCAGAAAGGTCTTCTCGTGGAATGGGAACTAGCCCACTAACACTGAATAAGCTATTTCCGATTATAGAAACGGCCCTCTGAACTGCAGAGGCAGGAAGGTCCTCTTGTCTAATGGAAACTAGCCCATTCGCAGCTATTTTCCATTAGAGAAACGGCCCTCTGACCTGCAGAGGCAGAAAGGTCCTCTCGTCTAATGGGAACTAGCCCATTCACACCGAAGCACCTATTTCCATTTTGAGAACGGCCCTCTGACCTGCAGAGGCAGAAAGGTCCTCTCGTCTAATGGGAGCTAACCCACTCACACTGAAGCAGCTATTTCCCATTAGAGAAACGGCCCTCTGACCTGCAGAGGCAGAAAGGTCCTCTTGTCTAATGGGAACTATCCCACTCACACTGAAGCAGCTATTTCCCATTAAAGAAAAACGGCCCTCTGAACTGCAGAGGCAGAAGGTCCTCTTGTCTAATGGGCACTAGCCCACTCACACTGAAGCAGCTATTTCCCATTAGAGAAACAACCCTCCGACCTGGAGATGCAGAAAGGTCATCTTGCCTAATGGGAACTAGCCCAAACCGCCCTCTGACCTGGAGAGGCAGAAAGGTCATCTTGTCTAATGGGAACTAGCCCACTCACATTGAAACAGCTATTTCCCATTAGAGAAACAGCCCTCTGACCTGCAGAGGCAGAACGGTCCTCTTGTCTAATAGGAACTAGCCCACTCACACTGAAGTAGCTATTTCCCATTAAGGAAAACAGCCCTCTGACCTGCAGAGGGAGAAGGTCCTCTTGTCTAATGGGAACTAGCCCACTCATACTGAAGCAGCTATTTCCCATTAGAGAAATGGCCCTCTGACCTGCAGAGAAAAATCCTCTTGTCTAATGGGAACTAGCCCACTCACACTGAAGTAGCTATTTCCCATTAAGGAAAACAGCCCTCTGACCTGCAGAGGGAGAAGGTCCTCTTGTCTAATGGGAACTAGCCCACTCATACTGAAGCAGCTATTTCCCATTAGAGAAATGGCCCTCTGACCTGCAGACAGAGAAAAATCCTCTTGTCTAATGGGAACTAGCCCACGCACATTGAATCAGCTATTTCCCATTAGAGAAACGGCCCTCTGACCTGCAGAGGCAGAACGGTCCTCTTATCTAATGGGAACTAGCCCACTAACACTGAATAAGCTATTTCCGATTATAGAAACGGCCCTCTGAACTGCAGAGGCAGGAAGGTCCTCTTGTCTAATGGAAACTAGCCCATTCGCAGCTATTTCCCATTAGAGAAACGGCCCTCTGACCTGCAGAGGCAGAAAGGTCCTCTCGTCTAATGGGAACTAGCCCATTCACACCGAAGCACCTATTTCCATTTTGAGAACGGCCCTCTGACCTGCAGAGGCAGAAAGGTCCTCTCGTCTAATGGGAGCTAACCCACTCACACTGAAGCAGCTATTTCCCATTAGAGAAACGGCCCTCTGACCTGCAGAGGCAGAAAGGTCCTCTTGTCTAATGGGAACTATCCCACTCACACTGAAGCAGCTATTTCCCATTAAAGAAAAACGGCCCTCTGAACTGCAGAGGCAGAAGGTCCTCTTGTCTAATGGGCACTAGCCCACTCACACTGAAGCAGCTATTTCCCATTAGAGAAACAACCCTCCGACCTGGAGATGCAGAAAGGTCATCTTGCCTAATGGGAACTAGCCCAAACCGCCCTCTGACCTGGAGAGGCAGAAAGGTCATCTTGTCTAATGGGAACTAGCCCACTCACATTGAAACAGCTATTTCCCATTAGAGAAACAGCCCTCTGACCTGCAGAGGCAGAACGGTCCTCTTGTCTAATAGGAACTAGCCCACTCACACTGAAGTAGCTATTTCCCATTAAGGAAAACAGCCCTCTGACCTGCAGAGGGAGAAGGTCCTCTTGTCTAATGGGAACTAGCCCACTCATACTGAAGCAGCTATTTCCCATTAGAGAAATGGCCCTCTGACCTGCAGAGAAAAATCCTCTTGTCTAATGGGAACTAGCCCACTCACACTGAAGTAGCTATTTCCCATTAAGGAAAACAGCCCTCTGACCTGCAGAGGGAGAAGGTCCTCTTGTCTAATGGGAACTAGCCCACTCATACTGAAGCAGCTATTTCCCATTAGAGAAATGGCCCTCTGACCTGCAGACAGAGAAAAATCCTCTTGTCTAATGGGAACTAGCCCACTCACATTGAATCAGCTATTTCCCATTAGAGAAACGGCCCTCTGACCTGCAGAGGCAGAACGGTCCTCTTATCTAATGGGAACTAGCCCACTTACACTGAAGCAGCTTTTCCCATTAGAGAAACGGCCCTCTGACCTGCAGAGGCAGAAAGGTCTTCTCGTGGAATGGGAACTAGCCCACTAACACTGAATAAGCTATTTCCGATTATAGAAACGGCCCTCTGAACTGCAGAGGCAGGAAGGTCCTCTTGTCTAATGGAAACTAGCCCATTCGCAGCTATTTCCCATTAGAGAAACGGCCCTCTGACCTGCAGAGGCAGAAAGGTCCTCTCGTCTAATGGGAACTAGCCCATTCACACCGAAGAACCTATTTCCATTTTGAGAACGGCCCTCTGACCTGCAGAGGCAGAAAGGTCCTCTCGTCTAATGGGAGCTAGCCCACTCACACTGAAGCAGCTATTTCCCATTAGAGAAACGGCCCTCTGACCTGCAGAGGCAGAAAGGTCCTCTTGTCTAATGGGAACTATCCCACTCACACTGAAGCAGCTATTTCCCATTAAAGAAAAACGGCCCTCTGAACTGCAGAGGCAGAAGGTCCTCTTGTCTAATGGGCACTAGCCCACTCACACTGAAGCAGCTATTTCCCATTAGAGAAACAACCCTCCGACCTGGAGATGCAGAAAGGTCATCTTGCCTAATGGGAACTAGCCCAAACCGCCCTCTGACCTGGAGAGGCAGAAAGGTCATCTTGTCTAATGGGAACTAGCCCACTCACATTGAAACAGCTATTTCCCATTAGAGAAACAGCCCTCTGACCTGCAGAGGCAGAACGGTCCTCTTGTCTAATGGGAACTAGCCCACTCACACTGAAGTAGCTATTTCCCATTAAGGAAAACAGCCCTCTGACCTGCAGAGGGAGAAGGTCCTCTTGTCTAATGGGAACTAGCCCACTCATACTGAAGCAGCTATTTCCCATTAGAGAAATGGCCCTCTGACCTGCAGACAGAGAAAAATCCTCTTGTCTAATGGGAACTAGCCCACTCACACTGAAGTAGCTATTTCCCATTAAGGAAAACAGCCCTCTGACCTGCAGAGGGAGAAGGTCCTCTTGTCTAATGGGAACTAGCCCACTCATACTGAAGCAGCTATTTCCCATTAGAGAAATGGCCCTCTGACCTGCAGACAGAGAAAAATCCTCTTGTCTAATGGGAACTAGCCCACTCACATTGAATCAGCTATTTCCCATTAGAGAAACGGCCCTCTGACCTGCAGAGGCAGAATGGTCCTCTTATCTAATGGGAACTAGCCCACTTACACTGAAGCAGCTTTTCCCATTAGAGAAACGGCCCTCTGACCTGCAGAGGCAGAAAGGTCTTCTCGTGGAATGGGAACTAGCCCACTAACACTGAATAAGCTATTTCCGATTATAGAAACGGCCCTCTGAACTGCAGAGGCAGGAAGGTCCTCTTGTCTAATGGAAACCAGCCCATTCGCAGCTATTTCCCATTAGAGAAACGGCCCTCTGACCTGCAGAGGCAGAAAGGTCCTCTCGTCTAATGGGAACTAGCCCATTCACACCGAAGCACCTATTTCCATTTTGAGAACGGCCCTCTGACCTGCAGAGGCAGAAAGGTCCTCTCGTCTAATGGGAGCTAGCCCACTCACACTGAAGCAGCTATTTCCCATTAGAGAAACGGTCCTCTGACCTGCAGAGGCAGAAAGGTCCTCTTGTCTAATGGGAACTATCCCACTCACACTGAAGCAGCTATTTCCCATTAAAGAAAAACGGCCCTCTGAACTGCGGAGGCAGAAGGTCCTCTTGTCTAATGGGCACTAGCCCACTCACACTGAAGCAGCTATTTCCCATTAGAGAAACAACCCTCCGACCTGGAGATGCAGAAAGGTCATCTTGCCTAATGGGAACTAGCCCAAACCGCCCTCTGACCTGGAGAGGTAGAAAGGTCATCTTGTCTAATGGGAACTATCCCACTCACACTGAAGCAGCTATTTCCCATTAAAGAAAAACGGCCCTCTGAACTGCAGAGGCAGAAGGTCCTCTTGTCTAATGGGCACTAGCCCACTCACACTGAAGCAGCTATTTCCCATTAGAGAAAAAACCCTCCGACCTGGAGATGCAGAAAGGTCATCTTGCCTAATGGTAACTAGCCCAAACCGCCCTCTGACCTGGAGAGGCAGAAAGGTCATCTTGTCTAATGGGAACTAGCCCACTCACATTGAAACAGCTATTTCCCATTAGAGAAACAGCCCTCTGACCTGCAGAGGCAGAACGGTCCTCTTGTCTAATGGGAACTAGCCCACTCACACTGAAGCAGCTTTTCCCATTAGAGAAACGGCCCTCTGACCTGCAGAGGCAGAAAGGTCCTCTTGTCTAATGGGAACTAGCCCATTCGCAGCTATTTCCCATTAGAGAAACGGCCCTCTGACCTGCAGAGGCAGAAAGGTCCTCTCGTCTAATGGCAACTAGCCCACTCACATTGACACAGCTATTTCCCATTATAGAAACGGCCCACTGACCTGCAGAGGCATTAAGGTCCTCTTGTCTAATGGGAACTAGCCCATTTGCAGCTACTTCCCATTAGAGAAACGGCCCTCTGACCTGCAGAGGCAGAAAGGTCCTCTTGTCTAATGGGAACTAGCCCACTTCCACTGAAGTAGCTATTTCCCATTAGAGAAACGGCCCTCTGACCTGCAGAGGCAGAAAGGTCCTCTCGTCTAATGGGAACTAGTCCATTCACACCGAAGCAGCTATTTCCCATTAGAGAAAAGGCCCTCTGACATGCAGAGGCAGAAAGGTCCTCTTGTCTAATGGGAACTAGCCCGCTCGCACTGAAGCAGCTATTTCCCATTAGAGAAACGGCCCTCTGACCAACAGAAACAGAAAGGTCTTCTAGTCTAATGGGAACTAGCCCAATCACACTGAAGCAGCTATTTCCCATTAGAGAAACGACTCTCTGCCCTGGAGTGGCAGAAAAGTCCTCTCGTCTAATGGGAACGAGCCCATTCACACTGAAGCAGCTATTTCCCATTAGAGAAACAGCCCTTCGACCTGGAGAGGCAAAAAGGTCCTCTTGTCTGATGGGAACTAGCCCATTCACATTGAAGCAGCTATTTCCCATTATAGAAACCGCCCTCCGACCTGCAGAGGCAGAAAGGTCCTCTCGTCTAATGTGATGGACCTAGCCCACTCACATTGAAGCAGCTATTTCCCATTAGAGAAACAGTCCTCTGACCTGCAGAGACAGAAAGGTCCTCTCATCTAATGGGAATTAGCCCACTCACACTGAATCATCTTTTTCCCATTAGAGAAACGGCCCTCTGACCTGCAGAGGCAGAAAAGTCCTCTTGTCTAATGGGAACTAGCCCACTCACACTGAAGTAGCTATTTCACATTAAAGAAAAACAGCCCTCTGACCTGCAGAGGGAGAAGGTCCTCTTGTCTAATGGGAACTAGCCCACTCACACTGAAGCATCTATTTCCCATTAGAGAAATGGCCCTCTGACCTGCAGACGTAGAAAAATCCTCTCGTCTAATGGGAACTAGCCCACTCACATTGAAACAGCTATTTCCCATTAGAGAAACAGCCCTCTGACCTGCAGAGACAGAACGGTCCTCTTATCTAATGGGAACTAGCCCACTTACACTGAAGCAGCTTTTCCCATTAGAGAAACGGCCCTCTGACTTGCAGAGGCAGAAAGGTCTTCTCGTGGAATGGGAACTAGCCCACTAACACTGAATAAGCTATTTCCCATTATAGAAACGGCCCTCTGAACTGCAGAGGCAGAAAGGTCCTCTCGTCTAATGGGAACTAGCCCATTCACACCGAAGCACCTATTTCCCATTTGAGAACGGCCCTCTGACCTGCAGAGGCAGAAAGGTCCTCTTGTCTAATGGGAACTAGCCCACTCACACTGAAGCAGCTATTTCCCATTAGAGAAACGGCCCTCTACCCTGGAGTGAGAGAAAGGTCCTCTCGTCTAATGGGAACTAGCCCAGTCACACTGAAGCAGTTATTTCCCATTATAGAAACCGCCCTCCGACCTGCAGAGGCAGAAAGGTCCTCTCTTCTAATGTGATGGAAGTAGCCCACTCACACTGAAGCAGCTTTTTCCCATTAGAGAAACGGCCCTCTGACCTGCAGAGGCAGAAAGGTCCTCTCATCTAATGGGAACTAGCCCATTCACACAGAAGCAGCTATTTCCTATTATAGAAAGGCCTTCTGACCTGCAGAGGCAGAAAGATCCTCTCGTCTAATGGGAACAAGCCCATTCGCAGCTATTTCCCATTACAGAAACGGCCCTCTGATCTGCAGAGGCAGAAAGGTCCTCTCGTCTAATGGGAACTAGTCCACTCACACTGAACCAGCTATTTCCCATTAGAGAAACGGCCCTCTGACCTGCAGAGGCAGAAAGGTCCTCTCGTCTAATGGGAACTAGCCCATTCACGCCGAAGCACCTATTTCCCATTAGAGAAACAGCCCTCTGACCTGCAGAGGCAGAAAGGTCCTCTTGTCTAATGGGAACTAGCCCACTCACACTGAAGCACCTATTTCCCATTAGAGAAACGACCCTCCGACCTGGAGATGCAGAAAGGTCCTCTCGTCTAATGTGATGGAACTAGCCCACTCACACTGAAGCAGCTATTTCCCATTAAAGAAACAGCCCTCTGATCTGCAGAGGCAGAAAGGTCCTCTCATCTAATGGGAACTAGCCCATTCACACAGAAGCAGCTATTTCCCATTAGAGAAACGGCCCTCTGACCTGCTGAGGCAGAAAGGTCCTCTCGTCTAATTGGAACTAGCCCACTCACACTGAAGCAGCTATTTCCCATTAGAGAAACGGCCCTCTGACCTGTAGAGGCAGAAAGGTCGTCTTGTCTAATGGGAACTATCCCACTCACACTGAAGCAGCTATTTCCCATTAAAGAAAAACGACCCTCTGACCTGCAGAGGCAGAAGGTCCTCTTGTCTAATGGGCACTAGCCCACTCACACTGAAGCACAAATTTCCCATTAGAAAAACGACCCTCCGACCTGGAGATGCAGAAAGGTCATCTTGTCTAATAGGAACTAGCCCAAACCGCCCTCTGACCTGGAGAGGCAGAAAGGTCATCTTGTCTAATGGGAACTAGCCCACTCACATTGAAACAGCTATTTCCCATTAGAGAAACTGCCCTCTGACCTGCAGAGGCAGAACGGTCCTCTTGTCGAATGGGAACTAGCCCACTCACACTGAAGCTCCTATTTCCCATTTGAGAACGGCCCTCTGACCTGCAGAGGCAGAAAGGTCCTATTGTCTAATGGGAACTAGCCCACACACACTGAAGCAGCTAATTCCCATTAGAGAAACGGCCCTCACCCTGGAGTGAGAGAAAGGTCCTCTCGTCTAATGGGAACTAGCCCAGTCACACTGAAGCAGCTATTTCCTTTAGAGAAACAGCCCTTCGACCTGGAGAGGCACAAAGGTCCTCTTGTCTAATGGGAACTAGCCCATTCACACTGAAGCAGTTATTTCCCATTATAGAAACCGCCCTCCGACCTGCAGAGGCAGAAAGGTCCTCTCTTCTAATGTGATGGAAGTAGCCCACTCACACTGAAGCAGCTTTTTCCCATTAGAGAAACGGCCCTCTGACCTGCAGAGGCAGAAAGGTCCTCTCATCTAATGGGAACTAGCCCATTCACACAGAAGCAGCTATTTCCTATTATTGAAAGGTTTTCTGACCTGCAGAGGCAGAAAGGTCCTCTCGTCTAATGGGAACTAGCCCATTCGCAGCTATTTCCCATTAGAGAAACGGCCCTCTGATCTGCAGAGGCAGAAAGGTCCTCTCATCTAATGGGAACTAGTCCACTCACACTGAAGCAGCTATTTCCCATTAGAGAAACGGCCCTCTGACCTGCAGAGGCAGAAAGGTCCTCTCGTCTGATGGGAACTAGCCCATTCACGCCGAAGCACCTATTTCCCATTAGAGAAACAGCCCTCTGACCTGCAGAGGCAGAAAGGTCCTCTCGTCTAATGGGAACTAGCCCATTCACGCCGAAGCACCTATTTCCCATTAGAGAAACAGCCCTCTGACCTGCAGAGGCAGAAAGGTCCTCTTGTCTAATGGGAACTAGCCCACTCACACTGAAGCAGCTATTTCCCATTAGAGAAACAGTCCTCTGACCTGCAGAGACAGAAAGGTCCTCTCTTCGGATGGGAACTAGCCCACTCACTCTGAAGCAGCTTTTTCCCATTAGAGAAACGGCCCTCTGACCTGCAGAGGCAGAAAAGTCCTCTTGTCTAATGGGAACTAGCCCACTCACACTGAAGCTGTTTTTTCCCATTAGAGAAACGGCCCTCTGACCTGCAGAGGCAGAAAGGTCCTCTCGTCTAATGGGAACTAGCCCATTCACACAGAAGCAGCTATTTCCCATTAGAGAAACGGCCCTCTGACCTGCAGAGGCAGAAAGGTCCTCTCGTCTAATGGGAACTAGCCCACTCACACTGAAGCAGCTATTTCCCATTAGAGAAACGGCCCTCTGACCTGCAGAGGCAGAAAGGTCCTCTTGTCTAATGGGAACTATCCCACTCACACTGAAGCAGCTATTTCCCATTAAAGAAAAACGGCCCTCTGACATGCAGAGGCAGAAGGTCCTCTTTTCTAATGGGCACTAGCCCACTCACACTGAAGCAGCTATTTCCCATTAGAGAAACGACCCTTCGACCTGGAGATGCAGAAAGGTCATCTTGTCTAATGGGAACTAGCCCAAACCGCCCTCTGACCTGGAGAGGCAGAAAGGTCATCTCGTCTAATGGGAACTAGCCCACTCACATTGAAACAGCTATTTCCCATTAGAGAAACGGCCCTATGACCTGCAGAGGCACAACGGTCCTCTTGTCTAATGGGAACTAGCCCACTCACACTGAAGCAGCTTTTCCCATTAGAGAAACGACCCTCTGACCTGCAGAGGCAGAAAGGTCCTCTCGTCGAATGGGAACTAGCCCACTCACACTGAATAAGCTATTTCCCATTATAGAAACGGCCCTCTGAACTGCAGAGTCAGAAAGGTCCTCTCGTCTAATGGAAACTAGCCCATTCGCAGCTATTTCCAATTATAGAAACGGCCCTCTGACCTGCAGAGGCAGAAAGGTCCTCTCGTCTAATGGGAACTAGCCCACTCACACTGAAGCAACTATTTCCCATTAGAGAAACGGCCTTTCCGACCTGGAGAGGCAGAAAGGTCCTCTCGTCTAATGGGAACTAGCCCACTCACACTGAAGCAGCTGAAACGGCCCTCCGACCTGCAGAGGAAGAAGGGTCCTCTCGTCTAATGGGAACTAGCCCACTTACATTGACGCAGCTATTTCCCAGTTGAGAAACGGCCCTCTGACCTGCAGTGGCAGAACGGTCCTCTTGTCTCATGGGAACTAGCCCACTCACACTGAAGCAGTCTTTTCCCATTAGAGAAACAGCCTTCTGACCTGCAGAGGCAGAAAGGTCCTCTCGTCGAATGGGAACTAGCCCACTCACACTGAATAAGCTATTTCCCATTATAGAAATGGCCCTCTGAACTGCAGAGGCAGAAAGGTCCTCTCGTCTAATGGAAACAAGCCCATTCGCAGCTATTTCCCATTAGAGAAACGGCCCTTTGACCTGCAGAGGCAGAAAGGTCCTCTCGTCTAATGGGAACTAGCCCACTCACACTGAAGCAACTATTTCCCATTAGAGAAACGGCCTTCCGACCTGGGGAGGCAGAAAGGTCCTCTCGACTAATGGGAACTAGCCCACTCACACTGAAGCAGCTGAAACGGCCCTCCGACCTGCAGAGGCAGAAAGGTCCTCTCGTCTAATGGGAACTAGCCCACTCACATTGACAAAGCTGTTTCCCATTTGAGAAACGGCCCTCTGACCTGCAGAGGCAGAAAAGTCCTCTCGTCTAATGGGAACTAGCCCACTCACACTCAAGCAGCTATTTGCCATTATAGAAACAGCACTCTGACCTGCAGAGGCAGAAAGAGCCCCTCGTCTAATGGAAACAAGCCCACTCACATTGACGCAGCTATTTCCCATTAGAGAAACGGCCCTTTGACCTGCAGAGGCAGAAAGGTCCTCTCGTCTAATGGGAACTAGCCCCCTCACACTGAAGCAACTATTTCCCATTAGAGAAACGGCCTTCCGACCTGGGGAGGCAGAAAGGTCCTCTCGTCTAATGGGAACTAGCCCACTCACACTGAAGCAGCTGAAACGGCCCTCCGACCTGCAGAGGCAGAAAGGTCCTCTCGTCTAATGGGAACTAGCCCACTCACATTGACGAAGCTATTTCCCATTTGAGAAACGGCCCTCTGACCTGCAGAGGCAGAAAGGTCCTTTCGTCTAATGGGAACTAGCCCATTCGCAGCTATTTCCCATTACAGAAACGGCCCTCTGACCTGCAGAGGCAGAAAGGTCCTCTCGTCTAATGGGAACTCGCCCACTCACACTGAAACAACTATTTCCCATTATAGAGCCGGCCTTCCCTCCTGGGGAGGCAGAAAGGTCCTCTCGTCTAATGGGAACTAGCCCATTCACACAGAAGCAGCTATTTCCCATTAGAGAAACAGCCCTCTGACCTGCTGAGGCAGAAAGGTCCTCTCGTCTAATGGGAACTAGCCCACTCACCCTGAAGCAGCTATTTCCCATTAGTGAAACGGCCCTCTGACCTGCAGAGGCAGAAAGGTCCTCTCGTCGAATGGGAACTAGCCCACTCACACTGAATAAGCTATTTCCCATTATAGAAACGGCCCTCTGAACTGCAGAGTCAGAAAGGTCCTCTCGTCTAATGGAAACTAGCCCATTCGCAGCTATTTCCAATTATAGAAACGGCCCTCTGACCTGCAGAGGCAGAAAGGTCCTCTCGTCTAATGGGAACTAGCCCACTCACACTGAAGCAACTATTTCCCATTAGAGAAACGGCCTTCCGACCTGGAGAGGCAGAAAGGTCCTCTCGTCTAATGGGAACTAGCCCACTCACACTGAAGCAGCTGAAACTGCCCTCCGACCTGCAGAGGAAGAAAGGTCCTCTCGTCTAATGGGAACTAGCCCACTCACATTGACGCAGCTATTTCCCAGTTGAGAAACGGCCCTCTGACCTGCAGTGGCAGAACGGTCCTCTTGTCTCATGGGAACTAGCCCACTCACACTGAAGCAGCTTTTCCTATTAGAGAAACAGCCTTCTGACCTGCAGAGGCAGAAAGGTCCTCTTGTCGAATGGGAACTAGCCCACTCACACTGAATAAGCTATTTCCCATTATAGAAATGGCCCTCTGAACTGCAGAGGCAGAAAGGTCCTCTCGTCTAATGGAAACTAGCCCATTCGCAGCTATTTCCCATTAGAGAAACGGCTCTTTGACCTGCAGAGGCAGAAAGGTCCTCTCGTCTAATGGGAACTAGCCCACTCACACTGAAGCAACTATTTCCCATTAGAGAAACGGCCTTCCGACCTGGGGAGGCAGAAAGGTCCTCTCGTCTAATGGGAACTAGCCCACTCACACTGAAGCAGCTGAAACGGCCCTCCGACCTGCAGAGGCAGAAAGGTCCTCTCGTCTAATGGGAACTAGCCCACTCACATTGACAAAGCTGTTTCCCATTTGAGAAACGGCCCTCTGACCTGCAGAGGCAGAAAAGTCCTCTCGTCTAATGGGAACTAGCCCACTCACACTCAAGCAGCTATTTGCCATTATAGAAACAGCACTCTGACCTGCAGAGGCAGAAAGAGCCCCTCGTCTAATGGAAACTAGCCCACTCACATTGACGCAGCTATTTCCCATTAGAGAAACGGCCCTTTGACCTGCAGAGGCAGAAAGGTCCTCTCGTCTAATGGGAACTAGCCCCCTCACACTGAAGCAACTATTTCCCATTAGAGAAACGGCCTTCCGACCTGGGGAGGCAGAAAGGTCCTCTCGTCTAATGGGAACTAGCCCACTCACACTGAAGCAGCTGAAACGGCCCTCCGACCTGCAGAGGCAGAAAGGTCCTCTCGTCTAATGGGAACTAACCCACTCACATTGACGAAGCTATTTCCCATTTGAGAAACGGCCCTCTGACCTGCAGAGGCAGAAAGGTCCTCTTGTCTAATGGGAACTAGCCCATTCGCAGCTATTTCCCATTACAGAAACGGCCCTCTGACCTGCAGAGGCAGAAAGGTCCTCTCGTCTAATGGGAACTCGCCCACTCACACTGAAACAACTATTTCCCATTATAGAGCCGGCCTTCCCTCCTGGGGAGGCAGAAAGGTCCTCTCGTCTAATGGGAACTAGCCCATTCACACAGAAGCAGCTATTTCCCATTAGAGAAACAGCCCTCTGACCTGCTGAGGCAGAAAGGTCCTCTCGTCTAATGGGAACTAGCCCACTCACCCTGAAGCAGCTATTTCCCATTAGTGAAACGGCCCTCTGACCTGCAGAGGCAGAAAGGTCCTCTCGTCTAATGGGAACTAGCCCACTCACACTGAAGCAGCTATTTCCCTTTAAAGAAAAACGGCCCTGTGACCTGCAGAGGGAGAAAGGTCCTCTCGTCTAATGGGAGGGAACTAGCCCATTCACACTGAAGCAGCTATTTCCCATTAGAGAAACGTCCCTCCAACCTGCAGAGACAGAAAGGTCCTCTCGTGGAATGGGAACTAGCCCATTCACACTGAAGCAGTTATTTCCCATTAGAGAAATGACCCTCCGACCTGGAGAGGCAGAAAAGTCCTCTCGTCTAAGGGGAACTTCCCCACTCACACTAAAGCAGCTTTTTCCCATTAGAGAAACAGCCCTCTAACCTGTAGAGGCAGAAAGGTCCTCTCATCTAATGGGATCTAGCCCATTCACACCAAAGCAGCTATTGCCCATTAGAGAAACGGCCCTCTGACGTGCAGAGGCAGAAAGGTCCTCTTGTCTAATGGGAACTAGCCCACTCACACTAAAACAGCTATTTCCCAGTAGAGAAACGGCCCTCCGACCTGGAGAGGCAGAAAGGTCCTCTCGTCTAATGGGAACTAGCCCACTCACACTGAAGCAGCTCTTTCCCATTAGAGAAACGGCCCTCTGACCTGCAGAGGCAGAAAGGGCCTCTCGTCTAATGGGAACTTGCCCACTCACACCGAAGCAGCCATTTCCCATTAGAGAAACAGCCCTCTGACCTGCAGAGGCAGAAAGGTCCTCTTGTCTAATGGGAACTAGCCCACTCACACTGAAGCAGCTATTTCCCATTAGAGAAACGGCCCTCTGACCTGCAGAGGGAGAATGGTCCTCTTGTCTAATGGGAACTAGCCCAATCACATTAAAGCAGAAATTTCCCATTAGAGAAACGGCCCTCTGCCCTGGAGAGGCAGAAAGGTCCTCTCGTCTAATGGGAGGGAACTAGCCCACTCACTGGAGCATCTATTTCCCATTAGAGAAACGGCCCTCTGACCTGCAGAGGCAGAAAGGTC
This sequence comes from Ambystoma mexicanum, assembly GCF_040938575.1. NCBI lineage: Eukaryota > Metazoa > Chordata > Amphibia > Caudata > Ambystomatidae > Ambystoma > Ambystoma mexicanum. Next base: position 1,185,060,318 of record NC_090934.1, read on the forward strand.
CTCTTGTCTAATGGGAACTAGCCCATTCACACTGGAGCAGCTATTTCCCATTATAGAAACCGGCCTCCGACCTGCACAGGCAGAAAGGTTCTCTCGTCTAATGGGAGGGAACTAGCCCACTCACATTGAAGAAGCTATTTCCCATTAGAGAAACAGTCCTCTGACCTGCAGAGACAGAAAGGTCCTCTCTTCGGATGGGAACTAGCCCACTCACTCTGAAACAGTTTTTTCCCATTAGAGAAACGGCCCTCTGACCTGCAGAGGCAGGAAAGTCCTCTTGTCTAATGGGAACTAGCCCACTCACACTGAAGCTGCTTTTTCCCATTAGAGAAACGGCCCACTGACCTGCAGAGGCAGAAAGGTCCTCTCGTCTAATGGGGACTAGCCCATTCACACAGAAGCAGCTATTTCCCATTAGAGAAACAGCCTTTTGACCTGCTGAGGCAGAAAGGTCCACTCGTCTAATAAGAACTAGCCCACTCACACTGAAGCAGCTATTTCCCATTAGAGAAACGGCCCTCTGACCTGCAGAGACAGAAAGGTCCTCTTGTCTAATGGGAACTATCCCACTCACACTGAAGCAGCTATTTCCCATTAAAGAAAAACGGCCCTCTGACCTGCAGAGGCAGAAAGGTCCTCTCGTCTAATGGGAACTAGCCCACTCACATTGACGAAGCTATTTCCCATTTGAGAAACGGCCCTCTGACCTGCAGAGGCAGAAAGGTCCTCTCGTCTAATGGGAACTAGCCCATTCGCAGCTATTTCCCATTACAGAAACGGCCCTCTGACCTGCAGAGGCAGAAAGGTCCTCTCGTCTAATGGGAACTCGCCCACTCACACTGAAACAACTATTTCCCATTATAGAGCCGCCTTCCGTCTTGGGGAGGCAGAAAGGTCCTCTCGTCTAATGGGAACTAGCCCATTTACACAGAAGCAGCTATTTCCCATTAGAGAAACAGCCCTCTGACCTGCTGAGGCAGAAAGGTCCTCTCGTCTAATGGGATCTAGCCCACTCACCCTGAAGCAGCTATTTCCCATTAGTGAAACGGCCCTCTGACCTGCAGAGGCAGAAACGTCCTCTCGTCTAATGGGAACTAGCCCACTCACACTGAAGCAGCTATTTCCCTTTAAAGAAAAACGGCCCTGTGACCTGCAGAGGGAGAAAGGTCCTCTTGTCTAATGGGAGGGAACTAGCCCATTCACACTGAAGCAGCTATTTCCCATTAGAGAAACGTCCCTCCAACCTGCAGAGACAGAAAGGTCCTCTCGTGGAATGGGAACTAGCCCATTCACACTGAAGCAGTTATTTCCCATTAGAGAAATGACCCTCCGACCTGGAGAGGCAGAAAAGTCCTCTCGTCTAAGGGGAACTTCCCCACTCACACTAAAGCAGCTATTTCCCATTAGAGAAACAGCCCTCTAACCTGTAGAGGCAGAAAGGTCCTCTCATCTAATGGGATCTAGCCCATTCACACCAAAGCAGCTATTTCCCATTAGAGAAACGGCCCTCTGGCGTGCAGAAGCAGAAAGGTCCTCTTGTCTAATGGGAACTAGCCCACTCACACTGAAGCAGCTATTTCCCATTAAAGAAAAATGGCCCTCTGACCTGCAGAGGCAGAAAGGTCCTCTTGTCTAATGGGAACTAGCCCACTCACACTGAAGCAGCTTTTTCCCATTAGAGAAACGACCCTCCGACCTGGAGATGCAGAAAGCTCATCTTGTCTAATGGGAACAAGCCCAAACTGCCCTCTGACCTGGAGAGGCAGAAAGGTCATCTCGTCTAATGGGAACTAGCCCATTCACGCCGAAGCACCTATTTCCCATTAGAGAAACAGCCCTCTGACCTGCAGAGGCAGAAAGGTCCTCTTGTCTAATGGGAACTAGCCCACTCACACTGAAGCAGCTTTTCCCATTAGAGAAACGACCCTCTGACCTGCAGAGGCAGAAAGGTCCTCTCGTCGAATGGGAACTAGCCCACTCACACTGAATAAGCTATTTCCCATTATAGAAACGGCCCTCTGAACTGCAGAGTCAGAAAGGTCCTCTCGTCTAATGGAAACTAGCCCATTCGCAGCTATTTCCAATTATAGAAACGGCCCTCTGACCTGCAGAGGCAGAAAGGTCCTCTCGTCTAATGGGAACTAGCCCACTCACACTGAAGCAACTATTTCCCATTAGAGAAACGGCCTTCCGACCTGGAGAGGCAGAAAGGTCCTCTCGTCTAATGGGAACTAGCCCACTCACACTGAAGCAGCTGAAACGGCCCTCCGACCTGCAGAGGAAGAAAGGTCCTCTCGTCTAATGGGAACTAGCCCACTTACATTGACGCAGCTATTTCCCAGTTGAGAAACGGCCCTCTGACCTGCAGTGGCAGAACGGTCCTCTTGTCTCATGGGAACTAGCCCACTCACACTGAAGCAGCTTTTCCCATTAGAGAAACAGCCTTCTGACCTGCAGAGGCAGAAAGGTCCTCTCGTCGAATGGGAACTAGCCCACTCACACTGAATAAGCTATTTCCCATTATAGAAATGGCCCTCTGAACTGCAGAGGCAGAAAGGTCCTCTCGTCTAATGGAAACTAGCCCATTCGCAGCTATTTCCCATTAGAGAAACGGCCCTTTGACCTGCAGAGGCAGAAAGGTCCTCTCGTCTAATGGGAACTAGCCCACTCACACTGAAGCAACTATTTCCCATTAGAGAAACGGCCTTCCGACCTGGGGAGGCAGAAATGTCCTCTCGTCTAATGGGAACTAGCCCACTCACACTGAAGCAGCTGAAACGGCCCTCCGACCTGCAGAGGCAGAAAGGTCCTCTCGTCTAATGGGAACTAGCCCACTCACATTGACAAAGCTGTTTCCCATTTGAGAAACGGCCCTCTGACCTGCAGAGGCAGAAAAGTCCTCTCGTCTAATGGGAACTAGCCCACTCACACTCAAGCAGCTATTTGCCATTATAGAAACAGCAATCTGACCTGCAGAGGCAGAAAGAGCCCCTCGTCTAATGGCAACTAGCCCACTCACATTGACGCAGCTATTTCCCATTAGAGAAACGGCCCTTTGACCTGCAGAGGCAGAAAGGTCCTCTCGTCTAATGGGAACTAGCCCCCTCACACTGAAGCAACTATTTCCCATTAGAGAAACGGCCTTCCGACCTGGGGAGGCAGAAAGGTCCTCTCGTCTAATGGGAACTAGCCCACTCACACTGAAGCAGCTGAAACGGCCCTCCGACCTGCAGAGGCAGAAAGGTCCTCTCGTCTAATGGGAACTAGCCCACTCACATTGACGAAGCTATTTCCCATTTGAGAAACGGCCCTCTGACCTGCAGAGGCAGAAAGGTCCTTTCGTCTAATGGGAACTAGCCCATTCGCAGCTATTTCCCATTACAGAAACGGCCCTCTGACCTGCAGAGGCAGAAAGGTCCTCTCGTCTAATGGGAACTCGCCCACTCACACTGAAACAACTATTTCCCATTATAGAGCCGGCCTTCCCTCCTGGGGAGGCAGAAAGGTCCTCTCGTCTAATGGGAACTAGCCCATTCACACAGAAGCAGCTATTTCCCATTAGAGAAACAGCCCTCTGACCTGCTGAGGCAGAAAGGTCCTCTCGTCTAATGGGAACTAGCCCACTCACCCTGAAGCAGCTATTTCCCATTAGTGAAACGGCCCTCTGACCTGCAGAGGCAGAAAGGTCCTCTCGTCGAATGGGAACTAGCCCACTCACACTGAATAAGCTATTTCCCATTATAGAAACGGCCCTCTGAACTGCAGAGTCAGAAAGATCCTCTCGTCTAATGGAAACTAGCCCATTCGCAGCTATTTCCAATTATAGAAACGGCCCTCTGACCTGCAGAGGCAGAAAGGTCCTCTCGTCTAATGGGAACTAGCCCACTCACACTGAAGCAACTATTTCCCATTAGAGAAACGGCCTTCCGACCTGGAGAGGCAGAAAGGTCCTCTCGTCTAATGGGAACTAGCCCACTCACACTGAAGCAGCTGAAACTGCCCTCCGACCTGCAGAGGAAGAAAGGTCCTCTCGTCTAATGGGAACTAGCCCACTCACATTGACGCAGCTATTTCCCAGTTGAGAAACGGCCCTCTGACCTGCAGTGGCAGAACGGTCCTCTTGTCTCATGGGAACTAGCCCACTCACACTGAAGCAGCTTTTCCTATTAGAGAAACAGCCTTCTGACCTGCAGAGGCAGAAAGGTCCTCTCGTCGAATGGGAACTAGCCCACTCACACTGAATAAGCTATTTCCCATTATAGAAATGGCCCTCTGAACTGCAGAGGCAGAAAGGTCCTCTCCTCTAATGGAAACTAGCCCATTCGCAGCTATTTCCCATTAGAGAAACGGCTCTTTGACCTGCAGAGGCAGAAAGGTCCTCTCGTCTAATGGGAACTAGCCCACTCACACTGAAGCAACTATTTCCCATTAGAGAAACGGCCTTCCGACCTGGGGAGGCAGAAAGGTCCTCTCGTCTAATGGGAACTAGCCCACTCACACTGAAGCAGCTGAAACGGCCCTCCGACCTGCAGAGGCAGAAAGGTCCTCTCGTCTAATGGGAACTAGCCCACTCACATTGACAAAGCTGTTTCCCATTTGAGAAACGGCCCTCTGACCTGCAGAGGCAGAAAAGTCCTCTCGTCTAATGGGAACTAGCCCACTCACACTCAAGCAGCTATTTGCCATTATAGAAACAGCACTCTGACCTGCAGAGGCAGAAAGAGCCCCTCGTCTAATGGAAACTAGCCCACTCACATTGACGCAGCTATTTCCCATTAGAGAAACGGCCCTTTGACCTGCAGAGGCAGAAAGGTCCTCTCGTCTAATGGGAACTAGCCCCCTCACACTGAAGCAACTATTTCCCATTAGAGAAACGGCCTTCCGACCTGGGGAGGCAGAAAGGTCCTCTCGTCTAATGGGAACTAGCCCACTCACACTGAAGCAGCTGAAACGGCCCTCCGACCTGCAGAGGCAGAAAGGTCCTCTCGTCTAATGGGAACTAACCCACTCACATTGACGAAGCTATTTCCCATTTGAGAAACGGCCCTCTGACCTGCAGAGGCAGAAAGGTCCTCTCGTCTAATGGGAACTAGCCCATTCGCAGCTATTTCCCATTACAGAAACGGCCCTCTGACCTGCAGAGGCAGAAAGGTCCTCTCGTCTAATGGGAACTCGCCCACTCACACTGAAACAACTATTTCCCATTATAGAGCCGGCCTTCTCTCCTGGGGAGGCAGAAAGGTCCTCTCGTCTAATGGGAACTAGCCCATTCACACAGAAGCAGCTATTTCCCATTAGAGAAACAGCCCTCTGACCTGCTGAGGCAGAAAGGTCCTCTCGTCTAATGGGAACTAGCCCACTCACCCTGAAGCAGCTATTTCCCATTAGTGAAACGGCCCTCTGACCTGCAGAGGCAGAAAGGTCCTCTCGTCTAATGGGAACTAGCCCACTCACACTGAAGCAGCTATTTCCCTTTAAAGAAAAACGGCCCTGTGACCTGCAGAGGGAGAAAGGTCCTCTCGTCTAATGGGAGGGAACTAGCCCATTCACACTGAAGCAGCTATTTCCCATTAGAGAAACGTCCCTCCAACCTGCAGAGACAGAAAGGTCCTCTCGTGGAATGGGAACTAGCCCATTCACACTGAAGCAGTTATTTCCCATTAGAGAAATGACCCTCCGACCTGGAGAGGCAGAAAAGTCCTCTCGTCTAAGGGGAACTTCCCCACTCACACTAAAGCAGCTTTTTCCCATTAGAGAAACAGCCCTCTAACCTGTAGAGGCAGAAAGGTCCTCTCATCTAATGGGATCTAGCCCATTCACACCAAAGCAGCTATTTCCCATTAGAGAAACGGCCCTCTGACGTGCAGAGGCAGAAAGGTCCTCTTGTCTAATGGGAACTAGCCCACTCACACTAAAGCAGCTATTTCCCAGTAGAGAAACGGCCCTCCGACCTGGAGAGGCAGAAAGGTCCTCTCGTCTAATGGGAACTAGCCCACTCACACTGAAGCAGCTCTTTCCCATTAGAGAAACGGCCCTCTGACCTGCAGAGGCAGAAAGGGCCTCTCGTCTAATGGGAACTTGCCCACTCACACCGAAGCAGCCATTTCCCATTAGAGAAACAGCCCTCTGACCTGCAGAGGCAGAAAGGTCCTCTTGTCTAATGGGAACTAGCCCACTCACACTGAAGCAGCTATTTCCCATTAGAGAAACGGCCCTCTGACCTGCAGAGGGAGAATGGTCCTCTTGTCTAATGGGAACTAGCCCAATCACATTAAAGCAGAAATTTCCCATTAGAGAAACGGCCCTCTGCCCTGGAGAGGCAGAAAGGTCCTCTCGTCTAATGGGAGGGAACTAGCCCACTCACTGGAGCATCTATTTCCCATTAGAGAAACGGCCCTCTGACCTGCAGAGGCAGAAAGGTCCTCTTGTCTAATGGGAACTAGCCCATTCACACTGGAGCAGCTATTTCCCATTATAGAAACCGGCCTCCGACCTGCACAGGCAGAAAGGTTCTCTCGTCTAATGGGAGGGAACTAGCCCACTCACATTGAAGAAGCTATTTCCCATTAGAGAAACAGTCCTCTGACCTGCAGAGACAGAAAGGTCCTCTCTTCGGATGGGAACTAGCCCACTCACTCTGAAACAGTTTTTTCCCATTAGAGAAACGGCCCTCTGACCTGCAGAGGCAGGAAAGTCCTCTTGTCTAATGGGAACTAGCCCACTCACACTGAAGCTGCTTTTTCCCATTAGAGAAACGGCCCACTGACCTGCAGAGGCAGAAAGGTCCTCTCGTCTAATGGGGACTAGCCCATTCACACAGAAGCAGCTATTTCCCATTAGAGAAACGGCCTTTTGACCTGCTGAGGCAGAAAGGTCCACTCGTCTAATAAGAACTAGCCCACTCACACTGAAGCAGCTATTTCCCATTAGAGAAACGGCCCTCTGACCTGCAGAGACAGAAAGGTCCTCTTGTCTAATGGGAACTATCCCACTCACACTGAAGCAGCTATTTCCCATTAAAGAAAAACGGCCCTCTGACCTGCAGAGGCAGAAAGGTCCTCTCGTCTAATGGGAACTAGCCCACTCACATTGACGAAGCTATTTCCCATTTGAGAAACGGCCCTCTGACCTGCAGAGGCAGAAAGGTCCTCTCGTCTAGTGGGAACTAGCCCATTCGCAGCTATTTCCCATTACAGAAACGGCCCTCTGACCTGCAGAGGCAGAAAGGTCCTCTCGTCTAATGGGAACTCGCCCACTCACACTGAAACAACTATTTCCCATTATAGAGCCGCCTTCCGTCTTGGGGAGGCAGAAAGGTCCTCTCGTCTAATGGGAACTAGCCCATTTACACAGAAGCAGCTATTTCCCATTAGAGAAACAGCCCTCTGACCTGCTGAGGCAGAAAGGTCCTCTCGTCTAATGGGAACTAGCCCACTCACCCTGAAGCAGCTATTTCCCATTAGTGAAACGGCCCTCTGACCTGCAGAGGCAGAAGCGTCCTCTCGTCTAATGGGAACTAGCCCACTCACACTGAAGCAGCTATTTCCCTTTAAAGAAAAACGGCCCTGTGACCTGCAGAGGGAGAAAGGTCCTCTTGTCTAATGGGAGGGAACTAGCCCATTCACACTGAAGCAGCTATTTCCCATTAGAGAAACGTCCCTCCAACCTGCAGAGACAGAAAGGTCCTCTCGTGGAATGGGAACTAGCCCATTCACACTGAAGCAGTTATTTCCCATTAGAGAAATGACCCGCCGACCTGGAGAGGCAGAAAAGTCCTCTCGTCTAAGGGGAACTTCCCCACTCACACTAAAGCAGCTATTTCCCATTAGAGAAACAGCCCTCTAACCTGTAGAGGCAGAAAGGTCCTCTCATCTAATGGGATCTAGCCCATTCACACCAAAGCAGCTATTTCCCATTAGAGAAACGGGCCTCTGACGTGCAGAAGCAGAAAGGTCCTCTTGTCTAATGGGAACTAGCCCACTCACACTGAAGCAGCTATTTCCCATTAAAGAAAAATGGCCCTCTGACCTGCAGAGGCAGAAAGGTCCTCTTGTCTAATGGGAACTAGCCCACTCACACTGAAGCAGCTTTTTCCCATTAGAGAAACGACCCTCCGACCTGGAGATGCAGAAAGCTCATCTTGTCTAATGGGAACAAGCCCAAACTGCCCTCTGACCTGGAGAGGCAGAAAGGTCATCTCTTCTAATGGGAACTAGCCCATTCACGCCGAAGCACCTATTTCCCATTAGAGAAACAGCCCTCTGACCTGCAGAGGCAGAAAGGTCCTCTTGTCTAATGGGAACTAGCCCACTCACACTGAAGCAGCTATTTCCCATTAGAGAAACAGTCCTCTGACCTGCAGAGACAGAAAGGTCCTCTCTTCGGATGGGAACTAGCCCACTCACTCTGAAGCAGCTTTTTCCCATTAGAGAAACGGCCCTCTGACCTGCAGAGGCAGAAAAGTCCTCTTGTCTAATGGGAACTAGCCCACTCGCACTGAAGCTGTTTTTTCCCATTAGAGAAACGGCCCTCTGACCTGCAAAGGCAGAAAGGTCCTCTCGTCTAATGGGAACTAGCCCATTCACACAGAAGCAGCTATTTCCCATTAGAGAAACGGCCCTCTGACCTGCTGAGGCAGAAAGGTCCTCTCATCTAATGGGAACTAGCCCACTCACACTGAAGCAGCTATTTCCCATTAGAGAAACGGCCCTCTGACCTGCAGAGGCAGAAAGGTCCTCTTGTCTAATGGGAACTATCCCACTCACACTGAAGCAGCTATTTCCCATTAAAGAAAAACGGCCCTCTGACATGCAGAGGCAGAAGGTCCTCTTTTCTAATGGGCACCAGCCCACTCACACTGAAGCAGCTATTTCCCATTAGAGAAACGACCCTCCGACCTGGAGATGCAGAAAGGTCATCTTGTCTAATGGGAACTAGCCCAAACCGCCCTCTGACCTGGAGAGGCAGAAAGGTCATCTCGTCTAATGGGAACTAGCCCACTCACATTGAAACAGCTATTTCCCATTAGAGAAACGGCCCTATGACCTGCAGAGGCACAACGGTCCTCTTGTCTAATGGGAACTAGCCCACTCACACTGAAGCAGCTTTTCCCATTAGAGAAACAAACCTCTGACCTGCAGAGGCAGAAAGGTCCTCTCGTCGAATGGGAACTAGCCCACTCACACTGAATAAGCTATTTCCCATTATAGAAACGGCCCTCTGAACTGCAGAGTCAGAAAGGTCCTCTCGTCTAATGGAAACTAGCCCATTCGCAGCTATTTCCAATTAGAGAAACGGCCCTCTGACCTGCAGAGGCAGAAAGGTCCTCTCATCTAATGGGAACTAGCCCACTCACACTGAAGCAACTATTTCCCATTAGAGAAACGGCCTTCCGACCTGGAGAGGCAGAAAGGTCCTCTCGTCTAATGGGAACTAGCCCACTCACACTGAAGCAGCTGAAACGGCCCTCCGACCTGCAGAGGAAGAAAGGTCCTCTCGTCTAATGGGAACTAGCCCACTCACATTGACGCAGCTATTTCCCAGTTGAGAAACGGCCCTCTGACCTGCAGTGGCAGAACGGTCCTCTTGTCTCATGGGAACTAGCCCACTCACACTGAAGCAGCTTTTCCCATTAGAGAAACAGCCTTCTGACCTGCAGAGGCAGAAAGGTCCTCTCGTCGAATGGGAACTAGCCCACTCACACTGAATAAGCTATTTCCCATTATAGAAATGGCCATCTGAACTGCAGAGGCAGAAAGGTCCTCTCGTCTAATGGGAACTAGCCCACTCACACTGAAGCAGCTATTTCCCATTAGAGAAACGGCCCTCTGACCTTCAGAGGCAGAAAGGTCCTCTTGTCTAATGGGAACTATCCCACTCACACTGAAGCAGCTATTTCCCATTAAAGAAAAACGGCCCTCTAACATGCAGAGGCAGAAGGTCCTCTTTTCTAATGGGCACTAGCCCACTCACACTGAAGCAGCTATTTCCCATTAGAGAAACGACCCTCCGACCTGGAGATGCAGAAAGGTCATCTTGTCTAATGGGAACTAGCCCAAACCGCCCTCTGACCTGGAGAGGCAGAAAGGTCATCTCGTCTAATGGGAACTAGCCCACTCACATTGAAACAGCTATTTCCCATTAGAGAAACGGCCCTATGACCTGCAGAGGCACAACGGTCCTCTTGTCTAATGGGAACTAGCCCACTCACACTGAAGCAGCTTTTCCCATTAGAGAAACGACCCTCTGACCTGCAGAGGCAGAAAGGTCCTCTCGTCGAATGGGAACTAGCCCACTCACACTGAATAAGCTATTTCCCATTATAGAAACGGCCCTCTGAACTGCAGAGTCAGAAAGGTCCTCTCGTCTAATGGAAACTAGCCCATTCGCAGCTATTTCCAATTAGAGAAACGGCCATCTGACCTGCAGAGGCAGAAAGGTCCTCTCGTCTAATGGGAACTAGCCCACTCACACTGAAGCAACTATTTCCCATTAGAGAAACGGCCTTCCGACCTGGAGAGGCAGAAAGGTCCTCTCGTCTAATGGGAACTAGCCCACTCACACTGAAGCAGCTGAAACGGCCCTCCGACCTGCAGAGGAAGAAAGGTCCTCTCGTCTAATGGGAACTAGCCCACTCACATTGACGCAGCTATTTCCCAGTTGAGAAACGGCCCTCTGACCTGCAGTGGCAGAACGGTCCTCTTGTCTCATGGGAACTAGCCCACTCACACTGAAGCAGCTTTTCCCATTAGAGAAACAGCCTTCTGACCTGCAGAGGCAGAAAGGTCCTCTCGTCGAATGGGAACTAGCCCACTCACACTGAATAAGCTATTTCCCATTATAGAAATGGCCATCTGAACTGCAGAGGCAGAAAGGTCCTCTCATCTAATGGAAACTAGCCCATTTGCAGCTATTTCCCATTAGAGAAACGGCCCTTTGACCTGCAGAGGCAGAAAGGATCTCTCGTCTAATGGGAACTAGCCCACTCACACTGAAGCAACTATTTCCCATTAGAGAAACGGCCTTGCGACCTGGGGAGGCAGAAAGGTCCTCTCGTCTAATGGGAACTAGCCCACTCACACTGAAGCAGCTGAAACGGCCCTCCGACCTGCAGAGGCAGAAAGGTCCTCTCGTCTAATGGGAACTAGCCCACTCACATTGACAAATCTATTTCCCATTTGAGAAACGGCCCTCTGACCTGCAGAGGCAGAAAAGTCCTCTTGTCTAATGGGAACTAGCCCACTCACACTCAAGCAGCTAATTGCCCTTATAGAAACAGCACTCTGACCTGCAGAGGCAGAAAGAGCCCCTCGTCTAATGGAAACTAGCCCACTCACATTGACGCAGCTATTTCCCATTAGAGAAACGGCCCTTTGACCTGCAGAGGCAGAAAGGTCCTCTCGTCTAATGGGAACTAGCCCCCTCACACTGAAGCAACTATTTCCCATTAGAGAAACGGCCTTCCGACCTGGGGAGGCAGAAAGGTCCTCTCGTCTAATGGGAACTAGCCCACTCACACTGAAGCAGCTGAAACGGCCCTCCGACCTGCAGAGGCAGAAAGGTCCTCTCGTCTAATGGGAACTAGCCCACTCACATTGACGAAGCTATTTCCCATTTGAGAAACGGCCCTCTGACCTGCAGAGGCAGAAAGGTCCTCTCGTCTAATGGGAACTAGACCATTCGCAGCTATTTCCCATTACAGAAACGGCCCTCTGACCTGCAGAGGCAGAAAGGTCCTCTCGTCTAATGGGAACCCGCCCACTCACACTGAAACAACTATTTCCCATTATAGAGCCGGCCTTCCGTCCTGGGGAGGCAGAAAGGTCCTCTCGTCTAATGGGAACTAGCCCATTCACACAGAAGCAGCTATTTCCCATTAGAGAAACAGCCCTCTGACCTGCTGAGGCAGAAAGGTCCTCTCGTCTAATGGGAACTAGCCCACTCACCCTGAAGCAGCTATTTCCCATTAGTGAAACGGCCCTCTGACCTGCAGAGGCAAAAAGGTCCTCTCGTCTAATGGGAACTAGCCCACTCACACTGAAGCAGCTATTTCCCTTTAAAGAAAAACGGCCCTGTGACCTGCAGAGGGAGAAAGGTCCTCTCGTCTAATGGGAGGGAACTAGCCCATTCACACTGAAGCAGCTATTTCCCATTAGAGAAACGTCCCTCCAACCTGCAGAGACAGAAAGGTCCTCTCGTGGAATGGGAACTAGCCCATTCACACTGAAGCAGTTATTTCCCATTAGAGAAATGACCCTCCGACCTGGAGAGGCAGAAAAGTCCTCTCGTCTAAGGGGAACTTCCCCACTCACACTAAAGCAGCTATTTCCCATTAGAGAAACAGCCCTCTAACCTGTAGAGGCAGAAAGGTCCTCTCATCTAATGGGATCTAGCCCATTCACACCAAAGCAGCTATTTCCCATTAGAGAAACGGCCCTCTGACGTGCAGAGGCAGAAAGGTCCTCTTGTCTAATGGGAACTAGCCCACTCACACTAAAGCAGCTATTTCCCAGTAGAGAAACGGCCCTCCGACCTGGAGAGGCAGAAAGGTCCTCTCGTCTAATGGGAACTAGCCCACTCACACTGAAGCAGCTCTTTCCCATTAGAGAAACGGCCCTCTGACCTGCAGAGGCAGAAAGGGCCTCTCGTCTAATGGGAACTTGCCCACTCACACAGAAGCAGCCATTTCCCATTAGAGAAACAGCCCTCTGACCTGCAGAGGCAGAAAGGTCCTCTTGTCTAATGGGAACTAGCCCACTCACACTGAAGCAGCTATTTCCCATTAGAGAAACGGCCCTCTGACCTGCAGAGGGAGAATGGTCCTCTTGTCTAATGGGAACTAGCCCAATCACATTGAAGCAGAAATTTCCCATTAGAGAAACGGCCCTCTGCCCTGGAGAGGCAGAAAGGTCCTCTCGTCTAATGGGAGGGAACTAGCCCACTCACTGGAGCATCTATTTCCCATTAGAGAAACGGCCCTCTGACCTGCAGAGGCAGAAAGGTCCTCTTGTCTAATGGGAACTAGCCCATTCACACTGGAGCAGCTATTTCCCATTATAGAAACCGGCCTCCGACCTGCACAGGCAGAAAGGTTCTCTCGTCTAATGGGAGGGAACTAGCCCACTCACATTGAAGAAGCTATTTCCCATTAGAGAGGTCCTCTGACCTGCAGAGACAGAAAGGTCCTCTCTTCGGATGGGAACTAGCCCACTCACTCTGAAGCAGTTTTTTCCCATTAGAGAAATGGCCCTCTGACCTGCAGAGGCAGGAAAGTCCTCTTGTCTAATGGGAACTAGCCCACTCACACTGAAGCTGCTTTTTCCCATTAGAGAAACGGCCCACTGACCTGCAGAGGCAGAAAGGTCCTCTCGTCTAATGGGGACTAGCCCATTCACACAGAAGCAGCTATTTCCCATTAAAGAAACGGCCTTTTGACCTGCTGAGGCAGAAAGGTCCACTCGTCTAATGGGAACTAGCCCACTCACACTGAAGCAGCTATTTCCCATTAGAGAAACGGCCCTCTGACCTGCAGAGGCAGAAAGGTCCTCTCGTCTAATGGGAACTAGCCCACTCACATTGACGAAGCTATTTCCCATTTGAGAAACGGCCCTCTGACCTGCAGAGGCAGAAAGGTCCTCTCTTCTAATGGGAACTAGCCCAATCACATTGACGAAGCTATTTCCCATTTGAGAAACAGCCCTCTGACCTGCAGAGGCAGAAAGGTCCTCTCGTCTAATGGGAACTAGCCCATTCGCAGCTATTTCCCATTACAGAAACGGCCCTCTGACCTGCAGAGGCAGAAAGGTCCTCTCGTCTAATGGGAACTCGCCCACTCACACTGAAACAACTATTTCCCATTATAGAGCCGGCCTTCCGTCCTGGGGAGGCAGAAAGGTCCTCTCGTCTAATGGGAACTAGCCCATTCACACAGAAGCAGCTATTTCCCATTAGAGAAACAGCCCTCTGACCTGCTGAGGCAGAAAGGTCCTCTCGTCTAATGGGAACTAGCCCACTCACCCTGAAGCAGCTATTTCCCATTAGTGAAACGGCCCTCTGACCTGCAGAGGCAGAAACGTCCTCTCGTCTAATGGGAACTAGCCCACTCACACTGAAGCAGCTATTTCCCTTTAAAGAAAAACGGCCCTGTGACCTGCAGAGGGAGAAAGGTCCTCTCGTCTAATGGGAGGGAACTAGCCCATTCACACTGAAGCAGCTATTTCCCATTAGAGAAACGTCCCTCCAACCTCCAGAGACAGAAAGGTCCTCTCGTGGAATGGGAACTAGCCCATTCACAATGAAGCAGTTATTTCCCATTAGAGAAATGACCCTCCGACCTGGAGAGGCAGAAAAGTCCTCCCGTCTAAGGGGAACTTCCCCACTCACACTAAAGCAGCTATTTCCCATTAGAGAAACAGCCCTCTAACCTGTAGAGGCAGAAAGGTCCTCTCCTCTAATGGGATCTAGCCCATTCACACCAAAGCAGCTATTTCCCATTAGAGAAACGGCCCTCTGACGTGCAGAGGCAGAAAGGTCCTCTTGTCTAATGGGAACTAGCCCACTCACACTGAAGCAGCTATTTCCCATTAAAGAAAAACGGCCCTCTGACCTGCAGAGGCAGAAAGGTCCTCTCGTCTAATGGGAACTAGCCCACTCACACTGAAGCAGCTTTTTCCCATTAGAGAAACGACCCTCCGACCTGGAGATGCAGAAAGCTCATCTTGTCTAATGGGAACAAGCCCAAACTGCCCTCTGACCTGGAGAGGCAGAAAGGTCATCTCGTCTAATAGGAACTAGCCCACTCACACTGAAGCAGCTATTTCCCATTAGAGAAACGGCCCTCTGACCTGCAGAGGCAGAAAAGTCCTCTCGTCTAATAGGAACTAGCCCACTCACATTGAAACAGCTATTTCCCATTAGAGAAACAGCCCTCTGACCTGCAGAGGCAGAACCGTCCTCTTGATTAATGGGAACTAGCCCACTCACACTGAAGCAGCTATTCCCATTAGAGAAACGACCCTCTGACCTGCAGAGGCAGAAAGGTCCTCTCGTCTAATGGGAACTAGCCCACTCACACTGAAGCAGCTATTTCCCTTTATAGAAACAGCCCTCTGAACTGCAGAGGCAGAAAGGTCCTCTCGTCTAATGGGAACTAGCCCACTCACAGATATTTCCCATTAGAGAAACGGCCCTCTGACATACAGAGGCAGAAAGCTCCTCTCGTCTAATGGGAACTAGCCCACTCACACTGAAGCAACTATTTCCCATTAGAGAAACGGCCTTCCGACCTGGGGAGGCAGAAAGGTCCTCTCATCTAATGGGAACTAGCTCACTCACACTGAAGCAGCTATTTCCCATTAGAGAAACGGCCCTCCGACCTGCAGAGGCAGAAAAGTCCTCTAGTCTAATGGGAACTAGCCCATTCACACTCAAGCAGCTATTTCCCTTTAGAGAAACGACCCTCTGACCTGGAGAGGCAGAAAGGTCCTCTCATCTAATGGGCACTAGCCCATTCACACTGAAGCAGCTATTTCCCATTAGAGAAACAGCCCTCTGACCTGCAGAGGCAGAAAGGTCCTCTAGTCTAATGGGAACTTGCCCACTCACACCGAAACAGCTATTTCCCATTAGAGAAACGGCCCTCTGACCTGCAGAGGCAAAAAGGTCCTCTTGTCTAATGGGAACTAGCCCACTCACACTGAAGCAGCTATTTCCCATTAGAGAAACAGCCCTCTGACCTGCAGAGGCAGAACCGTCCTCTTGTATAATGGGAACTAGCCCACTCACACTGAAGCAGCTATTCCCATTAGAGAAACGACCCTCTGACCTGCAGAGGAAGAAAGGTCCTCTCGTCTAATGGGAACTAGCCCACTCACACTGAAGCAGCTATTTCCCTTTATAGAAACAGCCCTCTGAACTGCAGAGGCAGAAAGGTCCTCTCGTCTAATGGGAACTAGCCCACTCACAGCTATTTCCCATTAGAGAAACGACCCTCTGACCCGGAGAGGCAGAAAGGTCCTCTCATCTAATGGGCACTAGCCCATTCACACTGAAGCAGCTATTTCCCATTAGAGAAACAGCCCTCTGACCTGCAGAGGCAGAAAGGTCCTCTCGTCTAATGGGAACTTGCCCACTCACACCGAAACAGCTATTTCCCATTAGAGAAACGGCCCTCTGACCTGCAGAGGCAGAAAGGTCCTCTTGTCTAATGGGAACTAGCCCACTCACACTGAAGCAGCTATTTCCCATTAGAAAACGGCCCTCTGACCTGCAGAGGCAGAAAGGTCCTCTTGTCTAATGGGAACTAGCCCAATCACACTGAAGCAGCAATTTCCCATTAGAGAAACGGCCCTCTGCCCTGGAGAGGCAGAAAGGTCCTCTCGTCTAATGGGAGGGAACTAGCCCACTCACACTGAAGCATCTATTTCCCATTAGAGAAACGGCCCTCTGACCTGCAGAGACAGAAAGGTCCTCTCTTCGGATGGGAGCTAGCCCACTCACTCTGAAGTAGCTTTTTCCCATTAGAGAAACGGCCCTCTGACCTGCAGAGGCAGAAAAGTCCTCTTGTCTAATCGGAACTAGCCCACTCACACTGAAGCATCTATTTCCCATTAGAGAAACGGCCCTCTGACCTGCAGAGACAGAAAGGTCCTCTTGTCTAATGGGAACTAGCCCACTCACACTGAAGCAGCTATTTCCCATTAGAAAAACGGCCCTCTGACCTGCAGAGGCAGAAAGGTCCTCTTGTCTAATGGGAACTAGCCCAATCACACTGAAGCAGCAATTTCCCATTAGAGAAACGGCCCTCTGCCCTGGAGAGGCAGAAAGTTCCTCTCGTCTAATGGGAGTTAATTAGCTCACTCACATTGAAGCAGCAATTTCCCATTAGAGAACCAGTCCTCTGACCTGCAGAGACAGAAAGGTCCTCTCATCTAATGGGAACTAGCCCACTCACACTGAAGAAGCTTTTTCCCATTAGAGAAACGGCCCTCTGACCTGCAGAGACAGAAAAGTCCTCTCGTGTAATGGGAACTACCCCACTCACACTGAAGCAGCTTTTTCCCATTAGAGAAACGGCCCTCTGACCTGCAGAGGCAGAAAGGTCTTCTCGTCTAATGGGAACTAGCCCACTCACACTGAAGCAGCTATTTCCCATTAAAGAAAAACGGCCCTCTGACCTGCAGAGGCAGAAAGATCCTCTTGTCTAATGGGAACTAGCCCACACACACTGAAGCAGCTATTTCCCATTAGAGAAACGGCCCTCACCCTGGAGTGAGAGAAAGGTCCTCTCGTCTAATGGGAACTAGCCCAGTCACACTGAAGCAGCTATTTCCCTTAGAGAACAGCCCTTCGACCTGCAGAGGCACAAAGGTCCTCTTGTCTAATGGGAACTAGCCCATTCACACTGAAGCAGTTATTTCCCATTATAGAAACCGCCCTCCGAACTGCAGAGGCAGAAAGGTCCTCTCTTCTAATGTGATGGAAGTAGCCCACTCACACTGAAGCAGCTTTTTCCCATTAGAGAAACGGCCCTCTGACCTGCAGAGGCAGAAAGGTCCTCTCATCTAATGGGAACTAGCCCATTCACACAGAAGCAGCTATTTCCTATTATTGAAAGGTTTTCTGACCTGCAGAGGCAGAAAGGTCCTCTCGTCTAATGGGAACTAGCCCATTCGCAGCTATTTCCCATTAGAGAAACGGCCCTCTGATCTGCAGAGGCAGAAAGGTCCTCTCATCTAATGGGAACTAGTCCACTCACACTGAAGCAGCTCTTTCCCATTAGAGAAACGGCCCTCTGACCTGGAGAGGCAGAAAGGTCCTCTCGTCTAATGGGAACTAGCCCATTCACGCCGAAGCACCTATTTCCCATTAGAGAAACAGCCCTCTGACCTGCAGAGGCAGAAAGGTCCTCTTGTCTAATGGGAACTAGCCCACTCACACTGAAGCAGCTATTTCCCATTAGAGAAACAGTCCTCTGACCTGCAGAGACAGAAAGGTCCTCTCTTCGGATGGGAACTAGCCCACTCACTCTGAAGCAGCTTTTTTCCATTAGAGAAACGGCCCTCTGACCTGCAGAGGCAGAAAAGTCCTCTTGTCTAATGGGAACTAGCCCACTCACACTGAAGCTGTTTTTTCCCATTAGAGAAACGGCCCTCTGACCTGCAGAGGCAGAAAGGTCCTCTCGTCTAATGGGAACTAGCCCATTCACACAGAAGCAGCTATTTCCCATTAGAGAAACGGCCCTCTGACCTGCTGAGGCAGAAAGGTCCTCTCGTCTAATGGGAACTAGCCCACTCACACTGAAGCAGCTATTTCCCATTAGAGAAACGGCCCTCTGACCTGCAGAGGCAGAAAGGTCCTCTCTTCGGATGGGAGCTAGCCCACTCACTCTGAAGTAGCTTTTTCCCATTAGAGAAACGGCCCTCTGACCTGCAGAGGCAGAAAAGTCCTCTTGTCTAATCGGAACTAGCCCACTCACACTGAAGCATCTATTTCCCATTAGAGAAACGGCCCTCTGACCTGCAGAGACAGAAAGGTCCTCTTGTCTAATGGGAACTAGCCCACTCACACTGAAGCAGCTATTTCCCATTAGAGAAACGGCCTTCCGACCTGGGGAGGCAGAAAGGTCCTCTCATCTAATGGGAACTAGCTCACTCACACTGAAGCAGCTATTTCCCATTAGAGAAACGGCCCTCCGACCTGCAGAGGCAGAAAAGTCCTCTAGTCTAATGGGAACTAGCCCATTCACACTCAAGCAGCTATTTCCCTTTAGAGAAACGACCCTCTGACCTGGAGAGGCAGAAAGGTCCTCTCATCTAATGGGCACTAGCCCATTCACACTGAAGCAGCTATTTCCCATTAGAGAAACAGCCCTCTGACCTGCAGAGGCAGAAAGGTCCTCTCGTCTAATGGGAACTTGCCCACTCACACCGAAACAGCTATTTCCCATTAGAGAAACGGCCCTCTGACCTGCAGAGGCAAAAAGGTCCTCTTGTCTAATGGGAACTAGCCCACTCACACTGAAGCAGCTATTTCCCATTAGAGAAACAGCCCTCTGACCTGCAGAGGCAGAACCGTCCTCTTGTATAATGGGAACTAGCCCACTCACACTGAAGCAGCTATTCCCATTAGAGAAACGACCCTCTGACCTGCAGAGGAAGAAAGGTCCTCTCGTCTAATGGGAACTAGCCCACTCACACTGAAGCAGCTATTTCCCTTTATAGAAACAGCCCTCTGAACTGCAGAGGCAGAAAGGTCCTCTCGTCTAATGGGAACTAGCCCACTCACAGCTATTTCCCATTAGAGAAACGACCCTCTGACCCGGAGAGGCAGAAAGGTCCTCTCATCTAATGGGCACTAGCCCATTCACACTGAAGCAGCTATTTCCCATTAGAGAAACAGCCCTCTGACCTGCAGAGGCAGAAAGGTCCTCTCGTCTAATGGGAACTTGCCCACTCACACCGAAACAGCTATTTCCCATTAGAGAAACGGCCCTCTGACCTGCAGAGGCAGAAAGGTCCTCTTGTCTAATGGGAACTAGCCCACTCACACTGAAGCAGCTATTTCCCATTAGAAAACGGCCCTCTGACCTGCAGAGGCAGAAAGGTCCTCTTGTCTAATGGGAACTAGCCCAATCACACTGAAGCAGCAATTTCCCATTAGAGAAACGGCCCTCTGCCCTGGAGAGGCAGAAAGGTCCTCTCGTCTAATGGGAGGGAACTAGCCCACTCACACTGAAGCATCTATTTCCCATTAGAGAAACGGCCCTCTGACCTGCAGAGACAGAAAGGTCCTCTCTTCGGATGGGAGCTAGCCCACTCACTCTGAAGTAGCTTTTTCCCATTAGAGAAACGGCCCTCTGACCTGCAGAGGCAGAAAAGTCCTCTTGTCTAATCGGAACTAGCCCACTCACACTGAAGCATCTATTTCCCATTAGAGAAACGGCCCTCTGACCTGCAGAGACAGAAAGGTCCTCTTGTCTAATGGGAACTAGCCCACTCACACTGAAGCAGCTATTTCCCATTAGAAAAACGGCCCTCTGACCTGCAGAGGCAGAAAGGTCCTCTTGTCTAATGGGAACTAGCCCAATCACACTGAAGCAGCAATTTCCCATTAGAGAAACGGCCCTCTGCCCTGGAGAGGCAGAAAGTTCCTCTCGTCTAATGGGAGTTAATTAGCTCACTCACATTGAAGCAGCAATTTCCCATTAGAGAACCAGTCCTCTGACCTGCAGAGACAGAAAGGTCCTCTCATCTAATGGGAACTAGCCCACTCACACTGAAGAAGCTTTTTCCCATTAGAGAAACGGCCCTCTGACCTGCAGAGACAGAAAAGTCCTCTCGTGTAATGGGAACTACCCCACTCACACTGAAGCAGCTTTTTCCCATTAGAGAAACGGCCCTCTGACCTGCAGAGGCAGAAAGGTCTTCTCGTCTAATGGGAACTAGCCCACTCACACTGAAGCAGCTATTTCCCATTAAAGAAAAACGGCCCTCTGACCTGCAGAGGCAGAAAGATCCTCTTGTCTAATGGGAACTAGCCCACACACACTGAAGCAGCTATTTCCCATTAGAGAAACGGCCCTCACCCTGGAGTGAGAGAAAGGTCCTCTCGTCTAATGGGAACTAGCCCAGTCACACTGAAGCAGCTATTTCCCTTAGAGAACAGCCCTTCGACCTGCAGAGGCACAAAGGTCCTCTTGTCTAATGGGAACTAGCCCATTCACACTGAAGCAGTTATTTCCCATTATAGAAACCGCCCTCCGACCTGCAGAGGCAGAAAGGTCCTCTCTTCTAATGTGATGGAAGTAGCCCACTCACACTGAAGCAGCTTTTTCCCATTAGAGAAACGGCCCTCTGACCTGCAGAGGCAGAAAGGTCCTCTCATCTAATGGGAACTAGCCCATTCACACAGAAGCAGCTATTTCCTATTATTGAAAGGTTTCCTGACCTGCAGAGGCAGAAAGGTCCTCTCGTCTAATGGGAACTAGCCCATTCGCAGCTATTTCCCATTAGAGAAACGGCCCTCTTATCTGCAGAGGCAGAAAGGTCCTCTCATCTAATGGGAACTAGTCCACTCACACTGAAGCAGCTCTTTCCCATTAGAGAAACGGCCCTCTGACCTGGAGAGGCAGAAAGGTCCTCTTGTCTAATGGGAACTAGCCCATTCACGCCGAAGCACCTATTTCCCATTAGAGAAACAGCCCTCTGACCTGCAGAGGCAGAAAGGTCCTCTTGTCTAATGGGAACTAGCCCACTCACACTGAAGCAGCTATTTCCCATTAGAGAAACAGTCCTCTGACCTGCAGAGACAGAAAGGTCCTCTCTTCGGATGGGAACTAGCCCACTCACTCTGAAGCAGCTTTTTTCCATTAGAGAAACGGCCCTCTGACCTGCAGAGGCAGAAAAGTCCTCTTGTCTAATGGGAACTAGCCCACTCACACTGAAGCTGTTTTTTCCCATTAGAGAAACGGCCCTCTGACCTGCAGAGGCAGAAAGGTCCTCTCGTCTAATGGGAACTAGCCCATTCACACAGAAGCAGCTATTTCCCATTAGAGAAACGGCCCTCTGACCTGCTGAGGCAGAAAGGTCCTCTCGTCTAATGGGAACTAGCCCACTCACACTGAAGCAGCTATTTCCCATTAGAGAAACGGCCCTCTGACCTGCAGAGGCAGAAAGGTCCTCTTGTCTAATGGGAACTATCCCACTCACACTGAAGCAGCTATTTCCCATTAAAGAAAAATGGCCCTCTGACATGCAGAGGCAGAAGGTCCTCTTTTCTAATGGGCACTAGCCCACTCACACTGAAGCAGCTATTTCCCATTAGAGAAACGACCCTCCGACCTGGAGATGCAGAAAGGTCATCTTGTCTAATGGGAACTAGCCCAAACCGCCCTCTGACCTGGAGAGACAGAAAGGTCATCTCGTCTAATGGGAACTAGCCCACTCACATTGAAACAGCTATTTCCCATTAGAGAAACGGCCCTATGACCTGCAGAGACAGAACGGTCCTCTTGTCTAATGGGAACTAGCCCACTCACACTGAAGCAGCTATTTCCCATTAGAAAACGGCCCTCTGACCTGCAGAGGCAGAAAGGTCCTCTTGTCTAATGGGAACTAGCCCAATCACACTGAAGCAGCAATTTCCCATTAGAGAAACGGCCCTCTGCCCTGGAGAGGCAGAAAGGTCCTCTCGTCTAATGGGAGGGAACTAGCCCACTCACACTGAAGCATCTATTTCCCATTAGAGAAACGGCCCTCTGACCTGCAGAGACAGAAAGGTCCTCTCTTCGGATGGGAGCTAGCCCACTCACTCTGAAGTAGCTTTTTCCCATTAGAGAAACGGCCCTCTGACCTGCAGAGGCAGAAAAGTCCTCTTGTCTAATCGGAACTAGCCCACTCACACTGAAGCATCTATTTCCCATTAGAGAAACGGCCCTCTGACCTGCAGAGACAGAAAGGTCCTCTTGTCTAATGGGAACTAGCCCACTCACACTGAAGCAGCTATTTCCCATTAGAAAAACGGCCCTCTGACCTGCAGAGGCAGAAAGGTCCTCTTGTCTAATGGGAACTAGCCCAATCACACTGAAGCAGCAATTTCCCATTAGAGAAACGGCCCTCTGCCCTGGAGAGGCAGAAAGTTCCTCTCGTCTAATGGGAGTTAATTAGCTCACTCACATTGAAGCAGCAATTTCCCATTAGAGAACCAGTCCTCTGACCTGCAGAGACAGAAAGGTCCTCTCATCTAATGGGAACTAGCCCACTCACACTGAAGAAGCTTTTTCCCATTAGAGAAACGGCCCTCTGACCTGCAGAGACAGAAAAGTCCTCTCGTGTAATGGGAACTACCCCACTCACACTGAAGCAGCTTTTTCCCATTAGAGAAACGGCCCTCTGACCTGCAGAGGCAGAAAGGTCTTCTCGTCTAATGGGAACTAGCCCACTCACACTGAAGCAGCTATTTCCCATTAAAGAAAAACGGCCCTCTGACCTGCAGAGGCAGAAAGATCCTCTTGTCTAATGGGAACTAGCCCACACACACTGAAGCAGCTATTTCCCATTAGAGAAACGGCCCTCACCCTGGAGTGAGAGAAAGGTCCTCTCGTCTAATGGGAACTAGCCCAGTCACACTGAAGCAGCTATTTCCCTTAGAGAACAGCCCTTCGACCTGCAGAGGCACAAAGGTCCTCTTGTCTAATGGGAACTAGCCCATTCACACTGAAGCAGTTATTTCCCATTATAGAAACCGCCCTCCGACCTGCAGAGGCAGAAAGGTCCTCTCTTCTAATGTGATGGAAGTAGCCCACTCACACTGAAGCAGCTTTTTCCCATTAGAGAAACGGCCCTCTGACCTGCAGAGGCAGAAAGGTCCTCTCATCTAATGGGAACTAGCCCATTCACACAGAAGCAGCTATTTCCTATTATTGAAAGGTTTCCTGACCTGCAGAGGCAGAAAGGTCCTCTCGTCTAATGGGAACTAGCCCATTCGCAGCTATTTCCCATTAGAGAAACGGCCCTCTTATCTGCAGAGGCAGAAAGGTCCTCTCATCTAATGGGAACTAGTCCACTCACACTGAAGCAGCTCTTTCCCATTAGAGAAACGGCCCTCTGACCTGGAGAGGCAGAAAGGTCCTCTTGTCTAATGGGAACTAGCCCATTCACGCCGAAGCACCTATTTCCCATTAGAGAAACAGCCCTCTGACCTGCAGAGGCAGAAAGGTCCTCTTGTCTAATGGGAACTAGCCCACTCACACTGAAGCAGCTATTTCCCATTAGAGAAACAGTCCTCTGACCTGCAGAGACAGAAAGGTCCTCTCTTCGGATGGGAACTAGCCCACTCACTCTGAAGCAGCTTTTTTCCATTAGAGAAACGGCCCTCTGACCTGCAGAGGCAGAAAAGTCCTCTTGTCTAATGGGAACTAGCCCACTCACACTGAAGCTGTTTTTTCCCATTAGAGAAACGGCCCTCTGACCTGCAGAGGCAGAAAGGTCCTCTCGTCTAATGGGAACTAGCCCATTCACACAGAAGCAGCTATTTCCCATTAGAGAAACGGCCCTCTGACCTGCTGAGGCAGAAAGGTCCTCTCGTCTAATGGGAACTAGCCCACTCACACTGAAGCAGCTATTTCCCATTAGAGAAACGGCCCTCTGACCTGCAGAGGCAGAAAGGTCCTCTTGTCTAATGGGAACTATCCCACTCACACTGAAGCAGCTATTTCCCATTAAAGAAAAATGGCCCTCTGACATGCAGAGGCAGAAGGTCCTCTTTTCTAATGGGCACTAGCCCACTCACACTGAAGCAGCTATTTCCCATTAGAGAAACGACCCTCCGACCTGGAGATGCAGAAAGGTCATCTTGTCTAATGGGAACTAGCCCAAACCGCCCTCTGACCTGGAGAGACAGAAAGGTCATCTCGTCTAATGGGAACTAGCCCACTCACATTGAAACAGCTATTTCCCATTAGAGAAACGGCCCTATGACCTGCAGAGACAGAACGGTCCTCTTGTCTAATGGGAACTAGCCCACTCACACTGAAGCAGCTTTTCCCATTAGAGAAACGACCCTCTGACCTGCAGAGGCAGAAAGGTCCTCTCGTCGAATGGGAACTAGCCCACTCACACTGAATAAGCTATTTCCCATTATAGAAACGGCCCTCTGAACTGCAGAGTCAGAAAGGTCCTCTCGTCTAATGGGAACTAGCCCACTCACACTGAAGCAGCTGAAACGGCCCTCCGACCTGCAGAGGAAGAAAGGTCCTCTCGTCTAATGGGAACTAGCCCACTCACATTGACGCAGCTATTTCCCAGTTAAGAAACGGCCCTCTGACCTGCAGTGGCAGAACGGTCCTCTTGTCTCATGGGAACTAGCCCACTCACACTGAAGCAGCTTTTCCCATTAGAGAAACAGCCTTCTGACCTGCAGAGGCAGAAAGGTCCTCTCGTCTAATGGAAACTAGCCCATTCGCAGCTATTTCCCATTAGAGAAACGGCCCTTTGACCTGCAGAGGCAGAAAGGTCCTCTCGTCTAATGGGAACTAGCCCCCTCACACTGAAGCAACTATTTCCCATTAGAGAAACGGTCTTCCGACCTGGGGAGGCAGAAAGGTCCTCTCGTCTAATGGGAACTAGCCCACTCACATTGACGAAGCTATTTCCCATTTCAGAAACGGCCCTCTGACCTGCAGAGGCAGAAAGGTCCTCTCGTCTAATGGGAACTAGCCCATTCGCAGCTATTTCCCATTACAGAAACGGCCCTCTGACCTGCAGAGGCAGAAAGGTCCTCTCGTCTAATGGGAACTCGCCCACTCACACTGAAACAACTATTTCCCATTATAGAGCCGGCCTTCCCTCCTGGGGAGGCAGAAAGGTCCTCTCGTCTAATGGGAACTAGAAACAGCTATTTCCCATTAGAGAAACAGCCCTCTGACCTGCTGAGGCAGAAAGGTCCTCTCGTCTAATGGGAACTAGCCCACTCACCCTGAAGCAGCTATTTCCCATTAGTGAAACGGCCCTCTGACCTGCAGAGGCAGAAAGGTCCTCTCGTCTAATGGGAACTAGCCCACTCACACTGAAGCAGCTATTTCCCTTTAAAGAAAAACGGCCCTGTGACCTGCAGAGGGAGAAAGGTCCTCTCGTCTAATGGGAGGGAACTAGCCCATTCACACTGAAGCAGCTATTTCCCATTAGAGAAACGTCCCTCCAACCTGCAGAGACAGAAAGGTCCTCTCGTGGAATGGGAACTAGCTCATTCACACTGAAGCAGTTATTTCCCATTAGAGAAATGACCCTCCGACCTGGAGAGGCAGAAAAGTCCTCTCGTCTAAGGGGAACTTCCCCACTCACACTAAAGCAGCTTTTTCCCATTAGAGAAACAGCCCTCTAACCTGTAGAGGCAGAAAGGTCCTCTCATCTAATGGGATCTAGCCCATTCAGACCAAAGCAGCTATTTCCCATTAGAGAAACGGCCCTCTGACGTGCAGAGGCAGAAAGGTCCTCTTGTCTAATGGGAACTAGCCCACTCACACTAAAGCAGCTATTTTCCAGTAGAGAAACGGCCCTCCGACCTGGAGAGGCAGAAAGGTCCTCTCGTCTAATGGGAACTAGCCCACTCACACTGAAGCAGCTCTTTCCCATTAGAGAAACGGCCCTCTGACCTGCAGAGGCAGAAAGGGCCTCTCGTCTAATGGGAACTTGCCCACTCACACAGAAACAGCTATTTCCCATTAGAGAAACAGCCCTCTGACCTGCTGAGGCAGAAAGGTCCTCTCGTCTAATGGGAACTAGCCCACTCACCCTGAAGCAGCTATTTCCCATTAGTGAAACGGCCCTCTGACCTGCAGAGGCAGAAAGGTCCTCTCGTCTAATGGGAACTAGCCCACTCACACTGAAGCAGCTATTTCCCTTTAAAGAAAAACGGCCCTGTGACCTGCAGAGGGAGAAAGGTCCTCTCGTCTAATGGGAGCGAACTAGCCCATTCACACTGAAGCAGCTATTTCCCATTAGAGAAACGTCCCTCCAACCTGCAGAGACAGAAAGGTCCTCTCGTGGAATGGGAACTAGCTCATTCACACTGAAGCAGTTATTTCCCATTAGAGAAATGACCCTCCGACCTGGAGAGGCAGAAAAGTCCTCTCGTCTAAGGGGAACTTCCCCACTCACACTAAAGCAGCTTTTTCCCATTAGAGAAACAGCCCTCTAACCTGTAGAGGCAGAAAGGTCCTCTCATCTAATGGGATCTAGCCCATTCAGACCAAAGCAGCTATTTCCCATTAGAGAAACGGCCCTCTGACGTGCAGAGGCAGAAAGGTCCTCTTGTCTAATGGGAACTAGCCCACTCACACTAAAGCAGCTATTTTCCAGTAGAGAAACGGCCCTCCGACCTGGAGAGGCAGAAAGGTCCTCTCGTCTAATGGGAACTAGCCCACTCACACTGAAGCAGCTCTTTCCCATTAGAGAAACGGCCCTCTGACCTGCAGAGGCAGAAAGGGCCTCTCGTCTAATGGGAACTTGCCCACTCACACCGAAGCAGCCATTTCCCATTAGAGAAACAGCCCTCTGACCTGCAGAGGCAGAAAGGTCCTCTTGTCTAATGGGAACTAGCCCACTCACACTGAAGCAGCTATTTCCCATTAGAGAAACGGCCCTCTGACCTGCAGAGGGAGAATGGTCCTCTTGTCTAATGGGAACTAGCCCAATCACATTGAAGCAGAAATTTACCATTAGAGAAACGGCCCTCTGCCCTGGAGAGGCAGAAAGGTCCTCTCGTCTAATGGGAGGGAACTAGCCCACTCACTGGAGCATCTATTGCCCATTAGAGAAACGGCCCTCTGACCTGCAGAGGCAGAAAGGTCCTCTTGTCTAATGGGAACTAGCCCATTCACACTGGAGCAGCTATTTCCCATTATAGAAACCGGCCTCCGACCTGAACAGGCAGAAAGGTTCTCTCGTCTAATGGGAGGGAACTAGCCCACTCACATTGAAGAAGCTATTTCCCATTAGAGAAACAGTCCTCTGACCTGCAGAGACAGAAAGGTCCTCTCTTCGGATGGGAACTAGCCCACTCACTCTGAAGCAGTTTTTTCCCATTAGAGAAACGGCCCTCTGACCTGCAGAGGCAGGAAAGTCCTCTTGTCTAATGGGAACTAGCCCACTCACACTGAAGCTGCTTTTTCCCATTAGAGAAACGGCCCACTGACCTGCAGAGGCAGAAAGGTCCTCTCGTCTAATGGGGACTAGCCCATTCACACAGAAGCAGCTATTTCCCATTAGAGAAACGGCCTTTTGACCTGCTGAGGCAGAAAGTTCCACTCGTCTAATGGGAACTAGCCCACTCACACTTAAGCAGCTATTTCCCATTAGAGAAACGGCCCTCTGACCTGCAGAGGCAGAAAGGTCCTCTTGTCTAATGGGAACTAGCCCACTCACACTGAAGCAGCTATTTCACATTAAAGAAAAACGGCCCTCTGACCTGCAGAGGCAGAAAGGTCCTCTCGTCTAATGGGAACTAGCCCACTCACATTGACGAAGCTATTTCCCATTTGAGAAACGGCCCTCTGACCTGCAGAGGCAGAAAGGTCCTCTCGTCTAATGGGAACTAGCCCATTCGCAGCTATTTCCCATTACAGAAACGGCCCTCTGACCTGCAGAGGCAGAAAGGTCCTCTCGTCTAATGGGAACTCGCCCACTCACACTGAAACAACTATTTCCCATTATAGAGCCGGCCTTCCGTCCTGGGGAGGCAGAAAGGTCCTCTCGTCTAATGGGAACTAGCCCATTTACACAGAAGCAGCTATTTCCCATTAGAGAAACAGCCCTCTGACCTGCTGAGGCAGAAAGGTCCTCTCGTCTAATGGGAACTAGCCCACTCACCCTGAAGCAGCTATTTCCCATTAGTGAAACGGCCCTCTGACCTGCAGAGGCAGAAACGTCCTCTCGTCTAATGGGAACTAGCCCACTCACACTGAAGCAGCTATTTCCCTTTAAAGAAAAACGGCCCTGTGACCTGCAGAGGGAGAAAGGTCCTCTCGTCTAATGGGAGGGAACTAGCCCATTCACACTGAAGCAGCTATTTCCCATTAGAGAAACGTCCCTCCAACCTGCAGAGACAGAAAGGTCCTCTTGTGGAATGGGAACTAGCCCATTCACACTGAAGCAGTTATTTCCCATTAGAGAAACAGCCCTCTGACCTGCAGAGGCAGAAAGGTCCTCTTGTCTAATGGGAACTAGCCCACTCACACTGAAGCAGCTTTTCCCATTAGAGAAACGACCCTCTGACCTGCAGAGGCAGAAAGGTCCTCTCGTCGAATGGGAACTAGCCCACTCACACTGAATAAGCTATTTCCCATTATAGAAACGGCCCTCTGAACTGCAGAGTCAGAAAGGTCCTCTCGTCTAATGGAAAATAGCCCATTCGCAGCTATTTCCAATTAGAGAAACGGCCCTCTGACCTGCAGAGGCAGAAAGGTCCTCTCGTCTAATGGGAACTAGCCCACTCACACTGAAGCAACTATTTCCCATTAGAGAAACGGCCTTCCGACCTGAAGAGGCAGAAAGGTCCTCTCGTCTAATGGGAACTAGCCCACTCACACTGAAGCAGCTGAAACGGCCCTCCGACCTGCAGAGGAAGAAAGGTCCTCTCGTCTAATGGGAACTAGCCCACTCACATTGACGCAGCTATTTCCCAGTTGAGAAACGGCCCTCTGACCTGCAGTGGCAGAACGGTCCTCTTGTCTCATGGGAACTAGCCCACTCACACTGAAGCAGCTTTTCCCATTAGAGAAACAGCCTTCTGACCTGCAGAGGCAGAAAGGTCCTCTCGTCGAATGGGAACTAGCCCACTCACACTGAATAAGCTATTTCCCATTATAGAAATGGCCATCTGAACTGCAGAGGCAGAAAGGTCCTCTCGTCTAATGGAAACTAGCCCATTCGCAGCTATTGCCCATGAGAGAAACGGCCCTTTGACCTGCAGAGGCAGAAAGGTCCTCTCGTCTAATGGGAACTAGCCCACTCACACTGAAGCAACTATTTCCCATTAGAGAAACGGCCTTCCGACCTGGGGAAGCAGAAAGGTCCTCTCGTCTAATGGGAACTAGCCCACTCACACTGAAGCAGCTGAAACGGCCCTCCGACCTGCAGAGGCAGAAAGGTCCTCTCGTCTAATGGGAACTAGCCCACTCACATTGACAAAGCTATTTCCCATTTGAGAAACGGCCCTCTGACCTGCAGAGGCAGAAAGGGCCTCTCGTCTAATGGGAACTTGCCCACTCACACCGAAGCAGCCATTTCCCATTAGAGAAACAGCCCTCTGACCTGCAGAGGCAGAAAGGTCCTCTTGTCTAATGGGAACTAGCCCACTCACACTGAAGCAGCTATTTCCCATTAGAGAAACGGCCCTCTGACCTGCAGAGGGAGAATGGTCCTCTTGTCTAATGGGAACTAGCCCAATCACATTGAAGCAGAAATTTACCATTAGAGAAACGGCCCTCTGCCCTGGAGAGGCAGAAAGGTCCTCTCGTCTAATGGGAGGGAACTAGCCCACTCACTGGAGCATCTATTGCCCATTAGAGAAACGGCCCTCTGACCTGCAGAGGCAGAAAGGTCCTCTTGTCTAATGGGAACTAGCCCATTCACACTGGAGCAGCTATTTCCCATTATAGAAACCGGCCTCCGACCTGAACAGGCAGAAAGGTTCTCTCGTCTAATGGGAGGGAACTAGCCCACTCACATTGAAGAAGCTATTTCCCATTAGAGAAACAGTCCTCTGACCTGCAGAGACAGAAAGGTCCTCTCTTCGGATGGGAACTAGCCCACTCACTCTGAAGCAGTTTTTTCCCATTAGAGAAACGGCCCTCTGACCTGCAGAGGCAGGAAAGTCCTCTTGTCTAATGGGAACTAGCCCACTCACACTGAAGCTGCTTTTTCCCATTAGAGAAACGGCCCACTGACCTGCAGAGGCAGAAAGGTCCTCTCGTCTAATGGGGACTAGCCCATTCACACAGAAGCAGCTATTTCCCATTAGAGAAACGGCCTTTTGACCTGCTGAGGCAGAAAGTTCCACTCGTCTAATGGGAACTAGCCAACTCACACTTAAGCAGCTATTTCCCATTAGAGAAACGGCCCTCTGACCTGCAGAGGCAGAAAGGTCCTCTTGTCTAATGGGAACTAGCCCACTCACACTGAAGCAGCTATTTCACATTAAAGAAAAACGGCCCTCTGACCTGCAGAGGCAGAAAGGTCCTCTCGTCTAATGGGAACTAGCCCACTCACATTGACGAAGCTATTTCCCATTTGAGAAACGGCCCTCTGACCTGCAGAGGCAGAAAGGTCCTCTCGTCTAATGGGAACTAGCCCATTCGCAGCTATTTCCCATTACAGAAACGGCCCTCTGACCTGCAGAGGCAGAAAGGTCCTCTCGTCTAATGGGAACTCGCCCACTCACACTGAAACAACTATTTCCCATTATAGAGCCGGCCTTCCGTCCTGGGGAGGCAGAAAGGTCCTCTCGTCTAATGGGAACTAGCCCATTTACACAGAAGCAGCTATTTCCCATTAGAGAAACAGCCCTCTGACCTGCTGAGGCAGAAAGGTCCTCTCGTCTAATGGGAACTAGCCCACTCACCCTGAAGCAGCTATTTCCCATTAGTGAAACGGCCCTCTGACCTGCAGAGGCAGAAACGTCCTCTCGTCTAATGGGAACTAGCCCACTCACACTGAAGCAGCTATTTCCCTTTAAAGAAAAACGGCCCTGTGACCTGCAGAGGGAGAAAGGTCCTCTCGTCTAATGGGAGGGAACTAGCCCATTCACACTGAAGCAGCTATTTCCCATTAGAGAAACGTCCCTCCAACCTGCAGAGACAGAAAGGTCCTCTCGTGGAATGGGAACTAGCCCATTCACACTGAAGCAGTTATTTCCCATTAGAGAAATGACCCTCCGACCTGGAGAGGCAGAAAGGTCCTCTCATCTAATGGGATCTAGCCCATTCACACCAAAGCAGCTATTTCCCATTAGAGAAACGGCCCTCTGACGTGCAGAGGCAGAAAGATCCTCTTGTCTAATGGGAACTAGCCCACTCACACTGAAGCAGCTATTTCCCATTAAAGAAAAACGGCCCTCTGACCTGCAGAGGCAGAAAGGTCCTCTTGTCTAATGGGAACTAGCCCACTCACACTGAAGCAGCTTTTTCCCATTAGAGAAACGACCCTCCGACCTGGAGATGCAGAAAGCTCATCTTGTCTAATGGGAACAAGCCCAAACTGCCCTCTGACCTGGAGAGGCAGAAAGGTCATCTCGTCTAATGGGAACTAGCCCATTCACGCCGAAGCACCTATTTCCCATTAGAGAAACAGCCCTCTGACCTGCAGAGGCAGAAAGGTCCTCTTGTCTAATGGGAACTAGCCCACTCACACTGAAGCAGCTATTTCCCATTAGAGAAACAGTCCTCTGACCTGCAGAGACAGAAAGGTCCTCTCTTCGGATGGGAACTAGCCCACTAACTCTGAAGCAGCTTTTTCCCATTAGAGAAACGGCCCTCTGACCTGCAGAGGCAGAAAAGTCCTCTTGTCTAATGGGAACTAGCCCACTCACACTGAAGCTGTTTTTTCCCATTAGAGAAACAGCCCTCTGACCTGCAGAGGCAGAAAGGTCCTCTCGTCTAATGGGAACTAGCCCATTCACACAGAAGCAGCTATTTCCCATTAGAGAAACGGCCCTCTGACCTGCAGAGGCAGAAAGGTCCTCTTGTCTAATGGGAACTATCCCACTAACACTGAAGCAGCTATTTCCCATTAAAGAAAAACGGACCTCTGACATGCAGAGGCAGAAGGTCCTCTTTTCTAATGGGCACTAGCCCACTCACACTGAAGCAGCTATTTCCCATTAGAGAAACGACCCTCCGACCTGGAGATGCAGAAAGGTCATCTTGTCTAATGGGAACTAGCCCAAACCGCCCTCTGACCTGGAGAGGCAGAAAGGTCATCTCGTCTAATGGGAACTAGCCCACTCACATTGAAACAGCTATTTCCCATTAGAGAAACAGCCCTCTGACCTGCAGAGGCAGAAAGGTCCTCTTGTCTAATGGGAACTAGCCCACTCACACTGAAGCAGCTTTTCCCATTAGAGAAACGACCCTCTGACCTGCAGAGGCAGAAAGGTCCTCTCGTCGAATGGGAACTAGCCCACTCACACTGAATAAGCTATTTCCCATTATAGAAACGGCCCTCTGAACTGCAGAGTCAGAAAGGTCCTCTCGTCTAATGGAAAATAGCCCATTCGCAGCTATTTCCAATTAGAGAAACGGCCCTCTGACCTGCAGAGGCAGAAAGGTCCTCTCGTCTAATGGGAACTAGCCCACTCACACTGAAGCAACTATTTCCCATTAGAGAAACGGCCTTCCAACCTGGAGAGGCAGAAAGGTCCTCTCGTCTAATGGGAACTAGCCCACTCACACTGAAGCAGCTGAAACGGCCCTCCGACCTGCAGAGGAAGAAAGGTCCTCTCGTCTAATGGGAACTAGCCCACTCACATTGACGCAGCTATTTCCCAGTTGAGAAACGGCCCTCTGACCTGCAGTGGCAGAACGGTCCTCTTGTCTCATGGGAACTAGCCCACTCACACTGAAGCAGCTTTTCCCATTAGAGAAACAGCCTTCTGACCTGCAGAGGCAGAAAGGTCCTCTCGTCGAATGGGAACTAGCCCACTCACACTGAATAAGCTATTTCCCATTATAGAAATGGCCATCTGAACTGCAGAGGCAGAAAGGTCCTCTCGTCTAATGGAAACTAGCCCATTCGCAGCTATTGCCCATGAGAGAAACGGCCCTTTGACCTGCAGAGGCAGAAAGGTCCTCTCGTCTAATGGGAACTAGCCCACTCACACTGAAGCAACTATTTCCCATTAGAGAAACGGCCTTCCGACCTGGGGAAGCAGAAAGGTCCTCTCGTCTAATGGGAACTAGCCCACTCACACTGAAGCAGCTGAAACGGCCCTCCGACCTGCAGAGGCAGAAAGGTCCTCTCGTCTAATGGGAACTAGCCCACTCACATTGACAAAGCTATTTCCCATTTGAGAAACGGCCCTCTGACCTGCAGAGGCAGAAAAGTCCTCTCGTCTAATGGGAACTAGCCCACTCACACTCAAGCAGCTATTTGCCATTATAGAAACAGCACTCTGACCTGCAGAGGCAGAAAGAGCCCCTCGTCTAATGGAAACTAGCCCACTCACATTGACGCAGCTATTTCCCATTAGAGAAACGGCCCTTTGACCTGCAGAGGCAGAAAGGTCCTCTCGTCTAATGGGAACTAGCCCCCTCACACTGAAGCAACTATTTCCCATTAGAGAAACGGCCTTCCGACCTGGGGAGGCAGAAAGGTCCTCTCGTCTAATGGGAACTCGCCCACTCACACTGAAACAACTATTTCCCATTATAGAGCCGGCCTTCCGTCCTGGGGAGGCAGAAAGGTCCTCTCGTCTAATGGGAACTAGCCCATTCACACAGAAGCAGCTATTTCCCATTAGAGAAACAGCCCTCTGACCTGCTGAGGCAGAAAGGTCCTCTCGTCTAATGGGAACTAGCCCACTCACCCTGAAGCAGCTATTTCCCATTAGTGAAACGGCCCTCTGACCTGCAGAGGCAGAAAGGTCCTCTCGTCTAATGGGAACTAGCCCACTCACACTGAAGCAACTATTTCCCATTAGAGAAACGGCCTTCCGACCTGGAGAGGCAGAAAGGTCCTCTCGTCTAATGGGAACTAGCCCACTCACACTGAAGCAGCTGAAACGGCCCTCCGACCTGCAGAGGAAGAAAGGTCCTCTCGTCTAATGGGAACTAGCCCACTCACATTGACGCAGCTATTTCCCAGTTGAGAAACGGCCCTCTGACCTGCAGTGGCAGAACGGTCCTCTTGTCTCATGGGAACTAGCCCACTCACACTGAAGCAGCTTTTCCCATTAGAGAAACAGCCTTCTGACCTGCAGAGGCAGAAAGGTCCTCTCGTCGAATGGGAACTAGCCCACTCACACTGAATAAGCTATTTCCCATTATAGAAATGGCCATCTGAACTGCAGAGGCAGAAAGGTCCTCTCGTCTAATGGAAACTAGCCCATTCGCAGCTATTGCCCATTAGAGAAACGGCCCTTTGACGTGCAGAGGCAGAAAGGTCCTCTCGTCTAATGGGAACTAGCCCACTCACACTGAAGCAACTATTTCCCATTAGAGAAACGGCCTTCCGACCTGGGGAAGCAGAAAGGTCCTCTCGTCTAATGGGAACTAGCCCACTCACACTGAAGCAGCTGAAACGGCCCTCCGACCTGCAGAGGCAGAAAGGTCCTCTCGTCTAATGGGAACTAGCCCACTCACATTGACAAAGCTATTTCCCATTTGAGAAACGGCCCTCTGACCTGCAGAGGCAGAAAAGTCCTCTCGTCTAATGGGAACTAGCCCACTCACACTCAAGCAGCTATTTGCCATTATAGAAACAGCACTCTGACCTGCAGAGGCAGAAAGAGCCCCTCGTCTAATGGAAACTAGCCCACTCACATTGACGCAGCTATTTCCCATTAGAGAAACGGCCCTTTGACCTGCAGAGGCAGAAAGGTCCTCTCGTCTAATGGGAACTAGCCCCCTCACACTGAAGCAACTATTTCCCATTAGAGAAACGGCCATCCGACCTGGGGAGGCAGAAAGGTCCTCTCGTCTAATGGGAACTCGCCCACTCACACTGAAACAACTATTTCCCATTATAGAGCCGGCCTTCCGTCCTGGGGAGGCAGAAAGGTCCTCTCGTCTAATGGGAACTAGCCCATTCACACAGAAGCAGCTATTTCCCATTAGAGAAACAGCCCTCTGACCTGCTGAGGCAGAAAGGTCCTCTCGTCTAATGGGAACTAGCCCACTCACCCTGAAGCAGCTATTTCCCATTAGTGAAACGGCCCTCTGACCTGCAGAGGCAGAAAGGTCCTCTCGTCTAATGGGAACTAGCCCACTCACACTGAAGCAGCTATTTCCCTTTAAAGAAAAACAGCCCTGTGACCTGCAGAGGGAGAAAGGTCCTCTCGTCTAATGGGAGGGAACTAGCCCATTCACACTGAAGCAGCTATTTCCCATTAGAGAAACGTCCCTCCAACCTGCAGAGACAGAAAGGTCCTCTCGTGGAATGGGAACTAGCCCATTCACACTGAAGCAGTTATTTCCCATTAGAGAAATGACCCTCCGACCTGGAGAGGCAGAAAAGTCCTCTCGTCTAAGGGGAACTTCCCCACTCACACTAAAGCAGCTATTTCCCATTAGAGAAACAGCCCTCTAACCTGTAGAGGCAGAAAGGTCCTCTCATCTAACGGGATCTAGCCCATTCACACCAAAGCAGCTATTTCCTAGTAGAGAAACGGCCCTCTGACGTGCAGAGGCAGAAAGGTCCTCTTGTCTAATGGGAACTAGCCCACTCACACTAAAGCAGCTATTTCCCAGTAGAGAAACGGACCTCCAACCTGGAGAGGCAGAAAGGTCCTCTCGTCTAATGGGAACTAGCCCACTCACACTGAAGCAGCTTTTTCCCATTAGAGAAACGGCCCTCTGACCTGCAGAGGCAGAAAGGGCCTCTCGTCTAATGGGAACTTGCCCACTCACACAGAAGCAGCCATTTCCCATTAGAGAAACAGCCCTCTGACCTGCAGAGGCAGAAAGGTCCTCTTGTTTAATGGGAACTAGCCCACTCACACTGAAGCAGCTATTTCCCATTAGAGAAACGGCCCTCTGACTTGCAGAGGGAGAATGGTCCTCTTGTCTAACGGGAACTAACCCAATCACATTGAAGCAGAAATTTCCCATTAGAGAAACGGCCCTCTGCCCTGGAGAGGCAGAAAGGTCCTCTCGTCTAATGGGAGGGAACTAGCCCACTCACTGGAGCATCTATTTCCCATTAGAGAAACGGCCCTCTGACCTGCAGAGGCAGAAAGGTCCTCTTGTCTAATGGGAACTAGCCCATTCACACTGGAGCAGCTATTTCCCATTATAGAAACCGGCCTCCGACCTGCACAGGCAGAAAGGTTCTCTCGTCTAATGGGAGGGAACTAGCCCACTCACATTGAAGAAGCTATTTCCCATTAGAGAAACTCGTCCTCTGACCTGCAGAGACAGAAAGGTCCTCTCTTCGGATGGGAACTAGCCCACTCACTCTGAAGCAGTTTTTTCCCATTAGAGAAACGGCCCTCTGACCTGCAGAGGCAGGAAAGTCCTCTTGTCTAATGGGAACTAGCCCACTCACACTGAAGCTGCTTTTTCCCATTAGAGAAAGGGCCCACTGACCTGCAGAGGCAGAAAGGTCCTCTCGTCTAATGGGGACTAGCCCATTCACACAGAAGCAGCTATTTCCCATTAGAGAAACGGCCTTTTGACCTGCTGAGGCAGAAAGGTCCACTCGTCTAATGGGAACTAGCCCACTCACACTGAAGCAGCTATTTCCCATTAGAGAAAAGGCCCTCTGACCTGCAGAGGCAGAAAGGTCCTCTTGTCTAATGGGAACTAGCCCACTCACACTGAAGCAGCTATTTCCCATTAAAGAAAAACGGCCCTCTGACCTGCAGAGGCAGAAAGGTCCTCTCGTCTAATGGGAACTAGCACACTCACATTGACGAAGCTATTTCCCATTTGAGAAACGGCCCTCTGACCTGCAGAGGCAGAAAGGTCCTCTCATCTAATGGGAACTAGCCCATTCGCAGCTATTTCCCATTACAGAAACGGCCCTCTGACCTGCAGAGGCAGAAAGGTCCTCTCGTCTAATGGGAACTCGCCCACTCACACTGAAACAACTATTTCCCATTATAGAGCCGGCCTTCCGTCCTGGGGAGGCAGAAAGGTCCTCTCGTCTAATGGGAACTAGCCCATTCACACAGAAGCAGCTATTTCCCATTAGAGAAACAGCCCTCGGACCTGCTGAGGCAGAAAGGTCCTCTCGTCTAATGGGAACTAGCCCACTCACCCTGAAGCAGCTATTTCCCATTAGTGAAACGGCCCTCTGACCTGCAGAGGCAGAAACGTCCTCTCGTCTAATGGGAACTAGCTCACTCACACTGAAGCAGCTATTTCCCTTTAAAGAAAAACGGCCCTGTGACCTGCAGAGGGAGAAAGGTCCTCTCGTCTAATGGGAGGGAACTAGCCCATTCACACTGAAGCAGCTATTTCCCATTAGAGAAACGTCCCTCCAACCTGCAGAGACAGAAAGGTCCTCTCGTGGAATGGGAACTAGCCCATTCACACTGAAGCAGTTATTTCCCATTAGAGAAATGACCCTCCGACCTGGAGAGGCAGAAAAGTCCTCTCGTCCAAGGGGTACTTCCCCACTCACACTAAAGCATCTATTTCCCATTAGAGAAACAGCCCTCTAACCTGTAGAGGCAGAAAGGTCCTCTCATCTAATGGGATCTAGCCCATTCACACCAAAGCAGCTATTTCCCATTAGAGAAACGGCCCTCTGACCTGCAGAGGCAGAAAAGTCCTCTCGTCTAATAGGAACTAGCCCACTCACATTGAAACAGCTATTTCCCATTAGAGAAACAGCCCTCTGACCTGCAGAGGCAGAACCGTCCTCTTGTATAATGGGAACTAGCCCACTCACACTGAAGCAGCTATTCCCATTAGAGAAACGACCCTCTGACCTGCAGAGGCAGAAAGGTCCTCTCGTCTAATGGGAACTAGCCCACTCACACTGAAGCAGCTATTTCCCTTTATAGAAACAGCCCTCTGAACTGCAGAGGCAGAAAGGTCCTCTCGTCTAATGGGAACTAGCCCACTCAGAGATATTTCCCATTAGAGAAACGGCCCTCTGACATACAGAGGCAGAAAGCTCCTCTCGTCTAATGGGAACTAGCCCACTCACACTGAAGCAACTATTTCCCATTAGAGAAACGGCCTTCCGACCTGGGGAGGCAGAAAGGTCCTCTCATCTAATGGGAACTAGCTCACTCACACTGAAGCAGCTATTTCCCATTAGAGAAACGGCCCTCCGACCTGCAGAGGCAGAAAAGTCCTCTAGTCTAATGGGAACTAGCCCATTCACACTCAAGCAGCTATTTCCCATTAGAGAAACGACCCTCTGACCTGGAGAGGCAGAAAGGTCCTCTCATCTAATGGGCACTAGCCCATTCACACTGAAGCAGCTATTTCCCATTAGAGAAACAGCCCTCTGACCTGCAGAGGCAGAAAGGTCCTCTCGTCTAATGGGAACTAGCCCACTCACCCTGAAGCAGCTATTTCCCATTAGTGAAACGGCCCTCTGACCTGCAGAGGCAGAAAGGTCCTCTCGTCTAATGGGAACTAGCCCACTCACACTGAAGCAGCTATTTCCCTTTAAAGAAAAACGGCCCTGTGACCTGCAGAGGGAGAAAGGTCCTCTCGTCTAATGGGAGGGAACTAGCCCATTCACACTGAAGCAGCTATTTCCCATTAGAGAAACGTCCCTCCAACCTGCAGAGACAGAAAGGTCCTCTCGTGGAATGGGAACTAGCTCATTCACACTGAAGCAGTTATTTCCCATTAGAGAAATGACCCTCCGACCTGGAGAGGCAGAAAAGTCCTCTCGTCTAAGGGGAACTTCCCCACTCACACTAAAGCAGCTTTTTCCCATTAGAGAAACAGCCCTCTAACCTGTAGAGGCAGAAAGGTCCTCTCATCTAATGGGATCTAGCCCATTCAGACCAAAGCAGCTATTTCCCATTAGAGAAACGGCCCTCTGACGTGCAGAGGCAGAAAGGTCCTCTTGTCTAATGGGAACTAGCCCACTCACACTAAAGCAGCTATTTTCCAGTAGAGAAACGGCCCTCCGACCTGGAGAGGCAGAAAGGTCCTCTCGTCTAATGGGAACTAGCCCACTCACACTGAAGCAGCTCTTTCCCATTAGAGAAACGGCCCTCTGACCTGCAGAGGCAGAAAGGGCCTCTCGTCTAATGGGAACTTGCCCACTCACACAGAAACAGCTATTTCCCATTAGAGAAACAGCCCTCTGACCTGCTGAGGCAGAAAGGTCCTCTCGTCTAATGGGAACTAGCCCACTCACCCTGAAGCAGCTATTTCCCATTAGTGAAACGGCCCTCTGACCTGCAGAGGCAGAAAGGTCCTCTCGTCTAATGGGAACTAGCCCACTCAAACTGAAGCAGCTATTTCCCTTTAAAGAAAAACGGCCCTGTGACCTGCAGAGGGAGAAAGGTCCTCTCGTCTAATGGGAGGGAACTAGCCCATTCACACTGAAGCAGCTATTTCCCATTAGAGAAACATCCCTCCAACCTGCAGAGACAGAAAGGTCCTCTCGTGGAATGGGAACTAGCTCATTCACACTGAAGCAGTTATTTCCCATTAGAGAAATGACCCTCCGACCTGGAGAGGCAGAAAAGTCCTCTCGTCTAAGGGGAACTTCCCCACTCACACTAAAGCAGCTTTTTCCCATTAGAGAAACAGCCCTCTAACCTGTAGAGGCAGAAAGGTCCTCTCATCTAATGGGATCTAGCCCATTCAGACCAAAGCAGCTATTTCCCATTAGAGAAACGGCCCTCTGACGTGCAGAGGCAGAAAGGTCCTTTTGTCTAATGGGAACTAGCCCACTCACACTAAAGCAGCTATTTTCCAGTAGAGAAACGGCCCTCCGACCTGGAGAGGCAGAAAGGTCCTCTCGTCTAATGGGAACTAGCCCACTCACACTGAAGCAGCTCTTTCCCATTAGAGAAACGGCCCTCTGACCTGCAGAGGCAGAAAGGGCCTCTCGTCTAATGGGAACTTGCCCACTCACACCCACACCGAAGCAGCCATTTCCCATTAGAGAAACAGCCCTCTGACCTGCAGAGGCAGAAAGGTCCTCTTGTCTAATGGGAACTAGCCCACTCACACTGAAGCAGCTATTTCCCATTAGAGAAACGGCCCTCTGACCTGCAGAGGGAGAATGGTCCTCTTGTCTAATGGGAACTAGCCCAATCACATTGAAGCAGAAATTTACCATTAGAGAAACGGCCCTCTGCCCTGGAGAGGCAGAAAGGTCCTCTCGTCTAATGGGAGGGAACTAGCCCACTCACTGGAGCATCTATTGCCCATTAGAGAAACGGCCCTCTGACCTGCAGAGGCAGAAAGGTCCTCTTGTCTAATGGGAACTAGCCCATTCACACTGGAGCAGCTATTTCCCATTATAGAAACCGGCCTCCGACCTGAACAGGCAGAAAGGTTCTCTCGTCTAATGGGAGGGAACTAGCCCACTCACATTGAAGAAGCTATTTCCCATTAGAGAAACAGTCCTCTGACCTGCAGAGACAGAAAGGTCCTCTCTTCGGATGGGAACTAGCCCACTCACTCTGAAGCAGTTTTTTCCCATTAGAGAAACGGCCCTCTGACCTGCAGAGGCAGGAAAGTCCTCTTGTCTAATGGGAACTAGCCCACTCACACTGAAGCTGCTTTTTCCCATTAGAGAAACGGCCCACTGACCTGCAGAGGCAGAAAGGTCCTCTCGTCTAATGGGGACTAGCCCATTCACACAGAAGCAGCTATTTCCCATTAGAGAAACGGCCTTTTGACCTGCTGAGGCAGAAAGTTCCACTCGTCTAATGGGAACTAGCCCACTCACACTTAAGCAGCTATTTCCCATTAGAGAAACGGCCCTCTGACCTGCAGAGGCAGAAAGGTCCTCTTGTCTAATGGGAACTAGCCCACTC
Source organism: Ambystoma mexicanum (assembly GCF_040938575.1). Lineage (NCBI taxonomy): Eukaryota > Metazoa > Chordata > Amphibia > Caudata > Ambystomatidae > Ambystoma > Ambystoma mexicanum. Next base: position 1,185,101,496 of record NC_090934.1, read on the forward strand.
ACACTGAAGCAGCTATTTCACATTAAAGAAAAACGGCCCTCTGACCTGCAGAGGCAGAAAGGTCCTCTCGTCTAATGGGAACTAGCCCACTCACATTGACGAAGCTATTTCCCATTTGAGAAACGGCCCTCTGACCTGCAGAGGCAGAAAGGTCCTCTCGTCTAATGGGAACTAGCCCATTCGCAGCTATTTCCCATTACAGAAACGGCCCTCTGACCTGCAGAGGCAGAAAGGTCCTCTCGTCTAATGGGAACTCGCCCACTCACACTGAAACAACTATTTCCCATTATAGAGCCGGCCTTCCGTCCTGGGGAGGCAGAAAGGTCCTCTCGTCTAATGGGAACTAGCCCATTTACACAGAAGCAGCTATTTCCCATTAGAGAAACAGCCCTCTGACCTGCTGAGGCAGAAAGGTCCTCTCGTCTAATGGGAACTAGCCCACTCACCCTGAAGCAGCTATTTCCCATTAGTGAAACGGCCCTCTGACCTGCAGAGGCAGAAACGTCCTCTCGTCTAATGGGAACTAGCCCACTCACACTGAAGCAGCTATTTCCCTTTAAAGAAAAACGGCCCTGTGACCTGCAGAGGGAGAAAGGTCCTCTCGTCTAATGGGAGGGAACTAGCCCATTCACACTGAAGCAGCTATTTCCCATTAGAGAAACGTCCCTCCAACCTGCAGAGACAGAAAGGTCCTCTCGTGGAATGGGAACTAGCCCATTCACACTGAAGCAGTTATTTCCCATTAGAGAAATGACCCTCCGACCTGGAGAGGCAGAAAGGTCCTCTCATCTAATGGGATCTAGCCCATTCACACCAAAGCAGCTATTTCCCATTAGAGAAACGGCCCTCTGACGTGCAGAGGCAGAAAGATCCTCTTGTCTAATGGGAACTAGCCCACTCACACTGAAGCAGCTATTTCCCATTAAAGAAAAACGGCCCTCTGACCTGCAGAGACAGAAAGGTCCTCTTGTCTAATGGGAACTAGCCCACTCACACTGAAGCAGCTTTTTCCCATTAGAGAAACGACCCTCCGACCTGGAGATGCAGAAAGCTCATCTTGTCTAATGGGAACAAGCCCAAACTGCCCTCTGACCTGGAGAGGCAGAAAGGTCATCTCGTCTAATGGGAACTAGCCCATTCACGCCGAAGCACCTATTTCCCATTAGAGAAACAGCCCTCTGACCTGCAGAGGCAGAAAGGTCCTCTTGTCTAATGGGAACTAGCCCACTCACACTGAAGCAGCTATTTCCCATTAGAGAAACAGTCCTCTGACCTGCAGAGACAGAAAGGTCCTCTCTTCGGATGGGAACTAGCCCACTAACTCTGAAGCAGCTTTTTCCCATTAGAGAAACGGCCCTCTGACCTGCAGAGGCAGAAAAGTCCTCTTGTCTAATGGGAACTAGCCCACTCACACTGAAGCTGTTTTTTCCCATTAGAGAAACAGCCCTCTGACCTGCAGAGGCAGAAAGGTCCTCTCGTCTAATGGGAACTAGCCCATTCACACAGAAGCAGCTATTTCCCATTAGAGAAACGGCCCTCTGACCTGCAGAGGCAGAAAGGTCCTCTTGTCTAATGGGAACTATCCCACTCACATGGAAGCAGCTATTTCCCATTAAAGAAAAACGGCCCTCTGACATGCAGAGGCAGAAGGTCCTCTTTTCTAATGGGCACTAGCCCACTCACACTGAAGCAGCTATTTCCCATTAGAGAAACGACCCTCCGACCTGGAGATGCAGAAAGGTCATCTTGTCTAATGGGAACTAGCCCAAACCGTCCTCTGACCTGGAGAGGCAGAAAGGTCATCTTGTCTAATGGGAACTAGCCCACTCACATTGAAACAGCTATTTCCCATTAGAGAAACAGCCCTCTGACCTGCAGAGGCAGAAAGGTCCTCTTGTCTAATGGGAACTAGCCCACTCACACTGAAGCAGCTTTTCCCATTAGAGAAACGACCCTCTGACCTGCAGAGGCAGAAAGGTCCTCTCGTCGAATGGGAACTAGCCCACTCACACTGAATAAGCTATTTCCCATTATAGAAACGGCCCTCTGAACTGCAGAGTCAGAAAGGTCCTCTCGTCTAATGGAAAATAGCCCATTCGCAGCTATTTCCAATTAGAGAAACGGCCCTCTGACCTGCAGAGGCAGAAAGGTCCTCTCGTCTAATGGGAACTAGCCCACTCACACTGAAGCAACTATTTCCCATTAGAGAAACGGCCTTCCGACCTGGAGAGGCAGAAAGGTCCTCTCGTCTAATGGGAACTAGCCCACTCACACTGAAGCAGCTGAAACGGCCCTCCGACCTGCAGAGGAAGAAAGGTCCTCTCGTCTAATGGGAACTAGCCCACTCACATTGACGCAGCTATTTCCCAGTTGAGAAACGGCCCTCTGACCTGCAGTGGCAGAACGGTCCTCTTGTCTCATGGGAACTAGCCCACTCACACTGAAGCAGCTTTTCCCATTAGAGAAACAGCCTTCTGACCTGCAGAGGCAGAAAGGTCCTCTCGTCGAATGGGAACTAGCCCACTCACACTGAATAAGCTATTTCCCATTATAGAAATGGCCATCTGAACTGCAGAGGCAGAAAGGTCCTCTCGTCTAATGGAAACTAGCCCATTCGCAGCTATTGCCCATGAGAGAAACGGCCCTTTGACCTGCAGAGGCAGAAAGGTCCTCTCGTCTAATGGGAACTAGCCCACTCACACTGAAGCAACTATTTCCCATTAGAGAAACGGCCTTCCGACCTGGGGAAGCAGAAAGGTCCTCTCGTCTAATGGGAACTAGCCCACTCACACTGAAGCAGCTGAAACGGCCCTCCGACCTGCAGAGGCAGAAAGGTCCTCTCGTCTAATGGGAACTAGCCCACTCACATTGACAAAGCTATTTCCCATTTGAGAAACGGCCCTCTGACCTGCAGAGGCAGAAAAGTCCTCTCGTCTAATGGGAACTAGCCCACTCACACTCAAGCAGCTATTTGCCATTATAGAAACAGCACTCTGACCTGCAGAGGCAGAAAGAGCCCCTCGTCTAATGGAAACTAGCCCACTCACATTGACGCAGCTATTTCCCATTAGAGAAACGGCCCTTTGACCTGCAGATGCAGAAAGGTCCTCTCGTCTAATGGGAACTAGCCCCCTCACACTGAAGCAACTATTTCCCATTAGAGAAACGGCCTTCCGACCTGGGGAGGCAGAAAGGTCCTCTCGTCTAATGGGAACTCGCCCACTCACACTGAAACAACTATTTCCCATTATAGAGCCGGCCTTCCGTCCTGGGGAGGCAGAAAGGTCCTCTCGTCTAATGGGAACTAGCCCATTCACACAGAAGCAGCTATTTCCCATTAGAGAAACAGCCCTCTGACCTGCTGAGGCAGAAAGGTCCTCTCGTCTAATGGGAACTAGCCCACTCACCCTGAAGCAGCTATTTCCCATAAGTGAAACGGCCCTCTGACCTGCAGAGGCAGAAAGGTCCTCTCGTCTAATGGGAACTAGCCCACTCACACTGAAGCAACTATTTCCCATTAGAGAAACGGCCTTCCGACCTGGAGAGGCAGAAAGGTCCTCTCGTCTAATGGGAACTAGCCCACTCACACTGAAGCAGCTGAAACGGCCCTCCGACCTGCAGAGGAAGAAAGGTCCTCTCGTCTAATGGGAACTAGCCCACTCACATTGACGCAGCTATTTCCCAGTTGAGAAACGGCCCTCTGACCTGCAGAGACAGAAAGGTCCTCTCGTGGAATGGGAACTAGCCCATTCACACTGAAGCAGTTATTTCCCATTAGAGAAATGACCCTCCGACCTGGAGAGGCAGAAAAGTCCTCTCGTCTAAGGGGAACTTCCCCACTCACACTAAAGCAGCTATTTCCCATTAGAGAAACGGCCCTCTGACGTGCAGAGGCAGAAAGGTCCTCTTGTCTAATGGGAACTAGCCCACTCACACTAAAGCAGCTATTTCCCAGTAGAGAAACGGACCTCCAACCTGGAGAGGCAGAAAGGTCCTCTCGTCTAATGGGAACTAGCCCACTCACACTGAAGCAGCTTTTTCCCATTAGAGAAACGGCCCTCTGACCTGCAGAGGCAGAAAGGGCCTCTCGTCTAATGGGAACTTGCCCACTCACACAGAAGCAGCCATTTCCCATTAGAGAAACAGCCCTCTGACCTGCAGAGGCAGAAAGGTCCTCTTGTTTAATGGGAACTAGCCCACTCACACTGAAGCAGCTATTTCCCATTAGAGAAACGGCCCTCTGACCTGCAGAGGCAGAAAGGGCCTCTCGTCTAATGGGAACTAGCCCACTCACACAGAAGCAGCCATTTCCCATTAGAGAAACAGCCCTCTGACCTGCAGAGGCAGAAAGGTCCTCTTGTTTAATGGGAACTAGCCCACTCACACTGAAGCAGCTATTTCCCATTAGAGAAACGGCCCTCTGACCTGCAGAGGCAGAAAGGGCCTCTCGTCTAATGGGAACTAGCCCACTCACACTGAAGCAGCTTTTTCCCATTAGAGAAACAGCCCTCTAACCTGTAGAGGCAGAAAGGTCCTCTCATCTAACGGGATCTAGCCCATTCACACCAAAGCAGCTATTTCCCAGTAGAGAAACGGCCCTCTGACGTGCAGAGGCAGAAAGGTCCTCTTGTCTAATGGGAACTAGCCCACTCACACTAAAGCAGCTATTTCCCAGTAGAGAAACGGACCTCCAACCTGGAGAGGCAGAAAGGTCCTCTCGTCTAATGGGAACTAGCCCACTCACACTGAAGCAGCTTTTTCCCATTAGAGAAACGGCCCTCTGACCTGCAGAGGCAGAAAGGGCCTCTCGTCTAATGGGAACTTGCCCACTCACACAGAAGCAGCCATTTCCCATTAGAGAAACAGCCCTCTGACCTGCAGAGGCAGAAAGGTCCTCTTGTTTAATGGGAACTAGCCCACTCACACTGAAGCAGCTATTTCCCATTAGAGAAACGGCCCTCTGACTTGCAGAGGGAGAATGGTCCTCTTGTCTAACGGGAACTAACCCAATCACATTGAAGCAGAAATTTCCCATTAGAGAAACGGCCCTCTGCCCTGGAGAGGCAGAAAGGTCCTCTCGTCTAATGGGAGGGAACTAGCCCACTCACTGGAGCATCTATTTCCCATTAGAGAAACGGCCCTCTGACCTGCAGAGGCAGAAAGGTCCTCTTGTCTAATGGGAACTAGCCCATTCACACTGGAGCAGCTATTTCCCATTATAGAAACCGGCCTCCGACCTGCACAGGCAGAAAGGTTCTCTCGTCTAATGGGAGGGAACTAGCCCACTCACATTGAAGAAGCTATTTCCCATTAGAGAAACTCGTCCTCTGACCTGCAGAGACAGAAAGGTCCTCTCTTCGGATGGGAACTAGCCCACTCACTCTGAAGCAGTTTTTTCCCATTAGAGAAACGGCCCTCTGACCTGCAGAGGCAGGAAAGTCCTCTTGTCTAATGGGAACTAGCCCACTCACACTGAAGCTGCTTTTTCCCATTAGAGAAAGGGCCCACTGACCTGCAGAGGCAGAAAGGTCCTCTCGTCTAATGGGGACTAGCCCATTCACACAGAAGCAGCTATTTCCCATTAGAGAAACGGCCTTTTGACCTGCTGAGGCAGAAAGGTCCACTCGTCTAATGGGAACTAGCCCACTCACACTGAAGCAGCTATTTCCCATTAGAGAAAAGGCCCTCTGACCTGCAGAGGCAGAAAGGTCCTCTTGTCTAATGGGAACTAGCCCACTCACACTGAAGCAGCTATTTCCCATTAAAGAAAAACGGCCCTCTGACCTGCAGAGGCAGAAAGGTCCTCTCGTCTAATGGGAACTAGCACACTCACATTGACGAAGCTATTTCCCATTTGAGAAACGGCCCTCTGACCTGCAGAGGCAGAAAGGTCCTCTCATCTAATGGGAACTAGCCCATTCGCAGCTATTTCCCATTACAGAAACGGCCCTCTGACCTGCAGAGGCAGAAAGGTCCTCTCGTCTAATGGGAACTCGCCCACTCACACTGAAACAACTATTTCCCATTATAGAGCCGGCCTTCCGTCCTGGGGAGGCAGAAAGGTCCTCTCGTCTAATGGGAACTAGCCCATTCACACAGAAGCAGCTATTTCCCATTAGAGAAACAGCCCTCGGACCTGCTGAGGCAGAAAGGTCCTCTCGTCTAATGGGAACTAGCCCACTCACACTGAAGCAGCTATTTCCCATTAGTGAAACGGCCCTCTGACCTGCAGAGGCAGAAACGTCCTCTCGTCTAATGGGAACTAGCTCACTCACACTGAAGCAGCTATTTCCCTTTAAAGAAAAACGGCCCTGTGACCTGCAGAGGGAGAAAGGTCCTCTCGTCTAATGGGAGGGAACTAGCCCATTCACACTGAAGCAGCTATTTCCCATTAGAGAAACGTCCCTCCAACCTGCAGAGACAGAAAGGTCCTCTCGTGGAATGGGAACTAGCCCATTCACACTGAAGCAGTTATTTCCCATTAGAGAAATGACCCTCCGACCTGGAGAGGCAGAAAAGTCCTCTCGTCCAAGGGGTACTTCCCCACTCACACTAAAGCATCTATTTCCCATTAGAGAAACAGCCCTCTAACCTGTAGAGGCAGAAAGGTCCTCTCATCTAATGGGATCTAGCCCATTCACACCAAAGCAGCTATTTCCCATTAGAGAAACGGCCCTCTGACCTGCAGAGGCAGAAAAGTCCTCTCGTCTAATAGGAACTAGCCCACTCACATTGAAACAGCTATTTCCCATTAGAGAAACAGCCCTCTGACCTGCAGAGGCAGAACCGTCCTCTTGTATAATGGGAACTAGCCCACTCACACTGAAGCAGCTATTCCCATTAGAGAAACGACCCTCTGACCTGCAGAGGCAGAAAGGTCCTCTCGTCTAATGGGAACTAGCCCACTCACACTGAAGCAGCTATTTCCCTTTATAGAAACAGCCCTCTGAACTGCAGAGGCAGAAAGGTCCTCTCGTCTAATGGGAACTAGCCCACTCAGAGATATTTCCCATTAGAGAAACGGCCCTCTGACATACAGAGGCAGAAAGCTCCTCTCGTCTAATGGGAACTAGCCCACTCACACTGAAGCAACTATTTCCCATTAGAGAAACGGCCTTCCGACCTGGGGAGGCAGAAAGGTCCTCTCATCTAATGGGAACTAGCTCACTCACACTGAAGCAGCTATTTCCCATTAGAGAAACGGCCCTCCGACCTGCAGAGGCAGAAAAGTCCTCTAGTCTAATGGGAACTAGCCCATTCACACTCAAGCAGCTATTTCCCATTAGAGAAACGACCCTCTGACCTGGAGAGGCAGAAAGGTCCTCTCATCTAATGGGCACTAGCCCATTCACACTGAAGCAGCTATTTCCCATTAGAGAAACAGCCCTCTGACCTGCAGAGGCAGAAAGGTCCTCTCGTCTAATGGGAACTTGCCCACTCACACCGAAACAGCTATTTCCCATTAGAGAAACGGCCCTCTGACCTGCAGAGGCAAAAAGGTCCTCTTGTCTAATGGGAACTAGCCCACTCACACTGAAGCAGCTATTTCCCATTAGAGAAACAGCCCTCTGACCTGCAGAGGCAGAACCGTCCTCTTGTATAATGGGAACTAGCCCACTCACACTGAAGCAGCTATTCCCATTAGAGAAACGACCCTCTGACCTGCAGAGGCAGAAAGGTCCTCTCGTCTAATGGGAACTAGCCCACTCACACTGAAGCAGCTATTTCCCTTTATAGAAACAGCCCTCTGAACTGCAGAGGCAGAAAGGTCCTCTCGTCTAATGGGAACTAGCCCACTCACAGCTATTTCCCATTAGAGAAACGACCCTCTGACCTGGAGAGGCAGAAAGGTCCTCTCATCTAATGGGCACTAGCCCATTCACACTGAAGCAGCTATTTCCCATTAGAGAAACAGCCCTCTGACCTGCAGAGGCAGAAAGGTCCTCTCGTCTAATGGGAACTTGCCCACTCACACCGAAACAGCTATTTCCCATTAGAGAAACGGCCCTCTGACCTGTAGAGGCAGAAAGGTCCTCTTGTCTAATGGGAACTAGCCCACTCACACTGAAGCAGCTATTTCTCATTAGAGAAACGGCCCTCTGCCCTGGAGAGGCAGAAAGGTCCTCTCGTCTAATGGGAGGGAACTAGCCCACTCACACTGAAGCAGCTATTTCTCATTAGAGAAACGGCCCTCTGACCTGCAGAAACAGAAAGGTCCTCTCTTCGGATGGGAGCTAGCCCACTCACTTTGAAGTAGCTTTTTCCCATTAGAGAAACGGCCCTCTGACCTGCAGAGGCAGAAAAGTCCTCTTGTCTAATCGGAACTAGCCCACTCACACTGAAGCATCTATTTCCCATTAGAGAAACGGCCTTCTGACCTGCAGAGACAGAAAGGTCATCTTGTCTAATGGGAACTAGCCCACTCACACTGAAGCAGCTATTTCCCATTAGAAAAACGGCCCTCTGATCTGCAGAGGCAGAAAGGTCCTCTTGTCTAATGGGAACTAGCCCAATCACACTGAAGCAGCAATTTCCCATTAGAGAAACGGCCCTCTGCCCTGGAGAGGCAGAAAGGTCCTCTCGTCTAATGGGAGTTAATTAGCTCACTCACATTGAAGCAGCAATTTCCCATTAGAGAAACAGTCCTCTGACCTGCAGAGACAGAAAGGTCCTCTCATCTAATGGGAACTAGCCCACTCACACTGAAGAAGCTTTTTCCCATTAGAGAAACGGCCCTCTGACCTGCAGAGACAGAAAAGTCCTCTTGTGTAATGGGAACTACCCCACTCACACTGAAGCAGCTTTTTCCCATTAGAGAAACGGCCCTCTGACCTGCAGAGGCAGAAAGGTCCTCTCGTCTAATGGGAACTAGCCCACTCACACTGAAGCAGCTATTTCCCATTAAAGAAAAACGGCCCTCTGACCTGCAGAGGCAGAAAGATCCTCTTGTGTAATGGGAACTAGCCCACTCACACTGAAGCAGCTATTTCCATTAGAGAAACAGCCCTCTGACCTGCAGAGGCAGAATGGTCCTCTTGTCTAATGGGAACTAGCCCATTCACACTGAAGCAGCTATTTCCCATTATGGAAACCGGCCTCCGACCTGCAGAGGCAGAAAGGTCCTCTCGTCTAATGGGAGTTAATTAGCTCACTCACATTGAAGCAGCAATTTCCCATTAGAGAAACATTCCTCTGACCTGCAGAGACAGAAAGGTCCTCTCATCTAATGGGAACTAGCCCACTCGCACTGAAGAAGCTTTTTTTCCATTAGAGAAACGGCCCTCTGACCTGCAGAGACAGAAAAGTCCTCTCGTGTAATGGGAACTACCCCATTCACACTGAAGCAGCTTTTTCCCATTAGAGAAACGGCCCTCTGACCTGCAGAGGCAGAAAGGTCCTCTCGTCTAATGGGAACTAGCCCACTCACACTGAAGCAGCTATTTCCCATTAAAGAAAAACGGCCCTCTGACCTGCAGAGGCAGAAAGATCCTCTTGTCTAATGGGAACTAGCCCACTCACACTGAAGCAGCTATTTCCATTAGAGAAACGGCCCTCTGACCTGCAGAGGCAGAAAGGTCCTCTCGTCTTATGGGAACTAGCCCAATCACACTGAAGCAGCAATTTCCCATTATAGAAACCGGCCTCCGACCTGCAGAGGCAGAAGGTCCTCTCGTCTAATGGGAGGGAACTAGCCCACTCACACTGAAGCAACTATTTCCCATTAGAGAAACGGCCTTCCGACCTGGGGAGGCAGAAAGGTCCTCTCGTCTAATGGGAACTAGCCCACTCACACTGAAGCAGCTCAAACGGCCCTCCGACCTGCAGAGGCAGAAAGGTCCTCTCGTCTAATGGGAACTAGCCCACTCACACTCAAGAAGCTATTTGCCATTATAGAAACAGCACTCTGACCTGCAGAGGCAGAAAGAGCTCCTCGTCTAATGGAAACTAGCCCACTCACATTGACGCAGCTATTTCCCATTAGAGAAACGGCCCTTTGACCTGCAGAGGCAGAAAGGTCCTCTCGTCTAATGGGAACTAGCCCACTCACACTAAAGCAACTATTTCCCATTAGAGAAACGGCCTTCCGACCTGGGGAGGCCGAAAGGTCCTCTCGTCTAGTGGGAACTAGCCCACTCACACTGAAAGCAGCTGAAACGGCCCTCCGACCTGCAGAGGCAGAAAGGTCCTCTCGTCTAATGGGAACTAGCCCACTCACATTGACGAAGCTATTTCCCATTTGAGAAACGGCCCTCTGACCTGCAGAGGCAGAAAAGTCCTCTCGTCTAATGGGAACTAGCCCACTCACCCTGAAGCAGCTATTTCCCATTAGTGAAACGGCCCTCTGACCTGCAGAGGCAGAAAGGTCCTCTCGTCTAATGGGAACTAGCCCATTCACACTGAAGCAGCTATTTCCCATTAGAGAAACGTCCCTCCAACCTGCAGAGACAGAAAGGTCCTCTCGTCGAATGGGAACTAGCCCATTCACACTGAAGCAGTTATTTCAGATTAGAAAAATGACCCTCCGACCTGGAGAGGCAGAAAAGTCCTCTCGTCTAAGGGGAACTTCCCCACTCACACTAAAGCAGCTATTACCCATTAGAGAAACAGCCCTCTAACCTGTAGAGGCAGAAAGGTCCTCTCATCTAATGGGATCTAGCCCATTCACACCAAAGCAGCTATTTCCCATTAGAGAAACGGCCCTCTGACGTGCAGAGGCAGAAAGGTCCTCTTGTCTAATGGGAACTAGCCCACTCACACTAAAGCAGCTATTTCCCAGTAGAGAAACGGCCCTCTGACCTGGAGAGGCAGAAAGGTCCTCTCGTCTAATGGGAACTAGCCCACTCACACTGAAGCAGCTCTTTCCCATTAGAGAAACGGCCCTCTGACCTGCAGAGGCAGAAAGGGCCTCTCGTCTAATGGGAACTTGCCCACTCACACCGAAGCAGCCATTTCCCATTAGAGAAACAGCCCCCTGACCTGCAGAGGCAGAAAGGTCCTCTTGTCTAATGGGAACTAGCCCACTCACACTGAAGCAGCTATTTCCCATTAGAGAAACGGCCCTCTGACCTGCAGAGGGAGAATGGTCCTCTTGTCTAATGGGAACTAGCCCACTCACATTGAAGCAGAAATTTCCCATTAGAGAAACGGCCCTCTGCCCTGGAGAGGCAGAAAGGTCCTCTCGTCTAATGGGAGGGAACTAGCCCACTCACTGGAGCATCTATTTCCCATTAGAGAAACGGCCCTCTGACCTGCAGAGGCAGAAAGGTCCTCTTGTCTAATGGGAACTAGCCCATTCACACTGGAGCACCTATTTACCATTATAGAAACCGGCCTCCGACCTGCACAGGCAGAAAGGTTCTCTCGTCTAATGGGAGGGAACTAGCCCACCCACATTGAAGAAGCTATTTCCCATTAGAGAAACAGTCCTCTGACCTGCAGAGACAGAAAGGTCCTCTCTTCGGATGGGAACTAGGCCACTCACTCTTAAGCAGTTTTTTCCCATTAGAGAAACGGCCCTCTGACCTGCAGAGGTAGAAAAGTCCTCTTGTCTAATGGGAACTAGCCCACTCACACTGAAGCTGCTTTTTCCCATTAGAGAAACGGCCCTCTGACCTGCAGAGGCAGAAAGGTCCTCTCGTCTAATGGGGACTAGCCCATTCCCACAGAAGCAGCTATTTCCCATTAGAGAAACGGCCTTTTGACCTGCTGAGGCAGAAAGGTCCACTCGTCTAATGGGAACTAGCCCACTCACACTGAAGCAGCTATTTCCCATTAGAGAAACGGCCCTCTGACCTGCAGAGGCAGAAAGGTCCTCTTGTCTAATGGGAACTAGCCCACTCACACTGAAGCAGCTATTTCCCATTAAAGAAAAACGGCCCTCTGACCTGCAGAGGCAGAAAGGTCCTCTCGTCTAATGGGAACTAGCCCACTCACACTGAACCAGCTTTTTCCCATTAGAGAAACAACCCTCCGACCTGGAGATGCAGAAAGGTCATCTCGTCTAATAGGAACTAGCCCACTCACACCGAAGCAGCTATTTCCCATTAGAGAAACGGCCCTCTGACCTGCAGAGGCAGAAAAGTCCTCTCGTCTAATAGGAACTAGCCCACTCACATTGAAACAGCTATTTCCCATTAGAGAAACAGCCCTCTGACCTGCAGAGGCAGAACCGTCCTCTTTTATAATGGGAACTAGCCCACTCACACTGAAGCAGCTATTCCCATTAGAGAAACGACCCTCTGACCTGCAGAGGCAGAAAGGTCCTCTTGTCTAATGGGAACTAGCCCACTCACACTGAAGCAGCTATTTCCCTTTATAGAAACAGCCTTCTGAACTGCAGAGGCAGAAAGGTCCTCTCGTCTAATGGGAACTAGCCCACTCACAGCTATTTCCCATTAGAGAAACGGCCCTCTGACATACAGAGGCAGAAAGCTCCTCTCGTCTAATGGGAACTAGCCCACTCACACTGAAGCAACTATTTCCCATTACAGAAACGGCCTTCCGACCTGGGGAGGCAGAAAGGTCCTCTCATCTAATGGGAACTAGCTCACTCATACTGAAGCAGCTATTTCCCATTAGAGAAACGGCCCTCCGACCTGCAGAGGCAGAAAAGTCCTCTACTCTAATGGGAACTAGCCCATTCACACTGAAGCAGCTATTTCCCATTAGAGAAACGACCCTCTGACCTGGAGAGGCAGAAAGGTCCTCTCATCTAATGGGCACTAGCCCATTCACACTGAAGCAGCTATTTCCCATTAGAGAAACAGCCCTCTGACCTGCAGAGGCAGTAAGGTCCTCTCGTCTAATGGGAACTTGCCCACTCACACTGAAACAGCTATTTCCCATTAGAGAAACGGCCCTCTGACCTGCAGAGGCAGAAAGGTCCTCTTGTCTAATGGGAACTAGCCCACTCACACTGAAGCAGCTATTTCCCATTAGAAAAACGGCCCTCTGACCTGCAGAGGCAGAAAGGTCCTATTTTCTAATGGGAACTAGCCCAATCACACTGAAGCAGCTATTTCCCATTAGAGAAACAGCCCTCTGACCTGCAGAGGCAGAACCGTCCTCTTGTATAATGGGAACTAGCCCACTCACACTGAAGCAGCTATTCCCATTAGAGAAACGACCCTCTGACCTGCAGAGGCAGAAAGGTCCTCTCGTCTAATGGGAACTAGCCCACTCACACTGAAGCAGCTATTTCCCTTTATAGAAACAGCCCTCTGAACTGCAGAGGCAGAAAGGTCCTCTCGTCTAATAGGAACTAGCCCACTCACATTGAAACAGCTATTTCCCATTAGAGAAACAGCCCTCTGACCTGCAGAGGCAGAACCGTCCTCTTGTATAATGGGAACTAGCACACTCACACTGAAGCAGCTATTCCCATTAGAGAAACGACCCTCTGACCTGCAGAGGCAGAAAGGTCCTCTCGTCTAATGGGAACTAGCCCACTCACACTGAAGCAGCTATTTCCCTTTATGGAAACAGCCCTCTGAACTGCAGAGGCAGAAAGGTCCTCTCGTCTAATGGGAACTAGCCCACTCACAGCTATTTCCCATTAGAGAAACGGCCCTCTGACATACAGAAGCAGAAAGCTCCTCTCGTCTAATGGGAACTAGCCCACTCACACTGAAGCAACTATTTCCCATTAGAGAAACGGCCTTCCGACCTGGGGAGGCAGAAAGGTCCTCTCATCTAATGGGAACTAGCTCACTCACACTGAAGCAGCTATTTCCCATTAGAGAAACGGCCCTCCGACCTGCAGAGGCAGAAAAGTCCTCTAGTCTAATGGGAACTAGCTCATTCACACTGAAGCAGCTATTTCCCATTAGAGAAACGACCCTCTGACCTGGAGAGGCAGAAAGGTCCTCTCATCTAATGGGCACTAGCCCATTCACACTGAAGCAGCTATTTCCCATTAGAGAAACGGCCCTCTGACCTGCAGAGGCAGAAAGGTCCTCTTGTCTAATGGGAACTAGCCCACTCACACTGAAGCAGCTATTTCCCATTAGAAAAACGGCCCTCTGACCTGCAGAGGCAGAAAGGTCCTATTTTCTAATGGGAACTAGCCCAATCACACATAAGCAGCAATTTCCCATTAGAGAAACGGCCCTCTGCCCTGGAGAGGCAGAAAGGTCCTCTCGTCTAATGGGAGGGAACTAGCCCACTCACACTGAAGCATCTATTTCCCATTAGAGAAACGGCCCTCTGACCTGCAGAGACAGAAAGGTCCTCTCTTCGGATGGGAACTAGCCCACTCACTCTGAAGCAGCTTTTTCCCATTAGAGAAACGGCCCTCTGACCTGCAGAGGCAGAAAAGTCCTCTTGTCTAATGGGAACTAGCCCACTCACACTGAAGCATCTATTTCCCATTAGAGAAATGGCCCTCTGACCTCCAGAGACAGAAAGGTCCTCTTGTCTAATGGGAACTAGCCCACTCACACTGAAGCAGCTATTTCCCATTAGAAAAACGGCCCACTGACCTGCAGAGGCAGAAAGGTCCTCTTGTCTAATGGGAACTAGCCCAATCACACTGAAGCAGCAATTTCCCATTAGAGAAACAACCCTCTGCCCTGGAGAGGCAGAAAGGTCCTCTCGTCTAATGGGAGTTAATTAGCTCACTCACATTGAAGCAGCAATTTCCCATTAGAGAAACAGTCCTCTGACCTGCAGAGACAGAAAGGTCCTCTCATCTAATGGGAACTAGCCCACTCACACTGAAGAAGCTTTTTCCCATTAGAGAAACGGCCCTCTGACCTGCAGAGACAGAAAAGTCCTCTCGTGTAATGGGAACTACCCCACTCACACTGAAGCAGCTTTTTCCCATTAGAGAAACGGCCCTCTGACCTGCAGAGGCAAAAGGTCCTCTCGTCTAATGGGAACTAGCCCACTCACACTGAAGCAGCTATTTCCCATTAAAGAAAAACGGCCCTCTGACCTGCAGAGGCAGAAAGATCCTCTTGTCTAATGGGAACTAGCCCACTCACACTGAAGCAGCTATTTCCATTAGAGAAACGGCCCTCTGACCTGCAGAGGCAGAATGGTCCTCTTGTCTTATGGGAACTAGCCCATTCACACTGAAGCAGCTATTTCCCATTATGGAAACCGGCCTCCGACCTGCAGAGGCAGAAAGGTCCTCTCGTCTAATGGGAGTTAATTAGTTCACTCACATTGAAGCAGCAATTTCCCATTAGAGAAAGAGTCCTCTGACCTGCAGAGACAGAAAGGTCCTCTCATCTAATAGGAACTAGCCCACTCACACTGAAGAAGCTTTTTCCCATTAGAGAAACGGCCCTCTGACCTGCAGAGACAGAAAAGTCCTCTCGTGTAATGGGAACTACCCCACTCACACTGAAGCAGCTATTTCCCATTAGAGAAACGGCCCTCTGACCTGCAGAGGCAGACAGGTCCTCTTGTCTAATGGGAACTAGCCCACTCACACTGAAGCAGCTATTTCCCATTAAAGAAAAACGGCCCTCTGACCTGCAGAGGCAGAAAGATCCTCTTGTCTAATGGGAACTAGCCCATTCACACTGAAGCAGCTACTTCCCATTATGGAAACCGGCCTCCGACCTGCAGAGGCAGAAAGGTCCTCTCGTCTAATGGGAGTTAATTAGCTCACTCAAATTGAAGCAGCAATTTCCCATTAGAGAAACAGTCCTCTGACCTGCAGAGACAGAAAGGTCCTCTCATCTAATGGGAACTAGCCCACTCACCCTGAAGCAGCTATTTCCCATTAGTGAAACGGCCCTCTGACCTGCAGAGGCAGAAAGGTCCTCTCGTCTAATGGGAACTAGCCCATTCACACAGAAGCAGCTATTTCCCATTAGAGAAACAGCCCTCTGACCTGCTGAGGCAGAAAGGTCCTCTCGTCTAATGGGAACTAGCCCACTCACCCTGAAGCAGCTATTTCCCATTAGTGAAACGGCCCTCTGACCTGCAGAGGCAGAAAGGTCCTCTCGTCTAATGGGAACTAGCCCACTCACACTGAAGCAGCTATTTCCCTTTAAAGAAAAAACAGCCCTGTGACCTGCAGAGGGAGAAAGGTCCTCTCGTCTAATGGGAGGGAACTAGCCCATTCACACTGAAGCAGCTATTTCCCATTAGAGAAACGTCCCTCCAACCTGCAGAGACAGAAAGGTCCTCTCGTGGAATGGGAACTAGCCCATTCACACTGAAGCAGTTATTTCCCATTAGAGAAATGACCCTCCGACCTGGAGAGGCAGAAAAGTCCTCTTGTCTAAGGGGAACTTCCCCACTCACACTAAAGCAGCTATTTCCCATTAGAGAAACAGCCCTCTAACCTGTAGAGGCAGAAAGGTCCTCTCATCTAACGGGATCTAGCCCATTCACACCAAAGCAGCTATTTCCCAGTAGAGAAACGGCCCTCTGACGTGCAGAGGCAGAACGGTCCTCTTGTCTAATGGGAACTAGCCCACTCACACTAAAGCAGCTATTTCCCAGTAGAGAAACGGACCTCCAACCTGGAGAGGCAGAAAGGTCCTCTCGTCTAATGGGAACTAGCCCACTCACACTGAAGCAGCTTTTTCCCATTAGAGAAACGGCCCTCTGACCTGCAGAGGCAGAAAGGGCCTCTCGTCTAATGGGAACTTGCCCACTCACACAGAAGCAGCCATTTCCCATTAGAGAAACAGCCCTCTGACCTGCAGAGGCAGAAAGGTCCTCTTGTTTAATGGGAACAAGCCCACTCACACTGAAGCAGCTATTTCCCATTAGAGAAACGGCCCTCTGACTTGCAGAGGGAGAATGGTCCTCTTGTCTAACGGGAACTAACCCAATCACATTGAAGCAGAAATTTCCCATTAGAGAAACGGCCCTCTGCCCTGGAGAGGCAGAAAGGTCCTCTCGTCTAATGGGAGGGAACTAGCCCACTCACTGGAGCATCTATTTCCCATTAGAGAAACGGCCCTCTGACCTGCAGAGGCAGAAAGGTCCTCTTGTCTAATGGGAACTAGCCCATTCACACTGGAGCAGCTATTTCCCATTATAGAAACCGGCCTCCGACCTGCACAGGCAGAAAGGTTCTCTCGTCTAATGGGAGGGAACTAGCCCACTCACATTGAAGAAGCTATTTCCCATTAGAGAAACTCGTCCTCTGACCTGCAGAGACAGAAAGGTCCTGTCTTCGGATGGGAACTAGCCCACTCACTCTGAAGCAGTTTTTTCCCATTAGAGAAACGGCCCTCTGACCTGCAGAGGCAGGAAAGTCCTCTTGTCTAATGGGAACTAGCCCACTCACACTGAAGCTGCTTTTTCCCATTAGAGAAAGGGCCCACTGACCTGCAGAGGCAGAAAGGTCCTCTCGTCTAATGGGGACTAGCCCATTCACACAGAAGCAGCTATTTCCCATTAGAGAAACGGCCTTTTGACCTGCTGAGGCAGAAAGGTCCACTCGTCTAATGGGAACTAGCCCACTCACACTGAAGCAGCTATTTCCCATTAGAGAAAAGGCCCTCTGACCTGCAGAGGCAGAAAGGTCCTCTTGTCTAATGGGAACTAGCCCACTCACACTGAAGCAGCTATTTCCCATTAAAGAAAAACGGCCCTCTGACCTGCAGAGGCAGAAAGGTCCTCTCGTCTAATGGGAACTAGCACACTCACATTGACGAAGCTATTTCCCATTTGAGAAACGGCCCTCTGACCTGCAGAGGCAGAAAGGTCCTCTCATCTAATGGGAACTAGCCCATTCGCAGCTATTTCCCATTACAGAAACGGCCCTCTGACCTGCAGAGGCAGAAAGGTCCTCTCGTCTAATGGGAACTCGCCCACTCACACTGAAACAACTATTTCCCATTATAGAGCCGGCCTTCCGTCCTGGGGAGGCAGAAAGGTCCTCTCGTCTAATGGGAACTAGCCCATTCACACAGAAGCAGCTATTTCCCATTAGAGAAACAGCCCTCGGACCTGCTGAGGCAGAAAGGTCCTCTCGTCTAATGGGAACTAGCCCACTCACCCTGAAGCAGCTATTTCCCATTAGTGAAACGGCCCTCTGACCTGCAGAGGCAGAAACGTCCTCTCGTCTAATGGGAACTAGCTCACTCGCACTGAAGCAGCTATTTCCCTTTAAAGAAAAACGGCCCTGTGACCTGCAGAGGGAGAAAGGTCCTCTCGTCTAATGGGAGGGAACTAGCCCATTCACACTGAAGCAGCTATTTCCCATTAGAGAAACGTCCCTCCAACCTGCAGAGACAGAAAGGTCCTCTCGTGGAATGGGAACTAGCCCATTCACACTGAAGCAGTTATTTCCCATTAGAGAAATGACCCTCCGACCTGGAGAGGCAGAAAAGTCCTCTCGTCCAAGGGGTACTTCCCCACTCACAATAAAGCATCTATTTCCCATTAGAGAAACAGCCCTCTAACCTGTAGAGGCAGAAAGGTCCTCTCATCTAATGGGATCTAGCCCATTCACACCAAAGCAGCTATTTCCCATTAGAGAAACGGCCCTCTGACCTGCAGAGGCAGAAAAGTCCTCTCGTCTAATAGGAACTAGCCCACTCACATTGAAACAGCTATTTCCCATTAGAGAAACAGCCCTCTGACCTGCAGAGGCAGAACCGTCCTCCTGTATAATGGGAACTAGCCCACTCACACTGAAGCAGCTATTCCCATTAGAGAAACGACCCTCTGACCTGCAGAGGCAGAAAGGTCCTCTCGTCTAATGGGAACTAGCCCACTCACACTGAAGCAGCTATTTCCCTTTATAGAAACAGCCCTCTGAACTGCAGAGGCAGAAAGGTCCTCTCGTCTAATGGGAACTAGCCCACTCAGAGATATTTCCCATTAGAGAAACGGCCCTCTGACATACAGAGGCAGAAAGCTCCTCTCGTCTAATGGGAACTAGCCCACTCACACTGAAGCAACTATTTCCCATTAGAGAAACGGCCTTCCGACCTGGGGAGGCAGAAAGGTCCTCTCATCTAATGGGAACTAGCTCACTCACACTGAAGCAGCTATTTCCCATTAGAGAAACGGCCCTCCGACCTGCAGAGGCAGAAAAGTCCTCTAGTCTAATGGGAACTAGCCCATTCACACTCAAGCAGCTATTTCCCATTAGAGAAACGACCCTCTGACCTGGAGAGGCAGAAAGGTCCTCTCATCTAATGGGCACTAGCCCATTCACACTGAAGCAGCTATTTCCCATTAGAGAAACAGCCCTCTGACCTGCAGAGGCAGAAAGGTCCTCTCGTCTAATGGGAACTTGCCCACTCACACCGAAACAGCTATTTCCCATTAGAGAAACGGCCCTCTGACCTGCAGAGGCAAAAAGGTCCTCTTGTCTAATGGGAACTAGCCCACTCACACTGAAGCAGCTATTTCCCATTAGAGAAACAGCCCTCTGACCTGCAGAGGCAGAACCGTCCTCTTGTATAATGGGAACTAGCCCACTCACACTGAAGCAGCTATTCCCATTAGAGAAACGACCCTCTGACCTGCAGAGGCAGAAAGGTCCTCTCGTCTAATGGGAACTAGCCCACTCACACTGAAGCAGCTATTTCCCTTTATAGAAACAGCCCTCTGAACTGCAGAGGCAGAAAGGTCCTCTCGTCTAATGGGAACTAGCCCACTCACAGCTATTTCCCATTAGAGAAACGACCCTCTGACCTGGAGAGGCAGAAAGGTCCTCTCATCTAATGGGCACTAGCCCATTCACACTGAAGCAGCTATTTCCCATTAGAGAAACAGCCCTCTGACCTGCAGAGGCAGAAAGGTCCTCTCGTCTAATGGGAACTTGCCCACTCACACCGAAACAGCTATTTCCCATTAGAGAAACGGCCCTCTGACCTGTAGAGGCAGAAAGGTCCTCTTGTCTAATGGGAACTAGCCCACTCACACTGAAGCAGCTATTTCTCATTAGAGAAACGGCCCTCTGCCCTGGAGAGGCAGAAAGGTCCTCTCGTCTAATGGGAGGGAACTAGCCCACTCACACTGAAGCAGCTATTTCTCATTAGAGAAACGGCCCTCTGACCTGCAGAAACAGAAAGGTCCTCTCTTCGGATGGGAGCTAGCCCACTCACTTTGAAGTAGCTTTTTCCCATTAGAGAAACGGCCCTCTGACCTGCAGAGGCAGAAAAGTCCTCTTGTCTAATCGGAACTAGCCCACTCACACTGAAGCATCTATTTCCCATTAGAGAAACGGCCTTCTGACCTGCAGAGACAGAAAGGTCATCTTGTCTAATGGGAACTAGCCCACTCACACTGAAGCAGCTATTTCCCATTAGAAAAACGGCCCTCTGATCTGCAGAGGCAGAAAGGTCCTCTTGTCTAATGGGAACTAGCCCAATCACACTGAAGCAGCAATTTCCCATTAGAGAAACGGCCCTCTGCCCTGGAGAGGCAGAAAGGTCCTCTCGTCTAATGGGAGTTAATTAGCTCACTCACATTGAAGCAGCAATTTCCCATTAGAGAAACAGTCCTCTGACCTGCAGAGACAGAAAGGTCCTCTCATCTAATGGGAACTAGCCCACTCACACTGAAGAAGCTTTTTCCCATTAGAGAAACGGCCCTCTGACCTGCAGAGACAGAAAAGTCCTCTTGTGTAATGGGAACTACCCCACTCACACTGAAGCAGCTTTTTCCCATTAGAGAAACGGCCCTCTGACCTGCAGAGGCAGAAAGGTCCTCTCGTCTAATGGGAACTAGCCCACTCACACTGAAGCAGCTATTTCCCATTAAAGAAAAACGGCCCTCTGACCTGCAGAGGCAGAAAGTTCCTCTTGTCTAATGGGAACTAGCCCACTCACACTGAAGCAGCTATTTCCATTAGAGAAACAGCCCTCTGACCTGCAGAGGCAGAATGGTCCTCTTGTCTAATGGGAACTAGCCCATTCACACTGAAGCAGCTATTTCCCATTATGGAAACCGGCCTCCGACCTGCAGAGGCAGAAAGGTCCTCTCGTCTAATGGGAGTTAATTAGCTCACTCACATTGAAGCAGCAATTTCCCATTAGAGAAACATTCCTCTGACCTGCAGAGACAGAAAGGTCCTCTCATCTAATGGGAACTAGCCCACTCACACTGAAGAAGCTTTTTTTCCATTAGAGAAACGGCCCTCTGACCTGCAGAGACAGAAAAGTCCTCTCGTGTAATGGGAACTACCCCATTCACACTGAAGCAGCTTTTTCCCATTAGAGAAACGGCCCTCTGACCTGCAGAGGCAGAAAGGTCCTCTCGTCTAATGGGAACTAGCCCACTCACACTGAAGCAGCTATTTCCCATTAAAGAAAAACGGCCCTCTGACCTGCAGAGGCAGAAAGATCCTCTTGTCTAATGGGAACTAGCCCACTCACACTGAAGCAGCTATTTCCATTAGAGAAACGGCCCTCTGACCTGCAGAGGCAGAAAGGTCCTCTCGTCTTATGGGAACTAGCCCAATCACACTGAAGCAGCAATTTCCCATTATAGAAACCGGCCTCCGACCTGCAGAGGCAGAAGGTCCTCTCGTCTAATGGGAGGGAACTAGCCCACTCACACTGAAGCAACTATTTCCCATTAGAGAAACGGCCTTCCGACCTGGGGAGGCAGAAAGGTCCTCTCGTCTAATGGGAACTAGCCCACTCACACTGAAGCAGCTCAAACGGCCCTCCGACCTGCAGAGGCAGAAAGGTCCTCTCGTCTAATGGGAACTAGCCCACTCACACTCAAGAAGCTATTTGCCATTATAGAAACAGCACTCTGACCTGCAGAGGCAGAAAGAGCTCCTCGTCTAATGGAAACTAGCCCACTCACATTGACGCACCTATTTCCCATTAGAGAAACGGCCCTTTGACCTGCAGAGGCAGAAAGGTCCTCTCGTCTAATGGGAACTAGCCCACTCACACTAAAGCAACTATTTCCCATTAGAGAAACGGCCTTCCGACCTGGGGAGGCCGAAAAGGTCCTCTCGTCTAGTGGGAACTAGCCCACTCACACTGAAAGCAGCTGAAACGGCCCTCCGACCTGCAGAGGCAGAAAGGTCCTCTCGTCTAATGGGAACTAGCCCACTCACATTGACGAAGCTATTTCCCATTTGAGAAACGGCCCTCTGACCTGCAGAGGCAGAAAAGTCCTCTCGTCTAATGGGAACTAGCCCACTCACCCTGAAGCAGCTATTTCCCATTAGTGAAACGGCCCTCTGACCTGCAGAGGCAGAAAGGTCCTCTCGTCTAATGGGAACTAGCCCATTCACACTGAAGCAGCTATTTCCCATTAGAGAAACGTCCCTCCAACCTGCAGAGACAGAAAGGTCCTCTCGTCGAATGGGAACTAGCCCATTCACACTGAAGCAGTTATTTCAGATTAGAAAAATGACCCTCCGACCTGGAGAGGCAGAAAAGTCCTCTCGTCTAAGGGGAACTTCCCCACTCACACTAAAGCAGCTATTACCCATTAGAGAAACAGCCCTCTAACCTGTAGAGGCAGAAAGGTCCTCTCATCTAATGGGATCTAGCCCATTCACACCAAAGCAGCTATTTCCCATTAGAGAAACGGCCCTCTGACGTGCAGAGGCAGAAAGGTCCTCTTGTCTAATGGGAACTAGCCCACTCACACTAAAGCAGCTATTTCCCAGTAGAGAAACGGCCCTCTGACCTGGAGAGGCAGAAAGGTCCTCTCGTCTAATGGGAACTAGCCCACTCACACTGAAGCAGCTCTTTCCCATTAGAGAAACGGCCCTCTGACCTGCAGAGGCAGAAAGGGCCTCTCGTCTAATGGGAACTTGCCCACTCACACCGAAGCAGCCATTTCCCATTAGAGAAACAGCCCTCTGACCTGCAGAGGCAGAAAGGTCCTCTTGTCTAATGGGAACTAGCCCACTCACACTGAAGCAGCTATTTCCCATTAGAGAAACGGCCCTCTGACCTGCAGAGGGAGAATGGTCCTCTTGTCTAATGGGAACTAGCCCACTCACATTGAAGCAGAAATTTCCCATTAGAGAAACGGCCCTCTGCCCTGGAGAGGCAGAAAGGTCCTCTCGTCTAATGGGAGGGAACTAGCCCACTCACTGGAGCATCTATTTCCCATTAGAGAAACGGCCCTCTGACCTGCAGAGGCAGAAAGGTCCTCTTGTCTAATGGGAACTAGCCCATTCACACTGGAGCACCTATTTACCATTATAGAAACCGGCCTCCGACCTGCACAGGCAGAAAGGTTCTCTCGTCTAATGGGAGGGAACTAGCCCACCCACATTGAAGAAGCTATTTCCCATTAGAGAAACAGTCCTCTGACCTGCAGAGACAGAAAGGTCCTCTCTTCGGATGGGAACTAGGCCACTCACTCTTAAGCAGTTTTTTCCCATTAGAGAAACGGCCCTCTGACCTGCAGAGGTAGAAAAGTCCTCTTGTCTAATGGGAACTAGCCCACTCACACTGAAGCTGCTTTTTCCCATTAGAGAAACGGCCCTCTGACCTGCAGAGGCAGAAAGGTCCTCTCGTCTAATGGGGACTAGCCCATTCACACAGAAGCAGCTATTTCCCATTAGAGAAACGGCCTTTTGACCTGCTGAGGCAGAAAGGTCCACTCGTCTAATGGGAACTAGCCCACTCACACTGAAGCAGCTATTTCCCATTAGAGAAACGGCCCTCTGACCTGCAGAGGCAGAAAGGTCCTCTTGTCTAATGGGAACTAGCCCACTCACACTGAAGCACCTATTTCCCATTAAAGAAAAACGGCCCTCTGACCTGCAGAGGCAGAAAGGTCCTCTCGTCTAATGGGAACTAGCCCACTCACACTGAACCAGCTTTTTCCCATTAGAGAAACAACCCTCCGACCTGGAGATGCAGAAAGGTCATCTCGTCTAATAGGAACTAGCCCACTCACACCGAAGCAGCTATTTCCCATTAGAGAAACGGCCCTCTGACCTGCAGAGGCAGAAAAGTCCTCTCGTCTAATAGGAACTAGCCCACTCACATTGAAACAGCTATTTCCCATTAGAGAAACAGCCCTCTGACCTGCAGAGGCAGAACCGTCCTCTTTTATAATGGGAACTAGCCCACTCACACTGAAGCAGCTATTCCCATTAGAGAAACGACCCTCTGACCTGCAGAGGCAGAAAGGTCCTCTTGTCTAATGGGAACTAGCCCACTCACACTGAAGCAGCTATTTCCCTTTATAGAAACAGCCTTCTGAACTGCAGAGGCAGAAAGGTCCTCTCGTCTAATGGGAACTAGCCCACTCACAGCTATTTCCCATTAGAGAAACGGCCCTCTGACATACAGAGGCAGAAAGCTCCTCTCGTCTAATGGGAACTAGCCCACTCACACTGAAGCAACTATTTCCCATTACAGAAACGGCCTTCCGACCTGGGGAGGCAGAAAGGTCCTCTCATCTAATGGGAACTAGCTCACTCATACTGAAGCAGCTATTTCCCATTAGAGAAACGGCCCTCCGACCTGCAGAGGCAGAAAAGTCCTCTACTCTAATGGGAACTAGCCCATTCACACTGAAGCAGCTATTTCCCATTAGAGAAACGACCCTCTGACCTGGAGAGGCAGAAAGGTCCTCTCATCTAATGGGCACTAGCCCATTCACACTGAAGCAGCTATTTCCCATTAGAGAAACAGCCCTCTGACCTGCAGAGGCAGAAAGGTCCTCTCGTCTAATGGGAACTTGCCCACTCACACCGAAACAGCTATTTCCCATTAGAGAAACGGCCCTCTGACCTGCAGAGGCAGAAAGGTCCTCTTGTCTAATGGGAACTAGCCCACTCACACTGAAGCAGCTATTTCCCATTAGAAAAACGGCCCTCTGACCTGCAGAGGCAGAAAGGTCCTATTTTCTAATGGGAACTAGCCCAATCACACTGAAGCAGCTATTTCCCATTAGAGAAACAGCCCTCTGACCTGCAGAGGCAGAACCGTCCTCTTGTATAATGGGAACTAGCCCACTCACACTGAAGCAGCTATTCCCATTAGAGAAACGACCCTCTGACCTGCAGAGGCAGAAAGGTCCTCTCGTCTAATGGGAACTAGCCCACTCACACTGAAGCAGCTATTTCCCTTTATAGAAACAGCCCTCTGAACTGCAGAGGCAGAAAGGTCCTCTCGTCTAATAGGAACTAGCCCACTCACATTGAAACAGCTATTTCCCATTAGAGAAACAGCCCTCTGACCTGCAGAGGCAGAACCGTCCTCTTGTATAATGGGAACTAGCACACTCACACTGAAGCAGCTATTCCCATTAGAGAAACGACCCTCTGACCTGCAGAGGCAGAAAGGTCCTCTCGTCTAATGGGAACTAGCCCACTCACACTGAAGCAGCTATTTCCCTTTATGGAAACAGCCCTCTGAACTGCAGAGGCAGAAAGGTGATCTCGTCTAATGGGAACTAGCCCAATCACAGCTATTTCCCATTAGAGAAACGGCCCTCTGACATACAGAGGCAGAAAGCTCCTCTCGTCTAATGGGAACTAGCCCACTCACACTGAAGCAACTATTTCCCATTAGAGAAACGGCCTTCCGACCTGGGGAGGCAGAAAGGTCCTCTCATCTAATGGGAACTAGCTCACTCACACTGAAGCAGCTATTTCCCATTAGAGAAACGGCCCTCCGACCTGCAGAGGCAGAAAAGTCCTCTAGTCTAATGGGAACTAGCTCATTCACACTGAAGCAGCTATTTCCCATTAGAGAAACGACCCTCTGACCTGGAGAGGCAGAAAGGTCCTCTCATCTAATGGGCACTAGCCCATTCACACTGAAGCAGCTATTTCCCATTAGAGAAACGGCCCTCTGACCTGCAGAGGCAGAAAGGTCCTCTTGTCTAATGGGAACTAGCCCACTCACACTGAAGCAGCTATTTCCCATTAGAAAAACGGCCCTCTGACCTGCAGAGGCAGAAAGGTCCTATTTTCTAATGGGAACTAGCCCAATCACACATAAGCAGCAATTTCCCATTAGAGAAACGGCCCTCTGCCCTGGAGAGGCAGAAAGGTCCTCTCGTCTAATGGGAGGGAACTAGCCCACTCACACTGAAGCATCTATTTCCCATTAGAGAAACGGCCCTCTGACCTGCAGAGACAGAAAGGTCCTCTCTTCGGATGGGAACTAGCCCACTCACTCTGAAGCAGCTTTTTCCCATTAGAGAAACGGCCCTCTGACCTGCAGAGGCAGAAAAGTCCTCTTGTCTAATGGGAACTAGCCCACTCACACTGAAGCATCTATTTCCCATTAGAGAAATGGCCCTCTGACCTCCAGAGACAGAAAGGTCCTCTTGTCTAATGGGAACTAGCCCACTCACACTGAAGCAGCTATTTCCCATTAGAAAAACGGCCCACTGACCTGCAGAGGCAGAAAGGTCCTCTTGTCTAATGGGAACTAGCCCAATCACACTGAAGCAGCAATTTCCCATTAGAGAAACAACCCTCTGCCCTGGAGAGGCAGAAAGGTCCTCTCGTCTAATGGGAGTTAATTAGCTCACTCACATTGAAGCAGCAATTTCCCATTAGAGAAACAGTCCTCTGACCTGCAGAGACAGAAAGGTCCTCTCATCTAATGGGAACTAGCCCACTCACACTGAAGAAGCTTTTTCCCATTAGAGAAACGGCCCTCTGACCTGCAGAGACAGAAAAGTCCTCTCGTGTAATGGGAACTACCCCACTCACACTGAAGCAGCTTTTTCCCATTAGAGAAACGGCCCTCTGACCTGCAGAGGCAGAAAGGTCCTCTCGTCTAATGGGAACTAGCCCACTCACACTGAAGCAGCTATTTCCCATTAAAGAAAAACGGCCCTCTGACCTGCAGAGGCAGAAAGATCCTCTTGTCTAATGGGAACTAGCCCACTCACACTGAAGCAGCTATTTCCATTAGAGAAACGGCCCTCTGACCTGCAGAGGCAGAATGGTCCTCTTGTCTTATGGGAACTAGCCCATTCACACTGAAGCAGCTATTTCCCATTATGGAAACCGGCCTCCGATCTGCAGAGGCAGAAAGGTCCTCTCGTCTAATGGGAGTTAATTAGTTCACTCACATTGAAGGAGCAATTTCCCATTAGAGAAAGAGTCCTCTGACCTGCAGAGACAGAAAGGTCCTCTCATCTAATAGGAACTAGCCCACTCACACTGAAGAAGCTTTTTCCCATTAGAGAAACGGCCCTCTGACCTGCAGAGACAGAAAAGTCCTCTCGTGTAATGGGAACTACCCCACTCACACTGAAGCAGCTATTTCCCATTAGAGAAACGGCCCTCTGACCTGCAGAGGCAGACAGGTCCTCTTGTCTAATGGGAACTAGCCCACTCACACTGAAGCAGCTATTTCCCATTAAAGAAAAACGGCCCTCTGACCTGCAGAGGCAGAAAGATCCTCTTGTCTAATGGGAACTAGCCCATTCACACTGAAGCAGCTACTTCCCATTATGGAAACCGGCCTCCGACCTGCAGAGGCAGAAAGGTCCTCTCGTCTAATGGGAGTTAATTAGCTCACTCAAATTGAAGCAGCAATTTCCCATTAGAGAAACAGTCCTCTGACCTGCAGAGACAGAAAGGTCCTCTCATCTAATGGGAACTAGCCCACTCACACTGAAGAAGCTTTTTCCCATTAGAGAAACGGCCCTCTGACCTGCAGAGACAGAAAAGTCCTCTCGTGTAATGGGAACTACCCCACTCACACTGAAGCAGCTTTTTCCCATTAGAGAAACGGCCCTCTGACCTGCAGAGGCAGAAAGGTCCTCTCGTCTAATGGGAATTAGCCCACTCACACTGAAGCAGCTATTTCCCATTAAAGAAAAACGGCCCTCTGACCTGCAGAGGCAGAAAGATCCTCTTGTCTAATGGGAACTAGCCCACTCACACTGAAGCAGCTATTTCCATTAGAGAAACGGCCCTCTGACCTGCAGAGGCAGAAAGGTCCTCTCGTCTTATGGGAACTAGCCCAATTACACTGAAGCAGCAATTTCCCATTATAGAAACCGGCCTCCGACCTGCAGAGGCAGAAGGTCCTCTCGTCTAATGGGAGGGAACTAGCCCACTCACACTGAAGCAACTATTTCCCATTAGAGAAACAGCCTTCCGACCTGGGGAGGCAGAAAGGTCCTCTCGTCTAATGGGAACTAGCCCACTCACACTGAAGCAGCTGAAACGGCCCTCCGACCTGCAGAGGCAGAAAGGTCCTCTCGTCTAATGGGAACTAGCCCACTCACATTGACAAAGCTATTTACCATTTGAGAAACGGCCCTCTGACCTGCAGAGGCAGAAAAGTCCTCTCGTCTAATGGGAACTAGCCCACTCACACTCAAGCAGCTATTTGCCATTATAAAAACAGCACTCTGACCTGCAGAGGCAGAAAGAGCCCCTCGTCTAATGGAAACTAGCCCACTCACATTGACGCAGCTATTTCCCATTAGAGAAACGGTCCTTTGACCTGCAGAGGCAGAAAGGTCCTCTCGTCTAATGGGAACTAGCCCACTCACACTGAAGCAACTATTTCCCATTAGAGAAACGGCCTTCCGACCTGGGGAGGCAGAAAGGTCCTCTCGTCTAATGGGAACTAGCCCACTCACACTAAAGCAGCTGAAACGGCCCTGCGACCTGCAGAGGCAGAAAGGTCCTCTCGTCTAATGGGAACTAGCCCACTCACATTGACGAAGCTATTTCCCATTTGAGAAACGGCCCTCTGATCTGCAGAGGCAGAAAGGTCCTCTCGTCTAATGGGAACTAGCCCATTCGCAGCTATTTCCCATTAGAGAAACGGCCCTCTGACCTGCAGAGGCAGAAAGGTCCTCTCGTCTAATGGGAACTCGCCCACTCACACTGAAACAATTATTTCCCATTATAGAGCCGGCCTTCCGTCCTGGGGAGGCAGAAAGGTCCTCTCGTCTAATGGGAACTAGCCCATTCACACAGAAGCAGCTATTTCCCATTAGAGAAACAGCCCTCTGACCTGCTGAGGCAGAAAGGTCCTCTTGTCTAATGGGAACTAGCCCACTCACCCTGAAGCAGCTATTTCCCATTAGTGAAACGGCCCTCTGACCTGCAGAGGCAGAAAGGTCCTCTCGTCTAATGGGAACTAGCCCACTCACACTGAAGCAGCTATTTCCCTTTAAAGAAAAACGGCCCTGTGACCTGCAGAGGCAGAAAGGTCCTCTCGTCTAATGGGAGGGAACTAGCCCATTCACACTGAAGCAGCTATTTCCCATTAGAGAAACGTCCCTCCAACCTGCAGAGACAGAAAGGTCCTCTCGTCGAATGGGAACTAGCCCATTCACACTGAAGCAGTTATTTCCCATTAGAGAAATGACCCTCCGACCTGGAGAGGCAGAAAAGTCCTCTCGTCTAAGGGGAACTTCCCCACTTACACTAAAGCAGCTATTTCCCATTAGAGAAACAGCCCTCTAACCTGTAGAGGCAGAAAGGTCCTCTCATCTAATGGGATCTAGCCCATTCACACCAAAGCAGCTATTTCCCATTAGAGAAACGGTCCTCTGACGTGCAGAGGCAGAAAGGTCCTCTTGTCTAATGGGAACTAGCCCACTCACACTAAAGCAGCTATTTCCCAGTAGAGAAACGGCCCTCCGACCTGGAGAGGCAGAAAGGTCCTCTCGTCTAATGGGAACTAGCCCACTCACACTGAAGCAGCTCTTTCCCATTAGAGAAACGGCCCTCTGACCTGCAGAGGCAGAAAGGGCCTCTCGTCTAATGGGAACTTGCCCACTCACACCGAAGCAGCCATTTCCCATTAGAGAAACAGCCCTCTGACCTGCAGAGGAAGAAAGGTCCTCTTGTCTAATGGGAACTAGCCCACTCACACTGAAGTAGCTATTTCCCATTAGAGAAACGGCCCTCTGACCTGCAGTGTGGGGGAATGGTCCTCTTGTCTAATGGGAACTAGCCCAATCACATTGAAGCAGAAATTTCCCATTAGAGAAACAGCCCTCTGCCCTGGAGAGGCAGAAAGGTCCTCTCGTCTAAGGGGAGGGAACTAGCCCACTCACTGGAGCATCTATTTCCCATTAGAGAAACGGCCCTCTGACCTGCAGAGGCAGAAAGGTCCTCTTGTCTAATGGGAACTAGCCCATTCACACTGGAGCAGCTATTTCCCATTATAGAAATCGGCCTCCGACCTGCACAGGTAGAAAGGTTCTCTCGTCTAATGGGAGGGAACTAGCCCACTCACATTGAAGAAGCTATTTCCCATTAGAGAAACAGTCCTCTGACCTGCAGAGACAGAAAGGTCCTCTCTTCGGATAGGAACTAGCCCAATCACTCTGAAGCAGTTTTTTCCCATTAGAGAAACGGCCCTCTGACCTGCAGAGGCAGAAAAGTCCTCTTGTCTAATGGGAACTAGCCCACTCACACTGAAGCAGCTATTTCCCATTAGAGAAACGGCCCTCTGACCTGCAGAGGCAGAAAGGTCCTCTTCTCTCATGGGAACTAGGCCACTCACACTGAAGCAGCTATTTCCCATTAAAGAAAAACGGCCCTCTGACCTGCAGAGGCAGAAAGGTCCTCTCGACTAATGGGAACTAGCCCACTCACACTGAACCAGCTTTTTCCCATTAGAGAAACGACCCTCCGACCTGGAGATGCAGAAAGGTCATCTTGTCTAATGGGAACAAGCCCAAACTGCCCTCTGACCTGGAGAGGCAGAAAGGTCATCTCGTCTAATAGGAACTAGCCCACTCACACTGAAGCAGCTATTTCCCATTAGAGAAACGGCCCTCTGACCTGCAGAGGCAGAAAAGTCCTCTCGTCTAATAGGAACTAGCCCACTCACATTGAAACAGCTATTTCCCATTAGAGAAACAGCCCTCTGACCTGCAGAGGCAGAACCGTCCTCTTGTATAATGGGAACTAGCCCACTCACACTGAAGCAGCTATTCCCATTAGAGAAACGACGATCTGACCTGCAGAGGCAGAAAGGTCCTCTCGTCTAATGGGAACTAGCCCACTCACACTGAAGCAGCTATTTCCCTTTATAGAAACAGCCCTCTGAACTGCAGAGGCAGAAAGGTCCTCTCGTCTAATGGGAACTAGCCCACTCACACTGAAGCAGCTATTTCCCTTTAAAGAAAAACGGCCCTGTGACCTGCAGAGGCAGAAAGGTCCTCTCGTCTAATGGGAGGGAACTAGCCCATTCACACTGAAGCAGGTATTTCCAATTAGAGAAACGTCCCTCCATCCTGCAGAGACAGAAAGGTCCTCTCGTCGAATGGGAATTAGCCCATTCACACTGAAGCAGTTATTTCCCATTAGAGAAATGACCCTCCGACCTGGAGAGGCAGAAAAGTCCTCTCGTCTAAGGGGAACTTCCCCACTCACACTAAAGCAGCTATTTCCCATTAGAGAAACAGCCCTCTAACCTGTAGAGGCAGAAAGGTCCTCTCATCTAATGGGATCTAGCCCATTCACACCAAAGCAGCTATTTCCCATTAGAGAAACGGCCCTCTGACGTGCAGAGGCAGAAAGGTCCTCTTGTCTAATGGGAACTAGCCCACTCACACTAAAGCAGCTATTTCCCAGTAGAGAAACGGCCCTCCGACGTGGAGAGGCAGAAAGGTCCTCTCGTCTAATGGGAACTAGCCCACTCACACTGAAGCAGCTCTTTCCCATTAGAGAAACGGCCCTCTGACCTGCAGAGGCAGAAAGGGCCTCTCGTCTAATGGGAACTTGCCCACTCACACCGAAGCAGCCATTTCCCATTAGAGAAACAGCCCTCTGACCTGCAGAGGCAGAAAGGTCCTCTTGTCTAATGGGAACTAGCCCACTCACACTGAAGCAGCTATTTCCCATTAGAGAAACGGCCCTCTGACCTGCAGAGGGAGAATGATCCTCTTGTCGAATGGGAACTAGCCCAATCACATTGAAGCAGAAATTTCCCATTAGAGAAACGGCCCTCTGCCCTGGAGAGGCAGAAAGGTCCTCTCGTCTAATGGGAGGGAACTAGCCCACTCACTGGAGCATCTATTTCCCATTAGAGAAACGGCCCTCTGACCTGCAGAGGCAGAAAGGTCCTCTTGTCTAATGGGAACTAGCCCATTCACACTGGAGCAGCTATTTCCCATTATAGAAACCGGCCTCCGACCTGCACAGGCAGAAAGGTTCTCTCGTCTAATGGGAGGGAACTAGCCCACTCACATTGAAGAAGCTATTTCCCATTAGAGAAACAGTCCTCTGACCTGCAGAGACAGAAAGGTCCTCTCTTCGGATGGGAACTAGCCCACTCACTCTGAAGCAGCTTTTTCCCATTAGAGAAACGGCCCTCTGACCTGCAGAGGCAGAAAAGTCCTCTTGTCTAATGGGAACTAGCCCACTCACACTGAAGCTGCTTTTTCATATTAGAGAAACGGCCCTCTGACCTGCAGAGGCAGAAAGGTCCTCTCGTCTATTGGGGACTAGCCCATTCACACAGAAGCAGCTATTTCCCATTAGAGAAACGGCCTTTTGACCTGCTGAGGCAGAAAGGTCCACTCGTCTAATGGGAACTAGCCCACTCACACTAAAGCAGTTATTTCCCATTAGAGAAACGGCCCTCTGACCTGCAGAGGCAGAAAGGTCCTCTTGTCTAATGGGAACTAGCCCACTCACACTGAAGCAGCTATTTCCCATTAAAGAAAAACGGCCCTCTGACCTGCAGAGGCAGAAAGGTCCTCTCGTCTAATGGGAACTAGCCCACTCACACCGAAGCAGCTTTTTCCCATTAGAGAAACGACCCTCCGACCTGGAGATGCAGAAAGGTCATCTTGTCTAATGGGAACAAGCCCAAACTGCCCTCTGACCTGGAGAGGCAGAAAGGTCATCTCGTCTAATAGGAACTAGCCCACTCACACTGAAGCAGCTATTTCCCATTAGAGAAACGGCCCTCTGACCTGCAGAGGCAGAAAAGTCCTCTCGTCTAATAGGAACTAGCCCACTCACATTGAAACAGCTATTTCCCATTAGAGAAACAGCCCTCTGACCTGCAGAGGCAGAACCGTCCTCTTGTATAATGGGAACTAGCCCACTAACACTGAAGCAGCTATTTCCCATTAGAGAAACGACCCTCCGACCTGCAGAGGCAGAAAGGTCCTCTCGTCTAATGGGGACTAACCCATTCACACAGAAGCAGCTATTTCCCATTAGAGAAACGGCCTTTTGACCTGCTGAGGCAGAAAGGTCCACTCGTCTAATGGGAACTAGCCCACTCACACTGAAGCAGCTATTTCCCATTAGAGAAACGGCCCTCTGACCTGCAGAGGCAGAAAGGTCCTCTTGTCTAATGGGAACTAGCCCACTCACACTGAAGCAGCTATTTCCCATTAAAGAAAAACGGCCCTCTGACCTGCAGAGGCAGAAAGGTCCTCTCGTCTAATGGGAACTAGCCCACTCACACCGAAGCAGCTTTTTCCCATTAGAGAAACGACCCTCCGACCTGGAGATGCAGAAAGGTCATCTTGTCTAATGGGAACAAGCCCAAACTGCCCTCTGACCTGGAGAGGCAGAAAGGTCATCTCGTCTAATAGGAACTAGCCCACTCACACTGAAGCAGCTATTTCCCATTAGAGAAACGGCCCTCTGACCTGCAGAGGCAGAAAAGTCCTCTCGTCTAATAGGAACTAGCCCACTCACATTGAAACAGCTATTTCCCATTAGAGAAACAGCCCTCTGACCTGCAGAGGCAGAACCGTCCTCTTGTATAATGGGAACTAGCCCACTCACACTGAAGCAGCTATTCCCATTAGAGAAACGACCCTCTGACCTGCAGAGGCAGAAAGGTCCTCTCGTCTAATGGGAACTAGCCCACTCACACTGAAGCAGCTATTTCCCATTAGAGAAACGACCCTCCGACATGGAGATGCAGAAAGGTCATCTTTTCTAATAGGAGCAAGCCCAAACTGCCCTCTGACCTGGAGAGGCAGAAAGGTCATCTTGCCTAATAGGAACTAGCCCACTCACACTGAAGCAGCTATTTCCCATTAGAGAAACGGCCCTCTGACCTGCAGAGGCAGAAAAGTCCTCTCGTCTAATAGGAACTAGCCCACTCACATTGAAACAGCTATTTCCCATTAGAGAAACAGCCCTCTGACCTGCAGAGGCAGAACCGTCCTCTTGTATAATGGGAACTAGCCCACTCACACTGAAGCAGCTATTCCCATTAGAGAAACGACCCTCTGACCTGCAGAGGCAGAAAGGTCCTCTCGTCTAATGGGAACTAGCCCACTCACAGCTATTTCCCATTAGAGAAACGGCCCTCTGACATACAGAGGCAGAAAGCTCCTCTCGTCTAATGGGAACTAGCCCACTCACACTGAAGCAGCTATTTCCCATTAGAGAAACGACCCTCCGACCTGGAGATGCAGAAAGGTCATCTTGTCTAATGGGAACAAGCCCAAACTGCCCTCTGACCTGGAGAGGCAGAAAGGTCATCTTGTCTAATAGGAACTAGCCCACTCACACTGAAGCAGCTATTTCCCATTAGAGAAACGGCCCTCTGACCTGCAGAGGCAGAAAAGTCCTCTCGTCTAATAGGAACTAGCCCACTCACATTGAAACAGCTATTTCCCATTAGAGAAACAGCCCTCTGACCTGCAGAGGCAGAACCGTCCTCTTGTATAATGGGAACTAGCCCACTCACACTGAAGCAGCTATTCCCATTAGAGAAACGACCCTCTGACCTGCAGAGGCAGAAAGGTCCTCTCGTCTAATGGGAACTAGCCCACTCACAGCTATTTCCCATTAGAGAAACGGCCCTCTGACATACAGAGGCAGAAAGCTCCTCTCGTCTAATGGGAACTAGCCCACTCACACTGAAGCAACTATTTCCCATTAGAGAAACGGCCTTCCGACCTGGGGAGGCAGAAAGGTCCTCTCATCTAATGGGAACTAGCTCACTCACACTGAAGCAGCTATTTCCCATTAGAGAAACGACCCTCTGACCTGGAGAGGCAGAAAGGTCCTCTCATCTAATGGGCACTAGCCCATTCACACTGAAGCAGCTATTTCCCATTAGAGAAACAGCCCTCTGACCTGCAGAGGCAGAAAGGTCCTCTCGTCTAATGGGAACTAGCCCACTCACACTGAAGCAGCTATTTCCCATTAGAGAAACAGCCCTCTGACCTGCAAAGGCAGAACCGTCCTCTTGTATAATGGGAACTAGCCCACTCACACTGAAGCAGCTATTTCCCTTTATAGAAACAGCCCTCTGAACTGCAGAGGCAGAAAGGTCCTCTCGTCTAATGGGAACTAGCCCACTCACAGCTATTTCCCATTAGAGAAACGGCCCTCTGACCTGCAGAGGCAGAAAGGTCCTCTCGTCTAATGGGAACTTGCCCACTCACACCGAAACAGCTATTTCCCATTAGAGAAACGGCCCTCTGACCTGCAGAGGCAGAAAGGTCCTCTTGTCTAATGGGAACTAGCCCACTCACACTGAAGCAGCTATTTCCCATTAGAAAAACGGCCCTCTGACCTGCAGAGGCAGAAAGGTCCTCTTGTCTAATGGGAACTCGCCCAATCACACTGAAGCAGCAATTTCCCATTAGAGAAACGGCCCTCTGCCCTGGAGAGGCAGAAAGGTCCTCTCGTCTAATGGGAGGGAACTAGCCCACTCACACTGAAGCATCTATTTCCCATTAGAGAAACGGCCCTCTGACCTGCAGAGACAGAAAGGTCCTCTCTTCGGATGGGAACTAGCCCACTCACTCTGAAGCAGCTTTTTCCCATTAGAGAAACGGCCCTCTGACCTGCAGAGGCAGAAAAGTCCTCTTGTCTAATGGGAACTAGCCCACTCACACTGAAGCATCTATTTCCCATTAGAGAAACGGCCCTCTGCCCTGGAGAGGCAGAAAGGTCCTCTCATCTAATGGGAACTAGCCCACTCACACTGAAGAAGCTTTTTCCCATTAGAGAAACGGCCCTCTGACCTGCAGAGACAGAAAAGTCCTCTCGTGTAATGGGAACTACCCCACTCACACTGAAGCAGCTTTTTCCCATTAGAGAAACGGCCCTCTGACCTGCAGAGGCAGAAAGGTCCTCTCGTCTAATGGGAACTAGCCCACTCACATTGAAGCAGCAATTTCCCATTAGAGAAACAGTCCTCTGACCTGCAGAGACAGAAAGGTCCTCTCATCTAATGGGAACTAGCCCACTCACACTGAAGCAGCTATTTCCCATTAGAGAAACGACCCTCCGACCTGGAGATGCAGAAAGGTCATCTTGTCTAATGGGAACAAGCCCAAACTGCCCTCTGACCTGGAGAGGCAGAAAGGTCATCTTGTCTAATAGGAACTAGCCCACTCACACTGAAGCAGCTATTTCCCATTAGAGAAACGGCCCTCTGACCTGCAGAGGCAGAAAAGTCCTCTCGTCTAATAGGAACTAGCCCACTCACATTGAAACAGCTATTTCCCATTAGAGAAACAGCCCTCTGACCTGCAGAGGCAGAACCGTCCTCTTGTATAATGGGAACTAGCCCACTCACACTGAAGCAGCTATTCCCATTAGAGAAACGACCCTCTGACCTGCAGAGGCAGAAAGGTCCTCTCGTCTAATGGGAACTAGCCCACTCACAGCTATTTCCCATTAGAGAAACGGCCCTCTGACATACAGAGGCAGAAAGCTCCTCTCGTCTAATGGGAACTAGCCCACTCACACTGAAGCAACTATTTCCCATTAGAGAAACGGCCTTCCGACCTGGGGAGGCAGAAAGGTCCTCTCATCTAATGGGAACTAGCTCACTCACACTGAAGCATCTATTTCCCATTAGAGAAACGACCCTCTGACCTGGAGAGGCAGAAAGGTCCTCTCATCTAATGGGCACTAGCCCATTCACACTGAAGCAGCTATTTCCCATTAGAGAAACAGCCCTCTGACCTGCAGAGGCAGAAAGGTCCTCTCGTCTAATGGGAACTAGCCCACTCACACTGAAGCAGCTATTTCCCATTAGAGAAACAGCCCTCTGACCTGCAAAGGCAGAACCGTCCTCTTGTATAATGGGAACTAGCCCACTCACACTGAAGCAGCTATTTCCCTTCATAGAAACAGCCCTCTGAACTGCAGAGGCAGAAAGGTCCTCTCGTCTAATGGGAACTAGCCCACTCACAGCTATTTCCCATTAGAGAAACGGCCCTCTGACCTGCAGAGGCAGAAAGGTCCTCTCGTCTAATGGGAACTTGCCCACTCACACCGAAACAGCTATTTCCCATTAGAGAAACGGCCCTCTGACCTGCAGAGGCAGAAAGGTCCTCTTGTCTAATGGGAACTAGCCCACTCACACTGAAGCAGCTATTTCCCATTAGAAAAACGGCCCTCTGACCTGCAGAGGCAGAAAGGTCCTCTTGTCTAATGGGAACTAGCCCAATCACACTGAAGCAGCAATTTCCCATTAGAGAAACGGCCCTCTGCCCTGGAGAGGCAGAAAGGTCCTCTCGTCTAATGGGAGGGAACTAGCCCACTCACACTGAAGCATCTATTTCCCATTAGAGAAACGGCCCTCTGACCTGCAGAGACAGAAAGGTCCTCTCTTCGGATGGGAACTAGCCCACTCACTCTGAAGCAGCTTTTTCCCATTAGAGAAACGGCCCTCTGACCTGCAGAGGCAGAAAAGTCCTCTTGTCTAATGGGAACTAGCCCACTCACACTGAAGCATCTATTTCCCATTAGAGAAACGGCCCTCTGCCCTGGAGAGGCAGAAAGGTCCTCTCATCTAATGGGAACTAGCCCACTCACACTGAAGAAGCTTTTTCCCATTAGAGAAACGGCCCTCTGACCTGCAGAGACAGAAAAGTCCTCTCGTGTAATGGGAACTACCCCACTCACACTGAAGCAGCTTTTTCCCATTAGAGAAACGGCCCTCTGACCTGCAGAGGCAGAAAGGTCCTCTCGTCTAATGGGAACTAGTCCACTCACATTGAAGCAGCAATTTCCCATTAGAGAAACAGTCCTCTGACCTGCAGAGACAGAAAGGTCCTCTCATCTAATGGGAACTAGCCCACTCACACTGAAGAAGCTTTTTCCCATTAGAGAAACGGCCCTCTGACCTGCAGAGACAGAAAAGTCCTCTCGTGTAATGGGAACTACCCCACTCACACTGAAGCAGCTTTTTCCCATTAGAGAAACGGCCCTCTGACCTGCAGAGGCAGAAAGGTCCTCTCGTCTAATGGGAACTAGCCCACTCACACTGAAGCAGCTATTTCCCATTAAAGAAAAACGGCCCTCTGACCTGCAGAGGCAGAAAGATCATCTTGTCTAATGGGAACTAGCCCACTCACACTGAAGCAGCTATTTCCATTAGAAAAACGGCCCTCTGACCTGCAGAGGCAGAATGGTCCTCTTGTCTAATGGGAACTAGCCCATTCACACTGAAGCAGCTATTTCCCTTTATGGAAACCGGCCTCCGACCTGCAGAGGCAGAAAGGTCCTCTCGTCTAATGGGAGTTAATTAGCTCACTCACATTGAAGCAGCAATTTCCCATTAGAGAAACAGTCCTCTGACCTGCAGAGACAGAAAGGTCCTCTCATCTAATGGGAACTAGCCCACTCACACTGAAGAAGCTTTTTCCCATTAGAGAAATGGCCCTCTGACCTGCAGAGACAGAAAAGTCCTCTCGTGTAATGGGAACTACCCCACTCACACTGAAGCAGCTTTTTCCCATTAGAGAAACGGCCCTCAGACCTGCAGAGGCAGAAAGATCCTCTTGTCTAATGGGAACTAGCCCACTCACACTGAAGCAGCTATTTCCATTAGAGAAACGGCCCTCTGACCTGCAGAGGCAGAATGGACCTCTTGTCTAATGGGAACTAGCCCATTCACACTGAAGCAGCTATTTCCCATTATAGAAACCGGTCTCCGACCTGCGGAGGCAGAAGGTCCTCTCGTCTAATGGGATGGAACTAGCCCACTCACACTGAAGCATCTATTTCCCATTAGAGAAACGGCCCTCTGACCTGCAGAGGCAGAAGGTCCTCTCGTCTAATGGGAACTTGCCCACTCACACCGAAGCAGCTATTTCCCATTAGAGAAACGGCCCTCTGACCTGCAGAGGCAGAAAGGTCCTCTTGTCTAATGGGAACTAGCCCACTCACACTGAAGCAGCTATTTCCCATTAGAGAAACGGCCCTCTGACCTGCAGAGGCAGAAAGGTCCTCTCATCTAATGGGAACTAGCCCAATCACACTGAAGCAGCAATTTCCCATTAGAGAAACGGCCCTCTGAGCTCCAGAGGCAGAAAGGTCCTCTTGTCTAATGGGAACTAGCCCATTCACACTGAAGCAACTATTTCCCATTATAGAAACCGGCCTCCGACCTGCAGAGGCAGAAGGTCCTCTCGTCTAATGGGAACTAGCCCACTCACACTGAAGCAGCTATTTCCCATTAAAGAAAAACGGCCCTCTGACCTGCAGAGGCAGAAAGGTCCTCTCGTCTTATGGGAACTAGCCCAATCACACTGAAGCAGCAGTTTTCCATTATAGAAACCGGCCTCCGACCTGCAGAGGCAGAAGGTCCTCTCGTCTAATGGGAGGGAACTAGCCCACTCACACTGAAGCATCTATTTCCCATTAGAGAAACGGCCCTCTGACCTGCAGAGGCAGAAAGGTCCTCTTGTCTAATGGGAACTAGCCCATTCACACTGAAGCAGCTATTTCCCATTATAGAAACCGGTCTCCGACCTGCGGAGGCAGAAGGTCCTCTCGTCTAATGGGATGGAACTAGCCCACTCACACTGAAGCATCTATTTCCCATTAGAGAAACGGCCCTCTGACCTGCAGAGGCAGAAGGTCCTCTCGTCTAATGGGAACTTGCCCACTCACACCGAAGCAGCTATTTCCCATTAGAGAAACGGCCCTCTGACCTGCAGAGGCAGAAAGGTCCTCTTGTCTAATGGGAACTAGCCCACTCACACTGAAGCAGCTATTTCCCATTAGAGAAACGGCCCTCTGACCTGCAGAGGCAGAAAGGTCCTCTCATCTAATGGGAACTAGCCCAATCACACTGAAGCAGCAATTTCCCATTAGAGAAACGGCCCTCTGACCTGCAGAGGCAGAATGGTCCTCTTGTCTAATGGGAACTAGCCCATTCACACTGAAGCAGCTATTTCCCATTATGGAAACCGGCCTCCGACCTGCAGAGG
This sequence comes from Ambystoma mexicanum, assembly GCF_040938575.1. NCBI lineage: Eukaryota > Metazoa > Chordata > Amphibia > Caudata > Ambystomatidae > Ambystoma > Ambystoma mexicanum. The sequence continues at coordinate 1,185,141,522 of NC_090934.1, forward strand.
CAGAAAGGTCCTCTCGTCTAATGGGAGTTAATTAGCTCACTCACATTGAAGCAGCAATTTCCCATTAGAGAAACAGTCCTCTGACCTGCAGAGACAGAAAGGTCCTCTCATCTAATGGGAACTAGCCCACTCACACTGAAGAAGCTTTTTCCCATTAGAGAAATGGCCCTCTGACCTGCAGAGACAGAAAAGTCCTCTCGTGTAATGGGAACTACCCCACTCACACTGAAGCAGCTTTTTCCCATTAGAGAAACGGCCCTCTGACCTGCAGAGGCAGAAAGATCCTCTTGTCTAATGGGAACTAGCCCACTCACACTGAAGCAGCTATTTCCATTAGAGAAACGGCCCTCTGACCTGCAGAGGCAGAATGGTCCTCTTGTCTAATGGGAACTAGCCCATTCACACTGAAGCAGCTATTTCCCATTATAGAAACCGGTCTCCGACCTGCGGAGGCAGAAAGGTCCTCTCATCTAATGGGAACTAGCCCAATCACACTGAAGCAGCAATTTCCCATTAGAGAAACGGCCCTCTGAGCTCCAGCGGCAGAAAGGTCCTCTTGTCTAATGGGAACTAGCCCATTCACACTGAAGCAACTATTTCCCATTATAGAAACCGGCCTCCGACCTGCAGAGGCAGAAGGTCCTCTCGTCTAATGGGAACTAGCCCACTCACACTGAAGCAGCTATTTCCCATTAAAGAAAAACGGCCCTCTGACCTGCAGAGGCAGAAAGGTCCTCTCGTCTTATGGGAACTAGCCCAATCACACTGAAGCAGCAATTTTCCATTATAGAAACCGGCCTCCGACCTGCAGAGGCAGAAGGTCCTCTCGTCTAATGGGAGGGAACTAGCCCACTCACACTGAAGCATCTATTTCCCATTAGAGAAACGGCCCTCTGACCTGCAGAGGCAGAAAGGTCCTCTTGTCTAATGGGAACTAGCCCATTCACACTGAAGCAGCTATTTCCCATTATAGAAACCGGTCTCCGACCTGCGGAGGCAGAAGGTCCTCTCGTCTAATGGGATGGAACTAGCCCACTCACACTGAAGCATCTATTTCCCATTAGAGAAACGGCCCTCTGACCTGCAGAGGCAGAAGGTCCTCTCGTCTAATGGGAACTTGCCCACTCACACCGAAGCAGCTATTTCCCATTAGAGAAACGGCCCTCTGACCTGCAGAGGCAGAAAGGTCCTCTTGTCTAATGGGAACTAGCCCACTCACACTGAAGCAGCTATTTCCCATTAGAGAAACGGCCCTCTGACCTGCAGAGGCAGAAAGGTCCTCTCATCTAATGGGAACTAGCCCAATCACACTGAAGCAGCAATTTCCCATTAGAGAAACGGCCCTCTGACCTGCAGAGGCAGAATGGTCCTCTTGTCTAATGGGAACTAGCCCATTCACACTAAAGCAGCTATTTCCCATTATGGAAACCGGCCTCCGACCTGCAGAGGCAGAAAGGTCCTCTCGTCTAATGGGAGTTAATTAGCTCACTCACATTGAAGCAGCAATTTCCCATTAGAGAAACAGTCCTCTGACCTGCAGAGACAGAAAGGTCCTCTCATCTAATGGGAACTAGCCCACTCACACTGAAGAAGCTTTTTCCCATTAGAGAAATGGCCCTCTGACCTGCAGAGACAGAAAAGTCCTCTCGTGTAATGGGAACTACCCCACTCACACTGAAGCAGCTTTTTCCCATTAGAGAAACGGCCCTCTGACCTGCAGAGGCAGAAAGATCCTCTTGTCTAATGGGAACTAGCCCACTCACACTGAAGCAGCTATTTCCATTAGAGAAACGGCCCTCTGACCTGCAGAGGCAGAATGGTCCTCTTGTCTAATGGGAACTAGCCCATTCACACTGAAGCAGCTATTTCCCATTATAGAAACCGGTCTCCGACCTGCGGAGGCAGAAGGTCCTCTCGTCTAATGGGATGGAACTAGCCCACTCACACTGAAGCATCTATTTCCCATTAGAGAAACGGCCCTCTGACCTGCAGAGGCAGAAGGTCCTCTCGTCTAATGGGAACTTGCCCACTCACACCGAAGCAGCTATTTCCCATTAGAGAAACGGCCCTCTGACCTGCAGAGGCAGAAAGGTCCTCTTGTCTAATGGGAACTAGCCCACTCACACTGAAGCAGCTATTTCCCATTAGAGAAACGGCCCTCTGACCTGCAGAGGCAGAAAGGTCCTCTCATCTAATGGGAACTAGCCCAATCACACTGAAGCAGCAATTTCCCATTAGAGAAACGGCCCTCTGAGCTCCAGAGGCAGAAAGGTCCTCTTGTCTAATGGGAACTAGCCCATTCACACTGAAGCAACTATTTCCCATTATAGAAACCGGCCTCCGACCTGCAGAGGCAGAAGGTCCTCTCGTCTAATGGGAACTAGCCCACTCACACTGAAGCAGCTATTTCCCATTAAAGAAAAACGGCCCTCTGACCTGCAGAGGCAGAAAGGTCCTCTCGTCTTATGGGAACTAGCCCAATCACACTGAAGCAGCAATTTTCCACTATAGAAACCGGCCTCCGACCTGCAGAGGCAGAAGGTCCTCTCGTCTAATGGGAGGGAACTAGCCCACTCACACTGAAGCATCTATTTCCCATTAGAGAAATGGCCCTCTGACCTGCAGAGGCAGAAAGGTCCTCTTGTCTAATGGGAACTAGCCCATTCACACTGAAGCAGCTATTTCCCATTATAGAAACCGGTCTCCGACCTGCGGAGGCAGAAGGTCCTCTCGTCTAATGGGATGGAACTAGCCCACTCACACTGAAGCATCTATTTCCCATTAGAGAAACGGCCCTCTGACCTGCAGAGGCAGAAGGTCCTCTCGTCTAATGGGAACTTGCCCACTCACACCGAAGCAGCTATTTCCCATTAGAGAAACGGCCCTCTGACCTGCAGAGGCAGAAAGGTCCTCTTGTCTAATGGGAACTAGCCCACTCACACTGAAGCAGCTATTTCCCATTAGAGAAACGGCCCTCTGAGCTCCAGAGGCAGAAAGGTCCTCTTGTCTAATGGGAACTAGCCCATTCACACTGAAGCAACTATTTCCCATTATAGAAACCGGCCTCCGACCTGCAGAGGCAGAAGGTCCTCTCGTCTAATGGGAACTAGCCCACTCACACTGAAGCAGCTATTTCCCATTAGAGAAACAGCCCTCTGACCTGCAGAGGCAGAAAGGTCCTCTTGTCTAATGGGAACTATCCCATTCACACCGAAGCAGCTATTTCCCATTAGAGAAACGGCCCTCTGACCTGCAGAGGCAGAAAGGTCCTCTCGTCTAATGGGAACTAGCCCATTCGCAGCTATTTCCCATTAGAGAAACGGCCTTCTGACCTGCAGAGGCAGAAAGGTCCTCTCGTCTAATGGGAACTAGCCCACTCACACTGAAGCAGCTATTTCCTATTATAGAAACGGCCCTCTGACCTGCACAGGCAGAAAGGTCCTCTTGTTTAATGGGAACTAGCCCATTCGCAGCTATTTCCCATTAGAGAAACGGCCCTGTGATCTGCAGAGGCAGAAAGGCCCTCTCGTCTAATGGGAACTAGTCCACCCACACTGAAGCAGCTATTTCCCATTAGAGAAACGGCCCTCTGACCTGCAGAGGCAGAAAGGTCCCCTTGTCTAATGGGAACTAGCCCACTCACACTGAAGCAGCTATTTCCCATTAAAGAAAAACGGCCCTCTGACCTGAAGAGGCAGAAAGATCCTCTTGTCTAATGGGAACTAGCCCACTCACACTGAAGCAGCTATTTCCATTAGAGAAACGGCCCTCTGACCTGCAGAGGCAGAAAGGTCCTCTCGTCTTATGGGAACTAGCCCAATCACACTGAAGCAGCAATTTCCCATTATAGAAACCGGCCTCCGACCTGCAGAGGCAGAAGGTCCTCTCGTCTAATGGGAGGGAACTAGCCCACTCACACTGAAGCATCAATTTCCCATTAGAGAAACGGCCCTCTGACCTGCAGAGGCAGAAAGGTCCTCTTGTCTAATGCGAACTAGCCCATTCACACTGAAGCAGCTATTTCCCATTATAGAAACCGGTCTCCGACCTGCAGAGGCAGAAGGTCCTCTCGTCTAATGGGAACTTGCACACTCACACCGAAGCAGCTATTTCCCATTAGAGAAACGGCCCTGTGACCTGCAGAGGCAGAAAGGTCCTCTTCTCTAATGGGAACTAGCCCACTGTGAAGAGGTGCCGGCAGCGGCCTTGGGAAAAGCCACCAACTCGCACACATCGGACGAACTAGGCGATCCTGACGGGAGCGGAGCCGCCCCCGCCGAACGCTACGGCGGGGTTAGCTACTCACCTTACTGGAGTCGCCGACCCGGACTGGGAAGGGGGCGGGAACCTTGTCAGGATGCAGGCCGCGGTCCGCGGCCGAGGAGGAGTAAGAACCCCGACATCAGAGGCCACCCCTATGTAACCAAGTCCCGGCGCCGCATGGATGCCGCCGACGGAAACGCTTCAGGAACAGTCCCCATGCTACAGGGGCAGGCGAAACTGACGGCAGGGAAACCCGGTCTTAAGGGAGGCGGGGCCAAACCTTCCCAACCAATAACAGACGAGCTAGGCAAGACGTCTGCTCATTGGTGGGGATTTGAACCCAGTGAAGTATTTAAAGGCCCGCCTTTTCTAAACAAGGCTGTCTGTTATTTTCACAGGACACCGAGGAGCACGCAGGCAACCCCGAGTGGTGGGCCTACCCAGATAACCCGAGTTAGAGGACCACAGCCTTATCCCAAGGGCAATTGGGGAAGGAAAAACCCCACGGTGAAGCAACCGCCAGAACTTTCAGTTTATTATTGATTTACCACACCTCAGTTATTGACTCTTTCCGGATCAACCATACGGCAATAATAAAGATTATTGCAGCACGAGTTTTGTCTCCTGTCTATCATTCTCACAACTGGCGACGAAGGTGGGATAACGGCAGCGCGATGGAGGCATTGATCAAAACGCTGTCGGAAGGACAGCAGCAACTGCAGCAGTTGGTTCAGATACAAAACCAACAAGCAGCTGCCGACCGCCAAGCCTTCCAGCAGGCATTGCAGGTACAAAGCACGGTGCAAACTACTGCACAGGACAAACATCATGACACAATATCGAAGCTAACCGAGATGGTGGCTAGCTCTAGGACACAACCAATGGTCCCATCCGCATTACTACAAAAGTACAAAGACGGCGAGGACCCTGCCTTCTTTTTTACAAGTTTCGAAAGAATAGCCAGGAACGCACAGTGGCCCCCCGAACGATGGGGACAATATGTCGCCCCCTTGTTGTCCGGCGTCATGCAAGGAGCCTACCAGGCGGCAAACCCCACCGGGAATACTCCCTATGGTGAAATTAAGGCAGCTGTACTGGATCACCTTGGCCTTGATGAAGAGGCCTATCGAATTCAACTAAGGGACACCAAGTTACGACCTGGGGAAAATCCACGGCAGTTGTATTATCGAATAAAAGACCTGGCGGAAAAATGGCTGTCAACTCCGACGGTCGTAACTCAACCGATACTTGAAAAGATTATCCTTGAGCAGTTCGTAGAAGCCCTGCCAGGACAAATGCAGAGGTGGGTGAGGCAACATCACAGACCCTCCCTAACTGAAGCGGTGGATATTGCCTCGGCGTATCAAAAGGCTGGGTACCACAGGTTTCCACCCACAGGGATAACAGCCTGCATAGCAGTACCAACGACTGATGCCCCACTGACCAAAGGGGTCAGACCACAACAGTTGAGATGGAGACAACCCGAGGAGGCGGTTCGGAGGCCAGACGAGAAGAGGTCTGGAATTGAAGACAAGTCCGCTGGAACCAGTCCAGGATATCAGCAACCGCAGTGCTTTGAGTGCAACGAATGGGGCCACATAGCCCGGTTCTGTCCCAGGAGAAGATCCGCTGAACCAATGGATATTGGGTACCTGCACGCGCTACAAGAAGAGAGCGTACCCGGTCCTTACATCGTGGACATACGAGTTGACGGCAGACCCACACGTGGTCTACTTGACAGCGGCAGCCGGCAAACCGCCATATCACCTACTGTAAGTAGCAAACCCAACTTACTTAACGTGTCCGTACCTATTAAATGTATACATGGAGATATAAAACTTTATCCGATGAAAAATGTGGCTATCGAAATAAATGGGGAGTTGTCACCCGTGAGGGCTGCCGTCCTACCTTCTCTGCCTGCCCCGGTAGTCATAGGGACTGATTTACCTAACTTTGACCAGGCACTGATGACGAAGGAGGGGAGAAGGGAAGTAGGTCCCGAGCCAGAACCCGGGAGGGGCATGTCTGGTCCAAGAACCCTCATCAATAAAAAGAGACAAAGCCGTATGGACTGGTGTCAGGCTTGTTATACGACTAGAGCCATCGACTGGAGACTAGAGGATAATGAAGATAGCATTAGGACCGAAACCCTAACGGACAACACCCTCAAGGTAGCCCGAGAGAGGGCTACACAGGAAGGGGATCCAGATCTTTCCAGGGGACCAGGATTTGTGCTTCAGCAAGGTCTACTGTACCGAAGATACAAGGCAGATGATGGGACTGTTAAGGAACAGTTAGTTTTACCCAGAAAGCAACGCCCCATAGTACTGCAATTAGCCCACAACCATCCTTGTGGAGGCCACATGGCTTCGCTGAAAACACAGCAAAATATACTCAAACAGTTTTATTGGCCGGGAATTTATGGGGAGGTGGCTCAGTTTTGCAAAAGATGCCCTACCTGCCAACTAACGAGCGGAGTAAAACCAGCTAAAGCTCCTCTACAAAAGATGCCCCTTATTACAGTACCATTCCAGAGGATCGGCATGGATATTGTTGGTCCATTGGAACCAGCCAGTAGAGAGTATAAATACATGCTGGTCGTAGTCGACTACGCTACACGTTATCCTGAAGCATTTCCCCTTAAAGGGACGTCAGCCAGACAACTATGTGATCAACTCATACCCTTCTTTGCCCGAGTTGGCTTACCCTCAGAAATCATCACTGACCAAGGGACGAATTTCATGTCGACTTTACTACGACAAGTGTGTGAACGCCTACACATCAAGCAGCTAAGAACATCCGTGTATCATCCCCAAACTGATGGCTTAGTCGAAAGATATAACAAAACGATAAAGAAAATGTTGAAAAGGGTGACAGGACCAGGTGCCCAGAACTGGGATAGGGCGATACCTCTTGTTCTGATGGTCCTTCGAGACACACCCCAATCCTCCATGGGGTTTTCCCCCTTTGAACTCCTGTTCGGGAGACAACCCCGAACAATCCTAGACCTGGTTAAGGAAGAATGGGAAGCCTCCGAAGAAACAACCCTAACCGAATATACCGAGGAACTGAAGGAACATTTAAGCGCACTGCGTGCTTTGGCGGAAGCCAACCTCTCTCATGCCCAGAACATACAAGAGAAAAACTATAATAAAGGGAGCAGAATGAGAAGGTTCAGCCCAGGAGACCAGGTACTCGTACTCTTACCTACCAGCGCCAACAAATTACTGGCCAGATGGAAAAGCCCGTACAAGATCACGGATGTTCTCAGTCCCGTGACCTATAGGGTGCACCAACCTCACAGAACCAACCCGGATCAAATATACCACATCAACTTGTTGAAGGAGTGGAATGAACCCCTGGTATCAGCACTAGGAACCATCGGAGACATAGAAACGTTGGAAACCGCGAACCCGGACCCCGGTTCGCTGGACCACGTCCAGTGGGGGAACGCCCTATCGCCACTCATGAGAACGGAGCTGATGCATAGGCTACTACCCTACAGAGAATCCTTTTCCACCTTACCAGGGAGGACCAAATTACTTGAGCATGAGATAAAAACAGAGTCCGGACAAGTAGTACGGCTCAGACCCTACCGGATACCCGAAGCCCGGAGACAAATCATAAACACGGAGGTAGATGAAATGTTGCAACTAGACATCATTGAGCCTTCAGTCGGCGCTTGGTCATCGCCCATAGTTCTGGTCCCTAAACCTGATGGCTCAATCCGCTTCTGCATGGACTACAGGCAGCTGAACAGCGTGTCTAGTTACGAAGCATACCCAATGCCACGGATGGACGAGTTGTTAGAGGGACTCGGGGCTGCGCGGTATCTGAGTACGCTAGACCTAACAAAGGGATACTGGCAGATCCCTTTGCGACCCCAGGATAAAGAAAAAAACGCCTTTTCCACACCAAGGGGACTGTATCAGTTTAAGGTTCTTCCTTTTGGCCTACATGGGGCACCAGCCACCTTCCAAAGACTTATGGACATCATCCTAAGACCGCATGAGGGATATGCAGCGGCCTACCTTGACGATATCATCGTATACAGCAAAACCTGGGAGGATCATCTGAACCATTTGGAATCGGTGGTAGCTGACCTACATGTAGCAGGCCTTCACATCAATCCCAGTAAGACCACGATGGGAACTCACGAAACAAAGTACCTCGGACACGTGGTGGGGGGTGGAATGCTGAAACCACAGATGTCCAAAACTGAGGCCATTCATCGCATCCCAACACCTGTGAACAGGAAACAAATACGGGCTTTTCTGGGGCTCGTTGGTTATTATAGGAGGTTTATTCCCGATTTTTCTTCCAAAGCCGCGCCACTCACCGATGCGCTAAGACTCAAAGGGAACCCAAACCTGACCAATAACAAAGCCGCCCTAAGGGCCATAGATTTTCTAAAGGAAAGGATCACATCTGATCCAGTATTATGTTGTCCCGACTTTCAGAAGCAGTTCTTCCTCCAGACTGATGCCTCGGACCATGGCTTGGGCGCCGTCCTGTCTCAGGAACAAGAATCGGAACTGCGGCCCATTTGCTTCATCAGCCGAAAGTTGCTGCCACATGAGTCGGCGTACTCCACGATTGAGAAAGAATGCCTGGCCATCAAATGGGCGATTGAATCCCTCAAGTACTATCTGGTTGGTCGTCGGTTCACGTTGTTCTCGGACCATGCACCTCTACAATGGCTTGCCCGACACAAGGATACCAACCAGAGGGTTCTTCGCTGGTTCCTCTCCCTACAACCCTTTGACTTTCTGACCCTGCATAGGCCAGGCAGATTTCAGCTGGTGGCGGACTACCTGTCCAGGTGCTCTCACTGGCCCGATCGGCCAGATCCCGGGGTGAGTATGTGTGAAGAGGTGCCGGCAGCGGCCTTGGGAAAAGCCACCAACTCGCACACATCGGACGAACTAGGCGATCCTGACGGGAGCGGAGCCGCCCCCGCCGAACGCTACGGCGGGGTTAGCTACTCACCTTACTGGAGTCGCCGACCCGGACTGGGAAGGGGGCGGGAACCTTGTCAGGATGCAGGCCGCGGTCCGCGGCCGAGGAGGAGTAAGAACCCCGACATCAGAGGCCACCCCTATGTAACCAAGTCCCGGCGCCGCATGGATGCCGCCGACGGAAACGCTTCAGGAACAGTCCCCATGCTACAGGGGCAGGCGAAACTGACGGCAGGGAAACCCGGTTTTAAGGGAGGCGGGGCCAAACCTTCCCAACCAATAACAGACGAGCTAGGCAAGACGTCTGCTCATTGGTGGGGATTTGAACCCAGTGAAGTATTTAAAGGCCCGCCTTTTCTAAACAAGGCTGTCTGTTATCTTCACAGGACACCGAGGAGCACGCAGGCAACCCCGAGTGGTGGGCCTACCCAGATAACCCGAGTTAGAGGACCACAGCCTTATCCCAAGGGCAATTGGGGAAGGAAAAACCCCACGGTGAAGCAACCGCCAGAACTTTCAGTTTATTATTGATTTACCACACCTCAGTTATTGACTCTTTCCGGATCAACCATACGGCAATAATAAAGATTATTGCAGCACGAGTTTTGTCTCCTGTCTATCATTCTCACACCCACTCACACTGAAGCAGCTATTTCCCATTAGAGAAACGGCCCTTTGACCTGCAGAGGCAGAAAGGTCCTCTCATCTAATGGGAACTAGCCCAATCACACTGAAGCAGCAATTTCCCATTATAGAAACCGGACTCCGACCTGCAGAGGCAGAAGGTCCTCTTGTCTAATGTGAGGGAACTAGCCCACTCACACTGAAGCATCTATTTCCCATTAGAGAAACGGCCCTCTGACCTGCAGAGGCAGAAAGGTCCTCTTGTCTAATGGGAACTAGCCATTCACACTGAAGCAGCTATTTCCCATTATAGAAACCGGCCTCCGACCTGCAGAGGCAGAAGGTCCTCTCGTCTAATGGGAACTAGCCCACTCACACTGAAGCAGCTATTTCCCATTAGAGAAACAGCCCTCTGACCTGCAGAGGCAGAAAGGTCCTCTCGTCTAATGGGAACTAGCCCACTCACACTGAAGCAGCTATTTCCTATTATAGAAACGGCCCTCTGACCTGCAGAGGCAGAAAGGTCCTCTCGTCTAATGGGAACTAGCCCATTCGCAGCTATTTCCCATTAGAGAAACGGCCCTCTGATCTGCAGAGGCAGGAAGGTCCTCTCGTCTAATGGGAACTAGTCCACCCATACTGAAGCAGCTATTTCCCATTAGAGAAACGGCCCTCTGACCTGCAGAGGCAGAAAGGTCCCCTTGTCTAATGGGAACTAGCCCACTCACACTGAAGCAGCTATTTCCCATTAAAGAAAAACGGCCCTCTGACCTGCAGAGGCAGAAAGATCCTCTTGTCTAATGGGAACTAGCCCACTCACACTGAAGCAGCTATTTCCATTAGAGAAACGGCCCTCTGACCTGCAGAGGCAGAAAGGTCCTCTCGTCTTATGGGAACTAGCCCAATCACACTGAAGCAGCAATTTCCCATTATAGAAACCGGCCTCCGACCTGCAGAGGCAGAAGGTCCTCTCGTCTAATGGGAGGGAACTAGCCCACTCACACTGAAGCATCTATTTCCCATTAGAGAAACGGCCCTTTGACCTGCAGAGGCAGAAAGGTCCTCTTGTCTAATGCGAACTAGCCCATTCACACTGAAGCAGCTATTTCCCATTATAGAAACCGGTCTCCGACCTGCAGAGGCAGAAGGTCCTCTCGTCTAATGGGAACTTGCACACTCACACCGAAGCAGCTATTTCCCATTAGAGAAACGGCCCTGTGACCTGCAGAGGCAGAAAGGTCCTCTTCTCTAATGGGAACTAGCCCACTCACACTGAAGCAGCTATTTCCCATTAGAGAAACGGCCCTTTGACCTGCAGAGGCAGAAAGGTCCTCTCATCTAATGGGAACTAGCCCAATCACACTGAAGCAGCAATTTCCCATTATAGAAACCGGCCTCCGACCTGCAGAGGCAGAAGGTCCTCTCGTCTAATGGGAACTAGCCCACTCACACTGAAGCAGCTATTTCCCATTAGAGAAACAGCCCTCTGACCTGCAGAGGCAGAAAGGTCCTCTCGTCTAATGGGAATTAGCCCATTTGCAGCTATTTCCCATTAGAGAAACGGCCTTCTGACCTGCAGAGGCAGAAAGGTCCTCTCGTCTAATGGGAACTAGCCCACTCACACTGAAGCAGCTATTTCCTATTATAGAAACGGCCCTCTGACCTGCACAGGCAGAAAGGTCCTCTCGTCTAATGGGAACTAGCCCATTCGCAGCTATTTCCCATTAGAGAAACGGCCCTCTGATCTGCAGAGGCAGGAAGGTCCTCTCGTCTAATGGGAACTAGTCCACCCACACTGAAGCAGCTATTTCCCATTAGAGAAACGGCCCTCTGGCCTGCAGAGGCAGAAAGGTCCCCTCGTCTAATGGGAACTAGCCCACTCACACTGAAGCAGCTATTTCCCATTAGAGAAACGGCCCTCTAACCTGCAGAGGCAGAAAGGTCCTCTCTTCTAATGGGAACTAGCTCACTCACACTGAAGCAGCTTTTCCCATTAGAGAAATGGCCCTCTGACCTGCAGAGGCAGAAAGATCCTCTCGTCTAATGGGAACTAGCCCACTCACACTGAAGCAGCTATTTCCCATTATATAAACGGCCCTCTGACCTGCAGAGGCAGAAAGGTCATCTCGTCTAATGGGAACTAGCCCATTTGCAGCTATTTCCCATTAGAGAAACGGCCCTCTGACGTGCAGAGGCAGAAAGGTCCTCTTGTATAATGGGAACTAGCCCACTCACACTGAAGCAGCTATTTCCCATTAGAGAAACGGCCCTCTGACCAGCAGAAACAGAAAGGTCTTCTCGTCTAATGGGAACTAGCCCAATCACACAGAAGCAGCTATTTCCCATTAGAGAAAGGGCCCTCTGCCCTGTAGTGGCAGAAAGGTCCTCTCGTCTAATGGGAACTAGCCCAGTCACACTGAAGCAGCTTTCCCCATTAGAGAAATGGCCCTCTGACCTGCAGAGGCAGAAAGGTCCTCTCGTCTAATGGGTACTAGCCCACTCACACTGAAGCAGCTATTTCCCATTAGAGAAACAACCCTCCGACCTGGAGAGGCAGAAAGGTCCTCTCGTCTAATGGGAACTATCCCACGCACACTGAAGCACTATTTCCCATTAGAGAAATGGCCCTTTGACCTGCAGAGGCAGAAAGGTCCTCTCATCTAATGGGAACTAGCCCAATCACACTGAAGCAGCAATTTCCCATTATAGAAACCGGCCTCCGACCTGCAGAGGCAGAAGGTCCTCTCGTCTAATGTGAGGGAACTAGCCCACTCACACTGAAGCATCTATTTCCCATTAGAGAAACGGCCCTCTGACCTGCAGAGGCAGAAAGGTCCTCTTGTCTAATGGGAACTAGCCCATTCACACTGAAGCAGCTATTTCCCATTATAGAAACCGGCCTCCGACCTGCAGAGGCAGAAGGTCCGCTCGTCTAATGGGAACTAGCCCACTCACACTGAAGCAGCTATTTCCCATTAGAGAAACAGCCCTCTGACCTGCAGAGGCAGAAAGGTCCTCTCGTCTAATGGGAATTAGCCCATTTGCAGCTATTTCCCATTAGAGAAACGGCCTTCTGATCTGCAGAGGCAGAAAGGTCCTCTCGTCTAATGGGAACTAGCCCACTCACACTGAAGCAGCTATTTCCTATTATAGAAACGGCCCTCTGACCTGCAGAGGCAGAAAGGTCCTCTCGTCTAATGGGAACTAGCCCATTCGCAGCTATTTCCCATTAGAGAAACGGCCCTCTGATCTGCAGAGGCAGGAAGGTCCTCTCGTCTAATGGGAACTAGCCCATTCGCAGCTATTTCCCATTAGAGAAACGGCCCTCTGATCTGCAGAGGCAGGAAGGTCCTCTCGTCTAATGGGAACTAGTCCACCCACACTGAAGCAGCTATTTCCCATTAGAGAAACGGCCCTCTGGCCTGCAGAGGCAGAAAGGTCCCCTCGTCTAATGGGAACTAGCCCACTCACACTGAAGCAGCTATTTCCCATTAGAGAAAAGACCCTCTGACCTGGAGATGCAGAAAGGTGATCTTGTCTAATGGGAACTAGCCCAAACGGCCCTATGATCTGGAGAGGCAGAAAGGTCATCTTTTCTAATGGGAACTAGCCCACTCACACTGAAGCAGCTATTTCCCATTAGAGAAACGGCCCTCTGACCTGCAGAGGCAGAAAGGTCCTCTCTTCTAATGGGAACTAGCTCACTCACACTGAAGCAGCTTTTCCCATTAGAGAAATGGCCCTCTGACCTGCAGAGGCAGAAAGATCCTCTCGTCTAATGGGAACTAGCCCACTCACACTGAAGCAGCTATTTCCCATTATATAAACGGCCCTCTGACCTGCAGAGGCAGAAAGGTCATCTCGTCTAATGGGAACTAGCCCATTTGCAGCTATTTCCCATTAGAGAAACGGCCCTCTGACGTGCAGAGGCAGAAAGGTCCTCTTGTATAATGGGAACTAGCCCACTCACACTGAAGCAGCTATTTCCCATTAGAGAAACGGCCCTCTGACCAGCAGAAACAGAAAGGTCTTCTCGTCTAATGGGAACTAGCCCAATCACACTGAAGCAGCTATTTCCCATTAGAGAAAGGGCCCTCTGCCCTGTAGTGGCAGAAAGGTCCTCTCGTCTAATGGGAACTAGCCCAGTCACACTGAAGCAGCTTTCCCCATTAGAGAAACGGCCCTCTGACGTGCAGAGGCAGAAAGGTCCTCTTGTATAATGGGAACTAGCCCACTCACACTGAAGCAGCTATTTCCCATTAGAGAAACGGCCCTCTGACCAGCAGAAACAGAAAGGTCTTCTCGTCTAATGGGAACTAGCCCAATCACACAGAAGCAGCTATTTCCCATTAGAGAAAGGGCCCTCTGCCCTGTAGTGGCAGAAAGGTCCTCTCGTCTAATGGGAACTAGCCCAGTCACACTGAAGCAGCTTTCCCCATTAGAGAAATGGCCCTCTGACCTGCAGAGGCAGAAAGGTCCTCTCGTCTAATGGGTACTAGCCCACTCACACTGAAGCAGCTATTTCCCATTAGAGAAACAACCCTCCGACCTGGAGAGGCAGAAAGGTCCTCTCGTCTAATGGGAACTATCCCACGCACACTGAAGCACTATTTCCCATTAGAGAAATGGCCCTTTGACCTGCAGAGGCAGAAAGGTCCTCTCATCTAATGGGAACTAGCCCAATCACACTGAAGCAGCAATTTCCCATTATAGAAACCGGCCTCCGACCTGCAGAGGCAGAAGGTCCTCTCGTCTAATGTGAGGGAACTAGCCCACTCACACTGAAGCATCTATTTCCCATTAGAGAAACGGCCCTCTGACCTGCAGAGGCAGAAAGGTCCTCTTGTCTAATGGGAACTAGCCCATTCACACTGAAGCAGCTATTTCCCATTATAGAAACCGGCCTCCGACCTGCAGAGGCAGAAGGTCCGCTCGTCTAATGGGAACTAGCCCACTCACACTGAAGCAGCTATTTCCCATTAGAGAAACAGCCCTCTGACCTGCAGAGGCAGAAAGGTCCTCTCGTCTAATGGGAATTAGCCCATTTGCAGCTATTTCCCATTAGAGAAACGGCCTTCTGATCTGCAGAGGCAGAAAGGTCCTCTCGTCTAATGGGAACTAGCCCACTCACACTGAAGCAGCTATTTCCTATTATAGAAACGGCCCTCTGACCTGCAGAGGCAGAAAGGTCCTCTTGTATAATGGGAACTAGCCCATTCGCAGCTATTTCCCATTAGAGAAACGGCCCTCTGATCTGCAGAGGCAGGAAGGTCCTCTCGTCTAATGGGAACTAGTCCACCCACACTGAAGCAGCTATTTCCCATTAGAGAAACGGCCCTCTGACCTGCAGAGGCAGAAAGGTCCCCTTGTCTAATGGGAACTAGCCCACTCACACTGAAGCAGCTATTTCCCATTAAAGAAAAACGGCCCTCTGACCTGCAGAGGCAGAAAGATCCTCTTGTCTAATGGGAACTAGCCCACTCACACTGAAGCAGCTATTTCCATTAGAGAAACGGCCCTCTGACCTGCAGAGGCAGAAAGGTCCTCTCGTCTTATGGGAACTAGCCCAATCACATTGAAGCAGCAATTTCCCATTATAGAAACCGGCCTCCGACCTGCAGAGGCAGAAGGTCCTCTCGTATAATGGGAGGGAACTAGCCCACTCACACTGAAGCATCTATTTCCCATTAGAGAAACGGCCCTTTGACCTGCAGAGGCAGAAAGGTCCTGTTGTCTAATGCGAACTAGCCCATTCACACTGAAGCAGCTATTTCCCATTATAGAAACCGGTCTCCGACCTGCAGAGGCAGAAGGTCCTCTCGTCTAATGGGAACTTGCACACTCACACCGAAGCAGCTATTTCCATTAGAGAAACGGCCCTGTGACCTGCAGAGGCAGAAAGGTCCTCTTCTCTAATGGGAACTAGCCCACTCACACTGAAGCAGCTATTTCCCATTAGAGAAACGGCCCTTTGACCTGCAGAGGCAGAAAGGTCCTCTCATCTAATGGGAACTAGCCCAATCACACTGAAGCAGCAATTTCCCATTATAGAAACCGGCCTCCGACCTGCAGAGGCAGAAGGTCCTCTCGTCTAATGGGAACTAGCCCACTCACACTGAAGCAGCTATTTCCCATTAGAGAACAGCCCTCTGACCTGCAGAGGCAGAAAGGTCCTCTCGTCTAATGGGAATTAGCCCATTTGCAGCTATTTCCCATTAAAGAAACGGCCTTCTGACCTGCAGAGGCAGAAAGGTCCTCTCGTCTAATGGGAACTAGCCCACTCACACTGAAGCAGCTATTTCCTATTATAGAAACGGCCCTCTGACCTGCACAGGCAGAAAGGTCCTCTCGTCTAATGGGAACTAGCCCATTCGCAGCTATTTCCCATTAGAGAAACGGCCCTCTGATCTGCAGAGGCAGGAAGGTCCTCTCGTCTAATGGGAACTAGTCCACCCACACTGAAGCAGCTATTTCCCATTAGAGAAACGGCCCTCTGGCCTGCAGAGGCAGAAAGGTCCCCTCGTCTAATGGGAACTAGCCCACTCACACTGAAGCAGCTATTTCCCATTAGAGAAAAGACCCTCTGACCTGGAGATGCAGAAAGGTGATCTTGTCTAATGGGAACTAGCCCAAACGGCCCTATGATCTGGAGAGGCAGAAAGGTCATCTTTTCTAATGGGAACTAGCCCACTCACACTGAAGCAGCTATTTCCCATTAGAGAAACGGCCCTCTGACCTGCAGAGGCAGAAAGGTCCTCTCTTCTAATGGGAACTAGCTCACTCACACTGAAGCAGCTTTTCCCATTAGAGAAATGGCCCTCTGACCTGCAGAGGCAGAAAGATCCTCTCGTCTAATGGGAACTAGCCCACTCACACTGAAGCAGCTATTTCCCATTATATAAACGGCCCTCTGACCTGCAGAGGCAGAAAGGTCATCTCGTCTAATGGGAACTAGCCCATTTGCAGCTATTTCCCATTAGAGAAACGGCCCTCTGACGTGCAGAGGCAGAAAGGTCCTCTTGTATAATGGGAACTAGCCCACTCACACTGAAGCAGCTATTTCCCATTAGAGAAACGGCCCTCTGACCAGCAGAAACAGAAAGGTCTTCTCGTCTAATGGGAACTAGCCCAATCACACTGAAGCAGCTATTTCCCATTAGAGAAAGGGCCCTCTGCCCTGTAGTGGCAGAAAGGTCCTCTCGTCTAATGGGAACTAGCCCAGTCACACTGAAGCAGCTTTCCCCATTAGAGAAATGGCCCTCTGACCTGCAGAGGCAGAAAGGTCCTCTCGTCTAATGGGTACTAGCCCACTCACACTGAAGCAGCTATTTCCCATTAGAGAAACAACCCTCCGACCTGGAGAGGCAGAAAGGTCCTCTCGTCTAATGGGAACTATCCCACGCACACTGAAGCAGCTATTTCCCATTAGAGAAATGGCCCTTTGACCTGCAGAGGCAGAAAGGTCCTCTCATCTAATGGGAACTAGCCCAATCACACTGAAGCAGCAATTTCCCATTATAGAAACCGGCCTCCGACCTGCAGAGGCAGAAGGTCCTCTCGTCTAATGGGAACAAGCCCACGCACACTGAAGCAGCTATTTCCCATTAGAGAAACAGCCCTCTGACCTGCAGAGGCAGAAAGGTCCTCTCGTCTAATGGGAATTATCCCATTTGCAGCTATTTCCCATTAGAGAAACGGCCTTCTGACCTGCAGAGGCAGAAAGGTCCTCTCGTCTAATGGGAACTAGCCCACTCACACTGAAGCAGCTATTTCCTATTATAGAAACGGCCCTCTGACCTGCACAGGCAGAAAGGTCCTCTCGTCTAATGGGAACTAGCCCATTCGCAGCTATTTCCCATTAGAGAAACGGCCCTCTGATCTGCAGAGGCAGGAAGGTCCTCTCGTCTAATGGGAACTAGTCCACCCACACTGAAGCAGCTATTTCCCATTAGAGAAACGGCCCTCTGGCCTGCAGAGGCAGAAAGGTCCCCTCGTCTAATGGGAACTAGCCCACTCACACTGAAGCAGCTATTTCCCATTAGAGAAAAGACCCTCTGACCTGGAGATGCAGAAAGGTGATCTTGTCTAATGGGAACTAGCCCAAACGGCCCTATGATCTGGAGAGGCAGAAAGGTCATCTTTTCTAATGGGAACTAGCCCACTCACACTGAAGCAGCTATTTCCCATTAGAGAAACGGCCCTCTGACCTGCAGAGGCAGAAAGGTCCTCTCTTCTAATGGGAACTAGCTCACTCACACTGAAGCAGCTTTTCCCATTAGAGAAATGGCCCTCTGACCTGCAGAGGCAGAAAGATCCTCTCGTCTAATGGGAACTAGCCCACTCACACTGAAGCAGCTATTTCCCATTATATAAACGGCCCTCTGACCTGCAGAGGCAGAAAGGTCATCTCGTCTAATGGGAACTAGCCCATTCGCAGCTATTTCCCTTTAGAGAAACGGCCCTCTGACGTGCAGAGGCAGAAAGGTCCTCTTGTATAATGGGAACTAGCCCACTCACACTGAAGCAGCTATTTCCCATTAGAGAAACGGCCCTCTGACCAGCAGAAACAGAAAGGTGTTCTCGTTTAATGGGAACTAGCCCAATCACACTGAAGCAGCTATTTCCCATTAGAGAAACGGCCCTCTGCCCTGTAGTGGCAGAAAGGTCCTCTCGTCTAATGGGAACTAGCCCAGTCACACTGAAGCAGCTATTTCCCTTAGAGAAACAGCCCTTCGACCTGGAGGGGCACAAAGGTCCTCTCGTCTAATGGGAACTAGTCCACTCACACTGAAGCAGCTATTTCCCATTATAGAAACCGCCCTCCGACCTGCAGAGGCAGAAAGGTCCTCTCGTCTAATGTGATGGAACTAGCCCACTCACACTGAAGCAGCTTTTTCCCATTAAAGAAACAGCCCTCTGATCTGCAGAGGCAGAAAGGTCCTCTCGTCTAATGGGAACTAGCCCATTCGCAGCTATTTCCCATTAGAGAAACGGCCCTCTGATCTGCAGAGGCAGGAAGGTCCTCTCGTCTAATGGGAACTAGTCCACCCACACTGAAGCAGCTATTTCCCATTAGAGAAACGGCCCTCTGGCCTGCAGAGGCAGAAAGGTCCCCTCGTCTAATGGGAACTAGCCCACTAACACTGAAGCAGCTATTTGCCATTAGAGAAAAGACCCTCTGACCTGGAGATGCAGAAAGGTGATCTTGTCTAATGGGAACTAGCCCAAGCGGCCCTATGATCTGGAGAGGCAGAAAGGTCATCTTTTCTAATGGGAACTAGCCCACTCACACTGAAGCAGCTATTTCCCATTAGAGAAACGGCCCTCTGACCTGCAGAGGCAGAAAGGTCCTCTCTTCTAATGGGAACTAGCTCACTCACACTGAAGCAGCTTTTCCCATTAGAGAAATGGCCCTCTGACCTGCAGAGGCAGAAAGATCCTCTCGTCTAATGGGAACTAGCCCACTCACACTGAAGCAGCTATTTCCCATTATATAAACGGCCCTCTGACCTGCAGAGGCAGAAAGGTCATCTCGTCTAATGGGAACTAGCCCATTCGCAGCTATTTCCCATTAGAGAAACGGCCCTCTGACGTGCAGAGGCAGAAAGGTCCTCTTGTATAATGGGAACTAGCCCACTCACACTGAAGCAGCTATTTCCCATTAGAGAAACGGCCCTCTGACCAGCAGAAACAGAAAGGTCTTCTCGTCTAATGGGAACTAGCCCAATCAAACTGAAGCAGCTATTTCCCATTAGAGAAACGGCCCTCTGCCCTGTAGTGGCAGAAAGGTCCTCTCGTCTAATGGGAACTAGCCCAGTCACACTGAAGCAGCTATTTCCCTTAGAGAAACAGCCCTTCGACCTGGAGGGGCACAAAGGTCCTCTCGTCTAATGGGAACTAGTCCACTCACACTGAAGCAGCTATTTCCCATTATAGAACCCGCTCTCCGACCTGTAGAGGCAGAAAGGTCCTCTCGTCTAATGTGATGGAACTAGCCCACTCATACTGAAGCAGCTTTTTCCCATTAAAGAAACAGCCCTCTGATCTGCAGAGGCAGAAAGGTCCTCTCATCTAATGGGAACTAGCCCATTCACACAGAAGCAGCTATTTCCCATTAGAGAAACGGCCCTCTGACCTGCTGAGGCAGAAAGGTCCTCTCGTCTAATGGGAACTAGCCCACTCACACTGAAGCAGCTATTTCTCATTAAAGAAAAACGGCCCTCTGACCTGCAGAGGCAGAAGGTCCTCTTGTCTAATGGGCACTAGCCCACTTACACTGAAGCAGCTATTTCCCATTAGAGAAACGACTCTCCGATCTGGAGATGCAGAAAGGTCCTCTCGTCGAATGGGAACTAGCCCACTCACACTGAATAAGCTATTTCCCATTATAGAAACGGCCCTCTGAACTGCAGAGGCAGAAAGGTCCTCTCCTCTAATGGAAACTAGCCCATTCGCAGCTATTTCCCATTAGAGAAACAGCCCTCTGACCTGCAGAGGCAGAAAGGTCCTCTCGTCTAATGGGAACTAGCCCACTCACACTGAAGCAACTATTTCCCATTAGAGAAACGGCCTTCCGACCTGGGGAGGCAGAAAGGTCCTCTCGTCTAATGGGAGCTAGCCCACTCACACTGAAGCAGCTGAAACGGCCCTCCGACCTGCAGAGGCAGAAAGGTCCTCTCGTCTAATGGGAACTAGCCCACTCACATTGACGCAGCTATTTCCCATTTGAGAAACGGCCCTCTGACCTGCAGTGGCAGAACGGTCCTCTTGTCTAATGGGAACTAGACCACTCACACTGAAGCAGCTTTTCCCATTAGAGAAACGGCCCTCTGACCTGCAGAGGCAGAAAGGTCCTCTCGTCGAATGGGAAATAGCCCACTCACACTGAATAAGCTATTTCCCATTATAGAAATGGCCCTCTGAACTGCAGAGGCAGAAAGGTCCTCTCGTCTAATGGAAACTAGCCCATTCGCAGCTATTTCCCATTAGAGAAACGGCCCTCTGACCAGCAGAGGCAGAAAGGTCCTCTCGTCTAATGGGAACTAGCCCATTCACACTGAAGCAACTATTTCCCATTAGAGAAACGGCCTTCCGACCTGGGGAGGCAGAAAGGTCCTCTCGTCTAATGGGAACTAGCCCACTCACACTGAAGCAGCTGAAACGGCCCTCCGACCTGCAGAGGCAGAAAGGTCCTCTCGTTTAATGGGAACTAGCCCACTCACATTGACGCAGCTATTTCCCATTTAAGAAACGGCCCTCTGACCTGCAGAGGCAGAAAAGTCCTCTCGTCTAATGGGAACTAGCCCACTCACACTGAAACAGCTATTTCCCATTAGAGAAACGGCCCTCTGACCTGCAGATGCAGAAAGGTCCTCCTGTCTAATGGGAACTATCCCACTCACACTGAAGCAGCTATTTTCCATTAAAGAAAAACGGCCCTCTGACCTGCAGAGGCAGAAGGTCCTGTTGTCTAATGGGCACTAGCCCACTCACACTGAAGCAGCTATTTCCCATTAGAGAAACGGCCCTCTGACCTGCAGAGGCAGAAGGTCCTCTTGTCTAATGGGCACTAGCCCACTCACACTGAAGCAGCTATTTCCCATTAGAGAAACGACCCTCCCACCTGGAGATGCAGAAAGGTCATCTTGTCTAATGGGAACTAGCCCAAACCGCCCTCTGACCTGGAGAGGCAGAAAGGTCATCTCGTCTAATGGGAACTAGCCCACTCATATTGAAACAGCTATTTCCCATTAGAGAAACGGCCCTCTGACCTGCAGAGGCAGAACGGTCCTCTTGTCTAATGGGAACTAGCCCACTCACACTGAAGCAGCTTTTCCCATTAGAGAAACGGCCCTCTGACCTGCAGAGGCAGAAAGGTCCTCTCGTCGAATGGGAACTAGCCCACTCACACTGAATAAGCTATTTCCCATTATAGAAACGGCCCTCTGAACTGCAGAGGCAGAAAGGTCCTCTTGTCTAATGGAAACTAGCCCATTCGCAGCTATTTCCCATTAGAGAAACGGCCCTCTGACCTGCAGAGGCTGAAAGGTCCTCTCGTCTAATGGGAACTAGCCCACTCACACTGAAGCAGCTGAAACGGCCCTCCGACCTGCAGAGGAAGAAAGGTCCTCTCGTCTAATGGGAACTAGCCCACTCACATTGACGCAGCTATTTCCCATTTGAGAAACGGCCCTCTGACCTGCAGTGGCAGAACAGTCCTCTTTTCTAATGGGAACTAGCCCACTCACACTGAAACAGCTTTTCCCATTAGAGAAACGGCCCTCTGACCTGCAGAGGCAGAAAGGTCCTCTCGTCGAATGGGAACTAGCCCACTCACACTGAATAAGCTATTTCCCATAATAGAAATGGCCCTCTGAACTGCAGAGGCAGTAAGGTCCTCTCGTCTAATGGAAACTAGCCCTTCCGCAGCTATTTCCCATTAGAGAAACGGCCCTCCGACCTGGGGAGGCAGAAAGGTCCTCTCGTCTAATGGGAACTAACCCACTCACACTGAAGCAGCTGAAACGGCCCCCGACCTGGAGAGGCAGAAAGGTCCTCTCGTCTAATGGGAACTAGCCCATTCGCAGCTATTTCCCATTAGAGAAACGGCCCTCTGACCTGCAGAGGCTGAAAGGTCCTCTCATCTAATGGGAACTAGCCCACTCACACTGAAGCAGCTGAAACGGCCCTCCGACCTGCAGAGGAAGAAAGGTCCTCTCGTCTAATGGGAACTAGCCCACTCACATTGACGCAGCTATTTCCCATTTGAGAAACGGCCCTCTGACCTGCAGTGGCAGAACAGTCCTCTTTTCTAATGGGAACTAGCCCACTCACACTGAAACAGCTTTTCCCATTATAGAAACGGCCCTCTGACCTGCAGAGGCAGAAAGGTCCTCTCGTCGAATGGGAACTAGCCCACTCACACTGAATAAGCTATTTCCCATAGTAGAAATGGCCCTCTGAACTGCAGAGGAAGTAAGGTCCTCTCGTCTAATGGAAACTAGCCCTTCCGCAGCTATTTCCCATTAGAGAAACGGCCTTCTGATCTGCAGAGGCAGAAAGGTCCTCTCGTCTAATGGGAACTAGCCCACTCACACTGAAGCAGCTATTTCCTATTATAGAAACGGCCCTCTGACCTGCAGAGGCAGAAAGGTCCTCTCGTCTAATGGGAACTAGCCCATTCGCAGCTATTTCCCATTAGAGAAACGGCCTTCTGATCTGCAGAGGCAGAAAGGTCCTCTCGTCTAATGGGAACTAGCCCACTCACACTGAAGCAGCTATTTCCTATTATAGAAACGGCCCTCTGACCTGCAGAGGCAGAAAGGTCCTCTCGTCTAATGGGAACTAGCCCATTCGCAGCTATTTCCCATTAGAGAAACGGCCCTCTGATCTGCAGAGGCAGGAAGGTCCTCTCGTCTAATGGGAACTAGCCCATTCGCAGCTATTTCCCATTAGAGAAACGGCCCTCTGATCTGCAGAGGCAGGAAGGTCCTCTCGTCTAATGGGAACTAGTCCACCCACACTGAAGCAGCTATTTCCCATTAGAGAAACGGCCCTCTGGCCTGCAGAGGCAGAAAGGTCCCCTCGTCTAATGGGAACTAGCCCACTCACACTGAAGCAGCTATTTCCCATTAGAGAAAAGACCCTCTGACCTGGAGATGCAGAAAGGTGATCTTGTCTAATGGGAACTAGCCCAAACGGCCCTATGATCTGGAGAGGCAGAAAGGTCATCTTTTCTAATGGGAACTAGCCCACTCACACTGAAGCAGCTATTTCCCATTAGAGAAACGGCCCTCTGACCTGCAGAGGCAGAAAGGTCCTCTCTTCTAATGGGAACTAGCTCACTCACACTGAAGCAGCTTTTCCCATTAGAGAAATGGCCCTCTGACCTGCAGAGGCAGAAAGATCCTCTCGTCTAATGGGAACTAGCCCACTCACACTGAAGCAGCTATTTCCCATTATATAAACGGCCCTCTGACCTGCAGAGGCAGAAAGGTCATCTCGTCTAATGGGAACTAGCCCATTTGCAGCTATTTCCCATTAGAGAAACGGCCCTCTGACGTGCAGAGGCAGAAAGGTCCTCTTGTATAATGGGAACTAGCCCACTCACACTGAAGCAGCTATTTCCCATTAGAGAAACGGCCCTCTGACCAGCAGAAACAGAAAGGTCTTCTCGTCTAATGGGAACTAGCCCAATCACACTGAAGCAGCTATTTCCCATTAGAGAAAGGGCCCTCTGCCCTGTAGTGGCAGAAAGGTCCTCTCGTCTAATGGGAACTAGCCCAGTCACACTGAAGCAGCTTTCCCCATTAGAGAAACGGCCCTCTGACGTGCAGAGGCAGAAAGGTCCTCTTGTATAATGGGAACTAGCCCACTCACACTGAAGCAGCTATTTCCCATTAGAGAAACGGCCCTCTGACCAGCAGAAACAGAAAGGTCTTCTCGTCTAATGGGAACTAGCCCAATCACACAGAAGCAGCTATTTCCCATTAGAGAAAGGGCCCTCTGCCCTGTAGTGGCAGAAAGGTCCTCTCGTCTAATGGGAACTAGCCCAGTCACACTGAAGCAGCTTTCCCCATTAGAGAAATGGCCCTCTGACCTGCAGAGGCAGAAAGGTCCTCTCGTCTAATGGGTACTAGCCCACTCACACTGAAGCAGCTATTTCCCATTAGAGAAACAACCCTCCGACCTGGAGAGGCAGAAAGGTCCTCTCGTCTAATGGGAACTATCCCACGCACACTGAAGCACTATTTCCCATTAGAGAAATGGCCCTTTGACCTGCAGAGGCAGAAAGGTCCTCTCATCTAATGGGAACTAGCCCAATCACACTGAAGCAGCAATTTCCCATTATAGAAACCGGCCTCCGACCTGCAGAGGCAGAAGGTCCTCTCGTCTAATGTGAGGGAACTAGCCCACTCACACTGAAGCATCTATTTCCCATTAGAGAAACGGCCCTCTGACCTGCAGAGGCAGAAAGGTCCTCTTGTCTAATGGGAACTAGCCCATTCACACTGAAGCAGCTATTTCCCATTATAGAAACCGGCCTCCGACCTGCAGAGGCAGAAGGTCCGCTCGTCTAATGGGAACTAGCCCACTCACACTGAAGCAGCTATTTCCCATTAGAGAAACAGCCCTCTGACCTGCAGAGGCAGAAAGGTCCTCTCGTCTAATGGGAATTAGCCCATTTGCAGCTATTTCCCATTAGAGAAACGGCCTTCTGATCTGCAGAGGCAGAAAGGTCCTCTCGTCTAATGGGAACTAGCCCACTCACACTGAAGCAGCTATTTCCTATTATAGAAACGGCCCTCTGACCTGCAGAGGCAGAAAGGTCCTCTTGTATAATGGGAACTAGCCCATTCGCAGCTATTTCCCATTAGAGAAACGGCCCTCTGATCTGCAGAGGCAGGAAGGTCCTCTCGTCTAATGGGAACTAGTCCACCCACACTGAAGCAGCTATTTCCCATTAGAGAAACGGCCCTCTGACCTGCAGAGGCAGAAAGGTCCCCTTGTCTAATGGGAACTAGCCCACTCACACTGAAGCAGCTATTTCCCATTAAAGAAAAACGGCCCTCTGACCTGCAGAGGCAGAAAGATCCTCTTGTCTAATGGGAACTAGCCCACTCACACTGAAGCAGCTATTTCCATTAGAGAAACGGCCCTCTGACCTGCAGAGGCAGAAAGGTCCTCTCGTCTTATGGGAACTAGCCCAATCACACTGAAGCAGCAATTTCCCATTATAGAAACCGGCCTCCGACCTGCAGAGGCAGAAGGTCCTCTCGTATAATGGGAGGGAACTAGCCCACTCACACTGAAGCATCTATTTCCCATTAGAGAAACGGCCCTTTGACCTGCAGAGGCAGAAAGGTCCTGTTGTCTAATGCGAACTAGCCCATTCACACTGAAGCAGCTATTTCCCATTATAGAAACCGGTCTCCGACCTGCAGAGGCAGAAGGTCCTCTCGTCTAATGGGAACTTGCACACTCACACCGAAGCAGCTATTTCCATTAGAGAAACGGCCCTGTGACCTGCAGAGGCAGAAAGGTCCTCTTCTCTAATGGGAACTAGCCCACTCACACTGAAGCAGCTATTTCCCATTAGAGAAACGGCCCTTTGACCTGCAGAGGCAGAAAGGTCCTCTCATCTAATGGGAACTAGCCCAATCACACTGAAGCAGCAATTTCCCATTATAGAAACCGGCCTCCGACCTGCAGAGGCAGAAGGTCCTCTCGTCTAATGGGAACTAGCCCACTCACACTGAAGCAGCTATTTCCCATTAGAGAACAGCCCTCTGACCTGCAGAGGCAGAAAGGTCCTCTCGTCTAATGGGAATTAGCCCATTTGCAGCTATTTCCCATTAAAGAAACGGCCTTCTGACCTGCAGAGGCAGAAAGGTCCTCTCGTCTAATGGGAACTAGCCCACTCACACTGAAGCAGCTATTTCCTATTATAGAAACGGCCCTCTGACCTGCACAGGCAGAAAGGTCCTCTCGTCTAATGGGAACTAGCCCATTCGCAGCTATTTCCCATTAGAGAAACGGCCCTCTGATCTGCAGAGGCAGGAAGGTCCTCTCGTCTAATGGGAACTAGTCCACCCACACTGAAGCAGCTATTTCCCATTAGAGAAACGGCCCTCTGGCCTGCAGAGGCAGAAAGGTCCCCTCGTCTAATGGGAACTAGCCCACTCACACTGAAGCAGCTATTTCCCATTAGAGAAAAGACCCTCTGACCTGGAGATGCAGAAAGGTGATCTTGTCTAATGGGAACTAGCCCAAACGGCCCTATGATCTGGAGAGGCAGAAAGGTCATCTTTTCTAATGGGAACTAGCCCACTCACACTGAAGCAGCTATTTCCCATTAGAGAAACGGCCCTCTGACCTGCAGAGGCAGAAAGGTCCTCTCTTCTAATGGGAACTAGCTCACTCACACTGAAGCAGCTTTTCCCATTAGAGAAATGGCCCTCTGACCTGCAGAGGCAGAAAGATCCTCTCGTCTAATGGGAACTAGCCCACTCACACTGAAGCAGCTATTTCCCATTATATAAACGGCCCTCTGACCTGCAGAGGCAGAAAGGTCATCTCGTCTAATGGGAACTAGCCCATTTGCAGCTATTTCCCATTAGAGAAACGGCCCTCTGACGTGCAGAGGCAGAAAGGTCCTCTTGTATAATGGGAACTAGCCCACTCACACTGAAGCAGCTATTTCCCATTAGAGAAACGGCCCTCTGACCAGCAGAAACAGAAAGGTCTTCTCGTCTAATGGGAACTAGCCCAATCACACTGAAGCAGCTATTTCCCATTAGAGAAAGGGCCCTCTGCCCTGTAGTGGCAGAAAGGTCCTCTCGTCTAATGGGAACTAGCCCAGTCACACTGAAGCAGCTTTCCCCATTAGAGAAATGGCCCTCTGACCTGCAGAGGCAGAAAGGTCCTCTCGTCTAATGGGTACTAGCCCACTCACACTGAAGCAGCTATTTCCCATTAGAGAAACAACCCTCCGACCTGGAGAGGCAGAAAGGTCCTCTCGTCTAATGGGAACTATCCCACGCACACTGAAGCAGCTATTTCCCATTAGAGAAATGGCCCTTTGACCTGCAGAGGCAGAAAGGTCCTCTCATCTAATGGGAACTAGCCCAATCACACTGAAGCAGCAATTTCCCATTATAGAAACCGGCCTCTGACCTGCAGAGGCAGAAGGTCCTCTCGTCTAATGGGAACAAGCCCACGCACACTGAAGCAGCTATTTCCCATTAGAGAAACAGCCCTCTGACCTGCAGAGGCAGAAAGGTCCTCTCGTCTAATGGGAATTATCCCATTTGCAGCTATTTCCCATTAGAGAAACGGCCTTCTGACCTGCAGAGGCAGAAAGGTCCTCTCGTCTAATGGGAACTAGCCCACTCACACTGAAGCAGCTATTTCCTATTATAGAAACGGCCCTCTGACCTGCACAGGCAGAAAGGTCCTCTCGTCTAATGGGAACTAGCCCATTCGCAGCTATTTCCCATTAGAGAAACGGCCCTCTGATCTGCAGAGGCAGGAAGGTCCTCTCGTCTAATGGGAACTAGTCCACCCACACTGAAGCAGCTATTTCCCATTAGAGAAACGGCCCTCTGGCCTGCAGAGGCAGAAAGGTCCCCTCGTCTAATGGGAACTAGCCCACTCACACTGAAGCAGCTATTTCCCATTAGAGAAAAGACCCTCTGACCTGGAGATGCAGAAAGGTGATCTTGTCTAATGGGAACTAGCCCAAACGGCCCTATGATCTGGAGAGGCAGAAAGGTCATCTTTTCTAATGGGAACTAGCCCACTCACACTGAAGCAGCTATTTCCCATTAGAGAAACGGCCCTCTGACCTGCAGAGGCAGAAAGGTCCTCTCTTCTAATGGGAACTAGCTCACTCACACTGAAGCAGCTTTTCCCATTAGAGAAATGGCCCTCTGACCTGCAGAGGCAGAAAGATCCTCTCGTCTAATGGGAACTAGCCCACTCACACTGAAGCAGCTATTTCCCATTATATAAACGGCCCTCTGACCTGCAGAGGCAGAAAGGTCATCTCGTCTAATGGGAACTAGCCCATTCGCAGCTATTTCCCTTTAGAGAAACGGCCCTCTGACGTGCAGAGGCAGAAAGGTCCTCTTGTATAATGGGAACTAGCCCACTCACACTGAAGCAGCTATTTCCCATTAGAGAAACGGCCCTCTGACCAGCAGAAACAGAAAGGTGTTCTCGTTTAATGGGAACTAGCCCAATCACACTGAAGCAGCTATTTCCCATTAGAGAAACGGCCCTCTGCCCTGTAGTGGCAGAAAGGTCCTCTCGTCTAATGGGAACTAGCCCAGTCACACTGAAGCAGCTATTTCCCTTAGAGAAACAGCCCTTCGACCTGGAGGGGCACAAAGGTCCTCTCGTCTAATGGGAACTAGTCCACTCACACTGAAGCAGCTATTTCCCATTATAGAAACCGCCCTCCGACCTGCAGAGGCAGAAAGGTCCTCTCGTCTAATGTGATGGAACTAGCCCACTCACACTGAAGCAGCTTTTTCCCATTAAAGAAACAGCCCTCTGATCTGCAGAGGCAGAAAGGTCCTCTCGTCTAATGGGAACTAGCCCATTCGCAGCTATTTCCCATTAGAGAAACGGCCCTCTGATCTGCAGAGGCAGGAAGGTCCTCTCGTCTAATGGGAACTAGTCCACCCACACTGAAGCAGCTATTTCCCATTAGAGAAACGGCCCTCTGGCCTGCAGAGGCAGAAAGGTCCCCTCGTCTAATGGGAACTAGCCCACTAACACTGAAGCAGCTATTTCCCATTAGAGAAAAGACCCTCTGACCTGGAGATGCAGAAAGGTGATCTTGTCTAATGGGAACTAGCCCAAGCGGCCCTATGATCTGGAGAGGCAGAAAGGTCATCTTTTCTAATGGGAACTAGCCCACTCACACTGAAGCAGCTATTTCCCATTAGAGAAACGGCCCTCTGACCTGCAGAGGCAGAAAGGTCCTCTCTTCTAATGGGAACTAGCTCACTCACACTGAAGCAGCTTTTCCCATTAGAGAAATGGCCCTCTGACCTGCAGAGGCAGAAAGATCCTCTCGTCTAATGGGAACTAGCCCACTCACACTGAAGCAGCTATTTCCCATTATATAAACGGCCCTCTGACCTGCAGAGGCAGAAAGGTCATCTCGTCTAATGGGAACTAGCCCATTCGCAGCTATTTCCCATTAGAGAAACGGCCCTCTGACGTGCAGAGGCAGAAAGGTCCTCTTGTATAATGGGAACTAGCCCACTCACACTGAAGCAGCTATTTCCCATTAGAGAAACGGCCCTCTGACCAGCAGAAACAGAAAGGTCTTCTCGTCTAATGGGAACTAGCCCAATCAAACTGAAGCAGCTATTTCCCATTAGAGAAACGGCCCTCTGCCCTGTAGTGGCAGAAAGGTCCTCTCGTCTAATGGGAACTAGCCCAGTCACACTGAAGCAGCTATTTCCCTTAGAGAAACAGCCCTTCGACCTGGAGGGGCACAAAGGTCCTCTCGTCTAATGGGAACTAGTCCACTCACACTGAAGCAGCTATTTCCCATTATAGAACCCGCTCTCCGACCTGTAGAGGCAGAAAGGTCCTCTCGTCTAATGTGATGGAACTAGCCCACTCATACTGAAGCAGCTTTTTCCCATTAAAGAAACAGCCCTCTGATCTGCAGAGGCAGAAAGGTCCTCTCATCTAATGGGAACTAGCCCATTCACACAGAAGCAGCTATTTCCCATTAGAGAAACGGCCCTCTGACCTGCTGAGGCAGAAAGGTCCTCTCGTCTAATGGGAACTAGCCCACTCACACTGAAGCAGCTATTTCTCATTAAAGAAAAACGGCCCTCTGACCTGCAGAGGCAGAAGGTCCTCTTGTCTAATGGGCACTAGCCCACTTACACTGAAGCAGCTATTTCCCATTAGAGAAACGACTCTCCGATCTGGAGATGCAGAAAGGTCCTCTCGTCGAATGGGAACTAGCCCACTCACACTGAATAAGCTATTTCCCATTATAGAAACGGCCCTCTGAACTGCAGAGGCAGAAAGGTCCTCTCCTCTAATGGAAACTAGCCCATTCGCAGCTATTTCCCATTAGAGAAACAGCCCTCTGACCTGCAGAGGCAGAAAGGTCCTCTCGTCTAATGGGAACTAGCCCACTCACACTGAAGCAACTATTTCCCATTAGAGAAACGGCCTTCCGACCTGGGGAGGCAGAAAGGTCCTCTCGTCTAATGGGAGCTAGCCCACTCACACTGAAGCAGCTGAAACGGCCCTCCGACCTGCAGAGGCAGAAAGGTCCTCTCGTCTAATGGGAACTAGCCCACTCACATTGACGCAGCTATTTCCCATTTGAGAAACGGCCCTCTGACCTGCAGTGGCAGAACGGTCCTCTTGTCTAATGGGAACTAGACCACTCACACTGAAGCAGCTTTTCCCATTAGAGAAACGGCCCTCTGACCTGCAGAGGCAGAAAGGTCCTCTCGTCGAATGGGAAATAGCCCACTCACACTGAATAAGCTATTTCCCATTATAGAAATGGCCCTCTGAACTGCAGAGGCAGAAAGGTCCTCTCGTCTAATGGAAACTAGCCCATTCGCAGCTATTTCCCATTAGAGAAACGGCCCTCTGACCAGCAGAGGCAGAAAGGTCCTCTCGTCTAATGGGAACTAGCCCATTCACACTGAAGCAACTATTTCCCATTAGAGAAACGGCCTTCCGACCTGGGGAGGCAGAAAGGTCCTCTCGTCTAATGGGAACTAGCCCACTCACACTGAAGCAGCTGAAACGGCCCTCCGACCTGCAGAGGCAGAAAGGTCCTCTCGTTTAATGGGAACTAGCCCACTCACATTGACGCAGCTATTTCCCATTTAAGAAACGGCCCTCTGACCTGCAGAGGCAGAAAAGTCCTCTCGTCTAATGGGAACTAGCCCACTCACACTGAAACAGCTATTTCCCATTAGAGAAACGGCCCTCTGACCTGCAGATGCAGAAAGGTCCTCCTGTCTAATGGGAACTATCCCACTCACACTGAAGCAGCTATTTTCCATTAAAGAAAAACGGCCCTCTGACCTGCAGAGGCAGAAGGTCCTGTTGTCTAATGGGCACTAGCCCACTCACACTGAAGCAGCTATTTCCCATTAGAGAAACGGCCCTCTGACCTGCAGAGGCAGAAGGTCCTCTTGTCTAATGGGCACTAGCCCACTCACACTGAAGCAGCTATTTCCCATTAGAGAAACGACCCTCCCACCTGGAGATGCAGAAAGGTCATCTTGTCTAATGGGAACTAGCCCAAACCGCCCTCTGACCTGGAGAGGCAGAAAGGTCATCTCGTCTAATGGGAACTAGCCCACTCATATTGAAACAGCTATTTCCCATTAGAGAAACGGCCCTCTGACCTGCAGAGGCAGAACGGTCCTCTTGTCTAATGGGAACTAGCCCACTCACACTGAAGCAGCTTTTCCCATTAGAGAAACGGCCCTCTGACCTGCAGAGGCAGAAAGGTCCTCTCGTCGAATGGGAACTAGCCCACTCACACTGAATAAGCTATTTCCCATTATAGAAACGGCCCTCTGAACTGCAGAGGCAGAAAGGTCCTCTTGTCTAATGGAAACTAGCCCATTCGCAGCTATTTCCCATTAGAGAAACGGCCCTCTGACCTGCAGAGGCTGAAAGGTCCTCTCGTCTAATGGGAACTAGCCCACTCACACTGAAGCAGCTGAAACGGCCCTCCGACCTGCAGAGGAAGAAAGGTCCTCTCGTCTAATGGGAACTAGCCCACTCACATTGACGCAGCTATTTCCCATTTGAGAAACGGCCCTCTGACCTGCAGTGGCAGAACAGTCCTCTTTTCTAATGGGAACTAGCCCACTCACACTGAAACAGCTTTTCCCATTAGAGAAACGGCCCTCTGACCTGCAGAGGCAGAAAGGTCCTCTCGTCGAATGGGAACTAGCCCACTCACACTGAATAAGCTATTTCCCATAATAGAAATGGCCCTCTGAACTGCAGAGGCAGTAAGGTCCTCTCGTCTAATGGAAACTAGCCCTTCCGCAGCTATTTCCCATTAGAGAAACGGCCCTCCGACCTGGGGAGGCAGAAAGGTCCTCTCGTCTAATGGGAACTAACCCACTCACACTGAAGCAGCTGAAACGGCCCCCGACCTGGAGAGGCAGAAAGGTCCTCTCGTCTAATGGGAACTAGCCCATTCGCAGCTATTTCCCATTAGAGAAACGGCCCTCTGACCTGCAGAGGCTGAAAGGTCCTCTCATCTAATGGGAACTAGCCCACTCACACTGAAGCAGCTGAAACGGCCCTCCGACCTGCAGAGGAAGAAAGGTCCTCTCGTCTAATGGGAACTAGCCCACTCACATTGACGCAGCTATTTCCCATTTGAGAAACGGCCCTCTGACCTGCAGTGGCAGAACAGTCCTCTTTTCTAATGGGAACTAGCCCACTCACACTGAAACAGCTTTTCCCATTATAGAAACGGCCCTCTGACCTGCAGAGGCAGAAAGGTCCTCTCGTCGAATGGGAACTAGCCCACTCACACTGAATAAGCTATTTCCCATAGTAGAAATGGCCCTCTGAACTGCAGAGGAAGTAAGGTCCTCTCGTCTAATGGAAACTAGCCCTTCCGCAGCTATTTCCCATTAGAGAAACGGCCCTCCGACCTGGGGAGGCAGAAAGGTCCTCTCGTCTAATGGGAACTAACCCACTCACACTGAAGCAGCTGAAACGGCCCCCCGACCTGGAGAGGCAGAAAGGTCCTCTCGTCTAATGGGAACTAGCCCACTCACATTGATGCAGCTATTTCCCATTTGAGAAACGGCCCTCTGACCTGCAGAGGCAGAAAAGTCCTCTCGTCTAATGGGATGGAACTAGCCCACTCACACTGAAGCATCTATTTCCCATTAGAGAAACGGCCCTCTGACCTGCAGAGGCAGAAAGGTCCTCTTGTCTAATGGGAACTAGCCCGCTCGCACTGAAGCAGCTATTTCCCATTAGAGAAACGGCCCTCTGACCAGCAGAAACAGAAAGGTTCTTCTCGTCTAATGGGAACTAGCCCAATCACACTGAAGCAGCTATTTCCCATTAGAGAAACGGCCCTCTGCCCTGGAGTGGCAGAAAGGTCCTCTCGTCTAATGGGAACGAGCCCATTCACATTGAAGCAGCTATTTCCCATTAGAGAAACAGCCTTTCGACCTGGAGAGGCACAAAGGT
This sequence comes from Ambystoma mexicanum, assembly GCF_040938575.1. Lineage (NCBI taxonomy): Eukaryota > Metazoa > Chordata > Amphibia > Caudata > Ambystomatidae > Ambystoma > Ambystoma mexicanum. The sequence continues at coordinate 1,185,175,103 of NC_090934.1, forward strand.
CCTCTTGTCTAATGGGATCTTGCCCACTCACACCGAAGCAGCTATTTCCCATTAGAGAAACGGCCCTCTGACCTGCAGAGGCAGAAAGGTCCTCTCGTCTAATGGGAACTAGCCCATTCACACCGAAGCAGCTCTTTCCCATTAGAGAAAAGGCCCTCTGACATGAGGAGGCAGAAAGGTCCTCTTGTCTAATGGGAACTAGCCCGCTCGCACTGAAGCAGCTATTTCCCATTAGAGAAACGGCCCTCTGACCAGCAAAAACAGAAAGGTCTTCTCGTCTAATGGGAACTAGCCCAATCACACTGAAGCAGTTATTTCCCATTAGAGAAACGACCCTCCGACCTGGAGAGGCAGAAATGTCCTCTCGTCTAATGGGAACTAGCCCACTCACACTGAAGCAGCTATTTCCCATTAGAGAAACGGCCCTCTGACCTGCAGAGGCAGAAAGGTCCTCTCATCTAATGGGAACTAGCCCAATCACACTGAAGCAGCAATTTCCCATTATAGAAACCGGCCTCCGACCTGCAGAGGCAGAAGGTCCTCTCGTCTAATGGGAGGGAACTAGCCCACTCACACTGAAGCATCTATTTCCCATTAGAGAAACGGCCCTCTGACCTGCAGAGGCAGAAAGGTCCTCTTGTCTAATGGGAACTAGCCCATTCACACTGAAGCAGCTATTTCCCATTATAGAAACCGGCCTCCGACGTGCAGAGGCAGAAGGTCCTCTCGTCTAATGGGAACTAGCCCACTCACACTGAAGCAGCTATTTCGCATTAGAGAAACGGCCCTCTGACGTGCAGAGGCAGAAAGGTCCTCTCGTCTAATGGGAACTATCCCATTCACACCGAAGCAGCTATTTCCCATTAGAGAAACAGCCCTCTGACCTGCAGAGGCCGAAAGGTCCTCTCGTCTAATGGGAACTAACCCATTCGCAGCTATTTCCCATTAGAGAAACGGCCTTCTGACCTGCAGAGGCAGAAAGGTCCTCTCGTCTAATGGGAACTAGCCCACTCACACTGAAGCAGCTATTTCCTATTATAGAAACGGCCCTCTGACCTGCAGAGGCAGAAAGGTTCTCTCGTCTAATGGGAACTAGCCCATTCGCAGGTATTTCCCATTAGAGAAACGGCCCTCTGATCTGCAGAGGCAGAAAGGTCCTCTTGTCTAATGGGAACTAGTCCACCCACACTGAAGCAGCTATTTCCCATTAGAGAAACGGCCCTTTGACTTGCAGAGGCAGAAAGGTCCCCTCGTCTAATGGGAACTAGCCCACTCACAATGAAGCAGCTATTTCCCATTAGAGAAAAGACCCTCCAACCTGGAGGTGCAGAAAGGTGATCTTGTCTAATGGGAACTAGCCCAAACGGCCCTATGATCTGGAGAGGCAGAAAGGTCATCTTTTCTAATGGGAACTAGCCCACTCACACTGAAGCAGCTATTTCCCATTAGAGAAACGGCCCTCTGACCTGCAGAGGCTGAAAGGTCCTCTCTTCTAATGGGAACTAGCCCACTCACACTGAAGCAGCTTTTCCCATTAGAGAAATGGCCCTCTGACCAGCAGAGGCAGAAAGATCCTCTCGTCTAATGGGTAGTAGCCCACTCACACTGAAGCAGCTATTTCCCATTAGAGAAACGGCCCTCTGACCTGCAGAGGCAGAAAGGTCCTCTCGACTAATGGGAACTAGCCCACTCACACTGAAGCAGCTATTTCCCATTAGAGAAACAGCCCTCTGACCTGCAGAGGCCGAAAGGTCCTCTCGTCTAATGGGAACTAGCCCATTCGCAGCTATTTCCCATTAGAGAAACGGCCTTCTGACCTGCAGAGGCAGAAAGGTCCTCTCGTCTAATGGGAACTAGCCCACTCACACTGAAGCAGCTATTTCCTATTATAGAAACGGCCCTCTGACCTGCAGAGGCAGAAAGGTCCTCTCGTCTAATGGGAACTAGCCCATTCGCAGGTATTTCCCATTAGAGAAACGGCCCTCTGATCTGCAGAGGCAGAAAGGTCCTCTTGTCTAATGGGAACTAGTCCACCCACACTGAAGCAGCTATTTCCCATTAGAGAAACGGCCCTCTGACCTGCAGAGGCAGAAAGGTCCTCTCATCTAATGGGAACTAGCCCATTCACACCGAAGCACCTATTTCCCATTAGAGAACGACCCTCTGACCTGCAGAGGCAGAAAGGTCCCCTCGTCTAATGGGAACTAGCCCACTCACACTGAAGCAGCTATTTCCCATTAGAGAAAAGACCCTCTAACCTGGAGATGCAGAAAGGTGATCTTGTCTAATGGGAACTAGCCCAAACGGCCCTATGATCTGGAGAGGCAGAAAGGTCATCTTTTCTAATGGGAACTAGCCCACTCACACTGAAGCAGTTATTTCCCATTAGAGAAACGGCCCTCTGACCTGCAGAGGCAGAAAGGTCCTCTCTTCTAATGGGAACTAGCCCACTCACACTGAAGCAGCTTTTCCCATTAGAGAAATGGACCTCTGACCTGCAGAGGCAGAAAGATCCTCTCGTCTAATGGGAACTAGCCCACTCACACTGAAGCAGCTATTTCCCATTATATAAACGGCCCTCTGACCTGCAGAGGCAGAAAGGTCATCTTGTCTAATGGGAACTAGCCCATTCGCAGCTATTTCCCATTAGAGAAACGGCCCTCTGACGTGCAGAGGCAGAAAGGTCCTCTTGTATAATGGGAACTAGCCCACTCACACTGAAGCAGCTATTTCCCATTAGAGAAACGGCCCTCTGACCAGCAGAAACAGAAAGGTCTTCTCGTCTAATGGGAACTAGCCCAATCACACTGAAGCAGCTATTTCCCTTAGAGAAACAGCCCTTCAACCTGGAGGGGCACAAAGGTCCTCTCGTCTAATGGGAACTAGCCCAGTCACACTGAAGCAGCTATTTCCCTTAGAGAAACAACCCTTCGACCTGGAGGGGCACAAAGGTCCTCTCGTCTAATGGGAACTAGTCCACTCACAATGAAGCAGCTATTTCCCATTATAGAAACCGCCCTCCGACCTGCAGAGGCAGAAAGGTCCTCTCGCCTAATGTGATGGAACTAGCCCACTCACACTGAAGCAGCTTTTTCCCATTAAAGAAACAGCCCTCTGATCTGCAGAGGCAGAAAAGTCCTCTCATCTAATGGGAACTAGCCCATTCACACAGAAGCAGCTATTTCCCATTAGAGAAACAGCCCTCTGACCTGCTGAGGCAGAAAGGTCCTCTCGTCTAATGGGAACTAGCCCACTCACACTGAAGCAGCTATTTCCCATTAAAGAAAAACGGCCCTCTGACCTGCAGAGGCAGAAGGTCCTCTTGTCTAATGGGCACTAGCCCACTCACACTGAAGCAGCTATTTCCCATTAGAGAAACGACTCTCCGACCTGGAGATGCAGAAAAATCATCTTGTCTAATGGGAACTAGCCCAAACTGCCCTCTGACCTTGAGAGGCAGAAAGGTCACCTCGTCTAATGGGAACTAGCCCACTCACATTGAAAGAGCTATTTTCCATTAGAGAAACAGCCCTCTGACCTACAGAGGCAGAACGGTCCTCTTGTCTAATGGGAACTAGCCCACTCACACTGAAGCAGCTTTTCCCATTAGAGAAACGGCCCTCTAACCTGGAGAGGCAGAAAGGTCCTCTCGTCGAATGGGAACTAGCCCACTCACACTGAATAAGCTATTTCCCATTATAGAAACGGCCCTCTGAACTGCAGAGGCAGAAAGGTCCTCTCGTCTAATGGAAACTAGCCCATTCGCAGCTATTTCCCATTAGAGAAACAGCCCTCTGACCTGAAGAGGCAGAAAGGTCCTCTCGTCTAATGGGAACTAGCCCACTCACACTGAAGCAGCTATTTCCCATTAGAGAAACAGCCCTCTGACCTGCAGAGGCAGAAAGGTCCTCTCGTCTAATGGGAATTAGCCCATTTGCAGCTATTTCCCATTAGAGAAACGGCCTTCTGACCTGCAGAGGCAGAAAGGTCCTCTCGTCTAATGGGAACTAGCCCACTCACACTGAAGCAGCTATTTCCTATTATAGAATCGGCCCTCTGACCTGCACAGGCAGAAAGGTCCTCTCGTCTAATGGGAACTAGCCCATTCGCAGCTATTTCCCATTAGAGAAACGGCCCTCTGATCTGCAGAGGCAGGAAGGTCCTCTCGTCTAATGGGAACTAGTCCACCCACACTGAAGCAGCTATTTCCCATTAGAGAAACGGCCCTCTGGCCGGCAGAGGCAGAAAGGTCCCCTCGTCTAATGGGAACTAGCCCACTCACACTGAAGCAGCTATTTCCCATTAGAGAAAAGACCCTCTGACCTGGAGATGCAGAAAGGTGATCTTGTCTAATGGGAACTAGCCCAAACGGCCCTCTGACCTGCAGAGGCAGAAAGGTCCTCTCTTCTAATGGGAACTAGCTCACTCACACTGAAGCAGCTTTTCCCATTAGAGAAATGGCCCTCTGACCTGCAGAGGCAGAAAGATCCTCTTGTCTAATGGGAACTGGCCCACTCACACTGAAGCAGCTATTTCCCATTATATAAACGGCCCTCTGACCTGCAGAGGCAGAAAGGTCATCTCGTCTAATGGGAACTAGCCCATTCGCAGCTATTTCCCATTAGAGAAACGGCCCTCTGACGTGCAGAGGCAGAAAGGTCCTCTTGTATAATGGGAACTAGCCCACTCACACTGAAGCAGCTATTTCCCATTAGAGAAACGGCCCTCTGACCAGCAGAAACAGAAAGGTCTTCTCGTCTAATGGGAACTAGCCCAATCACACTGAAGCAGCTATTTTCCATTAGAGAAACGGCCCTCTGCCCTGTAGTGGCAGAAAGGTCCTCTCGTCTAATGGGAACTAGCCCACTCACACTGAAGCAGCTATTTCCCATTATAGAAACCGCCCTCCGACCTGCAGAGGCAGAAAGGTCCTCTCGTCTAATGTGATGGAACTAGCCCACTCACACTGAAGCAGCTTTTTCCCATTAAAGAAACAGCCCTCTGATCTGCAGAGGCAGAAAGGTCCTCTCATCTAATGGGAACTAGCCCATTCATACAGAAGCAGCTATTTCCCATTAGAGAAACGGCCCTCTGACCTGCTGAGGCAGAAAGGTCCTCTCGTCTAATGGGAACTAGCCCACTCACACTGAAGCAGCTATTTCTCATTAAAGAAAAACGGCCCTCTGACCTGCAGAGGCAGAAGGTCCTCTTGTCTAATGGGCACTAGCCCACTTACACTGAAGCAGCTATTTCCCATTAGAGAAACGACTCTCCGACCTGGAGATGCAGAAAGGTCCTCTCGTCGAATGGGAACTAGCCCACTCACACTGAATAAGCTGTTTCCCATTATAGAAACGGCCCTCTGAACTGTAGAGGCAGAAAGGTCCTCTCGTCTAATGGAAACTAGCCCATTCGCAGCTATTTCCCATTAGAGAAACAGCCCTCTGACCTGCAGAGGCAGAAAGGTCCTCTCGTCTAATGGGAACTAGCCCACTCACACTGAAGCAACTATTTCCCATTAGAGAAACGGCCTTCCGACCTGGGGAGGCAGAAAGGTCCTCTCGTCTAATGGGAACTAGCCCACTCACACTGAAGCAGCTGAAACGGCCCTCCGACCTGCAGAGGCAGAAAGGTCCTCTCGTCTAATGGGAACTAGCCCACTCACATTGACGCAGCTATTTCCCATTTGAGAAACGGCCCTCTGACCTGCAGTGGCAGAACGGTCCTCTTGTCTAATGGGAACTAGACCACTCACACTGAAGCAGCTTTTCCCATTAGAGAAACGGCCCTCTGACCTGCAGAGGCAGAAAGGTCCTCTCGTCGAGTGGGAAATAGCCCACTCACACTGAATAAGCTATTTCCCATTATAGAAATGGCCCTCTGAACTGCAGAGGCAGAAAGGTCCTCTCGTCTAATGGAAACTAGCCCATTCGCAGCTATTTCCCATTAGAGAAACGGCCCTCTGACCTGCAGAGGCAGAAAGGTCCTCTTGTCTAATGGGAACTAGCCCACTCACACTGAAGCAACTATTTCCCATTAGAGAAACGGCCTTCCGACCTGGGGAGGCAGAAAGGTCCTCTCATCTAATGGGAACTAGCCCACTCACACTGAAGCAGCTGAAACGGCCCTCCGACCTGCAGAGGCAGAAAGGTCCTCTCGTTTAATGGGAACTAGCCCACTCACATTGACGCAGCTATTTCCCATTTAAGAAACGGCCTTCTGACCTGCAGAGGCAGAAAAGTCCTCTCGTCTAATGGGAACTAGCCCACTCACACTGAAACAGCTATTTCCCATTAGAGAAACGGCCCTCTGACCTGCAGAGGCAGAAAGGTCCTCTTGTCTAATGGGAAGTATCCCACTCACACTGAAGCAGCTATTTTCCATTAAATAAAAACAGCCCTCTGTCCTGCAGAGGCAGAAGGTCCTGTTGTCTAATGGGCACTAGCCCACTCACACTGAAGCAGCTATTTCCCATTAGAGAAACGGCCCTCTGACCTGCAGAGGCAGAAGGTCCTCTTGTCTAATGGGCACTAGCCCACTCACACTGAAGCAGCTATTTCCCATTAGAGAAACGACCCTCTGACCTGGAGATGCAGAAAGGTCATCTTGTCTAATGGGAACTAGCCCAAACCGCCCTCTGACCTGGAGAGGCAGAAAGGTCATCTCGTCTAATGGGAACTAGCCCACTCACATTGAAACAGCTATTTCCCATTAGAGAAACGGCCCTCTGACCTGCAGAGGCAGAACGGTCCTCTTGTCTAATGGGAACTAGCCCACTCACACTGAAGCAGCTTTTCCCATTAGAGAAACGGCCCTCTGACCTGCAGAGGCAGAAAGGTCCTCTCGTCGAATGGGAACTAGCCCACTCACACTGAATAAGCTATTTCCCATTATAGAAACGGCCCTCTGAACTGCAGAGGCAGAAAGGTCCTCTTGTCTAATGGAAACTAGCCCATTCGCAGCTATTTCCCATTAGAGAAACGGCCCTCTGACCTGCAGAGGCTGAAAGGTCCTCTCGTCTAATGGGAACTATCCCACTCACACTGAAGCAGCTGAAACGGCCCTCCGACCTGCAGAGGAAGAAAGGTCCTCTCGTCTAATGGGAACTAGCCCACTCACATTGACGCAGCTATTTCCCATTTGAGAAACGGCCCTCTGACCTGCAGTGGCAGAACAGTCCTCTTTTCTAATGGGAACTAGCCCACTCACACTGAAACAGCTTTTCCCATTAGAGAAACGGCCCTCTGACCTGCAGAGGCAGAAAGGTCCTCTCGTCGAATGGGAACTAGCCCACTCACACTGAATAAGCTATTTCCCATAATAGAAATGGCCCTCTGAACTGCAGAGGCAGAAAGGTCCTCTCGTCTAATGGAAACTAGCCCTTCCGCAGCTATTTCCCATTAGAGAAACGGCCCTCCGACCTGGGGAGGCAGAAAGGTCCTCTCGTCTAATGGGAACTAACCCACTCACACTGAAGCAGCTGAAACGGCCCCCCGACCTGGAGAGGCAGAAAGGTTTTCTCGTCTAATGGGAACTAGCCCACTCACATTGATGCAGCTATTTCCCATTTGAGAAATGGCCCTCTGACCTGCAGAGGCAGAAAAGTCCTCTCGTCTAATGGGAACTAGCCCAATCACACTGAAGCAGCAATTTCCCATTAGAGAAACGGCCCTCTGCCCTGGAGAGGCAGAAAGGTCCTCTCGTAAAATTGGGAGGGAACTAGCCCACTCACACTGAAGCATCTATTTCCCATTAGAGAAACGGCCCTCTGACCTGCAGAGGCAGAAAGGTCCTCTTGTCTAATGGGAACTAGCCCGCTCGCACTGAAGCAGCTGTTTCCCATTAGAGAAACGGCCCTCTGACCAGCAGAAACAGAAAGGTTCTTCTCGTCTAATGGGAACTAGCCCAATCACACTGAAGCAGCTATTTCCCATTAGAGAAACGGCCCTCTGCCCTGGAGTGGCAGAAAGGTCCTCTCGTCTAATGGGAACGAGCCCATTCACATTGAAGCAGCTATTTCCCATTAGAGAAACAGCCTTTCGACCTGGAGAGGCACAAAGGTCCTCTTGTCTAATGGGAACTTGCCCACTCACACCGAAGCAGCTATTTCCCATTAGAGAAACGGCCCTCTGACCTGCAGAGGCAGAAAGGTCCTCTCGTCTAATGGGAACTAGCCCATTCACACCGAAGCAGCTCTTTCCCATTAGAGAAAAGGCCCTCTGACATGAGGAGGCAGAAAGGTCCTCTTGTCTAATGGGAACTAGCCCGCTCGCACTGAAGCAGCTATTTCCCATTAGAGAAACGGCCCTCTGACCAGCAAAAACAGAAAGGTCTTCTCGTCTAATGGGAACTAGCCCAATCACACTGAAGCAGTTATTTCCCATTAGAGAAACGACCCTCCGACCTGCAGAGGCAGAAATGTCCTCTGGTCTAATGGGAACTAGCCCACTCACACTGAAGCAGCTATTTCCCATTAGAGAAACGGCCCTCTGACCTGCAGAGGCAGAAAGGTCCTCTCATCTAATGGGAACTAGCCCAATCACACTGAAGCAGCAATTTCCCATTATAGAAACCGGCCTCCGACCTGCAGAGGCAGAAGGTCCTCTCGTCTAATGGGAGGAAACTAGCCCACTCACACTGAAGCATCTATTTCCCATTAGAGAAACGGCCCTCTGACCTGCAGAGGTAGAAAGGTCCTCTTGTCTAATGGGAACTAGCCCATTCAAACTGAAGCAGCTATTTCCCATTATAGAAACCGGCCTCCGACGTGCAGAGGCAGAAGGTCCTCTCGTCTAATGGGAACTAGCCCACTCACACTGAAGCAGCTATTTCGCATTAGAGAAACGGTCCTCTGACCTGCAGAGGCAGAAAGGTCCTCTCGTCTAATGGGAACTATCCCATTCACACCGAAGCAGCTATTTCCCATTAGAGAAACAGCCCTCTGACCTGCAGAGGCCGAAAGGTCCTCTCGTCTAATGGGAACTAGCCCATTCGCAGCTATTTCCCATTAGAGAAACGGCCTTCTGACCTGCAGAGGCAGAAAGGTCCTCTCGTCTAATGGGAACTAGCCCACTCACACTGAAGCAGCTATTTCCTATTATAGAAACGGCCTTCTGACCTGCAGAGGCAGAAAGGTCCTCTCGTCTAATGGGAACTAGCCCATTCGCAGGTATTTCCCATTAGAGAAACGGCCCTCTGATCTGCAGAGGCAGAAAGGTCCTCTTGTCTAATGGGAACTAGTCCACCCACACTGAAGCAGCTATTTCCCATTAGAGAAACGGCCCTTTGACTTGCACAGGCAGAAAGGTCCCCTCGTCTAATGGGAACTAGCCCACTCACAATGAAGCAGCTATTTCCCATTAGAGAAAAGACCCTCCGACCTGGAGGTGCAGAAAGGTGATCTTGTCTAATGGGAACTAGCCCAAACGGCCCTATGATCTGGAGAGGCAGAAAGGTCATCTTTTCTAATGGGAACTAGCCCACTCACACTGAAGCAGCTATTTCCCATTAGAGAAACGGCCCTCTGACCTGCAGAGGCAGAAAGGTCCTCTCTTCTAATGGGAACTAGCCCACTCACACTGAAGCAGCTTTTCCCATTAGAGAAATGGCCCTCTGACCAGCAGAGGCAGAAAGATCCTCTCGTCTAATGGGTAGTAGCCCACTCACACTGAAGCAGCTATTTTCCATTAGAGAATCGGCCCTCTGACCTGCAGAGGCAGAAAGGTCCTCTCGTCTAATGGGAACTAGCCCACTCACACTGAAGCAGCTATTTCCCATTAGAGAAACAGCCCTCTGACCAACAGAGGCCGAAAGGTCCTCTCGTCTAGTGGGAACTAGCCCATTCGCAGCTATTTCCCATTAGAGAAACGGCCTTCTGACCTGCAGAGGCAGAAAGGTCCTCTCGTCTAATGGGAACTAGCCCACTCACACTGAAGCAGCTATTTCCTATTATAGAAACGGCCCTTTGACTTGCACAGGCAGAAAGGTCCCCTCGTCTAATGGGAACTAGCCCACTCACAATGAAGCAGCTATTTCCCATTAGAGAAACGGCCCTCTGACCTGGGGAGGCAGAAAGGTCCTCTCGTCTAATGGGAACTAACCCACTCACACTGAAGCAGCTGAAACGGCCCCCCGACCTGGAGAGGCAGAAAGGTTTTCTCGTCTAATGGGAACTAGCCCACTCACATTGATGCAGCTATTTCCCATTTGAGAAATGGCCCTCTGACCTGCAGAGGCAGAAAAGTCCTCTCGTCTAATGGGAACTAGCCCAATCACACTGAAGCAGCAATTTCCCATTAGAGAAACGGCCCTCTGCCCTGGAGAGGCAGAAAGGTCCTCTCGTAAAATTGGGAGGGAACTAGCCCACTCACACTGAAGCATCTATTTCCCATTAGAGAAACGGCCCTCTGACCTGCAGAGGCAGAAAGGTCCTCTTGTCTAATGGGAACTAGCCCGCTCGCACTGAAGCAGCTGTTTCCCATTAGAGAAACGGCCCTCTGACCAGCAGAAACAGAAAGGTTCTTCTCGTCTAATGGGAACTAGCCCAATCACACTGAAGCAGCTATTTCCCATTAGAGAAACGGCCCTCTGCCCTGGAGTGGCAGAAAGGTCCTCTCGTCTAATGGGAACGAGCCCATTCACATTGAAGCAGCTATTTCCCATTAGAGAAACAGCCTTTCGACCTGGAGAGGCACAAAGGTCCTCTTGTCTAATGGGAACTTGCCCACTCACACCGAAGCAGCTATTTCCCATTAGAGAAACGGCCCTCTGACCTGCAGAGGCAGAAAGGTCCTCTCGTCTAATGGGAACTAGCCCATTCACACCGAAGCAGCTCTTTCCCATTAGAGAAAAGGCCCTCTGACATGAGGAGGCAGAAAGGTCCTCTTGTCTAATGGGAACTAGCCCGCTCGCACTGAAGCAGCTATTTCCCATTAGAGAAACGGCCCTCTGACCAGCAAAAACAGAAAGGTCTTCTCGTCTAATGGGAACTAGCCCAATCACACTGAAGCAGTTATTTCCCATTAGAGAAACGACCCTCCGACCTGCAGAGGCAGAAATGTCCTCTGGTCTAATGGGAACTAGCCCACTCACACTGAAGCAGCTATTTCCCATTAGAGAAACGGCCCTCTGACCTGCAGAGGCAGAAAGGTCCTCTCATCTAATGGGAACTAGCCCAATCACACTGAAGCAGCAATTTCCCATTATAGAAACCGGCCTCCGACCTGCAGAGGCAGAAGGTCCTCTCGTCTAATGGGAGGAAACTAGCCCACTCACACTGAAGCATCTATTTCCCATTAGAGAAACGGCCCTCTGACCTGCAGAGGTAGAAAGGTCCTCTTGTCTAATGGGAACTAGCCCATTCAAACTGAAGCAGCTATTTCCCATTATAGAAACCGGCCTCCGACGTGCAGAGGCAGAAGGTCCTCTCGTCTAATGGGAACTAGCCCACTCACACTGAAGCAGCTATTTCGCATTAGAGAAACGGTCCTCTGACCTGCAGAGGCAGAAAGGTCCTCTCGTCTAATGGGAACTATCCCATTCACACCGAAGCATCTATTTCCCATTAGAGAAACAGCCCTCTGACCTGCAGAGGCCGAAAGGTCCTCTCGTCTAATGGGAACTAGCCCATTCGCAGCTATTTCCCATTAGAGAAACGGCCTTCTGACCTGCAGAGGCAGAAAGGTCCTCTCGTCTAATGGGAACTAGCCCACTCACACTGAAGCAGCTATTTCCTATTATAGAAACGGCCTTCTGACCTGCAGAGGCAGAAAGGTCCTCTCGTCTAATGGGAACTAGCCCATTCGCAGGTATTTCCCATTAGAGAAACGGCCCTCTGATCTGCAGAGGCAGAAAGGTCCTCTTGTCTAATGGGAACTAGTCCACCCACACTGAAGCAGCTATTTCCCATTAGAGAAACGGCCCTTTGACTTGCACAGGCAGAAAGGTCCCCTCGTCTAATGGGAACTAGCCCACTCACAATGAAGCAGCTATTTCCCATTAGAGAAAAGACCCTCCGACCTGGAGGTGCAGAAAGGTGATCTTGTCTAATGGGAACTAGCCCAAACGGCCCTATGATCTGGAGAGGCAGAAAGGTCATCTTTTCTAATGGGAACTAGCCCACTCACACTGAAGCAGCTATTTCCCATTAGAGAAACGGCCCTCTGACCTGCAGAGGCAGAAAGGTCCTCTCTTCTAATGGGAACTAGCCCACTCACACTGAAGCAGCTTTTCCCATTAGAGAAATGGCCCTCTGACCAGCAGAGGCAGAAAGATCCTCTCGTCTAATGGGTAGTAGCCCACTCACACTGAAGCAGCTATTTTCCATTAGAGAATCGGCCCTCTGACCTGCAGAGGCAGAAAGGTCCTCTCGTCTAATGGGAACTAGCCCACTCACACTGAAGCAGCTATTTCCCATTAGAGAAACAGCCCTCTGACCAACAGAGGCCGAAAGGTCCTCTCGTCTAGTGGGAACTAGCCCATTCGCAGCTATTTCCCATTAGAGAAACGGCCTTCTGACCTGCAGAGGCAGAAAGGTCCTCTCGTCTAATGGGAACTAGCCCACTCACACTGAAGCAGCTATTTCCTATTATAGAAACGGCCCTTTGACTTGCACAGGCAGAAAGGTCCCCTCGTCTAATGGGAACTAGCCCACTCACAATGAAGCAGCTGTTTCCCATTAGAGAAAAGACCCTCCGACCTGGAGGTGCAGAAAGGTGATCTTGTCTAATGGGAACTAGCCCAAACGGCCCTATGATCTGGAGAGGCAGAAAGGTCATCTTTTCTAATGGGAACTAGCCCACTCACACTGAAGCAGCTATTTCCCATTAGAGAAACGGCCCTCTGACCTGCAGAGGCAGAAAGGTCCTCTCTTCTAATGGGAACTAGCCCACTCACACTGAAGCAGCTTTTCCCATTAGAGAAATGGCCCTCTGACCAGCAGAGGCAGAAAGATCCTCTCGTCTAATGGGTAGTAGCCCACTCACACTGAAGCAGCTATTTTCCATTAGAGAAACGGCCCTCTGACCTGCAGAGGCAGAAAGGTCCTCTCGTCTAATGGGAACTAGCCCACTCACACTGAAGCAGCTATTTCCCATTAGAGAAACAGCCCTCTGACCAGCAGAGGCCGAAAGGACCTCTCGTCTAATGGGAACTAGCCCATTCGCAGCTGTTTCCATTAGAGAAACGGCCTTCTGACCTGCAGAGGCAGAAAGGTCCTCTCGTCTAATGGGAACTAGCCCACTCACACTGAAGCAGCTATTTCCTATTATAGAAACGGCCCTCTGACCTGCAGAGGCAGAAAGGTCCTCTCGTCTAATGGGAACTAGCCCATTCGCAGGTATTTCCCATTAGAGAAACGGCCCTCTGATCTGCAGAGGCAGAAAGGTCCTCTTGTCTAATGGGAACTAGTCCACCCACACTGAAGCAGCTATTTCCCATTAGAGAAACGGCCCTCTGACCTGCAGAGGCAGAAAGGTCCTCTCATCTAATGGGAACTAGCCCATTCACACCGAAGCACCTATTTCCCATTAGAGAACGACCCTCTGACCTGCAGAGGCAGAAAGGTCCCCTCGTTTAATGGGAACTAGCCCACTCACACTGAAGCAGCTATTTCCCATTAGAGAAAAGACCCTCTGACCTGGAGATGCAGAAAGGTGATCTTGTCTAATGGGAACTAGCCCAAACGGCCCTATGATCTGGAGAGGCAGAAAGGTCATCTTTTCTAATGGGAACTAGCCCACTCACACTGAAGCAGCTATTTCCCATTAGAGAAACTGCCCTCTGACCTGCAGAGGCAGAAAGGTCCTCTCTTCTAATGGGAACTAGCCCACTCACACTGAAGCAGCTTTTCCCATTAGAGAAATGGCCCTCTGACCTGCAGAGGCAGAAAGATCCTCTCGTCTAATGGGAACTAGCCCACTCACACTGAAGCAGCTATTTCCCATTATATAAACGGCCCTCTGACCTGCAGAGGCAGAAAGGTCATCTCGTCTAATGGGAACTAGCCCATTCGCAGCTATTTCCCATTAGAGAAACGGCCCTCTGACGTGCAGAGGCAGAAAGGTCCTCTTGTATAATGGGAACTAGCCCACTCACACTGAAGCAGCTATTTCCCATTAGAGAAACGGCCCTCTGACCAGCAGAAACAGAAAGGTCTTCTCGTCTAATGGGAACTAGCCCAATCACACTGAAGCAGCTATTTCCCTTAGAGAAACAGCCCTTCGACCTGGAGGGGCACAAAGGTCCTCTCGTCTAATGGGAACTAGCCCAGTCACACTGAAGCAGCTATTTCCCTTAGAGAAACAGCCCTTCAACCTGGAGGGGCACAAAGGTCCTCTCATCTAATGGGAACTAGTCCACTCACACTGAAGCAGCTATTTCCCATTATAGAAACCGCCCTCCGACCTGCAGAGGCAGAAAGGTCCTCTCGCCTAATGTGATGGAACTAGCCCACTCACACTGAAGCAGATTTTTCCCATTAAAGAAACAGCCCTCTGATCTGCAGAGGCAGAAAAGTCCTCTCATCTAATGGGAACTAGCCCATTCACACAGAAGCAGCTATTTCCCATTAGAGAAACAGCCCTCTGACCTGCTGAGGCAGAAAGGTCCTCTCGTCTAATGGGAACTAGCCCACTCACACTGAAGCAGCTATTTCCCATTAAAGAAAACCACCTTCTGACCTGCAGAGGCAGAAGGTCCTCTTGTCTAATGGGCACTAGCCCACTCACACTGAAGCAGCTATTTCACATTAGAGAAACGACTCTCCGACCTGGAGATGCAGAAAGGTCATCTTGTCTAATGGGAACTAGCCCAAACCCTCACACTGAATAAGCTATTTCCCATTATAGAAACGGCCCTCTGAACTGCAGAGGCAGAAAGGTCCTCTCGTCTAATGGAAACTAGCCCATTTGCAGCTATTTCCCATTAGAGAAACAGCCCTCTGACCTGAAGAGGCAGAAAGGTCCTCTCGTCTAATGGGAACTAGCCCACTCACACTGAAGCAACTATTTCCCATTAGAGAAACGGCCTTCCGACCTGAGGAGGCAGAAAGGTCCTCTCGTCTAATGGGAACTAGCCCACTCACACTGAAGCAGCTGAAACGGCCCTCCGACCTGCAGAGGCAGAAAGGTCCTCTCATCTAATGGGAACTAGCCCACTCACATTGACGCAGCTATTTCCCATTTGAGAAACGGCCCTCTGACCTGCAGTGGCAGAACGGTCCTCTTGTCTAATGGGAACTAGACCACTCACACTGAAGCAGCTTTTCCCATTAGAGAAACGACCCTCTGACCTCCAGAGGCAGAAAGGTCCTCTCGTCGAATGGGAAATAGCCCACTCACACTGAATAAGCGATTTCCCATTATAGAAATGGCCCTCTGACCTGCAGAGGCAGAAAGGTCCTCTTGTATAATGGGAACTAGCCCACTCACACTGAAACAGCTATTTCCCATTAGAGAAACAGCCCTCTGACCTGCAGAGGCAGAAAGGTCCTCTTGTCTAATGGGAACTATCCCACTCACACTGAAGCAGCTATTTTCCATTAAAGAAAAAACGGCCCTCTGACCTGCAGAGGCAGAAGGTCCTGTTGTCTAATGGGCACTAGCCCACTCACACTGAAGCAGCTATTTCCCATTAGAGAAACGGCCCTCTGACCTGCAGAGGCAGAAGGTCCTCTTGTCTAATGGGCACTAGCCCACTCACACTGAAGCAGCTATTTCCCATTAGAGAAACGACCCTCCGACCTGGAGATGCAGAAAGGTCATCTTGTCTAATGGGAACTAGCCCAAACCTCCCTCTGACCTGGAGAGGCAGAAAGGTCATCTCGTCTAATGGGAACTAGCCCACTCACATTGAAACAGCTATTTCCCATTAGAGAAACGACCCTCTGACCTGCAGAGGCAGAACGGTCCTCTTGTCTAATGGGAACTAGCCCACTCACACTGAAGCAGCTTTTCCCATTAGAGAAACGGCCCTCTGACCTGCAGAGGCAGAAAGGTCCTCTCGTCGAATGGGAACTAGCCCACTCACACTGAATAAGCTATTTCCCATTATAGAAACGGCCCTCTGAACTACATAGGCAGAAAGGTCCTCTTGTCTAATGGAAACTAGCCCATTAGCAGCTATTTCCCATTAGAGAAACGGCCCTCTGACCTGCAGAGGCTGAAAGGTCCTCTCGTCTAATGGGAACTAGCCCACTCACACTGAAGCAGCTGAAACGGCCCTCCGACCTGCAGAGGAAGAAAGGTCCTCTCATCTAATGGGAACTAGCCCACTCACATTGACGCAGCTATTTCCCATTAGAGAAACGGCCCTCTGACCTGCAGTGGCAGAACGGTCCTCTTTTCTAATGGGAACTAGCCCACTCACACTGAAACAGCTTTTCCCATTAGAGAAACGGCCCTCTGACCTGCAGAGGCAGAAAGGTCCTCTCGTCGAATGGGAACTAGCCCGCTCACACTGAATAAGCTATTTCCCATAATAGAAATGGCCCTCTGAACTGCAGAGGCAGTAAGGTCCTCTCGTCTAATGGAAACTAGCCCTTTCGCAGCTATTTCCCATTAGAGAAACGGCCCTCTGACCTGCAGAGGCAGAAAGGTCCTCTCGTCTAATGGGAACTAGCCCACTCACACTGAAGCAACTATTTCCCATTAGAGAAACAGCCCTCTGACCTGCTGAGGCAGAAAGGTCCTCTCGTCTAATGGGAACTAGCCCACTCACACTGAAGCAGCTATTTCCCATTAAAGAAAAACGGCCCTCTGACCTGCAGAGGCAGAAGGTCCTCTTGTCTAATGGGCACTAGCCCACTCACACTGAAGCAGCTATTTCACATTAGAGAAACGACTCTCCGACCTGGAGATGCAGAAAGGTCATCTTGTCTAATGGGAACTAGCCCAAACTGCCCTCTGACCTTGAGAGGCAGAAAGGTCATCTCGTCTAATGGGAACTAGCCCACTCACATTGAAACAGCTATTTTCCATTAGAGAAACAGCCCTCTGACCAGCAGAGGCAGAACGGTCATCTTGTCTAATGGGAACTAGCCCACTCACACTGAAGCAGCTTTTCCCATTAGAGAAACGGCCCTCTGACCTGGAGAGGCAGAAAGGTCCTCTCGTCTAATGGAAACTAGCCCATTTGCAGCTATTTCCCATTAGAGAAACAGCCCTCTGACCTGAAGAGGCAGAAAGGTCCTCTCGTCTAATGGGAACTAGCCCACTCACACTGAAGCAACTATTTCCCATTAGAGAAACGGCCTTCCGACCTGAGGAGGCAGAAAGGTCCTCTCGTCTAATGGGAACTAGCCCACTCACACTGAAGCAGCTGAAACGGCCCTCCGACCTGCAGAGGCAGAAAGGTCCTCTCGTCTAATGGGAACTAGCCCACTCACATTGACGAAGCTATTTCCCATTTGAGAAACGGCCCTCTGACCTGCAGTGGCAGAACGGTCCTCTTGTCTAATGGGAACTAGACCACTCACACTGAAGCAGCTTTTCCCATTAGAGAAACGGCCCTCTGACCTGCAGAGGCAGAAAGGTCCTCTCGTCGAATGGGAAATAGCCCACTCACACTGAATAAGCTATTTCCCATTATAGAAATGGCCCTCTGACCTGCAGAGGCAAAAAGGTCCTCTTGTATAATGGGAACTAGCCCACTCACACTGAAACAGCTATTTCCCATTAGAGAAACAGCCCTCTGACCTGCAGAGGCAGAAAGGTCCTCTTGTCTAATGGGAACTATCCCACTCACACTGAAGCAGCTATTTTCCATTAAAGAAAAAACGGCCCTCTGACCTGCAGAGGCAGAAGGTCCTGTTGTCTAATGGGCACTAGCCCACTCACACTGAAGCAGCTATTTCCCATTAGAGAAACGGCCCTCTGACCTGCAGAGGCAGAAGGTCCTCTTGTCTAATGGGCACTAGCCCACTCACACTGAAGCAGCTATTTCCCATTAGAGAAACGACCCTCCGACCTGGAGATGCAGAAAGGTCATCTTGTCTAATGGGAACTAGCCCAAACCTCCCTCTGACCTGGAGAGGCAGAAAGGTCATCTCGTCTAATGGGAACTAGCCCACTCACACTGAAGCAGCTTTTCCCATTAGAGAAACGGCCCTCTGACCTGCAGAGGCAGAAAGGTCCTCTCGTCGAATGGGAACTAGCCCACTCACACTGAATAAGCTATTTCCCATTATAGAAACGGCCCTCTGAACTGCAGAGGCAGAAAGGTCCTCTTGTCTAATGGATACTAGCCCATTCGCAGCTATTTCCCATTAGAGAAACGGCCCTCTGACCTGCAGAGGCTGAAAGGTCCTCTCGTCTAATGGGAACTAGCCCACTCACACTGAAGCAGCTGAAACGGCCCTCCGACCTGCGGAGGAAGAAAGGTCCTCTCGTCTAATGGGAACCAGCCCACTCACATTGACGCAGCTATTTCCCATTTGAGAAACGGCCCTCTGACCTGCAGAGGCAGAAAGGTCCTCTCGTCGAATGGGAACTAGCCCACTCACACTGAAGCAACTATTTCCCATTAGAGAAACGGCCTTCCGACCTGGGGAGGCAGAAAGGTCCTCTCGTCTAATGGGAACTAGCCCACTCACACTGAAGCAGCTGAAACGGCCCCCCGACCTGGAGAGGCAGAAAGGTCCTCTCGTCTAATGGGAACTAGCCCACTCACATTGACGAAGCTATTTCCCATTTGAGAAACGGCCCTCTGACCTGCAGTGGCAGAACGGTCCTCTTGTCTAATGGGAACTAGACCACTCACACTGAAGCAGCTTTTCCCATTAGAGAAACGGCCCTCTGACCTGCAGAGGCAGAAAGGTCCTCTCGTCGAATGGGAAATAGCCCACTCACACTGAATAAGCTATTTCCCATTATAGAAATGGCCCTCTGACCTGCAGAGGCAAAAAGGTCCTCTTGTATAATGGGAACTAGCCCACTCACACTGAAACAGCTATTTCCCATTAGAGAAACAGCCCTCTGACCTGCAGAGGCAGAAAGGTCCTCTTGTCTAATGGGAACTATCCCACTCACACTGAAGCAGCTATTTTCCATTAAAGAAAAAACGGCCCTCTGACCTGCAGAGGCAGAAGGTCCTGTTGTCTAATGGGCACTAGCCCACTCACACTGAAGCAGCTATTTCCCATTAGAGAAACGGCCCTCTGACCTGCAGAGGCAGAAGGTCCTCTTGTCTAATGGGCACTAGCCCACTCACACTGAAGCAGCTATTTCCCATTAGAGAAACGACCCTCCGACCTGGAGATGCAGAAAGGTCATCTTGTCTAATGGGAACTAGCCCAAACCTCCCTCTGACCTGGAGAGGCAGAAAGGTCATCTCGTCTAATGGGAACTAGCCCACTCACACTGAAGCAGCTTTTCCCATTAGATAAACGGCCCTCTGACCTGCAAAGGCAGAAAGGTCCTCTCGTCGAATGGGAACTAGCCCACTCACACTGAATAAGCTATTTCCCATTATAGAAACGGCCCTCTGAACTGCAGAGGCAGAAAGGTCCTCTTGTCTAATGGATACTAGCCGATTCGCAGCTATTTCCCATTAGAGAAACGGCCCTCTGACCTGCAGAGGCTGAAAGGTCCTCTCGTCTAATGGGAACTAGCCCACTCACACTGAAGCAGCTGAAACGGCCCTCCAACCTGCGGAGGAAGAAAGGTCCTCTCGTCTAATGGGAACCAGCCCACTCACATTGACGCAGCTATTTCCCATTTGAGAAACGGCCCTCTGACCTGCAGAGGCAGAAAGGTCCTCTCGTCGAATGGGAACTAGCCCACTCACACTGAAGCAACTATTTCCCATTAGAGAAGCGGCCTTCCGACCTGGGGAGGCAGAAAGGTCCTCTCGTCTAATGGGAACTAGCCCACTCACACTGAAGCAGCTGAAACGGCCCCCCGACCTGGAGAGGCAGAAAGGTCCTCTCGTCTAATGGGAACTAGCCCACTCACATTGATGCAGCTATTTCCCATTTGAGAAACGGCCCTCTGACCTGCAGAGGCAGAAAAGTCCTCTCGTCTAATGGGAACTAGCCCAATCACACTGAAGCAGCAATTTCCCATTAGAGAAACAGCCTTTCGACCTGGAGAGGCACAAAGGTCCTCTTGTCTAATGGGAGGGAACTAGCCCACTCACACTGAAGCATCTATTTCCCATTAGAGAAACGGCCCTCTGCCCTGGAGAGGCAGAAAGGTCCTCTCGCCTAATGGGAGGGAACTAGCCCACTCACACTGAAGCATCTATTTCCCATTAGAGAAACGGCCCTCTGACCTGCAGAGGCAGAAAGGTCCTCTTGTCTAATGGGCACTAGCCCACTCACACTGAAGCAGCTATTTCCCATTAGAGAAACGGCCCTCTGACCAGCAGAAACAGAAAGGTTCTTCTCGTCTAATGGGAACTAGCCCAATCACACTGAAGCAGCTATTTCCCATTAGAGAAACGGACCTCTGCCCTGGAGTGGCAGAAAGGTCCTCTCGTCTAATGGGAACGAGCCCATTCACATTGAAGCAGCTATTTCCCATTAGAGAAACAGCCTTTCGACCTGGAGAGGCACAAAGGTCCTCTTGTCTAATGGGAACTTGCCCACTCACACCGAAGCAGCTATTTCCCATTAGAGAAACGGCCCTCTGACCTGCAGAGGCAGAAAGGTCCTCTCGTCTAATGGGAACTAGCCCATTCACACCGAAGCAGCTCTTTCCCATTAGAGAAAAGGCCCTCTGACATGAGGAGGCAGAAAGGTCCTCTTGTCTAATGGGAACTCGCCCGCTCGCACTGAAGCAGCTATTTCCCATTAGAAAAACGGCCCTTTGACCAGCAAAAACAGAAAGGTCTTCTCGTCTAATGGGAACTAGCCCAATCACACTGAAGCAGCTATTTCCCATTAGAGAAACGACCCTCCGACCTGGAGAGGCAGAAATGTCCTCTCGTCTAATTGGAACTAGCCCACTCACACTGAAGCAGCTATTTCCCATTAGAGAAACGGCCCTCTGACCTGCAGAGGCAGAAAGGTCCTCTCATCTAATGGGAACTAGCCCAATCACACTGAAGCAGCAATTTCCCATTATAGAAACCGGCCTCCGACCTGCAGAGGCAGAAGGTCCTCTCGTCTAATGGGAAGGAACTAGCCCACTCACACTGAAGCATCTATTTCCCATTAGAGAAACGGCCCTCTGACCTGCAGAGGCAGAAAGGTCCTCTCGTCTAATGGGAACTAGCCCACTCACACTGAAGCAGCTATTTCGCATTAGAGAAACGGCCCTCTGACCTGCAGAGGCAGAAAGGTCCTCTCGTCTAATGGGAACTATCCCATTCACACCGAAGCAGCTATTTCCCATTAGAGAAACAGCCCTCTGACCTGCAGAGGCCGAAAGGTCCTCTCGTCTAATGGGAACTAGCCCATTCGCAGCTATTTCCCATTAGAGAAAAGGCCTTCTGACCTGCAGAGGCAGAAAGGTCTTCTCGTCTAATGGGAACTAGCCCACTCACACTGAAGCAGCTATTTCCTATTATAGAAACGGCCCTCTGACCTGCAGAGGCAGAAAGGTCCTCTCGTCTAATGGGAACTAGCCCATTCGCCGGAATTTCCCATTAGAGAAACGGCCCTCTGATCTGCAGAGGCAGAAAGGTCCTCTTGTCTAATGGGAACTAGTCCACCCACACTGAAGCAGCTATTTCCCATTAGAGAAACGGCCCTCTGACCTGCAGAGGCAGAAAGGTCCCCTTGTCTAATGGGAACTAGCCCACTCACAATGAAGCAGCTATTTCCCATTAGAGAAAAGACCCTCCGACCTGGAGATGCAGAAAGGTGATCTTGTCTAATGGGAACTAGCCCAAACGGCGCTATGATCTGGAGAGGCAGAAAGGTCATCTTTTCTAATGGGAACTAGCCCACTCACACTGAAGCAGCTATTTGCCATTAGAGAAACGGCCCTCTGACCTGCAGAGGCAGAAAGGTCCTCTCTTCTAATGGGAACTAGCCCACTCACACTGAAGCAGCTTTTCCCATTAGAGAAATGGCCCTCTGACCGGCAGAGGCAGAAAGATCCTCTCGTCTAATGGGTAGTAGCCCACTCACACTGAAGCAGCTATTTCCCATTAGAGAAACGGCCCTCTGACCTGCAGAGGCAGAAAGGTCCTCTCGTCTAATGGGAACTAGCCCACTCACACTGAAGCAGCTATTTCCCATTATAGAAACGGCCCTCTGACCCGCAGAGGCAGAAAGGTCCTCTCGTCTAATGGGAACTAGCCCATTCGCAGCTATTTCCCATTAGAGAAACGGCCCTCTGACCTGCAGAGGCAGAAAGGTCCTCCTGTCTAATGGGAACTAGCCCAATCACACTGAAGCAGCTATTTCCCATTAGAGAAACGGGCCTCTGCCCTGTAGTGGCAGAAAGGTCCTCTTGTCTAATGGGAACTAGCCCAGTCACACTGAAGCAGCTATTTCCCTTAGAGAAACAGCCCTTCGGCCTGGAGAGGCACAAAGGTCCTCTTGTCTATTGGGAACTAGCCCATTCACACTGAAGCAGCTATTTCCCATTATAGAAACCGCCCTCCGACCTGCAGAGGCAGAAAGGTCCTCTCGTCTAATGTGATGGAACTAGCCCACTCACACTGAAGCAGCTTTTTCCCATTAGCGAAACGGACCTCTGACCTGCAGAGGCAGAAAGGTCCTCTCATCTAATGGGAACTAGCCCATTCGCACAGAAGCAGCTATTTCCCATTAGAGAAACGGCCCTCTCACCTGCTGAGGCAGAAAGGTCCTCTCGTCTAATGGGAGCTAGCCCACTCACACTGAAGCAGCTATTTCCCATTAGAGAAACGGCCCTCTGCCCTGGAGAGGCAGAAAGGTCCTCTTGTCTAATGGGAACTATCCCACTCACACTGAAGCAGCTATTTCCCATTAAAGAAAAACGGCCCTCTGAACTGCAGAGGCAGAAGGTCCTCTCGTCTAATGGGCACTAGCCCACTCACACTGAAGCAGCTATTTCCCATTAGAGAAACAACCCTCCGACCTGGAGATGCAGAAAGGTCATCTTGTCTAATGGGAACTAGCCCAAACCACCCTATGACCTGGAGAGGCAGAAAGGTCATCTTGTCTAATGGGAACTAGCCCACTCACATTGAAACAGCTATTTCCCATTAGGGAAATAGCCCTCTGACCTGCAGAGGCAGAACGGTCCTCTTGTCTAATGGGAACTAGCCCACTCACACTGAAGCAGCTTTTCCCATTAGAGAAACGGCCCTCTGACCTGCAGAGGCAGAAAGGTCCTCTTGTCTAATGGGAACTCGCCCATTCGCAGCTATTTCCCATTAGAGAAACGGCCCTCTGACCTGCAGAGGCAGGAAGGTCCTCTCGTCTAAGGGGAACTAGCCCACTCACATTGACGCAGCTATTTCCCACCATAGAAACGGCCCACTGACCTGCAGAGGCAGAAAGGTCCTCTTGTCTAATGGGAACTAGCCCATTCGCAGCTATTTCCCATTAGAGCAACGGCCCTCTGACCAGCAGAGGCAGAAAGGTCCTCTTGTCTAATCGGAACTAGCCCACTCACGCTGAAGTAGCTATTTCCCATTAGAGAAAAGGCCCTCTGACATGAGGAGGCAGAGAGGTCCTCTTGTCTAATGTGAACTAGCCCGCTCGCACTGAAGCAGCTATTTCCCATTAGAGAAACGGCCCTCTGACCAGCAGAAACAGAAAGGTCTTCTCGTCTAATGGGAACTAGCCCAATCACACTGAAGCAGCTATTTCCCATTAGAGAAACGGCCCTCTGCCCTGGAGTGGCAGAAAGGTCCTCTCGTCTAATGGGAACGAGTCCATTCACACTGAAGCAGCTATTTCCCATTAGAGAAGCAGCCCTTCGACCTGGAGAGGCACAAAGGTCCTCTTGTCTAATGGGAACTAGCCCATTCACTCTGAAGCAGCTATTTCCCATTACAGAAACCGCCCTCCGACCTGCAGAGGCAGAAAGGTCCTCTCGTCTAATGTGATGGACCTAGCCCACTCACATTGAAGCAGCTATTTCCCATTAGAGAAACAGTCCTCTGACCTGCAGAGACAGAAAGGTCCTTTCATCTAATGGGAATTAGCCCACTCACACTGAATCAGCTTTTTCCCATTAGAGAAACGGCCCTTTGACCTGCAGAGGCAGAAAAGTCCTCTCGTCTAATGGGAACTAGCCCACTCACACTGAAGCAGCTATTTCCCATTAGAGAAATGGCCCTCTGACCTGCAGAGGCAGAAAGGTCCTCTTGTCTAATGGGAACTAGCCCACTCACACTGAAGTAGCTATTTCCCATTAAAGAAAAACGGCCCTCTGACCTGCAGAGGGAGAAGGTCCTCTCGTCTAATGGGAACTAGCCCACACACACTGAAGCAGCTATTTCCCATTAGAGAAACGACCCTCCGACCTGGTGATGCAGAAAGGTCATCTCGTCTAATGGGAACTAGCCCACTCACACTGAAGCAGCTATTTCCCATTAGAGAAACGGCCCTCTGACCTGCAGACGGAGAAAAATCCTCTCGTCTAATGGGAACTAGCCCACTCACATTGAAACAGCTATTTCCCATTAGAGAAACGGCCCTCTGACCTGCAGAGGCAGAACGGTCCTCTTGTCTAATGGGAACTAGCCCACTCACACTGAAACAGCTTTTCCCATTAGAGAAACGGCCCTCTGACCTGCAGAGGCAGAAAGGTCTTCTCGTGGAATGGGAACTAGCCCACTAACATTGAATAAGCTATTTCCCATTATAGAAACGGCCCTCTGAACTGCAGAGGCAGAAAGGTCCTCTCGTCTAATGGAAACTAGCCCATTCGCAGCTATTTCCCATTAGAGAAACGGCCCTCTGACCTGCAGAGGCAGAAAGGTCCTCTCATCTAATGGGAACTAGCCCATTCACACCGAAGCACCTATTTCCCATTAGAGAACGACCCTCTGACCTGCAGAGGCAGAAAGGTCCTCTTGTCTAATGGGAAATAGCCCACTCACACTGAAGCAGCTTTTTCCCATTAGAGAAATGGCCCTCTGACCAGCAGAAACAGAAAGGTCTTCTCGTCTAATGCGAACTAGCCCAATCACACTGAAGCAGCTATTTCCCATTAGAGAAATGGCCCTCTACCCTGGAGTGGGAGAAAGGTCCTCTCATCTAATGGGAACTAGCCCAGTCACACTGAAGCAGCTATTTCCCTTAGAGAAACAGCCCTTCGACGTGGAGAGGCACAAAGGTCCTCTTGTCTAATGGGAACTAGCCCATTCACACTGAAGCAGCTATTTCCCATTATAGAAACCGCCCTCCGATCTGCAAAGGCAGAAAGGTCCTCTGGTCTAATGTGATGGAACTAGCCCACTCACACTGAAGCAGCTTTTTCCCATTAGAGAAACGGCCCTCTGACCTGCCGAGGCAGAAAGGTCCTCTCATCTAATGGGAACTAGCCCATTCACACAGAAGCAGCTATTTCCTATTATAGAAACGGCCTCCTGACCTGAAGAGGCAGAAAGGTCCTCTCGTCTAATGGGAACTAGCCCATTCGCAGCTATTTCCCATTAGAGAAACGGCCCTCTGATCTGCAGAGGCAGAAAGGTCCTCTCGTCTAATGGGAACTAGTCCACTCACACTGAAGCAGCTATTTCCCATTAGAGAAACGGCCCTCTGACCTGCAGAGGCAGAAAGGTCCTCTCATCTAATGGGAACTAGCCCATTCACACCGAAGCACCTATTTCCCATTAGAGAAACGGCCCTCTGATCTGCAGAGGCAGAAAGGTCCTCTTGTCTAATGGGAACTAGCCCACTCACACTGAAGCAGCTTTTTCCCATTAGAAAAACGCCCTCTGACCAGCAGAAACAGTAAGGTCTTCTCGTCTAATGCGAACTAGCCCAATCACACTGAAGCAGCTATTTCCCATTAGAGAAATGGCCCTCTACCCTGGAGTGGGAGAAAGGTCCTCTCATCTAATGGGAACTATCCCAGTCACACTGAAGCAGCTATTTCCCTTAGAGAAGCAGCCCTTCGACCTGGAGAGGCACAAAGGTCCTCTTGTCTAATGGGAACTAGCCCATTCACCCTGAAGCAGCTATTTCCCATTATAGAAACCGCCCTCCTATCTGCAGTGGCAGAAAGGTCCTCTGGTCTAATGTGATGGAACTAGCCCACTCACACTGAAGCAGCTTTTTCCCATTAGAGAAACGGCCCTCTGACCTGCAGAGGCAGAAAGGTCCTCTCATCTAATGGGAACTAGCCCATTCACACAGAAGCAGCTATTTCCTATTATAGAAACGGCCTTCTGACCTGAAGAGGCAGAAAGGTCCTCTCGTCTAATGGGAACTAGCCCATTTGCAGCTATTTCCCATTAGAGAAACGGCCCTCTGATCTGCAGAGGCAGAAAGGTCCTCTCGTCTAATGGGAACTAGTCCACTCACACTGAAGCAGCTACTTCCCATTAGAGAAACGGCCCTCTGACCTGCAGAGGCAGAAAGGTCCTCTCGTCTAATGGGAACTAGCCCATTCACACCGAAGCACCTATTTCCCATTAGAGAAACGGCCCTCTGACCTGCAGAGGCAGAAAGGTCCTCTTGTCTAATGGGAACTATCCCACTCACACTGAAGCAGCTATTTCCCATTAGACAAACGGCCCTCTGACCAGCAAAAACAGAAAAGTCTTCTCGTCTAATGGGAACTAGCCCAATCACACTGAATTAGCTATTTCCCATTAGAGAAACAGCCCTCTGCCCTGTAGTGGCAGAAAGGTCCTCTCGTCTAATGGTAACTAGCCCAGTCACACTGAAGCAGCTATTTCCCTTAGAGAAACAGCCCTTTGACCTGGAGAGGCACAAAGGTCCTCTCGTCTAATGGGAACTAGTTCACTCACACTGAAGCAGCTATTTCCCATTAGAGAAATGGCCCTCTGACCTGCAGAGGCAGAAAGGTCCTCTTGTCTAATGGGAACTAGCCCACTCACACTGAAGTAGCTATTTCCCATTAAAGAAAAACTGCCCTCTGACCTGCAGAGGGAGAAGGTCCTCTCATCTAATGGGAACTAGCCCACACACACTGAAGCAGCTATTTCCCATTAGAGAAACGACCCTCCGACCTGGTGATGCAGAAAGGTCATCTCGTCTAATGGGAACTAGCCCGCACACACTGAAGCAGCTATTTCCCATTAGAGAAACAGCCCTCTGACCTGCAGACAGAGAAAAATCCTCTTGTCTAATGGGAACTAGCCCACTCACATTGAAACAGCTATTTCCCATTAGAGAAACGGCCCTCTGACCTGCAGAGGTAGAACGATTCTCTTGTCTAATGGGAACTAGCCCACTCACACTGAAGTAGCTTTTCCCATTAGAGAAACAGCCCTCTGACCTGCAGAGGCAGAAAGGTCTTCTCGTGGAATGGGAACTAGCCCACTAACACTGAATAAGCTATTTCCCATTATAGAAACGGCCCTCTGAACTGCAGAGGCAGAAAGGTCCTCTCGTCTAATGGAAACTAGCCCATTCGCAGCTATTTCCCATTAGAGAAACAGCCCTCTGACCTGCAGAGGCAGAAAGGTCCTCTCGTCTAATGGGAACTAGCCCATTCGCACAGAAGCAGCTATTTCCCATTAGAGAAACGGCCCTCTCACCTGCTGAGGCAGAAAGGTCCTCTCGTCTAATGGGAGCTAGCCCACTCACACTGAAGCAGCTATTTCCCATTAGAGAAACGGCCCTCTGCCCTGGAGAGGCAGAAAGGTCCTCTTGTCTAATGGGAACTATCCCACTCACACTGAAGCAGCTATTTCCCATTAAAGAAAAACGGCCCTCTGAACTGCAGAGGCAGAAGGTCCTCTCGTCTAATGGGCACTAGCCCACTCACACTGAAGCAGCTATTTCCCATTAGAGAAACAACCCTCCGACCTGGAGATGCAGAAAGGTCATCTTGTCTAATGGGAACTAGCCCAAACCACCCTATGACCTGGAGAGGCAGAAAGGTCATCTTGTCTAATGGGAACTAGCCCACTCACATTGAAACAGCTATTTCCCATTAGGGAAATAGCCCTCTGACCTGCAGAGGCAGAACGGTCCTCTTGTCTAATGGGAACTAGCCCACTCACACTGAAGCAGCTTTTCCCATTAGAGAAACGGCCCTCTGACCTGCAGAGGCAGAAAGGTCCTCTTGTCTAATGGGAACTCGCCCATTCGCAGCTATTTCCCATTAGAGAAACGGCCCTCTGACCTGCAGAGGCAGAAAGGTCCTCTCGTCTAAGGGGAACTAGCCCACTCACATTGACGCAGCTATTTCCCATCATAGAAACGGCCCACTGACCTGCAGAGGCAGAAAGGTCCTCTTGTCTAATGGGAACTAGCCCATTCGCAGCTATTTCCCATTAGAGCAACGGCCCTCTGACCAGCAGAGGCAGAAAGGTCCTCTTGTCTAATCGGAACTAGCCCACTCACGCTGAAGTAGCTATTTCCCATTAGAGAAACGGCCCTCTGACCTGCAGAGGCAGAAAGGTCCTCTCGTCTAATGGGAACTAGCCCATTCACACCGAAGCAGCTATTTCCCATTAGAGAAAAGGCCCTCTGACATGAGGAGGCAGAGAGGTCCTCTTGTCTAATGTGAACTAGCCCGCTCGCACTGAAGCAGCTATTTCCCATTAGAGAAACGGCCCTCTGACCAGCAGAAACAGAAAGGTCTTTTCGTCTAATGGGAACTAGCCCAATCACACTGAAGCAGCTATTTCCCATTAGAGAAACGGCCCTCTGCCCTGGAGTGGCAGAAAGGTCCTCTCGTCTAATGGGAACGAGTCCATTCACACTGAAGCAGCTATTTCCCATTAGAGAAGCAGCCCTTCGACCTGGAGAGGCACAAAGGTCCTCTTGTCTAATGGGAACTAGCCCATTCACTCTGAAGCAGCTATTTCCCATTACAGAAACCGCCCTCCGACCTGCAGAGGCAGAAAGGTCCTCTCGTCTAATGTGATGGACCTAGCCCACTCACATTGAAGCAGCTATTTCCCATTAGAGAAACAGTCCTCTGACCTGCAGAGACAGAAAGGTCCTTTCATCTAATGGGAATTAGCCCACTCACACTGAATCAGCTTTTTCCCATTAGAGAAACGGCCCTTTGACCTGCAGAGGCAGAAAAGTCCTCTCGTCTAATGGGAACTAGCCCACTCACACTGAAGCAGCTATTTCCCATTAGAGAAATGGCCCTCTGACCTGCAGAGGCAGAAAGGTCCTCTTGTCTAATGGGAACTAGCCCACTCACACTGAAGTAGCTATTTCCCATTAAAGAAAAACGGCCCTCTGACCTGCAGAGGGAGAAGGTCCTCTCGTCTAATGGGAACTAGCCTACACACACTGAAGCAGCTATTTCCCATTAGAGAAACGACCCTCCGACCTGGTGATGCAGAAAGGTCATCTCGTCTAATGGGAACTAGCCCACTCACACTGAAGCAGCTATTTCCCATTAGAGAAACGGCCCTCTGACCTGCAGACGGAGAAAAATCCTCTCGTCTAATGGGAACTAGCCCACTCACATTGAAACAGCTATTTCCCATTAGAGAAACGGCCCTCTGACCTGCAGAGGCAGAACGGTCCTCTTGTCTAATGGGAACTAGCCCACTCACACTGAAACAGCTTTTCCCATTAGAGAAACGGCCCTCTGACCTGCAGAGGCAGAAAGGTCTTCTCGTGGAATGGGAACTAGCCCACTAACATTGAATAAGCTATTTCCCATTATAGAAACGGCCCTCTGAACTGCAGAGGCAGAAAGGTCCTCTCGTCTAATGGAAACTAGCCCATTCGCAGCTATTTCCCATTAGAGAAACGGCCCTCTGACCTGCAGAGGCAGAAAGGTCCTCTCATCTAATGGGAACTAGCCCATTCACACCGAAGCACCTATTTCCCATTAGAGAACGACCCTCTGACCTGCAGAGGCAGAAAGGTCCTCTTGTCTAATGGGAAATAGCCC
The DNA here is from genome assembly GCF_040938575.1 of Ambystoma mexicanum. Taxonomy (NCBI): domain Eukaryota; kingdom Metazoa; phylum Chordata; class Amphibia; order Caudata; family Ambystomatidae; genus Ambystoma; species Ambystoma mexicanum. The sequence goes on from NC_090934.1 coordinate 1,185,205,048, forward strand.
ACTCACACTGAAGCAGCTTTTTCCCATTAGAGAAATGGCCCTCTGACCAGCAGAAACAGAAAGGTCTTCTCGTCTAATGCGAACTAGCCCAATCACACTGAAGCAGCTATTTCCCATTAGAGAAATGGCCCTCTACCCTGGAGTGGGAGAAAGGTCCTCTCATCTAATGGGAACTAGCCCAGTCACACTGAAGCAGCTATTTCCCTTAGAGAAACAGCCCTTCGACGTGGAGAGGCACAAAGGTCCTCTTGTCTAATGGGAACTAGCCCATTCACACTGAAGCAGCTATTTCCCATTATAGAAACCGCCCTCCGATCTGCAAAGGCAGAAAGGTCCTCTGGTCTAATGTGATGGAACTAGCCCACTCACACTGAAGCAGCTTTTTCCCATTAGAGAAACGGCCCTCTGACCTGCCGAGGCAGAAAGGTCCTCTCATCTAATGGGAACTAGCCCATTCACACAGAAGCAGCTATTTCCTATTATAGAAACGGCCTCCTGACCTGAAGAGGCAGAAAGGTCCTCTCGTCTAATGGGAACTAGCCCATTCGCAGCTATTTCCCATTAGAGAAACGGCCCTCTGATCTGCAGAGGCAGAAAGGTCCTCTCGTCTAATGGGAACTAGTCCACTCACACTGAAGCAGCTATTTCCCATTAGAGAAACGGCCCTCTGACCTGCAGAGGCAGAAAGGTCCTCTCATCTAATGGGAACTAGCCCATTCACACCGAAGCACCTATTTCCCATTAGAGAAACGGCCCTCTGATCTGCAGAGGCAGAAAGGTCCTCTTGTCTAATGGGAACTAGCCCACTCACACTGAAGCAGCTTTTTCCCATTAGAAAAACGCCCTCTGACCAGCAGAAACAGAAAGGTCTTCTCGTCTAATGCGAACTAGCCCAATCACACTGAAGCAGCTATTTCCCATTAGAGAAATGGCCCTCTACCCTGGAGTGGGAGAAAGGTCCTCTCATCTAATGGGAACTAGCCCAGTCACACTGAAGCAGCTATTTCCCTTAGAGAAGCAGCCCTTCGACCTGGAGAGGCACAAAGGTCCTCTTGTCTAATGGGAACTAGCCCATTCACACTGAAGCAGCTATTTCCCATTATAGAAACCGCCCTCCGATCTGCAGTGGCAGAAAGGTCCTCTGGTCTAATGTGATGGAACTAGCCCACTCACACTGAAGCAGCTTTTTCCCATTAGAGAAACGGCCCTCTGACCTGCAGAGGCAGAAAGGTCCTTTCATCTAATGGGAACTAGCCCATTCACACAGAAGCAGCTATTTCCTATTATAGAAACAGCATTCTGACCTGAAGAGGCAGAAAGGTCCTCTCGTCTAATGGGAACTAGCCCATTTGCAGCTATTTCCCATTAGAGAATCGGCCCTCTGATCTGCAGAGGCAGAAAGGTCCTCTCGTCTAATGGGAACTAGTCCACTCACACTGAAACAGCTACTTCCCAATAGAGAACCGGCCCTCTGACCTGCAGAGGCAGAAAGGTCCTCTCGTCTAATGGGAACTAGCCCATTCACACCGAAGCACCTATTTCACATTAGAGAAACGGCCCTCTGACCTGCAGAGGCAGAAAGGTCCTCTTGTCTAATGGGAACTATCCCACTCACACTGAAGCAGCTATTTCCCATTAGACAAACGGCCCTCTGACCAGCAAAAACAGAAAAGTCTTCTCGTCTAATGGGAACTAGCCCAATCACACTGAATTAGCTATTTCCCATTAGAGAAACAGCCCTCTGCCCTGTAGTGGCAGAAAGGTCCTCTCGTCTAATGGTAACTAGCCCAGTCACACTGAAGCAGCTATTTCCCTTAGAGAAACAGCCCTTTGACCTGGAGAGGCACAAAGGTCCTCTCGTCTAATGGGAACTAGTTCACTCACACTGAAGCAGCTATTTCCCATTAGAGAAATGGCCCTCTGACCTGCAGAGGCAGAAAGGTCCTCTTGTCTAATGGGAACTAGCCCACTCACACTGAAGTAGCTATTTCCCATTAAAGAAAAACTGCCCTCTGACCTGCAGAGGGAGAAGGTCCTCTCATCTAATGGGAACTAGCCCACACACACTGAAGCAGCTATTTCCCATTAGAGAAACGACCCTCCGACCTGGTGATGCAGAAAGGTCATCTCGTCTAATGGGAACTAGCCCGCACACACTGAAGCAGCTATTTCCCATTAGAGAAACAGCCCTCTGACCTGCAGACAGAGAAAAATCCTCTTGTCTAATGGGAACTAGCCCACTCACATTGAAACAGCTATTTCCCATTAGAGAAACGGCCCTCTGACCTGCAGAGGTAGAACGATTCTCTTGTCTAATGGGAACTAGCCCACTCACACTGAAGTAGCTTTTCCCATTAGAGAAACGGCCCTCTGACCTGCAGAGGCAGAAAGGTCTTCTCGTGGAATGGGAACTAGCCCACTAACACTGAATAAGCTATTTCCCATTATAGAAACGGCCCTCTGAACTGCAGAGGCAGAAAGGTCCTCTCGTCTAATGGAAACTAGCCCATTCGCAGCTATTTCCCATTAGAGAAACAGCCCTCTGACCTGCAGAGGCAGAAAGGTCCTCTCGTCTAATGGGAACTAGCCCATTCACACCGAAGCACCTATTTCCCATTAGAGAACGGCCCTCTGACCTGCAGAGGCAGAAAGGTCCTCTTGTCTAATGGGAACTAGCCCACTCACACTGAAGCAGCTATTTCCCATTAGAGAAACCGCCCTCTGATCTGCAGAGGCAGAAAGGTCCTCTAATCTAATGGGAACTAGCCCATTCACACAGAAGCAGCTATTTCCCCTTAGAGAAAAGGCCCTCTGACCTGCTGAGGCAGAAAGTTCCTCTCGTCTAATGGGAACTAGCCCACTCACACTGAAGCAGCTATTTCCCATCAGAGAAACGGCCCTCTGACCTGCAGAGGCAGAAAGGTCCTCTTGTCTAATGGGAACTATCCCACTCACACTGAAGCAGCTATTTCCCATTAAAGAAAAATGGACCTCTGACCTGCAGAGGCAGAAGGTCCTCTTGCCTAATGGGCACTAGCCCACTCACACTGAAGCAGCTATTTCCCATTAGAGAAACGACCCTCCGACCTGGAAATGCAGAAAGGTCATCTTGTCTAATGGGAACTACCCCAAACCGCCATCTGACCTGGAGAGGCAGAAAGGTCACCTCGTCTAATGGAAACTAGCCCACTCACATTGAAACAGCTATTTCCCATTAGAGAAACGTCCCTCTGACCTGCAGAGGCAGAACGGTCCTCTTGTCTATTGGGAACTAGCCCACTCACACTGAAGCAGCTTTTCCCATTAGAGAAACAGCCCTTTGTCCTGCAGAGGTAGAAAGGACCTCTCTCCAAATGGAACTTGCCCATTCACATTGAATAAGCTATTTCCCATTATAGAAACGGCCCTCTGAACTGCAGAGGCAGAAAGGTCCTCTCGTCTAATGGAAACTAGCCCATTCGCAGCTATTTCCCATTAGAGAAATGGCCCTCTGACCTGAAGAGGCAGAAAGGTCCTCTTGTGTAATGGGAACTAGCCCACTCACACTGAAGCAGCTATTTCCCATTAGAGAAACGGACCTCTGACCAGCAGAAACAGAAAGGTCTTCTCGTCTAATGGGAACTAGCCCAATCACACTGAAGCAGCTATGTCCCATTAGAGAAACGGCCCTCTGCCCTGTAGTGGCAGAAAGGTCCTCTCGTCTAATGGAAACTAGCCCAGTCACACTGAAGCAGCTATTTCCCTTAGAGAAACAGCCCTTTGACCTGGAGAGGCACAAAGGTCCTCTTGTCTAATGGGAACTAGCCCATTCACACTGAAGCAGCTATTTCCCATTATAGAAACCGCCCTCCGACCTGCAGAGGCAGAAAGGTCCTCTCGTCTAATGGGAAGTAGCCCACTCCCACTGAAGCAACTATTTCCCATTAGAGAAACGGCCTTCCGACCTGGGGAGGCAGAAAGGTCCTCTAGTCTAATGGGAACTAGCCCACTGACACTGAAGCAGCTGAAATGGCCCTCCGACCTGCAGAGGCAGAAAGGTCCTCTCGTCTAATGGGAACTAGCCCACTCACATTGACGCTGCTATTACCCATTTGAGAAACGGCCCTATGACCTGCAGTGGCAGAACGGTCCTCTTGTCTAATGGGAACTAGCCCACTCACACTGAAGAAGCTTTTCCCATTAGAGAAACGGCCCTCTGACCTGCAGAGGCAGATAGGTCATCTCACCGAATGGGAACTAGCCCACTCACACTGAATAAGCTATTTCCCATTATAGAAACGGCCCTCTGAAATGCAGAGGCAGAAAGGTCCTCTCGTCTAATGGAAACTAGCCCATTTGCAGCTATTTCCCATTAGAGAAACGGCCCTCTGACCTGCAGAGGCCAAAAGGTCCTCTCGTCTAATGGGAACTAGCCCACTCACACTGAAGCAACTATTTCCCATTAGAGAAACGGCCTTCCGACCTGGGGAGGTAGAAAGGTCCTCTCGTCTAATGGGAACTAGCCCACTCACATTGAAGCAGCTGAAACGGCCCTCCGACGTGCAGAGGCAGAAAGGTCCTCTCGTCTAATGGGAACTAGCCCACTCACATTGACGCAGCTATTTCCCATTTGAGAAACGGCATTCTGACCTGCAGAGGCAGAAAAGTCCTCTTGTCTAATGAGAACTAGCCCACTCACACTGAAGCAGCTATTTCCCATTATAGAAACGGCCCTCTGACTTGCAGAGGCAGAAAGGTCCCCTCGTCTAATGAGAACTAGCCCACTCACATTGAAGCAGCTATTTCCCATTAGAGAAACGGCCCTCTGACCTGCAGAGGCTGAAAGGTCCTCTCGTCTAATGGGAACTAGCCCACTCACACTGAAGCAGCTATTTCCCATTATAGAAACGGCCCTCTGACCTGCAGAGGCAGAAAGGTCCTCTCGTCTAATGGGAACTAGCCCATTCGCAGCTATTTCCCATTAGAGAAACGGCCCTCTGACCTGCAGAGGCAGAAAGGTGCTCTCGTCTAATGGGAACTAGCCCACTCACACTGAAGCAACTATTTCCCATTATAGAGCCAGCCTTCCGTCCTGGGGTGGCAGAAAGGTCCTCTCGTCTAATGGGAACTAGCCCATTCACACAGAAGCAGCTATTTCCCATTAGAGAAAACGCCCTCTGACCTGCTGAGGCAGAAAGGTCCTCTCGTCTAATGGGAACTAGCCCACTCACCCTGAAGCAGCTATTTCCCATTAGAGAAACGGCCCTCTGACTTGCAGACGCAGAAAGGTCCTCTTGTCTAATGGGAACTAGCCCACTCACACTCAAGCAGCTGTTTCCCATTAAAGAAAAACGGCCCTGTGACCTACAGAGGCAGAAAGGTCCTCTCGTCCAATGGGAGGAAACTAGCCCATTCAAACTGAAGCAGCTATTTCCCATTAGAGAAACGGCCCTCCGACCTACAGAGGCAGAAAGGTCCTCTCGTCTAATGGGAACTAGCCCATTCACACTGAAGCTGCTATTTCCCATTAGAGAAACGACCCTCCGACCTGGAGAGGCAGAAAGGTCCTCTCGTCTAATGGGAACTTCCCCACTCACACTAAAGCAGCTATTTCCCATTAGAGAAACAGCCCTCTGACCTGTAGAGGCAGAAAGGTCCTCTCATCTAATGGGATTCAGCCCATTCATACCGAAGCAGCTATTTCCCATTATAGAAACCGCCCTCCGACCTGCAGAGGCAGAAAGGTCCTCTCGTCTAATGGGAACTAGCCCACTCACACTGAAGCAACTATTTCCCATTAGAGAAACGCCCTTCCGACCTGGGTAGGCAGAAAGGTCCTCTCGTCTAATGGGAACTAGCCCACTGACACTGAAGCAGTTGAAACGGCCCTCCGACCTGCAGAGGCAGAAAGGTCCTCTCGTCTAATGGGAACTAGCCCACTCACATTGACGCAGCTATTTCCCATTTGAGAAACGGCCCTATGACCTGCAGTGGCAGAACGGTCCTCTTGTCTAATGGGAACTAGCCCACTCACACTGAAGCAGCTTTTCCCATTAGAGAAACGGCCCTCTGACCTGCAGAGGCAGAAAGGTCCTCTCATCGAATGGGAACTAGCCCACTCACACTGAATAAGCTATTTCCCATTATAGAAACGGCCCTCTGAACTGCAGAGGCAGAAAGGTCCTTTCGTCTAATGGAAACTAGCCCATTCTCAGCTATTTCCCATTAGAGAAACAGCCCTCTGACCTGCAGAGGCCGAAAGGTCCTCTCGTCTAATGGGAACTAGCCCACTCACACTGAAGCAACTATTTCCCATTAGAGAAACGGCCTTCCGACCTGGGGAGGCAGAAAGGTCCTCTCGTCTAATGGGAACTAGCCCACTCACACTGAAGCAGCTGAAACGGCCCTCCGACGTGCAGAGGCAGAAAGGTCCTCTCGTCTAATGGGAACTAGCCCACTCACATTGACGCAGCTATTTCCCATTTGAGAAACGGCCCTCTGACCTGCAGAGGCAGAAAAGTCCTCTCGTCTAATGAGAACTATCCCACTCACACTGAAGCAGCTATTTCCCATTATAGAAACGGCCCTCTGACCTGCAGAGGCAGAAAGGTCCCCTCGTCTAATGGGAACTAGCCCACTCACATTGAAGCAGCTATTTCCCAATAGAGAAACGGCCCTCTGACCTGCAAAGGCAGAAAGGTCCTCTCGTCTAATGGGAACTAGCCCACTCACACTGAAGCAGCTATTTCCCATTATAGAAACGGCCCTCTGACCTACAGAGGCAGAAAGGTCCTCTCGTCTAATGGGAACTAGCCCATTCGCAGCTATTTCCCATTAGAGAAATGGCTCTCTGACCTGCAGAGGCAGAAAGGTCCTCTCATCTAATGGGAACTAGCCCACTCACACTGAAGCAACTATTTCCCATGATAGAGCCAGCCTTCCGTCCTGGGGAGGCAGAAAGGTCCTCTCGTCTAATGGGAACTAGCCCATTCGAACAGAAGCAGCTATTTCCCATTAGAGAAACAGCCCTCTGACCTGCTGAGGTAGAAAGGTCCTCTCGTCTAATGGGAACTAGCCCACTCACCCTGAAGCAGCTATTTCCCATTAGAGAAACGGCCCTCTGACTTGCAGAGGCAGAAAGGTCCTCTCGTCTCATGGGAACTAGCCCACTCACACTGAAGCAGCTGTTTCCCATTAAAGAAAAACGGCCCTGTGACCTACAGAGGCAGAAAGGTCCTCTCGTCTAATGGGAGGGAACTAGCCCATTCAAACTGAAGCAGCTATTTCCCATTAGAGAAACGGCCCTCCGACCTACAGAGGCAGAAAGGTCCTCTCGTCTAATGGGAACTAGCCCATTCACAGCTATTTCCCATTAGAGAAACGGCCCTCTGACCTGCAGAGGCAGAAAGGTCCTCTCGTCTAATGGGAACTAGCCCACTCACACTGAAGCAGCTATTTCCCATTAGAGAAACGGCCCTCTGACCTGCAGAGGCAGAAAGGTCCTCTTGTCTAATGGGAACTAGCCCATTCGCACCGAAGCAGCTATTTCCCATTAGAGAAACGACCCTCTGACCTGCAGAGGCAGAAAGGTCCTATTGTCTAATGGGAACTAGCCCACTCACACTCAAGCAGCTATTTCCCATTAGTGAAACTGCCCTCTAACCAGCAGAGGAAGAAAGGTCCTCTTGTCTAATGGGAACTAGCCCACTCACACTCAAGCAGTTATTTCCCATTAAAGAAAAATGCCCCTCTGACCTGCAGAGGCAGAAGGTCCTCTCGTATAATGGGAACTAGCCCACTCACACTGAAGCAGCTATTTCCTATTAGAGAAACGGCACTCTGACCTGCAGAGGCAGAAAGGTCCTCTCGTCTAATGGGAACTAGCCCATTCACACCGAAGCAGCTATTTCCCATTAGAGAAACGGCCCTCTGACCTGCAGAGGCAGAAAGGTCCTCTTGTCTAATGGGAACTCGCCCACTTACACTGAAGCAGCTGTTTCCCATCAGAGAAACGGCCCTCTGACCTGCAGAGGCAGAAAGGTCCTCTCGTTTTATGGGAACTAGCCCACTCACACTGAAGCAGCTATTTCCCATCATAGAAACGGCCCTCTGACCTGCAGAGGCAGAAAGGTCCTCTTGTCTAATGGGAACTAGCCCATTCGCAGATATTTCCCATTAGAGAAACGGCCCTCTGACCTGCAGAGGCAGAAAGGACCTCTTGTCTAATGGGAACTAGCCCACTCACACTGAAGCAGCTATTTCCCATTAGAGAAACGGCCCTCTGACCTGCAGAGGCAGAAAGGTCCTCTTGTCTAATGGGAACTAGCCCATTCACACCGAAGCAGCTATTTCCCATTAGAGAAACGGCACTCTGACCCGCAGAGGCAGAAAGGTCCTCTCGTCTAATGGGAACTAGCCCATTCACACCGAAGCAGCTATTTCCCATTAGAGAAACGGCCCTCTGACCTGCAGAGGCAGAAAGGTCCTCTTGTCTAATGGGAACTAGCCCACTCACACTGAAGCAGCTATTTCCCCTTATAGAAACGGCCCTCTGACCTGCAGAGGCAGAACGGTCCCCTCGTCTAATGGGAACTAGCCCACTCACAATTGAAGCAGCTATTTCCCAATAGAGAAACGGCCCTCTGACCTGCAAAGGCAGAAAGGTCCTCTCGTCTAATGGGAACTAGCCGACTCACACTGAAGCAGCTATTTCCCATTATAGAAACGGCCCTCTGACCTACAGAGGCAGAAAGGTCCTCTCGTCTAATGGGAACTAGCCCATTCGCAGCTATTTCCCATTAGAGAAACGGCCCTCTGACCTGCAGAGGCAGAAAGGACCTCTTGTCTAATGGGAACTAGCCCACTCACACTGAAGCAGCTATTTCCCATTAGAGAAACGGCCCTCTGACCTGCAGAGGCAGAAAGGTCCTCTTGTCTAATGGGAACTAGCCCATTCACACCGAAGCAGCTATTTCCCATTAGAGAAACGGCACTCTGACCCGCAGAGGCAGAAAGGTCCTCTCGTCTAATGGGAACTAGCCCATTCACACCGAAGCAGCTATTTCCCATTAGAGAAACGGCCCTCTGACCTGCAGAGGCAGAAAGGTCCTCTTGTCTAATGGGAACTAGCCCACTCACACTGAAGCAGCTATTTCCCCTTATAGAAATGCCCCTCTGACCTGCAGAGGCAGAAGGTTCTCTCGTATAATGGGAACTAGCCCACTCACACTGAAGCAGCTATTTCCCATTAGAGAAACGGCCCTCTGACCTGCAGAGGCAGAAAGGTCCTCTCGTCTAATGGGAACTAGCCCACTCACACTGAAGCAGCTATTTCCCATCACAGAAACGGCCCTCTGACCTGCAGAGGCAGAAAGGTCCTCTTGTCTAATGGGAACTAGCCCATTCGCAGCTATTTCCCATTAGAGAAACGGCCCTCTGACCTGCAGAGGCAGAAAGGACCTCTTGTCTAATGGGAACTAGCCCACTCACACTGAAGCAGCTATTTCCCATTAGAGAAACGGCCCTCTGACCTGCAGAGGCAGAAAGGTCCTCTTGTCTAATGGGAACTAGCCCATTCACACCGAAGCAGCTATTTCCCATTAGAGAAAAGGCCCTCTGACATGAGGAGGCAGAGAGGTCCTCTTGTCTAATGTGAACTAGCCCGCTCGCACTGAAGCAGCTATTTCCCATTAGAGAAACGGCCCTCTGACCAGCAGAAACAGAAAGGTCTTTTCGTCTAATGGGAACTAGCCCAATCACACTGAAGCAGCTATTTCCCATTAGAGAAACGGCCCTCTGCCCTGGAGTGGCAGAAAGGTCCTCTCGTCTAATGGGAACGAGTCCATTCACACTGAAGCAGCTATTTCCCATTAGAGAAGCAGCCCTTCGACCTGGAGAGGCACAAAGGTCCTCTTGTCTAATGGGAACTAGCCCATTCACTCTGAAGCAGCTATTTCCCATTACAGAAACCGCCCTCCGACCTGCAGAGGCAGAAAGGTCCTCTCGTCTAATGTGATGGACCTAGCCCACTCACATTGAAGCAGCTATTTCCCATTAGAGAAACAGTCCTCTGACCTGCAGAGACAGAAAGGTCCTTTCATCTAATGGGAATTAGCCCACTCACACTGAATCAGCTTTTTCCCATTAGAGAAACGGCCCTTTGACCTGCAGAGGCAGAAAAGTCCTCTCGTCTAATGGGAACTAGCCCACTCACACTGAAGCAGCTATTTCCCATTAGAGAAATGGCCCTCTGACCTGCAGAGGCAGAAAGGTCCTCTTGTCTAATGGGAACTAGCCCACTCACACTGAAGTAGCTATTTCCCATTAAAGAAAAACGGCCCTCTGACCTGCAGAGGGAGAAGGTCCTCTCGTCTAATGGGAACTAGCCTACACACACTGAAGCAGCTATTTCCCATTAGAGAAACGACCCTCCGACCTGGTGATGCAGAAAGGTCATCTCGTCTAATGGGAACTAGCCCACTCACACTGAAGCAGCTATTTCCCATTAGAGAAACGGCCCTCTGACCTGCAGACGGAGAAAAATCCTCTCGTCTAATGGGAACTAGCCCACTCACATTGAAACAGCTATTTCCCATTAGAGAAACGGCCCTCTGACCTGCAGAGGCAGAACGGTCCTCTTGTCTAATGGGAACTAGCCCACTCACACTGAAACAGCTTTTCCCATTAGAGAAACGGCCCTCTGACCTGCAGAGGCAGAAAGGTCTTCTCGTGGAATGGGAACTAGCCCACTAACATTGAATAAGCTATTTCCCATTATAGAAACGGCCCTCTGAACTGCAGAGGCAGAAAGGTCCTCTCGTCTAATGGAAACTAGCCCATTCGCAGCTATTTCCCATTAGAGAAACGGCCCTCTGACCTGCAGAGGCAGAAAGGTCCTCTCATCTAATGGGAACTAGCCCATTCACACCGAAGCACCTATTTCCCATTAGAGAACGACCCTCTGACCTGCAGAGGCAGAAAGGTCCTCTTGTCTAATGGGAAATAGCCCACTCACACTGAAGCAGCTTTTTCCCATTAGAGAAATGGCCCTCTGACCAGCAGAAACAGAAAGGTCTTCTCGTCTAATGCGAACTAGCCCAATCACACTGAAGCAGCTATTTCCCATTAGAGAAATGGCCCTCTACCCTGGAGTGGGAGAAAGGTCCTCTCATCTAATGGGAACTAGCCCAGTCACACTGAAGCAGCTATTTCCCTTAGAGAAACAGCCCTTCGACGTGGAGAGGCACAAAGGTCCTCTTGTCTAATGGGAACTAGCCCATTCACACTGAAGCAGCTATTTCCCATTATAGAAACCGCCCTCCGATCTGCAAAGGCAGAAAGGTCCTCTGGTCTAATGTGATGGAACTAGCCCACTCACACTGAAGCAGCTTTTTCCCATTAGAGAAACGGCCCTCTGACCTGCCGAGGCAGAAAGGTCCTCTCATCTAATGGGAACTAGCCCATTCACACAGAAGCAGCTATTTCCTATTATAGAAACGGCCTCCTGACCTGAAGAGGCAGAAAGGTCCTCTCGTCTAATGGGAACTAGCCCATTCGCAGCTATTTCCCATTAGAGAAACGGCCCTCTGATCTGCAGAGGCAGAAAGGTCCTCTCGTCTAATGGGAACTAGTCCACTCACACTGAAGCAGCTATTTCCCATTAGAGAAACGGCCCTCTGACCTGCAGAGGCAGAAAGGTCCTCTCATCTAATGGGAACTAGCCCATTCACACCGAAGCACCTATTTCCCATTAGAGAAACGGCCCTCTGATCTGCAGAGGCAGAAAGGTCCTCTTGTCTAATGGGAACTAGCCCACTCACACTGAAGCAGCTTTTTCCCATTAGAAAAACGCCCTCTGACCAGCAGAAACAGAAAGGTCTTCTCGTCTAATGCGAACTAGCCCAATCACACTGAAGCAGCTATTTCCCATTAGAGAAATGGCCCTCTACCCTGGAGTGGGAGAAAGGTCCTCTCATCTAATGGGAACTAGCCCAGTCACACTGAAGCAGCTATTTCCCTTAGAGAAGCAGCCCTTCGACCTGGAGAGGCACAAAGGTCCTCTTGTCTAATGGGAACTAGCCCATTCACACTGAAGCAGCTATTTCCCATTATAGAAACCGCCCTCCGATCTGCAGTGGCAGAAAGGTCCTCTGGTCTAATGTGATGGAACTAGCCCACTCACACTGAAGCAGCTTTTTCCCATTAGAGAAACGGCCCTCTGACCTGCAGAGGCAGAAAGGTCCTTTCATCTAATGGGAACTAGCCCATTCACACAGAAGCAGCTATTTCCTATTATAGAAACAGCCTTCTGACCTGAAGAGGCAGAAAGGTCCTCTCGTCTAATGGGAACTAGCCCATTTGCAGCTATTTCCCATTAGAGAATCGGCCCTCTGATCTGCAGAGGCAGAAAGGTCCTCTCGTCTAATGGGAACTAGTCCACTCACACTGAAACAGCTACTTCCCAATAGAGAACCGGCCCTCTGACCTGCAGAGGCAGAAAGGTCCTCTCGTCTAATGGGAACTAGCCCATTCACACCGAAGCACCTATTTCCCATTAGAGAAACGGCCCTCTGACCTGCAGAGGCAGAAAGGTCCTCTTGTCTAATGGGAACTATCCCACTCACACTGAAGCAGCTATTTCCCATTAGACAAACGGCCCTCTGACCAGCAAAAACAGAAAAGTCTTCTCGTCTAATGGGAACTAGCCCAATCACACTGAATTAGCTATTTCCCATTAGAGAAACAGCCCTCTGCCCTGTAGTGGCAGAAAGGTCCTCTCGTCTAATGGTAACTAGCCCAGTCACACTGAAGCAGCTATTTCCCTTAGAGAAACAGCCCTTTGACCTGGAGAGGCACAAAGGTCCTCTCGTCTAATGGGAACTAGTTCACTCACACTGAAGCAGCTATTTCCCATTAGAGAAATGGCCCTCTGACCTGCAGAGGCAGAAAGGTCCTCTTGTCTAATGGGAACTAGCCCACTCACACTGAAGTAGCTATTTCCCATTAAAGAAAAACTGCCCTCTGACCTGCAGAGGGAGAAGGTCCTCTCATCTAATGGGAACTAGCCCACACACACTGAAGCAGCTATTTCCCATTAGAGAAACGACCCTCCGACCTGGTGATGCAGAAAGGTCATCTCGTCTAATGGGAACTAGCCCGCACACACTGAAGCAGCTATTTCCCATTAGAGAAACAGCCCTCTGACCTGCAGACAGAGAAAAATCCTCTTGTCTAATGGGAACTAGCCCACTCACATTGAAACAGCTATTTCCCATTAGAGAAACGGCCCTCTGACCTGCAGAGGTAGAACGATTCTCTTGTCTAATGGGAACTAGCCCACTCACACTGAAGTAGCTTTTCCCATTAGAGAAACGGCCCTCTGACCTGCAGAGGCAGAAAGGTCTTCTCGTGGAATGGGAACTAGCCCACTAACACTGAATAAGCTATTTCCCATTATAGAAACGGCCCTCTGAACTGCAGAGGCAGAAAGGTCCTCTCGTCTAATGGAAACTAGCCCATTCGCAGCTATTTCCCATTAGAGAAACAGCCCTCTGACCTGCAGAGGCAGAAAGGTCCTCTCGTCTAATGGGAACTAGCCCATTCACACCGAAGCACCTATTTCCCATTAGAGAACGGCCCTCTGACCTGCAGAGGCAGAAAGGTCCTCTTGTCTAATGGGAACTAGCCCACTCACACTGAAGCAGCTATTTCCCATTAGAGAAACCGCCCTCTGATCTGCCGAGGCAGAAAGGTCCTCTAATCTAATGGGAACTAGCCCATTCACACAGAAGCAGCTATTTCCCCTTAGAGAAAAGGCCCTCTGACCTGCTGAGGCAGAAAGTTCCTCTCGTCTAATGGGAACTAGCCCACTCACACTGAAGCAGCTATTTCCCATCAGAGAAACGGCCCTCTGACCTGCAGAGGCAGAAAGGTCCTCTTGTCTAATGGGAACTATCCCACTCACACTGAAGCAGCTATTTCCCATTAAAGAAAAATGGACCTCTGACCTGCAGAGGCAGAAGGTCCTCTTGCCTAATGGGCACTAGCCCACTCACACTGAAGCAGCTATTTCCCATTAGAGAAACGACCCTCCGACCTGGAAATGCAGAAAGGTCATCTTGTCTAATGGGAACTACCCCAAACCGCCATCTGACCTGGAGAGGCAGAAAGGTCACCTCGTCTAATGGAAACTAGCCCACTCACATTGAAACAGCTATTTCCCATTAGAGAAACGTCCCTCTGACCTGCAGAGGCAGAACGGTCCTCTTGTCTATTGGGAACTAGCCCACTCACACTGAAGCAGCTTTTCCCATTAGAGAAACAGCCCTTTGTCCTGCAGAGGTAGAAAGGACCTCTCTCCAAATGGAACTTGCCCATTCACATTGAATAAGCTATTTCCCATTATAGAAACGGCCCTCTGAACTGCAGAGGCAGAAAGGTCCTCTCGTCTAATGGAAACTAGCCCATTCGCAGCTATTTCCCATTAGAGAAATGGCCCTCTGACCTGAAGAGGCAGAAAGGTCCTCTTGTGTAATGGGAACTAGCCCACTCACACTGAAGCAGCTATTTCCCATTAGAGAAACGGACCTCTGACCAGCAGAAACAGAAAGGTCTTCTCGTCTAATGGGAACTAGCCCAATCACACTGAAGCAGCTATGTCCCATTAGAGAAACGGCCCTCTGCCCTGTAGTGGCAGAAAGGTCCTCTCGTCTAATGGAAACTAGCCCAGTCACACTGAAGCAGCTATTTCCCTTAGAGAAACAGCCCTTTGACCTGGAGAGGCACAAAGGTCCTCTTGTCTAATGGGAACTAGCCCATTCACACTGAAGCAGCTATTTCCCATTATAGAAACCGCCCTCCGACCTGCAGAGGCAGAAAGGTCCTCTCGTCTAATGGGAAGTAGCCCACTCCCACTGAAGCAACTATTTCCCATTAGAGAAACGGCCTTCCGACCTGGGGAGGCAGAAAGGTCCTCTAGTCTAATGGGAACTAGCCCACTGACACTGAAGCAGCTGAAATGGCCCTCCGACCTGCAGAGGCAGAAAGGTCCTCTCGTCTAATGGGAACTAGCCCACTCACATTGACGCTGCTATTACCCATTTGAGAAACGGCCCTATGACCTGCAGTGGCAGAACGGTCCTCTTGTCTAATGGGAACTAGCCCACTCACACTGAAGAAGCTTTTCCCATTAGAGAAACGGCCCTCTGACCTGCAGAGGCAGATAGGTCATCTCACCGAATGGGAACTAGCCCACTCACACTGAATAAGCTATTTCCCATTATAGAAACGGCCCTCTGAAATGCAGAGGCAGAAAGGTCCTCTCGTCTAATGGAAACTAGCCCATTTGCAGCTATTTCCCATTAGAGAAACGGCCCTCTGACCTGCAGAGGCCAAAAGGTCCTCTCGTCTAATGGGAACTAGCCCACTCACACTGAAGCAACTATTTCCCATTAGAGAAACGGCCTTCCGACCTGGGGAGGTAGAAAGGTCCTCTCGTCTAATGGGAACTAGCCCACTCACATTGAAGCAGCTGAAACGGCCCTCCGACGTGCAGAGGCAGAAAGGTCCTCTCGTCTAATGGGAACTAGCCCACTCACATTGACGCAGCTATTTCCCATTTGAGAAACGGCATTCTGACCTGCAGAGGCAGAAAAGTCCTCTTGTCTAATGAGAACTAGCCCACTCACACTGAAGCAGCTATTTCCCATTATAGAAACGGCCCTCTGACTTGCAGAGGCAGAAAGGTCCCCTCGTCTAATGAGAACTAGCCCACTCACATTGAAGCAGCTATTTCCCATTAGAGAAACGGCCCTCTGACCTGCAGAGGCTGAAAGGTCCTCTCGTCTAATGGGAACTAGCCCACTCACACTGAAGCAGCTATTTCCCATTATAGAAACGGCCCTCTGACCTGCAGAGGCAGAAAGGTCCTCTCGTCTAATGGGAACTAGCCCATTCGCAGCTATTTCCCATTAGAGAAACGGCCCTCTGACCTGCAGAGGCAGAAAGGTGCTCTCGTCTAATGGGAACTAGCCCACTCACACTGAAGCAACTATTTCCCATTATAGAGCCAGCCTTCCGTCCTGGGGTGGCAGAAAGGTCCTCTCGTCTAATGGGAACTAGCCCATTCACACAGAAGCAGCTATTTCCCATTAGAGAAAACGCCCTCTGACCTGCTGAGGCAGAAAGGTCCTCTCGTCTAATGGGAACTAGCCCACTCACCCTGAAGCAGCTATTTCCCATTAGAGAAACGGCCCTCTGACTTGCAGACGCAGAAAGGTCCTCTTGTCTAATGGGAACTAGCCCACTCACACTCAAGCAGCTGTTTCCCATTAAAGAAAAACGGCCCTGTGACCTACAGAGGCAGAAAGGTCCTCTCGTCCAATGGGAGGAAACTAGCCCATTCAAACTGAAGCAGCTATTTCCCATTAGAGAAACGGCCCTCCGACCTACAGAGGCAGAAAGGTCCTCTCGTCTAATGGGAACTAGCCCATTCACACTGAAGCTGCTATTTCCCATTAGAGAAACGACCCTCCGACCTGGAGAGGCAGAAAGGTCCTCTCGTCTAATGGGAACTTCCCCACTCACACTAAAGCAGCTATTTCCCATTAGAGAAACAGCCCTCTGACCTGTAGAGGCAGAAAGGTCCTCTCATCTAATGGGATTCAGCCCATTCATACCGAAGCAGCTATTTCCCATTATAGAAACCGCCCTCCGACCTGCAGAGGCAGAAAGGTCCTCTCGTCTAATGGGAACTAGCCCACTCACACTGAAGCAACTATTTCCCATTAGAGAAACGCCCTTCCGACCTGGGTAGGCAGAAAGGTCCTCTCGTCTAATGGGAACTAGCCCACTGACACTGAAGCAGTTGAAACGGCCCTCCGACCTGCAGAGGCAGAAAGGTCCTCTCGTCTAATGGGAACTAGCCCACTCACATTGACGCAGCTATTTCCCATTTGAGAAACGGCCCTATGACCTGCAGTGGCAGAACGGTCCTCTTGTCTAATGGGAACTAGCCCACTCACACTGAAGCAGCTTTTCCCATTAGAGAAACGGCCCTCTGACCTGCAGAGGCAGAAAGGTCCTCTCATCGAATGGGAACTAGCCCACTCACACTGAATAAGCTATTTCCCATTATAGAAACGGCCCTCTGAACTGCAGAGGCAGAAAGGTCCTTTCGTCTAATGGAAACTAGCCCATTCTCAGCTATTTCCCATTAGAGAAACAGCCCTCTGACCTGCAGAGGCCGAAAGGTCCTCTCGTCTAATGGGAACTAGCCCACTCACACTGAAGCAACTATTTCCCATTAGAGAAACGGCCTTCCGACCTGGGGAGGCAGAAAGGTCCTCTCGTCTAATGGGAACTAGCCCACTCACACTGAAGCAGCTGAAACGGCCCTCCGACGTGCAGAGGCAGAAAGGTCCTCTCGTCTAATGGGAACTAGCCCACTCACATTGACGCAGCTATTTCCCATTTGAGAAACGGCCCTCTGACCTGCAGAGGCAGAAAAGTCCTCTCGTCTAATGAGAACTATCCCACTCACACTGAAGCAGCTATTTCCCATTATAGAAACGGCCCTCTGACCTGCAGAGGCAGAAAGGTCCCCTCGTCTAATGGGAACTAGCCCACTCACATTGAAGCAGCTATTTCCCAATAGAGAAACGGCCCTCTGACCTGCAAAGGCAGAAAGGTCCTCTCGTCTAATGGGAACTAGCCCACTCACACTGAAGCAGCTATTTCCCATTATAGAAACGGCCCTCTGACCTACAGAGGCAGAAAGGTCCTCTCGTCTAATGGGAACTAGCCCATTCGCAGCTATTTCCCATTAGAGAAATGGCTCTCTGACCTGCAGAGGCAGAAAGGTCCTCTCATCTAATGGGAACTAGCCCACTCACACTGAAGCAACTATTTCCCATGATAGAGCCAGCCTTCCGTCCTGGGGAGGCAGAAAGGTCCTCTCGTCTAATGGGAACTAGCCCATTCGAACAGAAGCAGCTATTTCCCATTAGAGAAACAGCCCTCTGACCTGCTGAGGTAGAAAGGTCCTCTCGTCTAATGGGAACTAGCCCACTCACCCTGAAGCAGCTATTTCCCATTAGAGAAACGGCCCTCTGACTTGCAGAGGCAGAAAGGTCCTCTCGTCTCATGGGAACTAGCCCACTCACACTGAAGCAGCTGTTTCCCATTAAAGAAAAACGGCCCTGTGACCTACAGAGGCAGAAAGGTCCTCTCGTCTAATGGGAGGGAACTAGCCCATTCAAACTGAAGCAGCTATTTCCCATTAGAGAAACGGCCCTCCGACCTACAGAGGCAGAAAGGTCCTCTCGTCTAATGGGAACTAGCCCATTCACAGCTATTTCCCATTAGAGAAACGGCCCTCTGACCTGCAGAGGCAGAAAGGTCCTCTCGTCTAATGGGAACTAGCCCACTCACACTGAAGCAGCTATTTCCCATTAGAGAAACGGCCCTCTGACCTGCAGAGGCAGAAAGGTCCTCTTGTCTAATGGGAACTAGCCCATTCGCACCGAAGCAGCTATTTCCCATTAGAGAAACGACCCTCTGACCTGCAGAGGCAGAAAGGTCCTATTGTCTAATGGGAACTAGCCCACTCACACTCAAGCAGCTATTTCCCATTAGTGAAACTGCCCTCTAACCAGCAGAGGAAGAAAGGTCCTCTTGTCTAATGGGAACTAGCCCACTCACACTCAAGCAGTTATTTCCCATTAAAGAAAAATGCCCCTCTGACCTGCAGAGGCAGAAGGTCCTCTCGTATAATGGGAACTAGCCCACTCACACTGAAGCAGCTATTTCCTATTAGAGAAACGGCACTCTGACCTGCAGAGGCAGAAAGGTCCTCTCGTCTAATGGGAACTAGCCCATTCACACCGAAGCAGCTATTTCCCATTAGAGAAACGGCCCTCTGACCTGCAGAGGCAGAAAGGTCCTCTTGTCTAATGGGAACTCGCCCACTTACACTGAAGCAGCTGTTTCCCATCAGAGAAACGGCCCTCTGACCTGCAGAGGCAGAAAGGTCCTCTCGTTTTATGGGAACTAGCCCACTCACACTGAAGCAGCTATTTCCCATCATAGAAACGGCCCTCTGACCTGCAGAGGCAGAAAGGTCCTCTTGTCTAATGGGAACTAGCCCATTCGCAGATATTTCCCATTAGAGAAACGGCCCTCTGACCTGCAGAGGCAGAAAGGACCTCTTGTCTAATGGGAACTAGCCCACTCACACTGAAGCAGCTATTTCCCATTAGAGAAACGGCCCTCTGACCTGCAGAGGCAGAAAGGTCCTCTTGTCTAATGGGAACTAGCCCATTCACACCGAAGCAGCTATTTCCCATTAGAGAAACGGCACTCTGACCCGCAGAGGCAGAAAGGTCCTCTCGTCTAATGGGAACTAGCCCATTCACACCGAAGCAGCTATTTCCCATTAGAGAAACGGCCCTCTGACCTGCAGAGGCAGAAAGGTCCTCTTGTCTAATGGGAACTAGCCCACTCACACTGAAGCAGCTATTTCCCCTTATAGAAACGGCCCTCTGACCTGCAGAGGCAGAACGGTCCCCTCGTCTAATGGGAACTAGCCCACTCACAATTGAAGCAGCTATTTCCCAATAGAGAAACGGCCCTCTGACCTGCAAAGGCAGAAAGGTCCTCTCGTCTAATGGGAACTAGCCGACTCACACTGAAGCAGCTATTTCCCATTATAGAAACGGCCCTCTGACCTACAGAGGCAGAAAGGTCCTCTCGTCTAATGGGAACTAGCCCATTCGCAGCTATTTCCCATTAGAGAAACGGCCCTCTGACCTGCAGAGGCAGAAAGGACCTCTTGTCTAATGGGAACTAGCCCACTCACACTGAAGCAGCTATTTCCCATTAGAGAAACGGCCCTCTGACCTGCAGAGGCAGAAAGGTCCTCTTGTCTAATGGGAACTAGCCCATTCACACCGAAGCAGCTATTTCCCATTAGAGAAACGGCACTCTGACCCGCAGAGGCAGAAAGGTCCTCTCGTCTAATGGGAACTAGCCCATTCACACCGAAGCAGCTATTTCCCATTAGAGAAACGGCCCTCTGACCTGCAGAGGCAGAAAGGTCCTCTTGTCTAATGGGAACTAGCCCACTCACACTGAAGCAGCTATTTCCCCTTATAGAAATGCCCCTCTGACCTGCAGAGGCAGAAGGTTCTCTCGTATAATGGGAACTAGCCCACTCACACTGAAGCAGCTATTTCCCATTAGAGAAACGGCCCTCTGACCTGCAGAGGCAGAAAGGTCCTCTCGTCTAATGGGAACTAGCCCACTCACACTGAAGCAGCTATTTCCCATCACAGAAACGGCCCTCTGACCTGCAGAGGCAGAAAGGTCCTCTTGTCTAATGGGAACTAGCCCATTCGCAGCTATTTCCCATTAGAGAAACGGCCCTCTGACCTGCAGAGGCAGAAAGGACCTCTTGTCTAATGGGAACTAGCCCACTCACACTGAAGCAGCTATTTCCCATTAGAGAAACGGCCCTCTGACCTGCAGAGGCAGAAAGGTCCTCTTGTCTAATGGGAACTAGCCCATTCACACCGAAGCAGCTATTTCCCATTAGAGAAACGGCACTCTGACCCGCAGAGGCAGAAAGGTCCTCTCGTCTAATGGGAACTAGCCCATTCACACCGAAGCAGCTATTTCCCATTAGAGAAACGGCCCTCTGACCTGCAGAGGCAGAAAGGTCCTCTTGTCTAATGGGAACTAGCCCACTCACACTGAAGCAGCTATTTCCCCTTATAGAAACGGCCCTCTGACCTGCAGAGGCAGAACGGTCCCCTCGTCTAATGGGAACTAGCCCACTCACAATTGAAGCAGCTATTTCCCAATAGAGAAACGACCCTCTGACCTGCAAAGGCAGAAAGGTCCTCTCGTCTAATGGGAACTAGCCGACTCACACTGAAGCAGCTATTTCCCATTATAGAAACGGCCCTCTGACCTACAGAGGCAGAAAGGTCCTCTCGTCTAATGGGAACTAGCCCATTCGCAGCTATTTCCCATTAGAGAAATGGCCCTCTGACCTGCAGAGGCAGAAAGGTCCTCTCATCTAATGGGAACTAGCCCACTCACACTGAAGCAACTATTTCCCATTATAGAGCCAGCCTTCCGTCCTGGGGAGGCAGAAAGGTCCTCTCTTCTAATGGGAACTAGCCCATTCGAACAGAAGCAGCTATTTCCCATTAGAGAAACAGCCCTCTGACCTGCTGAGGTAGAAAGGTCCTCTCGTCTAATGGGAACTAGCCCACTCACCCTGAAGCAGCTATTTCCCATTAGAGAAACGGCCCTCTGACTTGCAGAGGCAGAAAGGTCCTCTCATCTAATGGGAACTAGCCCACTCACAAAGAAGCAGCTGTTTCCCATTAAAGAAAAACGGCCCTGTGACCTACAGAGGCAGAAAGGTCCTCTCGTCTAATGGGAGGGAACTAGCCCATTCAAACTGAAGCAGCTATTTCCCATTAGAGAAACGGCCCTCCGACCTACAGAGGCAGAAAGGTCCTCTCGTCTAATGGGAACTAGCCCATTCACAGCTATTTCCCATTAGAGAAACGGCCCTCTGACCTGCAGAGGCAGAAAGGTCCTCTCGTCTAATGGGAACTAGCCCACTCACACTGAAGCAGCTATTTCCCATTAGAGAAACGGCCCTCTGACCTGCAGAGGCAGAAAGGTCCTCTTGTCTAATGGGAACTAGCCCATTCGCACCGAAGCAGCTATTTCCATTTGAGAAACGACCCTATGACCTGCAGAGGCAGAAAGGTCCTGTTGTCTAATGGGAACTAGCCCACTCACACTCAAGCAGCTATTTCCCATTAGTGAAACTGCCCTCTAACCAGCAGAGGAAGAAAGGTCCTCTTGTCTAATGGGAACTAGCCCACTCACACTCAAGCAGTTATTTCCCATTAAAGAAAAATGCCCCTCTGACCTGCAGAGGCAGAAGGTCCTGTCGTATAATGGGAACTAGCCCACTCACACTGAAGCAGCTATTTCCCATTAGAGAAACGGCCCTCTGACCTGCAGAGGCAGAAAGGTCCTCTCGTCTAATGGGAACTAGCCCATTCACACCGAAGCAGCTATTTCCCATTAGAGAAACGGCCCTCTGACCTGCAGAGGCAGAAAGGTCCTCTTGTCTAATGGGAACTTGCCCACTCACACTGAAGCAGCTGTTTCCCATCAGAGAAACGGCCCTCTGACCTGCAGAGGCAGAAAGGTCCTCTCGTCTTATGGGAACTAGCCCACTCACACTGAAGCAGCTATTTTCCATTATAGAAACGGCCCTCTGACCTGCAGAGGCAGAAAGGTCCTCTTGTCTAATGGGAACTAGCCCATTCGCAGCTATTTCCCATTAGAGAAACGGCCCTCTGACCTGCAGAGGCAGAAAGGACCTCTTGTCTAATGGGAACTAGCCCACTCACACTGAAGCAGCTGTTTCCCATCAGAGAAAAGGCCCTCTGACCTGCAGAGGCAGAAAGGTCCTCTTGTTTTATGGGAACTAGCCCACTCAAACTCAAGCAGCTATTTCCCATTAGAGAAACGGCCCTCTGACCAGCAGAGACAGAAAGGTCCTCTCGTCTAATGGGAACTAGCCCACTCACATTGACGCAGCTATTTCCCATTAGAGAAACGGCCCTCTGACCTGCAGAGGCTGAAAGGTCCTCTCGTCTAATGGGAACTAGCCCACTCAAACTGAAGCAGTTATTTCCCATTATAGAAACGGCCCACTGACATGCAGAGGCAGAAAGGTCCTCTTGTCTAATGGGAACTAGCCCATTTGCAGCTATTTCCATTAGAGAAACGGCCCTATGACCTGGAGAGGCAGAAAGGTCATCTTTTCTAATGGGAACGAGCCCACTCACACTGAAGCAGCTATTTCCCATTAGAGAAACGGCACTCTGACCTGCAGAGGCAGAAAGGTCCTGCCTTCTAATGGGAACTAGCCCACTCACACTGAAGCAGCTTTTCCCATTAGAGAAAGAAATGGCCCTCTGACCTGCAGAGGCAGAAAGATCCTCTCGTCTAATGGGTGGTAGCCCACTCACACTGAAGCAGCTATTTCCCATTAGAGAAACGGCCCTCTGACCTGCAGAGACAGAAAGGTCTTCTCGTGGAATGGGAACTAGCCCACTAACATTGAATAAGCTATTTCCCATTATAGAAACGGCCCTCTGAACTGCAGAGGCAGAAAGGTCCTCTCGTCTAATGGAAACTAGCCCATTCGCAGCTATTTCCCATTAGAGAAACGGCCCTCTGACCTGCAGAGGCAGAAAGGTCCTCTCATCTAATGGGAACTAGCCCATTCACACCGAAGCACCTATTTCCCATTAGAGAACGACCCTCTGACCTGCAGAGGCAGAAAGGTCCTCTTGTCTAATGGGAACTAGCCCACTCACACTGAAGCAGCTTTTTCCCATTAGAGAAATGGCCCTCTGACCAGCAGAAACAGAAAGGTCTTCTCGTCTAATGCGAACTAGCCCAATCACACTGAAGCAGCTATTTCCCATTAGAGAAATGGCCCTCTACCCTGGAGTGGGAGAAAGGTCCTCTCATCTAATGGGAACTAGCCCAGTCACACTGAAGCAGCTATTTCCCTTAGAGAAACAGCCCTTCGACCTGGAGAGGCACAAAGGTCCTCTTGTCTAATGGGAACTAGCCCATTCACACTGAAGCAGCTATTTCCCATTATAGAAACCGCCCTCCGATCTGCAAAGGCAGAAAGGTCCTCTGGTCTAATGTGATGGAACTAGCCCACTCACACTGAAGCAGCTTTTTCCCATTAGAGAAACGGCCCTCTGACCTGCAGAGGCAGAAAGGTCCTCTCATCTAATGGGAACTAGCCCATTCACACAGAAGCAGCTATTTCCTATTATAGAAACGGCCTCCTGACCTGAAGAGGCAGAAAGGTCCTCTCGTCTAATGGGAACTAGCCCATTCGCAGCTATTTCCCATTAGAGAAACGGCCCTCTGATCTGCAGAGGCAGAAAGGTCCTCTCGTCTAATGGGAACTAGTCCACTCACACTGAAGCAGCTATTTCCCATTAGAGAAACGGCCCTCTGACCTGCAGAGGCAGAAAGGTCCTCTCATCTAATGGGAACTAGCCCATTCACACCGAAGCACCTATTTCCCATTAGAGAAACGGCCCTCTGATCTGCAGAGGCAGAAAGGTCCTCTTGTCTAATGGGAACTAGCCCACTCACACTGAAGCAGCTTTTTCCCATTAGAAAAACGCCCTCTGACCAGCAGAAACAGAAAGGTCTTCTCGTCTAATGCGAACTAGCCCAATCACACTGAAGCAGCTATTTCCCATTAGAGAAATGGCCCTCTACCCTGGAGTGGGAGAAAGGTCCTCTCATCTAATGGGAACTAGCCCAGTCACACTGAAGCAGCTATTTCCCTTAGAGAAACAGCCCTTCGACCTGGAGAGGCACAAAGGTCCTCTTGTCTAATGGGAACTAGCCCATTCACACTGAAGCAGCTATTTCCCATTATAGAAACCGCCCTCCGATCTGCAGAGGCAGAAAGGTCCTCTGGTCTAATGTGATGGAACTAGCCCACTCACACTGAAGCAGCTTTTTCCCATTAGAGAAACGGCCCTCTGACCTGCAGAGGCAGAAAGGTCCTCTCATCTAATGGGAACTAGCCCATTCACACAGAAGCAGCTATTTCCTATTATAGAAACGGCCTTCTGACCTGAAGAGGCAGAAAGGTCCTCTCGTCTAATGGGAACTAGCCCATTTGCAGCTATTTCCCATTAGAGAAACGGCCCTCTGATCTGCAGAGGCAGAAAGGTCCTCTCGTCTAATGGGAACTAGTCCACTCACACTGAAGCAGCTATTTCCCATTAGAGAAACGGCCCTCTGACCTGCAGAGGCAGAAAGGTCCTCTCGTCTAATGGGAACTAGCCCATTCACACCGAAGCACCTATTTCCCATTAGAGAAACGGCCCTCTGACCTGCAGAGGCAGAAAGGTCCTCTTGTCTAATGGGAACTAGCCCACTCACACTGAAGCAGCTATTTCCCATTAGACAAACGGCCCTCTGACCAGCAAAAACAGAAAAGTCTTCTCGTCTAATGGGAACTAGCCCAATCACACTGAATTAGCTATTTCCCATTAGAGAAACAGCCCTCTGCCCTGTAGTGGCAGAAAGGTCCTCTCGTCTAATGGTAACTAGCCCAGTCACACTGAAGCAGCTATTTCCCTTAGAGAAACAGCCCTTTGACCTGGAGAGGCACAAAGGTCCTCTCGTCTAATGGGAACTAGTCCACTCACACTGAAGCAGCTATTTCCCATTAGAGAAATGGCCCTCTGACCTGCAGAGGCAGAAAGGTCCTCTTGTCTAATGGGAACTAGCCCACTCACACTGAAGTAGCTATTTCCCATTAAAGAAAAACGGCCCTCTGACCTGCAGAGGGAGAAGGTCCTCTCATCTAATGGGAACTAGCCCACACACACTGAAGCAGCTATTTCCCATTAGAGAAACGACCCTCCGACCTGGTGATGCAGAAAGGTCATCTCGTCTAATGGGAACTAGCCCGCACACACTGAAGCAGCTATTTCCCATTAGAGAAACAGCCCTATGACCTGCAGACAGAGAAAAATCCTCTTGTCTAATGGGAACTAGCCCACTCACATTGAAACAGCTATTTCCCATTAGAGAAACGGCCCTCTGACCTGCAGAGGTAGAATGATTCTCTTGTCTAATGGGAACTAGCCCACTCACACTGAAGTAGCTTTTCCCATTAGAGAAACGGCCCTCTGACCTGCAGAGGCAGAAAGGTCTTCTCGTGGAATGGGAACTAGCCCACTAACACTGAATAAGCTATTTCCCATTATAGAAACGGCCCTCTGAACTGCAGAGGCAGAAAGGTCCTCTCGTCTAATGGAAACTAGCCAATTCGCAGCTATTTCCCATTAGAGAAACAGCCCTCTGACCTGCAGAGGCAGAAAGGTCCTCTCGTCTAATGGGAACTAGCCCATTCACACCGAAGCACCTATTTCCCATTAGAGAACGGCCCTCTGACCTGCAGAGGCAGAAAGGTCCTCTTGTCTAATGGGAACTAGCCCACTCACACTGAAGCAGCTATTTCCCATTAGAGAAACCGCCCTCTGATCTGCAGAGGCAGAAAGGTCCTCTAATCTAATGGGAACTAGCCCATTCACACAGAAGCAGCTATTTCCACTTAGAGAAAAGGCCCTCTGACCTGCTGAGGCAGAAAGTTCCTCTCGTCTAATGGGAACTAGCCCACTCACACTGAAGCAGCTATTTCCCATCAGAGAAACGGCCCTCTGACCTGCAGAGGCAGAAAGGTCCTCTTGTCTAATGGGAACTATCCCACTCACACTGAAGCAGCTATTTCCCATTAAAGAAAAATGGACCTCTGACCTGCAGAGGCAGAAGGTCCTCTTGTCTAATGGGCACTAGCCCACTCACACTGAAGCAGCTATTTCCCATTAGAGAAACGACCCTCCGACCTGGAGATGCAGAAAGGTCATCTTGTCTAATGGGAACTACCCCAAACCGCCATCTGACCTGGAGAGGCAGAAAGGTCACCTCGTCTAATGGAAACTAGCCCACTCACATTGAAACAGCTATTTCCCATTAGAGAAACGTCCCTCTGACCTGCAGAGGCAGAACGGTCCTCTTGTCTATTGGGTACTAGCCCACTCACACTGAAGCAGCTTTTCCCATTAGAGAAACAGCCCTTTGTCCTGCAGAGGTAGAAAGGACCTCTCTCCAAATGGAACTTGCCCATTCACATTGAATAAGCTATTTCCCATTATAGAAACGGCCCTCTGAACTGCAGAGGCAGAAAGGTCCTCTCGTCTAATGGAAACTAGCCCATTCGCAGCTATTTCCCATTAGAGAAATGGCCCTCTGACCTGCAGAGGCAGAAAGGTCCTCTTGTGTAATGGGAACTAGCCCACTCACACTGAAGCAGCTATTTCCCATTAGAGAAACAGACCTCTGACCAGCAGAAACAGAAAGGTCTTCTCGTCTAATGGGAACTAGCCCAATCACACTGAAGCAGCTATTTCCCATTAGAGAAACGGCCCTCTGCCCTGTAGTGGCAGAAAGGTCGTCTCGTCTAATGGAAACTAGCCCAGTCACACTGAAGCAGCTATTTCCCTTAGAGAAACAGCCCTTTGACCTGGAGAGGCACAAAGGTCCTCTTGTCTAATGGGAACTAGCCCATTCACACTGAAGCAGCTATTTCCCATTATAGAAACCGCCCTCCGACCTGCAGAGGCAGAAAGGTCCTCTCGTCTAATGGGAAGTAGCCCACTCCCACTGAAGCAACTATTTCCCATTAGAGAAACGGCCTTCCGACCTGGGGAGGCAGAAAGGTCCTCTAGTCTAATGGGAACTAGCCCACTGACACTGAAGCAGCTGGAATGGCCCTCCGACCTGCAGAGGCAGAAAGGTCCTCTCGTCTAATGGGAACTAGCCCACTCACATTGACGCTGCTATTACCCATTTGAGAAATGGCCCTATGACCTGCAGTGGCAGAACGGTCCTCTTGTCTAATGGGAACTAGCCCACTCACACTGAAGAAGCTTTTCCCATTAGAGAAACGGCCCTCTGACCTGCAGAGGCAGATAGGTCATCTCACCGAATGGGAACTAGCCCACTCACACTGAAGAAGCTTTTCCCATTAGAGAAACGGCCCTCTGAAATGCAGAGGCAGAAAGGTCCTCTCGTCTAATTTAAACTAGCCCATTTGCAGCTATTTCCCATTAGAGAAACGGCCCTCTGACCTGCAGAGGCCAAAAGGTCCTCTCGTCTAATGGGAACAAGCCCACTCACACTGAAGCAACTATTTCCCATTAGAGAAACGGCCTTCCGACCTGGGGAGGTAGAAAGGTCCTCTCGTCTAATGGGAACTAGCCCACTCACATTGAAGCAGCTGAAACGGCCCTTCGACGTGCAGAGGCAGAAAGGTCCTCTCGTCTAATGGGAACTAGCCCACTCACATTGACGCAGCTATTTCCCATTTGAGAAACGGCCTTCTGACATGCAGAG
Source organism: Ambystoma mexicanum (assembly GCF_040938575.1). NCBI lineage: Eukaryota > Metazoa > Chordata > Amphibia > Caudata > Ambystomatidae > Ambystoma > Ambystoma mexicanum. The sequence goes on from NC_090934.1 coordinate 1,185,233,071, forward strand.
GCAGAAAAGTCCTCTCGTCTAATGAGAACTAGCCCACTCACACTGAAGCAGCTATTTCCCATTATAGAAACGGCCCTCTGACTTGCAGAGGCAGAAAGGTCCCCTCGTCTAATGAGAACTAGCCCACTCACATTGAAGCAGCTATTTCCCATTAGAGAAACGGCCCTCTGACCTGCAGAGGCTGAAAGGTCCTCTCGTCTAATGGGAAATAGCCCACTCACACTGAAGCAGCTATTTCCCATTATAGAAACGGCCCTCTGACCTGCAGAGGCAGAAAGGTCCTCTCGTCTAATGGGAACTAGCCCATTCGCAGCTATTTCCCATTATAGAAACGGCCCTCTGACTTGCAGAGGCAGAAAGGTCCCCTCGTCTAATGAGAACTAGCCCACTCACATTGAAGCAGCTATTTCCCATTAGAGAAACGGCCCTCTGACCTGCAGAGGCTGAAAGGTCCTCTCGTCTAATGGGAAATAGCCCACTCACACTGAAGCAGCTATTTCCCATTATAGAAACGGCCCTCTGACCTGCAGAGGCAGAAAGGTCCTCTCGTCTAATGGGAACTAGCCCATTCGCAGCTATTTCCCATTAGAGAAACGGCCCTCTGACCTGCAGAGGCAGAAAGGTCCTCTCGTCTAATGGGAACTAGCCCACTCACACTGAAGCAACTATTTTCCATTATAGAGCCAGCCTTCCGTCCTGGGGTGGCAGAAAGGTCCTCTCGTCTAATGGGAACTAGCCCATTCACACAGAAGCAGCTATTTCCCATTAGAGAAAACGCCCTCTGACCTGCTGAGGCAGAAAGGTCCTCTCGTCTAATGGGAACTAGCCCAATCACCCTGAAGCAGCTATTTCCCATTAGAGAAACGGCCCTCTGACTTGCAGACGCAGAAAGGTCCTCTTGTCTAATGGGAACTAGCCCACTCACACTCAAGCAGCTGTTTCCCATTAAAGAAAAACGGCCCTGTGACCTACAGAGGCAGAAAGGTCCTCTCGTCCAATGGGAGGAAACTAGCCCATTCAAACTGAAGCAGCTATTTCCCATTAGAGAAACGGCCCTCCGACCTACAGAGGCAGAAAGGTCCTCTCGTCTAATGGGAACTAGCCCATTCACACTGAAGCAGCTATTTCCCATTAGAGAAACGACCCTCCGACCTGGAGAGGCAGAAAGGTCCTCTCGTCTAATGGGAACTTCCCCACTCACACTAAAGCAGCTATTTCCCATTAGAGAAACAGCCCTCTGACCTGTAGAGGCAGAAAGGTCCTCTCATCTAATGGGATTCAGCCCATTCACACCGAAGCAGCTATTTCCCATTATAGAAACCGCCCTCCGACCTGCAGAGGCAGAAAGGTCCTCTCGTCTAATGGGAACTAGCCCACTCACACTGAAGCAACTATTTCCCATTAGAGAAACGCCCTTCCGACCTGGGTAGGCAGAAAGGTCCTCTCGTCTAATGGGAACTAGCCCACTGACACTGAAGCAGTTGAAACGGCCCTCCGACCTGCAGAGGCAGAAAGGTCCTCTCGTCTAATGGGAACTAGCCCACTCACATTGACGCAGCTATTTCCCATTTGAGAAACGGCCCTATGACCTGCAGTGGCAGAACGGTCCTCTTGTCTAATGGGAACTAGCCCACTCACACTGAAGCAGCTTTTCCCATTAGAGAAACGGCCCTCTGACCTGCAGAGGCAGAAAGGTCCTCTCATCGAATGGGAACTAGCCCACTCACACTGAATAAGCTATTTCCCATTATAGAAACGGCCCTCTGAACTGCAGAGGCAGAAAGGTCCCCTCGTCTAATGAGAACTAGCCCACTCACATTGAAGCAGCTATTTCCCATTATAGAAACGGCCCTCTGACCTGCAGAGGCAGAAAGGTCCTCTCGTCTAATGGGAACTAGCCCATTCGCAGCTATTTCCCATTAGAGAAACGGCCCTCTGACCTGCAGAGGCAGAAAGGTCCTCTCGTCTAATGGGAACTAGCCCACTCACACTGAAGCAACTATTTTCCATTATAGAGCCAGCCTTCCGTCCTGGGGTGGCAGAAAGGTCCTCTCGTCTAATAGGAACTAGCCCATTCACACAGAAGCAGCTATTTCCCATTAGAGAAAACGCCCTCTGACCTGCTGAGGCAGAAAGGTCCTCTCGTCTAATGGGAACTAGCCCAATCACCCTGAAGCAGCTATTTCCCATTAGAGAAACGGCCCTCTGACTTGCAGACGCAGAAAGGTCCTCTTGTCTAATGGGAACTAGCCCACTCACACTCAAGCAGCTGTTTCCCATTAAAGAAAAACGGCCCTGTGACCTACAGAGGCAGAAAGGTCCTCTCGTCCAATGGGAGGAAACTAGCCCATTCAAACTGAAGCAGCTATTTCCCATTAGAGAAACGGCCCTCCGACCTACAGAGGCAGAAAGGTCCTCTCGTCTAATGGGAACTAGCCCATTCACACTGAAGCAGCTATTTCCCATTAGAGAAACGACCCTCCGACCTGGAGAGGCAGAAAGGTCCTCTCGTCTAATGGGAACTTCCCCACTCACACTAAAGCAGCTATTTCCCATTAGAGAAACAGCCCTCTGACCTGTAGAGGCAGAAAGGTCCTCTCATCTAATGGGATTCAGCCCATTCACACCGAAGCAGCTATTTCCCATTATAGAAACCGCCCTCCGACCTGCAGAGGCAGAAAGGTCCTCTCGTCTAATGGGAACTAGCCCACTCACACTGAAGCAACTATTTCCCATTAGAGAAACGCCCTTCCGACCTGGGTAGGCAGAAAGGTCCTCTCGTCTAATGGGAACTAGCCCACTGACACTGAAGCAGTTGAAACGGCCCTCCGACCTGCAGAGGCAGAAAGGTCCTCTCGTCTAATGGGAACTAGCCCACTCACATTGACGCAGCTATTTCCCATTTGAGAAACGGCCCTATGACCTGCAGTGGCAGAACGGTCCTCTTGTCTAATGGGAACTAGCCCACTCACACTGAAGCAGCTTTTCCCATTAGAGAAACGGCCCTCTGACCTGCAGAGGCAGAAAGGTCCTCTCATCGAATGGGAACTAGCCCACTCACACTGAATAAGCTATTTCCCATTATAGAAACGGCCCTCTGAACTGCAGAGGCAGAAAGGTCCTCTCGTCTAATGGAAACTAGCCCATTCTCAGCTATTTCCCATTAGAGAAACATCCCTCTGACCTGCAGAGGCCGAAAGGTCCTCTCGTCTAATGGGAACTAGCCCACTCACACTGAAGCAACTATTTCCCATTAGAGAAACGGCCTTCCGACCTGGGGAGGCAGAAAGGTCCTCTCGTCTAATGGGAACTAGCCCACTCACACTGAAGCAGCTGAAACGGCCCTCCGACGTGCAGAGGCAGAAAGGTCCTCTCGTCTAATGGGAACTAGCCCACTCACATTGACGCAGCTATTTCCCATTTGAGAAACGGCCCTCTGACCTGCAGAGGCAGAAAAGTCCTCTCGTCTAATGAGAACTATCCCACTCACACTGAAGCAGCTATTTCCCATTATAGAAACGGCCCTCTGACCTGCAGAGGCAGAAAGGTCCCCTCGTCTAATGGGAACTAGCCCACTCACATTGAAGCAGCTATTTCCCAATAGAGAAACGGCCCTCTGACCTGCAAAGGCAGAAAGGTCCTCTCGTCTAATGGGAACTAGCCCACTCACACTGAAGCAGCTATTTCCCATTATAGAAACGGCCCTCTGACCTACAGAGGCAGAAAGGTCCTCTCGTCTAATGGGAACTAGCCCATTCGCAGCTATTTCCCATTAGAGAAATGGCCCTCTGACCTGCAGAGGCAGAAAGGTCCTCTCATCTAATGGGAACTAGCCCACTCACACTGAAGCAACTATTTCCCATTATAGAGCCAGCCTTCCGTCCTGGGGAGGCAGAAAGGTCCTCTCGTCTAATGGGAACTAGCCCATTCGAACAGAAGCAGCTATTTCCCATTAGAGAAACAGCCCTCTGACCTGCTGAGGTAGAAAGGTCCTCTCGTCTAATGGGAACTAGCCCACTCACCCTGAAGCAGCTATTTCCCATTAGAGAAACGGCCCTCTGACTTGCAGAGGCAGAAAGGTCCTCTCGTCTCATGGGAACTAGCCCACTCACACTGAAGCAGCTGTTTTCCATTAAAGAAAAACGGCCCTGTGACCTACAGAGGCAGAAAGGTCCTCTCGTCTAATGGGAGGGAACTAGCCCATTCAAACTGAAGCAGCTATTTCCCATTAGAGAAACGGCCCTCCGACCTACAAGGCAGAAAGGTCCTCTCGTCTAATGGGAACTAGCCCATTCACAGCTATTTCCCATTAGAGAAACGGCCCTCTGACCTGCAGAGGCAGAAAGGTCCTCTCGTCTAATGGGAACTAGCCCACTCACACTGAAGCAGCTATTTCCCATTAGAGAAACGGCCCTCTGACCTGCAGAGGCAGAAAGGTCCTCTCGTCTAATGGGAACTAGCCCATTCACACCGAAGCAGCTATTTCCCATTAGAGAAACGGCCCTCTGACCTGCAGAGGCAGAAAGGTCCTCTTGTCTAATGGGAACTCGCCCACTCACACTGAAGCAGCTGTTTCCCATCAGAGAAACGGCCCTCTGACCTGCAGAGGCAGAAAGGTCCTCTCGTTTTATGGGAACTAGCCCACTCACACTGAAGCAGCTATTTCCCATTATAGAAACGGCCCTCTGACCTGCAGAGGCAGAAAGGTCCTCTTGTCTAATGGGAATTAGCCCATTCGCAGCTATTTCCCATTAGAGAAACGGCCCTCTGACCTGCAGAGGCAGAAAGGACCTCTTGTCTAATGGGAACTAGCCCACTCACACTGAAGCAGCTATTTCCCATTAGAGAAACGGCCCTCTGACCTGCAGAGGCAGAAAGGTCCTCTTGTCTAATGGGAACTAGCCCATTCACACCGAAGCAGCTATTTCCCATTAGAGAAACGGCACTCTGACCCGCAGAGGCAGAAAGGTCCTCTCGTCTAATGGGAACTAGCCCATTCACACCGAAGCAGCTATTTCCCATTAGAGAAACGGCCCTCTGACCTGCAGAGGCAGAAAGGTCCTCTTGTCTAATGGGAACTAGCCCACTCACACTGAAGCAGCTATTTCCCCTTATCGAAACGGCCCTCTGACCTGCAGAGGCAGAACGGTCCCCTCGTCTAATGGGAACTAGCCCACTCACAATTGAAGCAGCTATTTCCCAATAGAGAAACGGCCCTCTGACCTGCAAAGGCAGAAAGGTCCTCTCGTCTAATGGGAACTAGCCGACTCACACTGAAGCAGCTATTTCCCATTATAGAAACGGCCCTCTGACCTACAGAGGCAGAAAGGTCCTCTCGTCTAATGGGAACTAGCCCATTCGCAGCTATTTCCCATTAGAGAAATGGCCCTCTGACCTGCAGAGGCAGAAAGGTCCTCTCATCTAATGGGAACTAGCCCACTCACACTGAAGCAGCTATTTCCCATTATAGAAACGGCCCTCTGACCTGCAGAGGCAGAAAGGTCCTCTTGTCTAATGGGAACTAGCCCATTCGCAGCTATTTCCCATTAGAGAAACGGCCCTCTGACCTGCAGAGGCAGAAAGGACCTCTTGTCTAATGGGAACTCGCCCACTCACACTGAAGCAGCTGTTTCCCATCAGAGAAACGGCCCTCTGACCTGCAGAGGCAGAAAGGTCCTCTCGTCTTATGGGAACTAGCCCACTCACACTGAAGCAGCTATTTCCCATTATAAAAACGGCCCTCTGACCTGCAGAGGCAGAAAGGTCCTCTTGTCTAATGGGAACTAGCCCATTCGCAGCTATTTCCCATTAGAGAAACGGCCCTCTGACCTGCAGAGGCAGAAAGGACCTCTTGTCTAATGGGAACTAGCCCACTCACACTGAAGCAGCTATTTCCCATTAGAGAAACGGCCCTCTGACCTGCAGAGGCAGAAAGGTCCTCTTGTCTAATGGGAACTAGCCCATTCACACCGAAGCAGCTATTTCCCATTAGAGAAACGGCACTCTGACCCGCAGAGGCAGAAAGGTCCTCTCGTCTAATGGGAACTAGCCCATTCACACCGAAGCAGCTATTTCCCATTAGAGAAACGGCCCTCTGACCTGCAAAGGCAGAAAGGTCCTCTTGTCTAATGGGAACTAGCCCACTCACACTGAAGCAGCTATTTCCCCTTATAGAAACGGCCCTCTGACCTGCAGAGGCAGAACGGTCCCCTCGTCTAATGGGAACTAGCCCACTCACAATTGAAGCAGCTATTTCCCAATAGAGAAACGGCCCTCTGACCTGCAGAGGCAGAAAGGTCCTCTCGTCTAATGGGAACTAGCCCACTCACACTGAAGCAGCTATTTCCCATTAGAGAAACGGCCCTCTGACCTGCAGAGGCAGAAAGGTCCTCTCGTCTAATGGGAACTAGCCCATTCACACCGAAGCAGCTATTTCCCATTAGAGAAACGGCCCTCTGACCTGCAGAGGCAGAAAGGTCCTCTTGTCTAATGGGAACTCGCCCACTCACACTGAAGCAGCTGTTTCCCATCAGAGAAACGGCCCTCTGACCTGCAGAGGCAGAAAGGTCCTCTCGTCTTATGGGAACTAGCCCACTCACACTGAAGCAGCTATTTCCCATTATAGAAACGGCCCTCTGACCTGCAGAGGCAGAAAGGTCCTCTTGTCTAATGGGAACTAGCCCATTCGCAGCTATTTCCCATTAGAGAAACGGCCCTCTGACCTGCAGAGGCAGAAAGGACCTCTTGTCTAATGGGAACTAGCCCACTCACACTGAAGCAGCTATTTCCCATTAGAGAAACGGCCCTCTGACCTGCAGAGGCAGAAAGGTCCTCTTGTCTAATGGGAACTAGCCCATTCACACCGAAGCAGCTATTTCCCATTAGAGAAACGGCACTCTGACCCGCAGAGGCAGAAAGGTCCTCTCGTCTAATGGGAACTAGCCCATTCACACCGAAGCAGCTATTTCCCATTAGAGAAACGGCCCTCTGACCTGCAGAGGCAGAAAGGTCCTCTTGTCTAATGGGAACTAGCCCACTCACACTGAAGCAGCTATTTCCCCTTATAGAAACGGCCCTCTGACCTGCAGAGGCAGAACGGTCCCCTCGTCTAATGGGAACTAGCCCACTCACAATTGAAGCAGCTATTTCCCAATAGAGAAACGGCCCTCTGACCTGCAAAGGCAGAAAGGTCCTCTCGTCTAATGGGAACTAGCCGACTCACACTGAAGCAGCTATTTCCCATTATAGAAACGGCCCTCTGACCTACAGAGGCAGAAAGGTCCTCTCGTCTAATGGGAACTAGCCCATTCGCAGCTATTTCCCATTAGAGAAATGGCCCTCTGACCTGCAGAGGCAGAAAGGTCCTCTCATCTAATGGGAACTAGCCCACTCACACTGAAGCAGCTATTTCCCATTATAGAAACGGCCCTCTGACCTGCAGAGGCAGAAAGGTCCTCTTGTCTAATGGGAACTAGCCCATTCGCAGCTATTTCCCATTAGAGAAACGGCCCTCTGACCTGCAGAGGCAGAATGGACCTCTTGTCTAATGGGAACTCGCCCACTCACACTGAAGCAGCTGTTTCCCATCAGAGAAACGGCCCTCTGACCTGCAGAGGCAGAAAGGTCCTCTCGTCTTATGGGAACTAGCCCACTCACACTGAAGCAGCTATTTCCCATTATAAAAACGGCCCTCTGACCTGCAGAGGCAGAAAGGTCCTCTTGTCTAATGGGAACTAGCCCATTCGCAGCTATTTCCCATTAGAGAAACGGCCCTCTGACCTGCAGAGGCAGAAAGGACCTCTTGTCTAATGGGAACTAGCCCACTCACACTGAAGCAGCTATTTCCCATTAGAGAAACGGCCCTCTGACCTGCAGAGGCAGAAAGGTCCTCTTGTCTAATGGGAACTAGCCCATTCACACCGAAGCAGCTATTTCCCATTAGAGAAACGGCACTCTGACCCGCAGAGGCAGAAAGGTCCTCTCGTCTAATGGGAACTAGCCCATTCACACCGAAGCAGCTATTTCCCATTAGAGAAACGGCCCTCTGACCTGCAGAGGCAGAAAGGTCCTCTTGTCTAATGGGAACTAGCCCACTCACACTGAAGCAGCTATTTCCCCTTATAGAAACGGCCCTCTGACCTGCAGAGGCAGAACGGTCCCCTCGTCTAATGGGAACTAGCCCACTCACAATTGAAGCAGCTATTTCCCAATAGAGAAACGGCCCTCTGACCTGCAAAGGCAGAAAGGTCCTCTCGTCTAATGGGAACTAGCCGACTCACACTGAAGCAGCTATTTCCCATTATAGAAACGGCCCTCTGACCTACAGAGGCAGAAAGGTCCTCTCGTCTAATGGGAACTAGCCCATTCGCAGCTATTTCCCATTAGAGAAATGGCCCTCTGACCTGCAGAGGCAGAAAGGTCCTCTCATCTAATGGGAACTAGCCCACTCACACTGAAGCAACTATTTCCCATTATAGAGCCAGCCTTCCGTCCTGGGGAGGCAGAAAGGTCCTCTCGTCTAATGGGAACTAGCCCATTCGAACAGAAGCAGCTATTTCCCATTAGAGAAACAGCCCTCTGACCTGCTGAGGTAGAAAGGTCCTCTCGTCTAATGGGAACTAGCCCACTCACCCTGAAGCAGCTATTTCCCATTAGAGAAACGGCCCTCTGACTTGCAGAGGCAGAAAGGTCCTCTCATCTAATGGGAACTAGCCCACTCACAAAGAAGCAGCTGTTTCCCATTAAAGAAAAACGGCCCTGTGACCTACAGAGGCAGAAAGGTCCTCTCGTCTAATGGGAGGGAACTAGCCCATTCAAACTGAAGCAGCTATTTCCCATTAGAGAAACGGCCCTCCGACCTACAGAGGCAGAAAGGTCCTCTCGTCTAATGGGAACTAGCCCATTCACAGCTATTTCCCATTAGAGAAACGGCCCTCTGACCTGCAGAGGCAGAAAGGTCCTCTCGTCTAATGGGAACTAGCCCACTCACACTGAAGCAGCTATTTCCCATTAGAGAAACGGCCCTCTGACCTGCAGAGGCAGAAAGGTCCTCTTGTCTAATGGGAAATAGCCCATTCGCACCGAAGCAGCTATTTCCATTTGAGAAACGACCCTATGACCTGCAGAGGCAGAAAGGTCCTGTTGTCTAATAGGAACTAGCCCACTCACACTCAAGCAGCTATTTCCCATTAGTGAAACTGCCCTCTAACCAGCAGAGGAAGAAAGGTCCTTTTGTCTAATGGGAACTAGCCCACTCACACTCAAGCAGTTATTTCCCATTAAAGAAAAATGCCCCTCTGACCTGCAGAGGCAGAAGGTCCTGTCGTATAATGGGAACTAGCCCACTCACACTGAAGCAGCTATTTCCCATTTGAGAAACGGCCCTCTGACCTGCAAAGGCAGAAAGGTCCTCTCGTCTAATGGGAACTAGCCGACTCACACTGAAGCAGCTATTTCCCATTATAGAAACGGCCCTCTGACCTACAGAGGCAGAAAGGTCCTCTCGTCTAATGGGAACTAGCCCATTCGCAGCTATTTCCCATTAGAGAAATGGCCCTCTGACCTGCAGAGGCAGAAAGGTCCTCTCATCTAATGGGAACTAGCCCACTCACACTGAAGCAACTATTTCCCATTATAGAGCCAGCCTTCCGTCCTGGGGAGGCAGAAAGGTCCTCTCGTCTAATGGGAACTAGCCCATTCGAACAGAAGCAGCTATTTCCCATTAGAGAAACAGCCCTCTGACCTGCTGAGGTAGAAAGGTCCTCTCGTCTAATGGGAACTAGCCCACTCACCCTGAAGCAGCTATTTCCCATTAGAGAAACGGCCCTCTGACTTGCAGAGGCAGAAAGGTCCTCTCATCTAATGGGAACTAGCCCACTCACAAAGAAGCAGCTGTTTCCCATTAAAGAAAAACGGCCCTGTGACCTACAGAGGCAGAAAGGTCCTCTCGTCTAATGGGAGGGAACTAGCCCATTCAAACTGAAGCAGCTATTTCCCATTAGAGAAACGGCCCTCCGACCTACAGAGGCAGAAAGGTCCTCTCGTCTAATGGGAACTAGCCCATTCACAGCTATTTCCCATTAGAGAAACGGCCCTCTGACCTGCAGAGGCAGAAAGGTCCTCTCGTCTAATGGGAACTAGCCCACTCACACTGAAGCAGCTATTTCCCATTAGAGAAACGGCCCTCTGACCTGCAGAGGCAGAAAGGTCCTCTTGTCTAATGGGAAATAGCCCATTCGCACCGAAGCAGCTATTTCCATTTGAGAAACGACCCTATGACCTGCAGAGGCAGAAAGGTCCTGTTGTCTAATAGGAACTAGCCCACTCACACTCAAGCAGCTATTTCCCATTAGTGAAACTGCCCTCTAACCAGCAGAGGAAGAAAGGTCCTTTTGTCTAATGGGAACTAGCCCACTCACACTCAAGCAGTTATTTCCCATTAAAGAAAAATGCCCCTCTGACCTGCAGAGGCAGAAGGTCCTGTCGTATAATGGGAACTAGCCCACTCACACTGAAGCAGCTATTTCCCATTAGAGAAACGGCCATCTGACCTGCAGAGGCAGAAAGGTCCTCTCGTCTAATGGGAACTAGCCCATTCACACCGAAGCAGCTATTTCCCATTAGAGAAACGGCCCTCTGACCTGCAGAGGCAGAAAGGTCCTCTCGTCTAATGGGAACTAGCCCACTCACCCTGAAGCAGCTATTTCCCATTAGAGAAACGGCCCTCTGACTTGCAGAGGCAGAAAGGTCCTCTCATCTAATGGGAACTAGCCCACTCACAAAGAAGCAGCTGTTTCCCATTAAAGAAAAACGGCCCTGTGACCTACAGAGGCAGAAAGGTCCTCTCGTCTAATGGGAGGGAACTAGCCCATTCAAACTGAAGCAGCTATTTCCCATTAGAGAAACGGCCCTCCGACCTACAGAGGCAGAAAGGTCCTCTCGTCTAATGGGAACTAGCCCATTCACAGCTATTTCCCATTAGAGAAACGGCCCTCTGACCTGCAGAGGCAGAAAGGTCCTCTCGTCTAATGGGAACTAGCCCACTCACACTGAAGCAGCTATTTCCCATTAGAGAAACGGCCCTCTGACCTGCAGAGGCAGAAAGGTCCTCTTGTCTAATGGGAACTAGCCCATTCGCACCGAAGCAGCTATTTCCATTTGAGAAACGACCCTATGACCTGCAGAGGCAGAAAGGTCCTGTTGTCTAATGGGAACTAGCCCACTCACACTCAAGCAGCTATTTCCCATTAGTGAAACTGCCCTCTAACCAGCAGAGGAAGAAAGGTCCTCTTGTCTAATGGGAACTAGCCCACTCACACTCAAGCAGTTATTTCCCATTAAAGAAAAATGCCCCTCTGACCTGCAGAGGCAGAAGGTCCTGTCGTATAATGGGAACTAGCCCACTCACACTGAAGCAGCTATTTCCCATTAGAGAAACGGCCCTCTGACCTGCAGAGGCAGAAAGGTCCTCTCGTCTAATGGGAACTAGCCCATTCACACCGAAGCAGCTATTTCCCATTAGAGAAACGGCCCTCTGACCTGCAGAGGCAGAAAGGTCCTCTTGTCTAATGGGAACTTGCCCACTCACACTGAAGCAGCTGTTTCCCATCAGAGAAACGGCCCTCTGACCTGCAGAGGCAGAAAGGTCCTCTCGTCTTATGGGAACTAGCCCACTCACACTGAAGCAGCTATTTTCCATTATAGAAACGGCCCTCTGACCTGCAGAGGCAGAAAGGTCCTCTTGTCTAATGGGAACTAGCCCATTCGCAGCTATTTCCCATTAGAGAAACGGCCCTCTGACCTGCAGAGGCAGAAAGGACCTCTTGTCTAATGGGAACTAGCCCACTCACACTGAAGCAGCTATTTCCCATTAGAGAAACGGCCCTCTGACCTGCAGAGGCAGAAAGGTCCTCTTGTCTAATGGGAACTAGCCCATTCACACCGAAGCAGCTATTTCCCATTAGAGAAACGGCACTTTGACCTGCAGAGGCAGAAAGGTCCTCTCGTCTAATGGGAACTAGCCCATTCACACCGAAGCAGCTATTTCCCATTAGAGAAACGGCCCTCTGACCTGCAGAGGCAGAAAGGTCCTCTTGTCTAATGGGAACTAGCCCACTCACACTGAAGCAGCTGTTTCCCATCAGAGAAAAGGCCCTCTGACCTGCAGAGGCAGAAAGGTCCTCTTGTTTTATGGGAACTAGCCCACTCAAACTCAAGCAGCTATTTCCCATTAGAGAAACGGCCCTCTGACCAGCAGAGACAGAAAGGTCCTCTCGTCTAATGGGAACTAGCCCACTCACATTGACGCAGCTATTTCCCATTAGAGAAACGGCCCTCTGACCTGCAGAGGCTGAAAGGTCCTCTCGTCTAATGGGAACTAGCCCACTCACACTGAAGCAGTTATTTCCCATTATAGAAACGGCCCACTGACATGCAGAGGCAGAAAGGTCCTCTTGTCTAATGGGAACTAGCCCATTTGCAGCTATTTCCCATTAGAGAAACGGCCCTATGACCTGGAGAGGCAGAAAGGTCATCTTTTCTAATGGGAACGAGCCCACTCACACTGAAGCAGCTATTTCCCATTAGAGAAACGGCACTCTGACCTGCAGAGGCAGAAAGGTCCTGCCTTCTAATGGGAACTAGCCCACTCACACTGAAGCAGCTTTTCCCATTAGAGAAAGAAATGGCCCTCTGACCTGCAGAGGCAGAAAGATCCTCTCGTCTAATGGGTGGTAGCCCACTCACACTGATGCAGCTATTTCCCATTAGAGAAACGGCCCTCTGACCTGCAGAGACAGAAAGGTCCTCTCGTCTAATGGGAACTAGCTCACTCACACTGAAGCAGCTGTTTCCCATCCGAGAAACGGCCCTCTGACCTGCAGAAGCAGAAAGGTCCTCTCGTCTAATGGGAACTAGCCCACTCACACTGAAGCAGCTATTTCCTATTATAGAAACGGCCTTCTGACCTGCAGAGGCAGAAAGGTCCTCTCGTCTAATGGGAACTAGCCTATTCGCAGATATTTCCCATTAGAGAAACGGCCCTCTGATCTGCAGAGGCAAAAAGGTCCTCTTGTCTAATGGGAACTAGTCCACTCACACTGAAGCAGCTATTTCCCATTAGAGAAACGGCCCTCTGACCTGCAGAGGCAGAAAGGTCCTCTCGTCTAATGGGAACTAGCCCATTCACATCGAAGCACCTATTTCCCATTAGAGAAACGGCCCTCTGACCTGCAGAGGCAGAAATGTCCTCTTGTCTAATGGGAACTAGCCCACTCACACTGAAGGAACTATTTCCCATTAGAGAAACGGCCCTCTGACCAGCAGAAACAGAAAGGTCTTCTCGTCTAATGGGAACTAGCCCAATCACACTGAAGCAGCTATTTCCCGTTAGAGAAACGGCCCTCTGCCCTGTATTGGCAGAAAGGTCCTCTCGTCTAATGGGAACTAGCCCAGTCACACTGAAGCAGCTATTTCCCTTAGAGAAACAGCCCTTCGACCTGGAGAGGCACAAAGGTCCTCTTGTCTAATGGGAACTACCCCATTCACACTGAAGCAGCTATTTCCCATTATAGAAACCGCCCTCCGACCTGCAGAGGCAGAAAGGTCCTCTCGTCTAATGTGATGGAACTAGCCTACTCACACAGAAGCAGCTTTTTCCCATTAGAGAAACAGCCCTCTGATCTGCAGAGGCAGAAAGGTCCTCTCATCTAATGGGAACTAGCCCATTCACACTGAAGCAGCTATTTGCCATTAGAGAAACGGCCCTCTAACCTGCAGAGGCAGAAAGGTCCTCTTGTCTAATGGGAACTATCCCACTCACACTGAAGCAGCTATTTCCCATTAAAGAAAAACGGCCCTCTGACCTGCAGAGGCAGAAGGTCCTCTTGTCTAATGGGCACTAGCCCTCTCACACTGCAGCAGCTATTTCCCATTAGAGAAACGACCCTCCGACCTGGAGATGCAGAAAAGTCATCTTGTCTAATGGGAACTAGCCCAAACCGCCCTCTGACCTGGAGAGGCAGAAAGGTCATCTCGTCTAATGGGAACTAGCCCACTCACACTGAAGCAGCTCTTTCCCATTATAGAAACGGCCCTCTGACCTGCAGAGGCAGAAAGGTCCCCTCGTCTAATGGGAACTAGCCCACTCACATTGAAGCAGCTATTTCCCATTAGAGAAACGGCCCTCTGACCTGCAAAGGCAGAAAGGTCCTCTCGTCTAATGGGAACTAGCCCACTCACACTGAAGCAGCTATTTCCCATTATAGAAACTGCCCTCTGACCTACAGAGGCAGAAAGGTCCTCTCGTCTAATGGGAACTAGCCCATTCGCAGCTATTTCCCATTAGAGAAACGGCCCTCTGACCTGCAGAGGCAGAAAGGTCCTCTCATCTAATGGGAACTAGACCACTCACACTGAAGCAACTATTTCCCATTATAGAGCCAGCCTTCCGTCCTGGGGAGGCAGAAAGGTCCTCTCGTCTAATGGGAACTAGCCCATTCGAACAGAAGCAGCTATTTCCCATTAGAGAAACAGCCCTCTGACCTGCTGAGGTAGAAAGGTCCTCTCGTCTAATGGGAACTAGCCCACTCACCCTGAAGGAGCTATTTCCCATTAGAGAAACGACCCTCTGACTTGCAGAGGCAGAAAGGTCCTCTCGTCTAATGGGAACTAGCCCAATCACACTGAAGCAGCTATATCCCATTAGAGAAACGGCCCTCTGCCCTGTAGTGGCAGAAAGGTCCTCTCGTCTAATGGAAACTAGCCCAGTCACACTGAAGCAGCTATTTCCCTTAGAGAAACAGCCCTTTGACCTGGAGAGGCACAAAGGTCCTCTTGTCTAATGGGAACTAGCCCATTCACACTGAAGCAGCTATTTCCCATTATAGAAACCGCCCTCCGACCTGCAGAGGCAGAAAGGTCCTCTCGTCTAATGGGAAGTAGCCCACTCACACTGAAGCAACTATTTCCCATTAGAGAAACGGCCTTCCGACCTGGGGAGGCAGAAAGGTCCTCTAGTCTAATGGGAACTAGCCCACTGACACTGAAGCAGCTGAAATGGCCCTCCGACCTGCAGAGGCAGAAAGGTCCTCTCGTCTAATGGGAACTAGCCCACTCACATTGACGCTGCTATTACACATTTGAGAAACGGCCCTATGACCTGCAGTGGCAGAACGGTCCTCTTGTCTAATGGGAACTAGCCAACTCACACTGAAGAAGCTTTTCCCATTAGAGAAACGGCCCTCTGACCTGCAGAGGCAGATAGGTCATCTCACCGAATGGGAACTAGCCCACTCACACTGAATAAGCTATTTCCCATTATAGAAACGGCCCTCTGAAATGCAGAGGCAGAAAGGTCCTCTCGTCTAATGGAAACTAGCCCATTTGCAGCTATTTCCCATTAGAGAAACGGCCCTCTGACCTGCAGAGGCCAAAAGGTCCTCTCGTCTAATGGGAACTAGCCCACTCACACTGAAGCAACTATTTCCCATTAGAGAAACGGCCTTCCGACCTGGGGAGGTAGAAAGGTCCTCTCGTCTAATGGGAACTAGCCCACTCACATTGAAGCAGCTGAAACGGCCCTCCGACGTGCAGAGGCAGAAAGGTCCTCTCGTCTAATGGGAACTAGCCCACTCACATTGACGCAGCTATTTCCCATTTGAGAAACGGCCTTCTGACCTGCAGAGGCAGAAAAGTCCTCTCGTCTAATGAGAACTAGCCCACTCACACTGAAGCAGCTATTTCCCATTATAGAAACGGCCCTCTGACTTGCAGAGGCAGAAAGGTCCCCTCGTCTAATGAGAACTAGCCCACTCACATTGAAGCAGCTATTTCCCATTAGAGAAACGGCCCTCTGACCTGCAGAGGCTGAAAGGCCCTCTCGTCTAATGGAAACTAGCCCACTCACACTGAAGCAGCTATTTCCCATTATAGAAACGGCCCTCTGACCTGCAGAGGCAGAAAGGTCCTCTCGTCTAATGGGAACTAGCCCATTCGCAGCTATTTCCCATTAGAGAAACGGCCCTCTGACCTGCAGAGGCAGAAAGGTCCTCTCGTCTAATGGGAACTAGCCCACTCACACTGAAGCAACTATTTCCCATTATAGAGCCAGCCTTCCGTCCTGGGGTGGCAGAAAGGTCCTCTCGTCTAATGGGAACTAGCCCATTCACACAGAAGCAGCTATTTCCCATTAGAGAAAACGCCCTCTGACCTGCTGAGGCAGAAAGGTCCTCTCGTCTAATGGGAACTAGCCCACTCACCCTGAAGCAGCTATTTCCCATTAGAGAAACGGCCCTCTGACTTGCAGAGGCAGAAAGGTCCTCTTGTCTAATGGGAACTAGCCCACTCACACTGAAGCAGCTGTTTCCCATTAAAGAAAAACGGCCCTGTGACCTACAGAGGCAGAAAGGTCCTCTCGTCCAATGGGAGGAAACTAGCCCATTCAAACGGAAGCAGCTATTTCCCATTAGAGAAACGGCCCTCCGACCTACAGAGGCAGAAAGGTCCTCTCGTCTAATGGGAACTAGCCCATTCACACTGAAGCAGCTATTTCCCATTAGAGAAACAGCCCTCTGACCTGTAGAGGCAGAAAGGTCCTCTCATCTAATGGGATTCAGCCCATTCACACCGAAGCAGCTATTTCCCATTATAGAAACCGCCCTCCGACCAGCAGAGGCAGAAAGGTCCTCTCGTCTAATGGGAACTAGCCCACTGACACTGAAGCAACTATTTCCCATTAGAGAAACGCCCTTCCGACCTGGGGAGGCAGAAAGGTCCTCTCGTCTAATGGGAACTAGCCCACTGACACTGAAGCAGTTGAAACGGCCCTCCGACCTGCAGAGGCAGAAAGGTCCTCTCGTCTAATGGGAACTAGCCCACTCACATTGACGCAGCTATTTCCCATTTGAGAAACGGCCCTATGACCTGCAGTGGCAGAACGGTCCTCTTGTCTAATGGGAACTAGCCCACTCACACTGAAGCAGCTTTTCCCATTAGAGAAACGGCCCTCTGACCTGCAGAGGCAGAAAGGTCCTCTCATCGAATGGGAACTAGCCCACTCACACTGAATAAGCTATTTCCCATTATAGAAATGGCCCTCTGAACTGCAGAGGCAGAAAGGTCATCTCGTCTAATGGAAACTAGCCCATTCTCAGCTATTTCCCATTAGAGAAACAGCCCTCTGACCTGCAGAGGCCGAAAGGTCCTCTCGTCTAATGGGAACTAGCCCACTCACACTGAAGCAACTATTTCCCATTAGAGAAACGGCCTTCCGACCTGGGGAGGCAGAAAGGTCCTCTCGTCTAATGGGAACTAGCCCACTCACACTGAAGCAGCTGAAACGGCCCTCCGACGTGCAGAGGCAGAAAGGTCCTCTCGTCTAATGGGAACTAGCCCACTCACATTGACGCAGCTATTTCCCATTTGAGAAACGGCCCTCTGACCTGCAGAGGCAGAAAAGTCCTCTCGTCTAATGAGAACTATCCCACTCACACTGAAGCAGCTATTTCCCATTATAGAAACGGCCCTCTGACCTGCAGAGGCAGAAAGGTCCCCTCGTCTAATGGGAACTAGCCCACTCACATTGAAGCAGCTATTTCCCAATAGAGAAACGGCCCTCTGACCTGCAAAGGCAGAAAGGTCCTCTCGTCTAATGGGAACTAGCCCACTCACACTGAAGCAGCTATTTCCCATTATAGAAACGGCCCTCTGACCTACAGAGGCAGAAAGGTCCTCTCGTCTAATGGGAACTAGCCCATTCGCAGCTATTTCCCATTAGAGAAATGGCCCTCTGACCTGCAGAGGCAGAAAGGTCCTCTCATCTAATGGGAACTAGCCCACTCACACTGAAGCAACTATTTCCCAATATAGAGCCAGCCTTCCGTCCTGGGGAGGCAGAAAGGTCCTCTCGTCTAATGGGAACTAGCCCATTCGAACAGAAGCAGCTATTTCCCATTAGAGAAACAGCCCTCTGACCTGCTGAGGTATAAAGGTCCTCTCGTCTAATGGGAACTAGCCCACTCACCCTGAAGCAGCTATTTCCCATTAGAGAAACGGCCCTCTGACTTGCAGAGGCAGAAAGGTCCTCTCGTCTCATGGGAACTAGCCCACTCACACTGAAGCAGCTGTTTCCCATTAAAGAAAAACGGCCCTGTGACCTACAGAGGCAGAAAGGTCCTCTCGTCTAATGGGAGGGAACTAGCCCATTCAAACTGAAGCAGCTATTTCCCATTAGAGAAACGGCCCTCCGACCTACAGAGGCAGAAAGGTCCTCTCGTCTAATGGGAACTAGCCCATTCACTGCTATTTCCCATTAGAGAAACGGCCCTCTGACCTGCAGAGGCAGAAAGGTCCTCTCGTCTAATGGGAACTAGCCCACTCACACTGAAGCAGCTATTTCCCATTATAGAAACGGCCCTCTGACTTGCAGAGGCAGAAAGGTCCCCTCGTCTAATGAGAACTAGCCCACTCACATTGAAGCAGCTATTTCCCATTAGAGAAACGGCCCTCTGACCTGCAGAGGCTGAAAGGTCCTGTTGTCTAATGGGAACTAGCCCACTCACACTCTGGCAGCTATTTCCCATTAGTGAAACTGCCCTCTAACCAGCAGAGGAAGAAAGGTCCTCTTGTCTAATGGGAACTAGCCCACTCACACTCAAGCAGTTATTTCCCATTAAAGAAAAATGCCCCTCTGACCTGCAGAGGCAGAAGGTCCTCTCGTATAATGGGAACTAGCCCACTCACACTGAAGCAGCTATTTCCCATTAGAGAAACGGCCCTCTGACCTGCAGAGGCAGAAAGGTCCTCTCGTCTAATGGGAACTAGCCCATTCACACCGAAGCAGCTATTTCCCATTAGAGAAACGGCCCTCTGACCTGCAGAGGCAGAAAGGTCCTCTTGTCTAATGGGAACTCGCCCACTCACACTGAAGCAGCTGTTTCCCATCAGAGAAACGGCCCTCTGACCTGCAGAGGCAGAAAGGTCCTCTCGTCTTATGGGAACTAGCCCACTCACACTGAAGCAGCTATTTCCCATTATAGAAACGGCCCTCTGACCTGCAGAGGCAGAAAGGTCCTCTTGTCTAATGGGAACTAGCCCATTCGCAGCTATTTCCCATTAGAGAAACGGCCCTCTGACCTGCAGAGGCAGAAAGGACCTCTTGTCTAATGGGAACTAGCCCACTCACACTGAAGCAGCTATTTCCTATTAGAGAAACGGCCCTCTGACGTGCAGAGGCAGAAAGGTCCTCTTGTCTAATGGGAACTAGCCCATTCACACCGAAGCAGCTATTTCCCATTAGAGAAACGGCACTCTGACCTGCAGAGGCAGAAAGGTCCTCTCGTCTAATGGGAACTAGCCCATTCACACCGAAGCAGCTATTTTCCATTAGAGAAACGGCCCTCTGACCTGCAGATGCAGAAAGGTCCTCTTGTCTAATGGGAACTAGCCCACTCACACTGAAGCAGCTATTTCCCATTATAGAAACGGCCCTCTGACCTGCAGAGGCAGAAAGGTCCCCTCGTCTAATGGGAACTAGCCCACTCACATTGAAGCAGCTATTTCCCAATAGAGAAACGGCCCTCTGACCTGCAAAGGCAGAAAGGTCCTCTCGTCTAATGGGAACTAGCCCACTCACACTGAAGCAGCTATTTCCCATTATAGAAACGGCCCTCTGACCTACAGAGGCAGAAAGGTCCTCTCGTCTAATGGGAACTAGCCCATTCGCAGCTATTTCCCATTAGAGAAATGGCCCTCTGACCTGCAGAGGCAGAAAGGTCCTCTCATCTAATGGGAACTAGCCCACTCACACTGAAGCAACTATTTCCCATTATAGAGCCAGCCTTCCGTCCTGGGGAGGCAGAAAGGTCCTCTCGTCTAATGGGAACTAGCCCATTCGAACAGAAGCAGCTATTTCCCATTAGAGAAACAGCCCTCTAACCTGCTGAGGTAGAAAGGTCCTCTCGTCTAATGGGAACTAGCCCACTCACCCTGAAGCAGCTATTTCCCATTAGAGAAATGGCCCTCTGACTTGCAGAGGCAGAAAGGTCCTCTCATCTAATGGGAACTAGCCCACTCACAAAGAAGCAGCTGTTTCCCATTAAAGAAAAACGGCCCTGTGACCTACAGAGGCAGAAAGGTCCTCTCGTCTAATGGGAGGGAACTAGCCCATTCAAACTGAAGCAGCTATTTCCCATGAGAGAAACGGCCCTCCGACCTACAGAGGCAGAAAGGTCCTCTCGTCTAATGGGAACTAGCCCATTCACAGCTATTTCCCATTAGAGAAACGGCCCTCTGACCTGCAGAGGCAGAAAGGTCCTCTCGTCTAATGGGAACTAGCCCACTCAGAATGAAGCAGCTATTTCCCATTAGAGAAACGGCCCTCTGACCTGCAGAGGCAGAAAGGTCCTCTTGTCTAATGGGAACTTGCCCACTCACACTCAAGCAGCTATTTCCCATTAGTGAAACTGCCCTCTAACCAGCAGAGGAAGAAAGGTCCTCTTGTCTAATGGGAACTAGCCCACTCACACTCAAGCAGTTATTTCCCATTAAAGAAAAATGCCCCTCTGACCTGCAGAGGCAGAAGGTCCTCTCGTATAATGGGAACTAGCCCACTCACACTGAAGCAGCTATTTCCCATTAGAGAAACGGCCCTCTGACCTGCAGAGGCAGAAAGGTCCTCTTGTCTAATGGGAACTAGCCCATTCACACCGAAGCAGCTATTTCCCATTAGAGAAACGGCCCTCTGACCTGCAGAGGCAGAAAGGTCCTCTTGTCTAATGGGAACACGCCCACTCACACTGAAGCAGCTGTTTCCCATCAGAGAAACGGCCCTCTGACCTGCAGAGGCAGAAAGGTCCTCTCGTCTTATGGGAACTAGCCCACTCACACTGAAGCAGCTATTTCCCATTATAGAAACGGCCCTCTGACCTGCAGAGGCAGAAACGTCCTCTTGTCTAATGGGAACTAGCCCATTCGCAGCTATTTCCCATTAGAGAAACGGCCCTCTGACCTGCAGAGGCAGAAAGGACCTCTTGTCTAATGGGAACTAGCCCACTCACACTGAAGCAGCTATTTCCCATTAGAGAAACGGCCCTCTGACCTGCAGAGGCAGAAAGGTCCTCTTGTTTAATGGGAACTAGCCCATTCACACCGAAGCAGCTATTTCCCATTAGAGAAACGGCACTCTGACCTGCAGAGGCAGAAAGGTCCTCTCGTCTAATGGGAACTAGCCCATTCACACCGAAGCAGCTATTTCCCATTAGAGAAACGGCCCTCTGACCTGCAGAGGCAGAAAGGTCCTCTTGTCTAATGGGAACTAGCCCACTCACACTGAAGCAGCTGTTTCCCATCAGAGAAAAGGCCCTCTGACCTGCAGAGGCAGAAAGGTCCGCTTGTTTTATGGGAACTAGCCCACTCAAACTCAAGCAGCTATTTCCCATTAGAGAAACGGCCCTCTGACCAGCAGAGACAGAAAGGTCCTCTCGTCTAATGGGAACTAGCCCACTCACATTGACGCAGCTATTTCCCATTAGAGAAACGGCCCTCTGACCTGCAGAGGCTGAAAGGTCCTCTCGTCTAATGGGAACTAGCCCACTCACACTGAAGCAGTTATTTCCCATTATAGAAACGGCCCACTGACATGCAGAGGCAGAAAGGTCCTCTTGTCTAATGGGAACTAGCCCATTTGCAGCTATTTCGCATTAGAGAAACGGCCCTATGACCTGGAGAGGCAGAAAGGTCATCTTTTCTAATGGGAACGAGCCCACTCACACTGAAGCAGCTATTTCCCATTAGAGAAACGGCACTCTGACCTGCAGAGGCAGAAAGGTCGTGCCTTCTAATGGGAACTAGCCCACTCACACTGAAGCAGCTTTTCCCATTAGAGAAAGAAATGGCCCTCTGACCTGCAGAGGCAGAAAGATCCTCTCGTCTAATGGGTGGTAGCCCACTCACACTGAAGCAGCTATTTCCCATTAGAGAAACGGCCCTCTGACCTGCAGAGACAGAAAGGTCCTCTCGTCTAATGGGAACTAGCTCACTCACACTGAAGGAGCTGTTTCCCATCCGAGAAACGGCCCTCTGACCTGCAGAAGCAGAAAGGTCCTCTCGTCTAATGGGAACTAGCCCACTCACACTGAAGCAGCTATTTCCCATTAGAGAAACGGCCCTCTGACCTGCAGAGGCAGAAAGGTCCTCTCGTCTAATGGGAACTAGCCTATTCGCAGATATTTCCCATTAGAGAAATGGCCCTCTGATCTGCAGAGGCAGAAAGGTCCTCTTGTCTAATGGGAACTAGTCCACTCACACTGAAGCAGCTATTTCCCATTAGAGAAACGGCCCTCTGACCTGCAGAGGCAGAAAGGTCCTCTCGTCTAATGGGAACTAGCCCATTCACATCGAAGCACTTATTTCCAATTAGAGAAACGGCCCTCTGACCTGCAGAGGCAGAAATGTCCTCTTGTCTAATGGGAACTAGCCCACTCACACTGAAGCAACTATTTCCCATTAGAGAAACGGCCCTCTGACCAGCAGAAACAGAAAGGTCTTCTCGTCTAATGGGAACTAGCCCAATCACACTGAAGCAGCTATTTCCCGTTAGAGAAACGGCCCTCTGCCCTGTATTGGCAGAAAGGTCCTCTCGTCTAATGGGAACTAGCCCAGTCACACTGAAGCAGCTATTTCCCTTAGAGAAACAGCCCTTCGACCTGGAGAGGCACAAAGGTCCTCTTGTCTAATGGGAACTAGCCCATTCACACTGAAGCAGCTATTTCCCATTATAGAAACCGCCCTCCGACCTGCAGAGGCAGAAAGGTCCTCTCGTCTAATGTGATGGAACTAGCCTACTCACACAGAAGCAGCTTTTTCCCATTAGAGAAACAGCCCTCTGATCTGCAGAGGCAGAAAGGTCCTCTCATCTAATGGGAACTAGCCCATTCACACTGAAGCAGCTATTTGCCATTAGAGAAACGGCCCTCTAACCTGCAGAGGCAGAAAGGTCCTCTTGTCTAATGGGAACTATCCCACTCACACTGAAGCAGCTATTTCCCATTAAAGAAAAACGGCCCTCTGACCTGCAGAGGCAGAAGGTCCTCTTGTCTAATGGGCACTAGCCCTCTCACACTGAAGCAGCTATTTCCCATTAGAGAAACGACCCTCCGACCTGGAGATGCAGAAAAGTCATCTTGTCTAATGGGAACTAGCCCAAACCGCCCTCTGACCTGGAGAGGCAGAAAGGTCATCTCGTCTAATGGGAACTAGCCCACTCACACTGAAGCAGCTCTTTCCCATTATAGAAACGGCCCTCTGACCTGCAGAGGCAGAAAGGTCCCCTCGTCTAATGGGAACTAGCCCACTCACATTGAAGCAGCTATTTCCCATTAGAGAAACGGCCCTCTGACCTGCAAAGGCAGAAAGGTCCTCTCGTCTAATGGGAACCAGCCCACTCACACTGAAGCAGCTATTTGCCATTATAGAAACGGCCCTCTGACCTACAGAGGCAGAAAGGTCCTCTCGTCTAATGGGAACTAGCCCATTCGCAGCTATTTCCCATTAGAGAAACGGCCCTCTGACCTGCAGAGGCAGAAAGGTCCTCTCGTCTAATGGGAACTAGCCCATTCACACCGAAGCAGCTATTTCCCATTAGAGAAACGGCCCTCTGACCTGCCGAGGCAGAAAGGTCCTCTTGTCTAATGGGAACTAGACCACTCACACTGAAGCAACTATTTCCCATTATAGAGCCAGCCTTCCGTCCTGGGGAGGCAGAAAGGTCCTCTTGTCTAATGGGAACTAGCCCATTCGAACAGAAGCAGCTATTTCCCATTAGAGAAACAGCCCTCTGACCTGCTGAGGTAGAAAGGTCCTCTCGTCTAATGGGAACTAGCCCACTCACCCTGAAGGAGCTATTTCCCATTAGAGAAACGGCCCTCCGACCTACAGAGGCAGAAAGGTCCTCTTGTCTAATGGGAACTAGCCCATTCACAGCTATTTCCCATTAGAGAAACGGCCCTCTGACCTGCAGAGGCAGAAAGGTCCTCTCGTCTAATGGGAACTAGCCCACTCACAGTGAAGCAGCTATTTCCCATTAGAGAAACGGCCCTCTGACCTGCAGAGGCAGAAAGGTCCTCTTGTCTAATGGGAACTAGCCCATTCGCACCGAAGCAGCTATTTCCCATTAGAGAAACGACCCTCTGACCTGCAGAGGCAGAAAGGTCCTGTTGTCTAATGGGAACTAGCCCACTCACACTCAAGCAGCTATTTCCCATTAGTGAAACTGCCCTCTGACCAGCAGAGGAAGAAAGGTTCTCTTGTCTAATGGGATCTAGCCCACTCACACTCAAGCAGTTATTTCCCATTAAAGAAAAATGCCCCTCTGACCTGCAGAGGCAGAAAGGTCCTCTTGTCTAATGGGAACTAGCCCACTCACACTGAAGCAGCTATTTCCCATTAGAGAAACGGCCCTCTGACCTGCAGAGGCAGAAATGTTCTCTCGTCTAATGGGAACTAGCCCATTCACACCGAAGCAGCTATTTCCCATTAGAGAAACGGCCCTCTGACCTGCAGAGGCAGAAAGGTCCTCTTGTCTAATGGGAACTCGCCCACTCACACTGAAGCAGCTGTTTCCCATCAGAGAAACGGCCCTCTGACCTGCAGAGGCAGAAAGTTCCTCTCGTTTTATGGGAACTAGCCCACTCACACTGAAGCAGCTATTTCCCATTGTAGAAACGGCCCTCTGACCTGCAGAGGCAGAAAGGTCCTCTTGTCTAATGGGAACTAGCCCATTCGCAGCTATTTCCCATTAGAGAAACGGCCCTCTGACCTGCAGAGGCAGAAAGGACCTCTTGTCTAATGGGAACTAGCCCACTCACACTGAAGCAGCTATTTCCCATTAGAGAAACGGCCCTCTGACCTGCAGAGGCAGAAAGGTCCTCTTGTCTAATGGGAACTAGCCATTCACACCGAAGCAGCTATTTCCCATTAGAGAAACGGCCCTCTGACCTGCAGAGGCAGAAAGGTCCTCTCGTCTAATGGGAACTAGCCCATTCACACCGAAGCAGCTATTTCCCATTAGAGAAACGGCCCTCTGACCTGCAGAGGCAGAAAGGTCCTCTCGTCTAATGGGAACTAGCCCACTCACATTGACGCTGCTATTACACATTTGAGAAACGGCCCTATGACCTGCAGTGGCAGAACGGTCCTCTTGTCTAATGGGAACTAGCCAACTCACACTGAAGAAGCTTTTCCCATTAGAGAAACGGCCCTCTGACCTGCAGAGGCATATAGGTCATCTCACCGAATGGGAACTAGCCCACTCACACTGAATAAGCTATTTCCCATTATAGAAACGGCCCTCTGAAATGCAGAGGCAGAAAGGTCCTCTCGTCTAATGGAAACTAGCTCATTTGCAGCTATTTCCCATTAGAGAAACGGCCCTCTGACCTGCAGAGGCCAAAAGGTCCTCTCGTCTAATGGGAACTAGCCCACTCACACTGAAGCAACTATTTCCCATTAGAGAAACGGCCTTCCGACCTGGGGAGGTAGAAAGGTCCTCTCGTCTAATGGGAACTAGCCCACTCACATTGAAGCAGCTGAAAAGGCCCTCCGACGTGCAGAGGCAGAAAGGTCCTCTCGTCTAATGGGAACTAGCCCACTCACATTGACGCAGCTATTTCCCATTTGAGAAACGGCCTTCTGACCTGCAGAGGCAGAAAAGTCCTCTCGTCTAATGAGAACTAGCCCACTCACACTGAAGCAGCTATTTCCCATTATAGAAACGGCCCTCTGACTTGCAGAGGCAGAAAGGTCCCCTCGTCTAATGAGAACTAGCCCACTCACATTGAAGCAGCTATTTCCCATTAGAGAAACGGCCCTCTGACCTGCAGAGGCTGAAAGGTCCTCTCGTCTAATGGAAACTAGCCCACTCACACTGAAGCAGCTATTTCCCATTATAGAAACGGCCCTCTGACCTGCAGAGGCAGAAAGGTCCTCTCGCCTAATGGGAACTAGCCCATTCGCAGCTATTTCCCATTAGAGAAACGGCCCTCTGACCTGCAGAGGCAGAAAGGTCCTCTCGTCTAATGGGAACTAGCCCACTCACACTGAAGCAACTATTTCCCATTAGAGAAACGGCCTTCCGACCTGGGGAGGTAGAAAGGTCCTCTCGTCTAATGGGAACTAGCCCACTCACATTGAAGCAGCTGAAACGGCCCTCCGACGTGCAGAGGCAGAAAGGTCCTCTCGTCTAATGGGAACTAGCCCACTCACATTGACGCAGCTATTTCCCATTTGAGAAACGGCCTTCTGACCTGCAGAGGCAGAAAAGTCCTCTCGTCTAATGAGAACTAGCCCACTCACACTGAAGCAGCTATTTCCCATTATAGAAACGGCCCTCTGACTTGCAGAGGCAGAAAGGTCCCCTCGTCTAATGAGAACTAGCCCACTCACATTGAAGCAGCTATTTCCCATTAGAGAAACGGCCCTCTGACCTGCAGAGGCTGAAAGGTCCTCTCGTCTAATGGAAACTAGCCCACTCACACTGAAGCAGCTATTTCCCATTATAGAAACGGCCCTCTGACCTGCAGAGGCAGAAAGGTCCTCTCGCCTAATGGGAACTAGCCCATTCGCAGCTATTTCCCATTAGAGAAACGGCCCTCTGACCTGCAGAGGCAGAAAGGTCCTCTCGTCTAATGGGAACTAGCCCACTCACACTGAAGCAACTATTTCCCATTATAGAGCCAGCCTTCCGTCCTGGGGTGGCAGAAAGGTCCTCTCGTCTAATGGGAACTAGCCCATTCACACAGAAGCAGCTATTTCCCATTAGAGAAAACGCCCTCTGACCTGCTGAGGCAGAAAGGTCCTCTCGTCTAATGGGAACTAGCCCACTCACCCTGAAGCAGCTATTTCCCATTAGAGAAACGGCCCTCTGACTTGCAGAGGCAGAAAGGTCCTCTTGTCTAATGGGAACTAGCCCACTCACACTGAAGCAGCTGTTTCCCATTAAAGAAAAACGGCCCTGTGACCTACAGAGGCAGAAAGGTCCTCTCGTCCAATGGGAGGAAACTAGCCCATTCAAACTGAAGCAGCTATTTCCCATTAGAGAAACGGCCCTCCGACCTACAGAGGCAGAAAGGTCCTCTCGTCTAATGGGAACTAGCCCATTCACACTGAAGCAGCTATTTCCCATTAGAGAAACAGCCCTCTGACCTGTAGAGGCAGAAAGGTCCTCTCATCTAATGGGATTCAGCCCATTCACACCGAAGCAGCTATTTCCCATTATAGAAACCGCCCTCCGACCAGCAGAGGCAGAAAGGTCCTCTCGTCTAATGGGAACTAGCCCACTGACACTGAAGCAACTATTTCCCATTAGAGAAACGCCCTTCCGACCTGGGGAGGCAGAAAGGTCCTCTCGTCTAATGGGAACTAGCCCACTGACACTGAAGCAGTTGAAACGGCCCTCCGACCTGCAGAGGCAGAAAGGTCCTCTCGTCTAATGGGAACTAGCCCACTCACATTGACGCAGCTATTTCCCATTTGAGAAACGGCCCTATGACCTGCAGTGGCAGAACGGTCCTCTTGTCTAATGGGAACTAGCCCACTCACACTGAAGCAGCTTTTCCCATTAGAGAAACGGCCCTCTGACCTGCAGAGGCAGAAAGGTCCTCTCATCGAATGGGAACTAGCCCACTCACACTGAATAAGCTATTTCCCATTATAGAAATGGCCCTCTGAACTGCAGAGGCAGAAAGGTCATCTCGTCTAATGGAAACTAGCCCATTCTCAGCTATTTCCCATTAGAGAAACAGCCCTCTGACCTGCAGAGGCCGAAAGGTCCTCTCGTCTAATGGGAACTAGCCCACTCACACTGAAGCAACTATTTCCCATTAGAGAAACGGCCTTCCGACCTGGGGAGGCAGAAAGGTCCTCTCGTCTAATGGGAACTAGCCCACTCACACTGAAGCAGCTGAAACGGCCCTCCGACGTGCAGAGGCAGAAAGGTCCTCTCGTCTAATGGGAACTAGCCCACTCACATTGACGCAGCTATTTCCCATTTGAGAAACGGCCCTCTGACCTGCAGAGGCAGAAAAGTCCTCTCGTCTAATGAGAACTATCCCACTCACACTGAAGCAGCTATTTCCCATTATAGAAACGGCCCTCTGACCTGCAGAGGCAGAAAGGTCCCCTCGTCTAATGGGAACTAGCCCACTCACATTGAAGCAGCTATTTCCCAATAGAGAAACGGCCCTCTGACCTGCAAAGGCAGAAAGGTCCTCTCGTCTAATGGGAACTAGCCCACTCACACTGAAGCAGCTATTTCCCATTATAGAAACGGCCCTCTGACCTACAGAGGCAGAAAGGTCCTCTCGTCTAATGGGAACTAGCCCATTCGCAGCTATTTCCCATTAGAGAAATGGCCCTCTGACCTGCAGAGGCAGAAAGGTCCTCTCAACTAATGGGAACTAGCCCACTCACACTGAAGCAACTATTTCCCAATATAGAGCCAGCCTTCCGTCCTGGGGAGGCAGAAAGGTCCTCTCGTCTAATGGGAACTAGCCCATTCGAACAGAAGCAGCTATTTCCCATTAGAGAAACAGCCCTCTGACCTGCTGAGGTAGAAAGGTCCTCTCGTCTAATGGGAACTAGCCCACTCACCCTGAAGCAGCTATTTCCCATTAGAGAAACGGCCCTCTGACTTGCAGAGGCAGAAAGGTCCTCTCGTCTCATGGGAACTAGCCCACTCACACTGAAGCAGCTGTTTCCCATTAAAGAAAAACGGCCCTGTGACCTACAGAGGCAGAAAGGTCCTCTCGTCTAATGGGAGGGAACTAGCCCATTCAAACTGAAGCAGCTATTTCCCATTAGAGAAACGGCCCTCCGACCTACAGAGGCAGAAAGGTCCTCTCGTCTAATGGGAACTAGCCCATTCACAGCTATTTCCCATTAGAGAAACGGCCCTCTGACCTGCAGAGGCAGAAAGGTCCTCTCGTCTAATGGGAACTAGCCCACTCACACTGAAGCAGCTATTTCCCATTAGAGAAACGGCCCTCTGACCTGCAGAGGCAGAAAGGTCCTCTTGTCTAATGGGAACTAGCCCATTCGCACCGAAGCAGCTATTTCCCATTAGAGAAACGACCCTCTGACCTGCAGAGGCAGAAAGGTCCTGTTGTCTAATGGGAACTAGCCCACTCACACTCTGGCAGCTATTTCCCATTAGTGAAACTGCCCTCTAACCAGCAGAGGAAGAAAGGTCCTCTTGTCTAATGGGAACTAGCCCACTCACACTCAAGCAGTTATTTCCCATTAAAGAAAAATGCCCCTCTGACCTGCAGAGGCAGAAGGTCCTCTCGTATAATGGGAACTAGCCCACTCACACTGAAGCAGCTATTTCCCATTAGAGAAACGGCCCTCTGACCTGCAGAGGCAGAAAGGTCCTCTCGTCTAATGGGAACTAGCCCATTCACACCGAAGCAGCTATTTCCCATTAGAGAAACGGCCCTCTGACCTGCAGAGGCAGAAAGATCCTCTCGTCTAATGGGAACTCGCCCACTCACACTGAAGCAGCTGTTTCCCATCAGAGAAACGGCCCTCTGACCTGCAGAGGCAGAAAGGTCCTCTCGTCTTATGGGAACTAGCCCACTCACACTGAAGCAGCTATTTCCCATTATAGAAACGGCCCTCTGACCTGCAGAGGCAGAAAGGTCCTCTTGTCTAATGGGAACTAGCCCATTCGCAGCTATTTCCCATTAGAGAAACGGCCCTCTGACCTGCAGAGGCAGAAAGGACCTCTTGTCTAATGGGAACTAGCCCACTCACACTGAAGCAGCTATTTCCCATTAGAGAAACGGCCCTCTGACGTGCAGAGGCAGAAAGGTCCTCTTGTCTAATGGGAACTAGCCCATTCACACCGAAGCAGCTATTTCCCATTAGAGAAACGGCACTCTGACCTGCAGAGGCAGAAAGGTCCTCTCGTCTAATGGGAACTAGCCCATTCACACCGAAGCAGCTATTTTCCATTAGAGAAACGGCCCTCTGACCTGCAGAGGCAGAAAGGTCCTCTTGTCTAATGGGAACTAGCCCACTCACACTGAAGCAGCTATTTCCCATTATAGAAACGGCCCTCTGACCTGCAGAGGCAGAAAGGTCCCCTCGTCTAATGGGAACTAGCCCACTCACATTGAAGCAGCTATTTCCCAATAGAGAAACGGCCCTCTGACCTGCAAAGGCAGAAAGGTCCTCTCGTCTAATAGGAACTAGCCCACTCACACTGAAGCAGCTATTTCCCATTATAGAAACGGCCCTCTGACCTACAGAGGCAGAAAGGTCCTCTCGTCTAATGGGAACTAGCCCATTCGCAGCTATTTCCCATTAGAGAAATGGCCCTCTGACCTGCAGAGGCAGAAAGGTCCTCTCATCTAATGGGAACTAGCCCCCTCACACTGAAGCAACTATTTCCCATTATAGAGCCAGCCTTCCGTCCTGGGGAGGCAGAAAGGTCCTCTCGTCTAATGGGAACTAGCCCATTCGAACAGAAGCAGCTATTTCCCATTAGAGAAACAGCCCTCTAACCTGCTGAGGTAGAAAGGTCCTCTCGTCTAATGGGAACTAGCCCACTCACCCTGAAGCAGCTATTTCCCATTAGAGAAACGGCCCTCTGACTTGCAGAGGCAGAAAGGTCCTCTCATCTAATGGGAACTAGCCCACTCACAAAGAAGCAGCTGTTTCCCATTAAAGAAAAACGGCCCTGTGACCTACAGAGGCAGAAAGGTCCTCTCGTCTAATGGGAGGGAACTAGCCCATTCAAACTGAAGCAGCTATTTCCCATTAGAGAAACGGCCCTCCGACCTACAGAGGCAGAAAGGTCCTCTCGTCTAATGGGAACTAGCCCATTCACAGCTATTTCCCATTAGAGAAACGGCCCTCTGACCTGCAGAGGCAGAAAGGTCCTCTCGTCTAATGGGAACTAGCCCACTCAGAATGAAGCAGCTATTTCCCATTAGAGAAACGGCCCTCTGACCTGCAGAGGCAGAAAGGTCCTCTTGTCTAATGGGAACTAGCCCACTCACACTCAAGCAGCTATTTCCCATTAGTGAAACTGCCCTCTAACCAGCAGAGGAAGAAAGGTCCTCTTGTCT
This sequence comes from Ambystoma mexicanum, assembly GCF_040938575.1. Taxonomy (NCBI): domain Eukaryota; kingdom Metazoa; phylum Chordata; class Amphibia; order Caudata; family Ambystomatidae; genus Ambystoma; species Ambystoma mexicanum. The sequence goes on from NC_090934.1 coordinate 1,185,264,192, forward strand.
AATGGGAACTAGCCCACTCACACTCAAGCAGTTATTTCCCATTAAAGAAAAATGCCCCTCTGACCTGCAGAGGCAGAAGGTCCTCTCGTATAATGGGAACTAGCCCACTCACACTGAAGCAGCTATTTCCCATTAGAGAAACGGCCCTCTGACCTGCAGAGGCAGAAAGGTCCTCTTGTCTAATGGGAACTAGCCCATTCACACCGAAGCAGCTATTTCCCATTAGAGAAACGGCCCTCTGACCTGCAGAGGCAGAAAGGTCCTCTTGTCTAATGGGAACTCGCCCACTCACACTGAAGCAGCTGTTTCCCATCAGAGAAACGGCCCTCTGACCTGCAGAGGCAGAAAGGTCCTCTCGTCTTATGGGAACTAGCCCACTCACACTGAAGCAGCTATTTCCCATTATAGAAACGGCCCTCTGACCTGCAGAGGCAGAAAGGTCCTCTTGTCTAATGGGAACTAGCCCATTCGCAGCTATTTCCCATTAGAGAAACGGCCCTCTGACCTGCACAGGCAGAAAGGACCTCTTGTCTAATGGGAACTAGCCCACTCACACTGAAGCAGCTATTTCCCATTAGAGAAACGGCCCTCTGACCTGCAGAGGCAGAAAGGTCCTCTTGTCTAATGGGAACTAGCCCATTCACACCGAAGCAGCTATTTCCCATTAGAGAAACGGAACTCTGACCTGCAGAGGCAGAAAGGTCCTCTCGTCTAATGGGAACTAGCCCATTCACACCGAAGCAGCTATTTCCCATTAGAGAAACGGCCCTCTGACCTGCAGAGGCAGAAAGGTCCTCTTGTCTAATGGGAACTAGCCCACTCACACTGAAGCAGCTGTTTCCCATCAGAGAAAAGGCCCTCTGACCTGCAGAGGCAGAAAGGTCCGCTTGTTTTATGGGAACTAGCCCACTCAAACTCAAGCAGCTATTTCCCATTAGAGAAACGGCCCTCTGACCAGCAGAGACAGAAAGGTCCTCTCGTCTAATGGGAACTAGCCCACTCACATTGACGCAGCTATTTCCCATTAGAGAAACGGCCCTCTGACCTGCAGAGGCTGAAAGGTCCTCTCGTCTAATGGGAACTAGCCCACTCACACTGAAGCAGTTATTTCCCATTATAGAAACGGCCCACTGACATGCAGAGGCAGAAAGGTCCTCTTGTCTAATGGGAACTAGCCCATTTGCAGCTATTTCGCATTAGAGAAACGGCCCTATGACCTGGAGAGGCAGAAAGGTCATCTTTTCTAATGGGAACGAGCCCACTCACACTGAAGCAGCTATTTCCCATTAGAGAAACGGCACTCTGACCTGCAGAGGCAGAAAGGTCCTGCCTTCTAATGGGAACTAGCCCACTCACACTGAAGCAGCTTTTCCCATTAGAGAAAGAAATGGCCCTCTGACCTGCAGAGGCAGAAAGATCCTCTCGTCTAATGGGTGGTAGCCCACTCACACTGAAGCAGCTATTTCCCATTAGAGAAACGGCCCTCTGACCTGCAGAGACAGAAAGGTCCTCTCGTCTAATGGGAACTAGCTCACTCACACTGAAGCAGCTGTTTCCCATCCGAGAAACGGCCCTCTGACCTGCAGAAGCAGAAAGGTCCTCTCGTCTAATGGGAACTAGCCCACTCACACTGAAGCAGCTATTTCCCATTAGAGAAACGGCCCTCTGACCTGCAGAGGCAGAAAGGTCCTCTCGTCTAATGGGAACTAGCCTATTCGCAGATATTTCCCATTAGAGAAACGGCCCTCTGATCTGCAGAGGCAGAAAGGTCCTCTTGTCTAATGGGAACTAGTCCACTCACACTGAAGCAGCTATTTCCCATTAGAGAAACGGCCCTCTGACCTGCAGAGGCAGAAAGGTCCTCTCGTCTAATGGGAACTAGCCCATTCACATCGAAGCACTTATTTCCAATTAGAGATACGGCCCTCTGACCTGCAGAGGCAGAAATGTCCTCTTGTCTAATGGGAACTAGCCCACTCACACTGAAGCAACTATTTCCCATTAGAGAAACGGCCCTCTGACCAGCAGAAACAGAAAGGTCTTCTCGTCTAATGGGAACTAGCCCAATCACACTGAAGCAGCTATTTCCCGTTAGAGAAACGGCCCTCTGCCCTGTATTGGCAGAAAGGTCCTCTCGTCTAATGGGAACTAGCCCAGTCACACTGAAGCAGCTATTTCCCATTATAGAAACCGCCCTCCGACCTGCAGAGGCAGAAAGGTCCTCTCGTCTAATGTGATGGAACTAGCCTACTCACACAGAAGCAGCTTTTTCCCATTAGAGAAACAGCCCTCTGATCTGCAGAGGCAGAAAGGTCCTCTCATCTAATGGGAACTAGCCCATTCACACTGAAGCAGCTATTTGCCATTAGAGAAACGGCCCTCTAACCTGCAGAGGCAGAAAGGTCCTCTTGTCTAATGGGAACTATCCCACTCACACTGAAGCAGCTATTTCCCATTAAAGAAAAACGGCCCTCTGACCTGCAGAGGCAGAAGGTCCTCTTGTCTAATGGGCACTAGCCCTCTCACACTGAAGCAGCTATTTCCCATTAGAGAAACGACCCTCCGACCTGGAGATGCAGAAAAGTCATCTTGTCTAATGGGAACTAGCCCAAACCGCCCTCTGACCTGGAGAGGCAGAAAGGTCATCTCGTCTAATGGGAACTAGCCCACTCACACTGAAGCAGCTCTTTCCCATTATAGAAACGGCCCTCTGAACTGCAGAGGCAGAAAGGTCCCCTCGTCTAATGGGAACTAGCCCACTCACATTGAAGCAGCTATTTCCCATTAGAGAAACGGCCCTCTGACCTGCAAAGGCAGAAAGGTCCTCTCGTCTAATGGGAACTAGCCCACTCACACTGAAGCAGCTATTTCCCATTATAGAAACGGCCCTCTGACCTACAGAGGCAGAAAGGTCCTCTCGTCTAATGGGAACTAGCCCATTCGCAGCTATTTCCCATTAGAGAAACGGCCCTCTGACCTGCAGAGGCAGAAAGGTCCTCTCGTCTAATGGGAACTAGCCCATTCACACCGAAGCAGCTATTTCCCATTAGAGAAACGGCCCTCTGACCTGCAGAGGCAGAAAGGTCCTCTTGTCTAATGGGAACTAGACCACTCACACTGAAGCAACTATTTCCCATTATAGAGCCAGCCTTCCGTCCTGGGGAGGCAGAAAGGTCCTCTTGTCTAATGGGAACTAGCCCATTCGAACAGAAGCAGCTATTTCCCATTAGAGAAACAGCCCTCTGACCTGCTGAGGTAGAAAGGTCCTCTCGTCTAATGGGAACTAGCCCACTCACCCTGAAGGAGCTATTTCCCATTAGAGAAACGGCCCTCCGACCTACAGAGGCAGAAAGGTCCTCTTGTCTAATGGGAACTAGCCCATTCACAGCTATTTCCCATTAGAGAAACGGCCCTCTGACCTGCAGAGGCAGAAAGGTCCTCTCGTCTAATGGGAACTAGCCCACTCACAGTGAAGCAGCTATTTCCCATTAGAGAAACGGCCCTCTGACCTGCAGAGGCAGAAAGGTCCTCTTGTCTAATGGGAACTAGCCCATTCGCACCGAAGCAGCTATTTCCCATTAGAGAAACGACCCTCTGACCTGCAGAGGCAGAAAGGTCCTGTTGTCTAATGGGAACTAGCCCACTCACATTCAAGCAGCTATTTCCCATTAGTGAAACTGCCCTCTGACCAGCAGAGGAAGAAAGGTTCTCTTGTCTAATGGGATCTAGCCCACTCACACTCAAGCAGTTATTTCCCATTAAAGAAAAATGCCCCTCTGACCTGCAGAGGCAGAAAGGTCCTCTTGTCTAATGGGAACTAGCCCACTCACACTGAAGCAGCTATTTCCCATTAGAGAAACGGCCCTCTGACCTGCAGAGGCAGAAATGTTCTCTCGTCTAATGGGAACTAGGCCATTCACACCGAAGCAGCTATTTCCCATTAGAGAAACGGCCCTCTGACCTGCAGAGGCAGAAAGGTCCTCTTGTCTAATGGGAACTCGCCCACTCACACTGAAGCAGCTGTTTCCCATCAGAGAAACGGCCCTCTGACCTGCAGAGGCAGAAAGTTCCTCTCGTTTTATGGGAACTAGCCCACTCACACTGAAGCAGCTATTTCCCATTGTAGAAACGGCCCTCTGACCTGCAGAGGCAGAAAGGTCCTCTTGTCTAATGGGAACTAGCCCATTCGCAGCTATTTCCCATTAGAGAAACGGCCCTCTGACCTGCAGAGGCAGAAAGGACCTCTTGTCTAATGGGAACTAGCCCACTCACACTGAAGCAGCTATTTCCCATTAGAGAAACGGCCCTCTGACCTGCAGAGGCAGAAAGGTCCTCTTGTCTAATGGGAACTAGCCATTCACACCGAAGCAGCTATTTCCCATTAGAGAAACGGCCCTCTGACCTGCAGAGGCAGAAAGGTCCTCTCGTCTAATGGGAACTAGCCCATTCACACCGAAGCAGCTATTTCCCATTAGAGAAACGGCCCTCTGACCTGCAGAGGCAGAAAGGTCCTCTTGTCTAATGGGAACTAGCCCACTCACACTGAAGCAGCTGTTTCCCATCAGAGAAAAGGCCCTCTGACCTGCAGAGGCAGAAAGGTCCTCTTGTTTTATGGGAACTAGCCCACTCACACTGAAGCAGCTATTTCCCATTATAGAAACGGCCCACTGACCTGCAGAGGCAGAAAGGTCCTCTTGTCTAATGGGAACTAGCCCACTCACACTGAAGCAGTTATTTCCCATTATAGAAACGGCCCACTGACATGCAGAGGCAGAAAGGTCCTCTTGTCTAATGGGAACTAGCCCATTTGCAGCTATTTCCCATTAGAGAAACGGCCCTATGACCTGGAGAGGCAGAAAGGTCATCTTTTCTAATGGGAACGAGCCCACTCACACAGAAGCAGCTATTTCCCATTAGAGAAACGGCACTCTGACCTGCAGAGGCAGAAAGGTCCTGCCTTCTAATGGGAACTAGCCCACTCACACTGAAGCAGCTTTTCCCATTAGAGAAAGAAATGGCCCTCTGACCTGCAGAGGCAGAAAGATCCTCTCATCTAATGGGTGGTAGCCCACTCACACTGAAGCAGCTATTTCCCATTAGAGAAACGGCCCTCTGACCTGCAGAGACAGAAAGGTCCTCTCGTCTAATGGGAACTAGCCCACTCACACTGAAGCAGCTGTTTCCCATCCGAGAAACGGTCCTCTGACCTGCAGAGGCAGAAAGGTCCTCTCATCTAATGGGAACTAGCCCACTCACACTGAAGCAGCTATTTCCTATTATAGAAACGGCCTTCTGACCTGCAGAGGCAGAAAGGTCCTCTCGTCTAATGGGAACTAGCCCATTCGCAGATATTTCCCATTAGAGAAACGGCCCTCTGATCTGCAGAGGCAGAAAAGTCCTCTTGTCTAATGGGAACTAGTCCACTCCCACTGAAGCAGCTATTTCCCATTAGAGAAACGGCCCTCTGACCTGCAGAGGCAGAAAGGTCCTCTCGTCTAATGGGAACTAGCCCATTCATATCGAAGCACCTATTTCCCATTAGAGAAACGGCCCTCTGACCTGCAGAGGCAGAAATGTCCTCTTGTCTAATGGGAACTAACCCACTCACACTGAAGCAACTATTTCCCATTAGAGAAACTGTCCTCTGACCAGCAGAAACAGAAAGGTCTTCTCGTCTAATGGGAACTAGCCCAATCACACTGAAGCAGCTATTTCCCATTAGAGAAACGGCCCTCTGCCCTTTATTGGCAGAAAGGTCCTCTCGTCTAATGGGAACTAGCCCAGTCACACTGAAGCAGCTATTTCCCTTAGAGAAACAGCCCTTCGACCTGGAGAGGCGCAAAGGTCCTCTTGTCTAATGGGAACTAGCCCATTCACACTGAAGCAGCTATTTCCCATTATAGAAACCGCCCTCCGACCTGCAGAGGCAGAAAGGTCCTCTCGTCTAATGTGATGGAACTAGCCCACTCACACAGAAGCAGCTTTTTCTCATTAGAGAAACAACCCTCTGATCTGCAGAGGCAGAAAGGTCCTCTCATCTAATGGGAACTAGCCCATTCACACTGAAGCAGCTATTTGCCATTAGAGAAACGGCCCTCTGACCTGCAGAGGCAGAAAGGTCCTCTTGTCTAATGGGAACTATCCCACTCACACTGAAGCAGCTATTTCCCATTAAAGAAAAACGGCCCTCTGACCTGCAGAGGCAAAAGGTCCTCTTGTCTAATGGGCACTAGCCCTCTCACACTGAAGCAGCTATTTCCCATTAGAGAAACGACCCTCCGACCTGGAGATGCAGAAAAGTCATCTTGTCTAATGGGAACTAGCCCAAACCGCCCTCTGACCTGGAGAGGCAGAAAGGTCATCTCGTCTAATGGGAACTAGCCCACTCACATTGAAACAGCTACTTCCCACTAGAGAAACGGCCCTCTGACCTGCAGAGGCAGAAAGATCCTCTCGTCTAATGGGTGGTAGCCCACTCACACTGAAGCAGCTATTTCCCATTAGAGAAACGGCCCTCTGACCTGCAGAGACAGAAAGGTCCTCTCGTCTAATGTGAACTAGCCCACTCACACTGAAGCAGCTGTTTCCCATCCGAGAAACGGCCCTCTGACCTGCAGAGGCAGAAAGGTCCTCTCGTCTAATGGGAACTAGCCCACTCACACTGAAGCAGCTATTTCCTATTATAGAAACGGCCTTCTGACCTGCAGAGGCAGAAAGGTCCTCTCGTCTAATGGGAACTAGCCCATTCGCAGCTATTTCCCATTAGAGAAACGGCCCTCTGATCTGCAGAGGCAGAAAGGTCATCTTGTCTAATGGGAACTAGTCCACTCACACTGAAGCAGCTATTTCCCATTAGAGAAACGGCCCTCTGACCTGCAGAGGCAGAAAGGTCCTCTCGTCTAATGGGAACTAGCCCATTCACATCGAAGCACCTATTTCCCATTAGAGAAACGGCCCTCTGACCTGCAAGGGCAGAAATGTCCTCTTGTCTAATGGGAACTAGCCCGCTCACACTGAAGCAACTATTTCCCATTAGAGAAACGGCCCTCAGACCAGCAGAAACAGAAAGGTCTTCTCGTCTAATGGGAACTAGCCCAATCACACTGAAGCAGCTATTTCCCATTAGAGAAACGGCCCTCTGCCCTGTATTGGCAGAAAGGTCCTCTCATCTAATGGGAACTAGCCCATTCACACTGAAGCAGCTATTTGCCATTAGAGAAACGGCCCTCTGACCTGCAGAGGCAGAAAGGTCCTCTTGTCTAATGGGAACTATCCCACTCACACTGAAGCAGCTATTTCCCATTAAAGAAAAACGGCCCTCTGACCTGCAGAGGCAGAAGGTCCTCTTGTCTAATGGGCACTAGCCCTCTCACACTGAAGCAGCTATTTCCCATTAGAGAAACGACCCTCCGACCTGGAGATGCAGAAAAGTCATCTTGTCTAATGGGAACTAGCCCAAACCGCCCTCTGACCTGGAGAGGCAGAAAGGTCATCTCGTCTAATGGGAACTAGCCCACTCACATTGAAACAGCTATTTCCCACTAGTGAAACGGCCCTCTGACCTGCAGAGGCAGAAAGATCCTCTTGTCTAATGGGTGGTAGCCCACTCACACTGAAGCAGCTATTTCCCATCAGAGAAACGGCCCTCTGACCTGCAGAGACAGAAAGGTCCTCTGGTCTAATGGGAACTAGCCCACTCACACTGAAGCAGCTGTTTCCCATCCGAGAAACGGCCCTCTGACCTGCAGAGGCAGAAAGGTCCTCTCGTCTAATGGGAACTAGCCCACTCACACTGAAGCAGCTATTTCCTATTATAGAAACGGCCTTCTGACCTGCAGAGGCAGAAAGGTCCTCTCGTCTAATGGGAACTAGTCCACTCACACTGAAGCAGCTATTTCCCATTAGAGAAACGGCCCTCTGATCTGCAGAGGCAGAAAGGTCCTCTTGTCTAATGGGAACTAGTCCACTCACACTGAAGCAGCTATTTCCCATTAGAGAAACGGCCCTCTGACCTGCAGAGGCAGAAAGGTCCTCTCGTCTAATGGGAACTAGCCCATTCACATCGAAGCACCTATTTCCCATTAGAGAAACGGCCCTCTGACCTGCAAGGGCAGAAATGTCCTCTTGTCTAATGGGAACTAGCCCGCTCACACTGAAGCAACTATTTCCCATTAGAGAAACGGCCCTCTGACCAGCAGAAACAGAAAGGTCTTCTTGTCTAATGGGAACTAGCCCAATCACACTGAAGCAGCTATTTCCCATTAGAGAAACGGCCCTCTGCCCTGTATTGGCAGAAAGGCCCTCTCGTCTAATGGGAACTAGCCCAGTCACACTGAAGCAGCTATTTCCCTTAGAGAAACAGCCCTTCGACCTGGAGAGGCACAAAGGTCCTCTGTCTAATGGGAACTAGCCCATTCACACTGAAGCAGCTATTTCCCATTATAGAAACCGCCCTCCGACCTGCAGAGGCAGAAAGGTCCTCTCGTCTAATGTGATGGAACTAGCCCACTCACACAGAAGCAGCTTTTTCCCATTAGAGAAACAGCTCTCTGATCTGCAGAGGCAGAAAGGAACTCTCATCTAATGGGAACTAGCCCATTCACACTGAAGCAGCTATTTGCCATTAGAGAAACGGCCCTCTGACCTGCAGAGGCAAAAAGGTCCTCTTGTCTAATGGGAACTATCCCACTCACACTGAAGCAGCTATTTTCCATTAAAGAAAAACGGCCCTCTGACCTGCAGAGGCAGAAAAGTCATCTTGTCTAATGGGAACTAGCCCAAACCGCCCTCTGACCTGGAGAGGCAGAAAGGTCATCTCGTCTAATGGGAAATAGCCCACTCACATTGAAACAGCTATTTCCCACTAGAGAAACGGCCCTCTGACCTGCAGAGGCAGAACGGTCCTCTTGTCTAATGGGAACTAGCCCACTCACACTGAAGCAGCTTTTCCCATTAGAGAAACGGCCCTCTGACCTGCAGAGGCAGAAAGGTCCTCTTGTCGAATGGGAACTAGCCCACTCACACTGAATAAGCTATTTCCCATTATAGAAACGGCCCTCTGAACTGCAGAGGCAGAAAGGTCCTCTTGTCTAATGGAAACTAGCCCATTTGCAGCTATTTCCCATTAGAGAAACGGCCCTCTGACTTGCAGAGGCAGAAAGGTCCTCTTGTCTAATGGGAACAAGCCCAATCACACTGAAGCAGCCATTTCCCATTATAGAAACCGGCCTCCGACCTGCAGAGGCAGAAAGGTCCTCTCATCTAATGGGAGGGAACTAGCCCACTCACATTGAAGCAGCTTTTTCCCATTAGAGAAACGGCCCTCTGACCTGCAGAGGCAGAAAAGTCCTCTCGTCTAATGGAAACTAGCCCACTCACACTGAAGCAGCTATTTCCCATTATAGAAATCGGCCTCCGACCTGCAGAGGCAGAAAGGTCCTCTCATCTAATGGGAGGGAAGTAGCCCACTCACATTGAAGCAGCTTTTTCCCATTAGAGAAACGGCCCTCTGACCTGCAGAGGCAGAAAGGTCCTCTCGTCTAATGGAAACTAGCCCATTCGCAGCTATTTCCCATTAGAGAAACAGTCCTCGGACCTGCAGAGACAGAAAGGTCCTCTCTTCGGATGGGAACTAGCCCACTCACTCTGACGCAGCTTTTTCCCATTAGAGAAACGGCCCTCTGACCTGCAGAGGCAGAAAAGTCCTCTCGTCTAATGGAAACTCGCCCACTCACACTGAAGCAGCTTTTTCCCATTAGAGAAACGGCCCTCTGACCTGCAGAGGCAGAAAGGTCCTCTCGTCTAATGGGAACTAGCCCATTGACACAGAAGCAGCTATTTCCCATTAGAGAAACGGCCCTCTGACCTGCAGAGGCAGAAAGGTCCTCTTGTCTAATGAGAACTAGCCCACTCACACTGAAGCAACTATTTCCCATTAGAGAAACGGCCTTTCGACCTGGGGAGGCAGAAAGGTCCTCTCGTCTAATGGGAACTAGCCCACTCACACTGAAGCAGCTGAAACGGCCCTCCGACCTGCAGAGGCAGAATGGTCCTCTCGTCTAATGGGAACTAGCCCACTCACATTGACAGAGCTATTTCCCATTTGAGAAACGGCCCTCTGACCTGCAGTGGCAGAACGGTCCTCTTGTCTAATGGGAACTAGCCCACTCACACTGAAGCAGCTTTTCCCATTAGAGAAACGGCCCTCTGACCTGCAGAGGCAGAAAGGTCCTCTCGTCGAATGGGAGCTAGCCCACTCACACTGAATAAGCTATTTCCCATTATAGAAACGGCCCTCTGAACTGCAGAGGCAGAAAAGTCCTCTCGTCTAATGGGAACTAGCCCACTCACACTGAAGCAGCTGAAACGGGCCTCCGACCTGTAGAGGCAGAAAGGTCCTCTCGTCTAATGGGAACTAGCCCACTCACATTGACAGAGCTATTTCCCATTTGAGAAACGGCCCTCTGACCTGCAGTGGCAGAACGGTCCTCTTGTCTAATGGGAACTAGCCCACTCACACTGAAGCAGCTTTTCCCATTAGAGAAACGGCCCTCTGACCTGCAGAGGCAGAAAGGTCCTCTCGTCGAATGGGAACTAGCCCACTCACACTGAATAAGCTATTTCCCATTATAGAAACGGCCCTCTGAACTGCAGAGGCAGAAAAGTCCTCTCGTCTAATGGGAACTAGCCCACTCACACTGAAGCAGCTGAAACGGGCCTCCGACCTGCAGAGGCAGAAAGGTCCTCTCGTCTAATGGGAACTAGCCCACTCACACTGAAGCAGCTATTTCCCATTATAGAAATGGCCCTCTGACCTGCAGAGGTAGAAAGGTCCCCTCGTCTAATGGGAACTAGCCCACTCACATTGACGCAGCTATTTCCCATTAAAGAAACGGCCCTCTGACCTGCAGAGGCAGAAAGGTCCTCCCGTCTAATGGGAACTAGCCCACTCACACTGAAGCAACTATTTCCCATTATAGAGCCGGCCTTCCGTCCTGGGGAGGCAGAAAGGTCCTCTCGTCTAATGGGAACTAGCCCATTCACACAGAAGCAGCTATTTCCCATTAGAGAAACAGCCCTCTGACCTGCTGAGGCAGAAAGGTCCTCTCGTCTAATGGGAACTAGCCCACTCACCCTGAAGCAGCTATTTCCCATTAGAGAAACGGCCCTCTGACCTGCAGAGGCAGAAAGGTCCTCTCGTCTAATGGGAACTAGCCCACTCACACTGAAGCAGCTATTTCCCATTAAAGAAAAACGACTCTGTGACCTACAGAGGCAGAAAGGTCCTCTTGTCTAATGGGAGGGAACTAGCCCATTCACACTGAAGCAGCTATTTCCCATTAGAGAAACGGCCCTCCGACCTGCAGAGGCAGAAAGGTCCTCTCGTCTAATGGGAACTAGCCCATTCACACTGAAGCAGCTATTTCCCATTAGAGAAACAGCCCTCTGACCTGTAGAGGCAGAAACGTCCTCTCATCTAATGGGATCTAGCCCATTCACACCGAAGCAGCTATTTCTCATTAGAGAAACGGCCCTCTGACCTGCAGAGGCAGAAAGGTCCTCTTGTCTAATGGGAACTAGCCCACTCACACTGAAGCAGCTATTTCCCAGTAGAGAAACGGCCCTCTGACCTGCAGAGGCAGAAAGGTCCGCTCGTCTAATGGGAACTAGCCCACTCACACTGAAGCAGCTTTTCCCATTAGAGAAACGGCCCTCTGACCTGCAGAGGCAGAAAGGTCCTCTTGTCGAATGGGAACTAGCCCACTCACACTGAAGCAGCTATTTCCCATTATAGAAACGGCCCTCTGACCTGCAGAGGCAGAAAGGTCCTCTTGTCTAATGGGAACTAGCCCACTCACACTGAAGCAGCTATTTCCCATTAGAGAAACGGCCCTCTGACCTGCAGAGGCAGAAAGGTCCTCTCATCTAATGGGAACTAGCCCATTCACACCGAAGCACCTATTTCCCATTAGAGAAACGGCCCTCTGATCTGCAGAGGCAGAAAGGTCCTCTTGTCTAATGGGAACTAGCCCACTCACACTGAAGCAGCTTTTTCCCATTAGAAAAACGCCCTCTGACCAGCAGAAACAGAAAGGTCTTCTCGTCTAATGCGAACTAGCCCAATCACACTGAAGCAGCTATTTCCCATTAGAGAAATGGCCCTCTACCCTGGAGTGGGAGAAAGGTCCTCTCATCTAATGGGAACTAGCCCAGTCACACTGAAGCAGCTATTTCCCTTAGAGAAACAGCCCTTCGACCTGGAGAGGCACAAAGGTCCTCTTGTCTAATGGGAACTAGCCCATTCACACTGAAGCAGCTATTTCCCATTATAGAAACCACCCTCCGATCTGCAGAGGCAGAAAGGTCCTCTGGTCTAATGTGATGGAACTAGCCCACTCACACTGAAGCAGCTTTTTCCCATTAGAGAAACGGCCCTCTGACCTGCAGAGGCAGAAAGGTCCTCTCATCTAATGGGAACTAGCCCATTCACACAGAAGCAGCTATTTCCTATTATAGAAACGGCCTTCTGACCTGAAGAGGCAGAAAGGTCCTCTCGTCTAATGGGAACTAGCCCATTTGCAGCTATTTCCCATTAGAGAAACGGCCCTCTGATCTGCAGAGGCAGAAAGGTCCTCTCGTCTAATGGGAACTAGTCCACTCACACTGAAGCAGCTATTTCCCATTAGAGAAACGGCCCTCTGACCTGCAGAGGCAGAAAGGTCCTCTCGTCTAATGGGAACTAGCCCATTCACACCGAAGCACCTATTTCCCATTAGAGAAACGGCCCTCTGACCTGCAGAGGCAGAAAGGTCCTCTTGTCTAATGGGAACTAGCCCACTCACACTGAAGCAGCTATTTCCCATTAGACAAACGGCCCTCTGACCAGCAAAAACAGAAAAGTCTTCTCGTCTAATGGGAACTAGCCCAATCACACTGAATTAGCTATTTCCCATTAGAGAAACAGCCCTCTGCCCTGTAGTGGCAGAAAGGTCCTCTCGTCTAATGGGAACTAGTCCACTCACACTGAAGCAGCTATTTCCCATTAGAGAAATGGCCCTCTGACCTGCAGAGGCAGAAAGGTCCTCTTGTCTAATGGGAACTAGCCCACTCACACTGAAGTAGCTATTTCCCATTAAAGAAAAACGGCCCTCTGACCTGCAGAGGGAGAAGGTCCTCTCATCTAATGGGAACTAGCCCACACACACTGAAGCAGCTATTTCCCGTTAGAGAAACGACCCTCCGACCTGGTGATGCAGAAAGGTCATCTCGTCTAATGGGAACTAGCCCGCACACACTGAAGCAGCTATTTCCCATTAGAGAAACAGCCCTCTGACCTGCAGACAGAGAAAAATCCTCTTGTCTAATGGGAACTAGCCCACTCACATTGAAACTGCTATTTCCCATTAGAGAAACGGCCCTCTGACCTGCAGAGGTAGAACGATTCTCTTGTCTAATGGGAACTAGCCCACTCACACTGAAGTAGCTTTTCCCATTAGAGAAACGGCCCTCTGACCTGCAGAGGCAGAAAGGTCTTCTCGTGGAATGGGAACTAGCCCACTAACACTGAATAAGCTATTTCCCATTATAGAAACGGCCCTCTGAACTGCAGAGGCAGAAAGGTCCTCTCGTCTAATGGAAACTAGCCCATTCGCAGCTATTTCCCATTAGAGAAACAGCCCTCTGACCTGCAGAGGCAGAAAGGTCCTCTCGTCTAATGGGAACTAGCCCATTCACACCGAAGCACCTATTTCCCATTAGAGAACGGCCCTCTGACCTGCAGAGGCAGAAAGGTCCTCTTGTCTAATGGGAACTAGCCCACTCACACTGAAGCAGCTATTTCCCATTAGAGAAACCGCCCTCTGATCTGCAGAGGCAGAAAGGTCCTCTAATCTAATGGGAACTAGCCCATTCACACAGAAGCAGCTATTTCCCCTTAGAGAAAAGGCCCTCTGACCTGCTGAGGCAGAAAGTTCCTCTCGTCTAATGGGAACTAGCCCACTCACACTGAAGCAGCTATTTCCCATCAGAGAAACGGCCCTCTGACCTGCAGAGGCAGAAAGATCCTCTTGTCTAATGGGAACTATCCCACTCACACTGAAGCAGCTATTTCCCATTAAAGAAAAATGGACCTCTGACCTGCAGAGGCAGAAGGTCCTCTTGTCTAATGGGCACTAGCCCACTCACACTGAAGCAGCTATTTCCCATTAGAGAAACGACCCTCCGACCTGGAGATGCAGAAAGGTCATCTTGTCTAATGGGAACTACCCCAAACCGCCATCTGACCTGGAGAGGCAGAAAGGTCACCTCGTCTAATGGAAACTAGCCCACTCACATTGAAACAGCTATTTCCCATTAGAGAAACGTCCCTCTGACCTGCAGAGGCAGAACGGTCCTCTTGTCTATTGGGAACTAGCCCACTCACACTGAAGCAGCTTTTCCCATTAGAGAAACAGCCCTTTGTCCTGCAGAGGTAGAAAGGACCTCTCTCCAAATGGAACTTGCCCATTCACATTGAATAAGCTATTTCCCATTATAGAAACGGCCCTCTGAACTGCAGAGGCAGAAAGGTCCTCTCGTCTAATGGAAACTAGCCCATTCGCAGCTATTTCCCATTAGAGAAATGGCCCTCTGACCTGCAGAGGCAGAAAGGTCCTCTTGTGTAATGGGAACTAGCCCACTCACACTGAAGCAGCTATTTCCCATTAGAGAAACGGACCTCTGACCAGCAGAAACAGAAAGGTCTTCTCGTCTAATGGGAACTAGCCCAATCACACTGAAGCAGCTATTTCCCATTAGAGAAACGGCCCTCTGCCCTGTAGTGGCAGAAAGGTCGTCTCGTCTAATGGAAACTAGCCCAGTCACACTGAAGCAGCTATTTCCCTTAGAGAAACAGCCCTTTGACCTGGAGAGGCACAAAGGTCCTCTTGTCTAATGGGAACTAGCCCATTCACACTGAAGCAGCTATTTCCCATTATAGAAACCGCCCTCCGACCTGCAGAGGCAGAAAGGTCCTCTCGTCTAATGGGAAGTAGCCCACTCCCACTGAAGCAACTATTTCCCATTAGAGAAACGGCCTTTCGACCTGGGGAGGCAGAAAGGTCCTCTAGTCTAATGGGAACTAGCCCACTGACACTGAAGCAGCTGAAATGGCCCTCCGACCTGCAGAGGCAGAAAGGTCCTCTCTTCTAATGGGAACTAGCCCACTCACATTGACGCTGCTATTACCCATTTGAGAAACGGCCCTATGACCTGCAGTGGCAGAACGGTCCTCTTGTCTAATGGGAACTAGCCCACTCACACTGAAGAAGCTTTTCCCATTAGAGAAACGGCCCTCTGACCTGCAGAGGCAGATAGGTCATCTCACCGAATGGGAACTAGCCCACTCACACTGAATAAGCTATTTCCCATTATAGAAACGGCCCTCTGAAATGTAGAGGCAGAAAGGTCCTCTCGTCTAATGGAAACTAGCCCATTTGCAGCTATTTCCCATTAGAGAAACGGCCCTCTGACCTGCAGAGGCCAAAAGGTCCTCTCGTCTAATGGGAACTAGCCCACTCACACTGAAGCAACTATTTCCCATTAGAGAAACGGCCTTCCGACCTGGGGAGGTAGAAAGGTCCTCTCGTCTAATGGGAACTAGCCCACTCACATTGAAGCAGCTGAAACGGCCCTCCGACGTGCAGAGGCAGAAAGGTCCTCTCGTCTAATGGGAACTAGCCCACTCACATTGACGCAGCTATTTCCCATTTGAGAAACGGCCTTCTGACATGCAGAGGCAGAAAAGTCCTCTCGTCTAATGAGAACTAGCCCACTCACACTGAAGCAGCTATTTCCCATTATAGAAACGGCCCTCTGACTTGCAGAGGCAGAAAGGTCCCCTCGTCTAATGAGAACTAGCCCACTCACATTGAAGCAGCTATTTCCCATTAGAGAAACGGCCCTCTGACCTGCAGAGGCTGAAAGGTCCTCTCGTCTAATGGGAACTAGCCCACTCACACTGAAGCAGCTATTTCCCATTATAGAAACGGCCCTCTGACCTGCAGAGGCAGAAAGGTCCTCTCGTCTAATGGGAACTAGCCCATTCGCAGCTATTTCCCATTAGAGAAACGGCCCTCTGACCTGCAGAGGCAGAAAGGTCCTCTCGTCTAATGGGAACTAGCCCACTCACACTGAAGCAACTATTTCCCATTATAGAGCCAGCCTTCCGTCCTGGGGTGGCAGAAAGGTCCTCTCGTCTAATGGGAACTAGCCCACTCACCCTGAAGCAGCTATTTCCCATTAGAGAAACGGCCCTCTGACTTGCAGACGCAGAAAGGTCCTCTTGTCTAATGGGAACTAGCCCACTCACACTGAAGCAGCTATTTCCCAGTAGAGAAACGGCCCTCTGACCTGCAGAGGCAGAAAGGTCCGCTCGTCTAATGGGAACTAGCCCACTCACACTGAAGCAGCTTTTCCCATTAGAGAAACGGCCCTCTGACCTGCAGAGGCAGAAAGGTCCTCTTGTCGAATGGGAACTAGCCCACTCACACTGAAGCAGCTATTTCCCATTATAGAAACGGCCCTCTGACCTGCAGAGGCAGAAAGGTCCTCTTGTCTAATGGGAACTAGCCCACTCACACTGAAGCAGCTATTTCCCATTAGAGAAACGGCCCTCTGACCTGCAGAGGCAGAAAGGTCCTCTCATCTAATGGGAACTAGCCCATTCACACCGAAGCACCTATTTCCCATTAGAGAAACGGCCCTCTGATCTGCAGAGGCAGAAAGGTCCTCTTGTCTAATGGGAACTAGCCCACTCACACTGAAGCAGCTTTTTCCCATTAGAAAAACGCCCTCTGACCAGCAGAAACAGAAAGGTCTTCTCGTCTACTGCGAACTAGCCCAATCACACTGAAGCAGCTATTTCCCATTAGAGAAATGGCCCTCTACCCTGGAGTGGGAGAAAGGTCCTCTCATCTAATGGGAACTAGCCCAGTCACACTGAAGCAGCTATTTCCCTTAGAGAAACAGCCCTTCGACCTGGAGAGGCACAAAGGTCCTCTTGTCTAATGGGAACTAGCCCATTCACACTGAAGCAGCTATTTCCCATTATAGAAACCGCCCTCCGATTTGCAGAGGCAGAAAGGTCCTCTGGTCTAATGTGATGGAACTAGCCCACTCACACTGAAGCAGCTTTTTCCCATTAGAGAAACGGCCCTCTGACCTGCAGAGGCAGAAAGGTCCTCTCATCTAATGGGAACTAGCCCATTCACACAGAAGCAGCTATTTCCTATTATAGAAACGGCCTTCTGACCTGAAGAGGCAGAAAGGTCCTCTCGTCTAATGGGAACTAGCCCATTTGCAGCTATTTCCCATTAGAGAAACGGCCCTCTGATCTGCAGAGGCAGAAAGGTCCTCTCGTCTAATGGGAACTAGTCCACTCACACTGAAGCAGCTATTTCCCATTAGAGAAACGGCCCTCTGACCTGCAGAGGCAGAAAGGTCCTCTCGTCTAATGGGAACTAGCCCATTCACACCGAAGCACCTATTTCCCATTAGAGAAACGGCCCTCTGACCTGCAGAGGCAGAAAGGTCCTCTTGTCTAATGGGAACTAGCCCACTCACACTGAAGCAGCTATTTCCCATTAGACAAACGGCCCTCTGACCAGCAAAAACAGAAAAGTCTTCTCGTCTAATGGGAACTAGCCCAATCACACTGAATTAGCTATTTCCCATTAGAGAAACAGCCCTCTGCCCTGTAGTGGCAGAAAGGTCCTCTCGTCTAATGGTAACTAGCCCAGTCACACTGAAGCAGCTATTTCCCTTAGAGAAACAGCCCTTTGACCTGGAGAGGCACAAAGGTCCTCTCGTCTAATGGGAACTAGTCCACTCACACTGAAGCAGCTATTTCCCATTAGAGAAATGGCCCTCTGACCTGCAGAGGCAGAAAGGTCCTCTTGTCTAATGGGAACTAGCCCACTCACACTGAAGTAGCTATTTCCCATTAAAGAAAAACGGCCCTCTGACCTGCAGAGGGAGAATGTCCTCTCATCTAATGGGAACTAGCCCACACACACTGAAGCAGCTATTTCCCATTAGAGAAACGACCCTCCGACCTGGTGATGCAGAAAGGTCATCTCGTCTAATGGGAACTAGCCCGCACACACTGAAGCAGCTATTTCCCATTAGAGAAACAGCCCTCTGACCTGCAGACAGAGAAAAATCCTCTTGTCTAATGGGAACTAGCCCACTCACATTGAAACTGCTATTTCCCATTAGAGAAACGGCCCTCTGACCTGCAGAGGTAGAACGATTCTCTTGTCTAATGGGAACTAGCCCACTCACACTGAAGTAGCTTTTCCCATTAGAGAAACGGCCCTCTGACCTGCAGAGGCAGAAAGGTCTTCTCGTGGAATGGGAACTAGCCCACTAACACTGAATAAGCTATTTCCCATTATAGAAACGGCCCTCTGAACTGCAGAGGCAGAAAGGTCCTCTCGTCTAATGGAAACTAGCCCATTCGCAGCTATTTCCCATTAGAGAAACAGCCCTCTGACCTGCAGAGGCAGAAAGGTCCTCTCGTCTAATGGGAACTAGCCCATTCACACCAAAGCACCTATTTCCCATTAGAGAACGGCCCTCTGACCTGCAGAGGCAGAAAGGTCCTCTTGTCTAATGGGAACTAGCCCACTCACACTGAAGCAGCTATTTCCCATTAGAGAAACCGCCCTCTGATCTGCAGAGGCAGAAAGGTCCTCTAATCTATTGGGAACTAGCCCATTCACACAGAAGCAGCTATTTCCCCTTAGAGAAAAGGCCCTCTGACCTGCTGAGGCAGAAAGTTCCTCTCGTCTAATGGGAACTAGCCCACTCACACTGAAGCAGCTATTTCCCATCAGAGAAACGGCCCTCTGACCTGCAGAGGCAGAAAGATCCTCTTGTCTAATGGGAACTATCCCACTCACACTGAAGCAGCTATTTCCCATTAAAGAAAAATGGACCTCTGACCTGCAGAGGCAGAAGGTCCTCTTGTCTAATGGGCACTAGCCCACTCACACTGAAGCAGCTATTTCCCATTAGAGAAACGACCCTCCGACCTGGAGATGCAGAAAGGTCATCTTGTCTAATGGGAACTACCCCAAACCGCCATCTGACCTGGAGAGGCAGAAAGGTCACCTCGTCTAATGGAAACTAGCCCACTCACATTGAAACAGCTATTTCCCATTAGAGAAACATCCCTCTGACCTGCAGAGGCAGAACGGTCCTCTTGTCTATTGGGAACTAGCCCACTCACACTGAAGCAGCTTTTCCCATTAGAGAAACAGCCCTTTGTCCTGCAGAGGTAGAAAGGACCTCTCTCCAAATGGAACTTGCCCATTCACATTGAATAAGCTATTTCCCATTATAGAAACGGCCCTCTGAACTGCAGAGGCAGAAAGGTCCTCTCGTCTAATGGAAACTAGCCCATTCGCAGCTATTTCCCATTAGAGAAATGGCCCTCTGACCTGCAGAGGCAGAAAGGTCCTCTTGTGTAATGGGAACTAGCCCACTCACACTGAAGCAGCTATTTCCCATTAGAGAAACGGACCTCTGACCAGCAGAAACAGAAAGGTCTTCTCGTCTAATGGGAACTAGCCCAATCACACTGAAGCAGCTATTTCCCATTAGAGAAACGGCCCTCTGCCCTGTAGTGGCAGAAAGGTCGTCTCGTCTAATGGAAACTAGCCCAGTCACACTGAAGCAGCTATTTCCCTTAGAGAAACAGCCCTTTGACCTGGAGAGGCACAAAGGTCCTCTTGTCTAATGGGAACTAGCCCATTCACACTGAAGCAGCTATTTCCCATTATAGAAACCGCCCTCCGACCTGCAGAGGCAGAAAGGTCCTCTCGTCTAATGGGAAGTAGCCCACTCCCACTGAAGCAACTATTTCCCATTAGAGAAACGGCCTTTCGACCTGGGGAGGCAGAAAGGTCCTCTAGTCTAATGGGAACTAGCCCACTGACACTGAAGCAGCTGAAATGGCCCTCCGACCTGCAGAGGCAGAAAGGTCCTCTCTTCTAATGGGAACTAGCCCACTCACATTGACGCTGCTATTACCCATTTGAGAAACGGCCCTATGACCTGCAGTGGCAGAACGGTCCTCTTGTCTAATGGGAACTAGCCCACTCACACTGAAGAAGCTTTTCCCATTAGAGAAACGGCCCTCTGACCTGCAGAGGCAGATAGGTCATCTCACCGAATGGGAACTAGCCCACTCACACTGAATAAGCTATTTCCCATTATAGAAACGGCCCTCTGAAATGTAGAGGCAGAAAGGTCCTCTCGTCTAATGGAAACTAGCCCATTTGCAGCTATTTCCCATTAGAGAAACGGCCCTCTGACCTGCAGAGGCCAAAAGGTCCTCTCGTCTAATGGGAACTAGCCCACTCACACTGAAGCAACTATTTCCCATTAGAGAAACGGCCTTCCGACCTGGGGAGGTAGAAAGGTCCTCTCGTCTAATGGGAACTAGCCCACTCACATTGAAGCAGCTGAAACGGCCCTCCGACGTGCAGAGGCAGAAAGGTCCTCTCGTCTAATGGGAACTAGCCCACTCACATTGACGCAGCTATTTCCCATTTGAGAAACGGCCTTCTGACATGCAGAGGCAGAAAAGTCCTCTCGTCTAATGAGAACTAGCCCACTCACACTGAAGCAGCTATTTCCCATTATAGAAACGGCCCTCTGACTTGCAGAGGCAGAAAGGTCCCCTCGTCTAATGAGAACTAGCCCACTCACATTGAAGCAGCTATTTCCCATTAGAGAAACGGCCCTCTGACCTGCAGAGGCTGAAAGGTCCTCTCGTCTAATGGGAACTAGCCCACTCACACTGAAGCAGCTATTTCCCATTATAGAAACGGCCCTCTGACCTGCAGAGGCAGAAAGGTCCTCTCGTCTAATGGGAACTAGCCCATTCGCAGCTATTTCCCATTAGAGAAACGGCCCTCTGACCTGCAGAGGTAGAAAGGTCCTCTCGTCTAATGGGAACTAGCCCACTCACACTGAAGCAACTATTTCCCATTATAGAGCCAGCCTTCCGTCCTGGGGTGGCAGAAAGGTCCTCTCGTCTAATGGGAACTAGCCCACTCACCCTGAAGCAGCTATTTCCCATTAGAGAAACGGCCCTCTGACTTGCAGACGCAGAAAGGTCCTCTTGTCTAATGGGAACTAGCCCACTCACACTGAAGCAGCTATTTCCCAGTAGAGAAACGGCCCTCTGACCTGCAGAGGCAGAAAGGTCCGCTCGTCTAATGGGAACTAGCCCACTCACACTGAAGCAGCTTTTCCCATTAGAGAAACGGCCCTCTGACCTGCAGAGGCAGAAAGGTCCTCTTGTCGAATGGGAACTAGCCCACTCACACTGAAGCAGCTATTTCCCATTATAGAAACGGCCCTCTGACCTGCAGAGGCAGAAAGGTCCTCTTGTCTAATGGGAACTAGCCCACTCACACTGAAGCAGCTATTTCCCATTAGAGAAACGGCCCTCTGACCTGCAGAGGCAGAAAGGTCCTCTCATCTAATGGGAACTAGCCCATTCACACCGAAGCACCTATTTCCCATTAGAGAAACGGCCCTCTGATCTGCAGAGGCAGAAAGGTCCTCTTGTCTAATGGGAACTAGCCCACTCACACTGAAGCAGCTTTTTCCCATTAGAAAAACGCCCTCTGACCAGCAGAAACAGAAAGGTCTTCTCGTCTAATGCGAACTAGCCCAATCACACTGAAGCAGCTATTTCCCATTAGAGAAATGGCCCTCTACCCTGGAGTGGGAGAAAGGTCCTCTCATCTAATGGGAACTAGCCCAGTCACACTGAAGCAGCTATTTCCCTTAGAGAAACAGCCCTTCGACCTGGAGAGGCACAAAGGTCCTCTTGTCTAATGGGAACTAGCCCATTCACACTGAAGCAGCTATTTCCCATTATAGAAACCGCCCTCCGATTTGCAGAGGCAGAAAGGTCCTCTGGTCTAATGTGATGGAACTAGCCCACTCACACTGAAGCAGCTTTTTCCCATTAGAGAAACGGCCCTCTGACCTGCAGAGGCAGAAAGGTCCTCTCATCTAATGGGAACTAGCCCATTCACACAGAAGCAGCTATTTCCTATTATAGAAACGGCCTTCTGACCTGAAGAGGCAGAAAGGTCCTCTCGTCTAATGGGAACTAGCCCATTTGCAGCTATTTCCCATTAGAGAAACGGCCCTCTGATCTGCAGAGGCAGAAAGGTCCTCTCGTCTAATGGGAACTAGTCCACTCACACTGAAGCAGCTATTTCCCATTAGAGAAACGGCCCTCTGACCTGCAGAGGCAGAAAGGTCCTCTCGTCTAATGGGAACTAGCCCATTCACACCGAAGCACCTATTTCCCATTAGAGAAACGGCCCTCTGACCTGCAGAGGCAGAAAGGTCCTCTTGTCTAATGGGAACTAGCCCACTCACATTGAAGCAGCTATTTCCCATTAGACAAACGGCCCTCTGACCAGCAAAAACAGAAAAGTCTTCTCGTCTAATGGGAACTAGCCCAATCACACTGAATTAGCTATTTCCCATTAGAGAAACAGCCCTCTGCCCTGTAGTGGCAGAAAGGTCCTCTCGTCTAATGGTAACTAGCCCAGTCACACTGAAGCAGCTATTTCCCTTAGAGAAACAGCCCTTTGACCTGGAGAGGCACAAAGGTCCTCTCGTCTAATGGGAACTAGTCCACTCACACTGAAGCAGCTATTTCCCATTAGAGAAATGGCCCTCTGACCTGCAGAGGCAGAAAGGTCCTCTTGTCTAATGGGAACTAGCCCACTCACACTGAAGTAGCTATTTCCCATTAAAGAAAAACGGCCCTCTGACCTGCAGAGGGAGAATGTCCTCTCATCTAATGGGAACTAGCCCACACACACTGAAGCAGCTATTTCCCATTAGAGAAACGACCCTCCGACCTGGTGATGCAGAAAGGTCATCTCGTCTAATGGGAACTAGCCCGCACACACTGAAGCAGCTATTTCCCATTAGAGAAACAGCCCTCTGACCTGCAGACAGAGAAAAATCCTCTTGTCTAATGGGAACTAGCCCACTCACATTGAAACTGCTATTTCCCATTAGAGAAACGGCCCTCTGACCTGCAGAGGTAGAACGATTCTCTTGTCTAATGGGAACTAGCCCACTCACACTGAAGTAGCTTTTCCCATTAGAGAAACGGCCCTCTGACCTGCAGAGGCAGAAAGGTCTTCTCGTGGAATGGGAACTAGCCCACTAACACTGAATAAGCTATTTCCCATTATAGAAACGGCCCTCTGAACTGCAGAGGCAGAAAGGTCCTCTCGTCTAATGGAAACTAGCCCATTCGCAGCTATTTCCCATTAGAGAAACAGCCCTCTGACCTGCAGAGGCAGAAAGGTCCTCTCGTCTAATGGGAACTAGCCCATTCACACCGAAGCACCTATTTCCCTTTAGAGAACGGCCCTCTGACCTGCAGAGGCAGAAAGGTCCTCTTGTCTAATGGGAACTAGCCCACTCACACTGAAGCAGCTATTTCCCATTAGAGAAACCGCCCTCTGATCTGCAGAGGCAGAAAGGTCCTCTAATCTATTGGGAACTAGCCCATTCACACAGAAGCAGCTATTTCCCCTTAGAGAAAAGGCCCTCTGACCTGCTGAGGCAGAAAGTTCCTCTCGTCTCATGGGAACTAGCCCACTCACACTGAAGCAGCTATTTCCCATCAGAGAAACGGCCCTCTGACCTGCAGAGGCAGAAAGATCCTCTTGTCTAATGGGAACTATCCCACTCACACTGAAGCAGCTATTTCCCATTAAAGAAAAATGGACCTCTGACCTGCAGAGGCAGAAGGTCCTCTTGTCTAATGGGCACTAGCCAACTCACACTGAAGCAGCTATTTCCCATTAGAGAAACGACCCTCCGACCTGGAGATGCAGAAAGGTCATCTTGTCTAATTTGAACTACCCCAAACCGCCATCTGACCTGGAGAGGCAGAAAGGTCACCTCGTCTAATGGAAACTAGCCCACTCACATTGAAACAGCTATTTCCCATTAGAGAAACGTCCCTCTGACCTGCAGAGGCAGAACGGTCCTCTTGTCTATTGGGAACTAGCCCACTCACACTGAAGCAGCTTTTCCCATTAGAGAAACAGCCCTTTGTCCTGCAGAGGTAGAAAGGACCTCTCTCCAAATGGAACTTGCCCATTCACATTGAATAAGCTATTTCCCATTATAGAAACGGCCCTCTGAACTGCAGAGGCAGAAAGGTCCTCTCGTCTAATGGAAACTAGCCCATTCGCAGCTATTTCCCATTAGAGAAATGGCCCTCTGACCTGCAGAGGCAGAAAGGTCCTCTTGTGTAATGGGAACTAGCCCACTCACACTGAAGCAGCTATTTCCCATTAGAGAAACGGACCTCTGACCAGCAGAAACAGAAAGGTCTTCTCGTCTAATGGGAACTAGCCCAATCACACTGAAGCAGCTATTTCCCATTAGAGAAACGGCCCTCTGCCCTGTAGTGGCAGAAAGGTCGTCTCGTCTAATGGAAACTAGCCCAGTCACACTGAAGCAGCTATTTCCCTTAGAGAAACAGCCCTTTGACCTGGAGAGGCACAAAGGTCCTCTTGTCTAATGGGAACTAGCCCATTCACACTGAAGCAGCTATTTCCCATTATAGAAACCGCCCTCCGACCTGCAGAGGCAGAAAGGTCCTCTCGTCTAATGGGAAGTAGCCCACTCCCACTGAAGCAACTATTTCCCATTAGAGAAACGGCCTTTCGACCTGGGGAGGCAGAAAGGTCCTCTAGTCTAATGGGAACTAGCCCACTGACACTGAAGCAGCTGAAATGGCCCTCCGACCTGCAGAGGCAGAAAGGTCCTCTCTTCTAATGGGAACTAGCCCACTCACATTGACGCTGCTATTACCCATTTGAGAAACGGCCCTATGACCTGCAGTGGCAGAACGGTCCTCTTGTCTAATGGGAACTAGCCCACTCACACTGAAGAAGCTTTTCCCATTAGAGAAACGGCCCTCTGACCTGCAGAGGCAGATAGGTCATCTCACCGAATGGGAACTAGCCCACTCACACTGAATAAGCTATTTCCCATTATAGAAACGGCCCTCTGAAATGTAGAGGCAGAAAGGTCCTCTCGTCTAATGGAAACTAGCCCATTTGCAGCTATTTCCCATTAGAGAAACGGCCCTCTGACCTGCAGAGGCCAAAAGGTCCTCTCGTCTAATGGGAACTAGCCCACTCACACTGAAGCAACTATTTCCCATTAGAGAAACGGCCTTCCGACCTGGGGAGGTAGAAAGGTCCTCTCGTCTAATGGGAACTAGCCCACTCACATTGAAGCAGCTGAAACGGCCCTCCGACGTGCAGAGGCAGAAAGGTCCTCTCGTCTAATGGGAACTAGCCCACTCACATTGACGCAGCTATTTCCCATTTGAGAAACGGCCTTCTGACATGCAGAGGCAGAAAAGTCCTCTCGTCTAATGAGAACTAGCCCACTCACACTGAAGCAGCTATTTCCCATTATAGAAACGGCCCTCTGACTTGCAGAGGCAGAAAGGTCCCCTCGTCTAATGAGAACTAGCCCACTCACATTGAAGCAGCTATTTCCCATTAGAGAAACGGCCCTCTGACCTGCAGAGGCTGAAAGGTCCTCTCGTCTAATGGGAACTAGCCCACTCACACTGAAGCAGCTATTTCCCATTATAGAAACGGCCCTCTGACCTGCAGAGGCAGAAAGGTCCTCTCGTCTAATGGGAACTAGCCCATTCGCAGCTATTTCCCATTAGAGAAACGGCCCTCTGACCTGCAGTGGTAGAAAGGTCCTCTCGTCTAATGGGAACTAGCCCACTCACACTGAAGCAACTATTTCCCATTATAGAGCCAGCCTTCCGTCCTGGGGTGGCAGAAAGGTCCTCTCGTCTAATGGGAACTAGCCCACTCACCCTGAAGCAGCTATTTCCCATTAGAGAAACGGCCCTCTGACTTGCAGACGCAGAAAGGTCCTCTTGTCTAATGGGAACTAGCCCACTCACACTGAAGCAGCTATTTCCCAGTAGAGAAACGGCCCTCTGACCTGCAGAGGCAGAAAGGTCCGCTCGTCTAATGGGAACTAGCCCACTCACACTGAAGCAGCTTTTCCCATTAGAGAAACGGCCCTCTGACCTGCAGAGGCAGAAAGGTCCTCTTGTCGAATGGGAACTAGCCCACTCACACTGAAGCAGCTATTTCCCATTATAGAAACGGCCCTCTGACCTGCAGAGGCAGAAAGGTCCTCTTGTCTAATGGGAACTAGCCCACTCACACTGAAGCAGCTATTTCCCATTAGAGAAACGGCCCTCTGACCTGCAGAGGCAGAAAGGTCCTCTCATCTAATGGGAACTAGCCCATTCACACCGAAGCACCTATTTCCCATTAGAGAAACGGCCCTCTGATCTGCAGAGGCAGAAAGGTCCTCTTGTCTAATGGGAACTAGCCCACTCACACTGAAGCAGCTTTTTCCCATTAGAAAAACGCCCTCTGACCAGCAGAAACAGAAAGGTCTTCTCGTCTAATGCGAACTAGCCCAATCACACTGAAGCAGCTATTTCCCATTAGAGAAATGGCCCTCTACCCTGGAGTGGGAGAAAGGTCCTCTCATCTAATGGGAACTAGCCCAGTCACACTGAAGCAGCTATTTCCCTTAGAGAAACAGCCCTTCGACCTGGAGAGGCACAAAGGTCCTCTTGTCTAATGGGAACTAGCCCATTCACACTGAAGCAGCTATTTCCCATTATAGAAACCGCCCTCCGATTTGCAGAGGCAGAAAGGTCCTCTGGTCTAATGTGATGGAACTAGCCCACTCACACTGAAGCAGCTTTTTCCCATTAGAGAAACGGCCCTCTGACCTGCAGAGGCAGAAAGGTCCTCTCATCTAATGGGAACTAGCCCATTCACACAGAAGCAGCTATTTCCTATTATAGAAACGGCCTTCTGACCTGAAGAGGCAGAAAGGTCCTCTCGTCTAATGGGAACTAGCCCATTTGCAGCTATTTCCCATTAGAGAAACGGCCCTCTGATCTGCAGAGGCAGAAAGGTCCTCTCGTCTAATGGGAACTAGTCCACTCACACTGAAGCAGCTATTTCCCATTAGAGAAACGGCCCTCTGACCTGCAGAGGCAGAAAGGTCCTCTCGTCTAATGGGAACTAGCCCATTCACACCGAAGCACCTATTTCCCATTAGAGAAACGGCCCTCTGACCTGCAGAGGCAGAAAGGTCCTCTTGTCTAATGGGAACTAGCCCACTCACATTGAAGCAGCTATTTCCCATTAGACAAACGGCCCTCTGACCAGCAAAAACAGAAAAGTCTTCTCGTCTAATGGGAACTAGCCCAATCACACTGAATTAGCTATTTCCCATTAGAGAAACAGCCCTCTGCCCTGTAGTGGCAGAAAGGTCCTCTCGTCTAATGGTAACTAGCCCAGTCACACTGAAGCAGCTATTTCCCTTAGAGAAACAGCCCTTTGACCTGGAGAGGCACAAAGGTCCTCTCGTCTAATGGGAACTAGTCCACTCACACTGAAGCAGCTATTTCCCATTAGAGAAATGGCCCTCTGACCTGCAGAGGCAGAAAGGTCCTCTTGTCTAATGGGAACTAGCCCACTCACACTGAAGTAGCTATTTCCCATTAAAGAAAAACGGCCCTCTGACCTGCAGAGGGAGAATGTCCTCTCATCTAATGGGAACTAGCCCACACACACTGAAGCAGCTATTTCCCATTAGAGAAACGACCCTCCGACCTGGTGATGCAGAAAGGTCATCTCGTCTAATGGGAACTAGCCCGCACACACTGAAGCAGCTATTTCCCATTAGAGAAACAGCCCTCTGACCTGCAGACAGAGAAAAATCCTCTTGTCTAATGGGAACTAGCCCACTCACATTGAAACTGCTATTTCCCATTAGAGAAACGGCCCTCTGACCTGCAGAGGTAGAACGATTCTCTTGTCTAATGGGAACTAGCCCACTCACACTGAAGTAGCTTTTCCCATTAGAGAAACGGCCCTCTGACCTGCAGAGGCAGAAAGGTCTTCTCGTGGAATGGGAACTAGCCCACTAACACTGAATAAGCTATTTCCCATTATAGAAACGGCCCTCTGAACTGCAGAGGCAGAAAGGTCCTCTCGTCTAATGGAAACTAGCCCATTCGCAGCTATTTCCCATTAGAGAAACAGCCCTCTGACCTGCAGAGGCAGAAAGGTCCTCTCGTCTAATGGGAACTAGCCCATTCACACCGAAGCACCTATTTCCCTTTAGAGAACGGCCCTCTGACCTGCAGAGGCAGAAAGGTCCTCTTGTCTAATGGGAACTAGCCCACTCACACTGAAGCAGCTATTTCCCATTAGAGAAACCGCCCTCTGATCTGCAGAGGCAGAAAGGTCCTCTAATCTATTGGGAACTAGCCCATTCACACAGAAGCAGCTATTTCCCCTTAGAGAAAAGGCCCTCTGACCTGCTGAGGCAGAAAGTTCCTCTCGTCTAATGGGAACTAGCCCACTCACACTGAAGCAGCTATTTCCCATCAGAGAAACGGCCCTCTGACCTGCAGAGGCAGAAAGATCCTCTTGTCTAATGGGAACTATCCCACTCACACTGAAGCAGCTATTTCCCATTAAAGAAAAATGGACCTCTGACCTGCAGAGGCAGAAGGTCCTCTTGTCTAATGGGCACTAGCCAACTCACACTGAAGCAGCTATTTCCCATTAGAGAAACGACCCTCCGACCTGGAGATGCAGAAAGGTCATCTTGTCTAATTTGAACTACCCCAAACCGCCATCTGACCTGGAGAGGCAGAAAGGTCACCTCGTCTAATGGAAACTAGCCCACTCACATTGAAACAGCTATTTCCCATTAGAGAAACGTCCCTCTGACCTGCAGAGGCAGAACGGTCCTCTTGTCTATTGGGAACTAGCCCACTCACACTGAAGCAGCTTTTCCCATTAGAGAAACAGCCCTTTGTCCTGCAGAGGTAGAAAGGACCTCTCTCCAAATGGAACTTGCCCATTCACATTGAATAAGCTATTTCCCATTATAGAAACGGCCCTCTGAACTGCAGAGGCAGAAAGGTCCTCTCGTCTAATGGAAACTAGCCCATTCGCAGCTATTTCCCATTAGAGAAATGGCCCTCTGACCTGCAGAGGCAGAAAGGTCCTCTTGTGTAATGGGAACTAGCCCACTCACACTGAAGCAGCTATTTCCCATTAGAGAAACGGACCTCTGACCAGCAGAAACAGAAAGGTCTTCTCGTCTAATGGGAACTAACCCAATCACACTGAAGCAGCTATTTCCCATTAGAGAAACGGCCCTCTGCCCTGTAGTGGCAGAAAGGTCGTCTCGTCTAATGGAAACTAGCCCAGTCACACTGAAGCAGCTATTTCCCTTAGAGAAACAGCCCTTTGACCTGGAGAGGCACAAAGGTCCTCTTGTCTAATGGGAACTAGCCCATTCACACTGAAGCAGCTATTTCCCATTATAGACCCCGCCCTCCGACCTGCAGAGGCAGAAAGGTCCTCTCGTCTAATGGGAAGTAGCCCACTCCCACTGAAGCAACTATTTCCCATTAGAGAAACGGCCTTTCGACCTGGGGAGGCAGAAAGGTCCTCTAGTCTAATGGGAACTAGCCCACTGACACTGAAGCAGCTGAAATGGCCCTCCGACGTGCAGAGGCAGAAAGGTCCTCTCGTCTAATGGGAACTAGCCCACTCACATTGACGCTGCTATTACCCATTTGAGAAACGGCCCTATGACCTGCAGTGGCAGAACGGTCCTCTTGTCTAATGGGAACTAGCCCACTCACACTGAAGAAGCTTTTCCCATTAGAGAAACGGCCCTCTGACCTGCAGAGGCAGATAGGTCATCTCACCGAATGGGAACTAGCCCACTCACACTGAATAAGCTATTTCCCATTATAGAAACGGCCCTCTGAAATGTAGAGGCAGAAAGGTCCTCTCGTCTAATGGAAACTAGCCCATTTGCAGCTATTTCCCATTAGAGAAACGGCCCTCTGACCTGCAGAGGCCAAAAGGTCCTCTCGTCTAATGGGAACTAGCCCACTCACACTGAAGCAACTATTTCCCATTAGAGAAACGGCCTTCCGACCTGGGGAGGTAGAAAGGTCCTCTCGTCTAATGGGAACTAGCCCACTCACATTGAAGCAGCTGAAACGGCCCTCCGACGTGCAGAGGCAGAAAGGTCCTCTCGTCTAATGGGAACTAGCCCACTCACATTGACGCAGCTATTTCCCATTTGAGAAACGGCCTTCTGACATGCAGAGGCAGAAAAGTCCTCTCGTCTAATGAGAACTAGCCCACTCACACTGAAGCAGCTATTTCCCATTATAGAAACGGCCCTCTGACTTGCAGAGGCAGAAAGGTCCCCTCGTCTAATGAGAACTAGCCCACTCACATTGAAGCAGCTATTTCCCATTAGAGAAACGGCCCTCTGACCTGCAGAGGCTGAAAGGTCCTCTCGTCTAATGGGAACTAGCCCATTCGCAGCTATTTCCCATTAGAGAAACGGCCCTCTGACCTGCAGAGGCAGAAAGGTCCTCTCGTCTAATGGGAACTAGCCCACTCACACTGAAGCAACTATTTCCCATTATAGAGCCAGCCTTCCGTCCTGGGGTGGCAGAAAGGTCCTCTCGTCTAATGGGAACTAGCCCACTCACCCTGAAGCAGCTATTTCCCATTAGAGAAACGGCCCTCTGACTTGCAGACGCAGAAAGGTCCTCTTGTCTAATGGGAACTAGCCCACTCACACTCAAGCAGCTGTTTCCCATTAAAGAAAAACGGCCCTGTGACCTACAGAGGCAGAAAGGTCCTCTCGTCCAATGGGAGGAAACTAGCCCATTCAAACTGAAGCAGCTATTTCCCATTAGAGAAACGGCCCTCCGACCTACAGAGGCAGAAAGGTCCTCTCGTCTAATGGGAACTAGCCCATTCACACTGAAGCAGCTATTTCCCATTAGAGAAACGACCCTCCGACCTGGGTAGGCAGAAAGGTCCTCTCGTCTAATGGGAACTAGCCCACTGACACTGAAGCAGTTGAAAC
Source organism: Ambystoma mexicanum (assembly GCF_040938575.1). Classification (NCBI taxonomy): domain Eukaryota; kingdom Metazoa; phylum Chordata; class Amphibia; order Caudata; family Ambystomatidae; genus Ambystoma; species Ambystoma mexicanum. Next base: position 1,185,295,287 of record NC_090934.1, read on the forward strand.
GGCCCTCCGACCTGCAGAGGCAGAAAGGTCCTCTCGTCTAATGGGAACTAGCCCACTCACATTGACGCAGCTATTTCCCATTTGAGAAACGGCCCTATGACCTGCAGTGGCAGAACGGTCCTCTTGTCTAATGGGAACTAGCCCACTCATACTGAAGCAGCTTTTCCCATTAGAGAAACGGCCCTCTGACCTGCAGAGGCAGAAAGGTCCTCTCATCGAATGGGAACTAGCCCACTCACACTGAATAAGCTATTTCCCATTATAGAAACGGCCCTCTGAACTGCAGAGGCAGAAAGGTCCTCTCGTCTAATGGAAACTAGCCCATTCTCAGCTATTTCCCATTAGAGAAACAGCCCTCTGACCTGCAGAGGCCGAAAGGTCCTCTCGTCTAATGGGAACTAGTCCACTCACACTGAAGCAAGTATTTCCCATTAGAGAAACGGCCTTCCGACCTGGGGAGGCAGAAAGGTCCTCTCGTCTAATGGGAACTAGCCCACTCACACTGAAGCAGCTGAAACGGCCCTCCGACGTGCAGAGGCAGAAAGGTCCTCTCGTCTAATGGGAACTAGCCCACTCACATTGACGCAGCTATTTCCCATTTGAGAAACGGCCCTCTGACCTGCAGAGGCAGAAAAGTCCTCTCGTCTAATGAGAACTATCCCACTCACACTGAAGCAGCTATTTCCCATTATAGAAACGGCCCTCTGACCTGCAGAGGCAGAAAGGTCCCCTCGTCTAATGGGAACTAGCCCACTCACATTGAAGCAGCTATTTCCCAATAGAGAAACGGCCCTCTGACCTGCAAAGGCAGAAAGGTCCTCTCGTCTAATGGGAACTAGCCCACTCACACTGAAGCAGCTATTTCCCATTATAGAAACGGCCCTCTGACCTACAGAGGCAGAAAGGTCCTCTCGTCTAATGGGAACTAGCCCATTCGCAGCTATTTCCCATTAGAGAAATGGCCCTCTGACCTGCAGAGGCAGAAAGGTCCTCTCTTCTAATGGGAACTAGCCCACTCACACTGAAGCAACTATTTCCCATTATAGAGCCAGCCTTCCGTCCTGGGGAGGCAGAAAGGTCCTCTCGTCTAATGGGAACTAGCCCATTCAAACTGAAGCAGCTATTTCCCATTAGAGAAACGGCCCTCCGACCTACAGAGGCAGAAAGGTCCTCTCGTCTAATGGGAACTAGCCCATTCACAGCTATTTCCCATTAGAGAAACGGCCCTCTGACCTGCAGAGGCAGAAAGGTCCTCTCGTCTAATGGGAACTAGCCCACTCACACTGAAGCAGCTATTTCCCATTAGAGAAACGGCCCTCTGACCTGCAGAGGCAGAAAGGTCCTCTTGTCTAATGGGAACTAGCCCATTCGCACCGAAGCAGCTATTTCCCATTAGAGAAACGACCCTCTGACCTGCAGAGGCAGAAAGGTCCTGTTGTCTAATGGGAACTAGCCCACTCACACTCAAGCAGCTATTTCCCATTAGTGAAACTGCCCTCTAACCAGCAGAGGAAGAAAGGTCCTCTTGTCTAATGGGAACTAGCCCACTCACACTCAAGCAGTTATTTCCCATTAAAGAAAAATGCCCCTCTGACCTGCAGAGGCAGAAGGTCCTCTCGTATAATGGGAACTAGCCCACTCACACTGAAGCAGCTATTTCCCATTAGAGAAACGGCCCTCTGACCTGCAGAGGCAGAAAGGTCCTCTCGTCTAATGGGAACTAGCCCATTCACACCGAAGCAGCTATTTCCCATTAGAGAAACGGCCCTCTGACCTGCAGAGGCAGAAAGGTCCTCTTGTCTAATGGGAACTCGCCCACTCACACTGAAGCAGCTGTTTCCCATCAGAGAAACGGCCCTCTGACCTGCAGAGGCAGAAAGGTCCTCTCGTCTTATGGGAACTAGCCCACTCACACTGAAGCAGCTATTTCCCATTATAGAAACGGCCCTCTGACCTGCAGAGGCAGAAAGGTCCTCTTATGGGAACTAGCCCATTCACAGCTATTTCCCATTAGAGAAACGGCCCTCTGACCTGCAGAGGCAGAAAGGACCTCTTGTCTAATGGGAACTAGCCCACTCACACTGAAGCAGCTATTTCCCATTAGAGAAACGGCCCTCTGACCTGCAGAGGCAGAAAGGTCCTCTTGTCTAATGGGAACTAGCCCATTCACACCGAAGCAGCTATTTCCCATTAGAGAAACGGCACTCTGACCCGCAGAGGCAGAAAGGTCCTCTCGTCTAATGGGAACTAGCCCATTCACACCGAAGCAGCTATTTCCCATTAGAGAAACGGCCCTCTGACCTGCAGAGGCAGAAAGGTCCTCTTGTCTAATGGGAACTAGCCCACTCACACTGAAGCAGCTATTTCCCCTTATAGAAACGGCCCTCTGACCTGCAGAGGCAGAACGGTCCCCTCGTCTAATGGGAACTAGCCCACTCACAATTGAAGCAGCTATTTCCCAATAGAGAAACGGCCCTCTGACCTGCAAAGGCAGAAAGGTCCTCTCGTCTAATGGGAACTAGCCGACTCACACTGAAGCAGCTATTTCCCATTATAGAAACGGCCCTCTGACCTACAGAGGCAGAAAGGTCCTCTCGTCTAATGGGAACTAGCCCATTCGCAGCTATTTCCCATTAGAGAAATGGCCCTCTGACCTGCAGAGGCAGAAAGGTCCTCTCATCTAATGGGAACTAGCCCACTCACACTGAAGCAACTATTTCCCATTATAGAGCCAGCCTTCCGTCCTGGGGAGGCAGAAAGGTCCTCTCGTCTAATGGGAACTAGCCCATTCGAACAGAAGCAGCTATTTCCCATTAGATAAACAGCCCTCTGACCTGCTGAGGTAGAAAGGTCCTCTCGTCTAATGGGAACTAGCCCACTCACCCTGAAGCAGCTATTTCCCATTAGAGAAACGGCCCTCTGACTTGCAGAGGCAGAAAGGTCCTCTCATCTAATGGGAACTAGCCCACTCACAAAGAAGCAGCTGTTTCCCATTAAAGAAAAACGGCCCTGTGACCTACAGAGGCAGAAAGGTCCTCTCGTCTAATGGGAGGGAACTAGCCCATTCAAACTGAAGCAGCTATTTCCCATTAGAGAAACGGCCCTCCGACCTACAGAGGCAGAAAGGTCCTCTCGTCTAATGGGAACTAGCCCATTCACAGCTATTTCCCATTAGAGAAACGGCCCTCTGACCTGCAGAGGCAGAAAGGTCCTCTCGTCTAATGGGAACTAGCCCACTCACACTGAAGCAGCTATTTCCCATTAGAGAAACGGCCCTCTGACCTGCAGAGGCAGAAAGGTCCTCTTGTCTAATGGGAACTAGCCCATTCGCACCGAAGCAGCTATTTCCATTTGAGAAACGGCCCTATGACCTGCAGAGGCAGAAAGGTCCTGTTGTCTAATGGGAACTAGCCCACTCACACTCAAGCAGCTATTTCCCATTAGTGAAACTGCCCTCTAACCAGCAGAGGAAGAAAGGTCCTCTTGTCTAATGGGAACTAGCCCACTCACACTCAAGCAGTTATTTCCCATTAAAGAAAAATGCCCCTCTGACCTGCAGAGGCAGAAGGTCCTGTCGTATAATGGGAACTAGCCCACTCACACTGAAGCAGCTATTTCCCATTAGAGAAACGGCCCTCTGACCTGCAGAGGCAGAAAGGTCCTCTCGTCTAATGGGAACTAGCCCATTCACACCGAAGCAGCTATTTCCCATTAGAGAAACGGCCCTCTGACCTGCAGAGGCAGAAAGGTCCTCTTGTCTAATGGGAACTTGCCCACTCACACTGAAGCAGCTGTTTCCCATCAGAGAAACGGCCCTCTGACCTGCAGAGGCAGAAAGATCCTCTCGTTTTATGGGAACTAGCCCACTCACACTGAAGCAGCTATTTTCCATTATAGAAACGGCCCTCTGACCTGCAGAGGCAGAAAGGTCCTCTTGTCTAATGGGAACTAGCCCATTCGCAGCTATTTCCCATTAGAGAAACGGCCCTCTGACCTGCAGAGGCAGAAAGGACCTCTTGTCTAATGGGAACTAGCCCACTCACACTGAAGCAGCTATTTCCCATTAGAGAAACGGCCCTATGACCTGCAGAGGCAGAAAGGTCCTCTTGTCTAATGGGAACTAGCCCATTCACACCGAAGCAGCTATTTCCCATTAGAGAAACGGCACTCTGACCTGCAGAGGCAGAAAGGTCCTCTCGTCTAATGGGAACTAGCCCATTCACACCGAAGCAGCTATTTCCCATTAGAGAAACGGCCCTCTGACCTGCAGAGGCAGAAAGGTCCTCTTGTGTAATGGGAACTAGCCCACTCACATTGAAGCAGCTGTTTCCCATCAGAGAAAAGGCCCTCTGACCTGCAGAGGCAGAAAGGTCCTCTTGTTTTATGGGAACTAGCCCACTCAAACTCAAGCAGCTATTTCCCATTAGAGAAACGGCCCTCTGACCAGCAGAGACAGAAAGGTCCTCTCGTCTAATGGGAACTAGCCCACTCACATTGACGCAGCTATTTCCCATTAGAGAAACGGCCCTCTGACCTGCAGAGGCTGAAAGGTCCTCTCGTCTAATGGGAACTAGCCCACTCACACTGAAGCAGTTATTTCCCATTATAGAAACGGCCCACTGACATGCAGAGGCAGAAAGGTCCTCTTGTCTAATGGGAACTAGCCCATTTGCAGCTATTTCCCATTAGAGAAACGGCCCTATGACCTGGAGAGGCAGAAAGGTCATCTTTTCTAATGGGAACGAGCCCAATCAAACTGAAGCAGCTACTTCCCATTAGAGAAACGGCACTCTGACCTGCAGAGGCAGAAAGGTCCTGCCTTCTAATGGGAACTAGCCCACTCACACTGAAGCAGCTTTTCCCATTAGAGAAAGAAATGGCCCTCTGACCTGCAGAGGCAGAAAGGTCTTCTCGTCTAATGGGAACTAGCCCACTCACACAGAAGCAGCTTTTTCTCATTAGAGAAACAACCCTCTGATCTGCAGAGGCAGAAAGGTCCTCTCATCTAATGGGAACTAGCCCATTCACACTGAAGCAGCTATTTGCCATTAGAGAAACGTCCCTCTGACCTGCAGAGGCAGAAAGGTCCTCTTGTCTAATGGGAACTATCCCACTCACACTGAAGCAACTATTTCCCATTAAAGAAAAACGGCCCTCTGACCTGCAGAGGCAGAAGGTCCTCTTGTCTAATGGGCACTAGCCCTCTCACACTGAAGCAGCTATTTCCCATTAGAGAAACGACCCTCCGACCTGGAGATGCAGAAAAGTCATCTTGTCTAATGGGAACTAGCCCAAACCGCCCTCTGACCTGGAGAGGCAGAAAGGTCATCTCGTCTAATGGGAACTAGCCCACTCACATTGAAACAGCTACTTCCCACTAGAGAAACGGCCCTCTGACCTGCAGAGGCAGAAAGATCCTCTCGTCTAATGGGTGGTAGCCCACTCACACTGAAGCAGCTATTTCCCATTAGAGAAACGGCCCTCTGACCTGCAGAGACAGAAAGGTCCTCTCGTCTAATGGGAACTAGCCCACTCACACTGAAGCAGCTGTTTCCCATCCGAGAAACGGCCCTCTGACCTGCAGAGGCAGAAAGGTCCTCTCGTCTAATGCGAACTAGCCCACTCACCCTGAAGCAGCTATTTCCTATTATAGAAACGGCCTTCTGACCTGCAGAGGCAGAAAGGTCCTCTCGTCTAATGGGAACTAGCCCATTCGCAGCTATTTCCCATTAGAGAAACGGCCCTCTGATCTGCAGAGGCAGAAAGGTCATCTTGTCTAATGGGAACTAGTCCACTCACACTGAAGCAGCTATTTCCCATTAGAGAAACAGCCCTCTGACCTGCAGATGCAGAAAGGTCCTCTCGTCTAATGGGAACTAGCCCATTCACATCGAAGCACCTATTTCCCATTAGAGAAACGGCCCTCTGACCTGCAAGGGCAGAAATGTCCTCTTGTCTAATGGGAACTAGCCCGCTCACACTGAAGCAACTATTTCCCATTAGAGAAACGGCCCCCAGACCAGCAGAAACAGAAAGGTCTTCTCGTCTAATGGGAACTAGCCCAATCACACTGAAGCAGCTATTTCCCATTAGAGAAACGGCCCTCTGCCCTGTATTGGCAGAAAGGTCCTCTCATCTAATGGGAACTAGCCCATTCACACTGAAGCAGCTATTTGCCATTAGAGAAACGGCCCTCTGACCTGCAGAGGCACAAAGGTCCTCTTGTCTAATGGGAACTATCCCACTCACACTGAAGCAGCTATTTCCCATTAAAGAAAAACGGCCCTCTGACCTGCAGAGGCAGAAGGTCCTCTTGTCTAATGGGCACTAGCCCTCTCACACTGAAGCAGCTATTTCCCATTAGAGAAACGACCCTCCGACCTGGAGATGCAGAAAAGTCATCTTGTCTAATGGGAACTAGCCCAAACCGCCCTCTGACCTGGAGAGGCAGAAAGGTCATCTCGTCTAATGGGAACTAGCCCACTCACATTGAAACAGCTATTTCCCACTAGAGAAACGGCCCTCTGACCTGCAGAGGCAGAAAGATCCTCTCGTCTAATGGGTGGTAGCCCACTCACACTGAAGCAGCTATTTCCCATCAGAGAAACGGCCCTCTGACCTGCAGAGACAGAAAGGTCCTCTGGTCTAATGGGAACTAGCCCACTCACACTGAAGCAGCTGTTTCCCATCCGAGAAACGGCCCTCTGACCTGCAGAGGCAGAAAGGTCCTCTCGTCTAATGGGAACTAGCCCACTCACACTGAAGCAGCTATTTCCTATTATAGAAACGGCCTTCTGACCTGCAGAGGCAGAAAGGTCCTCTCGTCTAATGGGAACTAGTCCACTCACACTGAAGCAGCTATTTCCCATTAGAGAAACGGCCCTCTGATCTGCAGAGGCAGAAAGGTCCTCTTGTCTAATGGGAACTAGTCCACTCACACTGAAGCAGCTATTTCCCATTAGAGAAACGGCCCTCTGACCTGCAGAGGCAGAAAGGTCCTCTCGTCTAATGGGAACTAGCCCATTCACATCGAAGCACCTATTTCCCATTAGAGAAACGGCCCTCTGACCTGCAAGGGCAGAAATGTCCTCTTGTCTAATGGGAACTAGCCCGCTCACACTGAAGCAACTATTTCCCATTAGAGAAACGGCCCTCTGACCAGCAGAAACAGAAAGGTCTTCTCGTCTAATGGGAACTAGCCCAATCACACTGAAGCAGCTATTTCCCATTAGAGAAACGGCCCTCTGCCCTGTATTGGCAGAAAGGTCCTCTCGTCTAATGGGAACTAGCCCAGTCACACTGAAGCAGCTATTTCCCTTAGAGAAACAGCCCTTCGACCTGGAGAGGCACAAAGGTCCTCTGTCTAATGGGAACTAGCCCATTCACACTGAAGCAGCTATTTCCCATTATAGAAACCGCCCTCCGACTTGCAGAGGCAGAAAGGTCCTCTCGTCTAATGTGATGGAACTAGCCCACTCACACAGAAGCAGCTTTTTCCCATTAGAGAAACAGCGCTCTGATCTGCAGAGGCAGAAAGGTCCTCTCATCTAATGGGAACTAGCCCATTCACACTGAAGCAGCTATTTGCCATTAGAGAAACGGCCCTCTGACCTGCAGAGGCAGAAAGGTCCTCTTGTCTAATGGGAACTATCCCACTCACACTGAAGCAGCTATTTTCCATTAAAGAAAAATGGCCCTCTGACCTGCAGAGGCAGAAGGTCCTCTTGTCTAAGGGGCACTAGACCTCTCACACTGAAGCAACTATTTCCCATTAGAGAAACGACCCTCCGACCTGGAGATGCAGAAAAGTCATCTTGTCTAATGGGAACTAGCCCAAACCGCCCTCTGACCTGGAGAGGCAGAAAGGTCATCTCGTCTAATGGGAACTAGCCCACTCACACTGAAGCAACTATTTCCCATTATAGAGCCGGCCTTCCGTCCTGGGGAGGCAGAAAGGTCCTCTCGTCTAATGGGAACTAGCCCACTCACATTGAAACAGCTATTTCCCACTAGAGAAACGGCCCTCTGACCTGCAGAGGCAGAACGGTCCTCTTGTCTAATGGGAACTAGCCCACTCACACTGAAGCAGCTTTTCCCATTAGAGAAACGGCCCTCTGACCTGCAGAGGCAGAAAGCTCCTCTTGTCGAATGGGAACTAGCCCACTCACACTGAATAAGCTATTTCCCATTATAGAAACGGCCCTCTGAACTGCAGAGGCAGAAAGGTCCTCTTGTCTAATGGAAACTAGCCCATTTGCAGCTATTTCCCATTAGAGAAACGGCCCTCTGACTTGCAGAGGCAGAAAGGTCCTCTTGTCTAATGGGAACAAGCCCAATCACACTGAAGCAGCCATTTCCCATTATAGAAACCGGCCTCCGACCTGCAGAGGCAGAAAGGTCCTCTCATCTAATGGGAGGGAACTAGCCCACTCACATTGAAGCAGCTTTTTCCCATTAGAGAAACGGCCCTCTGACCTGCAGAGGCAGAAAAGTCCTCTCGTCTAATGGAAACTAGCCCACTCACACTGAAGCAGCTATTTCCCATTATAGAAACCGGCCTCCGACCTGCAGAGGCAGAAAGGTCCTCTCATCTAATGGGAGGGAAGTAGCCCACTCACATTGAAGCAGCTTTTTCCCATTAGAGAAACGGTCCTCTGACCTGCAGAGGCAGAAAGGTCCTCTCGTCTAATGGAAACTAGCCCATTCGCAGCTATTTCCCATTAGAGAAACAGTCCTCGGACCTGCAGAGACAGAAAGGTCCTCTCTTCGGATGGGAACTAGCCCACTCACTCTGAAGCAGCTTTTTCCCATTAGAGAAACGGCCCTCTGACCTGCAGAGGCAGAAAAGTCCTCTCGTCTAATGGAAACTCGCCCACTCACACTGAAGCAGCTTTTTCCCATTAGAGAAACGGCCCTCTGACCTGCAGAGGCAGAAAGGTCCTCTCGTCTAATGGGAACGAGCCCATTGACACAGAAGCAGCTATTTCCCATTAGAGAAACGGCCCTCTAACCTGCAGAGGCAGAAAGGTCCTCTTGTCTAATGAGAACTAGCCCACTCACACTGAAGCAACTATTTCCCATTAGAGAAACGGCCTTCCGACCTGGGGAGGCAGAAAGGTCCTCTCGTCTAATGGGAACTAGCCCACTCACACTGAAGCAGCTGAAACGGCCCTCCGACCTGCAGAGGCAGAATGGTCCTCTCGTCTAATGGGAACTAGCCCACTCACATTGACAGAGCTATTTCCCATTTGAGAAACGGCCCTCTGACCTGCAGTGGCAGAACGGTCCTCTTGTCTAATGGGAACTAGCCCACTCACACTGAAGCAGCTTTTCCCATTAGAGAAACGGCCCTCTGACCTGCAGAGGCAGAAAGGTCCTCTCGTCGAATGGGAACTAGCCCACTCACACTGAATAAGCTATTTCCCATTATAGAAACGGCCCTCTGAACTGCAGAGGCAGAAAAGTCCTCTCGTCTAATGGGAACTAGCCCACTCACACTGAAGCAGCTGAAACGGGCCTCCGACCTGCAGAGGCAGAAAGGTCCTCTCGTCTAATGGGAACTAGCCCACTCACATTGACGCAGCTATTTCCCATTTGAGAAACCGCCCTCTGACCTGCAGAGGCAGAAAGGTCCTCTCGTCTAATGGGAACTAGCCCACTCACACTGAAGCAGATATTTCCCATTATAGAAATGGCCCTCTGACCTGCAGAGGTAGAAAGGTCCCCTCGTCTAATGGGAACTAGCCCACTCACATTGACGCAGCTATTTCCCATTAAAGAAACGGCCCTCTGACCTGCAGAGGCAGAAAGGTCCTCCCGTCTAATGGGAACTAGCCCACTCACACTGAAGCAACTATTTCCCATTATAGAGCCGGCCTTCCGTCCTGGGGAGGCAGAAAGGTCCTCTCGTCTAATGGGAACTAGCCCATTCACACAGAAGCAGCTATTTCCCATTAGAGAAACAGCCCTCTGACCTGCTGAGGCAGAAAGGTCCTCTCGTCTAATGGGAACTAGCCCACTCACCCTGAAGCAGCTATTTCCCATTAGAGAAACGGCCCTCTGACCTGCAGAGGCAGAAAGGTCCTCTCGTCTAATGGGAACTAGCCCACTCACACTGAAGCAGCTATTTCCCATTAAAGAAAAACGACTCTGTGACCTGCAGAGGCAGAAAGGTCCTCTTGTCTAATGGGAGGGAACTAGCCCATTCACACTGAAGCAGCTATTTCCCATTAGAGAAACGGCCCTCCGACCTGCAGAGGCAGAAAGGTCCTCTCGTTTAATGGGAACTAGCCCATTCACACTGAAGCAGCTATTTCCCATTAGAGAAACAGCCCTCTGACCTGTAGAGGCAGAAAGGTCCTCTCGTCTAATGGGATCTAGCCCATTCACACCGAAGCAGCTATTTCTCATTAGAGAAACGGCCCTCTGACCTGCAGAGGCAGAAAGGTCCTCTTGTCTAATGGGAACTAGCCCACTCACACTGAAGCAGCTATTTCCCAGTAGAGAAACGGCCCTCTGACCTGCAGAGGCAGAAAGGTCCGCTCGTCTAATGGGAACTAGCCCACTCACACTGAAGCAGCTTTTCCCATTAGAGAAACGGCCCTCTGACCTGCAGAGGCAGAAAGGTCCTCTTGTCGAATGGGAACTAGCCCACTCACACTGAAGCAGCTATTTCCCATTATAGAAACGGCCCTCTGACCTGCAGAGGCAGAAAGGTCCTCTTGTCTAATGGGAACTAGCCCACTCAAACTCAAGCAGCTATTTCCCATTAGAGAAACGGCCCTCTGACCAGCAGAGACAGAAAGGTCCTCTCGTCTAATGGGAACTAGCCCACTCACATTGACGCAGCTATTTCCCATTAGAGAAAGGGCCCTCTGACCTGCAGAGGCTGAAAGGTCCTCTCGTCTAATGGGAACTAGCCCACTCACACTGAAACAGTTATTTCCCATTATAGAAACGGCCCACTGACCTGCAGAGGCGCAAAGGTCCTTTTGTCTAATGGGAACTAGCCCATTCACACTGAAGCAGCTATTTCTCATTATAGAAACCGCCCTCCGACCTGCAGAGGCAGAAAGGTCCTCTCGTCTAATGTGATGGAACTAGCCCACTCACACAGAAGCAGCTTTTTCCCATTAGAGAAACAGCCCTCTGATCTGCAGAGGCAGAAAGGTCCTCTCATCTAATGGGAACTAGCCCATTCACACTGAAGCAGCTATTTGCCATTAGAGAAACGGCCCTCTGACCTGCAGAGGCAGAAAGGCCCTCTTGTCTAATGGGAACTATCCCACTCACACTGAAGAAGCTATTTCCCATTGAAGAAAAACGGCCCTCTGACCTGCAGAGGCAGAAGGTCCTCTTGTCTAATGGGCACTAGCCCTCTCACACTGAAGCAGCTATTTCCCATTAGAAAAACGACCCTCCGACCTGGAGATGCAGAAAAGTCATCTTGTCTAATGGGAACTAGCCCAAACCGCCCTCTGACCTGGAGAGGCAGAAAGGTCATCTCGTCTAATGGGAACTAGCCCACTCACATTGAAACAGCTATTTCCCACTAGAGAAACGGCCCTCTGACCGGCAGAGGCAGAAAGATCCTCTCGTCTAATGGGTGGTAGCCCACTCACACTGAAGCAGCTATTTCCCATTAGAGAAACGGTCTTCTGACCTGCAGAGACAGAAAGGTCCTCTCGTCTAATGGGAACTAGCCCACTCACACTGAAGCAGCTGTTTCCCATCCGAGAAACGGCCCTCTGACCTGCAGAGGCAGAAAGGTCCTCTCGTCTAATGGGAACTAGCCCACTCACACTGAAGCAGCTATTTCCTATTATAGAAACGGCCTTCTGACCTGCAGAGGCAGAAAGGTCCTCTCGTCTAATGAAAACTAGCCCATTCGCAGCTATTTCCCATTAGAGAAACGGCCCTCTGATCTGCAGAGGCAGAAAGGTCATCTTGTCTAATGGGAACTAGTCCACTCACACTGAAGCAGCTATTTCCCATTAGAGAAACGGCCCTCTGACCTGCAGAGGCAGAAAGGTCCTCTCGTCTAATGGGAACTAGCCCATTCACATCGAAGCACCTATTTCCCATTAGAGAAACGGCCCTCTGACCTGCAAGGGCAGAAATGTCCTCTTGTCTAATGGGAACTAGCCCGCTCACACTGAAGCAACTATTTCCCATTAGAGAAACGACCCTCTGACCAGCAGAAACAGAAAGGTCTTCTCGTCTAATGGGAACTAGCCCAATCACACTGAAGCAGCTATTTCCCATTAGAGAAACGGCCCTCTGCCCTGTATTGGCAGAAAGGTCCTCTCATCTAATGGGAACTAGCCCATTCACACTGAAGCAGCTATTTGCCATTAGAGAAACGGCCCTCTGACCTGCAGAGGCAGAAAGGTCCTCTTGTCTAATGGGAACTATCCCACTCACACTGAAGCAGCTATTTCCCATTAAAGAAAAACGGCCCTCTGACCTGCAGAGGCAGAAGGTCCTCTTGTCTAATGGGCACTAGCCCTCTCACACTGAAGCAGCTATTTCCCATTAGAGAAACGACCCTCCGACCTGGAGATGCAGAAAAGTCATCTTGTCTAATGGGAACTAGCCCAAACCGCCCTCTGACCTGGAGAGGCAGAAAGGTCATCTCGTCTAATGGGAACTAGCCCACTCACATTGAAACAGCTATTTCCCACTAGAGAAACGGCCTTCTGACCTGCAGAGGCAGAAAGATCCTCTCGTCTAATGGGTGGTAGCCCACTCACACTGAAGCAGCTATTTCCCATTAGAGAAACGGCCCTCTGACCTGCAGAGACAGAAAGGTCCTCTCGTCTAATGGGAACTAGCCCACTCACACTGAAGCAGCTGTTTCCCATCCGAGAAACGGCCCTCTGACCTGCAGAGGCAGAAAGGTCCTCTCGTCTAATGGGAACTAGCCCACTCACACTGAAGCAGCTATTTCCTATTATAGAAACGGCCTTCTGACCTGCAGAGGCAGAAAGGTCCTCTCGTCTAATGGGAACTAGTCCACTCACACTGAAGCAGCTATTTCCCATTAGAGAAACGGCCCTCTGATCTGCAGAGGCAGAAAGGTCCTCTTGTCTAATGGGAACTAGTCCACTCACACTGAAGCAGCTATTTCCCATTAGAGAAACGGCCCTCTGACCTGCAGAGGCAGAAAGGTCCTCTCGTCTAATGGGAACTAGCCCATTCACATCGAAGCACCTATTTCCCATTAGAGAAACGGCCCTCTGACCCGCAAGGGCAGAAATGTCCTCTTGTCTAATGGGAACTAGCCCGCTCACACTGAAGCAACTATTTCCCATTAGAGAAACGGCCCTCTGACCAGCAGAAACAGAAAGGTCTTCTCGTCTAATGGGAACTAGCCCAATCACACTGAAGCAGCTATTTCCCATTAGAGAAACGGCCCTCTGCCCTGTATTGGCAGAAAGGTCCTCTCGTCTAATGGGAACTAGCCCAGTCACACTGAAGCAGCTATTTCCCTTAGAGAAACAGCCCTTCGACCTGGAGAGGCACAAAGGTCCTCTTGTCTAATGGGAACTAGCCCATTCACACTGAAGCAGCTATTTCCCATTATAGAAACCGCCCTCCGACCTGCAGAGGCAGAAAGGTCCTCTCGTCTAATGTGATGGAACTAGCCCACTCACACAGAAGCAGCTTTTTCCCATTAGAGAAACAGCGCTCTGATCTGCAGAGGCAGAAAGGTCCTCTCATCTAATGGGAACTAGCCCATTCACACTGAAGCAGCTATTTGCCATTAGAGAAACGGCCCTCTGACCTGCAGAGGCAGAAAGGTCCTCTTGTATAATGGGAACTATCCCACTCACACTGAAGCAGCTATTTTCCATTAAAGAAAAACGGCCCTCTGACCTGCAGAGGCAGAAGGTCCTCTTGTCTAATGGGCACTAGACCTCTCACACTGAAGCAACTATTTCCCATTAGAGAAACGACCCTCCGACCTGGAGATGCAGAAAAGTCATCTTGTCTAATGGGAACTAGCCCAAACCGCCCTCTGACCTGGAGAGGCAGAAAGGTCATCTCGTCTAATGGGAAATAGCCCACTCACATTGAAACAGCTATTTCCCACTAGAGAAACGGCCCTCTGACCTGCAGAGGCAGAACGGTCCTCTTGTCTAATGGGAACTAGCCCACTCACACTGAAGCAGCTTTTCCCATTAGAGAAACGGCCCTCTGACCTGCAGAGGCAGAAAGGTCCTCTTGTCGAAAGGGAACTAGCCCACTCGAACTGAATAAGCTATTTCCCATTATAGAAACGGCCCGCTGAACTGCAGAGGCAGAAAGGTCCTCTTGTCTAATGGAAACTAGCCCATTTGCAGCTATTTCCCATTAGAGAAATGGCCCTCTGACTTGCAGAGGCAGAAAGGTCCTCTTGTCTAATGGGAACAAGCCCAATCACACTGAAGCAGCCATTTCCCATTATAGAAACCGGCCTCCGACCTGCAGAGGCAGAAAGGTCCTCTCATCTAATGGGAGGGAACTAGCCCACTCACATTGAAGCAGCTTTTTCCCATTAGAGAAACGGCCCTCTGACCTGCAGAGGCAGAAAAGTCCTCTCGTCTAATGGAAACTAGCCCACTCACACTGAAGCAGCTATTTCCCATTATAGAAACCGGCCTCCGACCTGCAGAGGCAGAAAGGTCCTCTCATCTAATGGGAAGGAAGTAGCCCACTCACATTGAAGCAGCTTTTTCCCATTAGAGAAACGGCCCTCTGACCTGCAGAGGCAGAAAGGTCCTGTCGTCTAATGGAAACTAGCCCATTCGCAGCTATTTCCCATTAGAGAAACAGTCCTCGGACCTGCAGAGACAGAAAGGTCCTCTCTTCGGATGGTAACTAGCCCACTCACTCTGAAGCAGCTTTTTCCCATTAGAGAAACGGCCCTCTGACCTGCAGAGGCAGAAAAGTCCTCTCGTCTAATGGAAACTCGCCCACTCACACTGAAGCAGCTTTTTCCCATTAGAGAAACGGCCCTCTGACCTGCAGAGGCAGAAAGGTCCTCTCGTCTAATGGGAACTAGCCCATTGACACAGAAGCAGCTATTTCCCATTAGAGAAACGGCCCTCTGACCTGCAGAGGCAGAAAGGTCCTCTTGTCTAATGAGAACTAGCCCACTCACACTGAAGCAACTATTTCCCATTAGAGAAACGGCCTTCCGACCTGGGGAGGCAGAAAGGTCCTCTCGTCTAATGGGAACTAGCCCACTCACACTGAAGCAGCTGAAACGGCCCTCCGACCTGCAGAGGCAGAATGGTCCTCTCGTCTAATGGGAACTAGCCCACTCACATTGACAGAGCTATTTCCCATTTGAGAAACGGCCCTCTGACCTGCAGTGGCAGAACGGTCCTCTTGTCTAATGGGAACTAGCCCACTCACACTGAAGCAGCTTTTCCCATTAGAGAAACGGCCCTCTGACCTGCAGAGGCAGAAAGGTCCTCTCGTCGAATGGGAACTAGCCCACTCACACTGAATAAGCTATTTCCCATTATAGAAACGGCCCTCTGAACTGCAGAGGCAGAAAAGTCCTCTCGTCTAATGGGAACTAGCCCACTCACACTGAAGCAGCTGAAACGGGCCTCCGACCTGCAGAGGCAGAAAGGTCCTCTTGTCTAATGGGAACTAGCCCACTCACATTGACGCAGCTATTTCCCATTTGAGAAACCGCCCTCTGACCTGCAGAGGCAGAAAGGTCCTCTCGTCTAATGGGAACTAGCCCACTCACACTGAAGCAGCTATTTCCCATTATAGAAATGGCCCTCTGACCTGCAGAGGTAGAAAGGTCCCCTCGTCTAATGGGAACTAGCCCACTCACATTGACGCAGCTATTTCCCATTAAAGAAACGGCCCTCTGACCTGCAGAGGCAGAAAGGTCCTCCCGTCTAATGGGAACTAGCCCACTCACACTGAAGCAACTATTTCCCATTATAGAGCCGGCCTTCCGTCCTGGGGAGGCAGAAAGGTCCTCTCGTCTAATGGGAACTAGCCCATTCACACAGAAGCAGCTATTTCCCATTAGAGAAACAGCCCTCTGACCTGCTGAGGCAGAAAGGTCCTCTCGTCTAATGGGAACTAGCCCACTCACCCTGAAGCAGCTATTTCCCATTAGAGAAACGGCCCTCTGACCTGCAGAGGCAGAAAGGTCCTCTCGTCTAAAGGAACTAGCCCACTCACACTGAAGCAGCTATTTCCCATTAAAGAAAAACGACTCTGTGACCTGCAGAGGCAGAAAGGTCCTCTTGTCTAATGGGAGGGAACTAGCCCATTCACACTGAAGCAGCTATTTCCCATTAGAGAAACGGCCCTCCGACCTGCAGAGGCAGAAAGGTCCTCTCGTTTAATGGGAACTAGCCCATTCACACTGAAGTAGCTATTTCCCATTAGAGAAACAGCCCTCTGACCTGTAGAGGCAGAAAGGTCCTCTCATCTAATGGGATCTAGCCCATTCACACCGAAGCAGCTATTTCTCATTAGAGAAACGGCCCTCTGACCTGCAGAGGCAGAAAGGTCCTCTTGTCTAATGGGAACTAGCCCACTCACACTGAAGCAGCTATTTCCCAGTAGAGAAACGGCCCTCTGACCTGCAGAGGCAGAAAGGTCCGCTCGTCTAATGGGAACTAGCCCACTCACACTGAAGCAGCTTTTCCCATTAGAGAAACGGCCCTCTGACCTGCAGAGGCAGAAAGGTCCTCTTGTCGAATGGGAACTAGCCCACTCACACTGAAGCAGCTATTTCCCATTATAGAAACGGCCCTCTGACCTGCAGAGGCAGAAAAGTCCTCTTGTCTAATGGGAACTAGCCCACTCAAACTCAAGCAGCTATTTCCCATTAGAGAAACGGCCCTCTGGCCAGCAGAGACAGAAAGGTCCTCTCGTCTAATGGGAACTAGCCCACTCACATTGACGCAGCTATTTCCCATTAGAGAAAGGGCCCTCTGACCTGCAGAGGCTGAAAGGTCCTCTTGTCTAATGGGAACTAGCCCACTCACACTGAAACAGTTATTTCCCATTATAGAAACGGCCTACTGACCTGCAGAGGCAGAAAGGTCCTCTTGTCTAATGGGAACTAGCCCATTTGCAGCTATTCCCCATTAGAGAAACGGCCCTATGACCTGGAGAGGCAGAAAGGTCATCTTTTCTAATGGGAACGAGCCCACTCACACTGAAGCAGCTATTTCCCATTAGAGAAACGGCACTCTGACCTGCAGAGGCAGAAAGGTCCTGCCTTCTAATGGGATCTAGCCCAATCACACTGAAGCAGCTTTTCCCATTAGAGAAAGAAATGGCCCTCTGACCTGCAGAGGCAGAAAGATCCTCTCGTCTAATGAGTGGTAGCCCACTCACACTGAAGCAGCTATTTCCCATTAGAGAAACGGCCCTCTGACCTGCAGAGACAGAAAGGTCCTCTCGTCTAATGGGAAATAGCCCACTCACACTGAAGCAGCTGTTTCCCATCCGAGAAACGGCCCTCTGACCTGCAGAGACAGAAAGGTCCTCTCGTCTAATGGGAACTAGCCCACTCACACTGAAGCAGCTATTTCCTATTATAGAAACGGCCTTCTGACCTGCAGAGGCAGAAAGGTCCTCTCGTCTAGTGGGAACTAGCTCATTCGCAGCTATTTCCCATTAGAGAAACGGCCCTCTGATCTGCAGAGGCAGAAAGGTCCTCTTGTCTAATGGGAACTAGTCCACTCACACTGAAGCAGCTATTTCCCATTAGAGAAACAGCCCTCTGACCTGCAGAGGCAGAAAGGTCCTCTCGTCTAATGGGAACTAGCCCATTCACATCGAAGCACCTATTTCCCATTAGAGAAACGGCCCTCGGACCTGCAAGGGCAGAAATGTCCTCTTGTCTAATGGGAACTAGCCCGCTCACACTGAAGCAACTATTTCCCATTAGAGAAACGGCCCTCAGACCAGCAGAAACAGAAAGGTCTTCTTGTCTAATGGGAACTAGCCCAATCACACTGAAGCAGCTATTTCCCATTAGAGAAACGGCCCTCTGCCCTGTATTGGCAGAAAGGTCCTCTCATCTAATGGGAACTAGCCCATTCACACTGAAGCAGCTATTTGCCATTAGAGAAACGGCCCTCTGACCTGCAGAGGCACAAAGGTCCTCTTGTCTAATGGGAACTATCCCACTCACACTGAAGCAGCTATTTCCCATTAAAGAAAAACGGCCCTCTGACCTGCAGAGGCAGAAGGTCCTCTTGTCTAATGGGCACTAGCCCTCTCACACTGAAGCAGCTATTTCCCATTAGAGAAACGACCCTCCGACCTGGAGATGCAGAAAAGTCATCTTGTCTAATGGGAACTAGCCCAAACCGCCCTCTGACCTGGAGAGGCAGAAAGGTCATCTCGTCTAATGGGAACTAGCCCACTCACATTGAAACAGCTATTTCCCACTAGAGAAACGGCCCTCTGACCTGCAGAGGCAGAAAGATCCTCTCGTCTAATGGGTGGTAGCCCACTCACACTGAAGCAGCTATTTCCCATCAGAGAAACGGCCCTCTGACCTGCAGAGACAGAAAGGTCCTCTGGTCTAATGGGAACTAGCCCAATCACACTGAAGCAGCTGTTTCCCATCCGAGAAACGGCCCTCTGACCTGCAGAGGCAGAAAGGTCCTCTCGTCTAATGGGAACTAGCCCACTCACACTGAAGCAGCTATTTCCTATTATAGAAACGGCCTTCTGACCTGCAGAGGCAGAAAGGTCCTCTCGTCTAATGGGAACTAGTCCACTCACACTGAAGCAGCTATTTCCCATTAGAGAAACGGCCCTCTGATCTGCAGAGGCAGAAAGGTCCTCTTGTCTAATGGGAACTAGTCCACTCACACTGAAGCAGCTATTTCCCATTAGAGAAACGGCCCTCTGACCTGCAGAGGCAGAAAGGTCCTCTCGTCTAATGGGAACTAGCCCATTCACATCGAAGCACCTATTTCCCATTAGAGAAACGGCCCTCTGACCTGCAAGGGCAGAAATGTCCTCTTGTCTAATGGGAACTAGCCCGCTCACACTGAAGCAACTATTTCCCATTAGAGAAACGGCCCTCTGACCAGCAGAAACAGAAAGGTCTTCTCGTCTAATGGGAACTAGCCCAATCACACTGAAGCAGCTATTTCCCATTAGAGAAACGGCCCTCTGCCCTGTATTGGCAGAAAGGTCCTCTCGTCTAATGGGAACTAGCCCAGTCACACTGAAGCAGCTATTTCCCTTAGAGAAACAGCCCTTCGACCTGGAGAGGCACAAAGGTCCTCTGTCTAATGGGAACTAGCCCATTCACACTGAAGCAGCTATTTCCCATTATAGAAACCGCCCTCCGACTTGCAGAGGCAGAAAGGTCCTCTCGTCTAATGTGATGGAACTAGCCCACTCACACAGAAGCAGCTTTTTCCCATTAGAGAAACAGCGCTCTGATCTGCAGAGGCAGAAAGGTCCTCTCATCTAATGGGAACTAGCCCATTCACACTGAAGCAGCTATTTGCCATTAGAGAAACGGCCCTCTGACCTGCAGAGGCAGAAAGGTCCTCTTGTCTAATGGGAACTATCCCACTCACACTGAAGCAGCTATTTTCCATTAAAGAAAAACGGCCCTCTGACCTGCAGAGGCAGAAGGTCCTCTTGTCTAATGGGCACTAGACCTCTCACACTGAAGCAACTATTTCCCATTAGAGAAACGACCCTCCGACCTGGAGATGCAGAAAAGTCATCTTGTCTAATGGGAACTAGCCCAAACCGCCCTCTGACCTGGAGAGGCAGAAAGGTCATCTCGTCTAATGGGAAATAGCCCACTCACATTGAAACAGCTATTTCCCACTAGAGAAACGGCCCTCTGACCTGCAGAGGCAGAACGGTCCTCTTGTCTAATGGGAACTAGCCCACTCACACTGAAGCAGCTTTTCCCATTAGAGAAACGGCCCTCTGACCTGCAGAGGCAGAAAGGTCCTCTTGTCGAATGGGAACTAGCCCACTCACACTGAATAAGCTATTTCCCATTATAGAAACGGCCCTCTGAACTGCAGAGGCAGAAAGGTCCTCTTGTCTAATGGAAACTAGCCCATTTGCAGCTATTTCCCATTAGAGAAACGGCCCTCTGACTTGCAGAGGCAGAAAGGTCCTCTTGTCTAATGGGAACAAGCCCAATCACACTGAAGCAGCCATTTCCCATTATAGAAACCGGCCTCCGACCTGCAGAGGCAGAAAGGTACTCTCATCTAATGGGAGGGAACTAGCCCACTCACATTGAAGCAGCTTTTTCCCATTAGAGAAACGGCCCTCTGACCTGCAGAGGCAGAAAAGTCCTCTCGTCTAATGGAAACTAGCCCACTCACACTGAAGCAGCTATTTCCCATTATAGAAACCGGCCTCCGACCTGCAGAGGCAGAAAGGTCCTCTCATCTAATGGGAGGGAAGTAGCCCACTCACATTGAAGCAGCTTTTTCCCATTAGAGAAACGGTCCTCTGACCTGCAGAGGCAGAAAGGTCCTCTCGTCTAATGGAAACTAGCCCATTCGCAGCTATTTCCCATTAGAGAAACAGTCCTCGGACCTGCAGAGACAGAAAGGTCCTCTCTTCGGATGGGAACTAGCCCACTCACTCTGAAGCAGCTTTTTCCCATTAGAGAAACGGCCCTCTGACCTGCAGAGGCAGAAAAGTCCTCTCGTCTAATGGAAACTCGCCCACTCACACTGAAGCAGCTTTTTCCCATTAGAGAAACGGCCCTCTGACCTGCAGAGGCAGAAAGGTCCTCTCGTCTAATGGGAACTAGCCCATTGACACAGAAGCAGCTATTTCCCATTAGAGAAACGGCCCTCTAACCTGCAGAGGCAGAAAGGTCCTCTTGTCTAATGAGAACTAGCCCACTCACACTGAAGCAACTATTTCCCATTAGAGAAACGGCCTTCCGACCTGGGGAGGCAGAAAGGTCCTCTCGTCTAATGGGAACTAGCCCACTCACACTGAAGCAGCTGAAACGGCCCTCCGACCTGCAGAGGCAGAATGGTCCTCTCGTCTAATGGGAACTAGCCCACTCACATTGACAGAGCTATTTCCCATTTGAGAAACGGCCCTCTGACCTGCAGTGGCAGAACGGTCCTCTTGTCTAATGGGAACTAGCCCACTCACACTGAAGCAGCTTTTCCCATTAGAGAAACGGCCCTCTGACCTGCAGAGGCAGAAAGGTCCTCTCGTCGAATGGGAACTAGCCCACTCACACTGAATAAGCTATTTCCCATTATAGAAACGGCCCTCTGAACTGCAGAGGCAGGTAAGTCCTCTCGTCTAATGGGAACTAGCCCACTCACACTGAAGCAGCTGAAACGGGCCTCCGACCTGCAGAGGCAGAAAGGTCCTCTCGTCTAATGGGAACTAGCCCACTCACATTGACGCAGCTATTTCCCATTTGAGAAACCGCCCTCTGACCTGCAGAGGCAGAAAGGTCCTCTCGTCTAATGGGAACTAGCCCACTCACACTGAAGCAGCTATTTCCCGTTATAGAAATGGCCCTCTGACCTGCAGAGGTAGAAAGGTCCCCTCGTCTAATGGGAACTAGCCCACTCACATTGACGCAGCTATTTCCCATTAAAGAAACGGCCCTCTGACCTGCAGAGGCAGAAAGGTCCTCCCGTCTAATGGGAACTAGCCCACTCACACTGAAGCAACTATTTCCCATTATAGAGCCGGCCTTCCGTCCTGGGGAGGCAGAAAGGTCCTCTCGTCTAATGGGAACTAGCCCATTCACACAGAAGCAGCTATTTCCCATTAGAGAAACAGCCCTCTGACCTGCTGAGGCAGAAAGGTCCTCTCGTCTAATGGGAACTAGCCCACTCACCCTGAAGCAGCTATTTCCCATTAGAGAAACGGCCCTCTGACCTGCAGAGGCAGAAAGGTCCTCTCGTCTAATGGGAACTAGCCCACTCACACTGAAGCAGCTATTTCCCATTAAAGAAAAACGACTCTGTGACCTGCAGAGGCAGAAAGGTCCTCTTGTCTAATGGGAGGGAACTAGCCCATTCACACTGAAGCAGCTATTTCCCATTAGAGAAACGGCCCTCCGACCTGCAGAGGCAGAAAGGTCCTCTCGTTTAATGGGAACTAGCCCATTCACACTGAAGCAGCTATTTCCCATTAGAGAAACAGCCCTCTGACCTGTAGAGGCAGAAAGGTCCTCTCGTCTAATGGGATCTAGCCCATTCACACCGAAGCAGCTATTTCTCATTAGAGAAACGGCCCTCTGACCTGCAGAGGCAGAAAGGTCCTCTTGTCTAATGGGAACTAGCCCACTCACACTGAAGCAGCTATTTCCCAGTAGAGAAACGGCCCTCTGACCTGCAGAGGCAGAAAGGTCCGCTCCTCTAATGGGAACTAGCCCACTCACACTGAAGCAGCTTTTCCCATTAGAGAAACGGCCCTCTGACCTGCAGAGGCAGAAAGGTCCTCTTGTCGAATGGGAACTAGCCCACTCACACTGAAGCAGCTATTTCCCATTATAGAAACGGCCCTCTGACCTGCAGAGGCAGAAAGGTCCTCTTGTCTAATGGGAACTAGCCCACTCAAACTCAAGCAGCTATTTCCCATTAGAGAAACGGCCCTCTGACCAGCAGAGACAGAAAGGTCCTCTCGTCTAATGGGAACTAGCCCACTCACATTGACGCAGCTATTTCCCATTAGAGAAAGGGCCCTCTGACCTGCAGAGGCTGAAAGGTCCTCTCGTCTAATGGGAACTAGCCCACTCACACTGAAACAGTTATTTCCCATTATAGAAACGGCCCACTGACCTGCAGAGGCGCAAAGGTCCTTTTGTCTAATGGGAACTAGCCCATTCACACTGAAGCAGCTATTTCCCATTATAGAAACCGCCCTCCGACCTGCAGAGGCAGAAAGGTCCTCTCGTCTAATGTGATGGAACTAGCCCACTCACACAGAAGCAGCTTTTTCCCATTAGAGAAACAGCCCTCTGATCTGCAGAGGCAGAAAGGTCCTCTCATCTAATGGGAACTAGCCCATTCACACTGAAGCAGCTATTTGCCATTAGAGAAACGGCCCTCTGACCTGCAGAGGCAGAAAGGCCCTCTTGTCTAATGGGAACTATCCCACTCACACTGAAGAAGCTATTTCCCATTGAAGAAAAACGGCCCTCTGACCTGCAGAGGCAGAAGGTCCTCTTGTCTAATGGGCACTAGCCCGCTCACACTGAAGCAGCTATTTCCCATTAGAAAAACGACCCTCCGACCTGGAGATGCAGAAAAGTCATCTTGTCTAATGGGAACTAGCCCAAACCGCCCTCTGACCTGGAGAGGCAGAAAGGTCATCTCGTCTAATGGGAACTAGCCCACTCACATTGAAACAGCTATTTCCCACTAGAGAAACGGCCCTCTGACCGGCAGAGGCAGAAAGATCCTCTCGTCTAATGGGTGGTAGCCCACTCACACTGAAGCAGCTATTTCCCATTAGAGAAACGGTCTTCTGACCTGCAGAGACAGAAAGGTCCTCTCGTCTAATGGGAACTAGCCCACTCACACTGAAGCAGCTGTTTCCCATCCGAGAAACGGCCCTCTGACCTGCAGAGGCAGAAAGGTCCTCTCGTCTAATGGGAACTAGCCCACTCACACTGAAGCAGCTATTTCCTATTATAGAAACGGCCTTCTGACCTGCAGAGGCAGAAAGGTCCTCTCGTCTAATGAAAACTAGCCCATTCGCAGCTATTTCCCATTAGAGAAACGGCCCTCTGATCTGCAGAGGCAGAAAGGTCATCTTGTCTAATGGGAACTAGTCCACTCACACTGAAGCAGCTATTTCCCATTAGAGAAACGGCCCTCTGACCTGCAGAGGCAGAAAGGTCCTCTCGTCTAATGGGAACTAGCCCATTCACATCGAAGCACCTATTTCCCATTAGAGAAACGGCCCTCTGACCTGCAAGGGCAGAAATGTCCTCTTGTCTAATGGGAACTAGCCCGCTCACACTGAAGCAACTATTTCCCATTAGAGAAACGACCCTCTGACCAGCAGAAACAGAAAGGTCTTCTCGTCTAATGGGAACTAGCCCAATCACACTGAAGCAGCTATTTCCCATTAGAGAAACGGCCCTCTGCCCTGTATTGGCAGAAAGGTCCTCTCATCTAATGGGAACTAGCCCATTCACACTGAAGCAGCTATTTGCCATTAGAGAAACGGCCCTCTGACCTGCAGAGGCAGAAAGGTCCTCTTGTCTAATGGGAACTATTCCACTCACACTGAAGCAGCTATTTCCCATTAAAGAAAAACGGCCCTCTGACCTGCAGAGGCAGAAGGTCCTCTTGTCTAATGGGCACTAGCCCTCTCACACTGAAGCAGCTATTTCCCATTAGAGAAACGACCCTCCGACCTGGAGATGCAGAAAAGTCATCTTGTCTAATGGGAACTAGCCCAAACCGCCCTCTGACCTGGAGAGGCAGAAAGGTCATCTCGTCTAATGGGAACTAGCCCACTCACATTGAAACAGCTATTTCCCACTAGAGAAACGGCCTTCTGACCTGCAGAGGCAGAAAGATCCTCTCGTCTAATGGGTGGTAGCCCACTCACACTGAAGCAGCTATTTCCCATTAGAGAAACGGCCCTCTGACCTGCAGAGACAGAAAGGTCCTCTCGTCTAATGGGAACTAGCCCACTCACACTGAAGCAGCTGTTTCCCATCCGAGAAACGGCCCTCTGACCTGCAGAGGCAGAAAGGTCCTCTCGTCTAATGGGAACTAGCCCACTCACACTGAAGCAGCTATTTCCTATTATAGAAACGGCCTTCTGACCTGCAGAGGCAGAAAGGTCCTCTCGTCTAATGGGAACTAGTCCACTCACACTGAAGCAGCTATTTCCCATTAGAGAAACGGCCCTCTGATCTGCAGAGGCAGAAAGGTCCTCTTGTCTAATGGGAACTAGTCCACTCACACTGAAGCAGCTATTTCCCATTAGAGAAACGGCCCTCTGACCTGCAGAGGCAGAAAGGTCCTCTCGTCTAATGGGAACTAGCCCATTCACATCGAAGCACCTATTTCCCATTAGAGAAACGGCCCTCTGACCCGCAAGGGCAGAAATGTCCTCTTGTCTAATGGGAACTAGCCCGCTCACACTGAAGCAACTATTTCCCATTAGAGAAACGGCCCTCTGACCAGCAGAAACAGAAAGGTCTTCTCGTCTAATGGGAACTAGCCCAATCACACTGAAGCAGCTATTTCCCATTAGAGAAACGGCCCTCTGCCCTGTATTGGCAGAAAGGTCCTCTCGTCTAATGGGAACTAGCCCAGTCACACTGAAGCAGCTATTTCCCTTAGAGAAACAGCCCTTCGACCTGGAGAGGCACAAAGGTCCTCTTGTCTAATGGGAACTAGCCCATTCACACTGAAGCAGATATTTCCCATTATAGAAACCGCCCTCCGACCTGCAGAGGCAGAAAGGTCCTCTCGTCTAATGTGATGGAACTAGCCCACTCACACAGAAGCAGCTTTTTCCCATTAGAGAAACAGCGCTCTGATCTGCAGAGGCAGAAAGGTCCTCTCATCTAATGGGAACTAGCCCATTCACACTGAAGCAGCTATTTGCCATTAGAGAAACGGCCCTCTGACCTGCAGAGGCAGAAAGGTCCTCTTGTATAATGGGAACTATCCCACTCACACTGAAGCAGCTATTTTCCATTAAAGAAAAACGGCCCTCTGACCTGCAGAGGCAGAAGGTCCTCTTGTCTAATGGGCACTAGACCTCTCACACTGAAGCAACTATTTCCCATTAGAGAAACGACCCTCCGACCTGGAGATGCAGAAAAGTCATCTTGTCTAATGGGAACTAGCCCAAACCGCCCTCTGACCTGGAGAGGCAGAAAGGTCATCTCGTCTAATGGGAAATAGCCCACTCACATTGAAACAGCTATTTCCCACTAGAGAAACGGCCCTCTGACCTGCAGAGGCAGAACGGTCCTCTTGTCTAATGGGAACTAGCCCACTCACACTGAAGCAGCTTTTCCCATTAGAGAAACGGCCCTCTGACCTGCAGAGGCAGAAAGGTCCTCTTGTCGAATGGGAACTAGCCCACTCGAACTGAATAAGCTATTTCCCATTATAGAAACGGCCCTCTGAACTGCAGAGGCAGAAAGGTCCTCTTGTCTAATGGAAACTAGCCCATTTGCAGCTATTTCCCATTAGAGAAATGGCCCTCTGACTTGCAGAGGCAGAAAGGTCCTCTTGTCTAATGGGAACAAGCCCAATCACACTGAAGCAGCCATTTCCCATTATAGAAACCGGCCTCCGACCTGCAGAGGCAGAAAGGTCCTCTCATCTAATGGGAGGGAACTAGCCCACTCACATTGAAGCAGCTTTTTCCCATTAGAGAAACGGCCCTCTGACCTGCAGAGGCAGAAAAGTCCTCTCGTCTAATGGAAACTAGCCCACTCACACTGAAGCAGCTATTTCCCATTATAGAAACCGGCCTCCGACCTGCAGAGGCAGAAAGGTCCTCTCATCTAATGGGAAGGAAGTAGCCCACTCACATTGAAGCAGCTTTTTCCCATTAGAGAAACGGCCCTCTGACCTGCAGAGGCAGAAAGGTCCTGTCGTCTAATGGAAACTAGCCCATTCGCAGCTATTTCCCATTAGAGAAACAGTCCTCGGACCTGCAGAGACAGAAAGGTCCTCTCTTCGGATGGTAACTAGCCCACTCACTCTGAAGCAGCTTTTTCCCATTAGAGAAACGGCCCTCTGACCTGCAGAGGCAGAAAAGTCCTCTCGTCTAATGGAAACTCGCCCACTCACACTGAAGCAGCTTTTTCCCATTAGAGAAACGGCCCTCTGACCTGCAGAGGCAGAAAGGTCCTCTCGTCTAATGGGAACTAGCCCATTGACACAGAAGCAGCTATTTCCCATTAGAGAAACGGCCCTCTGACCTGCAGAGGCAGAAAGGTCCTCTTGTCTAATGAGAACTAGCCCACTCACACTGAAGCAACTATTTCCCATTAGAGAAACGGCCTTCCGACCTGGGAAGGCAGAAAGGTCCTCTCGTCTAATGGGAACTAGCCCACTCACACTGAAGCAGCTGAAACGGCCCTCCGACCTGCAGAGGCAGAATGGTCCTCTCGTCTAATGGGAACTAGCCCACTCACATTGACAGAGCTATTTCCCATTTGAGAAACGGCCCTCTGACCTGCAGTGGCAGAACGGTCCTCTTGTCTAATGGGAACTAGCCCACTCACACTGAAGCAGCTTTTCCCATTAGAGAAACGGCCCTCTGACCTGCAGAGGCAGAAAGGTCCTCTCGTCGAATGGGAACTAGCCCACTCACACTGAATAAGCTATTTCCCATTAAAGAAACGGCCCTCTGAACTGCAGAGGCAGAAAAGTCCTCTCGTCTAATGGGAACTAGCCCACTCACACTGAAGCAGCTGAAACGGGCCTCCGACCTGCAGAGGCAGAAAGGTCCTCTTGTCTAATGGGAACTAGCCCACTCACATTGACGCAGCTATTTCCCATTTGAGAAACCGCCCTCTGACCTGCAGAGGCAGAAAGGTCCTCTCGTCTAATGGGAACTAGCCCACTCACACTGAAGCAGCTATTTCCCATTATAGAAATGGCCCTCTGACCTGCAGAGGTAGAAAGGTCCCCTCGTCTAATGGGAACTAGCCCACTCACATTGACGCAGCTATTTCCCATTAAAGAAACGGCCCTCTGACCTGCAGAGGCAGAAAGGTCCTCCCGTCTAATGGGAACTAGCCCACTCACACTGAAGCAACTATTTCCCATTATAGAGCCGGCCTTCCGTCCTGGGGAGGCAGAAAGGTCCTCTCGTCTAATGGGAACTAGCCCATTCACACAGAAGCAGCTATTTCCCATTAGAGAAACAGCCCTCTGACCTGCTGAGGCAGAAAGGTCCTCTCGTCTAATGGGAACTAGCCCACTCACCCTGAAGCAGCTATTTCCCATTAGAGAAACGGCCCTCTGACCTGCAGAGGCAGAAAGGTCCTCTCGTCTAATGGGAACTAGCCCACTCACACTGAAGCAGCTATTTCCCATTAAAGAAAAACGACTCTGTGACCTGCAGAGGCAGAAAGGTCCTCTTGTCTAATGGGAGGGAACTAGCCCATTCACACTGAAGCAGCTATTTCCCATTAGAGAAACGGCCCTCCGACCTGCAGAGGCAGAAAGGTCCTCTCGTTTAATGGGAACTAGCCCATTCACACTGAAGTAGCTATTTCCCATTAGAGAAACAGCCCTCTGACCTGTAGAGGCAGAAAGGTCCTCTCATCTAATGGGATCTAGCCCATTCACACCGAAGCAGCTATTTCTCATTAGAGAAACGGCCCTCTGACCTGCAGAGGCAGAAAGGTCCTCTTGTCTAATGGGAACTAGCCCACTCACACTGAAGCAGCTATTTCCCAGTAGAGAAACGGCCCTCTGACCTGCAGAGGCAGAAAGGTCCGCTCGTCTAATGGGAACTAGCCCACTCACACTGAAGCAGCTTTTCCCATTAGAGAAACGGCCCTCTGACCTGCAGAGGCAGAAAGGTCCTCTTGTCGAATGGGAACTAGCCCACTCACACTGAAGCAGCTATTTCCCATTATAGAAACGGCCCTCTGACCTGCAGAGGCAGAAAAGTCCTCTTGTCTAATGGGAACTAGCCCACTCAAACTCAAGCAGCTATTTCCCATTAGAGAAACGGCCCTCTGGCCAGCAGAGACAGAAAGGTCCTCTCGTCTAATGGGAACTAGCCCACTCACATTGACGCAGCTATTTCCCATTAGAGAAAGGGCCCTCTGACCTGCAGAGGCTGAAAGGTCCTCTCGTCTAATGGGAACTAGCCCACTCACACTGAAACAGTTATTTCCCATTATAGAAACGGCCTACTGACCTGCAGAGGCAGAAAGGTCCTCTTGTCTAATGGGAACTAGCCCATTTGCAGCTATTCCCCATTAGAGAAACGGCCCTATGACCTGGAGAGGCAGAAAGGTCATCTTTTCTAATGGGAACGAGCCCACTCACACTGAAGCAGCTATTTCCCATTAGAGAAACGGCACTCTGACCTGCAGAGGCAGAAAGGTCCTGCCTTCTAATGGGATCTAGCCCAATCACACTGAAGCAGCTTTTCCCATTAGAGAAAGAAATGGCCCTCTGACC
This sequence comes from Ambystoma mexicanum, assembly GCF_040938575.1. Lineage (NCBI taxonomy): Eukaryota > Metazoa > Chordata > Amphibia > Caudata > Ambystomatidae > Ambystoma > Ambystoma mexicanum. Next base: position 1,185,324,437 of record NC_090934.1, read on the forward strand.
TGCAGAGGCAGAAAGATCCTCTCGTCTAATGAGTGGTAGCCCACTCACACTGAAGCAGCTATTTCCCATTAGAGAAACGGCCCTCTGACCTGCAGAGACAGAAAGGTCCTCTCGTCTAATGGGAAATAGCCCACTCACACTGAAGCAGCTGTTTCCCATCCGAGAAACGGCCCTCTGACCTGCAGAGACAGAAAGGTCCTCTCGTCTAATGGGAACTAGCCCACTCACACTGAAGCAGCTATTTCCTATTATAGAAACGGCCTTCTTACCTGCAGAGGCAGAAAGGTCCTCTCGTCTAGTGGGAACTAGCTCATTCGCAGCTATTTCCCATTAGAGAAACGGCCCTCTGATCTGCAGAGGCAGAAAGATCCTCTTGTCTAATGGGAACTAGTCCACTCACACTGAAGCAGCTATTTCCCATTAGAGAAACGGCCCTCTGACCTGCAGAGGCAGAAAGGTCCTCTCGTCTAATGGGAACTAGCCCATTCACATCGAAGCAGCTTTTCCCATTAGAGAAAGAAATGGCCCTCTGACCTGCAGAGGCAGAAAGATCCTCTCGTCTAATGAGTGGTAGCCCACTCACACTGAAGCAGTTATTTCCCATTATAGAAACGGCCCACTGACCTGCAGAGGCAGAAAGGTCCTCTTGTCTAATGGGAACTAGCCCATTTGCAGCTATTCCCCATTAGAGAAACGGCCCTATGACCTGGAGAGGCAGAAAGGTCATCTTTTCTAATGGGAACAAGCCCACTCACACTGAAGCAGCTATTTCCCATTAGAGAAACGGCCCTCTGACCTGCAGAGGCAGAAAGATCCTCTCGTCTAATGAGTGGTAGCCCACTCACACTGAAGCAGCTATTTCCCATTAGAGAAACGGCCCTCTGACCTGCAGAGACAGAAAGGTCCTCTCGTCTAATGGGAACTAGCCCACTCACACTGAAGCAGCTATTTCCTATTATAGAAACGGCCTTCTGACCTGCAGAGGCAGAAAGGTTCTCTCGTCTAGTGGGAACTAGCTCATTCGCAGCTATTTCCCATTAGAGAAACGGCCCTCTGATCTGCAGAGGCAGAAAGGTCCTCTTGTCTAATGGGAACTAGTCCACTCACACTGAAGCAGCTGTTTCCCATCCGAGAAACGGCCCTCTGACCTGCAGAGACAGAAAGGTCCTCTCGTCTAATGGGAACTAGCCCACTCACACTGAAGCAGCTATTTCCTATTATAGAAATCGGCCTTCTGACCTGCAGAGGCAGAAAGGTTCTCTCGTCTAGTGGGAACTAGCTCATTCGCAGCTATTTCCCATTAGAGAAACGGCCCTCTGATCTGCAGAGGCAGAAAGGTCCTCTTGTCTAATGGGAACTAGTCCACTCACACTGAAGCAGCTATTTCCCATTAGAGAAACGGCCCTCTGACCTGCAGAGGCAGAAAGGTCCTCTCGTCTAATGGGAACTAGCCCATTCACATCGAAGAACCTATTTCCCATTAGAGAAACGGCCCTCTGACCTGCAGAGGCAGAAATGTCCTCTCGTCTAATGGGAACTAGCCCAATCACACTGCAGCAGCTATTTCCCATTAGAGAAACGGCCCTCTGACCTGTATTGGCAGAAAGGTCCTCTCGTCTAATGGGAACTAGCCCAGTCACACTGAAGCAGCTATTTCCCTTAGAGAAACAGCCCTTCGACCTGGAGAGGCACAAAGGTCCTCTTGTCTAATGGGAACTAGCCCATTCACACTGAAGCAGCTATTTCCCATTATAGAAACCGCCCTCCGACCTGCAGAGGCAGAAAGGTCCTCTCGTCTAATGTGATGGAACTAGCCCACTCACACAGAAGCAGCTTTTTCCCATTAGAGAAACAGCCCTCTGATCTGCAGAGGCAGAAAGGTCCTCTCATCTAATGAGAACTAGCCCATTCACACTGAAGCAGCTATTTGCCATTAGAGAAACGGCCCTCTGACCTGCAGAGGCAGAAAGGCCCTCTTGTCGAATGGGAACTAGCCCACTCACACTGAAGCAGCTATTTCCCTTTATAGAAACAGCCCTCTGACCTGCAGAGGCAGAAAGGTCCTCTCGTCTAATGGGAACTAGCCCATTCACATCGAAGAACCTATTTCCCATTAGAGAAACGGCCCTCTGACCTGCAGAGGCAGAAATGTCCTCTCGTCTAATGGGAACTAGCCCAATCACACTGCAGCAGCTATTTCCCATTAGAGAAACGGCCCTCTGACCTGTATTGGCAGAAAGGTCCTCTCGTCTAATGGGAACTAGCCCAGTCACACTGAAGCAGCTATTTCCCTTAGAGAAACAGCCCTTCGACCTGGAGAGGCACAAAGGTCCTCTTGTCTAATGGGAACTAGCCCATTCACACTGAAGCAGCTATTTCCCATTATAGAAACCGCCCTCCGACCTGCAGAGGCAGAAAGGTCCTCTCGTCTAATGTGATGGAACTAGCCCACTCACACAGAAGCAGCTTTTTCCCATTAGAGAAACAGCCCTCTGATCTGCAGAGGCAGAAAGGTCCTCTCATCTAATGAGAACTAGCCCATTCACACTGAAGCAGCTATTTGCCATTAGAGAAACGGCCCTCTGACCTGCAGAGGCAGAAAGGCCCTCTTGTCGAATGGGAACTAGCCCACTCACACTGAAGCAGCTATTTCCCTTTATAGAAACAGCCCTCTGACCTGCAGAGGCAGAAAGGTCCTCTCGTCTAATGGGAACTAGCCCACTCACATTGACGCAGCTATTTCCCATTAGAGAAACGGCCCTCTGACCTGCAGAGGCTGAAAGGTCCTCTCGTCTAATGGGAACTAGCCCACTCACACTGAAACAGTTATTTCCCAATGTAGAAACGGCCCACTGACCTGCAGAGGCAGAAAGGTCCTCTTGTCTAATGGGAACTAGCCCATTTGCAGCTATTCCCCATTAGAGAAACGGCCCTATGACCTGGAGAGGCAGAAAGGTCATCTTTTCTAATGGGAACAAGCCCACTCACACTGAAGCAGCTATTTCCCATTAGAGAAACGGCACTCTGACCTGCAGAGCCAGAAAGGTCCTGCCTTCTAATGGGAACTGGCCCACTCACACTGAAGCAGCTTTTCCCATTAGAGAAAGAAATGGCCCTCTGACCTGCAGAGGCAGAAAGATCCTCTTGTCTAATGGGTGGTAGCCCACTCACACTGAAGCAGCTATTTCCCATTAGAGAAATGGCCCTCTGACCTGCAGAGACAGAAAGGTCCTCTTGTCTAATGGGAACTAGCCCACTCACACTGAAGCAGCTGTTTCCCATCCGAGAAACGGCCCTCTGACCTGCAGAGGCAGAAAGGTCCTCTCGTCTAATGGGAACTAGCCCACTCACACTGAAGCAGCTATTCCCTATTATAGAAACGGCCTTCTGACCTGCAGAGGCAGAAAGGTCCTCTCATCTAGTGGGAACTAGCCCATGTGCAGCTATTTCCCATTAGAGAAACGGCCCTCTGACCTGCAGGGGCAGAAAGGTCCTCTCGTCTAATGGGAACTTGCCCACTCACACCGAAGCAGCTATTTCCCATTAGAGAAACTGCCTCTGACCTGCAGAGGCAGAAAGGTCCTCTTGTCGAATGGGAGCTAGCCCAATAACACTGAAGCAGCAATTTCCAATTAGAGAAACGGCCCTCTGCCCTGGAGAGGCAGAAAGGTCCTCTCGTCTAATGGGAGGGAACTAGCCCACTCACACTGAAGCATCTATTTCCCATTGGAGAAACGGCCCTCTGACCTGCAGAGGCAGAATGGTCCTCTTGTCTAATGGGAACTAGCCCATTCACACTGAAGCAGCTATTTCCCATTATGGAAACCGGCCTCCGACCTGCAGAGGCAGAAAGGTCCTCTCGTCTAATGGGAGGGAAGTAGCTCACTCACATTGAAGCAGCTATTTCTCATTAGAGAAACAGTCCTCTGACTAGCAGAGACAGAAAGGTCCTCTCATCTAATGGGAACTAGCCCACTCACACTGAAGAAGCTTTTTCCCATTAGAGAAACGGCCCTCTGACCTGCAGAGGCAGAAAGGTCCTCTCGTCTAATGGGAACTAGCCCATTCACACAGAAGCAGCTATTTCCCATTAGAGAAAAGGCCCTGTGACCTGCAGAGGCAGAAAGGTCCTCTCATCTAATGGGAACTAGCCCAATAACACTGAAGCAGCAATTTCCCATTAAAGAAAAACGGCCCTCTGACCTGCAGAGGCAGAACCGTCCTCTTGTATAATGGGAACTAGCCCACTCACACTGAAGCAGCTATTCCCATTACAGAAACGACCCTCTGACCTGCAGAGGCAGAAAGGTCCTCTCGTCTAATGGGAACTAGCCCACTCACACTGAAGCAGCTATTTCCCTTTATAGAAACAGCCCTCTGACCTGCAGAGGCAGAAAGGTCCTCTCGTCTAATGGGAACTAGCCCACTCACAGCTATTTCCCATTAGAGAAACGGCCCTCTGACTTGCAGAGGCAGAAAGGTCCTCTCGTCTAATGGGAACTAGCCCACTCACACTGAAGCAACTATTTCCCATTAGAGAAACGGCCTTCCGACCTGGGGAGGCAGAAAGGTCCTCTCGTCTAATGGGCACTAGCCCATTCACACTGAAGCAGCTATTTCCCATTAGAGAAACGGCCCTCTGACCTGCAGAGGCAGAAAGGTCCTCTCGTCTAATGGGAACTTGCCCACTCACACCGAAGCAGCTATTTCCCATTAGAGAAACGGCCCTCTGACCTGCAGAGGCAGAAAGGTCCTCTTGTTTAATGGGAACTAGCCCACTCACACTGAAGCAGCTATTTCCCATTAGAGAAACGGCCCCCTGACCTGCAGAGGCAGAAAGGTCCTCTCGTCTAATGGGAACTAGCCCAATAACACTGAAGCAGCAATTTCCAATTAGAGAAACGGCCCTCTGCCCTGGAGAGGCCGAAAGGTCCTCTCGTCTAATGGGAGGGAACTAGCCCACTCACACTGAAGCATCTATTTCCCATTAGAGAAACGGCCCTCTGACCTGCAGAGGCAGAATGGTCCTCTTGTCTAATGGGAACTAGCCCATTCACACTGAAGCAGCTATTTCCATTATGGAAACCGGCCTCCGACCTGCAGAGGCAGAAAGGTCCTCTCGTCTAATGGGAGGGAACTAACTCACTCACATTGAAGCAGCTATTTCTCATTAGAGAAACAGTCCTCTGACTAGCAGAGACAGAAAGGTCCTCTCATCTAATGGGAACTAGCCCACTCACACTGAAGAAGCTTTTTCCCATTAGAGAAACGGCCCTCTGACCTGCAGAGGCAGAAAGGTCCTCTCGTCTAATGGGAACTAGCCCATTCACACAGAAGCAGCTATTTCCCATTAGAGAAACGGCCCTGTGACCTGCAGAGGTAGAAAGGTCCTCTCATCTAATGGGAACTAGCCCACTCACACTGAAGCAGCTATTTCCCATTAAAGAAAAACGGCCCTCTGACCTGCAGAGGCAGAAAGGTCCTCTCGTCTAATGGGAACTAGCCCACTCACACTGAAGCAGCTTTTTCCCATTAGAGAAACGGCCCTCTGACCTGCAGAGGCAGAAAGGTCCTCTCGTCTAATGGGAACTTGCCCACTCACACCGAAGCAGCTATTTCCCATTTGAGAAACGGCCCTCTGACCTGCAGAGGCAGAAAGGTCCTCTTGTCTAATGGGAACTAGCCCCCTCATACTGAAGCAGCTATTTCCCATTAGAGAAACGGCCCTCTGACCTGCAGAGGCAGAAAGGTCCTCTCATCTAATGGGAACTAGCCCAATCACACTGAAGCAGCAATTTTCCATTAGAGAAACGGCCCTCTGCCCTGGAGAGGCAGAAATGTCCTCTCCTCTAATGGGAGGGAACTACCCCACTCACACTGAAGCATCTATTTCCCATTAGAGAAACGGCCCTCCGACCTGCAGAGGCAGAAAGGTCCTATCGTCTAATGGGAACTAGCCCACTCACATTGACAGAGCTATTTCCCATTTGAGAAACGGCCCTCTGACCTGCAGTAGCAGAACGGTCCTCTCGTCTAGTGGAAACTAGCCCATTCGCAGCTATTTCCCATTAGAGAAACGGCCCTCTGACCTGCAGAGGCAGAAAGGTCCTCTTGTCTAATGAGAACTAGCCCACTCACACTGAAGCAGCTATTTCCCATTAGAGAAACGGCCTTCCGACCTGGGTAGGCAGAAAGGTCCTCTCGTCTAATGGGAACTAGCCCACTCACATTGACGCAGCTATTTCGCATTTGAGAAACGGCCCTCTGCCCTGCAGAGGCAGAAAGGTCCTCTTGTCTAATAGGAACTAGCCCACTCACACTGAAGCAGCTATTTCCCATTATAGAAACGGCCCTCTGACCTGCAGAGGTAGAAAGGTCCCCTTGTCTAATGGGAACTAGCCCACTCACATTGACGCAGCTATTTCCCATTAGAGAAACGGCCCTCTGACCTGCAGAGGCAGAAAGGTCCTCTCGTCTAATGGGAACTAGCCCACTCACACTGAAGCAACTATTTCCCATTATAGAGCCGGCCTTCCGTCCTGGGGAGGCAGAAAGGTCCTCTCGTCTAATGGGAACTAGCCCATTCACAAAGAAACAACTATTTCCCATTAGAGAAACAGCCCTCTGACCTGCTGAGGCAGAAAGGTCCTCTCGTCTAATGGGAACTAGCCCACTCACCCTGAAGCAGCAATTTCCCATTAGAGAAATGGCCCTCTGACCTGCAGAGGCAGAAAGGTCCTCTCGTCTAATGGGAACTAGCCCACTCACACTGAAGCAGCTTTTTCCCATTAAAGAAAAACGGCCCTGTGACCTGCAGAGGCAGAAAGGTCCTCTCGTCTAAGGGGAGGGAACTAGCCCATTCACACTGAATTTATTTTCAAATCTGTTTATTGGCATTTGTTATTTGTTATAAGCACAAGAAAATTGCCAGAACTGCCACCAAACAATAAATCAGATTGCATCTCAAATTATTAACATTTACAACTTAACATAGAAACTTTAACTATCTCCAAATGTCTGCTTCTTGAGAAGCCGGTGCCGAGTGGGGCACTGGGGGGGGTCAGGACTTTCAGGGGGTGAGGGGACTTCCTTTAGCAGGGCTCGCATAAAATTATGGTTGGGCTTCTACTAGAATTCCACTCCTGTCCGTGGGACTTCCTACTGCAGGTTTGTGCTGGTTCATGGGGGCTTATCGTCCGAGGGGTAAAACAAGGAATCTGTGAGTCCCCTCCAGGCCTCTAGGGTCATACTCGAGGCATCTGTGGATCTGGCTACACTTTCTTCCCAGGCTTTCGTTTCGGCTTGCACCCATCTTTTCAGTTCCCTGTGCCAGATTTTCTGTTGTGGTCCCGATGGTTTCTTCCAGGACATTGCAATTGTCCTCTTAGCCAGAATGCACATAATGTCCATTAATCTAGTGAGGTGTTTCAGCTTTGCTGGTCTGGGGTATGTGCCAAGTAGGCACTCCGCAGGAGTCCATTCATATCTGGTCAGCCCCAGAGTTTCGCTTGTCTGCTGTATAAAAGACCACAGTGATTGTGTCCTGGCACACCGCCAGAACATGTGGAGCAGGTCCGCGTTGTCCATTTCGCACCAGGTGCATTCAGGGCTCTGAGTGTTATAAAGTTTGGCCAGCCTGGATGGGGTTAGGTATGTTCGATGCAGCAGGTTCAATTGTATTTGTCTAAATCTGTGATTTCTGGATACTGTTTTAGGAAATATGAGGGCCCTTTCCCATTCCCCGTCCGTTAACTCTCGGCCTATGTCTGCTTCCCATTTGGATTTTAGCCCGGCACTGCGTGGGTTGGGGGTGTCATTTAGGTGGCTGTAGATCTGAGACACTGGTCTCCCTCCCTCACCTAGTTCATATAGTAGCGTAATCAGGGGGTTCGTGTCTGGTTCCTCCGGCCATGTCGGCCATCTGGCACGTGCCGTGGATCTTAATTTTTGGTACCATAGAAACTGGCCAACGTGGACATCATTTTGTTCTTGAAGTGTTTCAAATTCCATGAACTCCCCCTCCGTGTATAAGTCCCCCCATGAGTAAATCCCCTTCTGTTCCCAGTGCCTGAGGTGTTGCAGATCTGGATGGGTTTTGCATAGATCTGAGACAAGCGGTATGTTCGGGGAGTATTGGTGTTTAGCGTGTGCAAGGGATTCAGCCCTATGCCAGATTTTGCGTCCTAGGGAGACCAATAGGGGGGCGTTTCTTATCAAATGGGTGGGGGCCCAGGGAAGTTCCTTCATATATAACGGGGAGACCAGTGGCTGCAGGAGTGGCGTCTCCGATGTGGCATCGTCTGCTAGCCATTTGGTGACAAATCCAAGCTGCGCTGCTAGGAAGTACTTTTCAAAGTTTGGGAGTTGGATTCCCCCCTGAGTGTACGGTAGTGACAACGTGGCAAGCGCAATCTTTCGTCTTCCCTTCCCCCACAGGAAGTCTCTCAGCATACTTTCCAGTAGGCGAAAGAAGGGCGCTTTGATGTAGAAGTGTACGTTCTGAAATCCATACAAGAGTCTGGGAAGGACAATCATTTTAGTTGCGGAGGCCCTGCCCATCATGGATAGGGGGAGTTTCGCCCAAAAGGCCATAGATTTCCTCAAGGCCGGGAGAGCCGCTTTAGTGTTGCGCTCATGCATTTGTTCCGGGGAGTGCATTATGTGTATGCCTAAGTATTTGAACGAGGTGTTTTCCCATCTTATTCCCACCGAAGGAAGCTCCGATGCTTCCATTCCCTTAAGATTCGCCAGGGGGAATAGGCAGGATTTGGTTCTGCTGAATTTTATTCCAGAGACCTTCGCAAAATTATCTAGGACCTCCAGCATCGTGGGCACATTATAGTATGGGTCCCTGACAAATAATAAGACGTCGTCCGCGTAAAGAGAAATAATGTGGTCAATGTCTCCCAGCCGGATCCCAGCATCAAAAAATTGCTTTCGAAAATAGATAGCAATGGGTTCCAGGCCCAGTACGTAGAGCATGGGAGAGAGGGGGCAACCCTGTCTGGTTCCTCTGCATATGTTCCAGACCTCCGAAATATGCTTCCCCGTTTTTACTCTGGCTCTAGGTTTCGTGTATAGTATCTTGATCCACCTAATGAACCTAGGGCCAAAACCAAACCCCTCCAGAACCGCCAGTAGCCATTCCCAAAAGATCGAATCGAACGCCTTGGTGGCGTCCAGGGACAGCAGTGCGAACTCTTCTGTGCAATCTACAGTTTGAGCGATGACATGCTGCACTCGGCGCAAATTCATGGTTGTGTTTCGGGCTGGTATGAAGCCGCATTGGTCCTCATGTACTACTTCCCCTATAATTCTGGCCAGTCTATTAGCTAACACTGTCGTCAGGATTTTCGCGTCATAGTTAAGCATTGCTATCGGGCGGTAAGAGTCGCATCTATCAGGGGGTTTATTGGGCTTAATAATCGGGATCAGGAGGGTCTCTCTCATGCTATCGGGTAATATTCCTGTCTCATATGCTTCCCGAAAGACCTCATGTAACAGGGGCGTTAGTGTAGGCTCATACGTCTTATAAAACTCCGTGGGTAGGCCATCGCTCCCAGGCGTCTTGCAAGTGGCTAGTGATCTAATAGCTTCCGTGATTTCCTCAGTTGTGATATCTGCGTCTAGGGCCTCTGATTGCTCTGGGGGCATCCTGGGGAGTCCTATCTCTTCAAGGGTGTCCATGATTTTTTCTAGGGGGACCTGGTCATCATGAGAGTAAAGGTGTTCATAGAAGCCCTTAAACGTTTCGTTAATAGCTTGTTGTGTCTGTGCTGCCCCCCCCTCTTCGGTCTGTACTCCAGTGATTGTGCGCCTGGGGTGTTCTTTCTTTCAGAGCCAGGCGAGCATTCTGCCTGGTTTGTCAGCCTCCGTGTGTATTCTATTAGTTTTGGTGGCATAATCAAATTTGGCGAGCCTATTCCATGCCAAGGTAGAGTTAGTTCTAAGTGCTCTGAGGTTGTCCTCCCTTTGTTCTGTGTCGACCGGGGCTGCTTCCAATTGTTCTATTTCCTGCTCCCAGTGGGCCAGATCACCCCTAAGTTGTCTCCTAATGCCCCCTGCCTTTGCTATTATTTCTCCTCTCGTCACTACCTTTAGGGCGTCCCACATTGTACTTAAGCGGTCTACGCTTCCTGTGTTTCTTTCTATGAAGTCTTCTATGAATTCGTGTAGGTTCTCCCTAAATGTCGGGTCGCCCAGGGCATCTATCGGCATTCTCCACATTGGGATAGGAGGTCTGGGGCCAGTGTGATTCCAGCCCACCAGAAGAGGCGAGTGGTCGGAGATGGTTCTGCCCAGATATAGAGCTTCATCTATCTGTGAAAGGTGTTCATTGCTTATGAAAACATAGTCTAGTCTGGTGTGGAGACCGTGTGGAGAGGAGAAATATGAATACCCCCGAGCGTCAGGGTGACACTCCCTCCAGGTGTCTGCCAAGTGTAACCTGTTGACTAGTAGGGAGAGGGCTGTAGTAGCTGCTGAGGGCCCCTTTGGGTGCGGAAAGGACCTGTCAAGTATCGGATCATGGACACAGTTGAAATCACCCCCCCAGAAAAGGATTTCATGCCTATTTAGCGAAATCTTAGTGTACATGGAGTTTAGGTGTGATGGGATGTTAGTGTTGGGGAGATAAGAGTTCACTATGCAAATATCTGATTGTTCTAGCCTGCCCCATATTATTACGAATCTTCCCTCTGGGTCAGACTCGGTTTTGGTTACCCGGAAAGGGAGTTGTGGGTGAATCCAAGTATATACCCCTCTTGCATACTTAGAGTACGAAGATCCGACCCCCTGGCCTCCCCAGTGTTCATTTAGCCTCGCTAAGGATTCAGCCGTGCAATGTGTCTCCTGGAGTAACGCTATCTGTACTTTCTTTCTGTTCAAATAGGACTTGACTCTATTTCGGCGTAGGTATGATCCCAAGCCTCTCACATTCCAGGTCAGTATCTTTATATTCATTTTAGCCGCCATTACAGGGTAATTGAGTCGCACTCACAGTTGTCCGACCCCTGTTGTCCTCGTGTGTCCTGCTATCTCGTCCTGGACTTCTCCCCGCCTGCCTTTCCGTTCCGGCCCCGGGTCTTTCGCTGGATGGAGATTCATGAACTTGTGTAAATCCCATTGTGGTAAATGGGAGGAAAACTAAACAAAACTTTCTAAACTGTCCCTAGCAGCTGCTTTTAACTTGCAGCGCTCAGGGGCTCCTGAGCCTTCCAGGCCACTCCTGGCCTTCCAGATCAGGTTGTGTGTGAGCAAACAGCTTACACCTTTGTTGGTGGGGTGGGTTGTTTATCCGCCGCTTGTGTGCTCCTCGGGTCTCGCGTCCGATGTTGCGAGGTTATAAGTAGGACTTTCATGATGGTTCAGTCGTCTACGATTCGTGTGGCTTCCCTTTTATTTGCTGCAGGGATTGCCTTCTGCCCACATGCACCCGGGGGTGGGTGGTCATCCCCGATCCGAGTTCGGTGGATCCTCCTTGCCATCTGCCAGGTTGTTGTGCTCAAGCCACATACTAGCTGCGGCTGGGGTCTCCAGGAACGTTGCTTTCCCCTTATATAGAATCTTGAGCCGTGACGGGTATAAGAGCATATATTTCAAGTTGAGCTTTCTCAGCCGGGCTTTTATCGGAATGTAAGAGTTTCTGGCTCGCTGTACTGCAGGGGTGTAGTCTGGGTATATGACTATTGTGGAGCCATTTCTTTTTATCTCCCCGCCTTCTCTGGAGAACCGCAGTATGATTTCGCGGTCTCTGAAATTTAAGATCTTTGCTATGATTGGCCTTGGATGCGATCCAGGTGGGGGACATCTCTGGAGAGACCTGTGGGCCCTCTCGACGGAGAACCCCTGGGAGAGATTTGCCGCCCCTATTTCTTGCTGTAGAAGCGTTTCGATGAAGGTCGTCGGGTCCGGGCCTTCCAGATCTTCAGGGACCCCCAGTATACGAATGTTATTACGTCGCGCTCGACCTTCCGCGTCCTCTGAGCGGGCTTCTAGCCTTGTTACCTTTTGTTCCAAATCTCTAACCGCCAACTCCAAATCTCGGGTGTTCGCAGCATTTTCCTGCAGGGCAGTCTCCGTTACCGTGACCCTTTCCGTTAGGTTGCGGGCGTCCTGCCGCATAAGTTGCATGTCAGATTTCACCTCTTCGAGCCGTCCCTCGAGTGATGTGCGGAGGGCAGCTATTGCTTGGAGGACTTGTGTGTGCTTAAGGTCTTCCACTTGTTGGGGCAGGTCTTCGGGGGTTTCTCGGTCTTGTTGAGATGACTGCCGGTGGGGTTTGACCGTCGTGAAGGAGTCCATCGTGACTAGTTTCGGCTTGGTCCTGGGGGGAGACATCTCCTGATCGATGTTCTGTAAGTGCTGCCCCCTGCAGAGTTCCGTCGACGGCCCCTATATTAAAATTTTCGTGTGGGCTACTAGGGAACTTTGGTCCCAGGAGTCCAACTCCAGGTATTCAGTTGTTTCTGGCTACTGGTGTTTCCCGGCAATTAGGTTCAGATTGTGTGAAGGGCCTTGCTCTGGAGGTCGTTGTGGTGCAAATAGGCCCGGGGCCTCAGGTTACGTCTAGTACTTTCTGATTCCTTCTCCAGTGGGGGTACTGGCATGCAGGTGTCTTCCCACCACCAATCAGAGTATTGGTCTCCTTTCTCTTCCTCGGGCCTTAGTGCTGTGAGTGGGTTCCGTCCGCTGGGGCCTTCGTTCCGCGGGGCCCCGCAGATTCAGACCAGCCCTCCTCGCAGGAGTCAGTGTTGGGCCCCAGGGCCGGCCGAGCCTCGCTCACTCGGTCTGCTGAAACCGCATGAGTTAATTGCGGGTGGTCCCATCAGGGAGCGCTGTGGAGGGGACCCGATCCCGCTTCGAGCGTTGGTGAGGGGCCCGCCGCCTTTCGTTCTGTTCCCCGTGGCCGGTCTCACCCTTGCACCGCCGGGACTGCTCCGCGTTCCCTGCTTTGGCGTCCGCGGCAGACGCGACCTCCTCCTGGCTGTGCCCGCGCCGCGCCGCGGTTTCTCCTACCTCCGCAGTAGTCACCGGCCCCCGCTCTCAGATGCCCATCGGCGACAGGCTCCTCCACAGCAGCCGCCCTCAGCCGTGACGGTTCGTGGTATGATCCAGGGGGGCGAAGCTGGCCTTCCTACTCCGCGGCGGGCGCCGCCATCTTGGAATCCCTGGGGGCTCGAGTTCGGGCTTCCCGTTCTCCGCCGTTCGGACTCGGATTTCACCCAGAGTTGTTGCCGAGTGCTGGCAATCGGTTCCCCCACAATATTCTGGCCTCCGTTCGTCTCGTAGACCTGGATTCAGCGAAAGTTATGCGATTTTGTCAGGATCGCGGACGGAGCTCCGTGGAGGTCTGTCCTTACGGCATGCGTGCTGGCCACGCCCCCGCCATTCACACTGAAGCAGCTATTTCCCATTAGAGAAACGGCCCTCCGACCTGCAGAGGCAGAAAGGTCCTCTCGTCTAATGGGAACTAGCCCATTCACACTGAAGCAGCTATTTCCCATTAGAGAAACGACCCTCCGACCTGGAGAGGCAGAAAGGTCCTCTCGTCTAATGGGAACTTCACCACTCACACTGAAGCAGCTATTTCCCATTAGAGAAACAGCCCTCTGACCTGTAGAATCAGAAAGGTCCTCTCGTCTAATGGGATCTAGCCCATTCACACCGAAGCAGCTATTTCCCATTAGAGAAACGGCCCTCTGACCTGCAGAGGCAGAAAGGTCCTCTTGTCTAATGGGAACTAGCCCACTCACACTGAAGCAGCTATTTCCCAGTAGAGAAACGGCCCTCCTACCTGGAGAGGCAGAAAGGTCCTCTCGTCTAATGGGAACTAGCCCACTCACACTGAAGCAGCTATTTCCCATTAGAGAAACGGCCCTCTGACCTGCAGAGGCAGAAAGTTCCTCTCGTCTAATGGGAACTTGCCCACTCACACCGAAGCAGCTATTTCCCATTAGAGAAACAGCCCTCTGACCTGCAGAGGCAGAAAGGTCCTCTTGTCTAATGGGAACTAGCCCACTCACACTGAAGCAGCTATTTCCCATTAGAGAAACGGCCCTCTGACCTGCAGAGGCAGAAAGGTCCTCTCGTCTAATGGGAACTAGCCCATTCACACAGAAGCAGCTATTTCCCATTAGAGAAACGGCCCTCTGACCTGCAGAGGCAGAAAGGTCCTCTAGTCTAATGGGAACTAGCCCACTCACACTCAAGCAACTATTTCCCATTAGAGAAACGGCCTTCCGACCTGGGGAGGCAGAAAGGTCCTCTCGTCTAATGGGAACTAGCCCACTCACACTGAAGCAGCTGAAACGGCCCTCCGACCTGAAGAGGCAGAATGGTCCTCTCGTCTAATGGGAACTAGCCCACTCACATTGTCAGAGCTATTTCCCATTTGAGAAATGGCCCTCTGACCTGCAGTGGCCGAACGGTCCTCTTGTCTAATGGGAACTAGCCCACTCACACTGAAGCAGCTTTTCCCATTAGAGAAACGGCCCTCTGACCTGCAGAGGCAGAAAGGTCCTCTTGTCTAATGGGAACTAGCCCACTCACACTGAAGCAACTATTTCCCATTATAGAGCCGGCCTTCCGTCCTGGGGAGACAGAAAGGTCCTCTCGTCTAATGGGAATTAGCCCATTCACACAGAAGCAGCTATTTCCCATTAGAGAAACAGCCCTCTGACCTGCTGAGGCAGAAAGGTCCTCTCGTCTAATGGGAACTAGCCCACTCACCCTGAAGCAGCTATTTCCCATTAGAGAAACAGCCCTCTGACATGCAGAGGCAGAAAGGTCCTCTTGTCTAATGGGAACTAGCCCACTCACACTGAAGCAGCTATTTCCCATTAAAGAAAAACGACTCTGTGACCTGCAGAGGCAGAAAGGTCCTCTCGTCTAATGGGAGGGAACTAGCCCATTCACACTGAATCAGCTATTTCCCAATAGAGAAATGGCCCTCCGACCTGCAGAGGCAGAAAGGTCCTCTCGTCTTATGGGAACTAGCCCATTCACACTGAAGCAGCTATTTCCCATTAGTGAAACGACCCTCCGACCTGGAGAGGCAGAAATGTCCTCTCGTCTAATGGGAACTTCCCCACTCACACTGAAGCAGCTATTTCCCATTAGAGAAAAAGCCCTCTGACCTGTAGAGGCAGAAAGGTCCTCTCATCTAATGGGATCTAGCCCATTCACACCGAAGCAGCTATTTCCCATTAGAGAAACGGCCCTCTGACCTGCAGAGGCAGAAAGGTCCTCTTGTCTAATGGGAACTAGCCCACTCACACTGAAGCAGCTATTTCCCAGTAGAGAAACAGCCCTCCTACCTGGACAGGTAGAAAGGTCCTCTCGTCTAATGGGAACTAGCCCACTCACACTGAAGCAGCTTTCCCCATTAGAGAAACGCCCCTCTGACCTGCAGAGGCAGAAAGGTCCTCTTGTCGAATGGGAACTAGCCCACTCACACTGAATAAGCTATTTCCCATTATAGAAACGGCCCTCTGAATTGCAGAGGCAGAAAGGTCCTCTCGTCTAATGGAAACTAGCCCATTCACAGCTATTTCCCATTAGAGAAACGGCCCTCTGACCTGCAGAGGCAGAAAGGTCCTCTTGTCTAATGGGAGGGAACTAGCCCACTCACATTGAAGCAGCTATTTCCCATTAGAGAAACCGGCCTCCGACCTGCAGAGGCAGAAAGGTCCTCTCATCTAATGGGAGGGAACTAGCGCACTCACATTGAAGCAGCTATTTCCCATTAGAGAAACAGTCTTCGGCCTGCAGAGACAGAAAGGTCCTCTCTTCGGATGGGAACTAGCCCACTCACTCTGAAGCAGCTTTTTCCCATTAGAGAAACGGCCCTCTGATCTGCAGAGGCAGAAAAGTCCTCTCGTCTAATGGAAACTAGCCCACTCACACTGAAGCAGCTTTTTCCCATTAGAGAAACGGCCCTCTGACCTGCAGAGGCATAAAGGTTCTCTCGTCTAATGGGAACTAGCCCACTCACACTGAAGCAGCTATTTCCTATTATAGAAACGGCCTTCTGACCTGCAGAGGCAGAAAGGTCCTCTCGTCTAATGGGAACTAGCCCATTCGCAGCTATTTCCCATTAGAGAAAAGGCCCTCTGATCTGCAGAGGCAGAAAGGTCCTCTCGTCTAATGGGAACTAGTCCACTCACACTGAAGCAGCTATTTCCCATTAGAGAAACGGCCCTCTGACCTGCAGAGGCAGAAAGGTCCTCTCGTCTAATGGGAACTAGCCCATTCACTCCGAAGCACCTATTTCCCATTAGAGAAACGGCCCTCTGACCTGCAGAGGCAGAAATGTCCTCTTGTCTAATGGGAACTTGCCCACTCACACTGAAGCAACTATTTCCCATTAGAGAAACGGCCCTCTGACCAGCAGAAACAGAAAGGTCTTCTCGTCTAATGGGAACTAGCCCAATCACACTGAAGCAGCTATTTCCCATTAGAGAAACTGCCCTCTGCCCTGTATTGGCAGAAAGGTCCTCTCGTCTAATGTGAACTAGCCCAGTCACACTGAAGCAGCTATTTCCCTTAGAGAAACAGCCCTTCGACCTGGAGAGGCACAAAGGTCCTCTTGTCTAATGGGAACTAGCCCATTCACACTGAAGCAGCTATTTCCCATTATAGAAACCGCCCTCCGACCTGCAGAGGCAGAAAGGTCCTCTCGTCTAATGTGATGGAACTAGCCCACTCACACTGAAGCAGCTTTTTCCCATTAGAGAAACAGCCCTCTGACCTGCAGAGGCAGAAAGGTCCTCTCATCTAATGGGAACTAGCCCATTCACACTGAGGCAGCTATTTGCCATTAGAGAAACCGCGCTCCGGCCTGCAGAGGCAGAAAGGTCCTCTCGTCTAATGTGATGGAACTAGCCCACTCACACTGAAGCAGCTATTTCCCATTATAGAAACCGCCCTCCGACCTGCAGAGGCAGAAAGGTCCTCTCGTCTAATGTGATGGAACTAGCCCACTCACACTGAAGCAGCTTTTTCCCATTAGAGAAACAGCCCTCTGACCTGCAGAGGCAGAAAGGTCCTCTCATCTAATGGGAACTAGCCCATTCACACTGAAGCAGCTTTTTCCCATTAGAGAAACAGCCCTCTGACCTGCAGAGGCAGAAAGGTCCTCTCATCTAATGGGAACTAGCCCATTCACACTGAAGCAGCTATTTGCCATTAGAGAAACAGCACTCTGACCTGCAGAGGCAGAAAGGTCCTCTTCTCTAATGGGAACTATCCCACTCACACTGAAGCAGCTATTTCCCATTAAAGAAAAACGGCCCTCTGACCTGCAGAGGCAGAAGGTCCTCTTGTCTAATGGGCATTAGCCCTCTCACACTGAAGCATCTATTTCCCATTAGAGAAACGACCCTCTGACCTGGAGATGCAGAAAAGTCATCTTGTCTAATGGGAATTAGCCCAAACCGCCCTCTGACCTGGAGAGGCAGAAAGTTCATCTCGTCTAATGGGAACTAGCCCACTCACATTGAAACAGCTATTTCCCACTAGAGAAATGGCCCTCTGACCTGCAGAGGCAGAACGGTCCTCTTGTCTAATGGGAACTAGCACACTCACACTGAAGCAGCTTTTCCCATTAGAGAAACGGCCCTCTGACCAGCAGAAACAGAAAGGTCTTCTCGTCTAATGGCAACTAGCCCAATCACACTGAAGCAGCTATTTCCCATTAGAGAAACGGCCCTCTGCCCTGTATTGGCAGAAAGGTCCTCTCGTCTAATGTGAACTAGCCCAGTCACACTGAAGCAGCTATTTCCCTTAGAGAAACAGCCCTTCGACCTGGAGAGGCACAAAGGTCCTCTTGTCTAATGGGAACTAGCCCATTCACACTGAAGCAGCTATTTCCCATTATAGAAACCGCCCTCCGACCTGCAGAGGCAGAAAGGTCCTCTCGTCTAATGTGATGGAACTAGCCCACTCACACTGAAGCAGCTTTTTCCCATTAGAGAAACAGCCCTCTGACCTGCAGAGGCAGAAAGGTCCTCTTGTCGAATGGGAACTAGCACACTCACACTGAATAAGCTATTTCCCATTATAGAAACGGCCCTCTGAACTGCAGAGGCAGAAAGGTCCTCTCGTCTAATGGAAACTATCCCATTTGCAGCTATTTCCCATTAGAGAAACGGCCCTCTGACCTGCAGAGGCAGAAAGGTCCTCTTGTCTAATGGGAACTAGCCCAATCACACTGAAGCAGCTATTTCCCATTATAGAAACCGGCCTCCGACCTGCAGAGGCAGAAAGGTCCTCTCATCTAATGGGAGGGAACTAGCCCACTCACATTGAAGCAGCTATTTCCCATTAGAGAAACAGTCCTCGGACCTGCAGAGACAGAAAGGTCCTCTCTTCGGATGGGAACTAGTCCACTCACTCTGAAGCAGCTTTTTCCCATTAGAGAAACGGCCCTCTGACCTGCAGAGGCAGAAAAGTCCTCTTGTCTAATGGAAACTAGCCCACTCACACTGAAGCAGCTTTTTCCCATTAGAGAAACGGCCCTCTGACCTGCAGAGGCAGAAAGGTCCTCTCGTCTAATGGGAACTAGCCCATTCACACAGAAGCAGCTATTTGCCATTAGAGAAACGGCCCTCTGACCAGCAGAGGTAGAAAGGTCCTCTTGTCTAATGGGAACTAGCCCACTCACACTGAAGCAACTATTTCCCATTAGAGAAACGGCCTTCCGACCTGGGGAGGCAGAAAGGTCCTCTCGTCTAACGGGAACTAGCCCACTCACACTGAAGCAGCTGAAACGGCCCTCCGACCTGCAGAGGCAGAAAGGTCCTCTCGTCTAATGGGAACTAGCCCACTCACATTGACAGAGCTATTTCCCATTTGAGAAACGGCCCTCTGACCTGCAGTAGCAGAACGGTCCTCTCGTCTAGTGGAAACTAGCCCATTCGCAGCTATTTCCCATTAGAGAAACGGCCCTCTGACCTGCAGAGGCAGAAAGGTCCTCTTGTCTAATGAGAACTAGCCCACTCACACTGAAGCAGCTATTTCCCATTAGAGAAACGGCCTTCTGACCTGGGGAGGCAGAAAGGTCCTCTCGTCTAATCGGAACTAGCCCACTCACATTGACGCAGCTATTTCGCATTTGAGAAACGGCCCTCTGCCCTGCAGAGGCAGAAAGGTCCTCTCATCTAATGGGAACTAGCCCATTCACACTGAAGCAGCTATTTGCCATTAGAGAAACCGCGCTCCGGCCTGCAGAGGCAGAAAGGTCCTCTCGTCTATTGTGATGGAACTAGCCCACTCACACTGAAGCAGCTATTTCCCATTATAGAAACCGCCCTCCGACCTGCAGAGGCAGAAAGGTCCTCTCGTCTAATGTGATGGAACTAGCCCACTCACACTGAAGCAGCTTTTTCCCATTAGAGAAACAGCCCTCTGACCTGCAGAGGCAGAAAGGTCCTCTCATCTAATGGGAACTAGCCCATTCACACTGAAGCAGCTTTTTCCCATTAGAGAAACAGCCCTCTGACCTGCAGAGGCAGAAAGGTCCTCTCATCTAATGGGAACTAGCCCATTCACACTGAAGCAGCTATTTGCCATTAGAGAAACGGCCCTCTGACCTGCAGAGGCAGAAAGGTCCTCCTGTCTAATGGGAACTAGCCCACTCACACTGAAGCAACTATTTCCCATTATAGAGCCGGCCTTCCGTCCTGGGGAGGCAGAAAGGTCCTGTCGTCTAATGGGAATTAGCCCATTCACACAGAAGCAGCTATTTCCCATTAAAGAAACAGCTCTCTGACCTGCTGAGGCAGAAAGGTCCTCTCGTCTAATGGGAACTAGCCCACTCACACTGAAGCAGCTATTTCCCATTAAAGAAAAACGACTCTGTGACCTGCAGAGGCAGAAAGGTCCTCTCGTCTAATGGGAGGGAACTAGCCCATTCACACTGAAGCAGCTATTTCCCATTAGAGAAACGGCCCTCCGACCTGCAGAGGCAGAAAGGTCCTCTCGTCTTATGGGAACTAGCCCATTCACACTGAAGCAGCTATTTCCCATTAGTGAAACGACCCTCCGACCTGGAGAGGCAGAAAGGTCCTCTCGTCTAATGGGAACTTCCCCACTCACACTGAAGCAGCTATTTCCCATTAGAGAAAAAGCCCTCTGACCTGTAGAGGCAGAAAGGTCCTCTCATCTAATGGGATCTAGCCCATTCACACCGAAGCAGCTATTTCCCATTAGAGAAACGGCCCTCTGACCTGCAGAGGCAGAAAGGTCCTCTTGTCTAATGGGAACTAGCCCACTCACACTGAAGCAGCTATTTCACAGTAGAGAAACGGCCCTCCTACCTGGACAGGTAGAAAGGTCCTCTCGTCTAATGGGAACTAGCCCACTCACACTGAAGCAGCTTTTCCCATTAGAGAAACGTCCCTCTGACCTGCAGAGGCAGAAAGGTCCTCTTGTCGAATGGGAACTAGCCCACTCACACTGAATAAGCTATTTCCCATTATAGAAACGGCCCTCTGAACTGCAGAGGCAGAAAGGTCCTCTCATCTAATGGGAGGGAACTAGCCCACTCACATTGAAGCAGCTATTTCCCATTAGAGAAACAGTCTTCGGATCTGCAGAGACAGAAAGGTCCTCTCTTCGGATGGGAACTAGCCCACTCACTCTGAAGCAGCTTTTTCCCATTAGGGAAACGGCCCTCTGATCTGCAGAGGCAGAAAAGTCCTCTCGTCTAATGGAAACTAGCCCACACACACTGAAGCAGTTTTTTCCCATTAGAGAAACGGCCCTCTGACCTGCAGAGGCATAAAGGTCCTCTCGTCTAATGGGAACTAGCACACTCACACTGAAGCAGCTATTTCCTATTATAGAAACGGCCTTCTGACCTGCAGAGGCAGAAAGGTCCTCTCGTCTAATGGGAACTAGCCCATTCGCAGCTATTTCCCATTAGAGAAAAGGCCCTCTGATCTGCAGAGGCAGAAAGGTCCTATCGTCTAATGGGAACTAGTCCACTCACACTGAAGCAGCTATTTCCCATTAGAGAAACGGCCCTCTGACCTGCAGAGGCAGAAAGGTCCTCTCGACTAATGGGAACTAGCCCATTCACACCGAAGCACCTATTTCCCATTAGAGAAACGGCCCTCTGACCTGCAGAGGCAGAAATGTCCTCTTGTCTAATGGGAACTAGCCCACTCACACTGAAGCAACTATTTCCCATTAGAGAAACGGCCCTCTGATCAGCAGAAACAGAAAGGTCTTCTCATCTAATGGGAACTAACCCAATCACACTGAAGCAGCTATTTCCCATTAGAGAAACGGCCCTCTGCCCTGTATTGGCAGAAAGGTCCTCTCGTCTAATGTGAACTAGTCCAGTAACACCGAAGCAGCTATTTCCCTTAGAGAAACAGCCCTTCGACCTGGAGAGGCACAAAGGTCCTCTTGTCTAATAGGAACTAGCCCATTCACACTGAAGCAGCTATTTCCCATTATAGAAACTGCCCTCCGACCTGCAGAGGCAGAAAGGTCCTCTCGTCTAATGTGATGGAACTAGCCGACTCACACTGAAGCAGCTTTTTCCCATTAGAGAAACAGCCCACTGATCTGCAGAGGCAGAAAGGTCCTCTCATCTAATGGGAACTAGCCCATTCACACTGAAGCAGGTATTTGCCATTAGAGAAACGGCACTCTGACCTGCAGAGGCAGAAAGGTCCTCTTCTCTAATGGGAACTATCCCACTCACACTGAAGCAGCTATTTCCCATGAAAGAAAAACGGCCCTCTGACCTGCAGAGGCAGAAGGTCCTCTTGTCTAATGGGCACTAGCCCTCTCACACTGAAGCAGCTATTTCCCATTAGAGAAACGACCCTCTGACCTGGAGATGCAGAAAAGTCATCTTGTCTAATGGGAACTAGCCCAAACCGCCCTCTGACCTGGAGAGGCAGAAAGGTCATCTCGTCTAATGGGAACTAGCCCACTCACATTGAAACAGCTATTTCCCACTAGAGAAACGGCCCTCTGACCTGCAGAGGCAGAACAGTCCTCTTGTCTAATGGGAACTAGCCCACTCACACTGAAGCAGCTTTTCCCATTAGAGAAACGGCCCTCTGACCTGCAGAGGCAGAAAGGTCCTCTTGTTGAATGGGAACTAGCACACTCACACTGAATAAGCTATTTCCCATTATAGAAACGGCCCTCTGAACTGCAGAGGCAGAAAGGTCCTCTCGTCTAATGGAAACTAGCCCATTTGCAGCTATTTCCCATTAGAGAAACGGCCCTCTGACCTGCAGAGGCTGAAAGGTCCTCTTGTCTAATGGGAACTAGCCCAATCACACTGAAGCAGCTATTTCCCATTATAGAAACCGGCCTCCGACCTGCAGAGGCAGAAAGGTCCTCTCATCTAATGGGAGGGAACTAGCCCACTCACATTGAAGCAGCTATTTCCCATTAGAGAAACAGTCCTCGGACCTGCAGAGACAGAAAGGTCCTCTCTTCGGATGGGAACTAGCCCACTCACTCTGAAGCAGCTTTTTCCCATTAGAGAAACGGCCCTCTGACCTGCAGAGGCAGAAAAGTCCTCTCGTCTAATGGAAACTAGCCCACTCACACCGAAGCAGCTTTTTCCCATTAGAGAAACGGCCCTCTGACCTGCAGAGGCAGAAAGGTCCTCTCGTCTAATGGGAACTAGCCCAATCACACAGAAGCAGCTATTTGCCATTAGAGAAACGGCCCTCTGACCAGCAGAGGTAGAAAGGTCCTCTTGTCTAATGGGAACTAGCCCATTCACACTGAAGCAGCTATTTCCCATTATAGAAACCGGCCTCCGACCTGCAGAGGCAGAAAGGTCCTCTCGTCTAATGGGAGGGAACTAGGCCACTCACATTGAAGCAGCTATTTCCCATTAGAGAAACAGTCCTTGGACCTGCAGAGACAGAAAGGTCCTCTCTTCGGATGGGAACTAGCCCACTCACTCTGAAGCAGCTTTTTCCCATTAGAGAAACGGCCCTCTGACCTGCAGAGGCAGAAAAGTCCTCCCGACTAATGGGAACTAGCCCACTCACACTGAAGCAGCTTTTTCCCATTAGAGAAACGGCCCTCTGACCTGCAGAGGCAGAAAGGTCCTCTCGTCTAACGGGAACTAGCCCATTCACACAGAAGCAGCTATTTCCCATTAGAAAAACGGCCCTCTGACCTGCAGAGGCAGAAAGGCCCTCTTGTCTATGGGAACTAGCCCACTCACACTGAAGCAGCTATTTCCCATTAGAGAAACGACCCTCCGACCTGGAGATGCAGAAAGGGCATCTTGTCTAATGGGAACTAGCCCAAACTGCCCTCTGACGTGGAGAGGCAGAAAGGTCATCTCGTCTAATGGGAACTAGCCCACTCACACTGAAGCAGCTATTTCCCATTAGAGAAACGGCCCTCTGACCTGCAGAGGCAGAAAAGTCCTCTCATCTAATGGGAACTAGCCCACTCACATTGAAACAGCTATTCCCCATTAGAGAAACAGCCCTCTGACCTGCAGAGGCAGAACCGTCCTCTTGTATAATGGGAACTAGCCCACTCACACTGAAGCAGCTATTCCCATTAGAGAAACAACCCTCTGACCTGCAGAGGCTGAAAGGTCCTCTCGTCTAATGGGAACTAGCCCACTCACACTGAAGCAGCTATTTCCCTTTATAGAAACAGCCCTCTGACCTGCAGAGGCTGAAAGGTCCTCTCGTCTAATGGGAACTAGCACACTCACAGCTATTTCCCATTAGAGAAACGGCCCTCTGACCTGCAGAGGCAGAAAGGTCCTCTCGTCTAATGGGAACTAGCCCACTCACACTGAAGCAACTATTTCCCATTAGAGAAAATGGCCTTCCGACCTGGGGAGGCAGAAAGGTCCTCTCATCTAATGGGAACTAGCTCACTCACACTGAAGCAGCTATTTCCCATTAGGGAAACGGCCCTCCGACCTGCAGAGGCAGAAAAGTCCTCTAGTCTAATGGGAACTAGCCCATTCACACTGAAGCAGCTATTTCCCATTAGAGAAACGACCCTCTGACCTGGAGAGGCAGAAAGGTCCTCTCGTCTAATGGGCACTAGCCCATTCACACTGAAGCAGCTATTTCCCATTAGAGAAACGGCCCTCTGACCTGCAGGGGCAGAAAGGTCCTCTCGTCTAATGGGAACTTGCCCACTCACACCGAAGCAGCTATTTCCCATTAGAGAAACTGCCTCTGACCTGCAGAGGCAGAAAGGTCCTCTTGTCGAATGGGAGCTAGCCCAATAACACTGAAGCAGCAATTTCCAATTAGAGAAACGGCCCTCTGCCCTGGAGAGGCAGAAAGGTCCTCTCGTCTAATGGGAGGGAACTAGCCCACTCACACTGAAGCATCTATTTCCCATTGGAGAAACGGCCCTCTGACCTGCAGAGGCAGAATGGTCCTCTTGTCTAATGGGAACTAGCCCATTCACACTGAAGCAGCTATTTCCCATTATGGAAACCGGCCTCCGACCTGCAGAGGCAGAAAGGTCCTCTCGTCTAATGGGAGGGAAGTAGCTCACTCACATTGAAGCAGCTATTTCTCATTAGAGAAACAGTCCTCTGACTAGCAGAGACAGAAAGGTCCTCTCATCTAATGGGAACTAGCCCACTCACACTGAAGAAGCTTTTTCCCATTAGAGAAACGGCCCTCTGACCTGCAGAGGCAGAAAGGTCCTCTCGTCTAATGGGAACTAGCCCATTCACACAGAAGCAGCTATTTCCCATTAGAGAAAAGGCCCTGTGACCTGCAGAGGCAGAAAGGTCCTCTCATCTAATGGGAACTAGCCCAATAACACTGAAGCAGCAATTTCCCATTAAAGAAAAACGGCCCTCTGACCTGCAGAGGCAGAACCGTCCTCTTGTATAATGGGAACTAGCCCACTCACACTGAAGCAGCTATTCCCATTAGAGAAACGACCCTCTGACCTGCAGAGGCAGAAAGGTCCTCTCGTCTAATGGGAACTAGCCCACTCACACTGAAGCAGCTATTTCCCTTTATAGAAACAGCCCTCTGACCTGCAGAGGCAGAAAGGTCCTCTCGTCTAATGGGAACTAGCCCACTCACAGCTATTTCCCATTAGAGAAACGGCCCTCTGACTTGCAGAGGCAGAAAGGTCCT
Source organism: Ambystoma mexicanum (assembly GCF_040938575.1). Classification (NCBI taxonomy): domain Eukaryota; kingdom Metazoa; phylum Chordata; class Amphibia; order Caudata; family Ambystomatidae; genus Ambystoma; species Ambystoma mexicanum. Next base: position 1,185,349,561 of record NC_090934.1, read on the forward strand.
CTCGTCTAATGGGAACTAGCCCACTCACACTGAAGCAACTATTTCCCATTAGAGAAACGGCCTTCCGACCTGGGGAGGCAGAAAGGTCCTCTCGTCTAATGGGCACTAGCCCATTCACACTGAAGCAGCTATTTCCCATTAGAGAAACGGCCCTCTGACCTGCAGAGGCAGAAAGGTCCTCTCGTCTAATGGGAACTTGCCCACTCACACCGAAGCAGCTATTTCCCATTAGAGAAACGGCCCTCTGACCTGCAGAGGCAGAAAGGTCCTCTTGTTTAATGGGAACTAGCCCACTCACACTGAAGCAGCTATTTCCCATTAGAGAAACGGCCCCCTGACCTGCAGAGGCAGAAAGGTCCTCTCGTCTAATGGGAACTAGCCCAATAACACTGAAGCAGCAATTTCCAATTAGAGAAACGGCCCTCTGCCCTGGAGAGGCCGAAAGGTCCTCTCGTCTAATGGGAGGGAACTAGCCCACTCACACTGAAGCATCTATTTCCCATTAGAGAAACGGCCCTCTGACCTGCAGAGGCAGAATGGTCCTCTTGTCTAATGGGAACTAGCCCATTCACACTGAAGCAGCTATTTCCATTATGGAAACCGGCCTCCGACCTGCAGAGGCAGAAAGGTCCTCTCGTCTAATGGGAGGGAACTAACTCACTCACATTGAAGCAGCTATTTCTCATTAGAGAAACAGTCCTCTGACTAGCAGAGACAGAAAGGTCCTCTCATCTAATGGGAACTAGCCCACTCACACTGAAGAAGCTTTTTCCCATTAGAGAAACGGCCCTCTGACCTGCAGAGGCAGAAAGGTCCTCTCGTCTAATGGGAACTAGCCCATTCACACAGAAGCAGCTATTTCCCATTAGAGAAACGGCCCTGTGACCTGCAGAGGTAGAAAGGTCCTCTCATCTAATGGGAACTAGCCCACTCACACTGAAGCAGCTATTTCCCATTAAAGAAAAACGGCCCTCTGACCTGCAGAGGCAGAAAGGTCCTCTCGTCTAATGGGAACTAGCCCACTCACACTGAAGCAGCTTTTTCCCATTAGAGAAACGGCCCTCTGACCTGCAGAGGCAGAAAGGTCCTCTCGTCTAATGGGAACTTGCCCACTCACACCGAAGCAGCTATTTCCCATTTGAGAAACGGCCCTCTGACCTGCAGAGGCAGAAAGGTCCTCTTGTCTAATGGGAACTAGCCCCCTCATACTGAAGCAGCTATTTCCCATTAGAGAAACGGCCCTCTGACCTGCAGAGGCAGAAAGGTCCTCTCATCTAATGGGAACTAGCCCAATCACACTGAAGCAGCAATTTTCCATTAGAGAAACGGCCCTCTGCCCTGGAGAGGCAGAAATGTCCTCTCCTCTAATGGGAGGGAACTACCCCACTCACACTGAAGCATCTATTTCCCATTAGAGAAACGGCCCTCCGACCTGCAGAGGCAGAAAGGTCCTATCGTCTAATGGGAACTAGCCCACTCACATTGACAGAGCTATTTCCCATTTGAGAAACGGCCCTCTGACCTGCAGTAGCAGAACGGTCCTCTCGTCTAGTGGAAACTAGCCCATTCGCAGCTATTTCCCATTAGAGAAACGGCCCTCTGACCTGCAGAGGCAGAAAGGTCCTCTTGTCTAATGAGAACTAGCCCACTCACACTGAAGCAGCTATTTCCCATTAGAGAAACGGCCTTCCGACCTGGGTAGGCAGAAAGGTCCTCTCGTCTAATGGGAACTAGCCCACTCACATTGACGCAGCTATTTCGCATTTGAGAAACGGCCCTCTGCCCTGCAGAGGCAGAAAGGTCCTCTTGTCTAATAGGAACTAGCCCACTCACACTGAAGCAGCTATTTCCCATTATAGAAACGGCCCTCTGACCTGCAGAGGTAGAAAGGTCCCCTTGTCTAATGGGAACTAGCCCACTCACATTGACGCAGCTATTTCCCATTAGAGAAACGGCCCTCTGACCTGCAGAGGCAGAAAGGTCCTCTCGTCTAATGGGAACTAGCCCACTCACACTGAAGCAACTATTTCCCATTATAGAGCCGGCCTTCCGTCCTGGGGAGGCAGAAAGGTCCTCTCGTCTAATGGGAACTAGCCCATTCACAAAGAAACAACTATTTCCCATTAGAGAAACAGCCCTCTGACCTGCTGAGGCAGAAAGGTCCTCTCGTCTAATGGGAACTAGCCCACTCACCCTGAAGCAGCAATTTCCCATTAGAGAAATGGCCCTCTGACCTGCAGAGGCAGAAAGGTCCTCTCGTCTAATGGGAACTAGCCCACTCACACTGAAGCAGCTTTTTCCCATTAAAGAAAAACGGCCCTGTGACCTGCAGAGGCAGAAAGGTCCTCTCGTCTAAGGGGAGGGAACTAGCCCATTCACACTGAATTTATTTTCAAATCTGTTTATTGGCATTTGTTATTTGTTATAAGCACAAGAAAATTGCCAGAACTGCCACCAAACAATAAATCAGATTGCATCTCAAATTATTAACATTTACAACTTAACATAGAAACTTTAACTATCTCCAAATGTCTGCTTCTTGAGAAGCCGGTGCCGAGTGGGGCACTGGGGGGGGTCAGGACTTTCAGGGGGTGAGGGGACTTCCTTTAGCAGGGCTCGCATAAAATTATGGTTGGGCTTCTACTAGAATTCCACTCCTGTCCGTGGGACTTCCTACTGCAGGTTTGTGCTGGTTCATGGGGGCTTATCGTCCGAGGGGTAAAACAAGGAATCTGTGAGTCCCCTCCAGGCCTCTAGGGTCATACTCGAGGCATCTGTGGATCTGGCTACACTTTCTTCCCAGGCTTTCGTTTCGGCTTGCACCCATCTTTTCAGTTCCCTGTGCCAGATTTTCTGTTGTGGTCCCGATGGTTTCTTCCAGGACATTGCAATTGTCCTCTTAGCCAGAATGCACATAATGTCCATTAATCTAGTGAGGTGTTTCAGCTTTGCTGGTCTGGGGTATGTGCCAAGTAGGCACTCCGCAGGAGTCCATTCATATCTGGTCAGCCCCAGAGTTTCGCTTGTCTGCTGTATAAAAGACCACAGTGATTGTGTCCTGGCACACCGCCAGAACATGTGGAGCAGGTCCGCGTTGTCCATTTCGCACCAGGTGCATTCAGGGCTCTGAGTGTTATAAAGTTTGGCCAGCCTGGATGGGGTTAGGTATGTTCGATGCAGCAGGTTCAATTGTATTTGTCTAAATCTGTGATTTCTGGATACTGTTTTAGGAAATATGAGGGCCCTTTCCCATTCCCCGTCCGTTAACTCTCGGCCTATGTCTGCTTCCCATTTGGATTTTAGCCCGGCACTGCGTGGGTTGGGGGTGTCATTTAGGTGGCTGTAGATCTGAGACACTGGTCTCCCTCCCTCACCTAGTTCATATAGTAGCGTAATCAGGGGGTTCGTGTCTGGTTCCTCCGGCCATGTCGGCCATCTGGCACGTGCCGTGGATCTTAATTTTTGGTACCATAGAAACTGGCCAACGTGGACATCATTTTGTTCTTGAAGTGTTTCAAATTCCATGAACTCCCCCTCCGTGTATAAGTCCCCCCATGAGTAAATCCCCTTCTGTTCCCAGTGCCTGAGGTGTTGCAGATCTGGATGGGTTTTGCATAGATCTGAGACAAGCGGTATGTTCGGGGAGTATTGGTGTTTAGCGTGTGCAAGGGATTCAGCCCTATGCCAGATTTTGCGTCCTAGGGAGACCAATAGGGGGGCGTTTCTTATCAAATGGGTGGGGGCCCAGGGAAGTTCCTTCATATATAACGGGGAGACCAGTGGCTGCAGGAGTGGCGTCTCCGATGTGGCATCGTCTGCTAGCCATTTGGTGACAAATCCAAGCTGCGCTGCTAGGAAGTACTTTTCAAAGTTTGGGAGTTGGATTCCCCCCTGAGTGTACGGTAGTGACAACGTGGCAAGCGCAATCTTTCGTCTTCCCTTCCCCCACAGGAAGTCTCTCAGCATACTTTCCAGTAGGCGAAAGAAGGGCGCTTTGATGTAGAAGTGTACGTTCTGAAATCCATACAAGAGTCTGGGAAGGACAATCATTTTAGTTGCGGAGGCCCTGCCCATCATGGATAGGGGGAGTTTCGCCCAAAAGGCCATAGATTTCCTCAAGGCCGGGAGAGCCGCTTTAGTGTTGCGCTCATGCATTTGTTCCGGGGAGTGCATTATGTGTATGCCTAAGTATTTGAACGAGGTGTTTTCCCATCTTATTCCCACCGAAGGAAGCTCCGATGCTTCCATTCCCTTAAGATTCGCCAGGGGGAATAGGCAGGATTTGGTTCTGCTGAATTTTATTCCAGAGACCTTCGCAAAATTATCTAGGACCTCCAGCATCGTGGGCACATTATAGTATGGGTCCCTGACAAATAATAAGACGTCGTCCGCGTAAAGAGAAATAATGTGGTCAATGTCTCCCAGCCGGATCCCAGCATCAAAAAATTGCTTTCGAAAATAGATAGCAATGGGTTCCAGGCCCAGTACGTAGAGCATGGGAGAGAGGGGGCAACCCTGTCTGGTTCCTCTGCATATGTTCCAGACCTCCGAAATATGCTTCCCCGTTTTTACTCTGGCTCTAGGTTTCGTGTATAGTATCTTGATCCACCTAATGAACCTAGGGCCAAAACCAAACCCCTCCAGAACCGCCAGTAGCCATTCCCAAAAGATCGAATCGAACGCCTTGGTGGCGTCCAGGGACAGCAGTGCGAACTCTTCTGTGCAATCTACAGTTTGAGCGATGACATGCTGCACTCGGCGCAAATTCATGGTTGTGTTTCGGGCTGGTATGAAGCCGCATTGGTCCTCATGTACTACTTCCCCTATAATTCTGGCCAGTCTATTAGCTAACACTGTCGTCAGGATTTTCGCGTCATAGTTAAGCATTGCTATCGGGCGGTAAGAGTCGCATCTATCAGGGGGTTTATTGGGCTTAATAATCGGGATCAGGAGGGTCTCTCTCATGCTATCGGGTAATATTCCTGTCTCATATGCTTCCCGAAAGACCTCATGTAACAGGGGCGTTAGTGTAGGCTCATACGTCTTATAAAACTCCGTGGGTAGGCCATCGCTCCCAGGCGTCTTGCAAGTGGCTAGTGATCTAATAGCTTCCGTGATTTCCTCAGTTGTGATATCTGCGTCTAGGGCCTCTGATTGCTCTGGGGGCATCCTGGGGAGTCCTATCTCTTCAAGGGTGTCCATGATTTTTTCTAGGGGGACCTGGTCATCATGAGAGTAAAGGTGTTCATAGAAGCCCTTAAACGTTTCGTTAATAGCTTGTTGTGTCTGTGCTGCCCCCCCCTCTTCGGTCTGTACTCCAGTGATTGTGCGCCTGGGGTGTTCTTTCTTGCAGAGCCAGGCGAGCATTCTGCCTGGTTTGTCAGCCTCCGTGTGTATTCTATTAGTTTTGGTGGCATAATCAAATTTGGCGAGCCTATTCCATGCCAAGGTAGAGTTAGTTCTAAGTGCTCTGAGGTTGTCCTCCCTTTGTTCTGTGTCGACCGGGGCTGCTTCCAATTGTTCTATTTCCTGCTCCCAGTGGGCCAGATCACCCCTAAGTTGTCTCCTAATGCCCCCTGCCTTTGCTATTATTTCTCCTCTCGTCACTACCTTTAGGGCGTCCCACATTGTACTTAAGCGGTCTACGCTTCCTGTGTTTCTTTCTATGAAGTCTTCTATGAATTCGTGTAGGTTCTCCCTAAATGTCGGGTCGCCCAGGGCATCTATCGGCATTCTCCACATTGGGATAGGAGGTCTGGGGCCAGTGTGATTCCAGCCCACCAGAAGAGGCGAGTGGTCGGAGATGGTTCTGCCCAGATATAGAGCTTCATCTATCTGTGAAAGGTGTTCATTGCTTATGAAAACATAGTCTAGTCTGGTGTGGAGACCGTGTGGAGAGGAGAAATATGAATACCCCCGAGCGTCAGGGTGACACTCCCTCCAGGTGTCTGCCAAGTGTAACCTGTTGACTAGTAGGGAGAGGGCTGTAGTAGCTGCTGAGGGCCCCTTTGGGTGCGGAAAGGACCTGTCAAGTATCGGATCATGGACACAGTTGAAATCACCCCCCCAGAAAAGGATTTCATGCCTATTTAGCGAAATCTTAGTGTACATGGAGTTTAGGTGTGATGGGATGTTAGTGTTGGGGAGATAAGAGTTCACTATGCAAATATCTGATTGTTCTAGCCTGCCCCATATTATTACGAATCTTCCCTCTGGGTCAGACTCGGTTTTGGTTACCCGGAAAGGGAGTTGTGGGTGAATCCAAGTATATACCCCTCTTGCATACTTAGAGTACGAAGATCCGACCCCCTGGCCTCCCCAGTGTTCATTTAGCCTCGCTAAGGATTCAGCCGTGCAATGTGTCTCCTGGAGTAACGCTATCTGTACTTTCTTTCTGTTCAAATAGGACTTGACTCTATTTCGGCGTAGGTATGATCCCAAGCCTCTCACATTCCAGGTCAGTATCTTTATATTCATTTTAGCCGCCATTACAGGGTAATTGAGTCGCACTCACAGTTGTCCGACCCCTGTTGTCCTCGTGTGTCCTGCTATCTCGTCCTGGACTTCTCCCCGCCTGCCTTTCCGTTCCGGCCCCGGGTCTTTCGCTGGATGGAGATTCATGAACTTGTGTAAATCCCATTGTGGTAAATGGGAGGAAAACTAAACAAAACTTTCTAAACTGTCCCTAGCAGCTGCTTTTAACTTGCAGCGCTCAGGGGCTCCTGAGCCTTCCAGGCCACTCCTGGCCTTCCAGATCAGGTTGTGTGTGAGCAAACAGCTTACACCTTTGTTGGTGGGGTGGGTTGTTTATCCGCCGCTTGTGTGCTCCTCGGGTCTCGCGTCCGATGTAGCGAGGTTATAAGTAGGACTTTCATGATGGTTCAGTCGTCTACGATTCGTGTGGCTTCCCTTTTATTTGCTGCAGGGATTGCCTTCTGCCCACATGCACCCGGGGGTGGGTGGTCATCCCCGATCCGAGTTCGGTGGATCCTCCTTGCCATCTGCCAGGTTGTTGTGCTCAAGCCACATACTAGCTGCGGCTGGGGTCTCCAGGAACGTTGCTTTCCCCTTATATAGAATCTTGAGCCGTGACGGGTATAAGAGCATATATTTCAAGTTGAGCTTTCTCAGCCGGGCTTTTATCGGAATGTAAGAGTTTCTGGCTCGCTGTACTGCAGGGGTGTAGTCTGGGTATATGACTATTGTGGAGCCATTTCTTTTTATCTCCCCGCCTTCTCTGGAGAACCGCAGTATGATTTCGCGGTCTCTGAAATTTAAGATCTTTGCTATGATTGGCCTTGGATGCGATCCAGGTGGGGGACATCTCTGGAGAGACCTGTGGGCCCTCTCGACGGAGAACCCCTGGGAGAGATTTGCCGCCCCTATTTCTTGCTGTAGAAGCGTTTCGATGAAGGTCGTCGGGTCCGGGCCTTCCAGATCTTCAGGGACCCCCAGTATACGAATGTTATTACGTCGCGCTCGACCTTCCGCGTCCTCTGAGCGGGCTTCTAGCCTTGTTACCTTTTGTTCCAAATCTCTAACCGCCAACTCCAAATCTCGGGTGTTCGCAGCATTTTCCTGCAGGGCAGTCTCCGTTACCGTGACCCTTTCCGTTAGGTTGCGGGCGTCCTGCCGCATAAGTTGCATGTCAGATTTCACCTCTTCGAGCCGTCCCTCGAGTGATGTGCGGAGGGCAGCTATTGCTTGGAGGACTTGTGTGTGCTTAAGGTCTTCCACTTGTTGGGGCAGGTCTTCGGGGGTTTCTCGGTCTTGTTGAGATGACTGCCGGTGGGGTTTGACCGTCGTGAAGGAGTCCATCGTGACTAGTTTCGGCTTGGTCCTGGGGGGAGACATCTCCTGATCGATGTTCTGTAAGTGCTGCCCCCTGCAGAGTTCCGTCGACGGCCCCTGTATTAAAATTTTCGTGTGGGCTACTAGGGAACTTTGGTCCCAGGAGTCCAACTCCAGGTATTCAGTTGTTTCTGGCTACTGGTGTTTCCCGGCAATTAGGTTCAGATTGTGTGAAGGGCCTTGCTCTGGAGGTCGTTGTGGTGCAAATAGGCCCGGGGCCTCAGGTTACGTCTAGTACTTTCTGATTCCTTCTCCAGTGGGGGTACTGGCATGCAGGTGTCTTCCCACCACCAATCAGAGTATTGGTCTCCTTTCTCTTCCTCGGGCCTTAGTGCTGTGAGTGGGTTCCGTCCGCTGGGGCCTTCGTTCCGCGGGGCCCCGCAGATTCAGACCAGCCCTCCTCGCAGGAGTCAGTGTTGGGCCCCAGGGCCGGCCGAGCCTCGCTCACTCGGTCTGCTGAAACCGCATGAGTTAATTGCGGGTGGTCCCATCAGGGAGCGCTGTGGAGGGGACCCGATCCCGCTTCGAGCGTTGGTGAGGGGCCCGCCGCCTTTCGTTCTGTTCCCCGTGGCCGGTCTCACCCTTGCACCGCCGGGACTGCTCCGCGTTCCCTGCTTTGGCGTCCGCGGCAGACGCGACCTCCTCCTGGCTGTGCCCGCGCCGCGCCGCGGTTTCTCCTACCTCCGCAGTAGTCACCGGCGCCGGCCCCCGCTCTCAGATGCCCATCGGCGACAGGCTCCTCCACAGCAGCCGCCCTCAGCCGTGACGGTTCGTGGTATGATCCAGGGGGGCGAAGCTGGCCTTCCTACTCCGCGGCGGGCGCCGCCATCTTGGAATCCCTGGGGGCTCGAGTTCGGGCTTCCCGTTCTCCGCCGTTCGGGCTCGGATTTCACCCAGAGTTGTTGCCGAGTGCTGGCAATCGGTTCCCCCACAATATTCTGGCCTCCGTTCGTCTCGTAGACCTGGATTCAGCGAAAGTTATGCGATTTTGTCAGGATCGCGGACGGAGCTCCGTGGAGGTCTGTCCTTACGGCATGCGTGCTGGCCACGCCCCCGCCATTCACACTGAAGCAGCTATTTCCCATTAGAGAAACGGCCCTCCGACCTGCAGAGGCAGAAAGGTCCTCTCGTCTAATGGGAACTAGCCCATTCACACTGAAGCAGCTATTTCCCATTAGAGAAACGACCCTCCGACCTGGAGAGGCAGAAAGGTCCTCTCGTCTAATGGGAACTTCACCACTCACACTGAAGCAGCTATTTCCCATTAGAGAAACAGCCCTCTGACCTGTAGAATCAGAAAGGTCCTCTCGTCTAATGGGATCTAGCCCATTCACACCGAAGCAGCTATTTCCCATTAGAGAAACGGCCCTCTGACCTGCAGAGGCAGAAAGGTCCTCTTGTCTAATGGGAACTAGCCCACTCACACTGAAGCAGCTATTTCCCAGTAGAGAAACGGCCCTCCTACCTGGAGAGGCAGAAAGGTCCTCTCGTCTAATGGGAACTAGCCCACTCACACTGAAGCAGCTATTTCCCATTAGAGAAACGGCCCTCTGACCTGCAGAGGCAGAAAGTTCCTCTCGTCTAATGGGAACTTGCCCACTCACACCGAAGCAGCTATTTCCCATTAGAGAAACAGCCCTCTGACCTGCAGAGGCAGAAAGGTCCTCTTGTCTAATGGGAACTAGCCCACTCACACTGAAGCAGCTATTTCCCATTAGAGAAACGGCCCTCTGACCTGCAGAGGCAGAAAGGTCCTCTCGTCTAATGGGAACTAGCCCATTCACACAGAAGCAGCTATTTCCCATTAGAGAAACGGCCCTCTGACCTGCAGAGGCAGAAAGGTCCTCTTGTCTAATGGGAACTAGCCCACTCACACTCAAGCAACTATTTCCCATTAGAGAAACGGCCTTCCGACCTGGGGAGGCAGAAAGGTCCTCTCGTCTAATGGGAACTAGCCCACTCACACTGAAGCAGCTGAAACGGCCCTCCGACCTGAAGAGGCAGAATGGTCCTCTCGTCTAATGGGAACTAGCCCACTCACATTGTCAGAGCTATTTCCCATTTGAGAAATGGCCCTCTGACCTGCAGTGGCCGAACGGTCCTCTTGTCTAATGGGAACTAGCCCACTCACACTGAAGCAGCTTTTCCCATTAGAGAAACGGCCCTCTGACCTGCAGAGGCAGAAAGGTCCTCTTGTCTAATGGGAACTAGCCCACTCACACTGAAGCAACTATTTCCCATTATAGAGCCGGCCTTCCGTCCTGGGGAGACAGAAAGGTCCTCTCGTCTAATGGGAATTAGCCCATTCACACAGAAGCAGCTATTTCCCATTAGAGAAACAGCCCTCTGACCTGCTGAGGCAGAAAGGTCCTCTCGTCTAATGGGAACTAGCCCACTCACCCTGAAGCAGCTATTTCCCATTAGAGAAACAGCCCTCTGACATGCAGAGGCAGAAAGGTCCTCTTGTCTAATGGGAACTAGCCCACTCACACTGAAGCAGCTATTTCCCATTAAAGAAAAACGACTCTGTGACCTGCAGAGGCAGAAAGGTCCTCTCGTCTAATGGGAGGGAACTAGCCCATTCACACTGAATCAGCTATTTCCCATTAGAGAAATGGCCCTCCGACCTGCAGAGGCAGAAAGGTCCTCTCGTCTTATGGGAACTAGCCCATTCACACTGAAGCAGCTATTTCCCATTAGTGAAACGACCCTCCGACCTGGAGAGGCAGAAATGTCCTCTCGTCTAATGGGAACTTCCCCACTCACACTGAAGCAGCTATTTCCCATTAGAGAAAAAGCCCTCTGACCTGTAGAGGCAGAAAGGTCCTCTCATCTAATGGGATCTAGCCCATTCACACCGAAGCAGCTATTTCCCATTAGAGAAACGGCCCTCTGACCTGCAGAGGCAGAAAGGTCCTCTTGTCTAATGGGAACTAGCCCACTCACACTGAAGCAGCTATTTCCCAGTAGAGAAACAGCCCTCCTACCTGGACAGGTAGAAAGGTCCTCTCGTCTAATGGGAACTAGCCCACTCACACTGAAGCAGCTTTCCCCATTAGAGAAACGCCCCTCTGACCTGCAGAGGCAGAAAGGTCCTCTTGTCGAATGGGAACTAGCCCACTCACACTGAATAAGCTATTTCCCATTATAGAAACGGCCCTCTGAATTGCAGAGGCAGAAAGGTCCTCTCGTCTAATGGAAACTAGCCCATTCACAGCTATTTCCCATTAGAGAAACGGCCCTCTGACCTGCAGAGGCAGAAAGGTCCTCTTGTCTAATGGGAGGGAACTAGCCCACTCACATTGAAGCAGCTATTTCCCATTAGAGAAACCGGCCTCCGACCTGCAGAGGCAGAAAGGTCCTCTCATCTAATGGGAGGGAACTAGCGCACTCACATTGAAGCAGCTATTTCCCATTAGAGAAACAGTCTTCGGCCTGCAGAGACAGAAAGGTCCTCTCTTCGGATGGGAACTAGCCCACTCACTCTGAAGCAGCTTTTTCCCATTAGAGAAACGGCCCTCTGATCTGCAGAGGCAGAAAAGTCCTCTCGTCTAATGGAAACTAGCCCACTCACACTGAAGCAGCTTTTTCCCATTAGAGAAACGGCCCTCTGACCTGCAGAGGCATAAAGGTTCTCTCGTCTAATGGGAACTAGCCCACTCACACTGAAGCAGCTATTTCCTATTATAGAAACGGCCTTCTGACCTGCAGAGGCAGAAAGGTCCTCTCGTCTAATGGGAACTAGCCCATTCGCAGCTATTTCCCATTAGAGAAAAGGCCCTCTGATCTGCAGAGGCAGAAAGGTCCTCTCGTCTAATGGGAACTAGTCCACTCACACTGAAGCAGCTATTTCCCATTAGAGAAACGGCCCTCTGACCTGCAGAGGCAGAAAGGTCCTCTCGTCTAATGGGAACTAGCCCATTCACTCCGAAGCACCTATTTCCCATTAGAGAAACGGCCCTCTGACCTGCAGAGGCAGAAATGTCCTCTTGTCTAATGGGAACTTGCCCACTCACACTGAAGCAACTATTTCCCATTAGAGAAACGGCCCTCTGACCAGCAGAAACAGAAAGGTCTTCTCGTCTAATGGGAACTAGCCCAATCACACTGAAGCAGCTATTTCCCATTAGAGAAACTGCCCTCTGCCCTGTATTGGCAGAAAGGTCCTCTCGTCTAATGTGAACTAGCCCAGTCACACTGAAGCAGCTATTTCCCTTAGAGAAACAGCCCTTCGACCTGGAGAGGCACAAAGGTCCTCTTGTCTAATGGGAACTAGCCCATTCACACTGAAGCAGCTATTTCCCATTATAGAAACCGCCCTCCGACCTGCAGAGGCAGAAAGGTCCTCTCGTCTAATGTGATGGAACTAGCCCACTCACACTGAAGCAGCTTTTTCCCATTAGAG